>NC_090021.1:284934803-286417303 GCF_037176765.1 Anolis sagrei | reverse complement strand
CATGCGGAGGAATGCTGTGCTGCTGTCATTTCCCACTTCAGGGAATAGTAGGTTGTGAGTGGGAGGGAAAAGGCCAGTTGCAGCTGGCAGCCTTTAGGAATTTTAATCATGCTTCATATTCAGAAGGCTTGAATTAGTGGAATTTCATTAATTGGATTGATGTGACCAAGTGGTTGGAGGCCAACTTGTAGACACGTTCTGCCAAGTTTTAGTTAACGCACTCAAACATGTGCATGCTTACCCTTACTCCATAGCTCTCAGCAGCATCTGCCAGAATAGATGGCAGTCTTATGATATGGACAAACCTCCAGAAGACAAGAGCAGTCAACTGCTGACTTCTGACCTTTCCCAGGGCTATTTTGTTAAGGCCACGTACCAACCTTTGATCACACAGGGAGTAAGCAGATCGTTTTTATACAATAAAAGTAATATTTTGGAACAAGAATATTGTGGTTGATAAAATATGCAGGAAGGGTGAGGCATTAGTTTACATGCTGTAGTTTTCTTTCCTCTTACTTAGTTTATAGGTGCCCATTGTGTGGAATTACTGTCAAGAATGCATAACAGAAACTTGAGGAATGTGCTGAAAAATCTGGTTAAATTCTGGTTACTTTTACTTGACATGTTGAGGCCATAGTATTATCAAAACAATATTTTTCCCTGCATACTAACTAAAATTATCTGTTAATATTAATATATTTGAGATTCGTACAGAACCCATTATACATAGTAAGGTTTTAACATTTGTAATTATTTTTAATTGAGTGTTGTGGCACTGTTTCACACCTGCCCATTTTCAACATAATATCCACTTTTGCGGTATCATCAGATTGTTGACTCACTTTTGGCTTTTTGTGCTTTTCTTGAAAGTTAAAATAACTGTTAAAAAATAAAATTTAAGGGAGATGTTGACAAACTGGAATGTGTCCAGAGGAGGGTGACTAAAATGATCAAGGATCTGGAGAACAAACCCTATGAGGAGTGGCTTAAAGAGGAGAGCATGTTTAGCCTGCAGAAGAGAAGGCTGAGAGGAGACATGATGGACATGTATAAATATGTGAGGGAAAGTCATAGGGAGGAGGGAGCAGGCTTGTTTTCTGCTACTCTGGAGACAAGGACACGGAGAAATGGCTTCAAACTACTGGAAAGGAGATTCCACCTGAACATGAGGAAGAACTTCCTGACTGTGAGAGCTGTTCAGCAGTGGAACTCTCTGCTCCAGAGTGTGGTGGAGGCTCCTTCTTTGGAGGCTTTTAAACAGAGGCTAGATGGCCATCTGTCGGTGCTTCGGATGCAGTTTTCCTGCTTCTTGGCAGGGGATTGGACTGGATGGCCAATGAGGTCTCTTCCAACTCTATGCTTCTATAATTCTACAAAGAGAGAGAGAAGGAATACATAGATACATGAACAGATGTAAACACTCCTCTTTTACTTATATGGTGCCTTTTACCCAATGCAGGAATCAACAGATTTCAAAAAGAATACAGCTAAAATCAACCATAATCATAATACTTTTAAGATGGAACTGTAATATAAAGAGATACATGGTGTGATGAAACCAGGAAGGGAGATGTTTGTGTCTTTCTCTAGTAATTCTAGAAACTGGGGTTAGCCAAAGATGCTGATCCGTGAGAATTGAGAGTGAAGGAAATAACTGTTTAACAGCACTTAATTAAATTGGAGTTCTCTTCTACAAGATTAAGATGACTTTAAAGAAAGACAAGGCTATCAGTGATTGCTTGTTACAATGGGTATATGTTACTTCCTGTGTAGGGGACAGTATGCCTAATATAATTTAGTACTACATGTGACTTGGATGCGGCTATTGCATTCCTATACTCCCTTTGGTTTTCCTATAGGCAGCCAACTGACTTCTGTAGGGCTAGAGTACTGAACCAGATATGCCTTTGGACTGATCCAGCAAAAAGCGCTTCTTATAAACTTGTTGGTTTGGATAATGGCAGCAAAGCAAAAATATTCAAATTCCTCCCTGACCACATGCGAGAAGGTCCACCAAAGAATGGGCTAGAGTTGTGTCCAAACAAAGCCAGTGTTTTGCTTCATGAGATTTAAACTTGAGATGCCAGGTTTTTTTTCCCCAAGTCAGGAGCAACTTCAGAAACTGCAAGTCACTTCTGGTGTTAGGGAATTGGCCATCTGCAAAGATGTTGTCCAGGGGACGCCCGGATGTTTTGATGTTTTACCATCCTTGTGAAAGGCTTCTCTCATGTCCTTGAAGGGGGAACAGGAGCTGAAAGAGGGAACTCAACCCACTCTCTCCAGATTCAAACCGCTGACCCGTCGGTCAGCACTCCTACCATCAAAAGTGTTTGACCCATTGCGCCACCAGTGATTCCCAAGCAGCATACTACTATGTGGCATCACTTGCTACACAGTTCTTGGTGCTCTACTTACAGGTTGTCAGAAGCCAAAGCCAATTAAACAGGACAGAAGTCCCACAAATATGTTAATATATTCTGCAATGACACTTTACCATAGCTTTGTAAATTCTTACTTTAGTTAGCAAACTAAAAACAGAAAAGCTTGATTTGGAATGGTATCTAACTTCAAAGTTGACAGAGGTCAGGACTCCTTTACAAACCCAGGTTTCAGCTAAGAGTCTTACAAGTCTTAGGTTGGGAAATGACAAACTTGATGAGTTTTTACCTTAATGTATGGCTGGAGAATATATTTTGGAGAATGCACATAAAGCTGCAAGCATCTTAAAAGTGAACATGGGCAAGCAGGGTTAAATAGGGTGGCTTCTAAAATTGGAAGTCAGTAAAGAGAGTGGAATCTGTCGGGAGAAGTCACTCTCATGCGGAGCATTTTTAAAGATATGGTTACTGGGTGTCTGTTTTCCCATTCAAAAGGTTCAGGAGGGGAGGCTACTTTACTTCCTAGAATCTTGACATTCAGATAGTACGGAGAGAAATCCGCTCTCATGGGATGAACCCTAATCCCCTTTCTTGTAATGGCTGATGATGGAGCTCATTACATAGGTTAAAGTAATGCAGTGCAGTTATGTAAAATAAATCAGATGTTAAAGCAGTAGGTGCAACTGAATGTTATTACCACCTTGCAGAGGACTCCAAAAGATTATTGCGTCATATCGTCTTCTTACTGTATTGTGCCTTCCTTCAGATTGTTTCTGACTTACAGTGACCCAAAGGCGACATTATCACTGGGGTTTCCTGGCAAGATTCGTTCAGAGAGCTTGCTCTTGCTTTCCTCTGAGACTGAGTGAGGTTGTCTTGCTTACAGTCACCCAGTGGCCTTCCATGGTGAAGTAAATATTTGAACCCTGATTTCTGTGAGTCAGTCCATAGTAATAATAATAACTTTGTTTATATTCCACCACCATGTCCTAAAAAGGGACTCGGGGCAGCTTACAGAGCAGCACATCATGGTGCACACAAAACACATAAATACACCAGCGTTTATAAATATCAATAACAACACTAGTTGACATAAAACAACACTTACAGAAATTAACAAAAACTCAACTCAATTTAAATAAAATATTCAATAAAAACAGTGCCGTAGTTACTAGTTAAAATGTGCTTAAAAACAAAGTTGAACATCCCAACCATGAACCAAGTTAAAATGTAAACATTCAAGTGCCAGAGTAGAACAACAATCTGTT
This sequence comes from Anolis sagrei, assembly GCF_037176765.1. Classification (NCBI taxonomy): domain Eukaryota; kingdom Metazoa; phylum Chordata; class Lepidosauria; order Squamata; family Anolidae; genus Anolis; species Anolis sagrei. Next base: position 286,413,657 of record NC_090021.1, on the reverse strand, counting down.
TTTGGGTCCATGCTCAAACCACTACACCATGCTGGCTCTAATCCTGTTTATCATTCCAGAGTAAGCTGTTTGAAGTGTGTTGTAGTGGTTTAGAGTCAAGGAGACAAGAAAAGTTGACTTTCCTCTGACTTATCAGGGCTTCATTGCCTGAATGTCTTATGATGATTCTTACTTGGTGAATTGCTTGGTTGATGGTGTTTGAGAACTAGTGTTGTGTAGTGGTTAGATCATTGGCCAAGTGGTTGGGAAATCTGCGTTCCTAGTTCCTTCTGGGCCACAAAACTCACAAAGCGACCTTAGATCAGCCACTATTTCTCAGTCTATCCTATTGACAGGATTGTTCTAAGAATAAAAATTGAGACGAGGGCTTTGTACGGTGTCATTAGTGCTTTAAGGAAAAGCAGATATTTTTTTCATGACAGGAGTGACTTGAGAAACTGCAAGTCGCTTCTGGTGTGAGAGAATTGGTCGTCTGCAAGGACATCACCCAGGGGACACCTGGATGTTTTACCATCCTGTGGGAGCCTTCTCTCATCTCCCCACACAAGAAGCTGGAGCTGACAGATGGGAGCTCACTCCACTTCCTGGATTTGAACTGGCACAAGGGCTTAACCAATTGCACCACCGGGGATTTATTAATAATAAATAAAGAGCCATTGGCCTGACATATTTTGTATTCAAAATGCTGTAGTGCTTTCTTGGACTACATTGAGATTTCAGATCCACGTGTATCCCTGGATATAAGCTTCCTTTTGAGTTAGTGTGCCTCATATTGCACTGTAATGCTCTCTTTAACCATCGCCTGCTTGTGATTTGAGATATAAATGGAATAGCAGATGAAGCTGAAGAGAAGGCAAAGCTGCAGGAGGCTCTCAACAGATGGATGGGCAAATGGAGTGTAATGTTACTAGATGTCAGGTCATGAACTTGGCTTGTGAAGTAGAAAATACATGCAGGCTAAATCGAAAATAATATGTATGTGTGTGAGAGATTGAGGCACTTCGGAGAAGAACCTTGTAGAGAAGAGATGTCTGAAGAAGCCTTGTATACACAGAGCGCACTGAACATGAAAGAGATAGGGATGAAATGATGAACCTGTTGCCTAGTTGCTAATAGGCAACATGACTCAATCCTTCTTTAATATTATTTAGGCACCATTTGCTCAACAAATTAACCCAAATGCTATTCAGATTTGTTGTCTAAACAATATCATAATTTTCAATTAGATAAATCAGGGGAAAGCCACCCAAGACAGAGTAAACTCTTTCTGTAGTGATCTAAGTGAAAGGCAGGAAGCTCAAGGTTCCCAGTGGAAATGTTTAGGAGAGGCTATTCTCTGAACAAACTTTGCATCTAGTCATGCTTCAGATAGAGAGCCATAATCTTACGATAAAACAAAGAAGTCATATGAAAAGTGGTTATTTAAATGTGTTGGAATCTTGTAACCAGGGTAGTGATTCCAAAATATGAATATTGTATTCTCTCCATTGACTCAAGATCGCAATTGACTGGTTTGCTAAGGTTAGTTGGTGTTCAGAGTGCTAGTAGTTATTTATTGATCATATAAGAAGTGAACCAAGGGTACAGTTGTAATGTACTTAAAAAACACAAAGTTTAAAAACTTGGTATTATACTAAATCTCCTTTGACCAGTAGCTGGCCAGTTGGAGTGCCTCTGATGTTGGTATAGGAAGGTCCTCCATCGTTCATGTGGCAGGGCTCAGACTGCATTGTAGTAGGTTGTCTGTGTTTTGCTCTTCTTCACACTCACATGTTGTGGACTCCACTTTGTGGTTGGCTCTGCTTCTTGTGGTGCCAGAGTGCAGTCTGTTCAGCGTCTCCCAAGTTGCCCAGTCTTCTGTGTGCCCAGGAGGGAGTCTCTCATTTGGTATCAGCCATGGTTTAAGGTTCTAGGTTTTGGCCTGCCACTTTTGGACTCTCACTTGCTGGGATGTTCCTGTGCATATCTCTGTAGATCTTAGAAAACTGTTTCTTGATTTAAGGCATTGGTGTGCTGGCTGATATCCGAACAGGGGATAGGCCTGAGATGTCACTGCCTTAGTCCTTTCATTATTGGCTGTTACTTCCCAGCGGATGTCAGGTGGTGCAATACTGCCTAGACAGTGTAATTTCTTGTGTTGTAGGGCACAGACAGCCTGTGATAATGTGGTTTGTCTCATTAAGAGCCACATCCACTGTTTTAGCGTGGTGAGATGTGTTCTACACTGGGCATGCGCATTCAGCAGCAGAGTAGCAAAGCACAAGTGCTAGTCGTGAGTAAGCTCCATTGAACGTTGCCAAAGTTGCTTCTGAGTACACATTTACGTAGTTGTTTTTCAAAAAGATGAACATTGTATTCTCTCCATTGGCTCAATAATGAGTTTGCTAAGATTAGTTGGTGTTCAGAGTGCTAGCAGTGTTGACAACACTTAACATACTGGTATATTATTTCAGCAAAACCTTACAGCAGCATATTAACGCCAGGCAATATTTCTCTGATAGGGAGGATTAAAACTGAGGAGCAACAATGTGTGACCTAATTCCATGAGGTGCATGGTCAGTAGGGAACAAACCAGATTCTCTTGACTCTCAGTTTGTTCTTCTGTTCCATTCATTTTGGTCACATCTTTCTTCTAAGGAATTAAAGATGGCAAACTGGTTCCCATTCCATGTTCTTGCAACAATGTTTTAAAATGAATTGATCTGAAAGGTGAAGACGGTTCTGGGAGGTCTGTTGCATTTGGAAGTGCAAATACAGGCAGTCTACAAGTTACAAACGAGATAAGGTTTGTTATTAAGTTGATTCTGTATGTAAGTCGAAACAGGTACTTTTTTTTAGCGTAACTCCAGCCAAAGATATATATGTTTTTTAGCTTTGGATAGCATAAGGAAGGGTTAACACCCCTGTGGTGTTTGTTTTGCTGTCTGTGCCACTGCTCAGAATATTTCACTTCACTTTCTGTCACTGTGATCATTGGATTTTGAAAAAATTGGCTTCTTGTGGAAACAAGAATTGGTCACACAGCTTCATTTGAGCCCCCTTTTCCCCATGATAACTCAATCAGGAATGAATTTCCCTTCCGAAGGGTCGATTCCTCTCACTTCCTGTTGTCTCACCCTTGTTGTTAACTATTAGTTGTTTCTAAGTTGGAATTTTGTGACTCAAGAACTGCCTGTATTATTGTCTTTACTTATGATGCAAAAAGAATGAAGTAAACTTAAGCTGTCATTCATGGTAACTAGATTTTTAAAAAGTATTGCAGTTAGTGAATTGAGTATATAATGTTCAGGTAAAGGAGCTGACATTCTGTATCTTAGTTTTATTTAGTATGCCTTCCCAAACTGGGCACTTGGTCTTCCATCAAACTGGAGAACATGAGTAAAAAACAAACCTTTGTTTGGGTTTTTAATTGGTTAGGAGAGGAATAAGATTCTGATTTTTTAAAATATTATGGTGTATTGTGACATGCAAATCAGGCCGTTGTGTGCTGAGTCTGCAAATTTTGTCAGCAAAGCCAGTACTATAATTCTGGGTACTTGAAAGAAAGGAGAAAATAGGAACTTCCCTGCCATGGTACTTTTTCTCACTTAGTTTCCTTAATCTTGTTTTTTCTTACTTTATCTGAGCTGTTTTTCTGATTTGGACAAGAGTGCAACTGTACACATATAAATGTACAGAAATAAACCACTGACTCTTATTTTCTCCACCCACATAGCAAACAGGATCTTTTCATACGATATGTACAGAACCTGGCAAAGGGGTAATTCCAGCAATGTACATTTTGCTACCTGGCCCAATGTGTTTTTTGAAAAAAACATTTTAAATTGCATGGTGGCTTTGATGCAAAAGCCTTTATGGAGGGTGCAAACTTAAATACATTTCCATCAGTAGTCCCACCAGGAGATGCCCAGACTTTAAGAAACATGTTTCACTAAATAACTTGAGATGGTGGCAGAAGGTGAAGCCATGAAAATTGAAGTTGTACTTTCAGAGATATTTGATAATCTATTACAAAGATTATTTGTTACAAAACTCTATTTTGATCAAAACTTTCATTTATAGTAACAACATTAATATAATAACTAAAGGAGAATACACTATATGGTGTAGGGCAGTGTTTCTCAATTTGGGGGTCAGGACCCCTGGGGGGGCCCGTGAGGGGGGGTTCAGATGGGTTGCCAAAAACTGTTAGAAAACACATGTTTCTAATGGTCTTAGGAACCCCATTGGCAGAGGAGGCTGAAGATCTCTCCGCCTGTCCTTCGCTTCCTTTTTATTATTGGTGAACTACAACTCCAGAAATTCAAAAACAACACACACCCCCTCAGAAACCCCAACAAATATTCAATGTTGGCCATGTAGGTAGTGTGCCAAGTTTGGTACAGATCCATTGTGGGCTAGGTTCAGAGTATGCTTTGATTGCAGGTGAACTATAAATCCCAGCAACTACAACTCCCAAATGTCAAGGTCTATTTTCCCCCAAACTCCAACACCATATTGAGTATTCGTGCCAAGTTTGGTCTAGATCCATCATTGTTTGAGTCCACAGTGCTTTCTGGATGTAGGTGGACTACAACTCCAAAACTCAAGGTCAATTCCCACCAAACCCTTCCAGTATTTTCTGTTGGTTGTGGGAGTTCTGTGTTCCAAGATCGGTTCAGTTCCATTGTTGGTGGAGTTCAGAATGTTGTTTAATTGTAGATTAACGATAAATCCCAGCAACTACAACTACCAAATGACAACATCAAACCATCCCCAACCCCACCAGTATTCAAATTTGGGTGTATTGGGTATTTGTGCCAAATTTGTTTCAGTGAAGGAAAATACATCCTGAATATTTAGATTACGATTTATAACAGTAGCAAAATTACAGTTATGAAGTAGCACTAACGTTTTGAGGAACTGTATTAAGGGGCCACGGCATTAGGAAGTTTGAGAACCACTGGTGTAGGCAGTGGTGATGGTGGTGAGGAAATCAGGAAGCAAATATTTTGAGTATAACTCTCCCAAGTGAAAGAATGACCAGAGTGTAAGGAAACAAGAAAGAAGTAGTTTAAGGGAATGCATTGGCCAACGGCTACTATGCTTTTCCACCCTCCCATTGAGGGAATGAGTTTGCCATTCTTCTGAGATTTTAGATCCCTTGTTGTATTTTGAAAGGCAGAAGTGTCATTATTATGCTATTGCTATTGTGTTAACTTTGTGTGCCATAGTTCAAGGGGCAATATCTCTTGCCTTTACTATTGCTACTAAAAGTTTCTACAAGCTGGTTCCATTTTCACAAGTTGGGCTCTATCTTTAGGCTCTTGTCCTTCTTTGGTTCTGCTCTTTCCTGCGAGGATTTCATAAACATAAGTCGCCTGTGTATGAGTTGCATTTTTAAGGCAGAACGTTTCCATCCCTTGGGGTCTCTTGTGTCTCTCCTGGAGATATTTTTATGCTCTTGAGAGGGGGAGTGGAAAAATGAGCTGAGGGCATTTTATATGCGACGATGAAGGAACGCCCTGGCCCTGTAATGCTGGACTGCAGGATTCCTCTGCAAGCAGCCAGAGTGGAGAGAGCGAACCATGAGCCTAAATGGATGAGGAAATGAGTCAGTGAAATGGCAAGCTCACGATCCACGTGCAAGGAAATACAGTTGGATTACAAGGCAGAGGTTGCAGAAGTTGGAAACATCCACTAACCAGGAGCAGAGGTAGAAATGCATACTTCCCACTTTAGAGATTGCAGAGAAGGCTGAGAGGGGAAATGAAGCCATGTTTAAATATTTGTAAGGAAGTCACAATGAGGAGAGGGCAAGCTTGTTTTCTGCTGCTCTGGAGAATAGGACACGGTGCAATGGACTCAAATGCTTCCAGCTAAATATTAGGAAGAACTTTTGAACTAAAGAGCTCTTTGGCAATGGAATATGCTGCCAGGGAGTGTGGAATCTCCTTATCTGGAGGTTTTTGAGCAGAGGCTGGATGTGCATCTCTCAGGAGTACTTTGATTGTGTGTTCCTGCTTGGAAGTATGGGGCTGGACTGGATGGCCCTTTGGGTTTCTTACAATTCTATGATTCTGTAATTCTAAGTGTAGCAATTGTATAATCTTGCAAAAACACTGATGGGGGAGAATATTTGTGTGTCACATGTCAGTGGGTTTCCCCATGAATTTCATAGGGTTTTCATAGGCCAGCAATGCTCAACAAGTGGTTTGCCATTGCCTTCCTCTGAAATATAGCTTATAGCTCCTGATGCTCCTAGGTGGTCCTCCATCCTGCCTAGTTTCCAAGATCAAATGAAATCTGGTGCCATCTTAGGCCTTAACCATGTACTGCCTTGCAAAGATCTTGACCTCCTGAGCAACCAAACAAGGAAGTCTTGCTGAAAAGTTCTTCCTGAAACTGGGAGCATTGATTTTAAAAAGTAGCAGCAGTGAAAATTAGATGTCTTAATTAGTTGCTGTTTTAAGAATGCTGTGTTAATAGTGTGTTTATATTTAATGATTTTTTTCATTAGAAAAATGCCCTCCAAAATTCAAACATGCCAAAAACATCCCTTCCCACCAGTAAGAAGTTTGGTATTGAACTGGTGATGCAATGGGTTAGACCCTTGTTATGGCAGGACTGCTGAACGACAGGGGAGAGTAGGTTGAACTTCCTCTGTCATCTCCAGCTCCCCATGCAGGGACATGAGAGAAGCCTCCCATAAGGATGGTAAAACATCAGACATCCGGACATCCCCTGGGCAGCTTCCTTGCGGATGGCCAATTCTCTCACACCAGAAGTGACTTGCAGTTTCTCACGTTGTTTCTGACACAAAAAGAACCAGTCAGAAAAAATATATATGTTACTAATAACATTCTTCATTATATTCATAATATTTTTCCATTGTTTTTAATTCCAAGTTTTAAAAGAAATTACAAGGCTATGCCCTCATTACCCCCAAATGTAAAGTGTTGTAACTAACAGCTGGTTCTTCCTTTCATTTTCAGTCCCACTAATGACTGACAGAATCTTTAAAATGTGGACTGCTATGTAAAGGGTCTATTGGTTACACAAAGAGTAAAGCATTGAGTTGTTGTTGTTGTTGTGTGTGTGTGTGTGGATTCTTTTCTTTGTCATCTTTCCTTGCAAGTTTTGCTTATTTGACAACTTAGGTTATATCGGAGAGGGACTGATTAAAACCTCACATTCTATATTCTGACATATTAAAGCGGAACTGAATCATTATTTTTTGAAATGGTTTCCACAGACTGTTGTCAACTAAGCATTTCAAAGACCTGTTGTTTATTTTATTGTTCATTTGTTTACCTTTGTATAGGAACAAAATCTCCACACTGCACCGTTTGTGCTACAAAAGCTACAGTTGGGGGAAAAAAAGATAGTTGGGTGGCACTTGCTTCTCACGGGGCCCTGAATAGGCTGGATAGGTGCCAAATTCACATTGGTGACAACAGATGTTTGGTACTATAATTGGCAGTCATTTTAATTAACCTTAATATGCATGTGAAGCATTCAGCTGAGTGTTGGTGGTTAGTATGGGAACGGAGACAATGCATGTGGCAGGAAATAACTCATTCCATTATACTATGGAAACATGACATACCTGTTAGCTGAATTTGCTACCAAAAATCTTCCACCACTTTTTAACCCCTTGATATTTCTGTCTCACTTTGTTGTGCAGCCAGTTGTGTCCATATTTTCACTGTGGCAATAACATCCAGTATCCTTGGTTTAAGAGATACTATCTTCGTAATCGTAGCTTTGTCGGCATTACTGCTCCTGCTCTTTTGATTGCATAATCTCTACATCTTTTATTTTGAATTTTTGCTGCAGTGCCTAAATTTCATAATGCTGCAAGCAACAAAGGGGAGTTTCTAAAATGACGTTAGTTTCATAACATTGGTGTCTGATGACTGTTCTATGCCAGTGTGAACATCTTGCACAATTGAAGTGTGATGAACTCTGGTAACACATGCCATTTATGTGCATAGTATCTTGGGGACCTAAAGGAGCTCAGATGTACCTTCCTTGGCACTGTGAAGCCAAACATTAAGGTATTTTCCTATGCCTTCATAATTCCATCTTATGGGTTCCAAAAGGCTACTTAGGAATTTCATTTTTAATCCTTTCCATGAATACGAAATGGCTAAACATTGGGCCTAAATACTCTAATGGCACCAGATCCTGTCTGACCTTGGAAGCTAAACAGGATCTGCCCTGGTTAATACTTGAATGGGAATTTGCCCAATGAATACCAGGCATTGTAGATTATATTCCAGAGCAAGGAATTGGCAAAAAAAATCCTTGGGTATCCCCTTCCTTTGAATGTAAGGGGTCTCCATAAATTGGCAGGCATCTTTAAGGATACTTGCACACATATTTTAAAAAAATATTCTAAAGTGTGAATAGGTGTTGACAGAACTGGGATGATAATCTCTAATAACTAAGAAAGGTCTTCTGTGAAACGTAAGCAGATGAGATCCCATTTTCTTAGATACCTATTATTAGGTTAGGATTCAAAGACAGGGCCATGTTAGTCTGGACTATCAGTCTGCAAAAGAGATTTTGTAGCACCTTTCAAAATAACCGAGAGAATGAAATTAGCAGCATATGTTTTGTAGACCAAGTCTACTTTCTCAAATGCTTTAAGAAGTTGACTAAACATACAAAAGTTTGTGTTTCCATCTTTGACCTCTCAGTTACTATGTTTTCAGGTACAGTTCCTAATTCAGTCAATTCTCCAAAAGGGCCTTGTTGAACTGGGGGGGGGGGGGGGATGCACAGTGGGATTTATTAAAGAATGAAGAACATTTTCATTAGAGTATTAATAAGGAATTGCATTTTGATATGTAGCTACAGTTGTGCAGACATTGAAAATTAACTACTTCATACAGTACTTACTTGTAGTAGTGTAAGGCATCTGAAAAAACTATCAATGTCTTCATTGTATTAAGCATCCACCTTTGTTGGATGTTTCAATTTGAGACTTTTGTTTGAAAATATTTTTATGTACACATGCACACAAACATACCAACTTGTTTTGAGTGTGCAAAAATCATTTTGTTCGAAAGTTAGAGTCTTTTGTGCAAAATATGTGAGGATTTTAATAAAACCAAATTATTATACAGTATTAACATTTTGTTTTATATGAAAACATTTTTGTGCAAATACATTTTTCACAACAAACCCTGAAACATGAATAACAAATTATACACGTGCAAAGCTGATCTGATCTTGCCCACTAGGAAGAGACCTTATCAGAATGAAGAATTGCAAAAATATGTACCTCCCTACTTAGTTGGTCTGTGGGACTTGTTTCCCTCTTCACAATAATTTATATTTTTAACCTCTTGTCTATTATTCTTTTGGACCGATGGGGAACGTTGGGTATTTAAAAGGTTCTGATGCAAGACTTGTCTCTGGTCTGGTAGCTTCTAATATTAATGCCAGAAATTGAACCACGCTATTTTAGCAAGGGTCAAGAAAGGTTCACTGCGTAGTAGAAGGCAGGGAGTTAAGATAGACTGTCTGTAACACAACAATGCACTTTACTGAGTCACTGGAGAAGGGAATATTGGAGTTGAGGCATCGTGTGCATATGGTACTTCTGCAGAGTAAATAATTATTTCTAGCTCTTAGTGTTGACGGACACTGCAAAATATATGTGAGCAGCTTGAGATGCAGGCTGTTTTTGTTATGTATTGGTTCATCAAGCTTGCTAAGGAAGTTATGCAATCTCCCGGTGCTAAAGGACAGTTGGCACAGTTCTCTGCAGCAGGAATTGGGAGTTTGTTGGCCTTCAGATGTTGTAGTACTATATGACCCTGATATCGAGCTCTTTTGGAGGGTCCTCCCAGCGAGGGAGGTCCCGGAAGACCGCGAATGGGGTCCTTAACCTTGGTGAGCAGCCAGCGAACGCCAATCCAAAGCGCAAAATATTAAGAATTAATCCCACCAGAGGCTGAAGAGGTATCCAGTGACCGAAGCGTTTATTTCTGCGATTCAGCTGAAAAGGATGCGTTACAGGGATATTTCCACCATAAGCATACAGTACAGTGATTTTCAGGCATATTTATACAGACAGAACAAAGGAAAAACAGTTTGAAACTTCCGCTCGCCTTCCTTCAGCTGGCTTTGCCCTGATTGGCTGGCCCTGGAACAGCTAGGAGGAGGCTTGGCCGCATGTCCCGCCTCTCAGCCAACCAGCGGGCGCTGCTGCCTCCAGGGGGCCAATCGGAGCCTCCCTAGCGCCTCCGAAGATGGTCCAATCAGCAGTCCGGAGGCGGGACATGGCTAGACAGCTCAGAGGGGGCAGGATGCCCGGGAGGCATCTTGCCAGCTGACTGAAAGCCTTTGCTGCTGGCCCGGCAGGGTGGCAGACAGGGGAAACAAAGGGATTTCCTGAGTTCTGATAGCAGATGTGTATAGGCATAAAGGAAGGGCTATGGGTGGTATCTGGATCTCAACCTTGTGGACAAAGGGGGTCCTTAGTCACAAAGGAGCGTACACAAATACCATGATTGATTTAATCAGTCCGTTTTCCGGGTTTTCGGCTGACAAATCTTTGGCTCTGTTTGTCTGACTCTGAAAACAAAGCCTTAAGATATTGCCAGCCCTGGTCCATGCAATGTCAATATGAATGGAGTTTCTTCTAAGGAAATTGGATTCCTTACTGTAGCCCCAGGTCACATACTTTAGTAGGGTAAAGTTCAAAGGGAAAGAGTAGGGAAAGAGGGTGAGGGTACATCTCATTTCATATCATATATTTCATATACATTCTTCATAAACCTTCATAAGCTCATAGATTTCATAAAGGGGTCCCCATCCCATCCCCATCCCAGCAAAGTTTATTAGAAGCAACAACAATTGATAAAAGCAATTCATCAGAGTTCTTGAGGTATGATCTCCTTGGCAAGGGCACATGTAGGCTAGAGGTTTTGGAGTCCAAAAGTGTGGCTGAAAACAGTCCGGGATGTGGAGCAGAAAGTCAATAGGAGAGGGCGAGCAAGAGAGTTCAAAACAAAAGGGAGGGGGGCTTCCGGGTTGCGATCTGTGAAGCAGTGTCCTTTGGGAAACTACATTCCCTGTAGAGGACATAAGGGGTGCATCTACACTGTAGATTGACACTAATTTTAACGGCCATGGCTCAATGCTATGGCATCTTGGGATTTGTAGTTGGGTGAGGAGCGGTACTCTTTGGCAGAGAAGATTAAAGGACTTGTAAAACTCCCAAAATTCTACAACAATTAAAACTTCGTTACTACTTCAGGCTCAGCTCTCTTTATGTGTGACCCTGCATTAAAAATCTATTCAAGTGTGTCTGAATAGCTTATGTTACCTCGACTACTGTGTGCAGATTATTTCCTCCTTATCTGTGCGTCCCCTTGTTTCTGTAGTGTGAAAAATCATACACCGATGAGTAATTGTTTTATAACATCTAGGTCAATGTTTTTCATTTGTTCCTTTTAACCCATGTCTTTAATCTGTGTTGAGATGCCTTTGCAGGATTTTCATAGTTCTTTGTCAGCTACAAAATTAAGGTTTGAGGAACAATACTTGGGTTCCATTATGGGAGAAAGGTGGGATCTAAATTACGTAAATATAAGTAAATATATTTACTTATAATCCCCTCACACATTCCTGGTGGAGGTAAGCTGACTTAATTTTTTCAAGATGGTGAGCCAAGATGTTTGGGTTGTTTTGCAATTAATTTATTGGGTTGTTGTGAGTTTTCCGGGTTGTATGGCCATGTTCCAGAAGCATTCTCTCCTGATGTTTCACCTGCATCTATGACAAGCATCCTCAGAGGTTGTGGGGTCTGTTGGAAATTAGAAAAGTGGGGTTATATATCTCTCTGGAATGTCCAGGGTGGGAGAAATAACTCTTGCCCATTTGAGGCAGGTGTGAATGTTGTGGTTGGCCCCCTTGATTAGCACTTGATGGCCTAGCTGTTTCAAGGTCTGGCTAGTTGCTGCCTGGGGAAATCTTTGTTGGGAGGTGATTAGCTGGCCCTGATTGTTTCTTGTCTGGAAGTTCCCTGTTTTTGAGTGTTGTTCTTTATTTACTGTTTTGATTTTAGAGTTTTAAAATTAATTTATGTTTTATTATTTCTGTTGCAGATTCTGACTCCAAATGGACTCACGGTTCCTTTTGAATCACAGTGTGTAAATTGGAAAGGCTGACAAACTAAAATCTGTGTCTTACATCTCCACATATATTAGAAGTGAGATTATTTTTGTATTGCCTTTGGCTTAATCCTCACGCAGTAGAAATGGACTGGCTGTTGGTTTGATTTCCCCCTGCACTTTTCAACCATGAGTCTGCAGGCTCAGCAGAAGTCTTCAAACAAGAGGGGAGGGAAACGGCATGCCTATTATAGCGAACCACCTGGACTGCTGAAAGACGCCGAACAGCAACAGATAAAAGAAGAGCATTACTACGGCCATGTAGGTAATATGCCTGCCTCCCAAACGATGGAGCTTACCAAGTCGGGAGTCTTCAGTGGAGTCCCCAGCAATGCAGCTCTGCTGAATTCTGTTTATCAAGAGCGAGGGGAGGCCCGGATGACTCCCCAGCAGTTAGCCGCTGCTAAGTGGCAGAACTCCTTGATGGGGAATCGGTTGCCTGAGCGAAGCGAGGCCAGTTGGCATCCTCCTCAGCCTGGAGTGTGGAATCATGGCATGTTGTATGGAGGAGGCAGCCAGAAAGGGGGCCACCCCAATGCTGGCATCCAAGAATTCTACAGCCACCAAGAGACCCTGAAAAGAAACAGGGAGAAGGGTGCCGTCATGTCACAGCTGAACATGTATGGAGATGCTGTCCAGCAGATGATGTCTCAAAAAGCTCAGCTAGAACAGCAAGCCCTGGTCCGTCAGCAAGCTCAGATGAATCCTTATCAGCAAATGCAGAAACAACACCAACAAACTCAGAACCAAACACTTCCTTTGCAGCCTTTCCAGCTTGCTTTTGGCCATCAGGGCCAAAAGCAAGGGCTCCCTGAACTGTTGCACGTCTTTCAGCAAGCTCCTACTTCCTCCAGCCCAGCCTTTACCACCCAGCAGAAGCAACAACAAGCTCTTCCACAGATGCAACTGTTTGAAAACTTCTATCCACAGCAACAGCATCACCATCACCACCAGCAACAACAGGCATCTTCACAAGCCTATGGCCTTCAGCCACCTGCTTCTGTAGCGCAGCCTCATGCAACAGCACCTCCTCAGCACCACATGGTTTCTCATCAGTACCACTCTGTTTCTGAGAGGAGCCAGGAGCTGCTGAAGGCCCTAACAGAGCAGAACCCACAGACTGTCCTGCCCCAAGCCCAGATTCCTCTTCCAAGGAGATCACGGAGGCTCTCCAAGGAAGGCGTCTTGCCAGCATCTTCTGCAGAAGATGCCTTGGCATCAAAGCTGGCTGAGGAGTACTCCAGCAATGTGCTGTCCCATCACTGGCAACTACAGCAGCATCCAGACATCCAGTTTCGGCATCAGTCTGAAAGATTCAGTCACAATAAGGACGGTTATTCACAGCAGAACAAAGGAGAGGTGGAACATGGGGCGCTGCCAGTGGGAGGTCAGCCAAGCCAACCTGAAATGGAGAAAGTGAAATATGAGAATGTTAGAGAAGTCGAAAAGCAGATGGCTATAAACGAAGGCCTTGTCCAGAGAGCAAACGACTTCAGTGGAGTTAGAGGTGGTGTCATCCAGAGCACACGGAGACGGCGACGTGTTTCTCAAGAAGCCAACTTGCTAACCTTGGCTCAGAAGGCTGTAGAGCTGGCTTCTCTTCAGGATGTCAGAGTAAGTGTTGTTTTGTGGATAATATCATCCCCATTGCCTTGCTTCTCATTGCACATGGTGGGTGAGGGACATCAGACCCTGAAACCAAATCCGAGGGTCCCAAACTCAGATTTTGGAGTTGTTTATATGGTGGTATTGTCACGTTTTCAAACAGCAATTAAGGATGGTTAAAATATACAACATGCAAAATTGAGAGTTAGGAAGTAAATTTTTTATTCTGCCTTAATAACAAATTAAAGTATTTATTTGAGTTAATGTAGCCATACATTTCTTTGCAAAGTTAACTCATTGTTTACAGTTGTCCTTTCACATTTGCAATTTTTTACTTTTGCTAATTAGATTATTCATGAGGTATCTCTTGGTCCTATGGTGTGACTCTATTGTCAACTTTGTCCAGTCATGCTGGAGAATATAGAGATTTCTAAAGGGAACACCTCTCTAGGAATCTCTATATCTTCCAGTACAATTCTGTAGTCAGCTTGCAGTAAAAAACTGTCTGTAGAGTCATATTGACCTAGAATTTTCTAGAGGGGTATTCCCTCAGGTTAAAAAAAAGCAGTGTATTTATTGGGTTGTTGTAAGTTTTTTTGGGCTATATGGCCATGTTCTAGAGGCATTCTCTCCTGACGTTTCACCTGCATCTATGGCAAGCATCCTCAGAGGTAGTGAGGACCTCACTACCTCTGAGGATGCTTGCCATAGATTCAGGTGAAATGTCAGGAGAGAATGCTTCTAGAACATGGCCATATAGCCCCAAAAAACCTACAACAACCCAGTGATTCCAGACATGAAAGCCTTCAATAATACAGTGTATTTATTTCTGGATTTTCATTTTCCTGGTGCTCCTGTGTGCCTAATCCCAGTGTATGTGGAAGGCTGACTGTAACTAATACATTGCATGATGGGTATATCTGTCTTTATAAACGGTCCACATCCTAATATGCAAGGTTTTTTTTACATTTTGTTCAGTTTATATAATAGGAAAATGTTTCCAACCTTAAAATCGGTGACATCCCTTATATAGTAAGGGAACCTTGGCAACCCTACTGTTCATGGCAATGTTCTGTTCCCAATAATACCACCACTTTATAGTTTCATAGCCATTCTGAAAAGTTAAGATGCTTCTTCCAAGGCTTAGTTACTAGCTGTAAATGCTTTAAGTAAAATGGCACTAGTATTTTTGGCCATAATCTTTCACCAGTGTTTTTGTTCCTCATTGGAATGTGGCCCCTTGATAATGTTACTAAAATTGAACTTAGCATTTGGGTTGAAGAAGCTTTTCTACTCCCAGAATGAAACATCACAAAATTTTTTGCAGTTGCTATTGACCAATCATTTATCTTATTTCAATCCAGAAGTCACTGTTTTGGACTGCAAATCTCAAAATCTCTAGTCAGTGAGCTTCAGAAAAGCTTCAGAAAAAGGGGGGAAATGTCTTTTGCCTTGAATTTTTCTGTTTTGCTTTCACATGTCCAATGTGGACTTAATGCAACATTAAACCAGAGATGTTTTATTTATTTATTGCATCAGAATAAGGGTACAGTTGTAATGTATTTTTAAAACACAAAGTAGTTATTCAAGTGTGTTAGAATCTTGTAACCAAGATACTAATTCAAAAATATGAATATTGTATTCTCTCTAAAGGCTCCAGATCACAGTTGACTGGTTTGCTAAAGTTAGTTGGTGTTCAAATTCTAGTAGTTATTTATTTATCGTATGAGAAGCAAACCGAGGGTACAGTTGTAATTTATTTTTAAAACACAAAGTTTAAAAACTTGGCATTATATTAAATGTCTTTTGACCAGTAGCTGGCCACTTGGAGTACCTCTGGTGTTGTTAAAAGAAGGTCCTCCACTGTGCATGTGGCAGGGCTCAGGTTACATTGTAGTAGGTGGTCTGTGCTTTGGTCTTCATCACACTCGCATGCCATGGACTCCACTTTGTAGCCCCATTTCTTAAGGTTGGCTCTGCATCTCGTGGTGCCAGACCGCAGTCTGTTCAATGCCTTCCAAGTCACTCAGTCTTCTGTGTGCCCAGGAGGGAGTCTCTCATTTGGTATCAGCCATAGCTTGAGGTTACCAGAGAGGTAACCATGTGTTTATCCAAGTATTGTTGGACTGCCAGGTTCTGACAGCCTTAGCCTGCCTAGCCAGGAGAGAGAAATGCTGAAAGCTGCTGTGATTTTTCATGATCAAGTCATCGAGTCATCAGCAACCAGTCAGTTATATTACATTTCTAACAGAAATTTTTCATGATGCAGAAGGCATAAAAATAAATAAACAAACTATATGTATATGTATTGTATAGAGTCAGCAGGAGCAAAGTAATTCATTCTTGCCTCCTCAGTTTTGCCTCCATTCTCCTACTGAATCCCACCCATTCTCAGTTTAATTATTTTCCCTCCACTAGATCACCCAAGAGCTGGGTTTAAATGATATATGAGCAAGTGCCAAGCAACTTGAAGAATCGTTTAGTTGAGGCTTTGCAGGAATCCTGGATATATAATATTGCTCTTCTTGTTTTGAAACTGGAAATACTTGACATCTCTTGACTAATTGAACACGAAGATTACCGTTGTTGAACTCTGAACTCAAAGAGCTCGAGCAGAGTAACATTATGTACAATGTGCAGTGCAGTCTTCCAATAGCTTCAAAACTATGTCTCATTTCCTTGAAAACCCATTAATAATGTTGTCAGTTTTCCTACTTTTGCTTACATTTGGCCAGCTGCTCCTAGAAACCATGCCTTCTGTTGCAACAGCCAAAAGGCTTGTTACATTATCTTTTACTTATTCTTTGAGTTGAAAAAGAGCTGTTCAAATAGCCTAATTATATATATATATTGAATCATTCTTGGGTCTAGTTTGCTTGTTCTCTGGCATGCAGAATGTGAGCCCCATAGGTTGACATTCTGCAGCTCCCTGGATATTGCTGAATTGTAACTCCTGACATTTCTCACTATTGGCTTGATGACTAGGCCTGTAGGGAGTTGCAGTCTGACAGCATCTGGAGGACTATGCATTTTCCCATCATGAATGCACATAACATGGGTGGTGGTTACAAGATTTGTGTGAAGCTTTATTTAATGCTTCTTGCAAACTCACCATCCATGTCACTCTTTTATATGGAGTAGCTTATTCATATGTGCCAGGTATAATATTTTCCTTGTCAAGTAGGGAATACTCAGAAATCCACATAATGGATAGAGTCCATGCACCAAATAAATAGAGTCCATGGCCCAGTCCTTCCTATTTTATGAAATAGTTTCAATATATATAGAGAGAGAGAGATTTGTACACTTTCACCAACATATGGGGGAAAAGGTTAAATTAATAGCAATAATATTAACCGCATTACACATAAAACAACTATAAAACTCATATCTGTTAAAGATACTAAAATACCTAACAAGCTATGAAATAGTGGCTATGTACAATATCTGTTCTCATAACCCAGTGGTTCTCAACCTGTGGGTCCCCAGATGTTTTGGCCTTCAACTCCCAGAAATCCTAACAGCTGGTAAACTGGCTGGGATTTCTGGGAGTTCTAGGCCAAAACACCTGGGGACCCACAGGTTGAGAACCACTGTCGTAACCACTCACAGTGACCACTCACTAAGTCCTCAGATATAGTGTTCATAATCCCTTAATATGGTCATAAGCTTGTGTAAAAAGCCATGTTTTCAGATGTTTAAAAAAAAACCCAGGAGGGTGGAGGCTACTGTAATCTCTTTAGGGAGGGCATTTGAAAGCCGGGAGTCACTACCGAGAAGGCCCTCTCTCTTGTCCCCACCAACCAAGAGAGCGGGAGGTGGGACCAAGAGAAGGGCCTCCCTGGCAGATCTTAGGGCCCACATCAGTTCATAGAAAGAGATGCAGTCTCGAAAATAGGTTGGACCTGAGCCATAACTCATATTATATCTGATGAAGTAGACTGACCCTATAATGGTGTATGTGACAAACTTCTTTCTCTCAGTCTCAAAGGTGCCACAATATCATTTTGTGCATCTAAAGTGATGTAAAAGAATTCAGTTTTAAGGTTTTGTAAGCTATATCCATGTGTACCCCGGCATATCCATGCCCCCCTATTTCCTTGGGGGCATCTGTTCTGAGAGAATGATAGCCCCAAGAGAACGATACCAGAGAATAGAGGGAGCCAAAAATAAATTGAGTCCAAAGCTTGTCAAGATGAAATCTGCACTGTCCCTGTGGGACCATGTATCCTATGCCCCAGTAGGAAGGGTTGTGTCATTTGATACTATTCACTGTGATCTGATTCCTATCGTCTTTATATTACATGGGAAAGGATTCTCATTTTTGAGTAGAAGACTTATAAATGTATCCATTTATATTAAAAGCCCAGTACTGCATATGGTCCTTCATGCTGTTTTTGAAGCCCTTGGCCCTTTCAGAGTCCTTAGAATATCCTCTCACTTAACATACGGAAAAAATGATTTGCCTTTCCTGGAAGCCTCTAAGAATGGTAATTCATCTTTTAAACAGGTCTTAGGAGCACTATACAACATTAAAAGAAACTTGGAAGTTGACTTTTGGCCACTTCCCAGGTTTTCATTGTTTGTTGCTGTGCTTTGGCAGGCTGTGTGGTTCCTGGAAAGTCCCAGCAGCAGAAAACTGGTCTACACATCCACCAGAGTTGCACAGCATTGTTATAATCAAACATTAGCCACCGCCTGTCTTTGCTTTGCTAATTTGTAAATACAATTATCAGGAATAACTCCTGATTTGATAATCAGGTCACTTGTTAACAGATGTTAATACCTTTGTGGATTGAAAAGAAGGTTTATTTCACTCCCCCTGCCTTGTTTGGAGGCAGTAACACCATTTTTCTATCCAAGACGTTCCACGTGATTGTAAAAATATGTGTCAGGTATCTTAAATGGTGCATGGTCTTTTTGTTTGAAGGAACCAGAAACTACACAAGAGAAGAACAACAGCGAGGCAGCTGTAGCTGCTCCCCGGAGTGTTGTGGAGTTTGCCAGCTCTTCATCTACCCCAAAGCGAGCCCGGGAAGATAGCAGTTTAGTGCCTCTTATCATTCCCGTGTCTGTTCCTGTGAGGAGATTGGACCCTCATGAGATTGGAAGGGATAGGAGTGAGGACAACAAGTACTTTGTGACCAATGACCGGGGAGTTTCAGAAAGCAAGCCGTCTGTAATCGTCACTCGGAGAAGGTCCAATCGCAATTTGAATATGGACACATCTGCCCAGGTAGGTCCAGATTTGCAATCCTAGGCATAGACAGAACTCTGAAAAATTACTCTGTATTCTACAGTAAGACACACACACACCTCATATCCATAAGACCAGTACCCATGGTTTCATTTATCCACGTCCAATAAAATATGGCCCCTCTATGTATTTTCTAGGTCCTCCCAAAGCACTTGATATGATGTGAAATAACATCAGTGTCCTTTTTAAAAAATACAGAATGAAGCTCCAAAAGAAGATGCTGAAAGTTTTGCACGGAAACCAAAGCAACGGCCCAGACCGGAACCACTCTTCATCCCACCCAAAGCTGGCACTTTCATTGCTCCACCGGTTTATTCCAATATCACGCCATACCAGAGCCATTTGCGCTCACCGGTCCGTTTGGCAGACCACCCTTCGGACAGGAACTTTGAGCTACCTCCTTACACTCCCCCGCCAATATTGAGCCCTGTACGAGAGGGTTCGGGACTCTATTTCAATGCCATCCTTTCTGCCAGTGGCAACTCCGTTCCACCCCCCATAACTCCTAAAAGTGGG
Organism: Anolis sagrei; assembly: GCF_037176765.1. NCBI lineage: Eukaryota > Metazoa > Chordata > Lepidosauria > Squamata > Anolidae > Anolis > Anolis sagrei. Next base: position 286,394,109 of record NC_090021.1, on the reverse strand, counting down.
CACAGGACTCTGCTCAGATCAAGTAAGTTTCCATGTGTTGCTGACTTGGGTTTGGAAGGGTTGAGGCATCATGGCTGAATGACTGCTATTTTGATTGATGCTTGTGGAAGATATTCATGGAGCTGTTGTGTTGCTTGTGTATTCATGTTGTATATATGCATTGTGCTATAAAGGAGCCCCCAGTGGCGCAACGGGTTAAACCTTTGTGCCAGCAGGACTGCTGACTGAATGGTTGGCAGTTTAAATCCGGGGAGCAGGGTGAGCTCCCATCTGTCAGTTCCAACTCCCCATGCGGAGACACGAGAGAAGCCTCCCACAGGATGGTAACACATCCAGGTGTCCCCTGGGCAATGTCCTTGCAGACAGCGAATTCTCTCAGACCAGAAGCGACTTGCAGTTTCTCAAGTTGCTCCTACACGAAAAAAAAAATACCAACGATTTCTTAAAGAACTAAAGGCACTGTACAAAGCCCCCATCTCAATTTTTATTCTTAGAACAATCCTGTCAATAGGTTGGACTGAGAGATACTGGCAGATCTAAGGCTGCTTCAAGAGCTTCGTGGCCCAGGAGGAATTAGGAACTCAGATTTTCCAATTACTTCCTAAATTAGAGCCTAGTGTTATAATATTATAAATCCATTTGAGAAAGATGCTAGGAAGTAGGAGAAAAATATTGCATGGTATAGTGACATTTTAAAGATCAACCTTCCTCCTGACCAGATATGATTGTACAAAAATAATGATAGTTGGCATAACATTATGAAAAATGGAAGCATACATTAATGTGTGCCCTTTGCCTTGCAGATAGTGCAGAAGTCACACCTCCTGTCCTTTCTGTCATGGAAGAGTGTACTCCTGTCAGCATTGAGCCGTAAGTGTTTGTCAATATATCCAGTGCAATTGCCCAGTATTGACCCTGGAGCTTCTTTTTCTGTTTGTAGAGGCTCCTTTTCAATCAACCAGTAGAGTATTAAGAGTCTTATACAAGTATGGACAGGGCAAGTAAGCTGAAATAATGAAAATAATATAAATAGTCTAAAAACACACTAAACACATAAAAGGTTGAAAAGTTTAAGACAGTTTTAGGGCCATGTACGATAGCATTTAGAGATGAAATAGGTAGGCCTAAAGATTTTTTTTATGTGTTTTGATTACATAAAGTTTGACTTACCATTCAACAATAGATTTAGTTAGGGCAGTGTTTCTCAACCTAGGGGTCAGGACCCCTGGGGGGGAGGGGTGTCAGAGGAGTTGCCAAAGGGGTTGGTCATGGGGGTTCTGTGTGGGAAGTTTCGCTCAATTCTCTCATTGGTGGGGTTCAGAATGCTCTCTGATTGTAGGTGAACTATAAATCCCAGCTACTACAACACCCAAATGTCAAGGTCTATTTCCCCCAAACTCCACCATTGTTCACATTTGGGCATATTGAGTATCCGTGCCAAGTTTGGTCCAGATCCGTCATTGCTTGAGTCCACAGTGCTTTCTGGATGTAGGTGAACTACAACTCCAAAACTCAATGCCCACCAAACCCTTCCAGTATTTTCTTTTGGCCATGGGAGTTCTGTGTGTCAAGTTTGGTTCAATTCTATCATTGGTGGAGTTCAGAATGCTCTTTGATTGTAGGTTAAATATAAATCCCAGCAACTACAACTCCCAAATGACAAAATCAGTACCTCCCAACCCCACCAGTATTCATATTTGTGTGTATTGGGTGTTTGGGCAAAATTTAGTCCTCCAGTGAATGAAAATACATCCTGCATATTAGATATTTACATTACGATTCATAACTGTCGCAAAATTACAGTTTTGAAGTAGCAACGAAAATAATGTTATGGATGGAGTTCAACACAACATTAGGAATTGTATTAAGGGATCGCAACATTAGGAAGGTTGAGAAACACTGAGTTAGTGCATGCTCTATTTGAGGCTGTGGAGCCCCCGGTGATGCAGTGGGTAAACCACTGAGCTACTTAACTTGTTGACCAAGAGGTCGCAGGATTGAATCCGGGGGAGCGGGGTGAGCTTCCGCTGTCAGCCCCAACTTCTGCCAAGCTAGGAGTTTGAAAACATGGAAATGTGAGTAGATCTATAGGTATCGCTCCGGTGGGAAGGTAATGGCGTTCCACACAGTCATGCCGGCCACTTTATATTGGAGGTGTCTATGGACAACGCCGGCTCTTTGGCTTGGAAATGGAGGTGAGCACCATCTCCATCTCCACAACTGGACTTAAGCCCAAGGGAAAACCTTACCTTACCTTTACCTAGTTGAGATTAATAATTAAACTCAAGCCTAGCTTCTTACTTGTGTTTTAAATGGTTCATATTGCCATTGAAATGAATCATCATCATCAGAGTTTTGGAGCACAATACTCCTGACCTCATGATCGTGTTAAAAAACAAAGTACGGATTGATGTTGCAATTCCAGGCAACAGCAGGATTGAAAAAAAACAATTGGAAAAGCTGAAACAATATGAGGATTTAAAGATCGAACTGCAAAGACTCTGGCACAAGCCAGTCATGGTGGTCCCAGTTGTGATCGGCACACTGGGTGCAGTGCCTAAAGACCTTGGCCTTCATTTAAACACAATCGGAGCTGACAAAATTACCGTCTGCCAGCTGTAAAAGGTCACCTTACTGGAATCTGTATGCATTATTTGCTGATACATCACACAGTCCTAGACACTTGGGAAGTGTCCGACGTGTGATCCAATACAAGAGCCAGCAGAGTTATCTTGTTTGCTTTGGACTCATCTTGTTGTGTTTCAAATAACAATAACAACAACAACAACAACTTTATTCTTGTATCCCACCACCATCTCCTCAAAGAGACTTGGGGCAGCTTACATAAGGCACGGAGTGCCTAGAACAAGACGTGACATAAAACACAATATAAAATACAATTGAATGAAACATATAAGCATGTCACAACAAGATAAAACTCAGAATAAACCAGTGCACATCCTTTACTACTTATGACAACCAGTGCCAGTGACTGAGCTGTAACTAAGCAGGTACTTAGTTTTAACAAATTGGCATCTCCTCGATGTTGCCATTTCATTAATGTATATTTCTATTTTTTCTTTTAGACGGATCAATGTAGGCCCTCGTTTTCAAGCTGAAATCCCACCTCTTCGAGATCGATCCTTGGCAGCCTCTGACACAGCCAAGGAGGAGCTGGTATGGCAGCCATGGAAAGAACTGGAAACGAATCCATCTGTCCTGGAGAATGGTAAAGAGCTGGAAATCATGAACTGCTTTACTAGTGCAGAAGGGTATTGTATTGCTGGATAATTAGCAATTGTTTGGACCAGCCATCCATTATAATAAATAAGGATAAACAGAAAATTGTGGTGAAGGCGAAAGCCTTAAAGGTCTTTCCTTTGACTTAAATTATATACTGCAATTTTTTTTTACCCCTTAGCTTAGAAAGAGTAAACAGTGTCAGCCTAGAGTAAAGCAATGAGCAATCCTAAATATTGCCTCTCATTGACTAAAATTCCAATGATTGAATGCGTAGGAGGTATTAAAAGCCTTCAGTTCTCCTCTAATCTGATCTGGAGGTTTGGGAGACTATGCAAAGTAGAGATTTCTTTGGTCAAGAGGAGACTTGGGCAAACTTTGGCCCTCCAGGTATTTTGAACTTCAACTCCCACAATTCCTAACTGACATGGCTTCTAGCCATGCTGGGATGCGAAGCTGTAGCAGTGATATTCCAAAAAAACGTACTTTTCTGAGCCATGCCATGCTGCCCAGTGTTGTGAAGCAATATTCTTCTTCAGGGTAATAGTAAGGCAATGTTAACATTGATTTGTGAAAATCCATCCTTCCAATATCTGTAAGTTGGACAGTTAGTGTTAACAAAGGAATTGGAGACATAATTTTATGGTGTTCTGTATTGTGCAGATTTTTTGCCTGCCCCTGATGTTTGATATACTACAAGAGTATAATGGTAGCGCAGTGGGTTAAACTACTGAGGTGCTGAACTTGCTGACCGAAAGGTTGGCAGTTCGAATCCAGGGAGTGGGGTGAGCTCCCGCTGGTAGCCCCAGCTTGTGCCAACCTAATAGTTCGAAAACATGCAAATGTGAGTAGATCCATAGGTACCACTTCTGCAGGAAGGTAACAGCACGCCATCTAGTCATGCTGGCTATATGACCTAGGAGGTGTCTATGGACAACGCCGGTTCTTCAGCTTAGAAATGGAGATGAGCATCACCCCCCAGAGACAGACACGACTAGACATAATATCAGGGGAAAACCTTGACCTTTATAATGGTTTAAAGCAGGAACCTTCAATCCATTTCAACCTGGGTTAGTACTCTGTTTTCCATAGATTGGTTTCAAATATTGTGAAGTTCAATTTTCTCCCTTTGATACTTTGAAAATTAAATAAATTTGAAAAGGGGATCCATAGTAGTCTTTGGATTCACAAAGGGGTTCCCCCAAAAGGTAAAGAACCAGTACTTTCAGAGATGGTGGTATTTCACTTCTCTGAGAAATGTCAGACAAGGATTAAGAATAAAGTCACCATATTTCTATCTAAACTGATAATTCACTTTCTTACTTACCCCTTGAACGGGTGTTTGTTTGTGTTTTAACAGTGGAGAATCTGGTAACTGCTGCATGCTCAAGTATATTTCCTGGAGGTGGTACCAACCAAGAACTGGCATTTCACTGCTTACATGAAGCGAAAGGAAACATTCTGGTAAGTCTCCTGCAATTCTCGATGCATTTAATTGGACTTTGGTTTTAATCCAGTTGATGCTCAGCTCTGCAAGAGAAGAACGATTCTAGCCAACTTTTTGCAATTTATAAGCTTTCATTTTGTAACATAAGAGACACTACCAGTATAATCCACATCCAGTAAACATCCCATTTTGAAGCTCTTTTTTAGTGTGATGTACTTGTTGGGAGAATTAGTTAAGCAATTGGGAGATCCAGGTTGAAGTCATCATTTAGCCAAGAAATGCATTGTGTGACCCTGAGCCAGTCCAGCACTTTCAGCCTGACCTACCTTAGCGGGTTGGTATGTGAAAGAAGGGAGTAATGTATATGACATTTAAAGGAATGCAGTTAACAAATGACCTTGGGCACACTTAGAGGAGCATGTGTAGAATGTACTTTTGTCATTCCTCTTGGCAGAGGGTTGAACTGGATGGCCTTTGTGGTCTCTTCCAACTCTTTAGGATTCTATGATTCTTCTCTCCTACATCTTCTGTTGAGAGTATTCCTGCTTCTTGGTATTTATAGTCTTGAAGGAAATTGTTGCCACCATGTGCCTTCAGCACAGCCCTTACTTGTGACAACCTTATCATAGGACTTTTTGGCACAGTTTATTAATAGAATCATAGAGTTGGAAGAGACCTCGTAGAATCATAGAATCATAGAATCAAAGAGTTGGAAGAGACCTCATGGGCCATCCAGTCCAACCCCCTGCCAAGAAGCAGGAAAATTGCATTCAAAGCACCCCTGACAGATGGCCATCCAGTCTCTGCTTAAAAGCCTCCAAAGAAGAAGCCTCCACCACACTCTAGGGCGGAGAGTTCCACTGCTGAACAGCTCTCACAGTCAGGAAGCAATTCCACCAGCACGAGATTTTAACCCATCAACATATGTTTTCCCAGTATGTTCAACCTACAGTTAACTGATAAAGGTTTGATTTGATAAGCTGATAAAGGTTTGGTTTGGGATTTGTGAGATTTTTTTTAAGGAAGTAATTAAACATATGTGGGCAGTAAAAATTGACTATTGTCACCTTGTGTTGACGAAGACTTTCATGGCCAGAATCATTAGGTTGCTGTGAGTTTTCCAGGCTGTATGGCCATGTTCCAGAAGCATTTTCTCCTAACGTTTCACCCACATCTATGGCAGACATCCTCAGACATTGTGAAGTTTGTTAGAAGCTAGGCAAGTGAGGTTTATATATCTGTGGAAAGTCCAGAGTGGGAGAAAGAACTCTTGTCTGCTTGCGGCAAGTGTGAATGTTGCCATTGGCCACCTTGATTAGCATTGAACGGCCTTGCAGCTTCAAAGCCTGGCTGGTTGCTGCCTGGGGGATCCTTTGTTGGGAGGTGTTAGCTGGCCCTGCAACCAGCCAGGCTTTGTGGATGGTTGAATCTGTGGATATGGAGGACTGACTCCATGGAAAGGCATGATATACATCTGTAAATTGCATTTCATTTATTGTATACTTTTGTAGGCAGAGATCTCTGTGCAGTGTTAAAAAGATAGAAATCTTTTCTGACATGATAAATAATTATTTATCATATCAGAAGCAAGTTGAGGGTACAGTTAAAATGTATTTTAAAACACAAAGTTTTTTTTAAGAACTTGGCATTATGCTAAATGCTCTTTGACCAGGAGCTGGCCACTTGGGGTGCCCCTGGTGTCACAGTGAGAAGGCCCTCCATTGTGCACGTGGCAGGGCTCAGGTTGCATTGTAGTAGGTGGTTTGTGATTTGCTTTTCTCCACACTCGTTTGTTGTGGACTCCACTTTGTGGACCCATTTCTTAGGGTTGGCATTGCATCTTGTGAGCCCTCCAGGTCGTCCACTCTTCTGTGTGCCCAGAAGGAAGGTTCTCATCTGGTTTCAGCCACTTATTGAGGTGCTGGATTTTAGCCTGCCACTTTTGGACTCCTGCTTGCTGAGGTGAAAAGATAAAATACTGTAAAATACAAATGTGTAGAAGGACTCAGATGGTAAACATGTATGTTGCTTGTGGAAACTTGTCTTTAAATTATCAATAGTAACACCAAAAGAAAGAGAACTGATAAATACTTTCAAATCACAAATGCTTTCCAAAAGACAAGTGTAGTGATATCTCCTGCTTATGTCCTGCATAAATCCTGGTGATAGGAGTTGATTTCCTGAAAGGTTTGGATTTATTTTGGCCTGTATTTGTCTAGTTGCTTTGAAATACTATTTACTGGCACTGGAATAAATTGAATGATTAATCATGGGTGTTAACTGGCACTGCAGAGAGTTGTTAATTAAGGTGGAAATCCCTGCACGGGAATTCTTTAATTGGGCATGTGCTGGCAAGGACCATTATCAAATGAGATAATAGTTTGGTGTAGGAGGAAGGGGAATTAATCAATTATCTCTCAAATAAGTATTTTCTGGTAGGTGAAGAGCGTTAAATTGAATCTGAAGGGAGAGACTAAATATCATCCTCTGGATAATATTTTTTAGACACCCCCTCAGTAGAAGGAGGAGATTCGTAAAGATACAACTTCAAGAATTACAGCAGGCACGACCATGTTGGATAATTCTGGTGGTGTTAGTCCCAAAAAGTACATTTTCCGACCTGGATTCAGGGAGGAGCTCTTACGAAGTTAGTGGGTATATTTAAGCATCACCATAACTCACGGTTTTTTGTGTGTTTACCCTCAGAGTGCTCTGACCAAACTGCTGCTGAAGAAGTCTGTGAGGTCTTCCAACCATCCATTGGTAGACTATCACTATACAGGTAAGTTGGAAACAAGGTAGTAGTAATAGTAGCAATAATAATAATAATAATAATAATAATAATAATAATACACCTTATATTCTGCCCTTCTCCCTTAGGGGACTCAGAGCGGATTACAGCATTTAAATACATAGATAAACATCCAATGCCTTTCCAGTCATAAACAATGAGACACATAAACACAAACAAAGGGAGAGGCTTCTCCTTCCCATTTAATTTCCGGCTTCTGCAGGCAGTGCTTCATCTCTGGCTCTGGTGAAATGCTCTCTCCCATTTTTCAAGCCGAGGAGCCTGTGTTGACATTGAATTGTGTGGCCAGCAAGATTGCTTGGATTCTCTCTTTGCCTTTTCCCACCGAAATGGTACCTATTTATCGACTCACATGTTTTCAAACTGCTAGGTTGGCAGGAACTGGGACTGATAAATAGGAGCTCACCCCATCTCGCAGATCAAACTGCTCACCTTCATGTCAGCAGTTCAGCCAACCTTCAGGTCAGCAGTTCAGCAGCACAAAGGTTTAACCCATTGCGCCACCGCGGCTCCGAGTAGTAGACATTGCTTGTCCTTTTTTCCTTTCTTTCCTGGATCCTTACTGTTTAGGCATAAGAGAACTTTTAGTCCTGATCCAGGAGAGAGACTTAAATTATATTGGCACTACACAATTACATCCATTTGATCTCACTTCACATGTCAAGACTCCAGTCCAAGGAATCCCAAAAGTTGCCATTTTGTCCTGTGTTGTTAGACTAGTGTGCTTGAGCGCTCCCAATCCAGTCCCTGAACTGCATTTCATAAGGTATTCTTCCTTACGAAATCCTTCTTCTCAGGTACCATAGGAACTGTAGTGTATAACATTACCCAAAGTGTACACTGTTACCAGGCAACATTCCAATTAATCCATTTCTTCTTTCTACGTGATGTTTCCCCCCGTGGAACCAAAATGCTTTCATCCAGATTGTGGAGTATCTATGACAACATGTACTCAATGCATGGCTTACTACAGTGTGCTCTACTTTTAGAAATGATGCTAAAGAAACCTTGATATTGCATGCATGTGTAAATTTGAAAGAATGATGAATCTTGTCATAAAACATTTTAAATAGAGTCCTAAGTTAAATTTGAATTAATTACTGTGCAAGTATTACCTATTTTCCATTTAAAACCCATCCCTGTTTTACCATAATCTACTCCTACTGGAATCTTAATCACTCTTGCAGTAGAAAATTGAAGACGTTTCTAAGACCATTACCAAAGTGTTGATATTTAAACCATGTGCGTTTTTATTCTACTCCGGAAACTTGGAATGATAGTTTATTGGGGCCTTTAGCGTTCCCTTCAAAAGAGCTTCAGTTTACTCTCCAAAATTAAAACAAAGCTCATGGTATTTGCATCATTAATGTTTGAATTGTGTCCTTGATTAGAGTATTATGTTTACATGGTTCTACTAATATACACACACTATGTATGTATGCATGCATGCATGTATGTATGTATGTAGCTCATCTCTCTGTGTGTTTATGTTTCTTCCTGGCATATAGTATTCACAGGTTGTGGGATGTGAACGTTATCCTTTTTTTATTTAAGTTCAAACCAGTATAGGTGACAATATATATTGGACTACAGTTTTTAAAATCATTCAAAATTTGTAGAGCAGTGGTTCTCAATCTGTGGGTCTCCAGATGTTTTGGCTTCAACTCCCAGAAATCCCTACAGTTGGTAAACTGGCTGGGGTTTCTGGGACTTGTGGGCCAAAACACTTGGGGACCCACGGGTTGAGAACTACTGTTGTAGATTATCACCTTTAGAGCTCACTTCTAAAGGGAACATACTGGAATAAAGGGCAGTCATCTAGTTGAAGGAGAAGTGGCTGAGGGAGGAAAGGAAAGGAAAGGGCTGTTAGGAATGGTAGGAGTTGGTCCAAAACATCTGGAGGGCCCAAGTTTGTCCATGCCTGCATTAAACCTTTCAGGCATAGTACAGTATTTTAAATATCTAACAAAACCTCAAATCCCAGAATTCTCTAAGATGGAGCTGCGGCAGTTGAAGTGGTGTCAAGGTGCCATAACTGTGTCCATTGGACCCTTTGTTATTCACTGGGGCTTGGTTTCAGGATCCCTGAGGATCCCAAAATCCATGGATACTGAAGTCACATTGTATTCAGTGACGTAATGAAACCATGCCCCTATATAAAATGGCAAAATCAAGGTTTGATTTTTCAATGATTTCAATGATTTTCAAGCCATGGATCATTGAATCCATGGATACAAAATCTGTAAATATTGGGGGCCAACTATAGTGTGAGAAAGAACTTTGATAAACAATGTAAAAAGGTAAAGGTTTCCCCTGCCATTAAGTCTAGTCGTATCTGACTCTGGGGGGTGATGCTTGTATCCATTTCTAAGCCAAAGAGCTAGCGTTATCCGTAGACGCCTCCAAGGTCATTTGACCAACATGACTGCATGGGGCGCCATTACCTTCCCGCAGAAACGGTACCTATTGATCTACTCACGTTTGCATATTCTTGAACTTCTAGGAAGGCAGGAACTAGGGCTAACAGAGGGAGCTCACCCTGCTCCCTGGATTTGAACCGCTGACCTTTTGGTCAGCAAGTTCAGCAGCTCAGCGGTTTAACCCACTGCACCACCAGTGGCCCCCAAACAATATATATACCCCATTATTTTTTCTTCCCAGGTACCACAGATACTTGACCTAAAACATTTGAGAAAGAATATTGAAACGTCCTTTATTTTTAAGTTTTGCTTGTTACTGACTTTTATTTCACTACCAGCAGAAATTTAAAGATAACAATGTACTTCTTCAACATTGCTTAAATTTAAGGCAAAAAACAAATATGGAATGAACAAAACTCTATCCTCTGGCTCAGATGCAGAAGCACTAAATGCAACTCAGATATGCTAATGGAGATGTTCCGGTGATACCTTTCTCAACAGTATTTAATATTTATGAAGCATTGTTGTCTTTTCTCTTTCCTTTTAGGATCAGATCGGTGGACTGCTCTTGAGAAAAAGCTCTTCAATAAGGGAATTGCCATCTACAAGAAAGACTTCTTCCTTGTTCAAAAACTTGTAAGTTGTTTGTCATTTTCCTAATGCACTTCAAGAGCATTGATCTCTGGTTCCAAGACTCATGGAGATGTCACTCAATAATTGACCTGAGTGTTTACTTCATACTGGAGCAAAGCAATTTCATTATGTAATGCTGCAGTATGAAACTGAAATAGTAGCCATTTTAATGACTCGAGTCAGACAATCAGAGAAGTATAAAATATTTTGGCTTATCTGATGAAATTTAAATTAGTTGTTTGGGTGTATGTATAGCTCATTCATTCCCCTTTACAACAGGAGTAGACAAAGCAACTGCTTTTCATCTAGCTATAGTTTCCTGTTTCATCTTAATTAGAAATCTATGTTTAATAGCTTTGGAATAAAGTATTACACCAATTTCAAACCACATCTTAATATTCTGTTTTCCCCTGAAGCTGGTTTTCTGTTGTAGATGAATCCAGAAATTATATTCAGTTGAAAGGTTCCTGGTTAGTTAGCTTGTTCAACTTCATAAAGCAAGTAGCATTGGAGCTGCATGCATAGCCACAAGGCTCATTCATCCTTTATTTGTTTGTTTATTAAAAGCACTTGTGTCATTTGTTTTGACCTGCTGGGCCCTCTCTAAGTGATGTGGACCCTTGTCATCCTCCCCAGGATTACCAAAATGTGTGGATGACAAAGCCCCATGCGATAGGATAGTGTAGTAAAATGGTCCCCATTTAAAGTGTGAAAAGATTTGCCTTCTGGATTTTTTCAGTATTTTCAAACTGCGGATAGTTGAATCCATTGATACATAATTGGTGGATACAGAGGCCTGGTTGTACTTGCAATTTTTAGAAAATGGAAATCTCCATACCCTGTTGGAATCTTTATGATCTTTGGAAAGGCATCGCCTTATTAGAAGTCATAACCTTTTGAAAAAATGATGCCATAACCTCTTGGTAAAAGCATGACCTGTTAGAGCCATAACCTTTTGGGAAAATGGCATTCATGCAAGGAAATTAGGTTTCTCAGCTGTTATACTGATGTCCTAAATATGCCTTTGAACTGTTAGGGACAAAGATATGCCAGTGCACAAAACACACACACACGTATAACAGAGTTTCAGAAGTGTTCTTTGTTGTCCCAAAACATCTACTCTCCCATAAAATATACTTACCTTTAAATCATGCTCTCAAGAGACAAAATAAGCAGACTTCTTTAAAAGTAACATAGTTGGTTTATTCACAAACTTCATGTATTCAGCATACAGGTACTTTTCCCATCAAGCCAGTTACAAATAGATTTGAATGCTTATATCTGTGTAGGTAAAACAGGGCATCTTTCTTAGAATCAACGGTCCACAGTCCAAATCATCTCTCCATTTTGAGAGTCCAGTAGAGACTCTGTAATCTGTTTCAACTAACTTCTAAAAGCATACATCTGTTTCTATTAAAATCTCTAAGCATGCTGCTCCTGCATTGAAGTCTGAAGCATACGGTTCCTACTGAAATCTGAGGCAAACTGTTCTAAAATGGGTTGTAGGTTTTTCGGGCTGTATGGCCATATTCTAGAAGCATTCTCTTCTGACGTTTCGCTTGCATCTATGGCAGGCATCCTCAGAGGTTGTGAGGTCTCAGACCTCACAACCTCTGAGGATGCCTGCCATAGATGCAGGTGAAATGTCAGGAGAGAATGCTTCTAGAACATGGCCATACAGCCCGAAAAACATACAACAATCCAGTGATTCCAGCCCTGAAAGCCTTCAACAATACATTCTTCTAAAATGGAGTCTGAGCCCTGAAGAATCTCAGATCTGACACATGGTCTGCAGCCCCTCCCACAACAAAAGAGTCAAGGAAAACTACAAATCAATATAGTAAGCAATTACATACAGAACAAATTAAGCAATCCTATAAAATCACAAGAAGTACTGTTTTCACTGCTTGTTTTAAAAACTCAGCAGGAGTGAAGCTACCTAGCACTTTTCTTTATGAAGTGGTTCTATTATTGAGTGACCACTCCAGAAAAAAGCTGTCTCATCCATCCAGCAGCCCAATTTTTGTTTGTTCAATGGGACAAGCTCTTGCCTTATTAAGATGAGATATGGAGATTCGGTAGACTTCCAGTGTTAGCTTATATGATGCATTTTATTGCATCCATCTCAACATAGGAAAACGTCTGTATAGTGGCAAAATACGTGGATTTTTTAAATCATGTCAGAAGTGACTTGAGAAACTGCAAGTCACTTCTGGTGTGAGAAAATTGGCTGTCCGCAGGGACGTTGCCCAGGGTGTGCCCGGATGTGTTTCCATCCTGTGGGAGGCTTTTCTCATGTCCCCACATGAGAAGCTGGAGCTGACAGATGGGAGCTCACCCTGTCTGATTAGAACTGCTGCCCTTCAGGTCAGAAGTTTAGCCAGCACAAGGATTTAACGACCGCGGTTCCAGAAAATACTTGGTAATGGGTGTTGAATTATAGTAACCCCCAACCCACCCCTGCTTGCACATGTCTAGCACTTTCTGAAACCGAAAACATTTTGAGAACGGTGCAGGCCTGGTTATAGGAGTGGAGCCCCTATATATTTTGACCAGGGATTACCCATGTGGTTCACATGTTTCCTCTTCTCTTATCTACAAACACTGGTCAGAGATAAGAGAAAAATGAAAGTTGGGAAGCCGTTTCTTGGAACTGAAGTGTGCTGTTTATATTTAATGTGGAAATACCCAGATGGGTAAGAATTAAATCTGGATGTGCCTATAGTGCTTGACGCCAACCTCTTTCCTGTGTTGTGTACATTGTTGGGATATGTACCTTCCCCCAGAACCCAGTGTATTCCAGCTCTCAAGAAGGATAGATCTGGAAGAGTCCAGAGTTGTGAGAACTGTCTTGTCGGAGGACTGTGAATATACTGCGTGGAGTTGTGTGCTATTTATTTGTCTTTCTTCTCTCCCTGCTCTCTGTTGTCCTTCCCCTCCCTTTCCAATATTCCAGATAAAAACCAAATCTGTGGCTCAGTGTGTGGAGTTCTATTATACTTACAAAAAGCAAGTCAAAATAGGTCGGAATGGGACCTTAATCTTTGGAGATGTTGATGCAACCAGTGAAAGAACGGTTAAAGATGAAGCAGAAGTCGATATAAAGGTAACCTGCTGAGTGTTGGTGGTGGCAATAAAAAACATGTTGGATACCTGTAAAATTCCCCAGAAGTCAATAAAGCCCAAAGTACTTCACTTTTTAAACAATGGGATAACTTTATTTGAGAGCTGTAATTGAATTTTGTCAGAAGGAGCTGTTGAAATGGTATGGATCAAAGCTTGGTTGGATAGTCAGGTTCTCCTGATGTCATGGGGTGCTTTCCGCACTACACAGTTGTAGCACTATAATTCCACTGCCCTGTCTGTGTCCTTTGGAATCCTGGATTTTGCAGTTTTGTGAGATGCTAGAGCTCTCTGGCTTCCCTAAATGGCAAACCACAGGATTTCATAGAATACTAGCTGTCCCCTGCCACGGTTGCTGTGGCCCAGTCTGTGCATATGTGTTTTGTGTGTGTATATATGCGTATATGTGTGTATATATTTGTTTATATGTGTGTTTGTGTATATATGTGGTTTTGTGCATGTGTTGTATTTTTTATTTTTTGGCTTTTTAAGTCTCTTCTGCTGTGTTTTTCAGTGTTTTTTATGAGTGATGGTCACTCATTGGCCTGATAGGTGTATTGTGTCCAAATTTGGTATCAATTTGTCCAGTGGTTTTCGAGTTATGTTAATCCCACAAACAAACATTACGTTTTTATTTATATAGATTGCCATGACAGTTAAAGTGAGTTCATAGCCCTAAATCCTGTGGTTTGCCATTTAGGGAAGCCAGAGAGCCCTAGCATCTCACAAAACTGCAAAATCCAGGATTCCAAAGGACACAGACAGGGCAGTGGAATTATAGTGCTACAACTGTGTAGTGCGGAAATAAATACCTTGGCAGGAGATAAATACCTTGGGGTAGAGAAAGGCAGGATATAAATAAGGTAAATAAATAAATATTTGTGGAAGAGACTAGTTTTTTCTAAAGCAATAGTATGGTAGGTACTTAATGATACCAGATTGAACTGGAGACATGGTGCCTCTAGTTTTATTAAATGACTAGAAAAGAGAATTTCAGCAGGTGCTACTTGATAGCAAAGTAGCAAGCGACAGCTATTGAAAAGGCTTCTTCTACACACGCACAGTGGGTTAAACCGCTGAGCTGCTAGACTTGCTGACCAAAAGATCAGCGGTTTGAATCCAGGGAGCGGAGTGAGTTCCCGCTGTTAGCCCTAGCTTTTGGCAACTTAGTAGTTTGAAAACATGCAAATGTAAGTAGATCAATAGGTACCACTTCGATGGGAAGGCAATGATGCTCCATTCAGTCATGCCAGCCATATGACCTAGGAGGTGTCTATGGACAACGCTTGCTCTTCAGCGTAGAAATGGAGATGAGTATCACCCGCCCCCAGAGTTGGGCACAACTAGACTTAATGTCAAGGGAAAAGTTTTATCTTTACATAACCATTAAAGGTACCAGAGCATGCATAGGCAAACTTGGGCCCTTCGGGTGTTTTGGACTTCAACTCCCACAATTCCTAACAGCCAGTAGGCTGTTAGGAATTGTGGGAGTTGAAGTCCAAAACACTTGTACTAGAAGATAACTTTTCTGTACTAGAAGATAACTTTTCTGGCAATCCTACTGCCACAGCTAACTTTTCTTTCCTTCACTAACTTTTAATTTTTCCCACTTTTTTCTGTCTTCTTAAAGAGCTCCCATAGGCTTACCCGAACGCTTCCTCCCAGAACATACAATGAAGATTATGAAAACACTGAAGATGAGGATGATGAAAGGGAAGTGCAGAATGAAGTGGTTATAAAAGAGGAAGTGGTAGAAGGAGACGAGTCGTATGACAAGAGCAGCAACGCTGTGCCTCCCAAACCTGCACAGACGTCACATATAGAGGACCAGGTATGCGTTTTATGACTGGCTTCCTGCCAAGCGACTCTAGGAATTTTGATGGATTCAGGCTGTGGCTATCATTTTAAAAAAAAGGAAGATTCCATGTTGGACCAAATTAGAAAATGCATTGAAATGAAGCTGCCACTAAGGCCTCTTCTACACTGTCATATAATCCACATCAATACAGATAATCCACATTATCTGCTTTGAACTGTGTAAGTCTACACTGCTATATAATCCAGTTCAAAGCAGGTAATCTGGATTTTACATGGCAGTGTAGAAGGGGGCTTAACATGTCATCTGTCACGAAATCATGTCTCACCAAGACTTGGAATAATAAATACAGTTCTTGTCATCTGTAAAAGTTTGTAGAACCAGAAAAGGTACAGACTAGCTTCAGCTAGTCCAGCGCGCGGCAGCTATGTTGTTAACGGGAGCTGGACGCAGAGAGCATACAACGCCTCTGCTGTCCCAACTCCACTGGCTGCCGATCTGCTACCGGGCCCAATTTAAGGTGCTGGTGCTTTCCTACAAAGCCCTAAACGGTTCCGGCCCAAAATACCTTGCAGACCGCATCTCGGCCTACGAGCCCACGAGGGCCTTGAGATCATCCGGGGAGGCCCTTCTCTCGGTCCCGCCCGCCTCACAGGCACGTTTGGCGGGGACGAGGGAGCGGGCCTTCTCGGTGGTGGCCCCCCGGCTGTGGAACACTCTCCCGGTTGAAGTTAGACAGGCGCCCTCCTTGATGGCCTTCCGTAGGGGCCTAAAAACATGGCTCTTTGAGCAGGCCTTCAACTAAGTATAGTTAATTGACACTGGAATGAATTAGGACTGCGAATTTTGGCTATGACCCCAGGACTTGACGAAGCGGATTTTTAGTTTAAGTATATGTTGTGTTGTATTTGTCTGTTTTGTATGTCTAGACCCGCTGTACACTGTCTTCTTTGTTGTTGTTCACCGCCCCGAGTCGCCTCCGGGCTGAGAGGGGCGGTCAATAAATGCAATAAATAAATAAATAAATAAATAAATAAGAAAAGAAGTCAAAATAATCAAGAGACTGGAAAAAATGTCCATGAAGAAAAGTAGCATTGCTTGGGTCTCTTTAGCTAGCGAGAAAGGCAAAAAAGGAAAAACATGATAGTTTTAGTTTAACTGGCATTAAACCCTTCATCAACCGAAGCCAAGTGATGTTGTATTAAGGACCTATCAATTGCCAAGATTTACTGCAGCTGGAGGTTAACCTGGTGTGCTAAAGCCCGGCCCTTACTTCACAGGAAACTGTACATAATAGTGGTCTCACCTTGAAGTTACAAAAGTACATATTTGTAAAATGAATGAAAAAAAGAATGAAACAGCAACAAAAGTTTATCTTTATTACGAACTTAATTCAATATTGTGCAGAAGAAATGTTTGTAATAATGTGTAATATGATAAATAGAATATTACAATTTGTTTGCCTGTGGTATCTGAGGTTTCCCATGTTGTTCTACATTAAACCAATTCACACTGGGCTTTCCACTAATTAATTATATTCCCATACTTTGGTCATTGAAAAAATTTCCTCATATTTCATGTCCCATTAATTTTTTTGATGGTAATTCCTTGGGCTCTTCCACACAGCCCTATATCCCAGAATATCAAAGCAGAAAATCTCACAATATCTGCTTTGAACTGGGTTATCTGAATCTACACTCAGATAATGTGGGATTTTCTGCCTTGATATTCTGGGATATAGGGCTGTGTGGAAGGGCCCCAGACTCTGGACATTGGTCAGCAACAATTAACTTGTAATCATTCTCTGTTCCTCGGAAGGTTGGCAATCTCCCTACGGAAAGGCACCAAGATCCCGGTGGTCCAAGAGCAGCAGAGTCCAGGGGCAGAAGCTCAAGGAGGGCGAAAGAGGCGCCAATTAAATATCGGAAGACTTCTCCTCCTGCACAGAAGAAAAAAAGAAAGCCAAAGCCCAAACAAGAGACTGCCAACAAAGTCCAGAACCAAGGGGAAGAATATCCATGTAAAAAGTGTGGCAGGTAAGAGTAGAAGGACTCTGAACCAGTGAAGAAAGGTTTTAGTACTCCTTCAATATAACCAGAAGTAATTAATATGGCAACGTTATTCTGCGTGTTTTTTTAAAAGATATATCTGCTGTATTTTTTAAAATTATGCTTAGTTTTTCTGCGCTTCCTGATACTTGGATGTCATTTCCTAGTTCAGAAGTGTCAATATTGTCCTGGCATTAATTGACTGATTCCTATGAAGACAGAAACATGTTTCAAGAATGTTTTGGAGGAGCATTTCCGCAGAAATCCAACTAATTCATTTTTATCTTTATTGTATTATCATATCAGGGTTGAAGAGGTATGCTTATTATTAAGATACTATCAATTGGCCTTTGTTTAACTTACACAGACTTCCATGTCTCACTGATTAAAATTAGATGGGGAATGCCTGTTGTCTATAGAGAATGTTAGATTAGAACAGTGGTTCCCAACCTTTTTTTGACCAGGAACCACTCTCCAACATTCGTACTAAATGGGTTATGAATCAGTTTTTGGTCAACTTTAGATTTGGTTTGGTTATTTGGGGTGCTGGTTCAGAAAATTGCATTGGACAAACCACATCAGCTCTAGTTTCTGATACAGAACATATGCCATCCAGTAGTCGCCATCTCCTCGCCCACAGAAAACCATATTTAATAATCTAGAGCTGATGTGGTCTATCTAATGCAATTTTCTGAATCAGCACCCCAAATAACCCTAGGAACTATTGGGAAGTCGATAATCTATTTGAAATTCCAGTGCACAATAACCTTTTTGCAAAGGGAAAATGTTGTCACCTCCGTTTGGCAAATGTGAATCTTTATGAACTTAGAGACCACCTGAAAACCACAAGTCGAAAGAATGGTACGACCTTGTTAAAAGTCAAACCTTAAGACAAGTGATATCCATAAAAACATTAATGTAATAGCACACAGACAGCTCAACTGTTAAACTGAGGAACCATGTCTTTAAACGGCCAAGGATAAAGACAGTCCACTACAACAATATATCTGGTTAGCAGAGGATGGCTGCTTGAAGTAGAATTTGCAGTTGTAATTTGCTGTTGCCCAAAATTATACACACTCCCTTAATACCTCTTATTCAAAACATATGCACTCAAGGGACAAAACAAAGTAGTCTTCTTTGAAAAACAACACATTTGGTTTACTAACAAACTTGTAGATTCATAATCACCATATAGGCACATAGTCTTGAATTGTCTAAGTATATCTGCACTCACTCAAGTCCATGAGCACACACATCCACCTCCAATGAAGTAGTAAGCAGACATACTACATTGAAGTCCATGAACACACATCTACCTCATTGAAGTCCAAAAGCAAACGGAAAAAAATGGAGTCCTGAGTTTGCACATGCCCAGTACAATCACATCTATAACTCTTCCCACATCAAAGAGGTAAGCCAAACTGGCAAATCAACATACGCATAGAATGCAGGCTAACAATTATATACATTAACAAACAGTTAGTGGAGGCTTGGAAGGTTGCTATTTCGAACAGGAACAGGCCTAAAAATGAAGACACCAAGGTGCCCCCCGCTTCCAGACGCCACATTGAACAGCTCCACTCGATGAGGGAGGAGGAGATGCAGTGGTCAGAAGGCTTGTTGTCATGCCTTTCGTGGGTAGTCAGTCTCTCCCCTCCCAACATCCCCATTGCCTTGGTACTATAAGAGGGTTTCGCAAGACTGGTCACTCTTGTTGTAATGGAGTAGTAATGGTGAGACCTCGGACCAAATATTAGTTCTTGGGGACCACAGGCCACAGGCTGGGAACCACTGGATTAGAAGCTTACCAGTCTGTCTTATTTATAATATGGGAGTAGTGGTGTTTTGGTTAGGGTTAGAAGTGGATGGAAGTTAATAAATGGTGAGAAGAAAATCAGGTATGTAATCTAAATTGAATATGTGCCGGGCTTTAGCACAGCAGGTTAATCACCAGCTGCAGTAAATCTTGCCAATCAAAAGGTTGAAAGTTTGAAGCCTGGGTCAAGGTGAACTCCTGGCCTTTAGTCGCGCCTACTAGGCAGTTTGAGAGCAAAATGTGAGTAGATAAAGAGATACCGCTTAAAGTGGGGCAGTATTTAAGGCACCCATAAGGAAATGCCAGAAAATGCTGGTGATTTGATCAAGGAGGAAGTTTACAAACAAAGCTCTTCGGCAGGGGAAATGGAGCGACCGCACCCCCCTGTGGCCAGAACTGTGCACAAGCCTCCAAGATGCCAAAGATGGGGCAAGTCTGTGTATAGAGGTCTATCTATGTACAGTTGTCAGTCTTGTCAGTGTATCAACAGCATTGAGTGTCCTGTGATCCATCCTGAGTCCCCTTTGGGGTGAGAAGGGTGGACTATAAATATTGTAAATAAATAAATAAATAGTATTAGGAAGTTGGATGCAGATGATTTAAAGGAATAAATAAATATTTGAAGACTAGAACTGTCATGAGCTTTTAATGTATATTTTTGATAATTTAAACTCCCATATGTTTGCAGATTAATAAATGTTCAGTCCAAACCTATATAGGATGTTAACCTGTTAGCAAAGACTAACCTCATCCCCAAGCACTTTCCCCCATAAAGTTAATTCTGAGATGACTCAGAATCAACATTGACTGCAGAAGAGAACATTGTCTCTTCCTGGTCCCTGTGCCTATGCCTACCTGACTTCCACCCATTTTGTAGAACTGGTCAAGAAGAGAAAATCCTACTCCTTCCTCTAAATGTGAAATGGCCCACTTTGGTAATGAGATCATTTCTCCCTGCCTCCTGGACCATTAAAGGTGGACGACTCATGAATGACATCATTTACTGGAGCCAGATTAACACTTAATAACACTCAAGTGGCACGTGACTGTGGTACAAAGAGTTATTTCAGGGGAAATTAGCTAGGCCTTTTGAGGCTTTAAAAATATGTTTATAGGTTGTTGTGAGTTTTCCGGACTATGTGGCCATGTTCCAGAAGCATTCTCTCTTGAAATTTCGCCCACATCTATGGCAGGCATCCTCAGAGGTTGTGAGGTCTGTTGGAAACTGAGCTAGTGGGGTTTATATATGTGTGGAATATCCAAGGTGGGAGAAATAATTCTTATCTGTTGGAGGCAAATGTGAACGTTGCAATTGATTACCTTGAGTAGCATTGAATGGCCTAGCAGATTCAAGGTCTGGCTTCTTACTGCCTGGGGGAATCCTTTGTTTGGAGATGATTAGCTGGCCCAGATTGTTTCTTGTCTGGAATTCCCTTGTTTTTGAGTGTTCTTTATGTACTGTTATGATTTTAGAGTTTTTCAATACTAGTAGCCAGATTTTGTTCATTTTCACGGTTTCTTCCTTTCTGTTGAAATTGTCCAAATGCTTGTGGATTTCAATGACTTCACTGTGTAGTCTGACGTGGTGGTTGTTAGAGTGGTCCAGCATTTCTGTGTTCTCAAATAATATGCTGCATCCAGGTTGGTTCATGAGGTGCTCTGCTATGGCTGACTTCTCTGGTAGTCTGCAGTGCCTTTCATGTTCCTTGATTCGTGTTTGGGAAATGCTGCATTTGGTGGTCCCTATGTAGACTTGTCCACAGCTACATGTGTTTATATTTTGAGTATAAACCAATGCCAGTAGAATAAGCTGCTTTTTTGTCCATTGCAGAATCTTCTATAAGGTGAAAAGTCGCAGCGCCCACATGAAAAGCCATGCTGAGCAGGAAAAAAAGGCTGCGGCTCTGAAACAGCGGGAGAAGGAAGCGGCAGAGGCGGCGGCAGCAGAGGCAGCGGCAGCAGAGGCGGCTCAGAGCCAGGCCCGGCAAGCGGGGAGCGGCGAGAGCGGGAGCAGCAGCGGGAGCAGCAACAACAGCAGCTCAGATGAAGATGGGGAGGTCTAGCAAAGGCCCCACCACAGTCAAGGCCAAAGTCTCGGACCCTCAGGATATGTTTTTGTCGATTGCCTGTGCTGTTCCTCAGTGGAAGACGGCTCTGGGCCTCTTGCTTCCACTTCTTGCCTCGCTTTGCCAACACAGATTATCTTGAACTGGTGGAGCGTAAAAGAAAAGGTGTGACTCTGAAATTTATATTTTTTAAAGAAAACCAAATTTTTATGAATCACTTTATTTATAAATAACTGTTTCAGCACCTAACTATGGAATGGAATTCATTTTATTTTATTTTATTTTTGCTCAAACCACCCTTCCTTGTTCTTGCCAAGAATCATGACAGTAAGCCTGGCCATCCAAATCTGAGAGAGATCTACTGAGGCATCTGGATGTGGATGAAACTTGCTTCGAGGATTTTTCTGTACAACTTTAGGAATTTATAATGTTTACTTTCTGCCTGCTTCCTTCTTTTTCTTGAGTTTTCTTTCTTATGCAACCTCAGTGAAAATCGCAGCTTTTTTTTTAGCTAGGGTTACAACTGGTATATGTTTTTCTCTGTCCAATCACACAAGCATTTATTTTCTGCAGCATGTAGGTCTCCATGAAAGTCTGGCAGTGATTAATGAATTATCTCCCTAAGATTATAGGGGAAAACAGCCCTTAAAAACACAAAAAAAAATCAGAACTGGCATCCACTATTGAATTAAAAATTCCATAATTTATTATGCTACCTACAAAGGGCATGCAGACTGCACTTGAAAGCTGAACTACTGAGATGTTTCTAGCACCAGGGCAGAGCACATATGATTGTTTACAAGGACCATTGGCATTGTCAGTGGAAAAGATCTTGAGTTAATGCAGCATTTCTCAATCTGGGGGTCAGGACCCCTGTGGCAAGGGGGGTTCAGAAGGGTTGCCAAAGACCATCAGAAAAAATATTTCAGATGGGCTTAGGAACCCTTTGGCAGAGAAGGCTGAAGATCTCTCCGCCTATCCTTCTTATCCTTTTTGGAAACAGACAGCAAATCCTCCCACCTAAAACCTTCCTCTGCTGTGATTGGCTGGCCTCTCAGCCAAGGAGAGATCTTTTTCTGAAACTCCTAGCAAGGAGGGGAGAGCAGGCGTGCTCGACGCATGGCAGCGCATGGTGCACATGTGTGGATAAAGGAGAGCATGCAAGGCTGGAGGGAGGCTCATGCTAGTGAGTTCCTTCAAGGCATGGAGGCTCTGTGTGGGAAGTTTGGAAAGGAACCTTGGTCTGTTTA
Source organism: Anolis sagrei (assembly GCF_037176765.1). NCBI lineage: Eukaryota > Metazoa > Chordata > Lepidosauria > Squamata > Anolidae > Anolis > Anolis sagrei. The sequence goes on along the minus strand of NC_090021.1, from coordinate 286,371,435 downwards.
AAATAGCGTTTCTCAACATGGAGGTTGGGACCCCTGGGGGGTCAGAGGGGTCGCCAAAGACCATCAGAAAACACAGTATTTCCTGTTGATCATGGGGTTTTTTGTGGGATGTTTGGCCCAATTCTATCATTGTTGGGGTATAGAATTCTCTTTGATTGTAGGTGAACTATAAATCCCAGCAACTACAACTCCCAAATGTCAAGGTCTATTTTCCAAACTCCACCAGTGTTCACATTTGGGAATATTGAATATTCGTGCCAAGTTTGGTACAGATCTATCATTGCTTGAGACCACAGTGCTCTACCTGGATGTAGGTAAACTACAACTCCAAAACTGAAGGTCAGTGCCCACCAAACACTTCCAGTATTTTCTGTTGGTCATGGGAGTTCTGTGTGGGAAGTTTGGCCCAATTCTAACATTGGTGGGGTTCAAGGGGCTCTTTGATTGTAGGTGAACTATAAATCTCAGCAACTACAACTCCCAAGTGACAAAATCAACCCCCCCTCCCCGGCAATCCCATCAGATTGGGTTTATTAAATATTTGTGCCAAATGTGGTCCAGTGAATGAAAATACATCCTGCATATCAGATATTTACATTATGATTCATAACAGTAGCAGAATTCCAGTTATGAAGTAGCAACGAAAATAATTTTATAGTGTGGTTCACCACAACATGAGGTACTGTATTAAGGGATTGCAGCATTAGGAAGGTTGAAAAACACTGAGTTAATGGGTTTTGGGTAAATATATTTGTATCCCCAAGACTGTGGAGGACCACTGCCAATCTATATAGGTTGACACTTATAGTTTTCAGATATAACATGTTAGGACAAATTACAATGTGCTCCTTAAGTGGGTCCTTCCAGCATGTCAGAATAACACTCCTTAATTGAAGTAAAAGCTCGAATCCTGGTGATTTGGGGAGGGGTGCATTTCCCCCCATTTGTATACAGTTACAGTTAAAATTTCAAGAATGGCAATACCACCTACCTTTCCTATAAGATTTAATGAACCATATGTGATTTTATTTCTCCCCTATTTATCCTCACAACAAATCCTGTGCTGTTGGTCAGATTGACGGCCAAAGTCAGCAAGCGAATTTCATGTCTTGAGCCGGATTTCCCAAGTCACAGTCATGCATTTTAGTCACTACACCATTCTGGCGTTCCAGCCTCAAAATCTTTGCACAAACCTTTTGAGACATTTATTTCTTGCGGTGAGCCTCTACTTATTTCAGATTAAAGTAGGTTTAGCATTATTCTTCAGCTGTTCACTACAAAACTTCAGCAGGATAAGATTTTCTTGGCCTTTTTAATGTCCTGGAAGGAAGGACCATAAGCAAAAAATTGCTTTTTAGCAGAGGGGGATTTGCCTTGGAAAGTGGGAACTATATTGAAACTATCAATTCCTAGCATTGAGTGGATTTTCTGGTATTTAGCAGACCAAGCAGGCAGAAGGCAATTTCTTGAAATAAAGAAGTATGTAGGGAACAATTTGCAGAAAGGTTTGGTTTCAAGAAAGGCATTTGTCTTCCCAATGGAATCACAGTCTGGCACAGAGCACTTTGGAGTTCATTTGTGGTTATAGAACAAAAAGGGTAGCCTCTTTGAAAATATTTGCTGATAGAGATACATGAATAACAATACTAATAATGATGGAAAAATATATGTGTTAAACTTTGCAATAGGTGAGTAACATAATATCTTGTAAAGCAGGGCCATAGCAGGATGGAAAATATTTCTTTATGTGGGTGGATTAGGATGTGTCCCAACTTTAAGGGCATTATCTAGTTAAATTAATTATGACTATCTCTCTTTTTATGAAAGGAAAATCATCCATTGAAAGTCTTGATTTTTAAGTCCCATTTCATTGCTTTTGGAGCCCCCGGTGGCGCAGTGGGTTAAACCCCTGTTACCGGCAGGACTGAAGACTGACAGATCACAGGTTCAAATCTGGGGAGAGGCGGATAAGCTCCCTCTATCAGCTCCAGCTCCTCATGCGGGACATGAGAGAAGCCTCCCACAAGGATGATAAAAACATCAAATCATCCAGGCGTCCCCTGGGCAACGTCCTTGCAGCCTGCCAATTCTCTCACACCAGAAGCGACTTGCAGTTTCTCAAGTCGCTCCTGACACGACAAAAAAAAGGGGAGGGGGGACTTAGTTGCAGTTAGGAGCCCTCTGGTGGTGCAGTGGGTTAAACTGCTGAGCTGCTGAACTTGCTTACCAAAAGGTTTCAGGTTCAAATCAGGGGAGCAGCGTGAGCTCCCGCTGTTAGCCCCAGCTTCTGCCAACCTAGCAGTTTGAAAACATGCAAATGAGAGTAGATCAATAGATACCACTCCAGCGGGAAGGTAATGACGCTCCATTCAGTCATGCTGGCCATATGTCTACGGACAATGCCGCTCTTCAGCTTAGAAATGGAGATGAGCCCCAATCCCCAGAGTTGGACACGACTGGACGTAATGTCACTCGAAAACCTTTACCTTACTAGTTGCAGTTTGTTTGTTTGGGAAAAACAGAACTGGATTATTTTTATCACCAACAATTCATACTTTCCTTTCATGGTTATCCCTTATGTTGGAGAAGGGGGGCTACTACATCCTTGGCCTTAAATCACATGCATTTCTTAGCCCCCCGTTTCACAAGATCAGTATGAGAAAGTCAGTATTGGGGCAAACAGGATCAGTATGTCTAGTGCAGTGTTTCTCAGCCTGGGAGTCGGAACCCCTGGCGGGGTCGCCAGGGGGGTATAAGAGAGGTCACAAAAGACCATCAGAAAACAGTATTTTCTGTGTCATAGGAGTTCTGTATGCCAAGTTTAGCCCAATTCTACCATTGATGGGGTTCAGAATGCTCTTTGATTGTAGGTGAACTATACAACCCACCAACTACAACTCCCAAATGACAAGATCAGCCCCCCAACCTCTCTAGAATGCAAATTTGGGCATATCTGGTATTTGTGCAAAATTTGATCCAGTGAATGAAAATACATCCTGCATATCAGATATTTACATTATGATTCATAGCAGTAGCAAAATTCCAGTTATGAATTAGCAACGAAAATAAATTTATGGTTGGGGGTCACCACAACATGAGGACCTGTATTAAGTGGTCGTGCATTAGGAAGGTTGAGAACCACTGGTCTAGTGGGAATTCTTGTGTGACCAGAGTTCTCAGTTTTATGCCCAGAATTGGAAATACTCATTTTCCATTACGATTCTGCCACACATTTGGTGGGATCCTGGGAATTGTAGTCCAAAAATGTAACTCTTCTTTGGGTCGTTTCAGGCTCAAGCAAAGATTTTGAAGGTTCAGCTTGAATAAATAATGAACTGGATACACAGAAATAAATATTGGCCTTTAGCTGTTGTGTCTGAATCTGTGAGCCATTTTGGGCCCATCTTTATTTGGTTATTTCAGCCCTAAGACTGAAAACTTTCAAGAGTGCTAGAACGTACTCACCCCAGTCCTGACCAGAAAATTGCCTGTGGCATCTTGAGTTCCAAAGGTACCATACATGTCTCTGAATTGCTTAGCCACATCTTCACATTACATCTTTGCCTTGGAGCCCATTGCTTAACTTTTGCTTATATCATACATACTTGTCACTATTGTTTTTGTTATTAATCTGCATTTTCTGGTTTCTAGAAAAGTGCTTCTTATGGTATTTGATGAAATTGCAGGATTCTCTGTCCCAGTGCCAGAAATTAGCACAGTATTTGTGCCCATTGGCTCTAACTTTTTATTGGAAGCTCACCGTGGACTGATAGCCTATTGCCTATGGGTGAAAAGTGGTCCAGAGACCACCATTTTGAGTAGCACTGTCACAAAATAACTTGAGACTCCATTGCATCATCTCTATGTATTATCCCAGTCAATAAAGACATTCATTCTTGGGTTGTTGTAGGTTTTTCGGGCTATATGGCCATGTTCTAGAGGCATTCTCTCCTGACGTTTCCCTGCATCTATGGCAACCATCTTCAGAGGCTGTGATTACAGTTATAATTCTGCCCATAGGCCACTTGCAAAAACATCTGTATGTTTGTAATTTGTGGCACACCTGAAAGGTGTGTGTATTGTATAAGGCTATTCTGCGCTCCATGCAGTTATGCTGGCCACGTGACCTTGGAGGTGTCTTTGGCTTAGAAATTGAGATGAGCACCAACCCCCATGGCTAGACTTATTGTCAGGGGAAACCTTTACCTTTACTAATTACTTGAGCTAATTTTAGATTTAATAGGCATGGCTACACATTTCACCCCTTTCCTGCTGAAGATCAAACAAATGTGCACTTGGTTGCAGTCTTTGAAATGCAGGCCTCGGCTTAGTTAAAAGCCTGCCTGTTCTTGTAACAAATTGCCTCGTTTGATAAAGCACTTAAATTTTGAAATATTTCTTTGAAGACTGTGTGGAATGACAGATTTAGCTCTATTATAGTTTTCTAATACATTGTCATTCAGCTGCATGCTTCAGCTTGGCAGGTCTACATTTGCGGATTTAACTTTTGCGGATTCACAGAGTTGATCTCAATGTTCTTTCTAGGTTCTCCAGTGCAATTCTGATATCAGCTTCCAATCACAGAGTTGTGCTGGTAACAAAAATTGCTAGAGAGAGATGTTCCATCAGCTTAAAAAAAAAAACTATAGTGTTGTATTGTCCAAGGCTTTCATGGCCAGAATCACTGGGTTGTTGTGTGTTTTCTGGGCTGTATGGCCACGTTCCAGAAGCATTCTCTCCTGACGTTTCAACTGCATCTATGGCAGGCATCCTCAGAGGTTGTGAGGTCTGTTGGAAATTAGGAAAATGGGATTTATATATCTGTGGAAAGTCCAGGGTGGGAGAAAAAACTCTTGTCTGTTGGAGGTAGGTGTGAATGTTTCAATTGGCTACCTCGATCAGCATTTGATGGCCTGGCAGTTTTTAGGTGTGCAGGTGAAACGTCAGGAGTGAATGCTTCTGGAACATGGCCATACAGCCTGGAAAACACACAACAACTCAGCTATAATGTTGTTCACAGTTGTTCACTTTTACAAGGATCCCTATCCCAACAAATTTGGAAGATTGACTGTGTATTGATGGGTCTTATGAGGTGGTTAGTAAGACCAGGAAGAGAGAGGCTGATAAAGCATTCATTTGTTCACTGTAGTTGTTTCTCTTATAATGAAAGGTATCCAAATGGCCAAACAAGATATCCAGATTGTTTCCCAGCAGAACTATTTTCCCAGTGTATTGTTGAGCCAATAAGCATTGAGAGCCACAGTACCCTTGAAGTGTGTTCCTCTGTATGTTGACTCGAGTATTTTCCATGTTGTCCATAAGACCTCCTATAGCAGTGGCTCTCAACCTATGGATCTCCAGGTGTTTTAGCCTACAACTCCCAGAAATCCCAGTCAGTTTACCAGGTGTTAGAATTTCTGTGAGTTGAAGGCCAAAACACCTGGGGACCCACAGGTTGAGAATCAGTGACCTATAGCCATTGGTGGCTTTTATAATTGTTAACTGGCATAATCTACAAAGATGCTGAAAGAGCAAGCATGCCCATATGTGTCTAAAATAAGTGATTCTTCTGGTGTTGAATCCTTTCTTGCTCTCAGTGTTTTCTGCCCTGAGACCCTTCTCTAAAGTGCATGTTTGTGCAACTAGCCTCCAAGAATTTGTTGTCTCTGGAAGAGGGAGAAGCAGCTCATGTGTGCCTGCTTTCTTCTGAAATGAGTTGAACATTTTCTGTGTTAGTTCAGCTGTTTCTTTCACCTGCTCTGTGTGTTGCTGTGCTAGAGCTGAAGCCCTCCAAGTGCTGAGGATTATGCAACTTCTGCTTCGTTTTGGGGCCCGCTTGGGATGCCTGTCCAAGCTTTTTTGCGATGATGGACTGCACCTGTTGCCATCTTCTTATCTTTCCTTCTCCCCATTTCTCTCCTGCCATATTTTCTGGAACATGGGATTTAAGTCAACAGCTGAACCTATAAAGTCTCCCAGCTGCTTCTGTTTAGAGAGAGGTGAATATACATTTGTAAAGATATCATTGTATGTCGGATTTTAAAATATTATAGTGCTTTTAAAAAAAAAATCTCTCTCCCTCTCTCTCTGTATTTTTTGAGCTTTTGTGGTGGTTCTCCTAAAGTTCAGATTTGGCACAAATTGACTTTCCTGGAGTCTGTTTATAATTTGTAATGCTGAAGCTTTCTGGTCTACTGTACAGAACTGTCTATTTTTAATTATTTGTACAAATGCTTTTATTAAAAAAAATATAGAGCTTTTATTTTAACAAATGAGCAAGAACGGCCTCTTGTGTATTTGCTGCACTTTTTTTAAAAAAAAGAAAGACTGTTACGTATTATAATATTGTACATACGAAAGTATTATTATATACCTCTTGTGTACAGATGTGATAGACAAGACAATTTATTTTTGTGCTTTTTTATTTACAAAATATTAATACACTAAAAAAGTCTTGCTGATGTGATTTAATGTACTCGTGTAACTTATTTACTTCTGGATGTTCCATTTTATCTTTTTAAACCTTTTTTAAAAAATTAAATAAGGTTTAAAAGCAACATGTGCAACATGTTCTTTTTTTAAAAAAACGGTGGGAGAACTTTGTCATCTGCTTCACTGCTTGACCTTTGACTGAGCATATTGGCCAATATACTATTTCAGCTCTTAATAAAATATTATAATAATAACACTTTATTTATATTCCACCCTATCTCCCCAAAGGGACTCAGGGCGGATCACAGTACACATACATGGCAAACATTCAGTGCCGTTTTGGATAGACAGGACAGAGACAGAACAGAAAGGAGATACGTTGTGTCGATGTCCAGCTTTTTTGGCGCCTTGGAGCTTGTGCTTGAACCCAGCCACAGAGGGATACTGTCACTCCATCCTCTATGACAAAGAGCCATCAGGACTTCCTCCTTCCTATTAGTCAGTGAGCATTTTCTGATCTTTTTCTTTGTGGTGTCGTAAAATACCTCCCCTGCTTGCTTTAGCGGTACCTAATTTCTCTAATTAAAGCTCAAGCTGTTTTTGAACTGCTTAGGTAAACAGCAAGCTGGGCTGACAGTCGAGTGCTCATATTGACCCGGGGCTTCAAACTGGCAACCTTTCGGTTGATAGATCTTATCATTGCTGGTGATTTACCAGCAGTGCTAAAGCCCAGCCCATAACTATTCTATGTTCACAAATATTACTTGGTCATGATTGTGATACTATTGCTGCAATCTCCTGGCTTGAGCTCCCACCTCCTGGACTCACAATTTCATCACTGCAACTCCTATCATTGCTAGCAGAGAGCAAGCTAGATTGAAAAGGTTTGCTAAATGGGGATTGGGGACGGGATTTCACAGTCCCTACGTAATCCTGAAACTAGGAGCTATGTAGGGATTGTAAATATGAAACAATTCTGAATGTGTATGCATTAATACATGCCATAGAATTTCAACCACTGCCCCCTATTAATTTATGCAAAACTATGCTCTAAAACAGTATTTCTAAAGTTTCCTGATATGTGACAGATTTTATTTCTCTCTAATGTGCCAAGGGGGGAAAAAACATATTTATGCCTATTGACTACAACTATTTTTATGGAAATTGGTGAGACTGGTAGCCAATGGTTTGGACCAGTACAAGCCCCCACACCACCACTTTAAGTCTTGTTCTGAGACACACTTATGTCTCAGGCCTATGAACTGAGCTGACTTTGTTTATGTGGATGGAAACTGCACAGCTCTGCAGGGAGTCACAAGCACTTTAAGAAAACTTTTGCTTTCTATTAAATGCTGTCTTCCCATAATTTCAATTCCAAAGGCACCTTTTGTGTATAGGTGTTTATTGTTTACTTGTCAAAGATTGTGAGGCCCTGCTTTAAATCAACAAAGAAAGCCATAGATGATTCACTAACACACTGTGCTGCTGTGTAGAATTGAGCTGTAAACACAAAATCCCAATACTTAATCGTGGTTTGATATAGTAAGAAGGTGGGACAAATAAAACAATTCACCTCCCAGAAACATCAGGAGATAATGCTTCTAGAACATGGCCATACAGCCCAAAAAACCTATAACAACCCAGTTTTTCCAGCCATGAAAGCCTTCGACTATACAAATCTGGCTATACTCACTTGCAAGTTTTCCCTAACTACCAGCAATTTATCTATCTCTAGTCTTAAGGTTACTCTATAGAGTGAATGGTGCAGGGACTCGCACCCTCCAAAGATACTCCCGCCAAATGTGCTCCCATCTTCATTTCAGTGTTTTATGGACCAAATAGAGAAGTGTATTTTATTTTGTAGCCTCTGTTCTTTCTTTATCGTGGCCCTGAGTGAACGTTTGTTGTATTTCCTGGTTTTAGCTTTTAAATTGCATGGTTTGCAAGAAATATTGTTTTAAATCTCCAAACATGTTACAGAAACTAACTCGTAAGAAGAGCTTTACCTGGAGTCACAAAAAAACCATGATGGTGCCACATTAATAAATAAATAAATAAATAATAATAATAATAATAATAATAATAATAATAATATAAAAACTTTATTTGTATTCTACCCTATCTCCCTAAGGGGACTCAGGGCAGATTCCAACCTAACAATGGCAATCATCCAATGCTTACATAAAACACATGATACTGATATAAAATTCCAGGAAAACCCCATATATAAAAGTAGCATTAAAACCTAACATCAAATTAAAAACCTAGCATCAGTAAATTAAACTTGACATCAATAAATTAAACTACATGTAATTAGATAAAATTATATAATAATATAAATCTAAACAAAACACCCACATGAGTATACAACAGCCAGCAAGGGTTCACCAAACAGTGCGGGTTGGTTATGTGGTCGTTGGGCTGGTTTGGACCAAGGAAGCCTAAATAAAAATAATTCTCAACCAGAGGCCTGGTAATGATCTAATCCTCCTCATCTCCATATGCTAGTGTGTAAAAGTAGGTCTTCAGTTGTTTTTTAAAGGAGAGGAGGGAAGGGGCCACATTATTTCTTTAGGGAGAGAGTTCCAGAGGTGGGGGGCAACCATTGAGAAGGCCCTCTCTCTCGTTCCCAGCCATGCTTGGGATGGGGGTGGGACCAAGAGCAGGGCCTCCTCTGATGACCACAGGAACATCATTCTTTAATTCCCACAAATCCTAAAAGTTGGTAGGTTGTTAGGAATTGTGGGATTTAGAGTCCAAAACACCTGGAGGGCCAAAGTTTGCCCATGCCTGGGTTACAGCTACACTCTTGAATGTTGTTTTCTTTTGTACTTCCATCGTGATCTTAAGTGTAACGCAGGACATACGACAGCCAAGGTCTTTCTTTATATAAAACATTTATTACTATGTTAAACAAGGTTTCACAAAGTTACATTTAAAAACAGATCTAAGTAACCTCACAAGTTTGACAATTATGATCATGCTACAAAATTATACTGTATTAAAACATATTGTCACCATGCTAGGTGCTTAAAAATTGCTACTCCGCCTTGGGAGTTTTAGAAGTCTTATCTTTTAGTGGAGCTGGATTGGTCCACAAATGAGAGCTGCCTATTTCAAATGCCTTTTGACAACTTAATATAAATTATTATGTACAGTAGATACCTGCAGCCCTATGGACTAGAAAGCAAGCAAACACATCTCTGTTTCCCATCAGTATGGCTTGAATTTCTTAAACTTCCAATAAATACGATTAATATAAAGGTACCCCAGCTCCAATAGGGTCAGCAAGATTCACATAGTTGTGTTGAAATGTTTCAACACAGTTGTGTTATTAACATTTTAATACAGTTGTAGTGAACCTTTTCAGGACACGTAAATTCATTTCTAATTATGACAACAGGCTTAATAATCTTAAGGGATCTAGCAAAACAAGGCAGCTCAAGCTTAGAGCAATTGCTTTCGACTGCTTCCTTGGTTGAGCATCCCTTTTCTCTGAGTAACCATACACCAACCACAAACCATTCACTTTACTTTCCACCAACATCCAGTGCATAATTTTAAAGTGCAATTAAATAAGACCCCCTTTTTCATTAATTTTGGCAAGTAGACTTCTGATTGTTCAAATGGTACATATATCTAGCCAACATGGAAAGAAATGGAATTACTTTTTGCAACCATTTTTTCTGAAGGAAAGGTTTTCACAACCATGGAAAATAAAATTTTTGAAGTTTATTGGGCAGCAATACCAAAACAACCTGATGCTAATCAGAAAAGACGTTAAACACCCAAATTGTACCTGTTAGATGACCATTTTACTATCCCTTGCTGTGATTTTCTAACAGGACTTCATAAAGATTGTGAATTGCACTTTTGATATTCTTTTAGGAAGGGAGGATCTTGTCATTAGAAAGAGTGACCCATGCCATGCTGACTGCCACAGCATGTTTTTGTAGCATGTTTTATGTTATTTCTGTAAAACTGAAAATGAAATACACACAGGCATGCAATTGGGTTAGAATCACTTTCCAGCCATGTGTTCCATTTATCTATTCATTCATATCCAGTTCCAATATATTAAGAAAAAAAGATACAAATGACATGCTGTGGAAATGGGGGAATCTCTTTGCCTGTGATGTGTGGAGCACCTACAAGATATACAGGAAAAAATACTGGTATCTACCAGTTCTATGCATATTCGTAATAGCTTTCCTAAAATGTACCTGACAATTCAAAATACTGCACCTGATTGGTTTAGCCGAAATTTTCACTATATTCATATCTTGAAAGGGGATCATTCAACTCACACTCCACTTGTTAAGGCTCCCTTCCTTCCTTTCTGACGCCAGCTGAAATAGAGTGCTCCCCAACTGCAAAATTATCATTCAGTATTCTCACTTATCCAACTTAAACGGGCCGGCAGAACGTTGGATAAGCAAAAATGATGGATAATAAGGAGGGATTAAGGAAAAGCCTAAAATGTCAAATTATGCACCAAAATATCATGTTTTACATCAAATCCACAGAAAAAGCAGTTCAATACACAGTAATGTTATGTAGTAATTACTGTATTTACGAATTTAGCATCAAAACAGACGGGTTCTTTCTCCCACCCTGGACATCTCCCACCCTGCCTCCGGGTGGGAGGCAGACTGCGTTGAATAATACAGAATGTTGGATGAGCGAAGGTTGGATATGCGAAACTCTACTGTATTTGCATAGATGAAGTCAACTATCAATCTTTTCACAATAGTTATGATAAACTACTAAATATATCCTTGTACCTGTAGAAAATGTGATCTACACTGCATTTAGTATTCTGAAGAAATCTTCAATCCACTACTTGGGAGTTTTTTTCTCTTCCTCTCACAGAACAGCCTGTATGTCTTTTTATTTTAGTTGTCAAAGCCTTATTTTGTTATAAGCTAAACTTGCGTCACATCAGCACCTTTTCACCAGTCATCTTTTTAACTTTGTACAACTTTTCCTTAACACAAATCAATCCCAACACAAATCTTTCATATTTCAACAATTTTCTCAAAATGTTTATGTGAGGAAGAACACAAAGTACAATTCAACATTATTTAAAATGTAAGTCCATTCTTTTCTATCAAGAAGAGTATACAGGATATGGAGAAGCATTATAATTAGTACTAGGGAGAAACTCGAGTCAAATGAAATGCAGGTTTGGGTGAAGGGCCCCCAGCACAACAGCAACAGCAACAGCAACAACAGGTTGTTTGTTGAAGGGCCCTCAGCACTATCTTCACACAACATTTCTCTACCAAAATTAAATTTACATTTAAAAAATATTATCATTATCAACCTGAGTGAAAAGGCTGGCCAATGGATATTTAAAAAAAAAACTCCTCATGCTGAAAGACAAATGAAATGTGTATTTTGTTTTGTTTCTCAGTATTATGCAGAAGATTATGAGCTATCTGGAGTTTCTATTTTAGCCATCTTTCATCACCACAGTTCCCAATAAAACAGGACTAACAACCAAATATAGGCAACTGGCACTATGGCCATCTTTTCTATGAACAGTTGTCAATTCAGCTCAAGCAACAAAAAGAATTTGGATTGAAAAGTAATTTGTCACTTTACAAGCTAATCTTCAAAAAACACCATCTGTCAGTTGGAGTTTAAGAATGTTACATTGAGAAAGCTTAGCATCAAGACTTAAATAAACTCACTTTGCTAATTAAAGGACAAATCCATGCATCTGTGTTGCTCTTATGTTACATCCTTCACAGCACTTCACAAAGTCATATGCAATCATTTTCCAGAAAGGGTACTATTTTGTGATTAAAGTTAAAAGACCATTCAAGCTTTTGAACAGTCCTATTTCCACAATGCAAGCAGAACTAGAGACCCAATTGGCTTCAACAAAAGAGTATTATAAAACAATAAACCTCAGCTTAAGCGGCTGAGGGAAGAAAGGAAGAGCCCTGAGGCTGTTAGGAATTGTGGAAGTTGAAGTCCAAAACACCTGGAGGGCCAAAGTTTGCCCATGCCTGCTATAGAGATACCATACTTTATCCAAACAGCGTTCATCTCATTTGCTAAGTATGTCTATGCACAAGTGGCAATACATCTAACCAATACTTCTGAAATTATAGTGTGTGTGTGTGTATGTGTATACATAATATATCTTCAGAATTCTATAGCTGAACTTTAAAAAAATTAAATAGAGTTGGTTAGTCAGATTACCATGTTTTCTGCACTACTTACATCATTTCAATTATCGGTCTTGACCATAACTGTAAAGATTATCGATGCATATATTTTACTATCCTTCCTTTTCATATATTAGCTGGTGACTTCAAAGAGAAAATAAAGAAATGACTATTTTTCTATTTTATAAAATTTTAGCCTGATAGTCTCAAATTTGTACGTACCACAAACACTCTTGCATATGGCCTTACTAGTAAGTGTATTCTGAGCTGGAGGCTTAATTGACACACAGGCAAAAGATTAGAATAGATCTACCCTTGGGAAAATAACATCAGGCATTAAGACTGATTTATTATTATATCTTTCTTTAAAAATAAGGAATTTACTTATAAAGATTTGTAGAAATAATTATCATGAAATATAAATATATGTTATAGAAGTAAATACTTTATGCCTTGGAGAAACCAATTAATGGCATGTGCATGCTGGTGGTATAAGAACAATAAGTTAATTCTAAAATTTATTTTTGCCTTTCAAACATAGTTCATTTTTTCCCCATTGACTTAAAATTATGCTTAGGTTTCCCCGAAGTGTAAAACTGCCCAATTCTTTTAAAGGAGATTAATATAATAAAAGTAAAAAATAATTTCTTCATAGAAGTCGACAAATTTTAGATAAAGAAAACAAAAGAGGGAAATGTTTTTCAAAGTAACAAGTCCCCAAATCATAAAGGAATTCTGGACTTAAAGGAATGGGGACTTGCAAGTAACCTAATCAACAAAGGAGACTGACAAATGCCTATTGCACTGATTTTGAATAGTGTGGTAGAGTATCATATGAGTAACCAGATGCTATGCAGCTGCTACACTGTAAGGATAACTATTGTGTACAAAGCCAAAGCATGATCAGAGTGCATGGAAAACAGACAATTTCCATGGGCCAGTGCAACCCAACACCTGTCTACTCAGAAGTCCTACTGAGGTCAAAGGGAGTCACCCTGAAGAAAATCTACATAGGATTGCACCTTCAGTCACTTCATTTTGATGATTTTGTACCACACGTTACTAACGAACCTGATTGTCGGAGTCAAATTAAGTGCAAAGAACCCAAAGAAGATATTTGCCTTGGGCAAACAATAATGCCACAGGGTTGCTGTGAGTTTTTCAGGCTGTATGGTCATGTTCCAGAAGCATTATCTCCTGACATATCTACAGCAGGCATTCTCAGAGTTTGAGGAGTCTGTTGGAAACAAGGCAAGTGAGGTTTATATATCTGTGGAATGTCCAGGTGGGAGGAAGAATTCTTGTCTGCTTGAGGCAAGTGTGACTGTTGTAAATGGCCACCTTGATTAGCACTGAATGGCCTTGCAGCTTCAAATCCTGGCTGGTTACTGCTTGGGGTAATCCTTTGTTGGGAGGTGTTAGCTGGCCCTGATAGTTTTATTTCTGAATTTCCCCTGCTTTTTGAATGTTACAAAATCTGGCTACTAGTATTAAAACACTCTAAAATCAGGACAGTAAATAAGATGCGACACTTAAAAAGCAGGGGAATTCCAGACAAGACTCAATCGGGGGCAGCTAACACCTCCCAACAAAGGATTACCCCTGGCAAGAAGCAGCCAGGTTTTGAAGCTGAAGGCCATTCAATGCTAATCAAGGTGGCCAATTTTTGTTCTCTGCTTTGTTATGGAGTTATGGGGGATCATCAGTCACAACTCCAGTAAACTTACGTCACTTCCATCTTAAGTTCTTTGTCTTCCGACTTCTGTCAATGTAATCTAGCTCTAATGTTTCCCACATCGATTTCCATCAGGGCTTTCAACACCCTTTTCTTTTTGACTTGAGTAGACTACTCTTGGTTCTGCTGCTAAGCAAGCACTAAAGCACTTTCTTCGGTTCTGCAGAGCAATTCAGAATTGACCTATGTCAGTTCGCCACTCCTACTGGTATTCCTTGGATTCAAAGGAATGCTCTATGCATGCAACGCAAACAAATCATACAACTAAAGCGTTATCTACCTCATCCCCTCTTCCCTTTTCCCATTTCACACTTGCCTTAAGCGGACAAGAGTTCTTTCCTCCATCCTGGACATTCCACAGATATATAAACCCCACTTGCCTAGTTTCCAACAATCCTCACAACCTCTGAGGATGCCTGCCATAGATGTGGGTGAATGCTTCTGAAACATGGGCATATAGCCCAGAAAACTCACAGCAACTTGGTGATTCCAGCCATGAAAGCCTTCGACAACACAATAATGCCACATTTCTCTCTTCTCTGTTTTTAGGTCTTTAAAAGGTTTAGCATTACAGAAGAAAAACTCTATTCAGGGAAAGGTGAGAGAAAAACAGGCTGATTTCCTCTAAGTGAAATGAAATGATAAAGCATTACCTCTCTTCCCTTTCTGCAATGTCTTCAGCTGTCATTCATCAACCCTGGAACTGACGCTTATTCTCTTATGCCTCTTTAGACAGCTGCTACCCTCCTTAGATTACTCCAATTCCAGAATGATGAAGAACTTTGCCATTCAGCAATAGTCACATCAACAGTATAAGCCTTTGTTTGGCCCAAGAGTCTCTTGTTCCTTAAAGTATGTGAAGAAAAACTCAAGTAGCACATCAAATCAAACTAGTGTTTAGGAAAGAAGTATGTTGTCTACAACAAATATATTGCCTTCACTCTTTTATCTAGCCCTATATATAAAAAGGCTTGCTGCATGTCAACATTTAAGATCCCAATGCAGCTTAATAGTATACATTGTGGGCTCTCAGCTAGTGACATGCTTTGCTTTTAATTAATGCCATCAGCTTTGTTTCTTCACTGGAAAAAACGAACTCGAAAGTTCTCCCCTGATATTAAGTGTAGTCATGTCTAACTCTGGGGGTGGTGCTCATCTCCATTTTTAAGCCAAAGAGCCGGCATTGTCCGTAGACACCTCCAAGGTCATGTGGCCAGTATGACTGCATGGAGCACTGTTACCTTCCTGCAGAAGTGGTATCTATTGATCTACTCAAATTTGCATGTTTTCGAACTGCTAGGTTGGCAGTAGCTGGGGCTAACAGCAGGAGCTCACCCCACCCCTTGGATTCTAACCTCAAACCTTTCAGTCTGCAAGTTCAGCAGCTCTGTGGTTAAGCCGCTGCACCACCAAGGGGCTACATGGTTGTAATTAGAAGAGCAGATGGGAAGAAAAGGATGAGAGACACCCCAACAAACATTTAAACATACCAAGTTTCAGTTTTTTTTCATCGGAGATACAAAAAAAAGTACCTGATAAAAAGACTCTTAATATTAAAACATTGTTTCCTTGACCCCTACTTTTCAAATTACTTTTAAAACAAAATCTAAGCAAACATACTAATAAGTAGGAACACAAGTAGTCGTTTTCATAAAATCGCACATTAAATAAAAAAAGTAAAAAATAAAAAAAGGACAGATGCTTCTCATAATTGGCATCCTCATTTTGGTAAGTAACTCTTTGGGAGAGGAAGGAGAACATGGAAATGAGTCAATTAAAAGGTTGCCCAAGCTTTTCTTCAAAGTCATTTTTATATAAAAGCTTCGCCTAGTGTATAATTGCTGGAGATACATCAATAATTTAAGGGGAAAGAAAGAAACGTTCTGCTAGTTTTCTCCTTCTTCGCCTTCCTCCTGCTTAATAACTGGAATCCCTAGAAATAAAAGGGAGAGATTTTTTTTAAAATCACTAATAATACCAATATTCTCATATTCCATTACAACATACTAACAAATAAGCGGATTAACTGAAACACTTGTGAAACATCACGCAGCATTACAGCAACACAGACATTTAGGGTAGTCATGAAGACAAGAAACAGTTTGAAAGCGTAATGAGAGTCAGAATTCAGGATGTAAAGGAAGATACACATATTCATTTAAGCTGATATTATTAGCTTCCTCTTTTCCCACAGTGCTAACTACAAATTGTTTCATTACTACGGGAGAATCTTTTCCAGAGACATATTGTCAAGCAATGCCAGACAAGACATACTTTTACTTAGGTGATCCCTCGTTGTCCAAGTATGATGGCCTTCCAAAGGTAAGGTCTTGACGGTGAATTCGTAGGTGACTGTAGAGCCCTAGTCTCGTCCCACATATTCTTCCACAGTGGGGACATGGGTTTCCAGGTGGAAGGTGGTTCTGATCAGAATTGGTTTGACACACCTTCCTCTTGGCATGTTTCTCCCTTTCTCCCTCCATTCATGCCTCTTCAAATTCCACAGCACTGCCGGTCACAGCTGACCTCCAGCTAGAGCGCTCAAGGGCCAGGGCTTCCCAGTTCTCAGTCTCTATGCCACAGTTTTAAAGATTAGCTTTAAACCCATCTTTAAATTTATTTTCCTGTCCAGCAACATTCCGTTTTCCGTTCTTGAGTTGGGAGTATAGTAACTGCTTTGGGAGACGGTGTTCTGGCATTCAGACAATGTGGACAGTCCAGTGGAGTTGATGGCATAAGAGCATCGCTTCTTCAAGCACGCTGACATTTGTCCATCTGTCTTCCCAAGAGATTTGCAGATTTTTCAGAGGCAACACTGATGGAATCGTTCTAGGAGTTGAGTATGACATCTGTAGTCAGTCAACATTTTGCGGATGTATGTGGGGTTGGGAGGACAATAGCTTTATAAACAAGCACCTTGGTCTGCCTATGGATGTCCCGGTCCTCAAACACTCTCTGCTTCATTCAGAAAAATGTGCCCTTAAAGAGTTCAGGCGGTGTTGTATTTCAGTGTCAATGTTGACTTTTGTGGAAACATGACTGCCAAGGTAACAGAAGTGGTCAACATTTTCTAACACTACATCATCAAGCTGTATTTCTGGTATTGCAGAGGGATTGGCTGGTGCCTGCTGGAAGAGCACTTTGGTTTTCTCGATGCTCAATGAGTGGCCGAGCTTTCCATATGCTTCTGCAAAGATGTTTATAGCGGCTTGTAGGTCTTCTTCTGAATGCACAGACTACGTTATAATCAGCATATTGGAGTTCTATAATAGATGTTGTTGTGACCTTGGTTTTGGCTTTCAGTCTGCTGAGGTTAAATAGCTTGCCATCTGTCCAATAGATGATTTCCACTCTGGTGGGAAGCTTCCCATCAACAAGATGAAGTATCATAGTGATGACGATGGAGAATAAGGTTGGGGCAATAACTCATCCCTGTTTGACACCTGATTCCACCTTAAATGGGTCACTTTGGGAGCCATTGATGTCCATGATGTTGACATCATTGCCAGACAAGAAATATGTAAGTAGGGATCCAGGTTTATTCAAAAAAGGATGTTGCATGTCTGGACACACAAAGATTCTTATATGCCCCCAATTGTTACAGAAAAAAAATTAACACTTTGCATTGCCTGAAATGTTAAATGCCACCTGGCTTCTACCCAGCTCTCACCATCAAGTTTCTTCAGCCTGGGCACTCGCCTGGTTGCTTCTTCAACCCAGGCACTCTGTGAATCAGCTGAGTATTTCTCTTCCAGTGGATTACCCACAAACACCAGATCTTCCAACAAGGGTAAGTCTGCCAGCCTCACAAACTCCGCTGCAACCAGAGAGACAGAATTGAAAGTTAAGAATTTGAAACAAAACCAAACCAGAAGTGCATCATCATTCTTTTTGAAGACTAAAATCCTACAATCAGATCCTGAGAAGGGCATATTCTCTGTGGAATATCAAGCACACACAGAATGCCATCCTTTTTGCATATAACTACATATCAATGAACCTTGAAATGAGAAAAAGGTGAGATAAATAAAATAAATCAGAGGTTAATGCTTAAAGATGTTGTTAGTAGATAGTTTGCTGGCTCAGGAAGGTAGTGGTCAATTTCCTTAGAAAGGAGTGTTGCAAGATCCAGCTTGGTAATGGGAGATCGAAGTGGCATTTTAAATCCGTGTCCTGTGTTTTAATAACTGTCCTGTGTATTTAATATGTATTTTATAGAAATATGTATCCTTTACAAGGATACATTTAATATGTATGTTTATGTTTATTCTCATCTGGCAAAAACTAGTTTCTATGTGTGCCTGGCTACAGCAAGCAAGTTAAACAGCAACTTCCTCCAGAATTCTTTAACAAGCATGTGTGAATTTCAACAGTACAGGAATAATCCTATTTCACCGCCTACTCTCAGAACGTTAAAAAAAGTTGGCCAACACAATGGAAATTGTAAGAAAAGGTGGAGAAAAAAAAATCAATGCGCTTTGGAAAAAAACATTCAAATTGTTTCTAGAAGATTCAAAATGTGTTGGTTACCCGTGCTAAGCAAATTTCACATGGTTGTTTTATTTTGCATACATATAATGTTAGTTTTTAATTAACAGTTTTCTGAAAAATATCCAACTTTATACTGTACAGGACTTTATCCATATTTTGCCCATGTTGTTTCTGCCTCTGGTATCAAATTTTCTGTTGAAGAAGTAGTCCCCAGGAAAATACCTATTTAGTTAATTGAGGTACATCTGACATTTTGGGGACATCGATGTTAAAAGGGTTGAATACACATGTTTCAAACGATGTAATTCTTGTAACTTCAGAAATCAATTCCTCACTTAACCTAAATTATTTGGTAAAATTTCATTAAACATTACCAAGATGTTTCACAATGATTCTGCCTTACCCCAGTCTTTCACCAGATTATTGGACATGTAGAGAATTTTCAGCTTTTTCATGACATGGAGCCCTTTCAATTTCTCAATCTGGTTGTAGGAAATCCAAAGTTCCTCTAAAGTATCACCAACTGCTTCCTAAAACACAGTAATGTTTCAGATAAGTATGTTTTGAAGTCCTGTTGTGTTAATTGTTGATGGATCCTTACGAAATAAAAATATTAAATAGAATACATCAACAGTTCTTACTTCTTTCCCACAAAGTTGCAAACTGGAAAACGCCAACAGTTATACTTTTGAATATTGTTAGCAAAGATATTATTCTTACTGGGTCTACAATAATGTAAGCCGTAGCCATCTTACTTACGTACCAGCCCATTTAGATTCTTTATGTTGTTTCTCCCCAATGACAAAATTCGCAAGTTTTCTGCAACAGAAACAATAGTTGTCTTATTTCTCTATACTAGTAACCCTTTAAACAATATGAAAGCTTACAAGTTTGATAAATAATACCCAAGAGTGATTGATTGGCCCAGCTGTGCCATAAAAAGGAAAGGATATAGTTTTAAAAGGTCTTTAGCCTTTTTTTGCTAGTGTCCCAACAAAATGAACCATGACAGTTAAAATGGTGTGAACCTGCATTAATTCTACATTGTAGATGAACCATCAGGTATCTTTCCAAAGATTTCCATGGTGCAATAGAGCTATAGATGTTTACATAATTGATGAATGGAAATCAATATATTATAATACATGCCTTGTAATTCCATGTTAGAACCTCTGTTACTTCTAACGCTCATGATCTCTTTTTCTGTAACAGGAATATCTGTTGATTTTCGCCCCACAGAATTAGTAGCAATTTCCAAGCAGGCTGCCAGACAGAAAAGTGTGACTAGGTCTTTAGAAACTTGTTTTTTCCTGTATAATTTTCTAGCACTCTCAAAACCAGGGACAGCTTAAGCTTTCATTCAGTAATTTTAGCGGTTTCCCCAATCCTTAATTTAGCTATGTTAAAAATAGGAGAAGTAAAAAAAATGTAAAAATAGAGTCTGTTCATAAGCTATTTTGGAAAATGTGATCTTTCAGTCCTTTTGATGCAGAATATAAGGAATCACCCGATACCTTATACATACCTATTACATACTGGACAGAATATGAAACTGATAAAAGAGGATGAATGGTTAAACCCAAGTATGGGTCTTACTGTGGATCTTATGGCTTAGCCTTACAGAGATGCCAGGATGGTTTCAGAGCAGGTACCATAGGGAAAGAGAGAAGAACACAGCTAGGCAGCTTGTTATTCATATATCACTTACTTAGACCATTCAAGTTGGCAATTTTTTCAATACAGTTTGTAGATAAAGATAACTTCCTTGAAATAAAAAAGAAAAGAAAAAACATGTTAAGAGAAACACAAATATTACTGAAGCAATAAGGTTCTTCTTATAATGAATATTTCCTCATGCCACATCTTCCTCATAACTTTACATCTAATTCCTTTCATGTAAAAGCTTTCAGATTTTCAATGAGTTTCCAAAGCCAGTCACAAAATAACTGCTTTAGAGAAAAATTCTCAATAATATTCACACATTTGAAACTGTCAGAATTAGATGAATTTTGGAATTGAAAAAAATAGACTAAAAAGAAATTTAACAATAACCTATGTGCCATTTAGAGATATCAGCTTAAATATCCCCAGTAGTGAACAGGGCTCTCTTTCAAGAAGAGAGGAAGAGTCTTGTTGGTCAGCCCAAAGTCCCATCTACCCAAACTGTCTGTTCCTACAGCAGCTAACCAGAAGTGATTAGGAAACCCAGAAGAATGACAGGGAAACAACGTCACACTGCTGCTTGTGATTCCCCCAGCAACGTGCACTGAGAGGCATACCACTCCTGACACTAGATATTATATATAGTTTTTGTTATTAATAGACATAGACTTTTGTTATTGTTGAGTGCCTTTCCGTCCCTTGCAACTCATGGCAACTCTATGAACAACCTATTATGGAAGTTTCTCGGCAGACTTTCTTCACATAGGGTTCATTCCTTGCCTTCCTCAGAAGCTGAGAGAATGTGACTTACCCAAAGTCATCAAGTGGATTTCCATGACTGAACAGGGATTCAAACCCTAGTCTCCTAGTGTCCTAATCCAACACTCAAACCATAACACCACTCTGGCTAAGAGAGGATAACAGCCATATTCTCTGTGAATCTCTCCGATTTCCTTTGAGTAGCCATCACTACTTGTTATGGAACTGATTTTCAGTCTGATCATGCCTTAAGTAAATAAGTGTCTCCTGTTGTCACTCACTTTCTGACATTTTCTTTTTTTCCTCTCCCATACTCTTGCAACTAATTACTGTAAAAAGCAAAGCATCACTATTGCAAAAGGTCTGAAGACCTTGCAGAGAATTTTTAATATGTAACTGAAGGTGACAATTTGCCCATATCTGGTTCAATTGTGATGGCTACATGAGAATATATGACTTGTTTGACCAGCAAAGCAAAATCTGAAAGAATGTTTAAAATGAATTTGTGTAAGATATGGACAAAATTTATTCCAAGTATATTTTAGGTGATGTCTGAACTGAGCAAATGTTGAACTCAGCAGACAGATTGGAAATCTAAGCAAAAGAAAATAAAAACGAGCAAGCAGCTACAAACTGTACATTTGGAAGCTAAAAGCACATTTTGATTAATATAACTATGATTTGGAATGATGTTTGAATTATGTGAACATGGGCAATTATGTAACTGAAAAGGAAGTGTTTGCAAACTGGGAGTTCATGCAGTGGAAATGAGTTTATGAAGAAATTAATGTGGTGGAACAAAGAGACACAAAGTCTTGCTTAGAATTACTGAAGATTAAAAAAAAGAAAACCACGTTCACAAAAAATCTAAATAATCTAAATAAACCACCTTGATTCGCTGATAGGCTGAGAAAGGCGGTATACAAATACATTAAATAAATAAATAAAAAAGAGGACAGGAGCAGTAGCACAGAAAGCAGAAGGTAGATCTTCCTCTGTGCTCTAATGTACAGAACCTACTCGCAATTAACAAGAGTGGAAAGAGATGCATCCATCTTCTCTATAGGAGGAATCTGGGCATAAAGCTTCACTTCCTTGGCCTCTGATGGCTTCTGGCCATTTTTTTCTTCCTAAAAAACAGCAAGCAAGATAATATTATATTTTTTTAAAATTACAATTATATAAACAATCAATTGCGTATATGAAAAATAATACTACTTATTAAACATAACTGTTATCATTATCACTTGGTTGCAAAATAATTTGCACATAGGCTATATGTAATGTTTATTGAGAACTAATGGTTTTTTAAAACCTGGTTTGCTACTTGCTTACATAATCTATGACGAGATAACTATAATGCCCTTGGAAAACTCACTCATTTCCAGAACACATAAAATCTTTTACCAATTTGCTCCTGGTGAAGAAAGTACAGCACAGACTCTCCTCAAACATGCTAAACATTTTAATACAGTCACTTCAAGAAGCCTATTTCTTTCATGCCTTTCCATACAGTGATCTGAAATTACAAAAGGTCCATAATATGGGTAAATTCATTATTACTGTTATTTATTTATTTTATTTATTTATTTACAGTTCTTATATTCCGCCCTTCTCACCCCGCAGGGGACTCAGGGCGGATTACAGTCAACACATATATGGCAAACATTCAATGCCAGTTTGACAAACAACGTTTAACACACAAATACACCAAGGCTATTTAACTTTTTTCTGGCCGCCAGGGGAGCTGCTGCTTTTCATCGTCCATCAACGACACCGATGAAGTTCTTCCGCATTCCACATTCCCCGGAGTCTTTTTTCTTTATGGCCTCATAAATTAGTTAAATTTAGCCTCCCACACAAGGTGGTACCTTATTTTCCTACTTGACAGATGCAACTGTCTTTCGGGTTGCAAAAGTTGACAACGGGCTACACAATGGCTGGACACCCACTCCAGCCCGGGCTGACTTCGAACTCATGACCTTTTGGTCAGAGTGATCTTAATGCAGCTGACACTCAGCCAGCTGCGCCACAATCCCGGTGCAGTTAACCCACTGGATTATTTCAGGCATTGTGGTTAACAGCAATCTAGGCTTTGTTAGAGCTCTTGAACAATCAGTTTGCAAAGAGATTGGACTGAAAAGCTTCCTGGTCACATAGCCAGTGATTATATCATTTGGCTTTGACTGGACTGTGAATATACAGTACAGTCGAATGTTTAAAACAAGGTTTAATGGGAAACTACAGCCACTGGTTCCACAAAAAAGATACCAGAACTTTCATATTCCAAGTACTTTTTTCATATATGCAGTCAGATGACAAACTTTTCTAAGCATTGTTCTTCTATTCATCTATTTAAACGTGCACTTTTATCAAGGAAATAAGAGCAACAAATGGAAATAAGGCTATTTATTTAACAATTGCATGTTACAAGAGACTGTCAAGTCTCTTGTAACATGTATCTAAAAAAGGCAGAGTATAGCATACTCTCCTTCTGGGCATCCACTTTCAGTTACCAGCCATTTATTATTTTTAAAAACCAAATACAATAATAGCTTAATACTGTCACTACATAACATACATCTTTCAAAGCAGAAGTTCCTAATGCTTCAGCCGGATACAAATATGGTATGTATTTGATTAATATCAATTCCAAGGATACTGGAACTTATTATCAGCATATCTCTAGCTCACCCATCTCTGAGAAGAGAGCTGTGTTTTGGGTACATTTGTGTAGCACAGTAAATGTCCTCTTTTTTCTCCTCAGAGAAAAGAAATGGCTCCCTTACAATTAGTCTAAAAGGCTAATTATATGAAAAAGGCATGGCAGCTGGCAAAAGATCTTTCAAACACTTAGGCAGTAGATTGAAGTAAACATGAAGTAAACATATTTTCCTTAATTACATTGGTCTTTACAAGGGCACTTTGCATCAACGCCAAGCTTCTAATCTCTGCTTTTAAGAATTTCTATCTCTCTGCTCCGGCTAAATTTCACTCTTATCTCCTACTTCTCCTCTACTCTAATTTTTAACTAAGCTTATTTTCTATACTAAGCTGGATATATATATTTTCCTATTAATCCATTATTTTCTTCTATCTATTTATTTATTTACCATATTAATACTCCACCCTTCTCAAGTAGGGGACTCAAGGTGGCTTATATATATATAGGCAGCGATTAGATGCCATAAAAACATCCATAATAAAAACATATATGTTAAAACAATTATTAAAACATATAAAACCCTAAAACCATTTATTGAAAATCACACAGTCCAATATTATAGCCCATAGCCATTCCAATCTGTCATTACACTATTCCATATTTTCTTATTGCACTGATAGATTACTCACTGAATGCTTGGTCACACATCCACATCTTTAGCCTTCTCCTAAAGGTCAGGAGAGAGGGGGCTGATCTAATTTCACTCAGGAGAGAGTTCCATAGCCAAGGGGCCACAACTGAGAGGGCCCTGTCTCTCATCCCCACCACCTGCACCTGCGAAGAAGGTGGGATCAAAAGCAGGGCCGCCCCAGAAGATCTTAACCTTCTAGCTGGCTCACAGAGGAAGATATGTTCAAACAGGTATTTCACTTTTGCAATTTTCTCTTAACCAACCCAATTGCTCCTCATGACACCTTGGTTTCTGTTTCTAATCCTTCAAACAATGAGTCTGTTACACTCTGCATAGAACAGAATTCAGCATATTCTTGTATGTGAATATTAACTGAAATTAGAAGAAGCAACACCTCAAACAAAGCAACTGTAGTGAAGACATTGTATTACATGGATTTGCTTCAGTTATGTGTTTATTGTGAACCAATGGTAAAAATTAACAAAGAATATCCACATTTATATCTATCTAACTATCTCACACACACATATGCATATACACAACCTACTTACCCATCTGGCTAGAGCTTCCTTAATAGTTGTTGCTTTAGCCTAATGGACAAATACATGGATACATTTTAATCAATTAATTCAGAGTCAACTTAATAGCTTTCTGGTTTTAAGCTATAAATTAATCAATTATATTTTAAAATATTTACCTGCCACAAGATAAAAACACTGTTTTCAAAGGAGGCAGGGGATCCACTGAGCAAAGGTCCTTTCATTTCCATGAGGTCTAGGCCTGAGCACCTCACTTATACAAGACTATGTAACATAATCTGAAAAATGTTCTGTTCCTGGTTTGGAAGTTTTATTTCCTATTTAAATTGTGCAATACTTACTTTGAAAGTAGTTGTTATCCTCCAGAAACTTTGTTTTTGTGGCTGAGAGAAGTACTATTATTTCCTTCATTATAGTTGCTTCGTTTGTAATTTTCATTAATGAAAATATGCCATTTTATCCTTTGTGCAGTTTAATAATTTTTACCATGTTTTATGATAGAACCAATTAGGAAATGACATTTATAACACAGGAACAAAAATCATGTGACATAGTGTAATCCTTAAATTGGCTAGAAGATTCTCCACATTATAATTCAAAAAAGTAACTTTTACAAACTCTGCAGGAGGTGGTGCATCACTTGACTCCCCACTACATTTTGGTTTGGTTTGCTCAATAACAAACTGGGAGGACTGGGAGGTTGATTGTTAAATCTATACCACTGTCACTCTTTGAAAGCTTTGAGTTTCTCATGCTTTCCCCTCTCACAGTTTTATGGAAAAGAAAATGAATTTTCCATTTTAACACAAAACTCGCTCATTCTGCAACTCTAATTCTTGTTCACCATACATTAAAACTTGAATTCAACAATGGACAGTTTCTACAAAACATTTAGAAGACACTGTATACCAGTTAATATGGCTGGTGACTTTGTTATTTTCCTTCTCAAACAGAAAGAATGAATGTAATTTTTCTGTGCAAACAACTTTAATATCAATAGTTGAAAATTACTTTTTCTCCCATTCCCATTAAATATTTTGCAAACCACAGAGCAGTGCAGTCTAGAGACACAAAATATAGTCAGAGAAGATCTACTGTAAGTACAAGAAAATGAAGACAGAATTAAAACAAAACACTGCAATGTAAATTAGCTTTATAATCCCATCAGACACTTTGCTGAACAGAAACTAAGCTGTCTAGTTTCCTAATGAATTTGGAGATAGTATCAACATTGCACTAAACACATTTCTGCCACAATATCGATGTAATAAAATCTAAGATGGAAAGAGCTCTATAGCTTTGCTATGGATGCAGCTTTAGGTTAAAACCTAAACAATTACAACTCAAGGCAGATTCATACTGTTCATTGTGCTGTACTATTCAAAATATACTGAGCCAAACGGAAGGTATTCCAGTAAAATGAAAAACTTCCAAGGGTACAAAATAAAGAGAGCACGTAAAAGCCACAAAGGCACCATATCCTTGGATTTATCATGTTAATGCATATTAAATAAAGTTACATGGAAATATTACGAAAATAATAATTTCAGTCAAGATCCACCAATGCTGATTGTGAATTTAGGAAAATATTTCAAATATTTACCATTCTACTGAAGGTGACTTCTAGCAGTCAGATCACTTCCGGATGATAAGCTGCAGCAACTATTAAGTTCTCTCTTCAAATGAGTATCTTCCCTAAGTAGAAAAAAGTTGCCATTACTCAAATTGCATCAGACTTCAGCCATCACAGAGGCAATATCACAATCGTACACCTGCAATGAAAAGGCAAGAAAAGGAAAACTTGCAAGAAAAAAAATCCTATATCCAAGAATTCATGTTATATACTAGAACTGAGACAAGTCAGTCCAACCAGAAACATATTATATTATGGGTTACCACAAATTTACCTCATTGTTAAATAAATGGAATCAGAAATACATATTGCTCTACTGCAAAATATGCAGATTTGCCAGTGTACCATGGAATATGTTCTACTTGCTGCTATCTTATTGTTCCACACTGGGTTGGATTCAACACAAACCTCATGCAAAGAGACAGATTCCTTATGTCAGTGGGAGGTTTTTGTTGTACTGGAGTTTTTCCATTGGATAAACAGAGGAGGGGGCAATCTTCACAATTCAATCCCTCACAATCTGCTCTGACTCCTGCAAATCTGCTCTATAGTATTAGACAATTTACTGGAGCAGACTAAGGATGCATCTATGTTGTAGAAATAATGCAGTTTGACACCACTTTACTTGCCATGGCTCAATGTTACGGAATTGTGGGCGTTGTAGTTTTACAAGGCCTATAATATTCTCTGCCAAAACGTGGCAGTGTCAAACTATAAATCCCAGGATTTCATAGAATTGAGACATGGCAGTTAAAGTGGTATAAAATTACATTCATTATTTGCCATATTTATATCCCGCCCTTCTTACCCTAAAGAGGACTCGGAGTTGCTAAGATATAAGGCACAATTTGATGCCACACCAACATATATCCAGCAAATGTACATATACATTAAAATCAACAGCTAAAGATATATCAGACATTAAAACCAGTTATTAAAACCACATAATCTAATATCAAAGTCTGAGGCTATCCCTACTGTCACTGCACCATTCCGCATTCACATACTGCACTGAGAGATTACTACCTGAAAGCTTGGTGCCACATCCATGTTTTTAGCTTTTTTCCTGAAAGTCAGGTGCTAATCTAATTTCACTAGGGAGTTCCACAGCCAAGGGGCCATCACTGAGAAGGCCCTGTCCCTCATCTCTACCAACCGCACCTGTGAAAGAGACAGGGCTGAGAGCAGGGCCTTCTAGGAGTTCTCAACCTCCAAGATGCTTCATAGGGGGAAATATCTCCTTCTTCGAACTGGCGTGGGAATTAAGATCTGCTGGGGAGGCCCTTCTTTCAGTCCCATCACTGTCTCAAGCACGGTGGGGAAGAGAGACAGGGCCTTCTCGGTGGTGGCTCCCTTGGTCTGTAATACCCTCCCTAAATAAATTAATTTGCCCCCTCTATTCAGGTCTTCTGGCTGAATCTAAATCAGACAAGCCTTTGATCCTGAGTAATCCATGGCCAATGTGATGAATCATTGATAGTAGTGGCCCACACTTTGAATGGTTGTTATGACAGATAGCCAGCCAGCAGGTTCCATGGCGTTTTAGGAATTTTATAATTTTCAATTTTTTATAATTTTATTAATGAGGTTTTTATGTGGTTTGATTATACTTATGTCATTGCATTTATACTTATGTATTGTAATTAGAGGCTTTCAACACACATGATGTTGTTCAAGCCTCAGCAGCAAATTTAATCAACGAAAGGAAGCAGGAGAAGAGATTTTTCTTTGCCACCACCCTTGTTGTCTTGAACCACTCCAGGAGTGGAGCATCATGAATGAATGAATTGCTTATTATACCATAAGTCATGACATAAGTCATGACATCACATAATATACAATCTTTAAAAGTACAAAACAATAAGTTCAATAAGCACTTTCCAATATAAATATTAAAACTTATTCCATATACTGGCTCTTTAAAATTACAGTAGCAGTGACATGATATCAATAACAAATGTCTGATTTGTATCATCCCAAACTATCTCCATTTCCATTTCTAGTCTCCGCTGTGGACTTTACTAATTTAGCTCAGATTTTTTGGGTTGTGACTGCATATGTGGCAAATTTTAATGTTATATTTTTGGAATGATCTGCTAACAACTCACAAATAACTACTGACTGTTGCCATACTGCCCTTTCTTTCAAAAGGTCTCCCAGAAGATTATTTCAAGGGTCATTATACAAAGGGCAATGTAACAGATAGTATATCTGAACCTCTCTTTCCCCAGACCCACAAATACAAAGTCATTGGGCATAAGGGATCTCACTATATCTTCCCTTTAACCAGCCTGATGGCATTGCTTGAAAGGGGAGGGCTCTTCGGAGGAGGCTCTCCTTTTGCCTCTGCTGATATTACAGGCTCGTCTTGTGGGAACAAGGGAGAGAACCTTCTCCTCTGTGGCCCCCCGACTCTGGAACTCACTGCCCAGTGAGATTAGGCATGCCCCTACCTTAGCAACCTTCAAGAAGAATTTCAAAACCTGGCTTTTCTGTTGCGCTTTTGGAGAGTAGCCATACATCCCCTTTAGTTGCTCCCCCTCGATGTTTGTACCTATTATACACTTTCCCCTGCCTGTCTGAAGGCCTGTCTCTATGACCCTGTTTTTATGAGTTTCTCCCTCACAAATAATCTGCTCTACTCCTATGTCACCCTGAGTTTTTAGCATTTTTATCTTGTACACATGGCCCGCTCATTGCTATTGTGATTGTGAATGATTTTTCATTGTATTATTTTATATTGTTTACTGTATTTTTATGTTTTATTTACTTTATTGTGTTGTGTGTTTTGTGCTCTGGTTTTTATTTTATTGTAATGAACTTTTGGTCTTGGCCTCATGTAAGCCAACCAGCCTCCCCGTTAGAGAGATGGTGGCAGGGTATAAATAAAGATGATGATGATGATGATGATTATTATTTTCTAAGGATTACAGACGTTAAGTCTTGAAGATATTGTTGACAATCTTGGTCATTCTTAAATAGAGGATACCAAGTGGTGAAACCCTGCTGTTTATTAGTACGCAAGTTGGATTGGAGCAACATCAATTCCCCAGAATGTTTTGGACTTCAACTTAAGAGGCTGAGGGGGAAAAGGAAGGGGCCTGAGGCTGTTAGGCATGGTAAGAGTTGAAGTCCAAAACACCTGGAGGGAGGGCCCAAGTTTGCCCATGCCTGGTCTAGATGCCCCCTAGCACTAACTCAAGGGAGAATGCTAAGATCCTGAGTCACAGGATTCAATAGGCAGTTAAAGCACTTTTTTCATGTTAGAAGCTACTTGGGAACCTGCAAGTCGCTTCTGCAAATTTTTGCATTTTGTTTTTTCCGCCTAAAAGATACTCCACTTAGGCAGAAAAAACAAAATGCAAAGATATAGAATGGGGGACACTTGGCTCGAGAGCAGTATGTGTGAAAAAGATCTTAGAGTCCTCGTGGACAACAAGTTAAGCATGAGCCAACAATGTGATGTGGCGGCAAAAAAAGCTAATGGGATTTTGGCCTGCATCAATAGGAGCATAGTGTCTAGATCTAGGGAAGTAATGCTACCCCTCTATTTCACCTTGGCTAGACCACACCTGGAATATTGTGTCCAATTCGGGCACCACAATTCAAGAAAGATATTGACAAGCTGGAATGTGTCCAGAGGAGGGCGACTAAAATGATCAGGGGTCTGGAAAACAAGCCCTATGAGGAGCAGCTTAAGGAGCTGGGCATGTTTAGCCTGAAGAAAAGAAGGCTGAGAGGAGATATGATAGCCATGTATAAATATGTGAGAGGAAGCCACAGGGAGGAGGGAGCAAGCTTGTCTTCTGCTTCCCTGGAGACTAGGACGCAATGGAACAATGGCTTCAAAATACAAGAAAGGAGATTCCATCTGAACATGAGGAAGAACTTCCTGACTGTGAGAGCCGTTCAGCAGTGGAACTCTCTGCCCCGGAGTATGGTGGAGGCTCCTTCTTTGGAAGCTTTTAAACAGAGGCTGGATGGCCATCTGTCAGGGGTGATTTGAATGCAATATTCCTGCTTCTTGGCAGGGCTTGGAGTGGATGGCCCATGAGGTCTCTTCCAACTCTAGGATTCGATGATTCTATGGTGTGAGAGAATTGGCCGTCTGCAAGGACGTTCCCCTGGGGACGCCAGGATGTTTTGATGTTTTTACCATCCTTGTGGGGGGCTTCTCTCATGTCCCCGCATGGGGAGCTGGAGCTGATAGAGGGAGCTCATCCACACTCTCCCCGGGTTCGAACCTGCGACCTGCCGGTCTTCAGTCCTGCTGGCACAAGGGTTTGACCCACTGAAACACTGCCAGGCCGCTATAATCCTGCCTTGTGGGCTCAGCTGCCTCCTTCCCCGCTTTCCCACTGTTCCCTTCCTGCCCTCGGCCTAGCAGCCATCCCAGCCGAGCCTCGAAAGGGCCTCTTCCCTCCCGCGGCGGCTCCTCCGGCTCCTCTCCCTCGGCCCAGCGCCTCCCGAGCTCCCTTCCTGCCCGCAGCCTTCCCGAGGACTCACCATTCGCCTCATCCTGGTTGCTATCGCCTCCCGCTTTCTGTTGCTAGGGCACGCTCAGCCCGCGCGCATGCTCACCTGAGGGGGAAGTCGGCGAGCGGAATCCACAGCTGCACCATAGAGGCTCACCTGGAAACAGAGGGGCCTCTCTTCCGGAAGTACCATAGAGGTACGAGGGGGGGCGAGACCGTCTTCGTGTACGACCCTGACTTCCGGTTAGGTTTCAGATAGAGGTTGCAGTCCTACGTTGGAGGAGCTCAAGGATGGCAGGTGTATTACTCTTGCTTGAAGACCAAGGCCCCTTCCACACAGCTGAATAAAATCCCACATTTTCTGCTCTGAACTGGAATATATAGCAGTGTGGACTCAGATAACCCAGTTCAAAGCAGATATCGTGGAATTTTCTGGCTTGATATTCAGGCATATATGACTGTGTGGAAGCGCCCTAAGGGTGTCCCTTGGGGAAAAAATGATTGGGTATTGTAATATTGGGGTGTTGTAGGTTTTTTCGGGCTATATGGCCATGTTCTAGAGGCAATCTCTCCTGACGTTTCACCTGCATCTATGGCAAGCATCCTCACAGGTAAGGAGTGCCCAGTGGCGCAGTGGGTTAAACCCCTGTGCCGGCAGGACTGAAGACCGACAGGTTGCAGGTTTGAATCCGGGGAGAGTGGATGAGCTCCCTCTATCAGCTCCAGCTCCTCATGCGGGGACATGAGAGAAGCCTCCCACAAGGATGATAAAACATCAAATCATCCAGGTGTCTCCTGGGCAACGTCCTTGCAGATGGCCAATTCTCTCACACCAGAAGCAACTTGCAGTTTCTCAAGTTGCTCCTGACACGATCAAAAAAACTCCTCAGAGGTAATGACCTCACTACCTCTGGGGATGCTTGCCATAGATGCAGGTGAAACGTCAGGAGAGAATGCCTCTAGAATATGGCCATATAGCCCCAAAAAACCTACAACATCCCAGTGATTCCAGCCATGAAAGCTTTCGACAATAGTATGATAGCTGGGTCCGGAAGCCCTGAGTGTTATGGAGATGCCACATTGCCCCTTCGGGAGTGCTGTTTGTGCAAGACTTGTCTAATGTAAGCCAGGCCAGAGACAGATAATATTGAAGGAATGTAAAAGTTCTTTAATGGTGATACCCTAACCCTGAACCATACCGTAAGCCTAAGCCTAACCCCTTATCCAAACCCTTACGCTAACCCAAATTCTAAACCTTACCCTACCCCTAAACCAGGGGTCCTCAAACTTTTTAAACTGAGGGCCAGGTCACAGTCCCTCAAACTGTTGGCGGGCTGGATTATAATTTGAAAAAAACATGAATGAATTCCTATGCACACTGCACATATCTTATTTGTAGTGCAAAAAAACACTTAAAAACAATACAATAATTACCGTGAAGCACAATTTTAACAAATATAAACTTATTAGTATTTCAATGGGAAGTTTGGGCCTGCTTTTGGCTGATGAGATAGGTTTGTTGTTGTTGCTGTGTGCTTTCAAGTCGTTTCAGATTTAGGTTGACCCTGAGCGAGGGCCAGGTAAATGACCTTGGAGGGCCGTATCTGCCCCCTGGGCCTTAGTTTGAGGACCCCTGCCCTAAACCATACCCTAACCGTAACCCCTTTCCGTAACCCTAACCCAAACCCTAAAAGTTGCCCTAACCCTTACCCTAAGCATCTCCTCTTTTCTATCTTTCCTTCGCTCTCCCTGCTCTCACTCCGCCATCTCTCTTCCCTTATTCACAGCTGCTTTTGTGGCATCTACATAATGCTCAGAGCTTCCAGACCTAGCTATCATACTATCAACAATGATTACAGACAAAATACAACTGCTACACAGTTCACACCACTTTAACCACCTTAGCTCAATGCTATAGAATCCTGGGAGTTGCAGTTTGGTGAGGCATCAGTACTCTTTAGCGCAGGAGGCTAAAGGCCTTGTGAAACTACAACTCTTAGGATTCCATAACATTGAGCAGTTGAAATGGTATCAAACTGCATTAATTCCACAGTGTAGATGGGCCCCTTGAGTGAGCTGTCCATCTGGAATGTGGACTGGGAAAGGCACATTGCCATCAGATTTGGAAAGGATGTTTGAGATTGTAACTTTGAATGCAGTTTACTTGCAAAATTCACTTTAGACGGGCTGGGGAACATTCTGTTTTCAGTAGAGTAATGAGATACAGACTTTTTCAAGCAACTCAGACTAACAAACAATGGGAAGAATGGGTGGCTGTGAGTTTTTTGGGCTGTATGGCCATGTTCCAGAGGCATTATCTCCTGATGTTTCGCCCACATTTATGGCAGGCATCCTCAGAGGTTTCTGAGGTCGTTTATGGACCTCACAATTTCTGAGGATGCCTGCAATAGATGTGGGTGAAATGTCAGGAGATAATGCTTCAGGAACATGATCATACAGCCCAGAAAACTCACAGCCACCCAGTGATTCCAACCATTAAAGCCTTTGATAACACAATGGGAAGAATGTTTGCATATCCATGGAGACTTGCAGCCATTCTTGAAGAACAGTTGCAATTGAATAACATTAATGATCTATAATTATTCTTCTAAGCAATGCTGCATACAATGGCATACATGTGTACAAAAGAAAGAAAGAAAGAAAGAAAGAAAGAAAGAAAGAAAGAAAGAAAGAAAGAAAGCAGACATTTGTGGAAACTGGATTTTGTTTTTTAATTATTATTTGTGGAAATATATATCCACAAATTTTGTTTTTCCCTTTATATTTTATTATTTTGCTCTATATAAACTTTCAAGTAATTCTGATGAGCTGAATTTTGTTTCTGTGTTTCTCAAAAATATGTTTTCTCAATAACACACACACACACACATATATATATATATATATATATATATATATATATATATTTGAAATATCCAAATGCCATAAAAGAATGTGGTTCAATCTTAGCCCAAATATGGCTGAAACATGGTGCTGGAGGAGAGTTCTATAGATGCTATAAACTAGCAAAAGATGAATAAATTGTTGTTAAAGCAGGTCTCACTATTCCCTAGAAGTCAAAGTGATTCATCAGGTGACACAACCATGCAAAATCTCATAATGCTCAGGAAAGTGGAAGGAAATAGGAAAAAAGGGAGATCATATTAAAGACAAATTGATTCAATAAAGGAAGACATTATCAACTCAACAGCAAATAAGGAATAGCAAACATACTATTTTTGCCCAGTCATTGCATTATTGTAATGACTGATCACACAGATTGAAAAAAACAACATTATTTTCCTTAAGGAAAAAAACCCATAAAATTGTATACTCTAATTTTGATATGTTACAAGCTCACTCAAAGATGTGATTTATTTCATTTATTCAGCTGTTAAATCCATCTCAAACTTCTTTCCACTACAGAAATAAATTACTGCAATCTGTTCAAAATACCCATCTGGTAGATCAAGGGCTATGGTAGGGCAGAAGGGAAATAAAAATATATGTTTCTCTATATATTTTCCATTCCATGTGTGCACACATCCAATGAAAACAAATTCCAAGAGGCAGCTTGAGACAGGAGTGATCTTGCAGTTTCTGAAGAGTTCAATAATATTGAGGACTAAATAAAATTGGGCAGGAATTGTGCTTAAAATTAAAGGCATATAGTCTTTCAGTAATCTTTATTGGCACTTTAAGTATTAAAATGTTAGTCTTCTTTTCAGTGCTAGCACCAGAAATACCGAAACAGGGCAATACCACTTTGTGATCATAGGGAGTCAAGGCCAATGAAAATTTTAAAACAACTGGTAGATTATCAAAGTACTCTTTCTGTCCAGCCCTGAGGCTCCTCTTTTAAGTGCTGAAACTGGCTGTGTTTGATGAAGATCGGCATGTTCCAGAAAAGAAATATCTAGTTATGACACTGCTATCTTGAATATGTGATTTCCAAATGACAGAGAATCCAGCTCCCTGCCATTTCTGCAGCTTCTGTTGAAGAAGCAAGTTGAATACTTTGGGACTATAGGTTGCTGGAGTAATCTATGTTAATCTTTTAGGAGATGGTCAGTATTCTTTGATAATATCCAAACTGGAAAACACCCATTCACATGCCACCATCATACTTGCATCATTACAGTTCATCCTAGTGCGCCAAGTTCTCTCCCCCCTCCCCCCCCCCCGCTCTATATATATCTGTTTGCTTTCTTAGTCCCTGAGACACCTCTAAGGTAGCCTATAGCACCTTGTCCGATGTTCAAATACTGAAAGTTACTCATCTCAAGTGGAAGTGCAGAAACTCAAGTATTTTCCCCCAAGAATGTTCTTGGGCATGGGCATGTGATTTTTTCTCGCCACCCCCTAAAATGGGCACTCCTAGAATACGGTCTAAAGCTATCAGACAAACAGGGGAAAAAGATGGATTGATGCGATGACCTGCTCCAGGGTAACGCAAGAGTGTAAAGTTGTCTTTCCCATGCTGGCGTAGGCATCCAATGGCTATGTCTGCATACAAACAGCTCTTCCAATAGCGATCATCTTCCCCTACCACAAAAAGGAAGTGGCCGTCTGCTTTTTCCACAGGTATGCGGCAGTGTGAATTGGCTGGGTCCATTGGGTCTTCTAAGGCTTCGTACATGTCAAACACCCCATTCTCAGAAATACTGACCCTGCTCATGTTAAAGCGAAGTCCAGGCAGAGTCATTTCACCATAATGAAGGGCACTGGCAGTGATGGAGCTGCAACCAGAAATGCAGACAGCTGCCACCACTTCTGGCAGGAAGGTCATCATTGAAGAGGCCAGTTCTGCTCCTTTCCCAGTTCCAACTGCACCAATTCCTGGACCTTTAACCTTTGGAAATTAATCAACAGAATCGAAAATATTAGAAGAGAAGAATCATTAGCAAGTACATGCAGTCCCCAAGTTACGAACAATATAGGTTCTGTATGTTGGTTCTTAAGTTGAATTTGTTTGTAAGTCGGAACGGGACATTTTTAAGTGTAACCCGAGCCAAAAATATATGCAAGATATTAGCTTTGGATAGCATAGGGAAAGGTTCACACCCCTGTGGTGTTTGTTTTGCTGTCTGTGCCCCTGTTCAGAAGATTTCACTTCACTTTCTGACCCTATGATGGATTTTGAAAAAGTGGCTTGTTGTGAAAACAAGGATAAATCTTCAGTTGAGACACTTTGTCCCCATGATAACTCTTATAGGAGTCTTCCGAGGGATAGATTTCTTTCACTTCCTGCTGTCTCAGCCCCGTACTGGAGCCCCTGGTTGCGCAGTGCCCTTGTGGCAGCAGGACTGAAGACCGGCAGGTTGCCGCTTCGAATCCGGGGAGAGCGCGGATGAGAGAAGCCTCCCACAAGGATGGCAAAACATCAAACATCCAGGTGTCCCCTAGGCAACGTCCTTGCAGACAGCCAATTCTCTCACACCAGAAGCAACTTGCAGTTTCTCAAGTTGCTCCCATATGAATAAAAAGCCCTGTACTTAACTATGAGTGGTTTGCAGCCGCAGAAGCACAGCAGTTAAAACCGCTAGGTGCAGGAAAAGCTGCTGACCCGAAGGTTAGCAGTTCAAAGCCTCTCAGCCCTAGCTTCTGCCAACCTAGCAGTTCGAAAGCATGTACTGCGAGTAGATCAATAGGTACCGCCTCGGCGGGAAGGTAAAAAGGTGTCCCATGAAGACATGCCAACAACACGATTGGAGATGTTTACGGACAGCAGGATCCTTGGCACAGAAAATAGAACAAGTGCACTTCCCTATGGCCGGAGTTGAGCATCACCTCCAGACGCCAAAGATGAAAAAGAGGGAGACCTTTACATTATATGTGTATTATATGTTGTTGTTTGTTGTGTAAAAGGCATTGAATGTTTGCCTTATATGTGTACTGTAAACCACTCTTGAGTCCTTCCGGGAAGATAAAGCAATATATAAATAGTGAGGTATTATTACTATTATTATTATTTGTAAGTCATGGTTTGTAACTTGGGGACTGCCTGTTTGTGCCACATAGGCACGTCGTTTAAAAAGAAATATATGAACTTCCTGTCAGAAAACTATATACACAAAACCAAAACATTACAATTTCCAGGCTTCTTCTCCCCCGTAGTGTGTGCCTCCACACTCACCTTTGGATGGCGCAGCAGAAACCTGGCCGCCTGTTCAAAATACTCAAGGTGGAAATCGCCCATGACTTGAGGGAGATCCTCAAAATGAAAATACGGCAAGGCGAGAGCAGCAAAGCCATGCGTGGCCAGAAGGCTAGATCGGAATTCAATTAGCCCGCCTTCGTCACCAAACATATCTATCACTCCTGGAAAGGGGCCATTCCCTAATAATAAAAGCATAAACAATAAGGCTGTTGGGACAGGACAATGAAAGAATATAAAGCAGGCATGGACCCACTTAGGCCCTCCAGGTGTTTTGGACTTCAACTCTCACCATTCCTAACAGCCTTAGGTCCTTTTGTGGTTTAGCCTGCGATTGTTTCATTGCCTGAGATTTCACAGATTAGTGAACAAACTATGTATTGTCGAAGGCTTTCATAGCCAGAATCACTGGGTTGTTGTTGGTTTTTTGGGCTATATGGCCATGTTCTAGAAGCAGTCTCTCCTGACATTTTGCCTGCATTTATGGCAGGCTTCCTCACAACCTCTGAGGATGCCTACCATAGATGCAGGCAAAACTTCAGGAGATAATGCTTCTAGAACATGGCCATATAGCCCAAAAAAACTACAACACAGTGAACAAACTTCTGCAGACCTACACGAGTATGAGAATGGGGATTCTGTGCAGGAGTCTGGTGTTGCTCCTGATGGGACTGAGGATTCTGGGATTGTTAGATCAAAAGGGGGTGTTCAGTTAGAGACAGATTCAGAGGCTGACAGGTCTGAGCTAGCTTTCCCAAGAGAACCAAGATCAGAATTTAATCGGAATGTGTTAATTGGAGATGTAGATTCATCTGACTTCCCTGAGTTAGATAGAAGGAAAGCAATTTGTCAGCAGAGACAGGTGGCTGAAGGGAGGCGCCATTCTCAGAGGCTGTTATCTAACAGGAGCCCTCAGAGTTCTCAAGGAAAAAGACATAGTTTCAGTATAAATGGGGGTTGATTTAAAGTATTTCTTTAGAAGAATCAACATCTAGGTTAAGGGAACAAGCCTAAGCCCCTCTCTCTTGTTTCAAGATTCATGGACCCAAGTCTTGGATTTTCCTATTTGGTTTTTCATGGACTCGTGTTTTTAATATCAAATGTTTTTTCTTGGTTTTTTCCACCGCTCTTAGATTCAAGTGGTTTTATAGACTCATAGGGGGTTTTTTTGGGGTTTTTTTTGGATCTCTGTTATATTTACCAAGACTCCTGTTTGAAAGGTTTTGCCTGTACCTTGGTCTTTTGGATTGTTACCTTTTTACACGGACTATATTTTATATGCCTTTTAAAATACTTTTATTCTTTCTGCTGAAGCTGCATTTCTCCTTTAATAAACTGCTGTGCTTCTATACTGAACTCTGGAGTGTGAGATTGGTTCAGGGGTGCCTTTCCAGTCATGGTGTGCGACAGATCCAAGGAAGGGGGCCTCAGGTTGTTAGGAATGGTGGGAGTTGAGATCCAAAACACCTGGAGGGCCCAAGTTAGCCCAGACTGAGTGTAGATGCACCCTAGCACCAATAGATGCACCGACTGTTAGAAATTATTTATTAATTATTTTATTTACGACATTTATATGCCACCCTTCTCACCCCAAAGGGGACTCAGAGCGGCTTAGAAGATATATATATACATACAATATATTATGCTATTAGCATAGAATAATATCAGTATTAAATATTATTATATCGTACTATATCATTATATTGTAATATTATTCGTAACATTACATGTAATATAAATATAATAATAATATTTTTTTGCCCCCAATGTGATGTGACGGCAAAAAAAGCCAATGGGATTTTGGCCTGCATCAATAGGAGCATAGTGTCTAGATCAGGGGTCCTCAAACCTTTGAAACAGAGGACCAGGTCACAGTATCTCAAACTGTTGGAGGGCTGGATTATAATTTGGAAAAAAAAAAAGAATGAATTCCTATGCACACTGCACATATCTTTTTGTAGTGCAAAAAACCCACTTAAAAACAATACAATGATTGAAATGAAGAACAATTTCAATAAATATAAAATTATTAGTATTTCAATGGGAAGTGTGGGCCTACTTTTGGCTGATGAGATAGGATTGTTGTTATTGTTGTTGTTGTTGTTGTGTGCTTTCAAGTCATTTTAGACTTAGGTTGACCCTGAGCGAGGGCTGGGTAAATGACCTTGGAGAGCCACATCCGGCCCCCGGGCCATAGTTTGAGGACCCCTGGTCTAGATCTAGGAAAGTAATGCTACTCCTCTATTCCGCTTGGTTAGACCACACCTGGAATACTGTGTCCAATTCTGGGCACCACAATTGAAGAGAGATATTGACAAGCTTGAATGTGTCCAGAGGAGGGTGACTAAAATGATCAAGGGTCTGGAGAACAAGCCCTATGAGGAATGGCATAAGGAGCTGGGCATGTTTAGCCTGAAGAAGAGAAGGCTGAGAGGAGATATGATAGCCATGTATAAATATGTGAGAGGAAGCCACAGGGAGGAGGGAGCAAGCTTGTTTTCCGCTTCCCTGGAGACTAGGACGCGGGACAGTGGCTTCAAACAACAAGAAAGGAGATTCCATCTGAACATGAGGAAGAACTTCCTGACTGTGAGAGCCGTTCAGCTGTGGAACTCTCTGCCCTGTGGTGTGGTGGAGGTTCCTTCTTTGGAAGCTTTTAAGCAGAGGCTGGATCGCCATCTGTCAGGGGTGATTTGAATGCTTCTTGGCAGGGGGTTGGTCTGGATGGCCGATGAGGCCTCTTCCAACGCTTTGATTCTAATAATAATACATTACATTATAATAATTGTGGGAGCTGAATTCCAAAACACCCGGAGGGGGGGGGGCGATGTTGTCCCCTGCCTGGCCTAGTTGGGGAGGTGCCCGGTCGGAAGCGCACCTGCGGGGAGGAAGAGGGATCCCCGCACGGGCCCCTCCTTCAGCCGGACCTTCCTGATCCCGGGGAGCGTGAAGCGCCTCTCCGCGCGGGCCTTGGCCAGCACTTGCCCGGGGATCCCTCCTGGGCCGCTGTGCCCGCGGTGCACGGAGAGCTCCACCTCCAGGGCCGCCTCGGCGCTCGGGGGCTCCAGGCGCCGGTGGGGCCGCTCCATGGCGGCCGGGGAGAGGCTCCAGAAGAGGCCCATGGGCTCGCGGCCCACGAAGTCCCCGCCCAGGGAGGCCTCCGCGCCCACGTCCACCGCGCCCCCCGCATCCGCGCGGTAGTGGGCGCAGGCGTCGAAGAGGCTGCCCTGCTCGCCGGCAGCGAGCGCCCGGAGGGTGACCTCCTGCCCGGGAGGCAGGCCCCGCACGTGGATCTCCGCAGGCCGGTCCGCCAACCCCTCCGCGGGGGTCACCGTCACCGTCGCGGCCGCCCTTCGGAAGGCAAGCCCGGCCAAGGACCCGGCTGCACGGAAGCCTGGAGTCGCTCTCCACATGGTGGGCGGGAGGGAGGGAGGAATGGGGGCGCGGCCCCTTTAAGAACACTTTTGCACTCTTAAAGACGCCGCTGCCGATGACGTCAGGCAAAAGCAATCGATCGCGCTAGGTGCACGCGGAAGCATTTAGGCAGACAGCTTCGATCGATCCAAGACAGGTCGGCATCTTCAAACTGCGTCCCTCCGCTGTTTAGGCCTCCAACTCCCATAAACCCTAGTACAGTGGATCCCAATCTGTGTGTCCCCAGGTGCTTTGGCCTACAACTCCCAGAAATCCTAGCCAGTTTACCAGCTGTAAGGATTTCTGGGAGTTGAAGCCCAAAACATCTGGGAACCCACAGGTTGGGAACCACTGCCCTACACACCTTGTTCAATGGTCAGGAATTCTAGGAGCTGGAGGTCCCAACAGCTGGAGTTTGGGGCTCTTCCACACAGCCCTCTATCCCAGAATATCAAGGCAGAAAATCCTACATTATTAGTGTTTGGACTCAGATAACCCAGTTCAAAGCAGATATCATGGGATGTTCTGCCTTGATATTCTGGGATATAGGGCTGTGTGGAAGGGCCCCGAGTCCCCACTGCCTGATAATCTGGGATAAACAGAAAACCTGGAATCAGATCCAGGGATATAGGTCCTGTCTGGAAGGACCCTTAGGATTTTGGTTTTTTTAAAAAAAACAAAACAAAAACAAATGCAGGACTTTGTACTTGGGCACTTCTACACAGCCCTCTGTCCCAGAATATCAAGGCAGAAAATCCCACATTATCTGAGTGTGGACTCTACCCAGTTCAAAGCAGATATTTGTGGGATTTTCTGCCTTGATATTCTGGGATATAGGGCTGTGTGGAAGGGCCCACAGTTAATCTTGACATAGGCCCCTTCCACACAGTCGAATACAATCCC
The DNA here is from genome assembly GCF_037176765.1 of Anolis sagrei. Lineage (NCBI taxonomy): Eukaryota > Metazoa > Chordata > Lepidosauria > Squamata > Anolidae > Anolis > Anolis sagrei. The sequence goes on along the minus strand of NC_090021.1, from coordinate 286,329,700 downwards.
ACATTTTCTGCTTTGAACTGGAATATATGGCAGTGTGGACTCAGATAAACCAGTTCAATGCATATATTGCAGGATTTCCTGCCTTGATATTTAGGGACCCATTCCACACAGCTGTATAAAACCCCACATTATCTGCTTTGAACTGGGATATATGGCAGTGTGGACTCAGATAACCCAGTTCAAAGCAGATGTGGGATTTTCTACCTTGATATTCTGGGTTATATGGCTGTGTGGAATGGCCCCCTGTGTTTCAGTACAGTGGTTCTTGAAGCTTTGTTTCTCCAGGTGTTTTGGCTCCCACAATTCCTAACAGTGGATTAAGCATATTAAAATTAAATTAAGCATATCAGGATACAAGTGTTTGGTTCACTCCTGACACAATAAATAATTAAATAACTACCACTCAATATTATGGAATCGTGGGAGTTGTAGTTTAGTGAGGCACTAACACTCTAAATCTATTGACTATTTTTGTGATTCAGAGTATAGAAGAAGCAAAGCAGCACTGAATACTCATCTCAATGTTGATTTTATTTAGAAACCGTAATAAGTTACAGTGCAATTTCATTTTAATCATTACTTTATGAGAACACAAAACAGAGCTAAACTGGAGGGCACTAACTTGGATTTGCAAACACTTTGAAGTTAAAAGTAAAATTGCTATGTCTGAAGTTACCTTTGAAAGCTGACAGTGACAGCATTTTAAACATTATCCAAGTGCTGATAAAATGTTAATTTTCCCTCCCAAAAAGGAGGAAAAGAGGGTATACCTCTTTCATTTAAATTTTGTACACATCCCACCAAATGGTATGTTCAACGGGTTAGTTCATACCCAAATTGATTTGGATATACAACTTGATGTGAGGAATTGTTATTTTGAGTAAGAAGCAAAAAGAAACAAAACCAGAAAGAACCAATCTGTATATTATAAGCGAATACAACTTTTCACCTTGGCAATGCAACTAGGTCATCCTGCAAATCTTCCCAGACACTGTCAGCAGACTCTTCTGTCAGTCTGCTGAACATCAATAAGAATGGCTAGTTTAAGCACAAAGTTTAAGGTGGTGAGTTTAAGGCACAAATTTGTAGGCGGGTGAGTATTGGGCTTTCCCATCAGTCTCCCTCCACAAGCTTACACTTCACACATGCCAACTTTATTTCATCAACATCTTGCTTAGCAGAATATACAGCCTTCTTGCATCCATCTTGAAACACATATCTCGGGACCAAAGCTCTCACAATCTGCTTTCTTTTGCACCTTGTTCACCACCAAGGTGCTTGTGGAAGAAAGCCTGAATCTGCTGCCAAGCATCTTCTTGTGCTGCTGCATGAGCCCTAGGCTCTCCTCCCCAAATCACGGGGCTGCCCACCAAGAAATGCATGGAAACTGCGCAGAAGGGCATATAAGGTGGCTCAATGTAATGTCCTGCTCCAGGATAGCAGATTATCTCTGGTTTTGATTTTCCATGAGCCTGCAAACGTTTAGAGCCTTCATTTGCATAGAATTCACTCTTCCAGTTATGGTCATCCTGGCCGACAATGAAAAGAAAGCGTCCCTCAGCCCTCTCCAGTGGAATAAAGCTTTTGCGCCCCTCACCCTCAAGTGGATCTTCCAGGACGTCAATAATGTCAGCAACCCCAGCGCTGTCAAATTTGGCTCGTTTTGTGTCAACGCCAATAGGAGGAATGGTGATGTCCTTGTAGTGCAGGGCTGCACCAACATTAACTACAGAGCCATTAACTGTGACTATCGCTGTTATACCCTTCAAGAAAGAAGCCATAGAGACACAGAGATCACCTGCTTTGGAGTGTCCAAGCAGCCCAATTCCTGGGCCTTTGACCTGAAGGAGGAAAAAGAAAATGAGAAAGAGAAATTAAGAGTAATACTGGAAGAGCTGTGCAAGTGCATCTCACATGTCTGATTACACTGTTGTTCATCCCTAGTTGGACTAGACAGTTAAGCGGATTCATTGGCATTTGTGTATGGCTTTTATCACAGCAACTGCCTAAGACTTCCCTGCTTTCTCAATCTCCCCCTACCCTGCAAATATATGGGTTCTTGTAACTTTTGGTATCATTCTACATCAGGAATTCAGCACAAAGAAGGAAGTTCAAAGTATAAGAGTAAGATAAGGAAACAACAATCCAAATCATTCAGAGTAGTAATGTGAAACCAGGCACTGCAGTTCTTGCTTCATGGCAATGTGAGCTGGTTATTCCCTTGACAGAAGGGCTATATATACAAGTTTAAGTCTGAAGTTTCACAGGCTTCTCCAAGATCTGGAAGCTTTTGGGGGGATGTGTTGACAGGAGACCCATCTATCACTTACACAGGCTTCTGAAACAGGGCCCAAACAAGCTATCTTATATCTGAGGGGAAGCCTCCTCTACAGAATCCCCTGACAGAGCATTCTCTCTGCACAATAGTATCTGGATATCAAAAACATGTAAATGTGAGGTCCTTTCTTCACAGCTACCCTCAAGTATGGACACCCTCTTTTTGTAATGTATAAATCATGCAATAATAGGTATATTTACCTTCAAGTCATCAGTCAACTTTTGATGAGCTTATGAATTTCAGGCAAAGAATTCCTGGAAGTAGTTTTGGCTATTCCTTTCTCTGAAATATAGCCTACAGTACCTAGTATTACTTAGTGGAATCCCATCAAAATATGAACCAGGGCTGATTCTGTTTCATTTCAAAGATCAGAAAGGATCTGGTGCCTTTATACTTCTTCTGAAAGCATATTCTGCACCACACTGGCTTTTAAGAGCCAGAATGGCCCGTATTTGCAACCTAATTTCAAGCTGCACAAGCCATTCAGTCTGAGGTGTGGTAAATTAAGGAAAAGGTCTTCCTATTTTGATGAAGATCATCCACACATGGCTTACCATTGGGTGTTTTAGCATGTAATTTACACCTTCTTCAAAATACTCCAGACGTAAATCCTTTAGCTGCTTGGGAAGACCTTCATAGCCATAATAGGCCAGTGCAAACATGGCGAAGCCACGATTGGCCAACAAACACGCTCGGTATTCAGGGAGACCTCCTCCAGCTCCGTAAAGATCAATGATTCCAGGAAAGGGACCATTACCTGTAGGCGAGGTAAAGAGATACTACACATGTAAAATGGAAAGCCCACCATGTTATCTTACAAACAGAGTCTCAACTATGTGGCTCAAATTATTAATTGGAACTTCTGTCACAAGTACCACCTGCCAGCAATAAAGAACTGGTGGGATCATAAACCTGCAAAAGTAGTGGAAAATGAACACGCAAAAATACTGTGGGACTTTCGCATCCAGACTGACAAAGTTTTGGAACACAATACTACAATGCTACAGCAACTGGAAATGACAACTGGAACGGAATATGGACTACGAGCTTGGTTATGATTCTATGATAAGACGGAGCGGATTATTTTAGTGTAATTAGATGATTGTATATTAGTGATGTTGGTTTTTGTTGTTGTAGCTTATTGTAAAATGTGGTTTTATATGTTGTACACTGCCGCGAGTCTCTCTAGGGCTGAGAGCGGCGGTTAACAAATGCAACAAATAAATAAATAAATACAACGACATCACGATTGTGGGGGGGGAAAAGTTTGGATTGCTATTTATTATCCACCTCTCCTGTTGCCTAGAGGAGGAATACAACAAAGTCAGAAACACGTAAACATAAAATACATACAATAAATTACAGAGATAAAAACACAAACATGTATTTTTAAAATGGCTCTTCTCCTCAGCACCATAGGCCCAATGGCAGATTTACCAATAAAGCAAGCAAAGTATTGTTTACGACTACAAATGCAAAATAATAACAAAATTACTAGTTTTCATAACATTGACAATAACATACACCTTTTAATATACCTCTGGGGCTACTTAAACTTGACACAGTTTGGAGCCCCAGCATATCTTAGTCTAGCCCTAGTTATCCTTATAAGAACCCGAATGGTGAATCAGCCTAAAAGGAATACAAGACCCATCAGACTAACTGAATGCAGACAGTTTCAAAGAATATGGGGTCCGTCAGGCTGAATTAGCATAGCTTCAGTGACATTCCAAAATGTATGTTGGGACACACTAGTGTGGCATCTGTAGTCCACAAGTGTGTCACATGAAAAATGCGCCTCCCCCAGTGGCTGGGGGGTGTGGTGAGAAGGGAAACACGGAAAAGATCTCCAAAGGGCATCCACTCCAACCCCCCTGAGCCAGGCAGTAAGACACAGTCAAAACCCTCCCAAAAGACAGAAATCCAGCCTCAGTTTAAAACCTCCAAAGAAGGAGACTCCACCGGAAGAGACCTCCAGGGGCATCTAGTCCAACCACTTTCAGCCAGACAGGAATGCAAAATCAAATCAACTCCATTTAGCCTCTCCTTAAAAAGCCTCGAAAAAGATTGAATCATGACAGAAGTGGTGCTGTTCACGTGCAGGTACGGTTATAACTTTCATAATTGGCGCAATATGTTGATGGAGTTGCCATAATCAGCACTAAGAAGGATAAGTTTCTGATTAAGAAAATCTATTGAAACTGATGTTTGTAATGAACCTCATGGAGCAGCAATAGAGGAAACTGAAGAAGAATCAATTGTAGGGTGTAAGAATCATAAAGGGAGTATTTCTAAACCTTTTATACAATAAAGATTATAGGAAGTGCAAGTGCGCACAAACACACACAGTATGAAAATCTTATAAGTGGCTGGTTTAACCCAGGCATGAGCAAACTTGAGCCTTCCAGGTGTTTTGGACTTCAACTCCCGCAATTCCTAACAGTCGACAGATCCCAGAATACCATACGATGAGAACATAGCAGTTATAGTGAAATCATAGTGCTGTAATTGTGTAGTTAGAACAATAGGCTGTTAGGAATTGTGTCCATCAGACACTATCGTTCAGGCATGGGCAAACTTCAGCCATCCCTCCCACCAGGTATTTTGGACTTCAGCTCCCACAATTCCTAACAGCCTTAGGCCCGCTTAAGCGATTGTGGAGGAAAAGGAAAATATCTTCAAGAAGGCCTAATCTCCAGGCTCTACAAATATATTTTAGAATACAATTTAGTAGACAACTAAACAAAAATGATTATGATCACATGGGTCAAAGATTTAGGCAGAAATATCGATTTGGATGAGTAGGAAAATTTTTGGAAAAGGGTTTAGGTCCAAAACACCTGGAGGGCCCAAGTTGGCCCAAGCCTGGTGTAACTCCAACCAGATAGATTGTTTTGGACAGCTCAGTGGCCAGCTCACTTAGAGAAAACATGTTTAAAATGTTTTACAGAACCTACATAACTCCAGAGTTATTGGCTAAAATAGAGAAAACAGGACGAGGGGCTTGCTGGAGAAGTAAGAAGGTGAAGGGATCTTTTTTCCACGTATGGTGGACTGTAACATAAAGAATTCTGGAAAAAAGTGGTGAAAGAAACAAACAAAATGATTAACAAAAAAGTCAAGAAAAACCCAGAAATGTGCTTATTAGGAATATTTAGAAGGCGTATTAGCGCAGGAGATGAAGAAATATGTCAGTATTACTTTGTTGCTGCGAGACTAATAATAGCTAAAACATGGAAGGGAGGAAAAGAGTTAACTATTAAGGATTGGAGAGATAAATTAGTAGATTATATCCAAATGGCCAACTGACAAATAGCAGCAGAGGAAGAAATAATGAATTTGTTAAAAAAAAAAAAAAAAGGAGGCTGGCAATTGGATATCTCCAAAAGAAGATAAAAGTAAATTTGAAGATCGCCATAAAGGGGATTTAGTGAAAGAAGACATGTGGGTAGTTGTGGGGAAGTTATGTGATCCATACTGAGTGGTGTCAGGGGTCATGAGGTTGGGTTCACAGGTGTGGGGTTATAGGATCAATAAATGTTAAGGTATAAGTGTACAGTCAAAGTTGATTTTTCATATGTGTAACGAGTGCTGACTGTATACCATTCTGTAAACTTGCATACTCTTTTGTATATATTTTTCTTATTTTTTTCTTCTTCTTTTTTTGTATTTTGTTTTGTTTTTTCCCCCCTGGTGTCGGTTTTGTTCCCTGTGTGCACCATAAATCAATTTTAAAAATTAAAAAAGGAATAGTGCGAGTTCTTTGCCACCGCCCTCGTTGTCCTGAATTGGACCAGGAGTGGAGCAACATCAATTCCCCAGAATGTTTTGGACTTCAACTCCCACCATTCCTAACAGCCTCAGGCCCTTTCCATTTCCCTCAGCTGTTTAAGTGGCTGAGGGGAAAAAAGAAGAGGCCTGAGGCTGATAGGAATTGTGAGAGTTGAAGTCCAAAACATTATGGGGAACTGATGGAGGGAGGGGCCAAGTTTGCCCATGCCTGGGTTAACTTCTGGTATGCTTTGAAAAATGAATGATCTGGTCGCGAAAGGATGATTGTCTAAAAAGCCTGTCACTAATATGAAAAGTTTGGGAAGCTCTGGACTAAGGTGTCTATCAGACACTATAGTTCAAGGACTACAGAGCCCATTGGGCTGAAAGAGCACCCTGCTCATGACTCCATAAGGTTCTGCAGATGTTCTGAAGTTGAATTTGTATGTATGTCAGAACAGGTACATTTCTTAAGCCTTAACTCTGATTTGAGCCAACTTGGGCCCTCCAGGTGTTTTGGACTTCAACTCCCATCATTCCTAACAGCCTCAGGCCCTTTCCTTTTCCCCCTCAGCCGCTAGGAAAGGGCCTGAGGCTGTTAGGAATGGTGGGAGTTGAAGTCCAAAACACCTGGAAGGAGGGCCCAAGTTAGCCCAGGCCTGGTCTAACTCCAACTAGACAGATTGTTTGGGTAGCCTAGAGATGGGCGAACACCCCTCTGGTGTTTGTTTTGCTGCCTGTGGGCCTGTTCAGAAGACTTGACCTCACTTCCTGTCCCTGTGAGAATGAGAAATTTGAAAACTCCAAGGCGGGCTTGAAGGCCTAGGGCTGGGCCTCACCGGGCGGGAGGAAGAGGGTGCCCCGGAGGGCGCCTTCCCTGACGGGGATCCGGCGGGTCCCTTCTCCCAGGAAGGCCCTCTCGTGGGTCCCGTGGGCGAGGACCGGGCCCGGGCCCTCAGAAGGCCCTCCTCCGCGCACGTCGACCTTCAGCACGAAGGGGGTCTGCACGTCGCGCTTCACCAGGCGCCGCATGGGCCTCCGCAGCGACCAGAGCAGGCCCATGGGCTCCAGGCCCGAGAAGCTCCCGCCCTCGCCCTCCAGCGCCGGGGAGCGGCTGACATCCAAGCGGCCCTCGGCGTCGGCCCGGTAGAAGGCCCGCGCCTCGAAGAGCTCTTGCCGCTCGTCCTCCAGCGAGGCCTCCAGGGTCACCTCCTGCCCCGGCCTCAGGCCTTCCACGGAGAGGCGCAGCGGCTCGTCGAAGAGGCTGCGGCCGGAGGGGGCGAAGAGGACGCGGGGGTTGGCCGCCATGGAGGAGCCGAAGCGAGGCAGAAAGGAGGCCGGGAAGGCCGCCAGGCGCGAGAAGGAGGCTCTTGAAGGACTCCAGCAAGATGGAAACATCCTCTACTTTGTATCTAGGGCTGGGGAATCTTAGCTCCTTTTGGAGGTGTTTTACTATGCAGACAGCAGCACGGATTGGCCTCCTGGAGGAGGAGGAGAAGGGCAGGGACTCCACGCCCTCCTTGGAAAGGAATGAGCCTCCCTTATTGATTTATCCTGTCAGAAGCAAATAGAAAATACAGCTATCATGTGTTTTAAAAAAACCCACAAAGTTAAAAGCTTGGCATTATGCTAAATGTCCTTTGATCAAAATGATCAAGGGTCTGGAGAACAAGCCCTTTGAGGAGCGGCTTAAAGAGCTGGGCATGTTTAGCCTGAAGAGGAGAAGGCTGAGAGGAGACCTGATAGCCATGTATAAATATGTGAGGGAAGTCATAGGAAGGAGGGAGCAAGCTTGTTTGCTGATGGGTTGTTGTAGGTTTTTTCGGGCTATATTGCCATGGTCTAGAGGCATTCTCTCCTGACATTTCGCCTGCTGCTGCATCTATGGCAAGCATCCTCAGAGGGTGGAACACATCTCACCACACTAAAACAGTGGATGTGGCTCTTAATGAGACATGCCGCATTATCACGGGGTGTCTGCGCCCTACACCACTGGAGAAATTACACTGCTTAGCCGGTATTGCACCACCTGACATCTGCCGGGAAGTAGCATCCAATAATGAAAGGACCAAGGCTGAGACATCTGCAGCTCATCCCTTGTTTGGGTATCAGCCAGCACGTAAATGACTTAAATCAAGAAATAGTTTTCTAAGATCTACAGAGACACTCACTGGAACACCTCAGCAAGCGAGAGTCCAAAAGTGCCAGGCTCAAACCCAGAACCTCAACCAATGGCTGATACCAAAGGAGAGACTCCCCCCTGGGCACACAGAAAACTAGGCAACTTGGAAGGTGCTGAACAGACTGCGCTCTGGCACCACAAGATGCAGAGCCAACCTCAAGAAATGGGGCTGCAAAGTGGAATCCACGACATGGGAGTGTGGAGAGGAGCAAACCACTGACCACCTACTGCAATGCAACCTGAGCCCTGCCACATGCACGATGGAGGACCTCCTTGCAGCAACACCAGAAGCACTCCAAGTGGCCAGATACTAGTCAAAGGATATTTAATCAACTACCAAACTCACAAATTTTGTATTTTGTGTTTGTTTGCTTTGTTCTGTTAGAAATGTAATATAAATGACTGGTTGCCCTGACACGACAAATAAATAAATAATCCCCAGAGGGTGCTTGCCATAGATGCAGGCGAAACATCAGGAGAGAATGCCTCTAGACCATGGCCATATAGCCCGAAAAAAACCTACAACAACCCAGTGATTCCGGCCATGAAAACCTTTGACAATACATTGTTTTCTGATGCCCTGGAGACTAGGACGCGGAACAATGACTTCAATCTACAAGAAAGGAGATTCCATCTGAATGTTGCATGAAACCCCCCTGGGCAAAATTATTATTTGTTCCCTTTGTGCTTGCAGCAGAGAGTTCCAAAGGCTGCAGACACTTTAAGTATACTTGTTTGGCTCTGCACATGTTAAATCAGGAAACTAGCTACAGACTGCTTATGATCCCTTAATAAATTGATTACCCTGAACTCTGTGCTTCTCTTGCCTTTCCTTGCTGTAATGCAGGGGTCCTCAAACTAAGACCCGAGGGTCGGATGCAGCCCTCCAAGGTGATTTACCCGGCCCTCACTCAGGGTCAACCTAAATCTGAAAGAACTTGGAGGCACACAACAACAACAACAATCCTGTCTCATCAGCCAAAAGCAGGCCCACACTACTAGTAAACTACTAGTAAGTTTATATTGAACTACTAGTAAGTTTATATTTGTTAAAATTGTTTTTCATTTTAATTATTGTATTGTTTTTAAGTGTGTGTTTTTTATTTTTATTTTTTTGCACTACAAATAAGATATGTGCAAGGTGCATAGGAATTCATTCATATTTTTTTTCAAATTATAATCTGGCCCTCCAACAGTTTGAGGGACTGTGACCTGGCCCTCTGTTTAAAAAGTTCGAAGACCCCTGCTGTAATGTATCTTTCCCAGCCCTCATGTACCTCTCCTTGCTGTAATTCAGCCTTTGCTCTTCTCTTTCCAGATAGCTGGTCCCCGTTAGAAAGCGTTTGGACAAGATGGCCCATTGCCTTTCCTGCCTGACTCGGGAAGTAGCTACTCTTCACAATGCACCTTTGTGTGTGGGACCTCTACCCACGGAAGGAAAACTGATTGTCTTTTTCCTAAGCCCTTCTCCTCTGCCATTTGCATGATTGTACCAATATGTCCTGTTTAAGCTGCCATGATCTAGGGCCAATGCCCTGGGTTGGCTCCCTGGTGGGGCACTGCCATGACCATCCTGCGCACAATAAACTTTTCCTGGGTAGGGCCAAGTGCCCTCAATCATTTTTATTATTTTTCCTGTTGAATAAAGGGAAATCCATTCACCACCACTCAATGCCCTTTGCCTCTTCACAAGCCAACTGCTCAGCAAAGCTCCCTTTCTGTGATTGGTCAGAATTGGGACACTCGACAAATGGGCTTCGCTACAGCTGATGTTGCTGCAATGGGAAATTTGAAATTATTGTGTATAAAAGAGGCTGTATTTCTGTTTTCTGGCTACTCTAGTTTCTTTGTGAATGTATCATAAACTAAGATCTTATCTGCAGATAATGAAACCTTCCTTGGCTGAAATCTCCTTCTCACCTTACTGCAGGTGATTTTAATTGGGGCTGATCTGTATGTTTGCAGCAGGAACTCACAGAAAATGGGTAGACTTATCACTTGTCTGTGGTTTCTGCCAAAAGGCTTCTTCTGGTGTCACTGCCAGCGGTTGCCTCCTAAATTGGGGCCAACATGAACATTAGGAAGAACTTCCTGACTGTGAGAGCTGTTCAGCAGTGGAACTCTCTGCCCCGGAGTGTGGTAGAGGTTCCTTCTTTGGAAGCTTTTAAACAGAGACTGGATGGCCATCTGTCGGGGGTACTTTGAATGCAATTTTACTGCTTCTTGGCATGGGGTTGGACTGGATGGCCCATGAGGTCTCTTCCAACTCTATGATTCTATGAACAGTAGCTGGCCACTTGGAGTGCTTCTATTGTGCATGTGAAGGTCCTCCATTGTGCAGGTGGCAGGGATCAGACTGCATTGTTGTAGGTGGTCTGCGGTTTGCTCTTCTCCACACTCACATGTCGTGGACTCCACTTTGTGGCCCCATTTCTTAAGGTTGGCTCTGCATCTCATGGTGCAGAGCACAGTTTGTTCAGTGCCTTCCAAGATGTCTAGAAGTCGTCCAGTCCTCAGTGTGCCCAGGAAGGAGTCTCTTGTTCGCTATCTGCCACTGATAGGAGCCACGGTGGCGCAATGGGTTAAACACGTGTGCTGGCTGAACTGCTGACCTGAAGGTTGCTGGTTCGAATCTGCAGCACGGGATAGACTCCCGTCTGTCAGCTCTTGCTTATGGGAACATGAGAGAAGCCACACAGCTAATACATCTGGGCATTCCCTGGGCAATGTCTCTGTAGATGGCCAATTCTCTCACCCCAGAAGTGACTTGCAGTATGTTCTCAAGTAGTTTCTGACACTGGGTTGTTGTAGGTTTTTCAGGCTAGACAATGTTCCCTCACTTATCTGCAAAGTAGGGATACCATATTAATTTTAATATTTATACATTATTTACATTATAACTCAGGCCTTCCCCGCCATGCCTCAGGCCGCCGCACTTCTGGGGTCCCTGGCCTCCACTGGACATAAATATTTTATATTTTATATTAATATTTTCAAAAACCCGCAAAAGAGTGAGTCTGCTAAAAGTGAAACACAAAGTAGCAAGGGAACACTGTATATAAAATGTTCTAGAAGCACACTCTCCCGACATTTTGCCTGCATCTATGGCAGGCATCCTCAGTGGTTATGAGTTTCTAACACGATTTTAAAAAAAGCTACTGATTGAGGTTTTAACCTGCCACTTTTGAACCCTCACTTGCGGAGGTGTTCCTGCAAGTATCTCTGTAGATCTTAGGGTTGACCCGGTTTTAACTGCCATGGCTCAAGGCTATAGAATGCTGGGATTTGCAATTTTATAAGACACCAGCACTTTTTGGCAAAGAGGGATAAAACTACAACTTCCAGGACTGCATAGCATTGAGCCGTGACAGTTCAAGTGGTGTCACGCTGCATTAGTTCTTGGGTGAAGATGCAAATTTAGATAGAGAGCTCTATTTAAAACTAGCAAATCAAACTTGACAGAATGTGAAGTACATCGCCTGTAACCAGGCAACAGCTGTAAACACTTAAAGGAGAGATCTTTCTGGAGCCAGAAAGCTAATTTCCAACCAACAAGTGAGTGTAACTGGCTCTTATTCATACGGGTCCAGGTCTGAAAGGTTGGTCTTAAATTTTATACCTTCATGAAAAAGGAGAAGAAAAATAATGGAAATTGAAATATCCCAATGGTTAGGGATAACTTAGGCCCCTTCCACACAGCTGAATAAAATCCCACATTATGTGATTTGAACTGGAATATATGGCAGTGTGGACTTGGATAACCCAGTTCAAAGCAGATATTGTGGGATTTTCTGCCTTGATATTCTGGAAAATAAGGCTGTGGAAGGGCCCATAGTAAAAAGGCTAAAGTGAGAGAATTTCAGTTTGCTGGTTTAAGCTAAGCTGAAGATACCAGTGAGCAAAACAGATAATTATCATATTTACTAACTAATTTCATGTTAGTTGCATCCCTTCAAGTTATTTCTGACTTACGGTCATCCTAAGGCAAACCTGTGATGAGGTTTTCTTATCAAGTAGAGCCCTTGGAGCCCCAGGTGGTGCAATGGGTTAAACCACTGAGCTGCTGAACTTGATGACTGAAAGATCGGCAGTTTGATTCCAGAGAGCGGGATGAGCTCCCACTGTTAGCCCCAGCTTCTGCCAACCTAGCAGTTGGAAAACAAGCAAGTGTGAGTAGATCTGACAGGAAGGTAACAATGCTCCATGCAGTCATGCTGGCCACATGGCCTTGTCTATGGACAACGCCGGCTCTTCAGCTTAAAAATGGAGATGGGCACCACATTCCAGAGTCGGACACAACTGGACTTAATTGCAAGGGGACACCTCTAGAGCCCTTCATTCTTAACAGCAACAATTATTCAAACACCTTTCCAAAAATATCAGTAGAAATATTGAAATGTAATATAGCATCCTGTATTCAGATTAGCCAATTTATCATGGCATAACAGTTAAGAGAAAATTACTCATGCCCAGTGAATTACTTGAAGAAGAAGAAAAAGAACAGAGAGTTATGAGTTAGGGTAAAATGGTCCAGAATAAATAATACATACAAATTAAATAATTGTAACTAGATATGATGGGGAGGGCTGTATTTTCCTTTATGATAAGCCAGAAGAGATGATTGGTAGATAAGAAAAAAATATACATAACTTTTTGCCTTTCTGGGTTGTTGTGAGTTTTCCGGGCTGTATGGCCATGTTCCAGAAGCATTCTCTCCTGACGTTTCACCTGCATCTATGGCAGCCTCCTCAGAGGTTCTGAGGTATGTTGGAAACTAGGAAAATGGGGTTTATATCTCTGTGGGAAGTCCAGGGTGGGAGAAAGAACTCTTGTCTGCTGGAAATAGGTATGAATGTTTCAAGATCTGGCTTCTAGCACCTTCAAGGTCTGGCTTCTTACTGCCTGGGGGAATCCTTTTTGGGAGGTGTTAGCCGGCCCTGATTGTTTCTTGTCTGGAATTCCCTTGTTTTTGAGTGTTGTTCTTTATTTACTGTTATGATTTTAGAGTTTTTAAATACTGGTTGCCACATTTTGTTCATTTTCAGGGATTCTTCCTTTCTGTTGAAATTGTCCACACCTTGGGATTTCAGTGGCTTCTCTATGTAGTTTGACATGGTGGTTGTTAGAGTGGTCCAGCATTTCTGCGTTCTCAAATAATATGCTGTGTCCAGGCTGGTTCATCAAGTGCTCTGCTATGGCTGACTTCTCTGATTGAAGTAGTCTGCAGTGCCTTTCACATTCCTTGATTCGTGTTTAGACAATGCTGCGTTTGGTGGTCCCTATGTAGACTTGTCCACAGCTGTGTGGTATACAGTAGACTCCTGCAGATGTGAGAGGATCCCTCTTGTCTTTTGCTGAATGTAGCATTTGTTAGATTTTCTTAGTGGGTCTGTAGATAGTTTGTATGTTGCATTTGTCCATCGGCTTCCCTATGCAATCAGTGGATGTATGGTAACTTTTCTTCTGTGATAGGTCAGGAGAGAATGCTTCTAGAACATGGCCACACAGCCCAGAAAACTCACAACAACCCAGTGATTCCGGCCATGAAAGGCTTTGACAATACATTTTACCTTTCTATTCGCCCTAATTTGATATTGCCTATCTCCATCACAGGTGAATGAGACATTCTTGAGATTCAGTGTCAACATTCTGCAATGGTAGGCTGTTTAGGGATGCATGATGATTCTGAGTCCCTTTTGATAAGAAATTGATAAGAGTTCATCTTTATTTTTCTTCTGTGGTTTAGGAAAAGCTCAATTGTCCCAGAGAACAGTAGAGCTTCAACTTTTGTGTACATTTCTTTTTTAGCAGCTATATATTAATAATCAACCTCATCAATTGTGACAAGATGGAGATACCTGCTTTTTTCAAGAGCAAAAATCCTTTTCCACTTGAAGGCAGTCTGAAGATTAGAATTGATAGAAAGAACTTACCATCTCACAAAGCTATGGCGTCTGCAATGAAGGCGAAAATGCCTATAATGTATCAAAGAGATGTCGGCCACACCAACTGGTACGAAGCGCACTATCAGAAACAGTGCTTGAAGAATGCAGCCACAGGCCTGCATTTTGCCAACGATGTTGTTTCAGAAAGGCAGCCGTCATCTCTGTCTTACATGAAATTTGATCCTAGAGGTCTATACGATCCTTCTAGTGTCATTCAAAAGCAAAAAAGTGAGGACTTTATTCCTAGAAAAATAAGGCAACCAAGAAGGCTCAAACCACTAAGGAAACAACTTTACCAACTGAAGTCAGAAGATGCTCTGGCCAAGCCGCCCACCCCTCCAAATTTTCCATATTTTGTGGAAGAGTGCATATACAAAGCTAAAGTAGAAAGTGAAATTCCAGACCCAACTTTGCTGGTGCCTGTTCCTCCAGTTTCTCCTCCTCCTTCTTGTGAGCTCCAACACTCACGGATATTCCTAACTGAACCCCCAGAGATGTTGGGAGACAAGACAACCAAAAGATGGCCAAAGCCAACATTACCGAGCATCCCAGTCCCAAAACCACAGCAGCAAAACCTGAAATGGGAAGAAAGGCTGTTGACAAAATTAAGCAGGGCTACTGCTCAATGGATTGTCAATAATCAGCCCTCCTGGGGACGCTGGGTTCAGGGCAAGCCACGGGGTTTTAAGAGGCAAAAATACGATTGGAGCAGCATCAAGTATGTGCTCACTTCTGAAAGTGATATGGAGCTGTTGAATGAAATTGAGGCAGAAACTGTTGTGGGAAGTCATATTGCACTCCATGAGAAGAAACCCGAGACATCCCTGCTTACCTATTATAGGTAAGGCAATTTGCAATTTCACAGAAGCAACATGTGCATTACATCTTTTACAGCCTCATCGCACTAAAAAAATCCACTTAAAATCTGGTTTCTGCCTTCTGCAGAATTCCGGGATTTGTAGTTTAGGGAGGAGCCTTTAATAGACTCACTAAACTACAAATCCCAGAATTCTGCAGGAGGCAGAAACCTGAATGTAGGAAAAACCTCCTTTGATTCGAGTCTGCAGGATTCGAGTCTTTCCTATAAAGCCTCTCAAGCTTTCACACATTCAGTGTGAAGGTATATATTAGACCCTGTAACTTGAACCAAAAAATTAGTTGAACACAGTCGGATAATTCTTTTGTTTGGGAACCCCTGATGATGGTGGACTTCTGGTTGCGGGCACCCTGCAACTTGCATTCAGCCAAGGGCAATTATGGATTTGTTGCTCAATGCACAAAGGTGTGAGAAGCTGCCAGGGGAATGGTCAGAGATGGAAGCTACATGTACACCCATGTCCTTGCTCCTACTACCCATAAATTGGTGATTTTCTGCTTAGGGTTGTAAATAATGTATTTACAATAGTGATTCTCAACCTAGGGGTCGGGACCTCTGAGGGGGCCATGAAGGGATGCCAGAGAGGTCACCAAAGACCATCAGAAAACTCAGTATTTTCTGTTGATCATGGGAGTTCTGCTCAGAAGCTTCAAATAGTCCAACGAGAGGCAGCCAGATTAATAACTGGGGTGGCATACAGGGAGCATACAACTCCCATGTTATGCCAGCTCCACTGGCTGCCAGTTTGCTACCGGGCACAATTCAAAGTGCTGGCTTTGGCCTATAAAGCCCTAAATGGCCCTGGCCCAAATTACCTGTCCGAACGCATCTCCCCCTATGAACCATTGCTGAGATTAAGATCCTCCGGGGAGGTCCTGCTTTCTGTCCCGCCATTGTCACAGGCACAATTGGTGGAGATGAGAGACAGGGTCTTCTCGGTGATGGCTCCCTGGCTATGGAACTACTTTCCTGGTGAGATCAGGTCGGCCCCCTCCCTCCTATCCTTTAGAAGGATGGTAAAAACTAGTCTGTGGGACCAAGCTTTCGGGACAGGGCAATAAAGCGGCAATAGGAAAGGTGACCAGGCCAGTTAGGTTTGATGCGGATGACTAGGACGGTTTTATATGGTGTATTTTAATATTTTGATTTTTTTAATGTTTATGTATTATATGTGAATTTGTGTCCCGGCATTGAATGTTTGCTATGTATATGCTGTGCTCCGCCCTGAGTCCCCTTCGGGATGAGAAGGGTGGAATATAAATGTTTTAAATAAATAAATAAATAAGTTCTGTGTGCCAAGTTTGGTTAAATTCCATCATTGGCGGAGTTCAGAACGCTCTTTGATTGTAGGTGAACTATAAATCCCAGCAACTACAACCCCCAAATGTCAAGGTCTGTTTTCCCCAAACTCCACCAGTGTTCATATTTGGGCATATTGAGTATTTGTGCCAAGTTTGGTCCAGATCCATCCTTGTTTGAGTCTACAATTCTCTCTGAATGTAGGTGAACTACAACTCTAAAACTCAAGGTCAATGACCACAAAACCATTCCAGTATATTCTGTTGGTCATGGGAGTTCTGTGTGCCAAATTTGGTTTAATTCCATCATTGTTGGTGTTCAGAATGCTCTTTGATTGTTGGTTAACTATAAATCCCAGCAACTACAACTCCCAAATGACAAAATCAATTCCCTCTCCCAACCCCACCAGTATTTAAATTTGGGTGTATCGGGTATTTGTGCCAAATTTGGCCCTCCAGTGGATGAAAATACACCCTGCATATCAGATATTGACATTACGATTCATAACAGTAGTAAAATTACAGTTATGAAATAGCAAAGAAAATAATTTTATGGTTGGGCTTCACCACAACATGAGGAACTGTATTAAGGGGTCATGGTATTAGGAAGGTTGAGAACCTGCTCTAAGCATTGCTTGAACTCTTTCCAGCTCTAAGAGTATCATAAATGAAATAACATTTCCTATCTCCCAGAGGACCATCTTTCCACACAAGAGTGCTTTCCATAGAAGACCCAGCTGCTAACAACAAAACAGCAGATAGAATATCAAAGAGGACCTTCAAATCAATGTCTCCTGTTAAACGTCGAGGAAGATTGAACTCTGTGGTTGGAAAATACTCATACACAACGCAAAATGTCTTTGAACAAGACCTCTATTTTGGTAGGTGGAACTGGAATAGCTATACATCCTTTTGTTGCCATAATTAAGACTCAAGATTAGCTAGCAGAAAGTTTGGCCATAGTAAATATAGTAAAATATTAAAAATATAGTAAATGTTGTGAATGTGTAAGTATGATAACGTTGTAAGAGGTGTAGGTCTGGCTACAACTGCATCTTAGTTATTTCTAAAGAGCTGGAAACTTGTGAATATGCTGTAAGGTTTTTTCCTGCCCTTTCAAGGGATGCTTCTCTATAGTGCACACCTAAATAGCATACATAACTGAATCTATTTAAAATGTTAGGAAATATTTGGAATTGTTTTCCATATTATTAATTTGCATTTAATTTTGTCCTCCTTAACAAACTATGAAGTAAGTAACCAACCTCATTTCCTCTTATTCCCGTGGGCATTTAGGATCAGCCAGGATTGTCCATCAAGACACCAAGAAGGATCGTTTAGTTATGGATAATAATTATGAATACTATCTACATCTTGAGCAACGTTACCCAAGACCTCATGAGATCTGGAGCTTCAGGCCATCAAAAAAGGCAGGTAGGAACTTTGTACTAACATGGACAATTCATTTATGCAGAATTTCCCATGAAGTAATATTACTTCAGGTTGAGCATCCCTTGCCCGAAATCCCAAAATCTGAAATACTCCCAAAATTGTCCACATGGGTGACTGAGATAGTGACACCTTTGCTTCCAAATGGCTCAGTGCACACAAACATTGTTTCCTGCACAAAATTGTTTTAAAATATTGTGACATTGCCCTCAGGCTATGTGTATGAAGGTTTATATGAAACAGAAATGAATTCTATGTGAAAACTTTGGTCTCATATTTAAGATATCTTATTATGAATGTATGGATTCCACCTGAACATTAGGAAGAACTTCCTGTGAGAGCTGGTCAGCAGTGGAACTCTCTGCCCCAGAGTGTGGTGGAAGCTCCTTCTTTGGAGGATTTAAAACAGAGGCTGGATGGCCATCTGTTGGGGGTGCTTTGAATGCAGTTTTCCTGCTTCTTTGCAGGGTGTTGGACTGGATGGCCCATGAAGTCTCATCATACTCTATGATTCTATATAAACACACATCTTTCAAAATAAAATTTAAAAATCCAAAACCCCAAACTTTTCTGGCCTAAAGTGTTTTGGATAAGGGATGCTCAACTTAGAATGACAAAGATTGATGTGCTGTAAGCTGCCTCGGGTCCAATGTTGGGAGAAAGGAAGGATACAAATAGAATAAACGTATGGTTCCAAAGTAATTTGGATCAGTGAAAAAGTTGTTGTAATTAATGGGTGATGTAAATACAATCTAAGAAACTGACATTTGCTCTTTAAAATTAGTTGCTCTTAATCTGTTTGGAAAGTTAAAAGGCTACAGAAGGGAACCATCCACTGGACCTCACTTCCCACTAGCATTGAAGATTTCACTCGGTCGGGTGGAGCACAACAATCCTTTGTATCAAGTGGGAGAAAAAGAGAAGGGTATAAAAAATCTGATGATGTTCCTGAGATTATCCATATCCGTAGGACCATGCTGGAACAGTGGAAGGCTGATTGGAAATGTGGTATGTATTACAAATCCTGTCTTAACTGGTCATAATCCATTTAAATTGATTGAAACCTTTGTATTCATCAATAATGGTTGAAGGGTTAACACAAAGTTATTTGGGTGGGTCAGAAGAAAAGAGCTAGCAATCTAATACTTTTGCCAGAAATATTTTTTGCCCCATGGTTGAACTGTGTTTTGATTGTTTTCATTGTATTGCTCAGATCCTCCGTGGCAATCAGCAACTATAGAAGGATTAATCAGAAGTCTTAGGGATGTGCATGTTCTAAATCGGATCAATGCTATACTTATTTGTGCAACTGCTGTGCTTGAGCGGCCCCAACGTGTGCAAGAATCGAGTCAGGAGGCCGGTATGAATTTATTTATTTATTTACAGTATGTATATTCTGTCCTTCTCTCCCCGAAGGGGATTCAGAGTGGATCACAGAACATATATACAGCAAACACTCAATGTTGTTGTACACTGACAAGACAGACAACTGTACATAGATAAAGGTATATATAGGCTTTCCCATCTTCGGCATCTTAGAGGCTGTGCTTGGTTCTGGCCCGGGGGGGGGGGGGGCTATTACTCCATCTTCCCTGCCAAAGAGCTTTTGTTCATAAACTTCCTACCTGATCAAATTGCCAACATTTTTCTGACATTTTTTTATGGGTGCCTTAAATACAGCCCCGTTTAAAGCGGTACCTCTTTATTTACTCACATTGCTGTTTTCGAAACTGCTAGGTAGGCAGAAGCTGGCCTAAAGGCCAGGAGCTCACCCCGACCGGGCATCGAACTGTCGACCTTTTGATTGGCAAGATTTACTTCAGCTGACTGTTAACTTGCAGTGCTAAAGCCCGGCCCAATATGAACAGCTTCTACTGATTATATTTCAGTTGTATTTTTTCTAACACTGCGAACAAATCTTATAGAGACAGGAAGTAAATTTAACTTTAAAAACAAACTACTGTCTTCCCCTTGTTGATCAATTATGTCAGTACATTTTGTTATACAACCCATGTTACTTTTAGTCATTTTTAAATGACTGAAGGGTACTTGGTAAAACACAGAGCTTGGAAACATTTTTTTTTGTAGCTTGTAACTACCAGAATCCTCCAACTAGTGGGAGTTATAGTAGTCCAAAATATATCCAAGCAATGCAACACTAAACCATAAGATATGAAAATAAAGGTTTACTTTTTATAGTCTGAGTTTTTCTTTCACAGCCAACGCCACAGAATCTGTGTTTTCAGTGGTTATGCCTTAATTCATCAGAATCCAAAGACCCTCTCTCTTTCTCAATGTGTTAAAATCTTTCTGAAATGATTATAAGGCAGGTAATGTCTTTATAAAACAAATGTTTAGTCAGTTGAATAATTATTATTCATAAAGCTGAAATTCTTACTTTGTCTGCAAATTAAATCACATCAATCTTCTGATTTTTCTCAGTAATAGGAATGGAAACTGGTGCAAAGGGTTTAGAAACTGAAGCTTTACCCAAAAAAATACAGCCTTTGCTTAAAAATCAGCTGTTTGATAAAGATGCACATGTGAGAATGGCAGCAGCTGTATGCTTCTATGCTATGGGGAAATGGCATCAAGAGGCACAGGACATTATGAGACATGCTTTGTTAAATGGTTAGTAAAATCCCTTTTCTGTTTCTTTCTTGCGGGATTTAATCCACCTCCATGCAATGATAATGTTTTCTGACAAATAATAAGTAGACAAAAAGATTGGAGCACTCTTTCAGATACGCTTGGTGGAAATGAGAGACAGGGCCTTCTCATTGGTGGCCCCTCAGCTGTGGAACGCCCTTCCTAGGGACATTAGATCGCCCCCTTCCCTCTTAACATTTTACAAAAAAGTTAAAACCTGGCTTTTTGAGAAGGCATTTGCAAACTCAACGTAACCAACAATGATAGACCACGGAAAGACTGACGATGCGATTTTTAATAGTGATTTCAGTAAGGCGACATTAAGGATGTATGATTTTATTGACTTTTTATGAAACTATATTTTTTATGCTATGTTTTAAATTGTATTTTATATTTTGCGGGGCATCAAATTGTGTCGAGTGTATACCGCCTTGAGTCACCTTTGGGCTGAGAAAGGCGGTATGTAAATATAGCAAATAAACAAACAAACAAACAAATAATTTTCAAATGATGTTAGCTGTAACCAATTCTTATCAAAATGAGTTTGGTCAGTCCTATATTGGCCCCTTCTACACTGCCATATAATCTAGATTATCAAAGCAGATAATCCACATTTAGCCTACACTGCCGTATAATCTAGTACAAAGCAGATAATCTGGATTTTTATGGCAGTGTAGAAGGAGCCGTAGTGAGTTGAACTGGGGGTTAGATGTCTTAAGTATCAATTTAAGATCAACATGCAATATAATTATATAGTTAAATGCTACGTTCACACAGCAAACCTTTTCAGCCATCCTAATGTGCTTATTAATAACATTTTGGAGCATAAATACACACACATCTCATATTAAAAAGATTTTTTTTGTTCTTCCAATAAACTTACTCAGACTGCTTTATTAAACCATGTTTAGCATGTCAGACTGTAACCAGTGGTGTAAAGGAGCCAATACTCATAGGACTGAAGGACGAGGACTTTTTTTGCTTAAGAGGGATGGTAATATAATTTGCTGGTGTGCTCAGAATTCCCTGTTCCTTCCAACTTTGGCTGAAATCCTCATAATAATCATGTTGCTTGGATGAATTTACCTAGCAACAATACTGTATTGTTGGTAGCTATTCCTGTTGTAATGCAAACTATTTTGAGGTGGCTTGCCTCATCACACTAGAGACAAAAAACCCACTTAAAATCTGGTTTCTGCCTCCTGCAGAATTCTGGGGTTTGTATTTTAGTGAGGCTGTGAAAGGCTCCTCCCTATAGTCTCAGTTGGCAATTAATGCTGCAGCTGGAGAATAAAACTGCCAGACTTGGTTGATAGATGAAGATAGCTACCTGTTTTTATGTTGAATGTTTTTATATTGTGTAAATGCTATTTTAGATTGTAAGTCGCTCGGAGCACCTTGGTGGAGAGCAACTAATTAAGAAGTGAAGTGCATGTTTTGTCTCTTCTATGGGGACTACTACAGTGAATTCCTTCACCAAAAAAATTACCATGGTAGCACAAACTCTATTGATCTCTATAATCCTCCATTTGGACATGGCTCTCAATAAATGTAAAAATGGCAAAGCAGCTGACCTGGATGATCTACGGATGGAACAAATCAAGAACTTTGGTCCAAAAGCAAGGTGCTGGTTGCTGGAACTGATGAACAACTGCACTGCATCCTGTCAGATCCCCAAAATCTGGAGGAAAGCAAGAGTCATCGCCATCTTGAAGCCAGGCAAAGACCGTAATGATCCAAAAAGCTACAGACCAATCTCCCTGTTGTGCCACCTCTACAAAGTTCTGGAGAGACTTATTTTGCATAGAATTATGAAAAAATAGACCCATGTCTGATTCCACAGCAAGCTGGCTTCAGGAAAGGCAAAAGCTGCACATCGCAAGTGCTGAACCTGACTCAGCACATAGAAGATGGCTTTGGAAGGCAGCAGATCATGGGAGCTGTCTTCATAGACCTGTCAGCCGCTTATGATACTGTAAACCACTGCCTCCTCCTGAGAAAAATGTATAATATCACAAAGGATTACCATCTCACCTGCCTCATAGGAAACCTGCTACAAAACAGGAGCTTTTTTGTTGAGTTCCAAGGCCAGAGAAGCAGATAGCGGAACAGAAAAATGGCCTGCCTTAGGGAGCGTGCTTGCTCCATCAATGCTTGCTCCATTTACACAAATGACCAGCCACTGCTAGAAGGAACAGAGAGTTTTCATCTATGCAGATGATTGCGCCATTACCGCTCAAGCAGGGAGCTTTGAGATGGTTGAACAGAAGCTCTCTGAAGCTCTAGGTGCTCTTACTCCCTATTACAGGGAAACCAGCTGATCCCTAATCCATCTAAAACACAGACATGTGCTTTTCACCTCAAGAACAGACAAGCATCCCGAGCTCTGAGGATTACCTGGAAAGGAATCCCACTGGAGCATTGCTGTGCACCCAAATACCTGGGAGTCACTCTGGACTGTGCTCTGACCTACAAGAAGCACTGCCTGAATATCAAGCAAAAAGTGGGCACTAGATATAATATCATACGAAAGCTGACTGGCACAGCCTAAGGATCACAACAAGACACAGTGAAGACATCTGCCCTTGCGCTATGGTACTCTGCTGCTGAGTACGCATGCCCAATGTGGAACACATCTCACCACACTAAAACAGTGGATGTGGCTCTTAATGAGACATGCCACATTATCACAGGGTGTCTGCGCCCTACACCACTGGAGAAATTACACTGTTTAGCCGGTATTGCACCACCTGACAGCCACCGGGAAGTAGCAACCAATAGTGAAAGGACCAAGGCAGTGACACCTCCAGCCCATCCTGTTTGGGTATCAGCCAGCATGTCAACGACTCAAATCAAGAAATAGTTTTCTAAGATCTACAGAGACACTCCCTGGAACACCTCAGCAAGCAAGAGTCCAAAAGTGGCAGGCTCAAACTCAGAACCTCAATCAATGGCTGATACCAAATGAGAGATTCCCCCTGGGCACACAGAAAACTGGGCGACTTGGAAGGCGCTGAACAGACTGCGCTCTGGCACCACGAGATGCAGAGCCAACCTTCAGAAATGGGGCTACAAAGTGGAATCCACGACATGTGAGTGTGGAGAAGAGCAAACCACTGACCACCTGCTGCAATGCAACCTGAGCCCTGCTACATGCACAATGGAGGACCTCCTTGCGGCAACTCCAGAGGCACTCCAAGTGGCCAGATACAGGTCAAAGGACATTTAATCATCTATCAAGCTTGCAAACTTTGTGTTTTGTCTGTTTGTTTGTTAAAAAATGCAGCGCAGCTGTTTGGTCTGCTACCGACACGATAAATAAATAAAATCCTCCATTTGATTTCAGGTAACAGTGCAGATAGCTGGGCAGCAGCCCAGGCCCTGGCTATGGATGGCATTACCAGTTTACATGTCATAAAGAGGATCCTGTATCAGATTTTTGATCAAAAAGATGATGCCACAGAAGAGCAGGCTTGTCGGTTGTTGGCTCAGCTCAGCAAACACACAGTAAGTATAAAGGTTCAGAAGAAAGACACAATAGGAATACATGATAATAATAGTCCACAAATGTTCTGTAACTCAAGCTTGTGTCTAGAATAAAAAGAAAGAGTTGAGACCCATTGTACCAGTCTGATCAGAATCCATCTAATGGGATGGGGCTGCATGTTGGCCTTAAGTGTTTTTGCTTTCCTTCAACAGATTTTTCTTCTAATTAGCTACAATTTGGAAATCTGCAAACCCTTTCTGTAAATAGGATAATAAACACAATGTTTTCATTTTAAAACATGGGAGTTGTAAATGTAAATAAACAGAAGCTTTACCACAGTTTCTGAACCAAAATATACCCTGCAGTATAATGAAGTGTCACTTGGGCTTGTGTAACAAGTAACAGTATCTTCTGTTCAAAAGGTCAAACAGAGCAACAATATATACAGCAGTCTCTCTGAATTCTTACAGAGAACAGAGGGAATAAACAGTCCTTTTAAACAATCTTTAAAATATGCTTTATGCCTTAGAAATGATCATGCTTCAGAGAGTTGGCAGCTATTTCCTTCTAGGCTGTTTCCAGTCAGAGCTCTCTTCACTCTCTGAGGTTTAACTTGCAGTTAAACCCGTTTGTCTCAGCAGCAGGCCAGAGTCAGTAGCCAATCGGAATTCTGGCTCAGCCAATCACTGCTGACACATGTCTTTCCAGTCAACCCACCACATCATGGTGCCTCTTTACAAATCCACACAAAGTGAACATATCTGGAATGTATGGCATGTAACTCAAGTTCCCTGAAGCCAGAATTCTGTCTTTTAGGCTTCAATAATATTGCAGCAGCCCAACTAAAGAATATGTACAATCAAGAGACTTATAGTCAACGTGCACATTTGCTGGAGTTAAAGGCACAAGACACCTGCAAAAGGAAAAACAAAACCATGAATAAGACTATTGCTAATTTTCACTCGAGGGAACACCTCCCTAGGAATCACTAGGTTCTCTGGCACAACTCTGCAGCAAATTGACCATAGAATCTCAGTGGAGGACCTAGAGATTCCTAGAAAAAGCATTTTAATCAAATCTGGGAACAATCAAATCTGCAGAAGTTAAAACTGCCTATGTGGAGGGCTACCTGTATATGCAAAATCCAACCTGCCATTATTTACAAGACTACTGCAACATGCTCTACATGGGGCTGCTTTTGGAGACTGTTTGGAAGCTTCAAGTAATCCAATGGGCAGCAACTAGGTTGCTCACCAGACCAGTGTACAGGGAGCATAAAACCCCCCTGTTGCGTTAGCTCCACTGGCTGCCAGTCTGTTACCGAGCAGAATTCAAAGTGCTGGTGTTAGCCTATAAATCCCTAAACGGTTCTGGTCCAATTTACCTATCTGAATGCATTTTCCTTTATGAGCCAGATAGAACACTACAATCTGCTGGGAAGGTTTTGCTCTCAGTCCTGCCACCGTCACAAGTGCGATTGGTGGGGATGAGAGACAGGGCTTTCTCGGTGGTGGCCCCTTGGCTGTGGAACTCCCTCTCTATTAAGATTAGATCAGCCCCCTCCCTCCTAGCATTTAGGAAACAACTTAAGATCTGGTTGTTCAAGAAGGCATTTGATGAATGACAGGAGTATTGAAAGATGAAGTAGTTAAAGATAATCTCGAGATCGATGTAAAACCTAATGTTTTATGTTGTGTTGTGATTGTTGTTCATAGTTTTATGGTTTTAATGGTCTTAATCTATTGCTATATGTTGTTATTTTGATATGTGATGTCTTATACATGGAAGACATTGAATTTTTGCCAAGGGTCATGTTGTGAAATGCTTTGAGTCCCCCAGGGGTGAGAAAAGCAGTCTATAAATACAATAAATACATAAATAAAATTTCCTTTGTTGAGAACCAATTACTTTTTTTTGGTAAACCAAAAAGACAAGTTCATGTTTAACTTTTACTTATACCTATTTGATCATGCTAAATGGTGCAAAACATTTCCACATGGAATGGATGTGGATTAAGAGCAGGGTGGAAATGTACTTCTAAGTCCTTTTTGTTTAATATTTAAGCAGAGGCTGGATGGACATCTGTCAAGAGAGCTTTGATTGGGTGTTACTGCATGGTAGGGAGTTGGACTTGGTTGCCCTTGTGGTTTCTTCCAACTGTATGATTCTATTATTCTAAGAGATTGCAGTGATATTTTTACTTCCCTGAAAGAATTCTGTCATTCTTTCATTAAATACTGAATAATTCATATAGTACTTTTCAGTATGGTAAATTCTTTACATTTTTTTCAGTAAGAACAAATCACAGTTTTTTCAAAGATATTCAAAAACAAAATGGGAATGAAAGTTACAGACTTTCAATAATGATGAATCTTTCCTTTCTACAGTGAGAATTTTCTGTGGGGATGACATTTCTTATCTTCTTTCTTATTGAATTAACGCTTCCAGGGCTTGGTTCATTGTTTACTGGCATCAGAACTGAACAGCTGCCGATGGAAAAATCGAGTGTCGGCTTGTAAAACATTCTCTCGTATCCCTGGAAGTATCAGCCAGGTAGGGGTTGGTCCATTAACTCAATGAATATTTGAATAGGATAGAATAACTTTATTGTCATTGTATAATCAAATTGAAGGATTAACTTTCTGGCAGGACTCACACTTACAAAAGATTCAGTTCTTACAAGGATCTGATAAAGCCATATATTTGCAAGTATTTTTAGAACAAGAGACCCCTCACTTTGTGAAAGGCATTCATTTGTTATAGTAGGCGATTTCCCCCATTTACATATATTGCATATAATAGGTAAAAGTAAAGGTTTTCCCCTGGCATTAAGTCCAGTCATGTAGGCCGGTGCTCAACTCCATTTCTAAGCCAAAGAGCCAGCATTATCCATAGACACCTCCAAGGTCATGTGGGCAGCATGACTGCATGCAGTGACGTTACCTTCCCGCCGGAGTGGTACCTATTGATCTACTCACATTTGCTTGTTTTCAAACTGCTAGGTTGGCAGAAGCTGGGGCTAACAGTGGGAATAAAAGTTTACCATCTCACATCCTGTGAGGCTTATTTCAATAATATAGGATACAGTATAAGGGCTGCTATGGGATGGATTGGGAAACTATTTTTCTGCAAGTGTCATTATGTTAACATCTTCCATTCTTCCATTATAATCCATTCCCAATACAATTTTGTATCATTTCCCCCCTCAAATCTTAATCACAGCTTGTTTTCAAGGCTTTCCTAGTCTTTTAAGAAAGCTTTCCAGTGGTGGTAGCAAATTGCAAGTGGCTGCAGGTGGGACTAGGGGATGGGATTTTGTTCTTCTATAACAGTAATAATAAACCTTTATTTCCATACCGCCCTCTCTCCCAATAGGGACTCAGGGTGGTTTACACTTAGAGACAGGCAAACATTCAATGCCTTACAAAGTACAAAGAACATCAGAAATAATACAAAAATAGTACAAAATAATCCACAATAGCAACAGTATGAAGTTTCCTAATTTTTAAAACCATTTTAGACCCATAGTACAGGCAATCCCCAAGTTACAAACATTTGACTTACAAATGACTCATAGTTAAGAACAGGAGTTAGACAACACAAAGTGAGAGGAATCTACCCATTGAAAGGGAAAATCACTCCTGAAAGACTTATCATCGGGAAAAGGAGTGGCGTAATGAAAAATAAATAACTTGTAGTTCATGTTTGATTAGCCCACACGCTGTCTTCCCAGAGAAAGAAAATATGCCACACAGATGAACATTAGAGAACAAGTAGTTTAGTCTTCTTAGTTCAGAATAACATATGTACAATGTGATCAGTTGCACCAACACACATCATAGTCCCAGGCTTGGCCATCTCCCCAGGCATAGCTCGGCCAATCAGCTTCATGCATTTTATTTTACAGTTGACACACACACACTCACTGATTTCTTGCATGGTCCAACAAAAGGTGTCTCAAATGAAGGTTTAGCATCAATCCTTGTTTCCACAACAAGACAGATTTTTTTCAAAATCAAATTATCACAGGTACAGAAAGTGAGGTGAAATCTTCTGAACAGAGACACAGACATCAAGACAAACACAGGAATGTGAACACTTCGCTATGCTATCCAAGGCTGAGATAGATAGATAGATAGATAGATAGATAGATAGATAGATAGATAGATATTTTGCTGGAGTTACACTTAAAAATGTACCTGTTCCAACTTACAAAGAAATTAAAGTTAAGAACAAATCTACAGAACCTATCTTGTTCGTAACTTGAGGATTAGCTGTACTAGGTTGTATAGCCCCACTGAGGATTGGAAAATTCAGACTAAGATTTCATTGTTGGCAGAGGTCCCTGGGGTTGCATTCCTCTAAGATTACATGAGGAAGGTGGAGGTCATGCTTCTCCTTTCATACATGCTCACTTGTATGAGACAGTCACCCTTTCTGTGTGGGCTCCTCTTTCTATGAAGGCACCAATGTCAAAAAGAATCCCACAACTTTAAAATGGTGTTCTTTGCAGTAAAGCGGCAAATTAGTTCTTGCTGCCAAAAGTCCCCTTTAGTTCACATAGGTGTTAATATATTGCTCTTCCATGTAGGATCTCAAAAACAAAATAGTTCAGCTGATGTGGACAGACTGGAAGTTTGATGTACGTCGGGCAGCTGCCAAGGCTCTTGGGCATTTTGAACTTGGAAAAGAAGTCCATGACCAGCTTAGGTAAGGAACTGTAATGAGGCTTCTTCTTTGGAAGCTTTTAAACAGAGGCTGGATGGCCATCTGTCAGGGGTGATTTGAATGCAATATTCCTGCTTCTTTGCAGGGGGTTGGAATGGATGGCCCATGAGGTCTCTTCCAACTCTTTGATTCTATGATTCTATGACACATTAGCAAAATAGATGTGATGCTTATTGAGGATGGAGATACCTTTGCATGAGAAACAGAATGATTCAAAGACATTTTGGTATTTGAAACAATGGGAGTCCCTAATCAGAAACTCTTTTCTCATTCCCATGAATTGAATAATAGAATCCTAGAGTTGGAAGAGACCTTGTGGGCCATCCATCCAATCCAACCCCTTGCCAAGAAGCAGGAAGATCACATTCAAACCATCCCGGACAGAGGGCGATCCAGCCTCTGTTTAAAAGCCTCCAAAGAAGGAGCAATGATAAAAGAATAAAAATGATAGTTCATATGATTCAGAGTGCACACAAACTATGCCTTGATCCTAATATCTATTTAGTGAAGGGAATGTAATCTTTCGTGTCTTCATCTTTACACCATCTGAAAAACTTATCAAATAAGGTTGGGGGAACCTGATGGAATAGAACGGGCTTGGAGTGCGGCATATGACACTTCCAAGATTACAAGCTCAAGAATCCTAAAGTTAGCGGGGCATACTGTACAAAACTGCTCTGATCTAAACCAGGGGTTCTCAACCTTCCTAATGCTGCAACCCCTTAATACAGTTCTTCATGTTGTAGTGACCCCCAACCATAGCATTATTTTCGTTGCCACTTCATAACTGTCATTTTGCTACTGTTATGAATCGTAATGTAAATATCCAATATGCAGGATGTATTTTCATTCACTGGATCAAATTTGGCACAAATACCCACATTTAATTACTAGTGGGGTTGGGGGGTGGTGGTGGTTGATTTTGTCATTTGGGAGTTGTAGTTGCTGGGATTTATATTTCAGCTACAATCAAAGAGCATTCTGGACCCCACTAACAATGGAATTTAACCAAGCTCGGCACACAGCTCACATGACCAACAGAAAATACTGTGTTTTCTGATGGTCTTTGGCAACCCCACTGACACCCCCTCACAACCCCCCAGGGGTCCCGACCTCCATGTTGAGAAACTTAATCTAAACTTAAATCTCTATCTGGTTCTCTAGAAAATTCTGCTATCATTGATTTTTTAAAAAGCATGTTCAGCATATGAATATGAGCACCATGAGCCATTGATTGTCTTATGTTTAGTCAGTTTGAATTGATGACTTTTTTTTTTTTTGCTTCAGATAGCCTTATTATTGTCCCAAAGATTTAATAATGTTATCTTTACACCTAAACCAAGTCCAACCATTGGTAATTAAGGACATGTACTTTGTGCTTTCAGGAAGCAACTGAAGAGAGGAGATTGCCGGATGCGGGTGGAAGCGCTCTCTCTGATTGGTTGGCTAAGGCTCATGACATCCAGGCTGCTCCCTGGATTTCTTCAATGTTTTTCTGATGATTTTGTTGCTGTCCGAAAGGAAGCCTGTAGGGCAGCTGGAGCACTTAGGATTAAAGAAGAGACAGTGAGTGGTTAAAATTACCAATACATGCAATGATAAAGATAAATGTCTTCTTGAGCGTGGGAGTAGTGGCTACACTCTGAATCCTTGGGAGCTCTCCTATTTCCCTGATGGGATCCTAGGGCAGCAAAAGAGGTCTGCATGCAGAACCAGCCTTCTATATGCCTAGCCTGTATGTTAACTGCTGTGTGTGCTGTTATTGTTATTTTGGCTACAGGTACTTAAATGCCTTTTTAAGATTATGCAGACTGACCCGTTCTGGAAAATCAAGGCCCTCGCCATTAGAGGTATTGTACAAAGCAAATCCTAACCGCTTCTAACTTAGGCATACATACAACTGGGCTTCCAATTTCAATGAACCATACTTTACTTATACTCTTAGAGCCAAATTAAAGAGTGTAAGTTATCCAAAAGTTCAAATGTAAACAAACACTCAACAGCATCAATGAAGGATTTTTATCCCTATGCAAAAAGAGATAACATTTTCTTAGGACCACAGACATAGAGGAAAAGATTAACTTATTTTCTGTGTGATTCTTATTGTTACTATGTGCAGCAGCCGCTGCTATTGTAATTTACATTTTAAGGATATAAATAGTAAATATATATATATATATATATATATATATATGACATAAAATCTAGTTTGGCTCTTAGTAGTCAATACTGTACCACTTAACATGCATAATCATTTACATGCCTCAGCAGACATCTCCTTATAGCTGGAAATAGTATTGAACATACATTTTGGATCCTTCACCAACTCCTCTAATGTAAATGTACTGATTTTTAATTTATCACCATGACAGCCTCAGCATTCTTCCACACTGCCCTTTATCCCAGGATCTAATACCAGATTATCTGCTTTAAATGGAAATATGAGTCCCCACTGCCAGATAACCTGGGATAAGCAGATTATCTGGGATCAGATCCTGGGATAAATGGGCAGTGTGGAAGGGCTCTCAGTCTTAAATTGAGGAGTATAACATTCGCCTGTAAATTGCATAAAGTAGTCAACTGTGGCTTGATTTCCTCAAAGGTAAAAATTAATAAGGTGAGCAATACAATACTACTAAACTAGCAGAATATTTTGATATAGCATGGATTTAATGAGGTTTTATGCTCCAAAACCCAAGTAAATGTTGCAAATTCCTTTGCCTTCTTCCACTTCAGTAAAAAGTTGCATTTAATTTCGAAATACACAATATATATAAGTGTGCAACCATTGTGCTAATAGATCTGCAGGTTCTATGATTTTAATCTCAAATCTAACGGTATAAATGTGCAAAAATGGTTGAAAAACTTTTCTTTTTAGGTACATTTTTTTTAGTTTCCAATGGAAAAAATAGAAATTTGGGAAATGTAAAGGAAAATATCTCAGATGAAGTTTTTACAGCAAAATAAACTTTTCCCATTTTTTTATGATAGAAGCAATTAGCAAATGGCATTTATAACCTACAAACAAAATTTGTGTTACATAGTGCAATTTATTGTTTGTTTTTTTCACACACCCCCTAATTTGTCATACATGTTCTTAGATAGCACAAGAATTTGCAGTTCTTGTTGCAGGAGAGATTATATTCTTAATCTATCTTGCGTTAATAGGTAAAATATGAAAATAAGTATCGAATCCATTTTGGTCCCCACCTAAGTTTCCTTTTTAGCCAGAAATTTACTTAAGTAATTTTAATGACGCGAAATGGATAATTTTCTTTTCTGACAGCTCTGGGTCAGATAGGTGAGCCCAGCTCTCACCTCAAAGACCTTCTTCTCTGGGCCCTTCATTATGAAGAGGATCCCGGGGTCCGGAGGGAAGCCTGCCGCAGCATCGTCACTCTCAACATGCAGGATGAAACAGTTCAGGCTACTTTACAAGAGAGACTGATACTGGAACCGAATGAGCTGGTTAAAGAGTAAGTCAGTGGTTTGCTTTTAAAATAGGAAAAAAAAATGGTTGATAAATAAAAGGCTTTCCCCAAAACACCACCTTGATTCTGCTATAAGGGTGTTGGGCTGGCTCACCTTAGAAGCTGGAGCTGACATATAATAAACAAACAAACAATAAATTTTATTTATACCTCGCCACCATCTTCCCAGAGAAGACTCGGGGTGGCTAACATGAGGGAGCTTACCCCACTCCCAGGATTCAAGCTGCCAACCTGCTGACCAAAAGGTCAGCAGTTCGAATATGGAGAGTAGAATGAACCCCCATCTGTCAACTCTAGCTTCTCATGTGAGGACATGAGAGAAGCCTCCCAAAGGATGGTGAAATTCAGGTGTCACTTGGGCAATGTCCTTGCAGACAGCCAATTCTCTCACACCAGAAGCGACTTGCAGTTTCTCAAGTCGCTCCTGACATGAAGGAAAAATGTAACTATTTTAACTGTTTTATTAAAAATGGAAAGGATTGTATTGACTTTTTAATATATATATATATGGATTATTTTAAATGTTTATATTTGTTGTCCTTGCCTTAGGGAGTCCACTGAATGTGGCAAAATAGTAACAACAAGACATCTCTTTCGCCAAAAAGCATTTCTACTTAACTCAAATATATCTTCTAAGAATATGCTTTAAAGACTGTAATCCTGAAGTTCAAACAATATTTATCTTTCCACCGATTTCATCAGAATGCAGTGGGATCTCTCTGGCCAATCTGAATTTCCCCGTCCCTATGCTAAGTAACTCTACAGAAAATACATCGGTGTGCTCACAAGGCTGCTTCTGACATTCACCAAATGCAAGTCCTGCTGAACTCAATGGCACTTAATTTCAGTTACACATGTGTAGATTTGCAGCCTAAATCAAGGAAAATCCAGTAGATTATGTTCATGGAGTGCAGGAAGCCATATAACATGCATTGGAAAAAGAAATTTTAAAACTTTTTTTCATTTGGTCTGAGCTCTACTCTGACTGGTGCTGTAAGGTGTTCCATATTTCCAAAATATGATGGGAGGAAGAAGCATTTGGTTAGAGAAGAGCACCCCCAAGGAGGCATGATTCCCCATTCACTCCCTAAAAAAAATAAAATCAAGATGAATCTGAAACTTTCACTGTACTATAAACATTACTTCTTATTGGGTTGCTGTGAGTTTTCTGGGCTGTATGGCCACCCAGTGATTCTGGCCATGGAAGCCTTCGACAACACATTACTTCTGATTGTTCAGCAACAAGTTCCTGTAAGTAGACATACACATCACAAATGTCATCCCATGACACTTTCAAACCAATTTGTTTGTGTTTGTGTGTGTGTGTCAGAAGCAACTTGAGAAACTGCAAGTTGCTTCTGGTGTGAAAGAATTGGCCATCTGCAAGGATGTTTCCCAGTGGATGCCTGGATGATTTTAATGTTTTACCATCCTTGTGGGAGGCTTCTCTCATGTCCCTGCATGGGGAGCTGGAGCAGACAGAGGAAGCTCATCCGTGCTCTCTCTGAATTCAAACCTTTAACCTGTCTTTCCACCGATTTCCACTGTCGGTCTTCAGTCTTGCAGGCACAAGGGTTTAACCCACTGCACCACCAGGGGCTCCTTCAAACCCATTGAAAGCAAGGAGGAAGGTGGAGTCAGCTTCTAATATGTCTAAAGGTCTAAAAACCAGGCAAAACTTCCACAGATGCAATGGGTATATTACAACCCTCTCCATAATCTACAGGGGAGGATTTTCCCTTGCAGCTGTGTTGCAACATCAAAAAGGGGTTCAAAAAAGATAGGGAGGAGATAGAAAGAAAGCAGCATTTATAGGATCTCTTCAAAAAAAATGGGATGCCAAATGTAGCTTATTGGCTATGTATTTTTTGCTCATATTTGTTTTAAAGGGCAAACATTCTTAGATGGAAAATTACATGCTATTGTAATAATATATGGCACTTCTTATGCTGTGGCAGCATGTAAGATGAATAATGGCACTATGGAGATGTATTTATCAGAGGTCAAAATAAATATAAGGTTAAATCTAATCTTATATAATTTGATTTCTGTTCATGTAACATGGGGCTTCCCTCTCAACTGTCTCTAAACCACCCCCATCAAATCTGCCTCCAAAGCTTAGTGTACTCTGTGAAGTAGAATGGGGGGGGGGGGGGGCAATATGAATAGTTGGAGAGTCTGATCTGTAAGTAGTTTGCTTTCTGTTAGCAGAAAGACACCATTAGAAATAACCCACAGAGTGAGAAGGAAAGCATATAGCAGTGAGCTATCCAGCAATGTTTGTTGTTTAACTTTCACTTGGAGAGTTTAACTTTCACTTGGAGAGTTAACTTTCACTGCAGCAATTAATACACTATCTTTTGCTTTCCATATAGGGAGGTAAGTCATGCTGTGAAGACTTTCAATTTTGAACAGGAAGAGGACCAAGAAGTGATCCAGAAAATCAAGGACAAGGTACGAAAAAGTAAAATTTAAACTATCTGGATTTCTCTGGTTTGGAAGTATGCAAAACTATATGCAAGATTAAGAGCATCCCTCTGGCAACTCTGCCTCCACATTTGTGTAATCTAGAGGAACCATACGAGAAAAAAATGTGTGTTATCATGGAATATAACAAGAGCAACTAGAAGAGTCAGGATGGGATGAAGGGGCCATACTCCCAACATGTTAGAACTGTGAAATCAACACGGATTAAGCAGTCTTTGTTCAGGATTCTAAAATCTGAAATACTCAAAAATAGTCCACATGTGTGGTTGAGATAGTGGCACTGTTGCTTTCACCGTACACCAACTTTACAGATATTCCAAAATAAAAAAACCCTCAGAACTTCAAAACATTTCTGGTTTGAAGCATTTTGAATCCAGGATACTCAATCAGTATCACTTTTAGTCTTATATATGAGTGAAGAGCATTGGTGCTGGATAAGAAAAGTCAAACAAGAAATCCTCACTATGTTGCGTGCTGCATTCATGTACATGTAGATCTTTTCCAGACATTTAAAAAGGGGAAATGCAATATTTGGATGCAGCTCTTCACCAGCATCTTTCTGAATCTGGAAAGCTAGCATAAAAGCTGTCCAGATTTTAAATCTTCTCTTTCTGGTGTGCTAGTTTTTTTATGTTCAAGAGAATTCCGGTTTGTTTTTAAGTAAAAATGCTTTGTAAATCCTGGGGGTATTGCGGTCTTGATTTCCAATTCTGTTATGGAATAACAGCATGTTGATTTTCTTTTCAAGGTGGGCTACTATTTAGCTCAGCATCAAGATTATATAAAACAATTATTGTTTGGGAAAATTAGGGCTTAACGGGTTAATACAGAGTTCCCCAACCACCATTCTAGAAATGCAGTCCAGTAAATCTAAACAGCAACAGATTGCAGATGCCTTGACTTGAATGTCCACATTTTTTATAACTTTACCCATGGATTTTCCCATTTTTGGAATTTGTCAGTACTTTATTTCAGTGTTTTAATTAATACAGTAGAGTCTCACTTATCCAACCTTCGCTCATCCAACGTTCTGTATTATCCACTGCAGTCTGCCTCCCACCTGGATCCACAGCCATTTCAATAAATTGTGATGTTTTGGTGCTAAATTCGTAAATACAGTAATTACTACATAACGCTACTATGTATTGAACTGCTTTTTCTGTTGATTTGTTGTAAAACATGTTTTGGCACTCAATTTATAAAATCATAACGTAATTTGACATTTAATAGGCTTTTCCTTAATCCCTCCATATTATCCAATATTTTCACTTATCCAACATTCTGCCGGCCCATTTATGTTAGATAAGAGAGACTCTACTGTACCTGCAAAAGAAACTGAAATAATGTGTGATTAGGTAGTGATATTTTAATATGTAAACTCATGGGCATTTAGATTTATTAAAGGTTTAGGATGACTAGATTCAAATCTATTAAAGATTTAATTCAGAATATTCAGCAGCCACTTTTCAAAACACGTCCTTTCTCTATCCCATCTGCATGTTTACATATGGAGTCAAAATGTCTGTGGGTGAAGCAAGGCCTAGGAAATGGCTGTTACAATCTAGTAATAAAAAAGAACAATAAAATACATTATTTCATTATTTTTTGATGCAGATTACCACATTAAGCCAAAAAGATTTAGTGATTGAGAAAGTGCTGAAATTTCGAGAGATTACAAAGAACACATGGCATGAAGCCCACCGCATCTACCGTGAGAAGGGAGACATCTTTGCATACAAAGAGATTCGGGACGTCTTCCTTGCTGTTGTTCAAGTCACTTTCACTGGTAATTAGGAATGGCAGAAAACGTGAGGCTGTTAAAGAGTCCTTATTTTGGGTTTATTTTTTCCATTTTTCCTTTGTAAAGACCTTCAGGCATCTTTAACACTAATCAGTCTAAAATTTTAGAATATGGCGGTAGAGTAAGATCCTATTTAAACATCTCTTTTATCTTCAGTAAGTGCCTCAGTGAATATATTAAAGTCTCTGCTAATGGAGAGCCAACATGATGTAATGGTTATTTAGGAAGTTATCTGTGTCCAAAGTGCTTTAGTCATTCCAGTATGCTAGGTATCTGTGTGATGCATATTTTAATTTCTAATCAATCACTCAACTGAAATAGTTATGTCCATAATATCTTGAAGAGCCATGATTTCAGCCATGCAAGTAGGCTTTCCACTGCTACAGCTTAAAACTATTCACTGTAATTCTCACTGTAGCCGAAATGACCTTGTAGCACTTTAAAGACTGGAAGAACCAAGTTTCAGAGGTATAAGATACACCTACATTGTTGAATTAATGCAGCAGAAGTCTAGCTATTAAATGATAAATTGGCCACAGCCTTTAGCCTTCTCTGCCAGAGTGCTGGTGCCTCACTAAACAACAAATCCCATGATTTCATAGTATTATGCCACGGCAGTTAAATTGGTGGCAAATTGCATTAATTTTACAGTATAGATGAAGCCTAAGTTTATTTCCTCAGATGCTACCAATTTATCATTTAGTAACTAGGCTTCTTTTGATGAGGCTCTGCTTGGAAGACCTAAAATGGTACTTGGTGATGGCAAACAGGCCACTAAGGATATATTCAAAGCCTGATCAATTTGTGACAAGAGTTAGGTGGCACAGAACAACTCCATGGGAAATGTTAATGCTACATTTAAATGTGGAATATTTTTGCAGTTTAGTCAGCTCAGTAATTCAGTCAGCAAAGAGTATGGTATGTCTTGTTATTGTAATATAACAATAAGCCACACTGCCACAAACTAAGGCACCATCACTCAGGACAATGTGACTATCCTTGGACAAAGGTATTACACACCCATAACTATAAATTGTTTCATAAACGTTACACAGTTGACCCTCCATATCAATTGGTGCTGCATCCACTGCTTAAAAATATTATTTAAATAAAATCCAAACGTTGATTTCGCAATTTTATAGAAGAGAAAGGGACATTTTACTATGCCATTGTATATAATGGGATTTCAACATGTACAGATTTGGTATCCACAGAGGGTCCTGGAACCAAAGTCCAGCAGAGACTAAGGGCCTGCTGTATAAATAGTCTAAAATGTATTATAAGCTTTATTAATATGAAATTCATTAGTGCCTTATTTTGGCCTGCAACTCAAATACAAAAATAATGACCAATGTTTAATGTGCAGGTGGTGTTACAGTATTTCTTTTTTTTTGAAACGAGGTTTACATTTGTTTCTCCAGATCAAACTCAGTTGCCGCGCAGGAGCTTCTCAAAGATTTGGATGAGTATCTTAAATCTACTAGTAAGTATAGGAGAAAAATGCTCTAACTTTTCTTATCATCTATAGCACATCAAGCAGACAGTAGAGGGCTCTTAGTAGTCAGTAGTCCTTTCTCAAATAAAACAGAGGCCAAGGCAATCTTGTCATCCAGAGTAGCACAAGGAAGCGCTTCCACACTGACAAACTTGGGATATGAGGATAGCAAGAATTCAATGCTCTCTGCATATTCGGGTTCTATTTCACAGGACTTGGGCTCCTCCTTGTGGTACACCCTTGAATTTTCAGTCGTGTAATACAGCAGAACAGCATCTCCTTCATTGCACAGTCTGACAATCCCATGCCGAAGCAGCCGTATCCGTGTCGTTCCCTTGACCTGGACATCAGCATTTCGAACATTTCCATCTTCCCACCGTGCTGGGTGACCATATACGCTTAACACCTTTTCACTCTCAGTCAGCACTGGAGGAAGGCAATCGTGAAGAAAGCACTTTGCTTTTTGGTCTACGGCAGCATCAACTGGAGCATAATCTGTTAGTTTTGTTATCAACCGACTGATCTTTTGCATAAAGGAAGCTCGGCGTGGATCAACACGATCCGAGTTTAGGACTCCCATGTATTCCAGGTAATCCATAGGCAGCCCTTGGCGATATTCCACATCTTCTTCGATGGCCATCTGTAATGCTGCAGGGAGGAGCTTTTCCAGTAGGTCCCCCCAGCTATTTCGCTGGTAGGAGGAAACTGTTATATGGAGCGAATGTGCGTCGGGGAGGCAGTCGCCTTGATGGATGAACCCACGTGGGAAATATAACATATCCCCGGCTTCTAACACTGTTTCCAGAATGGGCTCTCCAATCTCCATCTGATCGAAGTTGCGACTGGAAAACGGAGGCAACATTTCGGCCTCCCTCCTGGGGCTGTACACCCTCCAATGCTTCTTCCCTTCCAGCTGGATCACAAAAGCTTCAATGTCATCGTAATGAGGGGCAAATCCCTGCGTCCCAGCTGGGGTCAAGTAAGTGTTGGCTCCCACCATGCTGCCAAACTGCTCCTGGAGGATGGAGAGGAAATGCCAGACGGTGGAGGAGAAGGCCTGCGGGTTCAGCATCCGGAGGGAGCATCCGTTCTGGTAGAAGTCCCATACGACTGCTGGCAGAGCCCTGCCCACCGGGTTGTGTGTCTCCCGCTTCCCATCCTGGTAGCTGGTCACGTCCAAGTTGACGCCGAACTGGACATCCTGGTCGCGAAGGATGGCATCGAACTCGGCGGTGGAGAACAGTTCTCTGTAATACCTTGGGTTGTGCCTCTGGATCAGGAGGGGCTTCTTCTCCCAATATTGGTCAAAGAAGTCCTGAGGGGGAATGGGAGCCAGGACCCACTCGAAAAGCTTGCCGGCCTGCTTGCGGCTGTGAGGGACCTTCTCCAAGTCTTTGAGGAGGCGCCTCAATGACCATCCCTTACACTTCTCAAGCGTTTCGCCTTCAGGTTTTTTGGACTTCATTTCCCAGCATGCTTTGTCATTGGCCAGGCTGGCTGGGACTTCTGGGCGCTGAAGTCCTAAGCCCTTCTTCCGCCTTAAGGGGCTTCTTTTATGCCACTTAAGCACTTCCCCTGATTTTTTGGACTTCATTTCCCAGAATTCCTGCCTTGCTGAAGCTTCTGGGAGTTGAAACCTCACACGCTTCTTCCGCCTCTGGGAGCATTCCTTGCCATTCTCAAGCCCTGCCCCTTCGGGTGTTTTGGACTTCATTTCCCAGAGTTCCTGGCTGCCGGACAAACTGGCTGGGGCTTCTGGGAATTGAAGTCCCATCACCTTTTTGTTCTTCTTTCCCCGCAAGGGCGACGCAGGCTTCAAACCCAGCCTCTGCTTCTTTGCCTCCGCTGCCCCCTGCATACCCCCGGCTCCTGCTTTCTTCTTATTGGGGCGCTTCTGGCGGCCTCGGGGTCCGACTGAGACAGCCACGCGGCGTGTTGGGCTCGGCGGCCGCCCTGGCGACTGGAGGAAAGTCTTGTAGACCGACAGCGCGGACACACGTGGAGCCACCGCCTCCATGTTTGAAGCGGGCGGGCTTGTGTTGGCGGAGGCGTCACGACGCACGCAATAACTTCCGGCGGCGGAGGCGGAAAAGCTTTTAACTTCTGCGCTTCTGGAGTGTTCTCGTTGGCTTGGGCTTTGCCTCAGCGAGGCCCCGCCCACAAGTTCTCACGCTCGCGGTCTCGGGCTCAAGTCACGCGAGACGTGAGATATCTCACCTTATATCCCTGGAAGGCAACACAGGTATGGGCAAACTTGGGCCCTCCAGGTGTTTTGGACTTCAACTCCCATCATTCCTAACAGCCTCAGGCCCCTTCCTTTTCCCCCTCAGCCGCTGGGAGTTGATGGGAGTTGAAGTCCAAAACACCTGGAGGGCCCAAGTTTGCCCAGGCCTGGTGTAGATGCACCTTGGGAGGGAATCAGGTCAGGAAATGAGCCTATGGTCATGATATTTCGGTGACCTATGTTCATCGAACTATAAAGTTGGAAGAGGCTACAGGGGCCATCTAGTCCAACCTTCTGCCATGCAGGAACACACAATCAAAGCCCTCCTGACAGATGGCCATCCAGCCTCTGCTTAAAAGCTTCCAGAGAAGAAGGCCACTCTAGTCCAAGCCAGTGTTTCACTACTGAATAGCTTTTACCTGTTCGATTTTATATTGTGTTAATTTACTTTATTTAGCTATTGTAAGTATTTTATCCAGATGTAATTTTTTGTTGTCTGCATTCTGTAGTTTATTATGCTGTATTGTATCTTGGGCTTGGCCTCATGTTAGCCACCCTGAGTCCCCTTTGGGGAGATGGTGGTGGGGTATAAATAAAGTTGTTTATTATCATTTTACTGACACAAAAGCACAGTATGTCACAGCAAACGAGATCTATATGCTGGATTTTGTATCAAAAAATCGCAAGTCAAACACTTCCCAAGCGTCTAGGACTGTGTGATATATTTTCAAATTATGCATGCAGATCCAAGTGAGGTGGCCTTTTGCAGTTATTATTATTATTATTGACACAAAAGCACAGTATGTCACAGCAAACGAGATCTATATGCTGGATTTCGTATAACCAAATCACAAGTCGAACACTTCCCAAGCGTCTAGGACTGTGTGATGTATTTTCAAATGATGCGCGCAGATCCAAGTAAGGTGGTCTTTTGCAGTTGACAGATCATGATTTTGTCTATGTTTATTGTTTCCAAATGCCGGCTGAGATCTTTTGGCACGGCACCCAGTGCACCAATGACCACTGGGACTACCTGTACTGGTTTATGCCAGAGACTTTGCAGTTCGATTTTGAGGTCTTGATAGCGGCTGAGTTTTTTCTGTTGTTTTTCATCAATGCAACTGTCACCCGGTATGGCGACATCAATAATCCAGACTTTTTTCTTTTCCACAATCGTGATGTCTGGTATATTGTGTTCCAAAACTTTGTCAGTCTGGATTCGAAAGTCCCACAGTATTTTTGCATGTTCATTTTCCACGACCTTTGTGAGTTTATGATCCCATCAGTTCTTTACTGCTGGCAGGTGGTACTTTTGACATAAGTTCCAATGAATCATCTGGGCCACAGAGTTGTGTCTTTGTTTGTAGTCCGTCTGTGTGATTTTCTTGCAACAGCTGAGGAGATGATCCATGGTTTCATCAGCTTCCTTATTATTATTATTATTATTATTATTATTATTATTACCATCAGGCAGTTCATCCTAAGGTTTAGGTCAGGCATGGGCAAATTTAGGGCCTCCAGGTGGACTTCAACTCCCACCATTCCTAACAGCCTCAGGCCCTTTCCTTTTCCCTTTCAGCTGCATCCACACCAGGCACGGGGAAACTTAGGTTCTCCAGGTGCTTTGGACTTAGACTCCCACCATTCCTGACAGTCTCAGGAAGCCTAGCTGAGGGGGAAAAGGAAAGGTCCTGAAGCTGTTAGGAATTGTGGGAGTTGAAGTCCAAAGCACCTGGAGGGCCCAAGTTTGCCCATGCCTGGTGTGAATGCACCCATATTACTGGATTATTTTCTTACAAAAAACTGTGCCATGCTGGTTCCCTCCTAACTACATTTATTGAATAGTAATTATCCAAACCTTTGTGGGTAGAACTTAAATCTGAGTAAATATCAGTGTAGGTTGTGAGGCACGCCATATGCACACTTAACATGGTGGTAGGTGCAGTTCTACGGGTGAATATAAATTCTGTTAAAAGCACACAGCTACCATTCAGGCTGGGGAGCTGGGGATTATCTTTTCCAGTGAGATTCACAAAATGCAATAGTAATACCATGTAAATACTTGTGTTTAAATGGCATTGAGGGTTATGTGTAGCAGGAGACTGAAGGTGCATGTGCACCGTAGAATTGAAGCAGTTTGACACCACTTTAAGTGCTGTGGCTTTTTTGTGTGTGTCAGGAGCGACTTGAGAAATAGTACGTTTCTTCTGGTGTGAGAGAATTGGCCATCTGCAAGGACGTTGCCCAGGGGCATCTGGGTGATGTTTTACTATCTTGTGGGAGGTTTCTTTAATGTCCTTGCATGGGGAGCTGGAGCTGACATGAGAGCTCCCCCTGCTCCCTGGATCTGAACTGCTGAGCTTTTGGTCAGCAGTCCTGCTAGCACAAGGGTTTATCATTGCACCACTGGGCACTTTTTAGTGCTGTGGCTCAATACTACAGAATTGTGGGAGCTGTAGATTTCCAAAGTCTTTAGCTTCCTCTTCTAAAGAGTACTGGTGCCTCATCAAACTACAGCTCCCATAACCCCATACCATTGAGCCATGACACTTAAAAGTGGTGTTATACTGCATTAATTTTACAGTTTAGCTGGACCCTAGGATGCAGGCAGAGCCCAATGAAATGTGTAGGAGAGCCTACACCAAATCAAACCTGAATCTCACTAACCAGAATAATCAAAGTGAAGCTATCATACTTTGGACAGATCATCAGGCAATTGTCTGAATTATCTTGATGTAAAAAGGTACAATTTAATTAGTTACAATAATTAGGTGAGCGTTATAAAGATTACTGGACTGCACTACTATTTTTATTATGTATTATTATTACTTCACTTCTATCATGTTTTTTTCTATGGGTGGGATTCAACATGGCATATCCTGTTAGTATAAAGTACCAGAGCTTAGAAATCTTCCTTTTTTGAGCTGTACTTAACCAGAATCCCATAGCAAACTACTAAATTGTTACAGTAAAATATAATTCAGATTATAATCAGTCCTTTCAAAGCTTATGACACAATGTACCGGCTGTCATTTTCTCTATCTCATTTCACTTTGATCTTACAACTACGTGACTGCATATATAGCTGAGGTTTTTATAATGAGCTCCATAACACACCCGAAGAAGTAATTTTTAATCTGTGAAAGCTCATACTAAAATACAT
The DNA here is from genome assembly GCF_037176765.1 of Anolis sagrei. Classification (NCBI taxonomy): domain Eukaryota; kingdom Metazoa; phylum Chordata; class Lepidosauria; order Squamata; family Anolidae; genus Anolis; species Anolis sagrei. The sequence continues at coordinate 286,286,315 of NC_090021.1, read as the reverse complement.
CTGTTAGTCTTGAAGGTGACCCGAGAAAGTGAAGTGCTGTTCATATAATTTATATAGAAATGAACCACAAATCCATTATTTGTTAAAGGGCATTTGCAAAGAGACGGGAAAATTAAGTGTATATTTTCACTTCTGTCAAAATCAAATCTTGCTTCTATTACTTGCATTTCAGCCTTGGTTGGAAATCCCACCAAACCCATGGACACAAAGAGCTTTTTTTGAAGCACTGGAAATATACAAGGCTGAAAAGGAGGAATGTGCTAAGAAATCAAAAACAACCTCAGGGAAGCAGGAAGGATCAAAGGTCATCAAGAAGAGTGAAGAAACTGGTGTCACTTTTGTGTGATGATTAGGTAAAGTCTTCCATGTACACACTGACTAGCTTTTTAGGGAAAGATTTGTAGAGACTTCACTGCCTATAATATCCAAGTGTGAGTCTTGCTATGTTCTGCAAGAATCTGAATTACTGAACTTTGAGATATATTCTGGGAGAACAGGGACTAAAAATCGAAGCAATACATTAACTACATCAAAGCTGGTAATACTTCTACAATAGACATATAGCTGCTATGGTGGAAGTATTTCAGCTCTTCACATTGGTTAAAGCAGTTTTTGAACTTGGCTTATCATGCATAACCACATGTGTTTATGCCATTATTTTAAAAGCGGAATCTGAAGTACTGAATGACAATTATTTTGTACTTATTTGTTGACACAGTGGAACAGGATCACACATCTTTGTATGTCTTATCAGAATGCTAATCGGTGTCATGGAAAGCTCAGTCTGAGTAGCAGAAGCTCACTTTCCTACAGACAACAGATGACTTGGGAGTTAAAAACAAATATGGGTTTGTAAATGCACTTTACCTATCTTTTATATATGTACTCATTTAGCATTTATATCTGTACAAAAATATTTCTCAGTGAAATGAAGAGGATCTTTGGACTACCATAATTGCCTGCCTTCTCATTTTATTACTTCCCCTTTGTAATAAAAATTAATGATTTACATTTATATATCGTGTTCCCCCTAAAACTGGGACTTGAGGTAGCTACATATTTTCAATTGGATGGTCAGAGAAATAGTGGGTGAACACAAGGAATTATTTTTTAAAAAACATCTTCAGTGCTTTAGGTGAGAAAGTTGTATAAAACATTAAAAAATTATGGTAAATGGCTATCCATAGTCATTAATCCAGAATATGTAGATGGCATGAAAGAGTCCTTCAGTAGGAATCTAGAATCTGCAAGAAATTATTCTTGTACTGTGAAGGGACAGCTGAAAACAATACTAAATGTCAGGCAGAAGCAGAACCAAGATACATTTCTCTTAAAACATAATTTCTTCATGTCAGGAAGCTTTGTTTATGTAATTCTGTCCCATAAACCTGTTAAATGGTGTATTTTAGTCTGAGTCAATTTGAGATATGCAGTTCAACCTCATGCTGAGTTAGGAGTGCCTAAGCCCATTGATTTTAATCAGCTTGGTGCACATAACTCTCCTTGGGATCAGGCTGTACATTGGCTTAAATCTCTATACTCCAGCTTACCCGATTTGTGCTTTATCTTGTATGCAGGGCATCTGTTGCTGTCACTTTCCTGCAAACATTGTCACTGCCCAACCCCAGGTTGAACTTAACTCCATAGGAACAAGGTCCATGTATAGACATCACAATTTCGAAGCCAAGCAAGTTGTAAATCTGAAAGGGAATATAAGCAGCGGGGTCATGAATTGCTTAATTGCTGATCATAATACTGTGATGGGTATCATTGCAGAAACTGCTTACCACTAGGTGGTGGTCTGCAACAGAACAATTTTTCACTTAATTGTGTTCTGATTTTACTAAGAATTGTTTTGTAGTACACTGGATATTTTGCCTAAACCAGGAGGTGGAAAAGAATCTATTTATATTACTGGGTGGGTCTGAAATGTGACAAAAGTTCTTCCTGCTTATCTTTCTTGTTTTGATAGATATAAGCATTGAAGCTGGAAAAAGATCAAGGACTCTGGTAACAAAAAAAGAGAGAGTACTTAAAATTAGTGGCATGGGAAAAAGATGAAAAATCTTGGGAACTTTTATTTTCTAGAATTTGCCTGGTGAATTTTATACCTATGTTAGGTTTTTATATTGCTCCCAGTAGGAGTGTTACTAAATATAGCCTTTCCAGAAGAAGCGTGCACAGCATACCTGTTTGCTGCAGAAGAAATGACAATGATAGGAAACTGTTTGCTCTGGCTGAGTGAGGGTTGTTATCTTGTCCACAATGGCAAGTATTGCTTGTTGTTTTGCCTAAATACTATGACAGAGCCAGGAGCAGATTGGGCAATCAAACAACATATGGGGTTTCTAAATGCCCAGGAGGGAATATTGGGAGTGTTTTTCCTAGGACCCCCCAAGTATGCACCATCACTTAGAATCTATGGGGTTGATCATATCATATGTGACAGGAACACTAATTAAAAGGTACAATCCTGATTTAATACATTAAAGTCAGTTCTCCACATTTGCAGATTTGACTTTTGTGGATTTCATGGTTCTCAGATTTGATTAGTATGTTCACTCTAGGAACATCTAAGTCATCCTATGACACTCAGAGGTTAACAAAAGGCAGAAAATTGATCCTAGAGTTACACTGGAAGATCTAGTCATTCCTATAGAGGCGCTCTCTCTGGTTTAAAAACCACTGTTTTTATTATCCTGTCCTACACCCTGAATTATAGTGAATGTTGATTACCCACTGTATTTGATAAAGTTACCTTTCAAGCGATGTGATATATAAAAGCGGTCACTGTGGGAAAGAGGAAACCCAAAGCCCACTGAAACAGCAAGATAATACTGTTGTATGTAGATCATTCATATAAGTATTTAAATCACCAGGTGATGCAAGAAGTCTAAAGCATCACTGTATAGCCTAAGATGTCATAATTATTTTCTGCCTTGAGATGCAGCAAAAATCTTTCGTGGAAGGTTGTGAGATCAGAGGATTTAGATCTAGTTTCTATTTATTTTTAAAAATAAAACCCACATAGTTGACAAGTGGAGGTATCACTTGCTTTATCCAGTGCTGCTTTATGCCATTAGAGTGTATCCGATTCTTCTATATTCACTTTATTTCAGGAGCCAGGCGATCACATGGTGCAGCATTTGATACTGGTCCTAACTTTTCCACCCTGACTGCTTTTGGCAGCGCCCTTGTGTACTCAGGCAGCCCTTCCCAGGAGAGGGTGAGAGACTGACTTGGCCTGCTGAGCCAGAATGGGTTTTGTTCTTTTAAAACTTTACCTGTCTGTCTGTCAGTCAGTCTGTCAGGATGATGTGTGCACTGTTGCTTTATTACATTGTTATCCAGGAAATGTGAGAGTGAAGCTGAGCATGGCTATACTACTGTAGTGAAGATTTTGTCATGTGTAGTCTTTCCAAGCAGTGGGAAACAAGTTCAGGTGCCTCTTCCTTATAAAATGCTGTTTGCTAATAGAGAAAATACAAAATAGGACTTCCTGTTCACTTTCAGGAAGTTATGCTGCCCAAAACAACATGAGGTTTTTATGCAAGGTTTCTGCCCTCCAGAGACCTCTAACAAGGAGAAAGACTCCTGAAGTCTATAGAATTCCATTCCTTCCCCAACACTAGGTGTGTGCTCATATTTGGTAGAAATCACCATTATTAAAACAGAGAGCAGTTCTTTATTTATTCCGCAAAGTATCCAGCAGATAGTGAATCCATTATTTGCAGATCACTGCAGGCCCGTTAGCCTTGGACTTGTAGGTATTATTAAAATAATCAAATGATACAATGCATTTTGAAGAAAGAATAGTGGGCGTAAATGCCCTAAAGTTACCAGACCCTGTCTATGTTGGAAGTTAAGCAAAGTCAACCCTGGTTAGTACTTTTATGGGAGTACAAATAATATCAGATGCTGTAGGCTATATTTCAAAAGGAAGGAACTGGGGCAAAACACCTGTAATTATTCCTTGCCTCCGTATGTCAACATTTGACTTGAAGGCACTTACACACATGAAGAGGGTTTTAATTAAATTTGTCCGCTTCGTTTTCTGGTTGGTCCTTCCCCCAGTTAATCATAAATGATATATACAGCTCTTATCTATAAGTTGCCCAAATTATTGATAAAGAAACATTCAATTATGAAAAAATAAGATAATGTAATTTACTAAGTGAACATGGTTTTTACAACTTGAAGCAATGCTCTGACTTGAAAAGTATCTACATTTTCTGCTCTGGTGCATAATCTTACAAATGGGAAAGTAAAGCCTATGTTCCCATGACTCAAATAAACAAAAAGCTGCTGTAATTACTCTTTTCTCTTTTGTCCTTACTGTGCTTATCAGAGGCAGCATCCAGAAAAGAAATAACTCTCAGTTCTGGGCTCATTCAAGTCAGAATTCCCAAAAGAAAAGCTATCAGATGTGATATAGATGAGTGGCACAGAGGCTGAAAGAAGCTCAGTGGATTGCTATCTTTACTAATCAAATTCTCCTTGAGTGGTAAAAAGCACGGCATCCTCCATGCCTCTGTATTGAAACTACATTCACAGAGAAATCATCTTGTTCAGAGCTGAAAACTATTCTGCTCTTACCTCTTAAATCCAGTCCCATGTTTGAGTTCTGATTTCATTTAGATCCCGGATTAGCTTTAGATATATTGTAAGCTTTAAACATTTTAACATAGCCAATGTTCATAGGCTCTATGGCAGAGGAAACTTCTGAAGATATCAAGAGATACTGGTAAGAGGAAATATCTGTCCAAACCATGTACATGGAAGATACAATGCAGGTAGGAGTTTAATATAGAAATATTGCCTACTGTCATCATATGGACAGATGTGGAATAGACAAAGCAGTGCAGAGCTGTTTTGCTTTGAGCTTCCATAAACAGAAGCAGCCTGGCAATCCAGACATGGGTGCCATGGCATTTTCTTCAACAGAAGTTAGAAGGCATAATATTCCTCTAGAGCAATGGTTCCCAAAGTGTGCTTCATGGAGTGCTTGAGGTTCTGCAAAGCATACTGAGGAGCTCTATGGTTCCCTCCTCCCCCGCAAGCTTTCCCTCCTCTTTCCTGCTCCTCCCCACTCCCTCACCGACAAAAGCCTTTTTCTCTTGGCCTTCCTTGCTTCTGAAACCCTATTTCCCTCCCATTGCTCAGAGGGTGCTTTGATTGTGCTTTTCCTGCATGGAAGAAGGGAGTTGAAGTGGATGGCCCCTGGGGTTTCTGCTATTGTTGTTGTTGTTTTTACAAAGGCTGGGTGGCCATCTGTTGGGGGTACTTTGATTGTACTTTTCCTGCATGGCAGAAGAGGTTTGGACTGGTTGCCCCCGGGGTCTTCCACTAAAATACTGTTGAGTTTATGTTGGTCAAAAAGTTTGCCTTTGCCGGATACATATAAATGATATAGAATATAATATATAAACATTTATTAAGGCTCCACAAGAAACTAAAAAGCGCTCAGCAGCTGAAAAAATTTGAGTATCCCTGCTCTAGAGTCAAACCTAATCCTTGGTCCTCCAGGTTTTTGGGACAGCAACTCCCAGAAGCCCCAGCCAGCTTGGCCAACTATCAGGAATTCTAGGAGCTGAAGTCCAACATGTTGCTGTTGTTCATTCGTTCAGTCGTCTCCGACTCTTCGTGACCTCATGGACCAGCCCACGCCAGAGCTCCCTGTTGGCCGTCATCACCCTCCGTCACCACCCCCAGTCCAGTCACTTCAAGGATGCCATCCATCCATCTTGCCCTTGGTCGGCCCCTCTTCCTTTTACCTTCCACCTTCCCCAGCATAATTGTCTTCTCCAGGCTTTGCTGTCTCCTCATGATGTGGCCAAAGTACTTCAACTTTGTCTCTAGTATCCTTCCCTCCAATGAGCAGTCGGGCTTTATTTCCTGGAGGATGGACTGGTTGGATCTTCTCGCAGTCCAAGGCACTCTCAGCACTTTCCTCCAGCACCACAGCTCAAAAGCATCGATCTTCCTTCGCTCAGCCTTCCCTAAGGTCCAGCTCTCACACCCGTAGGTTACTACAGGGAATACCATGGCTTTGACTATGCGGATCTTTGTTGCCAGTGTGATGTCTCTACTCTTTACGATTTTATCGAGATTGGACATTGCTCTCCTCCCAAGAAGTAAGCATCTTCTGATTTCCTGGCCACAGTCTGCATCTGCAGTAATCTTTGCACCTAGAAATACAAAGTCTGTCACGGCCTCCACATTTTCTCCCTCTATTTTCCAGTTGTCAATCATTCTTGTTGCCATAATCTTGGTTTTTTTGATGTTTAGCTGCAACCCAGCTTTTGCGCTTTCTTCTTTCACCTTGATTAGAAGGCTCCTCAGCTCCTCCTCGCTTTCGGCCATCAGAGTGGTGTCATCTGCATATCTGAGGTTGTTAATGTTTTTTCCAGCAATTTTCACCCCAGCTTTGCATTCATCAAGCCCCGCACATCGCATGATGTGTTCTGCATAAAAGTTAAAAAGGTTGGTGAGAGTATGCAGCCTTGCCGTACGCCTTTCCCAATCTTGAACCAGTCTGTGGTTCCGTGGTCAGTTCTTACTGTTGCTACTTGGTCCTTGTACAGATTCCTCAGGAGAGAGACAAGGTGGCTTGGGATGCCCATCCCACCAAGAACGTGCCACAGTTTATTATGATCCACACAGTCAAAGGCTTTAGAATAGTCAATGAAGCAGAAATAGATGTTTTTCTGAAGCTCCCTGCCTTTCTCCATTATCCAGCGGATATTGGCAATTTGGTCTCTTGTTCCTCTGCCTTTTCTAAACCCAGCTTGAACATCTGGCAACTCTCGCTCCATGTATTGCTGGAGTCTTCCTTGCAGGATCTTGAGCATTACCTTACTGGCATGAGAAATAAGAGCCACTGTACGGAAGTTTGAGCAGTCTTTCGCATTTCCCTTTTTTGGTATGGGGATATAAGTTGATTTTTTCCAGTCTGATGGCCATTCTTGTGAAGTCCAACATACCTGGACAATAAAGTTTGGAAACTACTGTTCCAGACATTTCTAAAGCAATGGCTCATGGAGCCCTTCTTCAAACTAGCAACAGGACAAGACTGCATCTAGTACTGAGACTGGTACCTCTTGTAGAGGACTTGCTTCAGAGCAGAAATGGAAAAATTTTCATCAAATGTCTAGATGTCTGGAAAGGAAGCATAACTCACTACGCAACTACAACATCTGCACTTCATAACAAGAATCCCCCTGCTCAGTTTCTAAATGCAGTTTAGACTTAGAAACCAAAAGACTACCAATTACTTTTGCAGAAGGGAGCAAGATTGCTTTTTATGGTGATCTGGCCGTACCTTTTGAAGTGCAAGCACTCAGTATGATAATTCTCACAGCCATGCCCCCAAGGAAAGTCCAAAAATGAAAGCAGCTATGTTGATGCATATCAACAAACCAGTTCTAGCAGCCTTCTTTTCCAGCCGGAATAGGTCTTTTGTAAAACACACAATTAAGAACAAACCACCTCCAAATCCAACATGGTAAATTATACTATTGAGGTTCATGGCAATACATTATAGCTAGAAAAAAAATCCATACCCTCACAACATTCCCCTGAGCATTGCAGCTAAACATAAAGCATGATGGGGTCCTGGTGTTTTGGTTCAGTGATTCCCAACTCCACTATGTCACATGTTTTCTGTGTTAATAAAGGAGGAGACAAAACCTAGTGCCAGTTATTCAATTGGAGGTTTTTACTGATATCCATCAACTTATAATATTGCTGAATAGAATGATATCACTTCAATTATTTTAATAAAGAAATTTAAAATATACAGATTTGCTGTAACTGTTTATTTTATTCCTCCCATTCTACACTAGATGTCTGTTCTTATTTAGTAAATGCAGAGTCAATTGAAGACCTAATTAGAGTTAAGTACAATGCTACTCAAAGATGAAGTACTTTGGCCACATAATGAAAAGATAGGAAAGCTTGGAGAAGATAATGATGCTGGGGAAAATGGAAGGAAAAAGGAAGAGGGGCCAACCAAGGGCAAGGTGGATGGATGATATCTTTGAAGTGACTGGCTTGACCTTGAAGGAGCTGGGGGTGGTGATGGCCAACAAGTAGCTCTGGCATGGTCTGGTCCATGAGGTCACAAAGAGTCAGAAGTGACTGAATGAATAAACAACAAAATGCTACTCAGATCTCTTGAGCATGTAAACAGCATTACTAGGACCCCCACAAATTTATAAAATAACTTCCTAGAAAGAAAGATGCTTTAAAACTAGTTTATTTTTAGCACTGTTGCCATATTCATCTGAAATGTTGAAATTCAAAATTCAGAGTAAATATACTTTCAATTTTAAAGGACTTTGTTCCTGCAAGAGTTAAAACATTGTACAGTTAGAAGTAGTGACTAATTTTCTTAAGTACTGGTGTATCTTCCAGCATCCATCTGGTTAAAGTTGGTGTGTTTGTAAGCACCAGAATTTGGTGTGGGGCCTAGAAAACTCATTGGAATAAGATATAAGTAATAGCATCATTTATTGTAAAAACATAGATACAAGTTGAATATCTCTTATCCAAAATGCTTGAGACCAGGTGTATTGGATTTCAGAATAATGGTATTTCCATATATGTGCATAATGAGATAATTTGGATATAAGTAAACACAAAATTCATTTGTTTCTTACAGACATAGCCTAAAGTCAAGGTTATAAACAGAAAGTTAAATGTGTCACTGTCTCAGAAAGTAAAAGCATCACTATCTCATTCTTCCATATGGCTAATAACAAATTTTTGAGTTACTGATTTTTGTATTTCCAGGTAAGGGATGCTCAGCCTTTACTACATTTATTCAGAAGAAACCAGAGCAGCTTACTCAGACATTATTGCACAACAGCTAAAATATAATTACAAATTGCAAATAATAAAAAGTAATGAAAGCAGCAAGATTAAAAATAAAAACCATATAACAGAAAAAGAAAAGTGACAGATCAAAAGGGAAAAACAATCTCTATGGAAATACAAAATAACATAAAGTAACTCAAGAGCCTTCAATTCATGTCAAAGTGCTCCTCAAAAATCAAGAACTTGGCATCTAAAAGCTAAGTATTGGGACTGCCTTCCCTAATGTAATATGTCAAAAGGGCCCTGTCAATCAAGATCATGTGTCCTAATTTAGAGACCACGGTTCTTTGCTTTGCAAAGTGCTTTGCTTTGTCCCAACAAGCTATTTCTATTATGGTTAGTTGCCATAAGTTGTAATTATGTCTGTGTTATATGTAGACTTGTAAACTAATTAGAATGTATTCCTTGTGTGTATGTTTGATTGGTTGTCCCTAACAGATCTTCTTCCTCGAGCTTTAATGTCTTTCTGCTATCTGATGTCCCCGAACTTCTCGTCTTCTTTCTTATTTCATCTTTCTACTTGTCCCATCATTTTTTCATCTCCCTTTTTAGTTGCTGATATTGAGTTTCAAAATGAAATACTGTATAATATGAAGTAGCTAGCTTGAGTTGACTGTCTGGATAAATATATAGCTGAAGGCAGCATATGTTGAGGCCAGAACAGGCTGTCCAAAGTCAATTTAAAAACAAAGACATAAGATGTAGAAGATAAATGAGAAGTCCTGGAGTTAGCTCCTAAAAACAAAATTGGTCCTCAGTCTCACAGGCCATCTGGTTATAGCTTTTCTTTCTTTTATTTTCTTTTGCACTGTGGGAATCACGAGAATTATTATCTAGATAAATTAGGGTAATTCTTAATTTGTAACTATATCTCTAGAATATAAAAATCCAATGCAAATGGGTGTGCTTTTTGGCAATACATAACTAATATATTTCTGCTGTTCAGGAGTTTAATGCTAACCTCCAATATTGGAGAAAGGAAACTATTCTGGTACTCAAGTCATACAGGCCTTTAAAAGCAAGCACAAATACCTGACCATTAATAAGAAATTAATGCACTTGAGTGTGTGCGGAAGAGAAAAACCCTTTCAAATGTTCATTTCCATATCAAATGGGAATATCTATGTATGTCTTCAGACAAAACAAAACTAGCATTTTTATCTGTCATACAAAGCTAATCCCTCAATACTGTACCTGTTCATAATTTTCGTACTTCTACATTTCAAGCAAATGTGTCAGGTTTTTAATGAGTATGCTGAGTATATATATACGCGCACTTTATTATGTAAAAGGAATTAATGTGTATCAGGAATGAGCAAAGTATGCCTCCCTTGAGCCAAAAATTTTGTTTGCTCCTCTAGGGGATGTGGGGAAAATATCCACTACATTTGGAGTCCCCACATCAAAATGTAATGACGTTTTGAGCTAATATATATCCCATAGTAACCTTTATTTGAATCAGGAAGCAAATGGGAAGAGACTCCCTCTCCTGGGGCTAAAATGGTGCAGGAAGGCCCCCGAACATGGTGAAAATGCTGCCACATTCCTTAAAGGTCATTTGAGGACAATTAAGATTGGGTGCCGGATCTTGGGAGATCGGATGCTGTTGTCTCCCAGGCTTCCACAGCTGTTTACCTCTGGTATACAGAGTGGGAGAATCCAAGGCACATAAAGCTCAAAGACCCCAAATATATATAGTATTTTTAAGTATGAATATTCTTAACATTTTGCATGCAACAAAGAAGCATAATCTCAGATTTTACACATCATTACTATGTGTGCTAATCATATGTGTGCACATATTAACAGTGTATGGTGAGTTTATGTGTGTGTATACAAGGACAGAAAGGATGCTGCTCCTTTAGAGGCACTAAGTCCAGTGCTGATTTATCACCCCTTCTTTAACGTTTCCCCCACTTTGTTAGCAGCTTGAATCCTGCCTTGTCACTTTTGCTGTGCTGCCAAAAGCAACAGCCTATTATGGAAGCAGAACATTTCCAAGCTTGTTCTTACAGACTTCCATAAAAAAGGAGGCCTTGACAAACCTCTCCATTCAGCTCCACAACAACCAGTATATCAGCAGTGCATGAGGACACTGGGCAGGATTGTGCAATCTGCTCTCTATTGTGGTTGCTGTAACATCCCCTGCTAGATAGCCAGACTCAGAGCTTGTTCAAAAGGCTGTTTCTCAAGAGCCCGCTGAGCTCCCCCCTCCGCCCTCCATCCCTATGAATGCCCTCACTCAATCAATGAAGCTTCCCTTATCTGAGATCTTGGCTTATCTCCAGCTGCAGCTAGTGTGTGCTCTCTTTCCCTCTCTCCCTCTCCAGGATTTTCCCATTCTCTGTTTGTTTGTGACCCTTAATCCTGGTTATCATGTACACAGGGTTCCACTGAGAAAATGAGCTTTATCTAAATTTGGCCAGTCTAATTGAAATGGATTAATAACATCATCTGTACATAATAAACCAACCTAGATCTGCTGAGAGATACAATCGTACTGAGAAAGAGGCTTGAAAATGCCCTTCCTGCTTTGGGTACACAAGATAAATCTGAAATTATACTTAGACACAGTATGTGTATTTATATGTATATGAAGCGATCCCCAGCTAAGATGCCAGATTTAATTCATGCGGGACTCCTTTAGGGTGGTGGGTTTCCCCCCTGTTCTAGTTAGATGTATTAAAGCTGATTTGATGCTCACAGAACATGACATCCAAGAATTGCTTGCTTGGTGATACTAAAAAGATACTATCTGCAGTGTAAAAATAGCTGGTGACTAAAGACAAAGCCTCAGACTTGGAGACTCCAAGGTTCTTACTTTTTAAAGGGGTTGGGTGGGAGAAGTGTATGAGAGGGGAAATTCAGATAATAAAACAGAGAGAAACTGCACTACAGAATTACTATGTGCAAGTATAACAGTATCCGCAAATGAAGCTGCCTTTCTGCACTCTGATCCTGTACTGTATAAAAGGATTGTGGTAGCTGAATGTTATTATTGCAAATTATATTATTGGCAATATGCTAGGGCCAACAAGGAGAGTTCTCGTGTCTTTATTAACTTAATTATGTTAGAGATAATCTTGGCATCTCTAGGCAGACTTTCCAAAGCCTTTCCCTCCAATATTCTTTCTTTCACTTGAAAAAGAGAGATCATTGCAGTGTGAGTGAATGAATTTAAACTGAGTCAGAGCTGTGGTCCCTCTAGCTCTGTATTGTCTGCTCAGATGGACCAAAGCTCTCTTGAGCCTTAGGCAGAAATCTTTCTCAGCCTTATCAGACAGGGTTTAACTGGAAATGCCATGAGGTGAACTTGAGATCTAGGCATGCTGAGTATGTGCTGTACAATGTAATAGTGGCCTCCTACGAAGTCCTGAGATAAAACAACCACAAAACAAAAACTTATACGTTCTCTCAGCCAAGAGACAATGGGATCATATATGCTTACATTGCACATTATTTGAGGTATTATTTGACTGCATTATTTCTGTAATGTAGATGTACCCTGGGTGGGACTCAAGGCAGCTTTCATAAGTTAAAACATTTACATATAAAATAAAATAAATAAAAGTGTAATTAAGCTATCAATAAGATTCACATCAATTAAAAGCATAGCAATTAAAAATAATAAATAAAAATAACAGCATGTGAAAGGTCCTTTTCTGCTAAGGAAAGGGCTCCCACAACAACAATGGCAAATTCTCCTGTCTATAAAAGGATAGCAAGGAGGTTCCCAATCTAACCACTCTGGAGATAATTTGGGAGCAGACACCTGTGCTCCTACCTGATGTCTCTCTGAAGATTGTGGGTCAAGCAGAAGAAAAATGGTAGCAAATTCAAACAAAACATCACTGTAGTATTTGACACAATAGAACAGGAATATTTATAGTGGTCCACAAAAATCAACACAAGTATCATGAAAGCAATATGAATTAAATGAAAAAGCCTGGGAAATTTGAAAGGCTTTGGGGTCAAAATCATATTGAAATACAAGCCAAATAATTTTCCCAGAAGAGAGCATTCCACAGCTGTAATGCCACAACTGAATAGGGTTTTTTTAGTTGTAGCTATTAACTGCATCTAGGATGGTGGGGGCATCATGAGAAAGCTAAATCAGATTTTAATATGCCGACAGGCCTAAACCGAGACAAACAGCCTTTCAGGTATCCAATTCCTAGTTTCAGTCACTGAGTACTACTCTATTGTTCCTCCCAGTGCTGAACTCCTAACACACAGTAATGAACAAACCTACGTAATTAGAAGCTAGGACTAAATCGCCTAGTCTCAAACTTTGCTAGTGTTGGAATTTTGTTTCTACTCTGAGGGTTTTTTTTTAAAAAAGATGAAGATCTTCCAAATTGAACTTTTTGAAGAATTATCAATGTACAAGTTGAAGTATTTTCCTTTTTTCTTCCGTCAATCATTCTGTATTATCCCATGCCTCCTCTTCCTCATTAAAAGCAGATATGTACAGGAAAAATACTTTTAAAAATTAAAAGTTACTATACTGTATATATTGAGAAGGCATTTTAAAAACTGAAAATAATTTCACCTATTATTAATATATCAGATTCACCTAATTTCTGCTGAAGTTCTATAACTTGTGATAATAATCTCAATTCATACTACAGCTACTGTAATATATCACCGCTGAGGTCACACCATGACACATGTTAATGTCTTTTTTGTTGGCATGCAGGTTTAAAGCTCAATGCCTTATCTGAATTTTCCTGTCAGCAAAAACAAGATCCCACTCAGCATTCTGCAATTAGGATAATTAATCCCTTGATTCAGCTAAAGAATACCAACTAAGAAATAGGCTTAAATACGAAGGGTGGAGGGGGAAAATTTAAAGTATAACCATTTAAAAATTATTCTAGTACCATCAATTTTATCTTAAAGTAACAGCCTGTTTGAGAGTGAACAGGTTTAGGGATGCTATCCAAAAAGGGCTTTGGGATGCAAGTGTGGGAGAACATAAACATGTATGAACATAATTGGAAAAGGGCGTAATGCCACATGGAAAAGTGAAAACTAATCGTACTTGACACTGTCCATTTATCTTCTGTTTTAGCAAATTAAGATAATACCATACTTAAAGCATTAAGTGCTAAAATGCAGATATTCTTTTCACTTCTGCTATTAAATCAAAACAGCCAAGGATAAAAATATACCCTCTTGATTTCTCATGATTGCAGTTCTGTATACGTGGGAACAAGTCCTGTTGAATCAATTAAGCTTACCTCTGAGTACCACTGTTGAATTCATGCAGTTTGACACCACTTTAACTACCAAGGCTTAATGCCATGGATTCACAGGAGCTGTAATTTTTCTCTGCCATAAATGCTGGTACTCCACAAAACTGCAAATTGCATGATTCCATGGCATTGAACCATAACAATTAAAGTGGTGTTAAACTGAATTAATTTAACAGTGTAAATGTATCCTGAGTAGACATGTACATACTTACACGGTGATATGCTTTCTCTTTCTTGTGTTTGCTTACAAATTTCCTTTGTTCACCATGACAGCAGCTCTTTCTTCATTTCTTTTCTTCATCAGATACTTATCAGCATTTGTCAATACACGTGTTTTACGCATTTATACATGTCACAGTCACATTTTTTCTCTTGGTGGCTGCAGAAATCAAATGCCTACATGCCAGTCATACAGTCCTGTGTCTTTTTGTTACAACAATCAGCACATAAATAGTTCTAAGCCAAATGTTACATTGCAGAAACATTTGGAGCACTGCCTACTTCAGGACTCGTTCTGTGTATGAAATACTCCAGGAAGAGGCTTTCAATAACTGGATTGTACTGCTACTTTCATATTGTAGGGCCTGTTATAACATCAGAAGCAGATCTAATTCCAGATTGGGCTGTCTTTTTAAAAAATCTGAAGTATCCCCAGCAGTCAGGTGTAAACCTTGTGGGAAACATTGAAAGAAAACTAGAGCAGAAGACACTTAGATCAGTGGTTCTCAACCTGTGGGTCCCCAGATGTTTTGGCTTTCGTCTCCCAGAAATCCTAACAGCTGGTAAACTGGCTGGGATTTCTGGAAGTTGTAGGCCAAAACACCTGGGGACTCAGAGGTTGAGAACCACTGACAGATGCTTAGAAAGAGCAGCTCAAACATTAACATTGCTCAGATCTCATCAGTCAGTTTTCAATTATGCACTTGGTCTTCTATTACCATAATGAAGGGTGCAGTTACACTTTAGAATTATTACAGTTTGACACCACCCTAACCGCCCTGGCTCAGTGCTATGGGATCACGGGAGCTGCAATTTGACAAGGCCTTTAGCCTTCTCTGCTAAGGAGCACTGATGCCATCCCAAATGAAGCAGAGAGTGTTTGAGGACTGGGACATCCATAAGGATACCAAGGTGCTTGTTTATAAAGCTATTGTCCTCCCAACCCTGCTATACGCTTGCGAGATGTGGACTGGCTACAGACGTCACATGCAACTGGAATGATTCCATCAGCGCTGCCTCTGGAAAATCCTGCAAATCTCTTGAGAAGACAAGCGGACAAATGTCAGCGTGCTGGAAGAAGCAAAGACCACCAGCACTGAAGCGATGGTCCTCTGCCATCAAATCCGCTGGACCGGCCATGTTATCCGGATGCCTGACCACCGTCTCCCAAAGCAGTTGCTCTACTCCGAACTCAAGAACGGAAAACGGAATGTTGATGGGCAGGAAAAGAGATTTAAATATGGGCTCAAAGCCAACCTTAAAAACTCTGGCATAGACACTTCGAACTGGGAAGCCCTGGCCCTTGAGCACACCAGCTGGAGGTCAACTGTGACCAGCAGTGCTATAGAATTTGAAGAGGTACGAATGGAGGGCGAAAGAGAGAAACTTGCCAAGAGGAAGATGCGTCAAGCCAACCCCGACTGGGACCGCCTTCCACCTGGAAACCAGTGCCCTCACTGAAGGAGAAGATGCAGATCAAGAATAGGGCTCATAGCCACCTGTGGACCCACTGCCAGTACACTGATCTTGGAAGACTATCCTACTCAGACAACGAGGGGTTGCCTGAGTAAGTAAGTAAAGTAAGCCTTCCCAAACTACAGCTCCCAGGATTCCACAGCATTGAGCCAGGGAAGTTCAAGTGGTGTTAAACTGCATTAATCCTACAGTGTAGATTCACACATAGATATCAATTTTGTGCTCCTCCGCTCTTCCTAGTGCTGTCCCTGAAGGCAACTGAATCCCATTTGCTGTGTTTTGCAGAGCAGCTGATTATTATCTGAGTCGTAGTGGACCTAAATAGCAAAAAGGCAGCAGATCTCATGCTAATGGCCCAGTTCATCTCACAAATCATACGTTCTGACACAGCTTTCATCAATCACTAGGGCTTTTAATAATTCACTACAGCAATTAAATTTTCAAATTGCCCATTTCCCTTTTGTTAGGATAGTGAAAAGTAGATGGATAGGGTCAAATCCCTTTAAAGGAAATGGCAGCAGAAAAAATGAGAATTAATTTTAGCTGCCAAGAAAGAAATTTCAGCTGGTTGATCAAAAGGCTTCAGAGACGTGGTTTTCCACTTCAAGGGGGACTGTGGCACTTCTAGAGACAACTTCCAAGTTCCATGATTCTCAGAAGATCCCAAAAGTCTTAGTTTGAATGTAACATATATGCAATCGTACATTGTTTAGCATGCAGTATTGTGAGAACAACGTAAGACGATAAAACATCAAGCTGAGGCACTTGAAGACAAATGCGTTTTTTTCCCATCAGCACAGGAAGTACATCTACACTCTAGAATTAAGGCAATTTGACACAATTTTAACTGCTATGGCTCAATGCTATGGAATAATGGGAGTTGTAGTTTGCAAGATCTTGATAACTTCCTCTGCCAGAGAGTACTGGTGCCTTGAGCCAGGGCAGTCAAAGTGGTGTCAGGAACTGCTTGAGCTTGACAATATATAGATGGAACTCTGAGGCCCCTTCCACACATGTGAATAAAATCCCACATGACCTGCTTTGAATTGGAATATATGGCTGTGTGGACTCTGATAACCCAGTTCAAAGCAGATATTCTGGGTTATATAGGTGTGTGGAAAGGGCCTGAGTCCACACTGCCATATATTCCAATTCAAAGCAGATATTGTGGGATTTTTATGTCTTGACAGTCTGGGTTATATGGCTGTGTGGAAAGGCCCTGAGTCCAAACTGCTATATAACCCAGTTCAAAGCAGATATTGTGGGATTTTCTGCCTTGGTATTTTGCGTTATATGGCTGTGTGGAAAGGCCCCAAGTCCACACTGCCATATATTCCAGTTCAAAGGAGATATGCTGTGTGGAAAGGCCCTGAGTCCACACTGCCATATATTACAATTCAGAGCAGATATTGTGAAGTTTTCTGCCTTGATAGTCTGGGTGACTTTATGACTATGTGGAAATGCCCTGACAAACTCCCCAGTTTTCTGAACTTCTGCCTTCTCTACCGTGCAACCAAACCGTGCGGGGTACTTATAGTCCAACCTGTACCAGGAGGCGGGGACATATACCATGATGTCTCCTCTTTCGACCTATCCCAGCCATCGCGTCTTGAGTTTGAACCAATACGAGAGGAGGTGAGGGCGGGCGGGCGAGGAGGGAGCTCGGGAGTAAATCAAAACGCCCTGAAAAAAGAGGCGGGGTCAAATTTTTGACAGGCGTACCCCGCTGCCCAATGGCGACGAGGAACTGCTTCCGAGTTAGCCAACCGGGGAGCGGGGAAGGCGAGCGAGGCGAAGGAGGCGGGCTCTGTTGCCAGGGCGTCGGGGAAGGGGGCGGCCGCGGGCGGCTTGGCGGCTGAGGAGGCGCTGAAGGGAGGCAGGCAGGCAGGCGGCTGCGGGGAGCAGGTGAGAGCGAGCGAACGAGCGGCCGGCTGAGTGGGCCCGGGGAACTCTCCGGGGTGGGGCCGCTCTGAGGGGAAAGGGCGGCGGGGAAAGGCCCGGGCTTGAGAGAGAGAGAGGAATTGAGAGGAAGAGGGCGAAGGTGCCTCGCCTCAGGCGCTGAGGGAAGAAGGAAGGGATAAAGGAGCCAGCGAGAGAGCGAGGGCGTCTTGAGGGGAAGAAGGGAGTGAAGAAGCCAAGGCGGGAGAAGAAGCAGCAGCAGCAGCAGCAGCCCCGGAGCGAAGGGGGCTGCCCAGGAATGCAGGCGGGCGAGGAGCCCTGAGGGAAGGAAGGAAGGAAGGCGGAGGGCTGAGGCAGGCGACCTCCGCCCCAAGTCCTCCTCGCTCTCGGCCCCGGAGGCCTCGGACGGTGTCCTCACTTCCCTCAGGAGTGGCCTCCCTCTCAGAAGGGCTAGGCCCCGGCTTCCTCTTCGGTTCGTTCGCTGAGGTATTCTTGCCTTTCCTTTTTTGGAGGAAGGTTGCCAACTAACTGGCTTTCTTTCCTCCCTTCCCTTCCTTCCTTCCTTCCTTCCTCAGAGCAGCTCATGTCTCTCTCATGCTTTTTTTTTTTTTTTGGCAGCCAATTCCTTTCCCCCTGGATGCTGTCTCTCTAAGGGGGCATCTATTCTGCATCATCTAGAGAACCATTTGATTTACTTCAAAATAATTATTGCTATTTTTGTTAGTTATTTATGGTATTATTGAAACACACCAAGATGAGTCCACAACAAACAAGATCACTCTGCTGCCTATTATATTTGATCACACGTCGGACACTTCCCAGGTGTCTAGGACTGTGTGATATATCGACGAATAATGTGTGCAGATTCTAGTAAGGTGGCCTTTTGCAGCTGGCAGCTGGTAATTTTTGTCAGCGCCGATCGTGTTTAAGTGCAGGCCAGGGTCTTTAGGCACTGCACCCAGTGTGCCAATCACCACTGGGACCACCTTGAATGGCTTGTGCCAGAGTCTTTGCAGTTCGATCTTTAAATCCTCATATCGTGTCAGCTTTTCCAGTTGTTTCTCTTCAGTCCTGCTGTTGCCTGGATTGCAACATCGACAGTCCATACTTTGTTTTTTAACACGATCGTGAGGTCAGGAGTATTGTGCTCCAAAACTCTGTCTGAATCCGGAAGTCCGAGAGTAGCTTGAATCTGGATATTCAAGTTTCCATAGCTGGTACATCTGTTTTGGTATCCACGTTTTTGTGGTTCTGATCTATAATAGCAGTTCATGCGCCAAAAAAGAAAAGAAAAAAGGGGAGTATTGTGTTCCAAAACTCTGTCTGAATACAAAAGGCGCAGAGGAGTTTGACGTGTTCATTTTCTGTAACTTTTTCCGGCTTGTGATCCCACCAGTTCTTTGTTGCAGTTAGATGGTATTTGTGGCACAGGTTTCAGTGAATCATCTGTTATGCCTCTGCTTGTAGTCTGTCTGCACGATCTTCTTTTAGCAGCTGAGGATGTGATCTATTGTTTCATCTGCTTCCTTGCAGATTCTACATTTGGGATCTGTTGTCGACTTTTCAATTCTGGCTTTGATGGCATTTGTTCTAATAGCTTGTCCTTGGGCTGCCAGAATCAGGCCCTCTATCTCCTTTTTCAATTATTATTATTATTTTGTCCCACCACCTTTCTTCTGCTATAGCAGTGGTTCTCAACCTTCCTAATGCCATGACCCCTTAAAACAGTTCCTCATTTTGTGGTGACTCCCAACCATAAAATTATTTTCGTTGCTACTTCATAACTGTAATTTTGCTACTGTTATGAATTTTCATGCAAATATCACAATACGCTGGATGTGTTTTCATCCCCTGGACCAAATTTGGCGCAAATACCTGATATGCCCAAATTTGAATATGGTGGGGTTGGGGGCGCATGATTTTGTCGTTTTAGAGTTGTAGTTGCAGGGATTTATAGCTTACCTACAATCAAAGAGCATTCTGAACTCCACCAACAATGGAATTGAACCAGTCTTGGCACACAGAACTCCCATGACCAACAGAAAATAATGGAAAGGTTTGGTGGGCATTGAACTTGGGTTTTGGAATTGTAGTTCACCTACATTCAGAGAGCACTCTGTACTCAGACAATGATGGACCTGGACCAAATTTGACATGAATACTCAATATGCCCAAATGTGAGCACTGGCGGAGTTTAGGGAAAATAAACCTTGACATTTGGGGGTTGTAGTTGCTGATATTTATAGTTCACCTACAATCAAAGAGCATTCTGAATACCACCAATAATAGCATTGGGCCAAACTTCCCACATAGAACCCCTATGACTAACAGAAAATACTGTGTTTTCTGATAGTCTTTGGCAACACCTCTGATACCCACTTGCGACCCTCCCCCCAGGGGTCCTGATTTCCAGGTTGACAAACACTGTGCTATAGGGACTTGGCTGCTGTATTGCTAGGGGTGTATCTACACTAGGCGTGGGCAAACTTCGATCCTCTAGCTGTTTTGGACTTCAACTCCCACAATTCCTATCAGCCGGAGTTGAAGTTCAAAACACCTGGAGGACCGAAGTTTGTCCATGCCTGGGCCACATGGTCAAATTAATAATAATAATGTATTTAATTTAATTTATTTTTTATCCTGCCTTTCTCCAGATATAGCAGACATGGGCAAACTTCAGCTCTCTGTGTGTTTTGGACTTCCACAATTCCTAATAGCCTACTGATAGGCTGTTAGGAATTGTGGGAGTTGAAGTCCAGAACACCCAGAGGGCTGAAGTTTGCCCATGCCTGTGGTATAGGGACTTAGGTGCTGTATTGGTAAGGGTGCATCTACATCATCAAATTTATTATTATTTTTTATACTGATTTAGTTTATTTATTTTTATCCTGTCTTTTTCCAAATATAGAGACGCAAGGGTGCTATATTGCTAAGGTTGCAGCTACACTGTCAAATTTATTATTATTATGTAACGATAAAGGTTTCCTCTGACATTAAGGCTAGTTGTGTTCGACTCTGAGGGTGGTGCTCATCTCCATTTCTAAGCCAAAGAGCTGGTGTTGTCTGTAGACACCTCCAAGGTCATGTGGCCAGCATGACTTCATGGAGCACCATTACCTTCCCGCAAAAGCAGTACTTATTGATTTACTCACATCTGCATGTTTTTGAACTGCTAGGTTGGCAGAAGCTGGGCCTAGCAGCGGGAGCTCACCCTGCTCCCCAGATTCTAACTGCCAACTTTTTGGTCAGCAAGTTCAGAAGCTCAGCGGTTTAACCCACTGAGCCACCAGTGGGTTAAATTAAATTATTATCATTTATACTTTTGTTCATTTTTATTCTGGCTTTCTCCAAATATAGGGACTTAAGGATGCTATATTGCTAAGGTTGCAACTACACCACCAAAGTTATTATATTATTATTATTATTGTTTACTTTATCCCCCCCCCCCCCCGTCCTGCCTTTCTCCCAATATAAGGAGAATGCTATATTGCTCAAGGATGTTGTATTGCTAAGGGTGCATCTACAGTGTTGCATTGATTATTATTCTTACATTTATATTTATTTACTTTATTTTTTATCCCATCTTGCACCTGATATAGGGACCCAAACCAGTGAACAGCAAACATGACACAACACAATTTTTAAAATATGGCTATAAAAATTTTGAAAAACATTAAATCTTTTGTATCATGGAGCATAAGAATATTTAAAAACAATTACAACTATATTGAAAACTACAACCTCTCCCAAATTCCACTTACTATATTAAAATACCATATTCTTAAGTTGTAAGACACACACTAATTTCAGTTCCACCAACAGAAAAAGTTTTATTTATATATTAAAAAGCACCTACCATTCTAAGATGCACCGTGTTTTTAGAGATGTTTGTATGGGGAAAAGTGTGTCTTAGAATTGGAGAGTTGCAGTATTTTTTAATATTATCATTTATTTATACCCCACTTTTATCTTGATAGGGATGCAAAGTGGCTCATAATATTAAAAAGACAGTGCAATTTAAATTCCACAACAGGATTACAATCCACAACATTAATGCAGTTTGACAGTGCTTTAAAGACCATGGCTCAATCTTATGATCCTGGGAGTTGTAGTTTGGGGCAGGTACCAGTACTCTTCAGTGGAGAAGGCACAAGACCTTGGGAAATTGCAAGTCTCATGATTCCATAGCATTGAGCAATGATGGTTAAAGTACCAAACTGCATTAATTTGACAGTGTAGCTGCACGCTTACATGAAGGCAGGAGGGTTGGGAATGATAGTGGGGAACTGCTGATACAGGTCCCATCTCCAAGATATGCCACTGCTTAGAACCAGAAGTGTTTGGTTTTTGTTGGGTTTTTAATTTTTTTTTTGAATACCTGTATCAGCATATGAATATCTTGGAGATGTGACCCAAGTTTAAACAATAAATCAATTTATGCTTCTCGTACACCTTATACATGTGGCCTAAATGTGATTTTATACAATACCTTTTATAATTTTGTGCAGGAAACCAACTTTGTGAACACCGAAACCAAAGGTGTAATTATCTCAGATACCTACATAGACAGTATTGGAGCATTTCAGATCGTCAGATAAAGGATACTTAATCTGAACTTTCTCTTATCTCTTCCTGCTGGTCTTTGGTTGAAGGAAATCTAATGTATAATGAGATGAAATAATTGAGGTTGAAAAAGCCTAGTCTGTAGTAGGTATTCAGCCCTTTGATAACTTTCTTTTTAAAAAATCTTTTCAGTCTCATCCTTTTCTTCAGTCTTATGAATGAGCATAAAACAAGTGAGCAGGTTTTTCAGAAGTAGGTTAATGTGGATTCAGATTACAATTATAAAATACGATTGTTTTTTTACGTACTGTTTTCAGTAGCTCTTGAGAGAACAGCTAAAAAGAATTGTGGACTCAAGTCTTCTGTTTCAAAGATTGAATGAATTTACATTTTAGCATTTCTTTGAGTACTCAGTGTGAAAAAATGTATCTTACTGTCTTGATGTAGTTGTCATCCAGAACTCTTTAATACATAAGATCTGTGCAACCTTGTCATTAATTTTTATAAGGTTTTTAAAAAGTTTCTAATAGATTGTTGGCTGTTTTTTTAAAAGTGGGTTATCACACCTTCAGGTCTTTCCTTCTCTGTTCCCTTCAATCCTCTAGCACGTTTCATTTACAAAGGGATATCTGGTTGAGATAAGGTGCTTCCCTTAAATATTTTGTGGTCCTAGCATGAGTGTGAGTGTGGTGTAGTAGTTTGAGTGTTCGACTATGACTCTAGAGTCCAGGATTTGAATCCCTGTTCAGCCATTAAATCCCTTTGGGTGAACCATTTTTGTATATTGGTCAAGTCACATTTGCAGCCTCAGAGGAAGGCAAGAACATACCCATCTAAACAAATCTTGCAAGAAAACATCATAATTTGGAAATGACTTCAAGGCACAACCACCATGTGGATACTTCCCATTCTCAATATACAAAAATGTTTTAGAAAATAGAGTTCATACAGGAGAATCACAGTGGCATTTATTTCTAGTTACTGCCTTTCAGAAAAACATACATGTTAAAGCATATTTTTGGCTTATGTAGTCCTTTGCTTGTTACATAGTCAAAATCAAGATTGGTCTCTTAAAACTATCTACGATTGAATATTTGACAGAAAAAAAAAAACAGCACTGAGTTGTATAATTTTTCCACTGTGTTCTTGAACTGTTTTTCCATTCTTTAACTTTTTGGCCATTCTTTATAGAAATACTAAATTACATTGGTGAATAAAATATAAAAACAAATTATCCTTTTAAAAACTCAAGTGTGTGGGCTGGGGGAAGGAATAAAGCAAATGCTACACAATAAGGCTTGATCTCAGAAGCTAAATAGGTCTTTGATGGGAGACCACTAATGAATATTAGCTCTTGTAGGCTGTACAGAGGAGAAAAACAGCAAAACCACTTCAGAATATTTCTTTCGCAAGAAAGCCCTATGAAATTCATAGGGTTGCCATAAGTTGACGTGACTGGGAGGTACATATACACAAAGAACATTTTGTACAAATAATAAAAATAATTAACATAATGTATTTTATTTTTCAGGAGGGAGTCTCCTTATCTTAGACATGTATACTTTTAAAGTAGAAAATATATAATGACAAGGAGAGTAATTCTTACTACTACATGAAATAATTACTAATCCTTTAATTTATCAAAATAATTATTCTTGAGAAGAATTACATACACACCAAACATTTACAGACACACCAAACATGACCAACTCAGCATATTGCCTAGAGCAGTGGTTCTCAACCTTTTTTTGACCAGGGACCACTTTGACCAGTCTCCAGCATCAGTACCAATCAGTACCAAACAGGTTACGAATCTGTTTTTGGTCAATGTTAGATTCGGTTTGGTTATTTGGGGCACTGATTCAGAAAATTGCATTGGATAGACCATATCAGCTCTAGTTTGTGATACAGAACATATGCCATCCAGTAGTTGCCATCTGCTTGCCCACAGAAAAACATATTTAATAATCTAGACCTGTGAACTTTATTTTAGGTCTCGCGGCCCACCAGTGGTCTGCGGCCCACAGGTTGGGAACCATTGGCCTTGAGCAGGCATTCTTAAATTGTGGCCTTCCAGTTGTTTGGGCCTCTAACTCCCAGAAGCCCTAACAAACTTGTTCAATTGTCAGGAATTCTGGGAGTTGAAGGCCCAAATAGCTGGAGGACCACAGTTTGAGGATGTCTGGGCTAGAGCTTGCATTAGGTAAACAGTCTCGATACCTTGTTCAAAAATATATTGTATTGAGTCCACAATATTTTTAAGACCCTGTTAATTTGCACCATTTAAAAATACTCCTTTGTAACCTTACAAATATATCTATAGATATTACTAACAAAAAAAAACTTTACTAGCAAAGCTCACATATGTGTTAATTATTTGGGGTACCAAATTAGAAAGGAAGCAGGCTTTTAAACAGCTTCCCTCCTTCTTTGGCTTGAGTCACATCTAGCTCATCACAGATAATCAGGGGAGTTTTTGTGTTCACGCCTTTTTTAGTCCTAAGAGTAGACTACCATTATGAGTGAATGGAATATTTTGCAATTATAAAATGTGAAAACTTAGGGTTTTTACACCTTGAAACATCTGTTGGACAATGTGACTTATTTCCATGATGTTGTGTACTGTTGTTTAATGAACTGGAGCAGAAGAAACAAATTTTTGCCAAATGGTTGTTCCTTGGATAAGCTTTTGGAAAAGACCTTTATTGCAAACTACACTCTGCCTCTTAGCTCTAGAACCAGGCGATATCTAATTTGAATGTTTTAATTAAATCCAGAACCATCTTGGGAAATCTTTTTGGCTCTAGATCAATCCACAATAGGTTATTTCATTTTTTTAAAAAAAAATGAAATGTTTTTTAGGAGTCCAGATGTTAGTTGGCAAAGATATTTTCAAGTTGGATAAGAAGCTACGTTATGTCTGGATCACATAACATTTCTTGGAAAAATACTTCAAGTCTGGATGAAGTTACCCAAAGTTTAGTCTCTTTATTACTGATCTTTCCTGTTTCATAAACTGGGAGTGCCTCAAAAGGCCTTAAACCACCCTTCTCCTATCTGGTAACTTCCAGATGTTTTAGAACACAATCTTCCTGAGATTCATTATTGTTAGACATGCTGTCTGAGGCTGATGGGAGTTGTTGTTTGAATAATCAGGGCCACCAAGTTAAGAAAGTGTGAAAAGTGGCAATTGCTACCAAGAATAGGAAGCTACATGACAAGAGCTAGAGGAACAGGAAGGAGCAAGATGGGGGGGGGGGGGGGGATGGTGTGGACACCCAAGTTGGAACATATAAGGTTGCTCTTCATGTAAGGCTGTAATCATATCCTTCCTCATTTTAGGTTCAGTTCAACATGAATAATACCAAAGTTGAATTTTCAATTTGTTTTAACTGTTTTATGGAACATTTTCTGATTTTTAAACAAGCAAGAATTACATGGGCAAGATTGGCAATAGATTTTTATTCAGGAAGACAATAAAATTCTGCACTGCAGGACATCATGTATCTAAATCCCCAAAAGCAGAATCGTCTGTGCATTCCTCAAAGAATAACATCACAAAGCCTTTATGAGCTATTCACCACATTTAATGTTTATATGTCAAACAGGGAAGTGAAAATATTTTTTAAAAATACATGTTGAACAATTGAACTATTAGGTCTGGCACAAAGTATTTTTGACATCTGAGCCATACAAACCTAAATGATATTGTTTCCTACAACTTCCAGGACTGTAATATATTTAAAAATCATGGGACTGATGCTTTTTAGAGTTGCCATAGTATCAAGTCCAATATTGAAGAGTGTTCAAGTTTAATAAAATTTCTGTCCAAAATAATATACTTTCACTCTATGTAGACATGCTGCCTACTTGCATATTGGACAAAACTAGGAATGTGGGCAGGTACAAAAGTCCTTCCTTGAATTTTGCCACTGTTTTAGCAAAATATTTTTGAGAACTATCTAACTGTGCTCAGTTGAATGTAGTTTCAGAGCTACCAATGAGTGTGAACCTGAAGTTACTGCTTGGAGTTCTATAACTACATTCAACCAATATGATGAGAAAACCATCTGCAGATGTTTGTGCTTTATATGTGTGTGATGATCTCAATGATGGTGGGTGTGCTACAGAATGGGGTTTACTGCACAGTTGTGTTCATATCCAAAGTTTTACCTTAAGTGTGGGCAAGTAAGCATCTTTAGAAGACTAAAATTCTGAGAAGGCAGTAAGTTGTTGTTGGAAAATGTACTCAAAATGTACTCAGCCAGGAGTACATAGTCTTGAAGGCTATGCTCAAATAGGGTTAATAACTGGACATACATTGTGCCAAATCAGTCTTGACTAACTTTTGATATGCCATCAGTATTAGTATTAACAATCACTAAGTGACTTCAGTAGCATTTGATTGTGTATTCTTGACTAGAATGTAGTCCTTCAGTGGCATGTCAGAAGCAAAGTTGTTGGGTAGACTAAACTTTTAGTTCCCTTTTAAAAATCTGCTTAGCCGACATGGGAGCCAATGGAATTGTTGCTTTGAGGACTCAAATAAAAATGCAAGTAATGCTTTAAATGATTCATAGTGCTGGGGTTCATAATCGCCACTTTGTAGAAGAATATGTAGCTATAATCAAAGGAATACATCAATTGCATGACATTCTTCTCTTATACAGGGTGAGGCAGCATAACTTCCTTTTTTCAAAACTTAATAAAACCCATTATATGAATCAGATTTTTTAAAAAAATAATGTAGGCGCATACCTAAAGTTTTGTTTTACGTAGTTTTGAAAATCAAATTAGGTAGGTGACGTTCTCCATTCTCCATACACTGAGTAAACCTATTTCTGGTGTTTGTCATGACTCTTGCCAGCATAGCAGGCGTTATGTTGGCAATTTCTTCCTGGATGTTGGTATTCAAATCTTGTAGGGTCCTTGGACGGTTCACATAAACACGGGATTTCAAAAAACTCCATAGAAAAAAAATCACAAGGGGCCAAATCTGGAGATTGGGCTGGCCACTCCAAATCCGCTCGAAAAGTAGGCCTCAATGGCAAAAGCACGCTCCTCACTGTTCCAACACATGATGGCGACTGAACCGTGTCAGGACAAAACTTTATACTCCCGCCTCAAACAAGACCACTAGCGCTCTGCTACATCTTCAACCGATTGAATGGCACACATTTTAAAAAAGAAAGTTATGCTGCCTCACCCTGTATTACTTTTTATTAGGCCTGGAGCTTTTCAGATACTGATTGAAAAATATATATTTATTCTATAAAGATTTTTTAAATGTTTTAATACCTGGTATAAGGTTCAAAATAATTGAAAAGGTTGTAATCGTTAGATTTCATATAGATTTTTTATATTTTATTTTATATTTTTAAAGTGAATATTGTATTTTTAAATATGTTGTAAACCGCAATGAGTCGCCGCACAGGCTGAGATATTAGCGGTATACAAGTGTACTAAATAAAATAAATTTCTCTCTAATCCCCACTAGAACTAATCGTGAACTGAGTATTTGCAGTCTGCATAAGAACTCACTGGTGACAACACTGTTAAAAGCTGGTGAGCAGTGGTCTACCAAATGCTGTTGGACAACATCTCCCATCATCTCCAGCCAGTATGATCAGTTACCACACACCTACAATGGCTGTTCTGTCATTGTGTCTATTTTAAAAATCCAAGTGTGTGTATAGCTTCAGAAATATTGTGAACCCCTGAATTACTGACTGAGGCCTTGCTAAATCTATATTAAAATGCAAATTCAGAAACTATCATGGATTAGAAAAAAAAAACATAATAAGTTTTAAGAATTCATTAATTATTATTCAGGGTTGTCTCTTACTTTTTACTAAGCACAAATTGTCAACAATAAGAATCATGCCAATTTTATACAACATACAACTTCATATAACATATAGTTAAACCCTCAGCACAATTGTTCTAATACCTAGCTAGTTAAATTTGTAGTAGGTGAAACTCATGCTCTGTTTTCCCTCTAATTAAAATGTAGTGGGGTGGTGGAATTAGTACTGCATAATTGCTGTTGGCACATGGCAATTTAGTAGCACAGGACACTGAGTTTTCAGTATAGCAACTTTATGACAAGCATTATCTCCTAAAAGTTGGGAAAATAATGTTTCAAATGTACTTTATAATTAAATATAACCAGAAGATATGATCAGAAAATATCCTTATAAATGATTCTGACTTTGTATACTTTCTGTATACCTTGTTCAAGCCAAATAGTTGCAAATAGTCTAAATACTTCTTGAGCAGTCTTTGTTGGCTTCGTTTTTTGTGTGTGCCTCTTGTTGCAAAGAGCTGAGCTCAGTTTTTATGTGGAAAACCACTAAATCATCTGATTTTCCCCTCCCTTCCCCCCCCCTGTGCAAACATAATTGGTATGCTTATGACTTTTACTGTCCTTTTGTAATTCTGTTTTTGCCGACTGCAACGTTCCCAGAATGATTTTTTTTCTCTGCGGTATGTGCTGCTAGTTTATATAGATTAATGAGACTGGGCTACTAGCTTTGTACAGTTCTGTTTTGGGAAGCTTTATTAATCAACAGCAGCATGTTTGATATCTTGGACAGGTAACGTCTTCTGTGGAAACTCTTCATTTACTCTTAGTAAACATTTCATTTTGACATCAGATACACATTCCTTTAGAAAAGCAGTAAGAACTGTAGCCTGTATGCAATTGCTCAGATATAAGGTAAATCCTACTAAGTTTAGTGAGACTTAGCTGTAAGGGAGTATGAATAGGAATGAAGCCTTAGTTTGTGGAGCATTGAAGGGTATACTAATTAATATTAAAAAAGGAAAATAACAACTTTCAATGTATAACTATCTCTGGTTTTTAATCTATCTCTATTTGCTTTTGATTTTCCTTTCAAAGGAAATAGAATACAAGAATTAGAACAGGAAGAAACAACTGAAAAAATACTTATTCCCTTCCTAAAACTCTTCTATTGCTCTAGATCAGAGATGGAAACAACATTGCAGAAAGTTGTTGTTGTTGCTGCTGCTGTTTGTGGGCATATCTGCCCATCTAGATGCATCAGAAATGATGTCACATAAACTCCTGGTAACCATTTTTGATGGATTCATGGCTGAAAATTAAGGTGTTGTGAGTCAAGGCAGATTCAAGGATGGGATTGCAATTAGGTGGGAAGAAAGTCATTGCTGTATGTGTGAGAAGTTGTGGCCTGGCACAATTGTCAGGTGACAAAAATACCTCCAAAGAACGAAGAAAACAAAACAAATGGGTATTGCATTCAGTCTGTTGATAATATTTTCTTAACCCTGGTTATAGGTCAGTTTGGTTTTTCATTTAAAAGCTGTTTTGCTTTTTCGTAGACTTTATAAATAGCTCAGTTTTTCCAATAGTGCTTGGATTGAAATATTTGATACAGATATCTGTAATGCACATTTAATAAAAAGTAAAATATGTATTTGGAAACTATTGTAAATACTCGAGAAATATAACAAATCAACAGCATACATTTCCTTTACACTCTTCAGATTTTAAATTAACATACTAGTAATAAATTGTGTTTGACCATATGCTGTAATAAAACTGATATATCACTATGAAAGAAATTTTAAGTGCAATACTTTTATAAGAACTGTGTATAATATATGCATGCATCCTAGAAATAGTAATATGGAAAAATAGTTTGAAAATGTTCAGTTTCAATAGTTTAAAATAATTTTAAACAGTTCAGTTTTAATCAGTAATATGAACTGTTACTGATTAAACTTCTGAAGTACTGTCATTTATTTTAGAATGAAATATTGGAGAAAAATGCAGTCGAAAATTACCCATAGAAATTTTTATTCCATATACTATAAGATATAACCCTAAATAAACACAATATCTATGTTTAGCACACTCATCTTTTGATGGAAAATGCAAGATCTGAAGTATATTATTTGGTAGTTTTCAGAATGGAAATCTTGGTAATAGTGGAAAACTCACTGGAAAAAGAAAGGGCAAAATCAAAAGGAAGTTGAAAATAAAATACTGTTGTATGATTTTCTCGTTCAGTCATAAGTTGGCCCTCCATGTCCACGGTGTCTGTTTCCAAAGAGTCAACTATTCACGGCTTGAAAATATGAAACTACAAAAAGCAAGAATTGAATTTGTTATTATATAAAAGGGACATGATTTTCTTATGCCATTGTATATTATGGAACTTGAGTATGCATGGGTTTTGGTATCCATGGGGTGGCGTCGAGGAACTAAATCTCAGCAGAAATCAAGGGCCCCACTGCAGTGAGTAAAAATGTTAGTCATATAATCTCAAATTCGGAAAAGATTTGCACAAAAGCTTCTATCAAGGGGCTGGATAATGTTTCCACCAAAAAAACACTGAAGATATTGGGGTTCTTTGGTCATGAGGGAAAAAAGACTTGAGTTTGCAGTTCTGTAGCCACTTTTCTAAGAGTTAGATCCACGAAACTATTTATTTGTCGTGTCAGAGCAGCCAGTCCATTATATTACATTTCTAACAGAACAAAGCAAACAAACAGAAAAATACACAACTTGTGAGTTTGGTAGCATCCACGAAACTGAGTAGACATGTATAGAATTGTATTGTAAGTGATAGAATGATATAGATGTGCAGAATGAATAGAATTTTATCTTAGTGGTAGTACATGGAATTATTCAAGAACTGGTTGAAAGTAGTTTGAAACAAACCAAAGGAAGGGTGTTGTGTGCAAATGCATGTGTGCATGTATAATTAACTTAGAGAATTAATTATTTCATCCTACCATAAGGGCTGCTGCCATAATGTCTTATAAAATGGATTTTTCAAATGTACTCTGATGGATCTTTGGATAGCTGTTGGCTGAGTTGTTTAAGAATTGTACTTCTATATCAAAAGGCAGCAGAAATATCAGAGGTTTGCTGGAGGCAGCTGTCAGCTTTACATTCAATATCAAATGAATAACTAGGTGGATACACAGTTGTAGTCAGCATTTATTAATGTAAGGGTCATAACCTCTTTAATACTTCAATATACCTATAATCTTGCAGTTGTGGAAGATGAATAATATGAATCATAGAATCATAGAGTTGGAAGAGACCTCATGGGCCATCCAGTCCAACCCCCTGCCAAGAAGCAGGAAAATTGCATTCAAAGCACCCCTGACTGATGGTCACCCAGCCTCTGTTTAAAAGCTTCCAAAGAAGGAGTCTTCGCCACACGCTGGGACAGAGAGTTCCACTGCTGAACAGCTCTCACAGTCAGGAAGTTCTTCCTAATGTTCAGATGGAATCTCCTTTCTTGTAGTTTGAAGCCATTGTTCTGTGTCCTGGTCTCCAGGGCAGCAGAAAACAAGCTTGTTCCCTCCTCCTTATGACTTCGTCTCACATATTTATACATGGCCATCATGTCTCCTCTCAGCCTTCTCTTCTTCAGGCTAAAAGTTTTACAATTAAAACTTGTGCACCAGTTGCGCCCGCACCTTGGGAAGTCTGATCTGGCCACAGTGGTCCACGCTCTTGTTACATCCCGTATAGACTACTGCAACGCACTCTATCTGGGGTTGCCCTTGAAGACTGTTCGGAAACTTCAACTGGTCCAACGAGCGGCAGCCAGATTGCTTACCGGAGCGACATACAGGGAGCACACCACCCCCCTGCTGTGTCAGCTCCACTGGCTGCCGGTTCAATTCCGAGCACAATTCAAGGTGCTGGTTTTGACTTACAAAACCCTTTACGGTTCCGGTCCTGTGTATCTGTCCGAAAGTATCTCCCTCTACGTCCCACCCCGGAATTTGAGATCATCTGGGGAGGCCCTGCTCTCGACCCCACCACTATCACAAGTGAGGCTGGTGGGGACGAGGAGCAGGGCCTTCTCAGTGGTGGCCCCTCACCTGTGGAACTCACTCCCGGGGGAAATCAGGGCATCAACATCCCTCCTCGCCTTCAGGAGAAAGGTAAAGACGTGGTTGTGGGACCAGGCCTTTGGGCAATCTGACAATTAGATATGGAAACCAGATGGATAGGACTGAAAGGACTGATAATTGTGGAATTGGAATTTAACTATGAGATTGTGAAACGCTGACTGACAATGAGGCTTGTATTGGTTTTATTGGTTTTATGGTTGTTTTGCCTATAATAATAATTGTCGTCTGTTAATTGTTGTTATTGCTAGAATTGCTGTCTTGTTAATTGATGTTATTGTCCTTTGCTGTTATGTGATGCGGGCATCGAATTGTGCCTCGCTTTTGTAAGCTGCCCTGAGTCCCCCCCGGGGTGAGAAGGGCGGGGCAGAAGAAACCAAAATAAATAAATATAAATAAATAAACATGCCCAGCTCTTTAAGCCGCTCCTCATAGGACTTGTTCTCCAAACTCTTCGCCCTCCTCTGGACACATTCCAGCTTGTCAGTATCAGAGAAATAGTTTTTCATTTAAAATTTCATTCTCTCTAAAATTTAACTTTGATTTTATATTTGCTATTTAAACATGTAAAATGATTTTTTATAGAATATTGTAATTATAGAGTTGAAAGACATCCCATAGGTCAATTCATTACGTCCCTTTTCACAGCAG
The DNA here is from genome assembly GCF_037176765.1 of Anolis sagrei. Lineage (NCBI taxonomy): Eukaryota > Metazoa > Chordata > Lepidosauria > Squamata > Anolidae > Anolis > Anolis sagrei. The sequence goes on along the minus strand of NC_090021.1, from coordinate 286,253,454 downwards.
GAAACTATAGCCAGAATATTCCTGATGAAGATCTAAACATCGGTTTTAAATGCCTGCAATAAAAGAGGCCAGTATTTTCTAAATGAGTCTGTTTAACTGTCAAGCAGCTAATTCTTCATAATGCTTAGTTGACATCTCATTTTTTTTTTTGTAATTTGAATCCATTAATTCCAATCCTGCCCTTTGGAGCAGCTGAAAACAAGCTAGTTTCAGATATATAGATTTGCCTAACAGGCTTAATATTGGCCCTTGTCATGTTATGATAGATCATACATGTGATTATCGCTATAGTTTACCTATGAACTGTGCCTCTTTAGGATTTCTTGATTGACAAAGCAGGGGAACCCATGCAAGTATAGTGTTATTTCTTTGCTGAAAGCTTTAGTTAAAGGAAATGACAGAGACAGCTATTGGTAAACAATGCTGGTAGTACATAGTCGTCATCTGTTGTTGCATGTACAAAATAATTCCCCATTGTAAGCATAATAAAAAGACAGACATAGTAGCTATATACAGTCAGAATTCAGACTCTTAACCATAAGTTGGAATAGTAATTCACAAAGATGTAGGTTGGCATGTTTTGCCAGGGTAAAAAATAAATAAGCACAAAAGGATAATGGAGATCATTCTAAGTGTATGTGCCCTCTCCCACAGAATAAATCATATCATAGCCAAACTAAAAATGTTCCTAATACACAAAAAATGTTGGACACTGGAAATGGTAAACATTGCAAGTAAAGAGTGAAAAAAAATGCAAGCGAACCTGCAGTGCTCATGTAGTACTTCTAAAGAAATTGCAAACCACAGTATGACTGGCTATTGTTGGTTTAGGTAAAGTGATATCTTGGCTTAGATACATTAATATGAGACAGTGATGCTTAGTTTGTGATTATTATTGGTACAATGCAAGTAGGGTAAAGGTACTTTGAATTCTAGAGAAAACTATTAAATGATGGAACTTGGTGTCTGTCTGTTGCCAGATGGAATCTAAAGGTTGTACTATAACCACGTGATGTAGCAGAAATGTTGATGAGCAAACATGGGTATTTTAGAACTATGGATTGTAATGGACTTGCTTTGTGAATTCAGGCTCATGCTGAATTTAACTTTGATTTTATATTTGCTATTTAAACATGTAAAATGATTTTTTTTATAGAATATTGTAATTATAGAGTTGAAAGACATCCCATAGGTCCGTAACTTGAAGTTGTGAAATATCTTAAGCATATATTGGTGTGGGAAAAGGAAGGTAACATAGTCAAACTATTTTTTTTAAAAAAAAGAATGAGTGTAGATAGGCAGTGTGGTAAACTAATGATCACACTATGTAACAAAATTTGGGGGGGGGGGGGGGGAGAAACCTATTCCTGGTTTGAAAGTGTTATTTCCTGTTTTATTGTGCACTTTGTTTTTGTGGCTGAGAGTAATACGATTATTTCTTTTCGTAAAGACATTTCATTTATAATTTTCCTTAATTAAAATATGCTATTATTATTATTATTATTATTATTATTATTATTATTATTATTAACTTTATTTGTACCCCGCTAGCATCTCCTGAAGGACTCGATGCGGCTTACAAGGGCCAAGGCCTCAAAACACAACATAAAAATACAGAACCTAAAGCAAATTAAAAACAATTAAAGCAATATTAAACAACAAGCAATAAACAATACATCAAGACACTATAAAACTGGGCTGGGGCAGAGTAATGGGTACAGGATTAAAAGTGCTGATGTGACAGGTGATATGTAAGGATTATAGGGTAAGTGCAGTGTGCAGTGTGCAGCAATCTTAATAAAGTGCTTCTGGGACTTGTTATTGGAGTTTCCTATTCTGGAAAGGCACATCGGAACAGCCAGGTCTTCAAGTTCTTTCTAAAGACTGCCAATGTAGGGGCCTGTCTAAGATCTTTTGGGAGGGTGTTCCAGAGTCGGGGGGCCACCACAGAAAAGGCCCTGTCTCGCGTCCCCACCAAACGCGCCTGCGATGCAGGCGGAATCACGAGCAGGGCCTCTCCGGATGAACGAAGTGAGCATTCATAAACGGAGATGCGGTCACGCAGGTAGGATGGTCCCAAACCGTTTAGAGCTTTGTAGGTAAGCACCTGCACCTTAAATTGGGCTCGGAAAATAAACGGCAGCCAGTGGAGCTCCTTGAACAGGAGGGTTGACTTCTCTCTGTAAGGAGCACCAGTTAACATCCTGGCTGCTGCCCGTTGGACCAGTTGGAATTTTCGAGCCGTTTTCAAGGGCAGCCCCACGTAGAGTGCATTACAGTAGTCCAATCTAGAGGTGACCAAGGCATGGACCACCCCAGCCAGATCAGCCTTCGCGAGGTATGGTCGCAGTTGGCGCATGAGTCTCTTTTAACCTTTCAATGTGCAGACCGTAACAAAGTTTTTGCAGTTTAATAAACTTTTTCCATGTATTTAAGATAGAACCAATCAGAAAATGCTATTTATAACCCAGGAACAAAAAATCATGTTACATAGTGTTATTTAAGGGAAATTGTATCTAAACTTAAAAAGTTCCACTCTGAAATACAGGGTGAAGCCCCCAGTTAGAGGACAATGCAAAGAGGGGAAATTGTTCTTGGACTTGCAGCTTTTCTGACCATTAGCTATCCAAGCTAGAAGTTCCTAGATGTTTCAATACAGCAGTATCTTGTGGGATGACATGATTTACATCCTTGTATCCAGCTGTGATTTAGCATTTCAGCACAAAATATTTGAACCGGGCTTGAATCTGTTCATGTTGCTTCTGATATCACAATGCAACAATGGAATATGGTAATAAATGTAGAATTTGGTGTCCTTTGAATCTGTGCTTTCCTTAAAAAATAAATTAAGAAAGTAGAGGGAGACTTGAAAGTAAGCAAGAAAAATCTGTTGAAACCCTAGTAGCTTTGGGATGAAGATGGAAGTATTAGAATAATTTTCAGTGGTTAAGTTTCATACCTTTCCTCCTTAGTTCTGATATTATTATTCCTTTCTATGTCTTTGCTTCTTCTAGTCCTTTGAGAATATAGTCTAAGTAGATAAGTAGGACATTCTTTTAACTATATTAACTTTATAATCCAGTTTATTTAGTAGGTTTTTTAAGCGAACAAACCTGTAAGATATGCCTGAGTATGTCTGCAGCATCCATTGCATAGGAAGATCCCCCTATGAAAAAAGAGGTAAATGTTGCAGTAGGTGAGATTCATATAAGACTAGCTGTCCCCTGCCATGCGTTGCTGTGGCCCAGTCTGTTGATCTGGAAAATAAAGTAATGAGAAAGTGTTGGTTTCCTTTATGCTTGTGGATAAACCAGTATTTCTTGCTGTTTCTTTGTCAGTGTTGATGTGGAGAGTGTCTGGTTTGCCCACCCTGGAACATGCAAGATATCATTGTCCTTCTTTAAGGGTCCCTTTCAAATCTATGATACGATATCTCTCTGTGTGTGAATTATCTCTATCTCTATCTATCTATCTATGGCTGGATGGCTCTTTGTCAGGAGGACTTTGATTATGTTTTCTTGTCCTGATGAAGGGAGTTGGATTGGATGGCCTTAAGTATTTTCTGTTGGTCATGGGGGTTCAATGTGGGAAGCTTGCCCCAATTCTGTCATTCTTGGGGTTCAGAACACTCTTTGCTTGTAGGTGAACTGTGAATCCCAGTGACTACAACTCCCAAATGTCAAGGTCTATTTCCCCTAATCTCCATCTGTGTACATATTTGGACATATTGAGTGCTTGTGCCAAGTTTGGTCCAGATCCATCATTGTTTGAGTCCACAGTGCTCTCTGGATGAAGGTGAACTACAACTCCCAAACTCAAGGTCAATGCCCACCAAAAACCCTTCCAGTATTTTCTGTAGGTCATAGGAGTTCTGTGTGCCAAGTTTGGTTCAATTCTATCGTTGATGGAGTTCAGAATGCTCTTAGATTGTAGGTGAACAATAAATCCCAGCAACTACAACTTCTAAATGACAAAAACATAATTTTTGAGTGATGGTCACTCCTTGTGTTGTGAGACGTTTTCTTGCCAAATTTGGTGTGATTTCGTTCATTGGTTCTTTTGTTTTTAAGGTACTCATTATGCACAGAACATTTATATATATAGATATATACGTAGATAGATTGTACCAAGGCAACAGATTTCTTGCAGCAAGTTATCTAGGTTTATATGTCTCTATGTCAATTTTTGAATTTTTAGTTTACTGTTTAGTCTCACATCACTTGCATAGTTTTGCCGTCCTTGTTCTTTGTGTGTCTGGATTGTTCTATCTGCATAGCAGAGCTTTTTAAAGAGTGAGGATACTCCATCATTGTAGGCCCCCGGGAGTTGTTGAACTCCAATTCTTATTAGTCCTACTCAGGACAGGTGTTGGTGAAATTGAATTGTAGGCCACAGATTGCCCTTTCCTAGTGTGTGAGTGTTTGTTTGTGTGATTGTATAAAATCTTACCAACTTAAAACCTTCTACATTTATGTGAGAAGGTAAGGGAAAGGTGTTGTAGAAAGGTGCAAAAGTGTGAGTTAATGCCAAGACTCAAGACATACTTTCAGCAGGTTTATAGGATGTTGCTAAATCCTGGAGTCTTCACAACTGAGCTTATATGTTGTTTGAATTTGACTAGGAATCTAGTCTCTTCCTGGAAGAGATCAGTCGTAAAATGATGTTGGAAGCAGTTAACTAGAAATAACTGGAACTTTGCCCTTTGGACCCTTTATCTTTTATGTTCTTGTTTGGCTTATTCTTCACTTCCAAAGTTCACAAACCTAAGAGGTCGTATGGGAGAAATGAGAAATGGTATAGTAGGTTTACAATTATGTAATACTAAATTACTCAAACTACATGATTCTGATAAGAAGTGAGTACAGCATATTGGAAACCAAAAATGATTTAAATATGTCTGAATAATATTAGATAAGTACCTATGTAGTTTTGCCTATTTCATGTTCACTGCTTGGCATGAATCACAGCGAAAATGTTCTTTGAAGTTCCATAGGAGAAAAAGAAAATTTCCCAGCTCCACCTTCTCTTATTTAAATTAGTTAGTGTTTTATGTTTAGAATATAACCCCCTTATCCACAGATTCGATATCTGTGGTTTCACTCTCCCAAAAATACCCCCCAGATGTGTCTCTGGGCCTCTGTAGTTCCTCCACTGTGATTCTATGGTATGTTTCTGCACCTGATATAGTCAGAGTATGAGATTTAGTTATCCACTGTTTTAGGTATCCATGGGGATCTTGAAACATATTTACCACAGATACAGATGTTGTGTTGTACTTTTATCTCCCAAAATGTAAATGAGACATTTGCTGTAGTATGCTTATGGCTGCAGCAACTAGAAGTATATTCTACTTTCTCTTCAAATGTTATAAAAGGAAAAGAGATTGATGCCAAAAAAACAAATCAGCCTGTGTAGTACAGACTGTATTATAAAATTGAATATGTAGAATGCTTAAGATAGTCCAGGAAGAAGGGCACCAACTCCTTCAGGTGCAGACAAAAAAAATCTTTTCTTTCATGTTTACATAGCTTCAGGCTTTTGAATACTGTCCTTTATTTTTTCTAAACTACAAATGGGCTGCGGGAAGGAATTGAATAGTTATAAATTAAAATGAATAAAGTGGGGGATAGCAGATGTAATTAAAGTTTTGTTATTACGTCAGATGTCTTCCATGAGTTACAGAAACTCCTACCCCCACTTAGCAGATAGACTTAACAAGGAGTTGAGTTTGAGATGGTCTTTCACTTTTATATCCAAGTTTATGAGGACAGCCATATTATATCCCCTATCTATTCAGTCTTTGTGTTGTAGTATCAATAAATAATACTTATTCAGGTGGTTTTAAATAGTGATCTTCCTAGTGAATAAAAGTCAGGTTATTATACCTTTGATCTTCTGCTGAAATATTCTATCCCTCTGAAGGACTAAGAATGTTGCACATTTTAGCATAGTTTTTCATTATAAATACCGTTTACATAGAGGTTATATGCCTGAGAACTGACTGTAACTAAAACGTGGTGGAGAATTGCTTTTAACACATATTTGGAAGTGTTGCTTTTTGTCATTCATCACAGATTGCAAATATGAGTCTTGATATTGAAAGGCCTGGTATCTTCTAAATAAGCAAAAATCACCTGGAATGACTCTTATCCCTACCTTAAGTACTGACTCTAAGCCAATGTTCAAATGAAAACATTACAGTACTTGGACTCTACTCACTGTTGATAATGCACAGCTGAATGTGTATGCATTTAAGCAGTATAATAGTAAAAGTTTTATGGATTGATGGGTGTGATTACAGGGATGTCAGCCAGATTCTTAATTACATGTTCAAAGGCAGAAAGAATTGAATTGACTTCCTCACTCAACATATGGCTGTATTTCTAACAGTCAGCCCCACATCACTGCATGTTTTTGCTCTCAGTATGTCCTTCTAGATCTCAGTAATGGAACATTTCGGCGGTAGCCTATTCTCCCCATAGAGCAATGGTTCTCAACCTTCCTAATGCCATGACCCCATAATATGGTTTTTCATGATGTGGTGACCCCCAACCATAAAATTATTTTTGTTGGTACTTCATAACTGTAATTTTGCTACTGTTATGAATCATAATGTAAATATTTGATATGCAGGATGTATTTTCATTCACAGGACCAGTTTCAGCACAAATACTCACCAAATTTAAATACTAATGGCGTTGGGGGGGGGGATTGATTTTGTTATTTGAGAGTTGTAGTTCCTGGGATTTATAGTTCACCTACAATCAAAGAGCATTCTGAACTCCACCAACGATGGAATTGAACCAAACTTGGCACACAGAACTCCTGCCACCAACAGAAAATACTGGAGAGGTTTGGTGGGCATTGACCTTGAGTTTGGGAGTTGTAGTTGACCTACAATTCAAATAATGATGGATCTGGACCAAATTTGACACAAATACTCAATATGTCCAAATGTGAACACTAGCAGAGTTTGGAGAAAAGAGATCTTTACATTTGGGAGTTATAGTTGATGGGATTTATAGTTCACCTACAATCAGAGAGCATTCCGAAACACCAACAATAGAATTGGGCCAAACTTGCCACACAGAACCCCCATGACCAACAGAAAATACTTATTTTATGATGGTTTTTGACGACCCCTCTGCCACCCCCTTCGTGACCTCCATAGAGTATAAGTAACAATGGAGAGGGCTGTCCCTCAGTTCCTTTTTTCCATTGCTAACTGCAGCTAGGAACCATGATCTCTCTGCTACTTTGCAACTTGCCTACTTTGCTTAATGGCTTTTTGATTCTGTTTGGACTCTGAATTTGCTGGCTCTTCTCCCTCGACCTCGGACTAGACAATTTAGACTTACCTTGCTCCTCTATGCTTGGGCTGGATGTTCATTACAGGCTAGTAGCTATTATCGCTTCTGCTTTCCTTTTGAAAAAATGCACTGCCTGTGGAGTTAAGCTCCCCGAAACGGATGGCCATGTCCTGTGCCTGCTTTACCTGGGGGAGGGCCATGTTATCCAGGCCTGTGCCATCTGCCATACCTTCACATCCCAGTCACGAAGGAATAGGCGGACCACTCCCCACTCTTGGGGGGGGGGGCAAAGGAGTAGGGGACAGCAAGAAGATCTCACCAGGTCTCTTGTGGGAGCACCCACTGGAACCCTCTGCAAACATGGCCAAAAAGGACGAAGATGCTCCGCCACCCAGTGCAATTGGGGAAGGCTAAGGATGTGCACAAGAAGGTCAAAAATACTAAAATGTCTGACTGCGAGAAGCCCAATGGCTCCGCCCTCCAACAGAGTCAGTTGGGGCGTGGACACCAGCAACCCAACAAGTCGTGCTGCCTGCTTTGGCAGCCTCTTGATGTGCCACCGCAGTTGACCCCATAGAGCCCCAGATGGGTGGAAAACCTTTATAGGGTGGACCTTTCCACCACGAGTTGGCTTTCTAAGCAGCCCAAACCAAATTCAGTAGTGGGGGATGTAAGCCAGCCCCACTCATCCCAAAAATCATACCCAGTGCCTGCAGATAATGAAGGGAAAAAACTGGATGCAATGGGCAAGAAGGTTTACTCCTCTGTGTGCATATTCTCAAAACCAGTGCACAATGGTGCATATATGGGGGCCTACCAGAACTATATGTGGGGTAAGATTGTTCCGTACCTTGACTACCTCCCTCCTGATGAATAGGACATGATAAAACCCCTAAACAAGAACACCGCTGATTCCTCAGGCAAACTCTTGGTAACAGATGTTGCCTTCCGTTGTCACACCTGGCTTCGCGCTTGAGGTTTATCTTCCACAGTACGTGCTGTCATCGAGGACCTCCCCTCTGGAGCACACCCGGAAGATGAGGCAGACAGCCCTTAAGTATGGTTTTCCAGCTTACACCACTAAACATCCAAAATCACAATGGTGTGGCTACTTTCAGAACCCAAGAGACGTACATGTCCACTGCCATACAAGCCAAGTCTCACTCTCAATTTCATGCCACAACTTGCAAGAAGCCACCTCTACCACTCAGGGGCCGGCAGTATGGTAGAGATAAAGCCTTCCTATTTTAGGAAACACTTCAGTTGGGGGAATCTTCATTTTCTAAGTTGCATTCAGATCCTAGTTCACTTTATGAACTGTTGGAGCCCGACGACTCCCTTCTCCCAGAATTTACCTGCAATGTTCTTTCTCAGTGCCCTTTGTATGGAGACTTTTTAGATCGCCTTCCTCCATATTTCGAGGCCTGGAGCATCATTACTACAGACTCATGGGTACTCAACATTATCAGGTGAGGGTATTCCGGAGAGATTGCATCTCACCCCAATGAGTACCATTCAACTGAAGCAGTGAATCCGATTCATTGGAGCTGTAATAGACTCCATGACAGAGATGGCATACTTATTGGAGGACTGTTTCCGAACCCTTCAATCTGCCATCAATCAGTTGTAAACCTGCGGACATGGCTTAGCCAAAGAAATCCAGTCCATCCCGGGCCATATGGCCTCTATGACTGCGGCAACTCAGTTTGCACATCTACGAATGTGCTCCCTGCACAACTGGCTGCTCAGTTCATTCCACCCTTATTACAACGATCCAAAACTTAGGCTGACACATCCTCCCGAGGTCTGCCAATCTCTCAAATGGTTGAGAAAGCGGTTCAACATCTGCTTGGGAGTTTGCTTCAGACAAACACATCAATCCCTCTGACTTATGACAGATGCCTTTTTTTCTGATTGGGGCATCCACCTAGACTCACAGTCTCACAGTACGAACCTAATGGTCACCAAGGGATCGTCACCATCACATCAGCTTTCTGAAGCTCCTGGTAGTAGAAAAAGTGCCATAAGCCTTCGAAATCCCATTATAATGAAAAGTGGTACAACTTCTCATGGACAACACCACGGTGAAGTACTACATAAACAACCAAGGGGGAAAACACTCCCAAAAGCTCATCTGCCTTGCGATATAGTAGTTTAAGTGTTGGATTATGACTCTGGAGATCATGGTTTGAATCGCCTACTTAGCCATGGGAACACACTTGTTAGCCACAGGCAACTCATACTCTCTCATCCCCAAAGGTAGACAAAGACAACATCTCCTCTGAACAAATCTGCCAAGAAACCCTCATGATAGGTTCATCTTAGGGTCACTATAAGTTCAAATTGATCTGAGGGAACACAACAATAGTTGTGAATATGGGTGTCCCTCTAAAGATAGAGCAGGGAACATTTTGCCCTCCAAATGATCTTGGTTTGCAGCTCCCATCATTTCTCAGTATTGGCTATGTAGGATAGGGCCAGTGATATCTGTGAGCCTGCAACATCTTGAACATCTTGAAGACATTGGCAAGGCTTTTTGAAGAGCTAGGAAACTGCAGGAAAGGCTAGTTAGAAGAAGGTGAGTAGAGATAGGGATGGTTTGCTAGGCAGAATAGCTTTCAAAGTGCCTGCACAATTTTCTTAGTTGCCTGTGTCTCTCAGTAGCAGTCGGGCAGTGTAGATAGAGCATCAAAATAAGCTAGGATTAATCTCAGATGCTGAATTCATATGTAGTGATAAACCCCACAAAGCAGGGGGAGATTTACAAGCTGGAATTTGCACTCCTGGTTCGTTGTTCTGAAAACAATCTGTGATTAATGGGTGGGTTTGCATAAGCCAGAGTTAATCTAAACAAAGTGCACTATGTCTGAATTGAACTGCAGAATGAGGCCATATTAGTAGAATTCTTTAGCATTGAGCCTAAGGCAACAACAACAACAACAACAACAAAACTTTATTTATATACCGCTCTATCTCCCCGAGGGGACCCAGAGCGGTTTCCAAGTAGCATAATCAATACATACAGAGTAAGTAACATAAACATAAAATTAACAAAGCAATATAAGCATGAAAAATCACAATAGCACATATATATTTAAAATAATCCTGCCTGTTTAAGGCAATTTAAAAAGGCCGGGCCAAGGCTAGTGCAATTTCTAGATGACACAGGAAATTCAGTACAATGCTATAGCAAATATAGCAAACAACAAATAATAGGTATAGTCTATGGCTGTTCATTTCCTGGGCTTAATAGGAGGAAGTGACCTAGATAAGTGGTAGAAAAAGATATGGCCATATTCAACAATATCTGGGGCTCAGCTAGAACGAGTTGTTCTCAAAGGCTTGTTTAAACCACCTGGTCTTTAAGCTCTTATGAAAGGAGAAAAGGGATGGAGCCTGTCTTATTTTTTTATTTTTTATTATTTTATTATTTTTATTATTAAACTTTATTTGTACCCCGCTAGCATCTCCCGAAGGACTCGATGCGGCTTACAAAGGCCAAGGCCTCAACACACAATATAACAATACAAAACCTAAAGCAAATTAAAAACTTATTTCTCTAGGAAGGGCGTTCCAGAGGTGGTGCCACTGCCTGAGAAGGCCCTCTCTCTCATCCCCACCAACCGTGCTTGTGACAGTGGTGGGAGCGAGAGGAGGGTCTCCCCGGAAGATCATAAAGTTCATGTCGGTTCATAGAGGGAGATGCAATTGCGAAGATAGGGGCAGGGCCCAAACCGTTTAGGGCTTTATAGGTCATAACCTGCACCTTGAATTTGGCTCGGCAATTTATTGGCAGCCAGTGAAGCAGTTTTAAAAGGGGCATTGTATGCTCCCTATAGTTTGCTCCAGTAAGCACCAATTGGAGCTTCTGGGCCGTCTTCAAGGTTTTGACCTTTAAAACCCTCTACGGCTCCGGCCCAGTGTACTTGTCCGAACGTATCTCCTTCTATGTCCCACCACGGAGTTTAAGATCTTCTGGGGAGGCCCTGCTCTCGGCCCCACCTTTATCACAAGTGAGGCTGGTGGGGAAGAGAGACAGGGCCTTCTCAGTGGTGGCCCCTCGCCTGTGGAATTCACTCCCCGGGAAAATTAGGTTGTCAAAATCCTTCCTCTCCTTCAGGAGAAAGCTGAAGACATGGATATGGGACCAGGCATTTGGATAGTCTGGCAGGGTAACAAGGTAATGATGACTAGAGTTGGAAAGGACTATGGCAATGCTAAACGGATTGACGGATTTTAGAACACGATGAACGCAGGCTTTAGAGCGGTTTTAGTTGATACTGTATTGTGTTATATTGTACTGTATTGTCTGTTTTTAATCTATTGTGTTATTGTTATTGCATTTTATTGTAATTGTGGGCATCAAATTGTGCTGGATGTAAGCCGCCTTGAGTCCCCCCTAGGGGGTGAGAAAGGCGGGGTATAAATGACCGAAATAAATAAATACACAAATACACAAATACATAAATAAATAAATAAATAAATAAATAAATAAATTCAAGGGCAGCTCCACATAGAGCACATTGCAATAGTCCAATCTGGATGTAACCAAAGCATGGAACACGCTGGTCAAGTCAGATTTCACGAGGTATGGTCGCAGCTGGCACACAAGTTTGAGTTGTACAAAGGCCCTCCCAACCACTGCCGACACCTGGTCCTCAGGTGACAGCGTTGAGTCCAGAAGGACCCCCAAGCTACGAACCTGCACACTCAGGGGGAGTGTAACCCCGTCGAGCACAGGTTGCCACCCAATACCCCAGAGTCAAGAGGCTAGCTAAGGCTGTATGTTACTATACAAACAAAGAAATTCATTGTCCTCAGTGATTCCCAAAACCTTGTCCTTCAGATGTTTTGGTCTTCAATTCCCAGAAGCCTCAGCTGCCTTGATTTTGGGAGCTAAAGTCCAAAACATCCAGAAGTTCAGAGCTTGGGAAATATTGATTTAGCTGAACAGGTTAACCTAAATTACTAGAGTAGTTAGAATGTGCCAGTAGCAGGAGATTCTTCAAACAACTGCACAATAGACATACATACACTTTTTGCTAAGGTATGGCCAGATTAATGTCTGGCACTGTTCAAGTAGAGTTATAATGTTCAGTCATTTTGTCAAGCAGAAGGTGTGCTTAGTGCTATCAGCGATAAGGTATACAGTTTGGGTGGGAATTAGCAGTCTTACCTGTATGAAAACTGAACCAATTGGTCTGCCCTGAGTCCCCCAGGGGAGATAGGGCGGAATATAAACAAAGTTTCATTATATTATTATTTATTATTATAACCTAAAACAATTAACATCAGGGAAATCCAGTGTGGGCTCTTTGTAAAATATAATACAGGACTATTTTGGCTGATATGTCTGTGATAACAAGACATTTAAGTGTCTTGCATTTCTGGGTGTTGTTCCTGGTGTTGAAGAAGCAACGAGTAAGTCTTAGCCTTCGGTTTTGACTTTTCCCAATCTAAATTTATTTATTGGATTTATATCCTGCCATTCCCCTGGGATGTGTTGACTCCTAATATATATTTGTAATAATTTCTCATCGACCTCAGTCAAAAAGGGATGATCACAGTTATTGGTCAAAGCATATAGAGAAGATAACTCTGAAGAATTCCTAACTGAATAATTGTACTATCAGCTAATTAAGACTAATTATATCCTAATGAGGTATCCTTGGTTTAAAGGATGCCACATGACCCTAATCCTAACTTTCCCCCTACTTTCTGATTTTATTAGTTCCTGCTTGATTTAATTTCTTTACAAGAATGGAATCTTAAACAAAGATAATTATCTTTCTTTCGTCTGCCACTTTTTTGAAGAAATTTGATAACTGTAGCATTTATCAATATTGCCCGGCATCCTTTTGGGAAGTTACATTTTTCATCAACTTACCTGCTATTATATAAACTAGAATGTGCCATTGTGTGCCATTCATGTTCTTATGAAGGGAGGGGAGATGTAAATCTGAATCACTATGCAAGCATAGCCAGCAGAATGGCTGTTGTGCATTGGCAGGCTGCAAGGGAAGTCCCTTTGTATAATGGGACATTATGCATGCTCTTCATCACATTTCTCCAAAGTAGTTGTGTATTGTGTCAGCACTGTAGCTACAGCACTGTAATGTTACACATGTAACATTATACAATACAATATCAGTGATAAGGAATTAGTTCATAAAATGTGACATCAACTTTTAACAACAATTCCCTAATTCATTTCAAAACTTAACAGCATGTAAGTAAGATAATCAGAATATCTGAAGTGAATAAAGTCAGCATTACTTTTTGTGTGCCTTCAAGTAGTTTCTAACTTATGGTGACCTTATTATGGGATTTTCTTGGCAAGTTTTGTATAGAGGGGGTTTACTGTTGTCTGGCTGAGACTTGCCTAGTCGGTTTCCAAGGGCGATCAGGAGAGTCAAACCCTGATATCCGGAATCACAGTTCAATGCTCATACCATCAGCCTAGGCTGTGTTTCTCTTCTGTACCACCCAAAGATTAAATAATTCACATACCATGAGGTCAAAAAGTTATGTTACCAAAGATCTAGTTTTAGCAACTAAAATAATATCAAACCTCAAACTAAAAAGATGCTATCAAATAATATGAGGCATGATATATGTGTTTCTAAATAGTTAATTAACAATTTGTTTTATATAGTAGCTCTTGAATGTACTGGTTTGTCTGGTTTTGACTCCACATCCCTTTGGGACCAAGAATTATTGGTGGCACAGTGTAAGATTTTCAAATGTGATATTGGAATTGGACAGATTGGTTTATTTGAATATAGTTTCCTGAAGCTCTGTTGGCTGAAGGACTCTTGGAGATTGTGGTTTGATGATATGGCTTTTAGGATCTTTCTGTATCTCTTTTTTACAGCTTCTAAATCACTTGTCGTAAAAAAAGATAAAGACAGATATTTTGTTTACTTAATTAAAAAACCCGGTTTTATTAATTGTTTTTTTAATCTAGATATTATGTTTTCTACTTCTCTTGAATCATTTGCTTTTTAGGCATGTTTTTGTAGATATGGGTTGATCTAAGAGTGATTCGATTAGAGTGCTATTGTAATAAGAGGGAGTATTATTTTTAGAGCAAACAAAAAAAGAAAACAAGAAAAATTTGTTTTGAAACTATCAGCAAGTTTAAAATTAGAATCCTTTCAGTAAACTCGTATTGTGACAATGTACAGGAATTTCACTATTCTTAAACAGTCCCTTAACTTGCTTTGAAGACTAAATAGACAAATTTAGAACTGGTAGCAAAAGAACCAATCTATCTAGTCCAAATCTCAGTTTTAACTAAGCCTGAAGCCGGGTGGAGGGGGGTTTATGGGTTCAAATCCCCAATATTTTTCAAGTTTTTTTAAAAAACCTGGTTTACTCATGAATTTTAACATGAATGTGCTATCTTGCCTGCTTGCCTTCCGGGCTCACCCCCTCTTCACTCATCCCCCCAGTCACCACCCTTGAGCCCATTCCCCCCCTCCCAAAATGTTTCCTGGCTACAGGCCTGGTTTTAACCATCAGCAGCAGAAGGATCTGATTAAATCTCATTAACTCCACAGCACAAACACTAGATTTCTAAAACAGACGAAAGGCCCAGGGGTGGGAATGTAAGGTGCAATCAGGGTCAATTTTGCTCCTCCCCCCCTTCCCCCAAGATACAGCAAGTTGTGTCTATGCAAAGGAATGAAAATGCTTATTTCAGGTTTTGAGAGGAGTTTCAGAGTGTGGCAGGAGCACAGCCAGTCCATTTTATGGTGATTTTGATCTAACTTTTATATTTTATGTGCTGAACATTGGAATAGGGCTATTCTGAATGGCACCAAAGGCCACAAAATTGGATTGGGGAGCTTCATGGGGCCTCAGGCTCTACCTCTCTATTCAAGACATCTCACTTTTTATTGTACAATTGTAATACACCCACAACACACATTACAAACATATACACATACATAGACAACCCACCACCCACAATACAATTACCGCTCAACCCACCCCTCAGTGTAACCCACCACCTTGGCTTCCGTCACTGATGATCACAGAGTTTATGTACTTTTTATTTAAACCTCTGTACTTCTAGATCAATGAATTCCTCGTGATTTTAGTTCTTAAGATCTCCCATCAGGTATGCTAAGGCCAGCTTCCAGTTTCTTTAAAAAAAACTTCATGATTTTCATATTTTAAATTGCTAGAAATCTTGACCATCTGTGCATAATCCCACAATTTATCCTTCCAGTTTTTGATATTTAATGGGTTTTCCCCCCTTTCTAGTCTGGAAAGGGGAAAGATGCTTCACTTTAACTCATTGTCTTTTCAAGAGGAATCCATATCCTGAACCAAAGAATAGTGAAAATGCCTCTGAGAGTCCAAAAAAGGCAATCATCTCCTTCAATTGTGATCCGCTGCCTGCAGCAGTCCTTGAAGTGTGGCTGTGTAAATACTTCATTGTTATGTTGCTGTTCTTGGCTTTTTACCTTTCCACATACAAGTTAATATGCCTTTTCTACATTGTTTAAACCCATTTATCTAAGGTAATAACTGGGATCTTTTGGAACCATGCCTTTTCCCAGGATACCTGATATAATTTAGACAGTGAAGATATTTAAAGGACAGCCTCTGGTGATCACAATAACTGGACAGAGGGGAATAAGCAAAACTAGTTAAAATTCCATCAGCAGTTACCCTGAAACAGTCTCTTGACTGGAGAACATTTTCTAATTGCAAAATCCCACACTTTTAAGGTGTTAATCCTACTTCTGTTTTGCATTTTTCGCCTGTAGCTTCTGAGTCATTTTGCAATTAAATTTAATTGCATGTAGAGATTGCAAATTAATTAAGAGTTATAAGAAATCTGTGAAGATGGTGAGATATGAGTAGGATTATTTTTGAAGGAAAGCAAACTCAGACTTTGACTTATAAATACATTTACTACAATTAGCTGACAAATGGCATTGCTGAAAATAACTGATTTGACTTGGAACTATTTATTTATTGTGCTGAAAAACAAGCATTTTAATGCATCACTAATTATTCTGTGGGTCATAATGAAAAAGTGTTCTGATGAATAAGTGAAATAATATAGATAAGAGGCTGCAGCAGGTGTTTTGCAAAAGATGCAAACAGTTTATTATGGCATAGTGAAACTTTAGGGACAAATATTCTGTTGGAGACAAAACTGAGCAATATATGTGTTGATGCGACACTTTGAATCTTCCTGTGCTACTTGAAGGTTTGAAAGATCTTTATATTAGTAAGTGCAAAAACAGCCTTGTTCAACCTGGTGCCTTTTAAATAGATATTTTGTATTATAAATCCAGTCATTCCTGAACACTATTCCTCTTTGAAAAGTGGGAGTTGTACTCCAAAGCATCTGAAGGGCAGCAGATTGGGGAAATCTGTTCTAAGTAAACTCTGAATGCCAAATATGCACATAAAGTAGAGAAGTGAAATTCATGCAAAGTAGTTTGGACAGTAACATTCAAAAATACATATGCCAAATAGTTAATTTTTTATTATTGACTGCTTATTTTGAAATAAAGGAAGTTTAGTTACTAATTTTGACTTCTGCTTTCACTGTGATATCCACATGACAGAATGCATTATAGGCCAAAACAACTGGGGACGGACAGTTTGAAAACCACTGCTGTAATTTGAACCCATTGCTCTGAGTCCTCATTTCCAGGTCAGCAGAAAACAAGACTCCTCCCTCTTCAAATACATTTAAACATGGTGATCATATCTTGTCTCAACCTTCTCTTCTGCAGTCTAAACATCCCTAATTCTTTAAATTGCTCCTCATAGGGCATGGTCTCCAAACTTTTGATCATTTTAGTCACCCTCCTCTAGACATGTTTCAGCTTGTCAATCTGTCTCTTAAATTGTGGTGCCCAGGATTGGACACAGTATTCCAGGTGAGGTCTGACCAAAGCAAACTAGAGGATCACCATGACTTCCAGACACTATATTCCTTTTGATGCAGCTCAAAATACCATTGACTTTTAAAGCTGCTGCTTAAAACATGAACTGTTGGTTCATGTTCAACTTGTTATCCACTAAGACTCCAAGATCTTTTTCACATAGATGGTTGTTGAGCCAGGCGTCACCCATCCTGCATCTGTGCATTTCATTTTTTCCTGCCTAAATGAAGTGTCCTATACTTCTCCTTCTTGAAATTCATTTTATTAGTTTGTGCCCAGCTCTCTAATCTGCTGGGGTCATTTTGAATTCTGATCCTGTGTTTTGGAGTATTTGGTATCATCTGCAAACTTGATAAGCATGCTCTCTAAACCTTTATCCAAGTCATTAATAAAGATGTTGAACAGCATCAGGCCTCAGACAGAACCCTGCAGTACCCCACTAGTCCCTTCTTTCCAGGATGAAGATGAACCATTGGACAGCACCCATTGGGTTCAGTCGCTTAACCAATTACAAATCCACCTAACAGTAGTATTATCTAGTCTACATTTTACTAGTTTGTTTACAAGAAAATTATGGGGGACATTGTCCAAGGCCTTACTGAAATCAAGATATGCTACATCCATAGCATTCCCTTCATCTACCAAGCTTGTAACCCTATGAGAAAAAGAGATAAGATTAGTCTGGCATGATTTGTTTTTGAGAAATCCATGATGACTTTAAGTAATGACAGCATTCTTTTCTGAGTGATTACAGACTGCTTCCTTAGTCATCTGCTCCAGAATCCTTCCTAGTATTGATGTCAGGCTAACTGGATGGTAATTATTAGAACTATTGCATTGTAGATAAGGAATGACTTGCTTCCTGAACTGGGATGCTTCACTATATTTATGGCTTGTGTGCCTCTAGGGAATGGTTTTAATTTTCTAGAAGTTAAGAAAGTTGAATATAAAATGGAATATAACACTATGTGGTGGTAACAAATCACTGTCTTTTTTACTACATGCTGAAAATATTTATGTGGTTCTTTAAGGTTTTTTTTTTTTAGCAAGAGTCTCTTCATCCTTTGCATAATTCACTTTGCAAATCAAATTTTAGTAATTGGTAATTACCATCAAACTTACGATGTTGGTAATGACTGGTCGGAAGACTTAAATGTCTTCTTAGGTGAATAGCTCTTTTGTGGTCAGGAAATGAGAGAATAAAATTAATTTTGCTTAAATATTTATCTAGTGCAGGGATCTGAAAATCATTCTTGGCACGATCTACTTCCAGAAATTCAGGCTTCATGCAAGCTTCTTTTGCTACTCCCTGTCCTGCAGAATAGCTTCCATTCTACCGCATACTTTAGTAAGAAAAATCTGTTTTAAGAGGATATAATTCAATGTCTCTCACATGTTTTGCTTTCTCCCTTTTTTCAAAATTCATATTTTAAATCCACAAACCTTGATAACTAAATACGATGTCATATTACACAAGTGTCAAACTCAATGCCTATGAGCTAAATCCAACTCTCCATCTTTTTTTATGTGGTCCTTCAGATGCTGGGCTATAATTGCTGTATTCGTCATCATTAGGCATCATGACCAGAGCTGATGGGAAATGTGATACAGTAACATCTGGAAGGCTGCAGTTTGTTCTGTTTAGTCAGGAGAGTGGATTTGACTTGTGGATCTGATGTCAGACTTCAAAATGTCCTATAACCGTTCCACAACCCCAGAGCAACAAGTGCTATTGGGTTGCAGTTCCCATTATCCCCAGTTCACATAGCAAATCATAAGAGATCAGAGTTCTAGTTCAATAACATCTGGATATCCAAACTGGGTAAAAACAAAGCATTACTGACCACTATGTAAAAAAAACAAAACAGTGGGCACTCTATCCACTGATACTCTGTCCACTGGTTCTTTGAAGGCAACCATATGGCTGATGTGGCCCTCAATGAAAATGAGTTTGACACCCCTGTCATATTACATAACTACTCCATCGTCAGGGCTGTTTGAACAAGTCAGAAAGATTATTTCATCAATCATTTGCTTCAGCCCAGCAAGTGATAAGGTTGTCTTGTTTGATGGGGTCTTGCTGTTTATAGACTACTAGTACTAAAATAACTAGTAGAAAGCAAAGTTCTAGGAGGAATATGACCTACTACTTGCTTTTTACATCTTTGCTTCTCCTGCCAAGAAAAATCTATCTGGATGGTCTTGTATTATATATACAGGATGTGAACATTGCCTTGTTATCGTTGGAGTAGTTATAGCAGACCTGAAGAAAGAACTAGTGAAATGACGGTCAAAGAAACCAGGTCTCAGTTCCTTGTCTAAACAGGATTTTGTGTCTTGCATTTCTGATGTTTTAGAACAAGTGATGAACATGTCAGCTTCAGGCAGTATTGGATAAAACTGATTATTTAATTTTGGCTTTGTCCCAGAGTCAGGAGAGGATTTAGCTGGGTTGTGCTGGTGGTGTGATTTATGCCAGGGATAGATGTAAGACACTACTCTTGTTTTTACTCAGTATCTTTTGATAACTACTGTTCATGGGATCCTAGACTGATATGTCTGGGTTGGTACATGGAAACATAATATTGTGGTAGCTCCACAATATGAACCTAGAAAGTGGTCCATGTGGTGGATTTTGGTCCTTCTTTGTGATGTTAAGGATATCTCTTAATTTTAATGAGGATGCAACATTCGGTTGCTAGCAAGGATGCAGGTATCTTGTGGATGGGAGTGGAGATCTTGCGCCGCTGAGGCAGTAAAAAATCACAAGAGGCTTGAAATTGAGAGGTGTGTGAGAAGTAAGCAAGAACAGGATGAGAATATGTGGTCTGCTCAACCTTGATTTAAATCCATGCTTTAAAAGTCTGTCTGTCTGTATGATGTGTGTGTGTGAGAGAGAGAGGGAGAGAGGATTCTTATTTTTGTTATAGAGTCTCGTGTATGCCAGCTTACTTGGATTCATCTTCCTGGCTGTACTTTGGTAATCATCTTGAACAGTCATTACTTGCACCCTAAAGTGAAATAGCTTCTTGTGGTTTAGGCCAGTGGTTTAGGCCTCTTTGAAAGTGATATAAAAGTGATCCAACTTTGTAGAAATAATACAGGATTTCATTGTATTTCAAACTTTCTCAATTTCTTGTTCCCTTTTTATATTCTCTATTTCTCTCTCTCTTTTGGCTTTTATGCTAAGAATAAAACACTTTTGTTTTTAATAATATTTACATTATTTGTAGGCTTTGTTAAAAGTCATTTCTGCAGACATTTCATATTTCTGACTCAGAGCCAGTATTTGATGTGAGGGGATGTGTCCATTTTGTAAAAATTCTCTGTAATATTTGTCTTACTTTAGCTGAGAGGATGTTAGGACTCTTCCTGCCTTACCATTTAATAATCCAGTAGAAAAGATAATGATCTTTCATTGCGTTTATCACAGGCAGTGTATTGCCTTAGCTTCTTGTGAACAGAAATGGTTGCTAATCATTTGTTTTCTTTTGTTTTGTTTTTTTTTGCAACAGAAATGTATTAAAATTACTTTTATTCACTGACTCTAAATGAGTTCTAACAGATCTTACCATACAAATAAATCTTCCCAAGATTTTTGGACATAAGTGAGCACGTATGAAAGGATATATTATTAAGAGATGCTAGGTGTAAATGAAAGACTGCTACGCCACTGGCAGTTAAGAGTGCCACTGAAGGACTAGGTAGAGGTGAGAAGGCTACCCAAAGTCATCTAGTTGACTACAAGTTAGGTTCTGTCCCAGGAAGTTCACATATTTGCCAATTCCCATTCCAGAAATACCCCAAAAATGGCATAAAAGTAAACTGGAATCAATTGCACATGTTAATCCCTACCTATATTTCAACAAGATTTAATTATTTTTTGTGTCCATGGCTACTATAGTGAGATTTTGTACAATCTGTGGCAATCTTTGGACAGAAATATAAAACAGAAAACAGTGGTGAAATATGAAGATAGCTCAGATTTTTCATGCGAAATGTGAAGACCTAAGCTATATCCAAGAAAAGGAGCCTTGGTGTTGTGGTGTAAATCCTCTGGAAAATAGTTTTATTAAGTGCTAGGTCTAAGAGCAATTATATCAATGTAGATTTCTTCTTCATGGTGTCTGTGAATCACATAAATGGGTTATCCTGCACAGAGCACCACTTGCAAACTTCAACCTTATTGAAACACTTTGACCAATCCCCATCCCCTATTATTGGTGGCCCTGCCATATCAACGAGTTCCTTTTCATCTGCCATTGCAGCAACACCATCTAGAAACTTTTTTCATAGAATTCTGACTTTTAACTGTTAGTTGTATGATCCTCTGACACAGTTTCTTGACCAATCTTCTTCTTCTTCTTCTTCTTCTTCTTCTTCTTCTTCTTCTTCTTCTTCTTCTTCTTCTTTTTGGTACCCTTGATCTTATCTGATTATCCTCTTCTCTGGCTCTTCTATCCTGTTTTTTTCTTCAGTTAAGGCTTCTCCTGGTATTATGGCCTTCACCACTTTCTTCAAAAAGTGCCTGGAGTACAGAAAGAAGATTTGTGACAAAAATGGCCATGCCAAATGCCTTCCCTGCCGTGGTTAAAACATGCCCTAATTGTGAGGCCTCCATATTGCAGACCCGAAGAAACAGGGTAGATTGCCTTAAGTGCTCCTTTATAAGCATGGCATGAGTGTGCCAGGATCATTGTCAATTAAAGAGCTGACAAAATCATCCAATCCATTGACTGTCTTGAAGTCCTCAGTTTCACTCCAATTCTCCTTAGTACCGTTGGTCCTGACAGAGATCGTAAAGGCATCCTCAGTATAAATACATTCATGGCTAATATTGTTGGTACTTCCTCCATCCACTTGGTTGGTTTGCCTCATACTAAAAAGATAATTGCAGGAAGCTTCTGCTTCCCAATCCAAGAAGGTTTGAAAACTTCAAGCTGAGTTACCCATTGGGAAACTCCTGCTTCAACTTGATCTATTGGATCTGGCAATGGTGTGTTGTCTTCCAAAAAACTTGGAGAGAAGGGAGCATGGTGATGTCTATCTCTCCACCTCTCCCCACCCCATCTTCGACATCTACTGACCATCTTGTTATCACTGTTTGAATTGTCTCACCCCAGCCATCAATTGATTCCTTGCCATTGGTATTGAGAGTTAGAAAATCTATAATATACTGTAATAATAACAACTTTATTTTTATACCCCGCCACCATCTCCCCAAGGTGACTCAGGGCAGTTTACATGGGGACAAGCACTAATCACAGATAAAATAATAGCAATTAAAATCAATCAAATAAAAACATAATACAGTACAACAAGAACAACATAAAAACAATATCATGGCTGAAAAGCAGAATTGGAGCTGGGCTCAAGTAATTGCAGTGAAATTTAGTGATGAGACGCTAGTGAATGGCTATTGTTGTTATTGTATATTATTGTATAATGTGTTATGATGTTAACTGTTTTTTATACCGTCTTATTGTAGCATTGAATTTTTTGCTGTTCTTGTTGTTAACCGCTGTGAGTCGCCTAAGGGCTGAGAACAGCGGTATACAAATAAAGTAAATAAATAAATAAATAAATTCCTAAATAGAACCGGGGAAAGTGCAAAAATTCAAGTGTGCCAATCTAGCGAGAGTACCTATAGCCATTGGGGGATGGATTATTGGGGGATAGACTGAACTAATGTACAGGAGTTTAGATAGAGTCAAGCCAATTCTCTGGTGAAACTGCCTAATCAAAGGCACAACAGAACATACAAGTTTTTAAGTCCTTACGGAACGTGGACAATAATAATAATAATAATAATAATAATAATAATAACAATGACAATAATAATAATAATAATAATAATAATAATAAACAAGGTGAGTACTTGTCTGATCTCCTTAGGGAGGGAGTTCCAGAGCAGGGGGGCCACCATCGAGAAGGCCCTCTCCCTCATCCCCACCAACCGTGCTTGTGACAGCAGTGAAAGTGAGAGAAGAGCCTCGCTGGATGATCTTAGGGTATGTGCTGGTTCGTAGGGGATGCTGGCTCGTAGGGGAAACTATCCTATTACATGAACTATCCTATTAAAACATCAGTAATTTAAATAGATTAAAAAATCATTAAAATGTTACAAAAAAAAGGTAAAAATACAACACATATCTCCATTACATAAACCCTTCTGCATAACCAAATTGCTGCAGTCTTCCATGGCCCAGCATGGCATAGCAGTTTGTAAGTGCATCTATGCTGTGATGAATTGTTTGGAAATCCTCCTAAGCATTGATAAGAGCAGCTATATAGTAAGCTGATTATTTTTGAAAAGAAAACTCTGTGGTAATGAGTAGTAAATGCAGTTATGTTGTTCTGTTAAATTCTTAGTAACAACTTAGTTTTGATTAGCATTATAAAATCAGGGTGTAATTCTAAAATATAATCTGAACTATTGGCAGTAGTACTATTGTTATTATTGTTTCGAAAGTCAAAGTTAAATTCAGCTGTAGTTCTATGTCTTTCAAATTTCTTAAATACATGCCATAACCATATAGCCCTTCAAATGTATTTACCATGTGTACTTTGGACAAACAGGATAAAGCTATGAAACAGAAGTTCTATTTTAATATAAAATTCTTAATATAGACATGAAAATGTTGCAAAAAATATCTAGGATACTTAATTTGAATTGGAAGGAGACCAAGCGCTTAATAACTTCCAAGTCAGTGAAATAGTGAATCAGCTTCATGTTTCAGTATAAACTGCTAGTGTGCTCACCCTCTTTGGGGTATAAAATTCATGATATTCTTTTAAAATATGGATTTAAAAATAATGGACATGAACAACTGGGTGCTGGTTTAATGGCAGCCACCTCCACAAATTAATGCACTGATCAGATCAGTGCTTGAATGCATTGGTGAACAGGATGCGCACCACTAAGCTAAAGGTAAATTCTCATAAAATGCAGGGCTCTTTTTGTACCGATGGCTGGGGAAGAGGGGTAGTCTGTATGGAGTTAAATTACCTCTAAGAGAACAACTTCATAGATTCATATATTTGAATCAAAAATCATCTTCATGGTTATGAGCACTTGCTGTCTATTAAGGCTGATATACCAGTTTTTACTATTGTAGGACAGAAGTACCCTGTCCACCGTGATCCATATGTTGCTGACCTCAAGACTAGATTACTTTAAGATGTTATCTGCGGTACCATCTTTAGGGCTACTTTAAAAAAAGGAAGCAAGTGCAGAATGTAACAGGTTACTGAACTATTTAAAAACTGTGTCTTCGGTTGAAAATATGTACAGTCAGCTATGGAGCTACAGTCATAGAATCATAGAGTTGGAAGAGGCTACAAGAGCTGACCTTCTCTGTACACATACTAGCTTGTCAATAACCTTCTTGAATTGTGGTGCCTAAAACTGGACACAGTAGCCTAAGTGAGGTCTGACCAATGCAGAATAGAGTGGGAATATTTCTTCCCTTGATCTAGACACTATGCAGCCAATCCCCGAGTTACAAGCATCCGACTTACAAATTACTCATAGTTAAGAATGGGAGTGAGGCAATAGGAAGTGAGAGAAATCTACTCTGAGGGAAAATTCACTCCTGAAAGTGCTATATTGGGGAAAGGTGTCTCAACTAAAGCTTTCTCGCCAATCCTTGTTTCCACAATAAGCCATTTTTTTTTCAAAATGTAATTCTCACAGTTGCAACTTATCTCCTCCTTTCTGACTTGGCGTATTGCAAGGGAAAGAACAAATTGTTGGTAGAGATCTAAACCTTTGGCTTTTGAAATTAGGGTTGTTGGGCGCTCAATTGATTCAGATTATTGTTTGCATATTCAGGGAGCAACAGTGTAGCAGTAATAATTATGGATTGGATTAGGAGAGCCGTGGAGAAAACCTAGAATTGTAAAGTCAGACTGTTCAAAGACACATAACAGCAGCAGCAGGAGAGCAGAAGAACACTGGAGGAAGATACAGCTATAGATTTCCCTAGCCTGTCATCTCCAGCTTTACTGGTAATTGTCTGCAATTCCCTCCTCCCTATAGAGAGTGTCTGATTCCGATTAAGAATGGTGCTGGTGATGATGTTTGGTAGCTTTTTGCTCATGGATTGTATCACATTTTGCACCTTAAACTATTTGGGCAAAGAATGGCTGGAAATTTTGAAGAAGCTTAAAAACAATTATGAAAGTGCTGTGGGTATGTTTCGAACAGACAGGAAAACTGAATGGTTAGTGTCTAGGATTGATAATGCAGTCATAGTTCTGATGTTAGGAAAGTAGTTTCAACATCATGTATTGTGTCTCTTAAAAAAGCAGTGAGTGAAGAATTATAGATAGCAACATTAAAAAAGTAGATAACTGTGGAATAAGACTGAGGGCAAAAATAACAGACTGCATTCCACAGTATATTGTCCAGCTGTTTGTTTACATATTTATTTAAAATATTTCTCTGTTGCTTCCCAACCCACAAGGTTTCCTGTGGTGATGAGCAAATAATAAAACATACAAAAGATAAAACATTTAAAACACAATAAAGTATTATTTAAAAACTATCAAAAGCAAAATTAATATCCCTAGAAAATTGATGTCTCAGTCTTTTGATTCTGATTATTGAACAATGTTAAATAGAGACAGTTTACCCATGCTTATAATAAAATAACTTGGAAACGTGTATGTTTACGTTTTGTACCTTTCTCTTGAATCCGATCTAGTCTTATGCAGTACATCTAATTGTAACAGAACATTTAATATAGCGAATGATGAAGTCAAACTGATTTCACTTGGGTCTGTACTACTGTACTTCTAAGTCAGTGGTTCTCAGGCTGTGGGTCTCCAGGAGTTTTGGCCTACATCTCCCAGAAATCCCAGCCAGTTTACCACCTGTTAGGATTTTTGGAAGTTGAAGGCTGTAACAAAAAAAGTATAGTGGAGTTTTATTGGCTATATTTATTAGGGTTGATAATATAGCCAATTACCAATCAGAGGTTGGTAACGTCTGATTGGTTGTTGGGTAACCATGGATACATAGCCCTTGGCAGTAGAAATGTATCCATTTTAGAGTGTCTAGGAAGAAAAGGGGCGGAGCTAGATAAAAATAGGGGGGCGACGACATTTTAACAAGTGGGGAATCTCTATCTTTGAGCTGGAGGGAAGAGGACCAGTTTTTAAGTTGTAACTTCCATTATTGTACTGAAGTAAATGAAAAGGCCAAAATAAGTCTAAAATATCAGTTAAATAGAACTAAGAGACAGAGATTCCTTTGGGAATAAGTTTTTAGTCAAAGTATTGACAGAAAAGAGTGAATAAAAGTCTTAAGATAGCCAGCCAGGAGGCTGAGGAGAAAAATATTTTAAAGAGGAAGAAAGTGGCCTAGTAGAGAGAAACAAGTTAACTGTTTGAATGTTATGAAATAACAATTTGATGTATTCAAAGGCGTGAAAGACAGTTGTAAGAATATTCAAGTGGAACTGAAGTAGAATACTTTGTAACTGATAAGCTTATGTGCCACAGAATTCATGAATAAACATTTCCATGTTTCAACATACATATTGGAGTTTTGTGTCAAATATTAAAGTTACACAGCTGGAAGTCAGTTTGTGGTTACATTGAAGAAACCTTTGAGAAGAATTGGAAGCTATATATTAGCTCCAGGTTTGCATAATAAATACAGGCAATATACACAGACATATAAAGATTACATCTTGTATTAAATACATAATAATAAGGTGTCAAAGAGACAGAGAAAGTCTGTTCTAAGCATAAACATTGAATTTCTCCCTGTACCAGCCTCATAGCCGCATGAGGACATACGCACATATATGTCCCCCCTCTTAATATATTGTCACATATATTAATTGGTGGCAGCATTACGATTACGGTTATTTTTGTGCTAAAGGACTTGTTACCTTACAAAGGCCAAAACATCTGGTGACCCACAGGTTGAGAAGCACTGCTCTGAAAAGCCAGACTACAGAGAAAGGAAACTAGTCTTCACTAAATCCATTTGAGCAGTCCTCTTCTGAAACCTACTAACTTTTTTTCCTGTCAGAAGCAACTTGAGAAACTGCAAGTCGCTTCTGGTGTGAGAGAATTGGCTGCCTGCAAGGACATTGCCCTAGGGATGCACAGATTTTTTTTATCCTTGTGGGAGTCTTCTCTCATTTCCCTGCATGGGGAGCTGGACCTGACAGAGGGAGCTCAACCCGCTCTACCTGGATTCGAACCACTGACCTACCTACTCATATCTCTTTAAGCTTCACGACTTATGGATTTGATTTGGAAGGCTATGGCTACCAGATGAGCAAGCTTGGGCATGTGGGAGATATTATTAACATATGTTATTTTGTCATGTATATTCTGATCCCATGTCACTTGGACATGCTCCTTGTATAGATATGGCCATCTTATTTACAATACTGATTATGCCTGAAACATGAGTTAAAAACTTACCTTTATCTTAAGCATGTGTATGTGTAGGTCTCACTACAACCTTTCAGATTTCTCAAGAATCATAGACTGTAGTAGCTAGTGATAGAATGTCTTTGCCATTGATTCCTCCCCACCCCCAACCCCTCAGTGCAGCCCAGGAGAAAAAGGGAGATACTAGGGATCACAAGACCTCCAACATAGGCTTCTGCCTTTTCTTTAGCCGAGAAGAAAAAAATGTTTCGAAAGCAAAGCTCTGATCAGATCCCCACTTACAGTCATTTTTCCCCGCCTAGTGGCACATCGTTATTATAAAATAGCACTCTCCGTTGTATTTGCAGAATGGCAGTGACTATACCTTTGCTATGTGGTTTATCTGGCATTGTATCATTTCCTCTTGGATAACTAGTCACGACACATGCTACTGATTAATTAAAAACCAGTGGAAAAACTGCCAGTTCATCTTCCTTCTCTAAAGCCTTTGGTCTGAGCTGTTCAGCAACCATGTTAATAGCTTTCAATGAAGCAGTCTGGTCTCTGAGCAACAGACTGTGTTTCAGATGCTATCAAGTGCTTTTTGATAAATTTGCTTCACATACAGTATACCTGATCTTAGCAGATGGACTGTAGCTTGACATGTTAAAGTGGTACTGTTTGGAGGAGTTTTCCTGGCACACAATGAAAACAAATATATTTAAACATCTGTGCTGTTAAAATGCTCCTCGCAACAATAATTTATAATTTTCATTTCTAGAAACCAGGTGATTTTATAGTTCAAGCAACTGAATTACTTGAGAAAATACTTAACATTGTTAACTGTTAATATATAATAATTACCTTGCAGTTAATCAAATAGTGATGACCATTTGCCTCCAATCATAGGTTAGTCATAGTGTTTTTGTGTAATAGTAGCATAACTGTAGTTTTAAAAGTACCTCCAGCTGATTTCTAATCCATCTTATGCTGTCAACTTCTTGTCACCCAGAAGATAAGGCATTCTAGGTAGCAACTAGGAATCTACACAGTGGAAATGTCTGCTTCAGCAAGCAGCCTTAGTACTCCTAATATAATGCAGAATGTTGGCAGTCTGCTTTTGAATATTTGAAATTGCTGGGATGCTACAGTTTGATAAAAGGAAAATACAATATCTGACAAAAACCGGGACATTTGTTTTGATTCAAGTGAGATTTATATTCATCCTGGTCTTTTCAGTTATGTTTTGCAAACAGAAAGACAATCTTGTTAGATGTATCCATACATCCCTGCCACTTTGAAGAACTAACATAGGAACATTGCTAGATATTAATAGGAATACGCATAGAGTATTCTGTCTAGTGCTGTTGTCTTGTGTTGCTTAAATGTAGCTTTAAGTCAGGACAAAACATATTTAGCTTTCTAAGTGTTTGTGGACCACATTTCATTAACCCACATCTATGTAGCTAATAGTGACAGATACTGAAAGTTGCATGTCAGCAGTTAGTGGAAGTAGTTTTAAAGTTTTAGGATGCAGGAGCTATGTGATTCTCTTGTCATAGACTGATGGCCTGGATTATATTGTAGGGGTCTGGCTGGATGAAACTTGGTGCACAAATCTCTCAGCTCTGTCTGTGCAGCAACAGAGAAGGCCTGGAAGTTGTGAGGATGCAGTTGTGGTGGTCTATAAGGGTTCAGCTTGCCTCCCCATATGCCCTGTTCCACAGTCTACTAGGTTTGAGTGCATTTGAAAGTGGATGGCCAGGACAGAATAGGGATTCTGCTGGTGTATACCACCGTCCTACTGCTCAGCCGTTTCCCTTCCTCACCTGACAGAACTGGTCTTGGAAGTGATGTTAAGAGTCTACTCAGATTGAAGTGGTGGGGGACTTCAGTATTTATGATGAGGTCCCTATGACAGCAAAGGTTCAGGACTTCATGTTCTTCATGACAGCCATGGGTCTGTAGTATCTGGTACCACTCAAGTTGCAGGACACATTCTAGGCTTCGTTTTCTGTGCTGGGTGGCATAATAGTGATCTGGGTTTAGAGGAACATTCCATAAATTCTATTGTCATGGTCATATCACTACCTGGAGTTGTTTAGATTAATTGAGACATGAAACTTCTGCAAGTGTGTTGGGCCAATTAAAGGATGATTGGATTCCTCATGGTTCTTGTGCTTCCTGCCCTGGGTGATCTCTGGAATGGAGAAATATTTGGAAAGTAAGCATAATTGTCCTTAAGCACCCCCCCCCCCCCATATGGAATGGAGCTAAGTAAGCTCTGCTTGCATTAAGATTCATCCAAACCATCTGAATAACAAAAGAAACAACATCTGATGTAATATATGGTTCTGTGACTCACTCGGACACTGACACTTTTTTCTCCTGTTAGATTTCTAAATCTTTTTCTTGATGAAGAAGTCAGTAAAGCTTCAAAAGCTTGCATGATGTGTTTTGTGCATTTTGCTTGGCCAACAAAGGTATCACTCTTAGTGGATTCCTTGCTGAAACTTAACTGGCTCCATACCTGTTTTGAGCAAATTTTCTATACTAATTAGATTGTTTGAACTTAGCCAAATCTTAGGCACTTTGGAGAAGGGGTTTCTCTGTTCTGCTACTCTCACAGGCATGTCTGTTTTTGTTTTGTGCTTTAACCTATAATGTCACCCACTTTGGGTCCCATAATGAAAAAAATAAGACATGTAAATAAAAAATTAAAAAATAAATACATAAATGGATTACTGCCTAGTCAGATTAGACTACTTCTTGATGTAGCATTTTATATTTTTATTTATTTTTATGTACTGCATTTATATACCACTTCTCTTACCCCTGAGGGGACTCAAAGTGGTTTCCAACATAATAATGGCAAAATTCAGTGCCGTACATACATGTGAAAACCAAAACATAATTTCTAGGCAATAACATATACTGTAAATTAAGAATCTTACAGATATCAGCATAAAACAACATATACATTAACATCGCATCATTAAAATATATCAATCAAAACAGTTATTTTATTGTATTTTATTAACACCCCAGATGTCTGATAAACAAATGATGCTGATGTTGATGTTGTATTGATGTTGATGTTGTATTGATGTTTTATTGCTTCTATTGTTGTGTTTGGGCTCGGCTTCATGTAAGCTGCACCGAGTCCCTTGGGGAGATGGTAGCGGGGTACAAATAAAGTTAATAAATAAATAATAAATAATAATGTTGATGTTGTTGAAGGAATATAGACTTTTTTTAAAAAAAAATCATTGGGATATAGAAATGATATAAGGTAATTGACACTGATGCCCCTCTGTTCCTGAACTATATCACCTCCCTAGTTTAACAGGGAGTTGAGGGTGATGGAAGAGGAGGAATAAAGGTTCAAGTATCACTAACAGAACACTGGGCAAACCCAGTTATACATGTATTGAAACCATCTGAGCATCTATAGTATTCCAGTGAGGGCAGTGCTACTCTGCCACTGCACTGAATATAGCAACTTTTCAAAACTTGTAAGCCTGGAGCTGCAGGAGGCAAGAGCAGTCACCAGTATTTTATGGCTGTGACTCTTCATGTGATCAAAATCACTTGAACTTGGATTCTGACAAGTTGACAGGTTGGTAGGACAAATTGATGTAACTTTAGCAACCACTCATTCTGTTACATGGTATTCTTTTCAGCTTGTAGATATTCAGAATGTGGACAGGGTGTCTGGAGCAGTGTGTACGTGCACGTGCCTGTTTATTCATCTGTGGCCCTTCTTGGATGATCAAATGTGTCAAGTTGGAATGATGGCTGTCGTTAAGGGAAGGAAGTAATGCATTCTTATAGAAGGGCTTATCCCTGCCATCTTAAAATAAACATAAATTAAAAAGTGTTACCCTTGACCAGAATTTTTACTGTTTTTCATCCTGTTTCAAAGTTACTATACTTCACTAAGGTGGTTTCTTCACCACCTATGCAAACAAGTAGAGAAAGATTTGTAATTCATAAAACAAGAAAATGTTTTAGTAATTCCATCCAGCAAACAAAATGTAAATGTATGAGACTATAGTGCCACTCTCAAGAAGACAAATTTTGCTTTAGCTGAGATAGTACTTCAACCTGTAAAGGCTTTAAGGACTTTGTTTCTAGAATCTTTTAAGTTTCACAAATTGTTCTGATGAAGCGGAAGTAATTACTAAATGGCAAAGCAATTCTTAGAGAACTGCCTGTGTTGATATCTCATAACTTAATTTGATTTTCCTAGGCTCCTGCAATTTAGCTACCTCTAAATAATTTTAGAAGGCAATTAATCTTTCTTCAGCCTTATTGTTTCACTTGCTGCTTATGTATATTATAGAAAATATAATTAAAATTAGTCTGTGCTTAAGTGGTCATTGGTTATGAATACCTAATTTAAAAAACCTTTAAATTATTCTGCTTTGTCTTAAAATAGTTATTATGTCATTAAAGTCGGTATTCTTATAGTAACTTGCCAAAGAATACAGAATTCTACCTGAACATCGGATCAGGTTCTTTGTCTATCTAGTTTAGTGTTGTCTTTGCTGACAAGCAGTCACTCCCAGGTTCTCAACCTGATTCCATACCCATTACCTGCTGGGCGCCAGGAGCTGAACTTGAGTGCAAAGCTTATGATCAACTGCTGAGCTATGTTTTCCCCCAGAGGGAGTAATAGTTTGGCTGTTGGGTAATATAGTAATGTAAATAGTCATGTACATTTGTTTCTTTACATTACTGTCTCATCCAACAACCAAAGCTTTCTGGGATGTTCACACAACAGAGTTAAAACTACATAATACAGATACATTAGAAAGATTGAATTTGTTCAGTGGGTTTACTTGGACTAAACATAGCTATTTACCTGGATGGTCTAGATTAATTAATGGACCTATGCATTGCCCTGATTTGCTCATGATTATATTAGCTATTAGCCATTACATTTTAATTTGTCTTTTCTCTGGTCAGCTTAATGTGGTGTATATGGCTCCTGTCTTCCACACTTCAGCCTCACACCAGAAGCAACTTACAGTTTCTCAAGTCGCTCCTGACATAGAAAAAAAAATCTTACAACAATCCTGTGAGCTGATAGGTCCAATGACTGAGACAGGGATTGAGTATTGTTCAAAAGCTATTTTCAATTGTCAAACTGCACAGCTCTAATAGTTTTAATTTTTTCTTTAGCAAAATTATGCTATTTGTGTATCACTTCAATTCTACATGTTTTCCAAGGCTTACTTTGGAATATTTTAAAATATAGCATAGTAAATTTTGATAGGCAGCAAATGTTGATATTTTGCATTATGTCTTACCAAAGAAAAAGCACATTTTTGTCTTAAATGAAATTGTCTTCATCTCTGTCTTCTTGTTTGGTGCCATTGTCTAATCTGTTGATCGTAATAAATTATTTATTCATGTCTCTCAACTTTTGACTTTTTATTAGTGGATTTATGAAGTTGTTTCTTGGTTTATTTATGTCTCTTATTCCTGAAAATGACTTTGGGCTACAAAGAGGGACCATTAAATTAAATTGTGGAATTTTTTGATTTGCTTCTTATTGGGAAACTAAACTGTGTTAGCACAAGAAGCACAATGAGAAGTCCCCCCTGCTCAATTGGAAACAATATGTAGAAGTTATCTGATACTGTTTTCTAGAACAGTTGGAAATAGTTTATAATTTATGGAGCAATAGATACGAAGAAGTAAAATGTACATTTATTCTTATGGAGCTTAGATGATACCTTAGAATCTGGAGAAGGAAGTTTTATAAAACGATAGGTGAACAAGTCCATTTATCATTTTCCTATAAAAACATAACATTGAACATTATTTTTGCAAAGTTCCAAAGTATCTTTAGATTTTTTTCCCATGCACATTACAAAGATCCTCCTTGAGAATGTGGCATGTAGTATTTTCTGTCATGTGCATAACACTGTTAAGTTTCATGATGTTTCCCCTTTCTGGCTGTTATCACATGTGCTTTTTCACACTAATAGGATGACATAGAGCCATAGGAAACAGCTGTAGCCGCAACACAAGCAGAAGCAGTAGCAAAAATGCCTACTCATTCTAATTGATTTTTATCATTTTTGCAGATATAGACCACTTAACTGATTGCTAAGATGACTTTTGACAGAGATTATTATACTTTGTGATGTGCATTGCAAAGGAAACTTGTTCATTTCTTTATATAACTATGGAGTTATCCTCACAACACTTAGTATTTGCAAAGTTTGCCTATTTATTTAAGGCTACTGAACAGATAATATATCAATTATCTTGCAACACGTACCTTGCCTTAATTTTAGGAGAGGAAAAATAATTCATCTTTAGTTAAGCATAAACTTTCTTGGATTATAATCCATTTTCTCTGGTGCATAAATTTCTTTGGATCAAAGGCAGGACTTCAGAATTATAAATATATTAGTAGACTGGCCAGTTTTGAAATTTGCTTTTAATTATGCAGTTTTGAGATTTGTTTTTAATTATGCAATAGAATTGAGTTTTTAAATGCACAATTCTCCTAATATTCATAACAAGCTCATAACACACAATTGAACATTATTAAAGGAACTTGAATATTTAAAAAGCTTTAGTAGCTTTACTTCAACTTGACCGGTTATGTTTTGCATTTGTAATTTGCTTTTATAAACTTTCAAAAATATTGAGAAAGTTAATATTTTAATTTTTTAATACTCAGGTTTTCTTTCAAGGGTAAATATTCAATTTGAACATACAGAATTGGACAGCTGGCATTAAATTGACAGTTTCTGTAATATTTCACATCTTGTACTATAGACAGCTCAGAGATAATTCTTTACAGAAACATAATGGATCTTACATTCTAATAGATCAATATAAGAAAGTGGTCATTTTGTTTTCAATACTTTATGAAGACATTGAGCCATTATCTCTGAAATCTCTTTCCCTCAACTTAATTGCACATAACCAAAGAGCAAGGTAATTTGTGCTCTTGAACTAATTGATTTGTTTATTCAACTGCTTTCACAATGTTTACACACACTGTTTTAAAAAACAAAGGATTTAGATTACTTATCTACAACTACTTTCTTCCTTCCTTCATTAAAGATTACAATCCATTGAGGAGTTGTTTATCTAGAATCATATTCATAGCTGGAACTGACACCAAAAAAGATTTTGCTAATAAAAGCACATTCTAGATTTTGGGAAAAAAAAGTTGCTAGACAGAAGATTAGAAACTGGATTATAACGAAAATACCCTCCTCTAACATCCTTAATGCCTAAGCTCAGTTTCACAGGTGCATCATTCAGAATTTCTAAGCTGCTTAGATCCGACACTTCCAATGCATTTCAACATTTAATCTAATTAGAATAATAGTAATTTTTATTGCTTGGAGCTTTCTTAAATCACGTCACTTTAAAAAGTCTTCCATATTTTAAAATTAGTATATATGTACTGAACTAGAGGAATGTGTTGTTTATGGAACGGATGAACCAGACTTTGAAATACTGGCTCGTATATGCCTCTGTGTATTCTACCTAGGGCAACAAGACAATCTTTATACAAGATATACCTCCAACTTACATATTGTATTCCATCATTTTGAGGATATGGATTAACATATTCCATCAATTTGAGGATATGGATTAACATCCACAAAAATGCATGCTGAAAAACATCTGTTAATGTTCTTTGTCTCTTAAAACCAATGTTGAAACATATGTTGAACTGCTTATTTTTTTTTATCTTCAGAACCATTGATTTAGATGTCCAAAATCATCTTCCCAGAAGAACTAGCATTTGGGTTGTTGAATCTATGGGAACATCTATGGCTGCAACACTTCAAATGCAGCATGTGTTCTATAGCAAACCCACACTTCTCTCATTAAATTATGCCTGTTTTCTATAGTTGAGGGCTATTGTGTCTTGATACATTATTGGATGAAGATCATTATAGTAGAGGAAAATTTTGTTGCTTAAACTTTATTTTTATTTTGCTTGTAGGGCAGAAGGACTGAGCAATGAATAAATTACGGCAGAGTTTTAGGAGAAAGAAAGATGTCTATGTCCCTGAAGCCAGTAGGCCACACCAGTGGCAGACAGATGAAGAGGGTGTTCGGACTGGGAAATGCAGCTTCCAAGTTAAGGTAAGAACAGTAACTTTTCTTACACTGCTGGTTCTTTATTTTTTAAAATACATGTGTGCTACCCCATATAAAAAGATATCAGGGCAAGCACAGATAATAAAACCATTTTTGAACATGTAGAATAGCCCAACATTTAAAACAGTATGAATAATTTAAATAAACTAAGAGTATAAAACTACTGAAATATTTTAAAACCAGACACTGGTGCAAGTATGGACACAGTATTCAGACCCTTGAGGTTTTTACAAAGTCTCATTTTAACTTTGTGACACTATAAAGTAAGTATTGATGTCAGTAAAACCTTAAAAGAGAAAGTATACCATAACTTGAATGCTACAGCGGAGAAGGGTCTCCCATGTACTTACAAAGTTTATTGCTCCCACTGTTGATATAGAGAAGAGAGCCCCTTTAGAAATTTCTGGAGCTTCCAACTGGGTTAGATTTATCTTCAGTTTATTGATCTTCCCCCAGCCTGTTGCAGCATGTAGGCAACAATTCAAAACCTCAGTTGGTCAATCCTGATGACAAACAGGATTGAATATCATAATTAGAATAGTACACAACTCTTAAACTTCTAATGACTGCATTCAGTGGCTTCATGTTACTATGAAACTGCATGCTGATAGGATGGAACCATGTGGCATCCCACAGCCTAATAGTCATGGGACTAAATATACAATGCTACTTTCTGGATTTAACCCTGTAGGGAAAGCAGTCCAACAGAATTATTCATGATCTCAAAATGTGGTGAGTGACATTTTTGGCCCAGGAAAGATCTTCTATAAACAGCGGGTGAACTGGTAATAAACTCCTGAGCTCTTCTTGTTTTAAACAGACCTGCTCTGGGACTATTAGCAATTTGCCATCAATCTCTAGGGGGAGTTGTAGTCATTTTGTGACCAAACATTTTTGGAAGAAAAAATGAAGGAGAAAGTTAGCAGAAAGTTAAAGTCCTCCAAAATGTCCTGGAAAGACCAGCGTATCTTCTAATCTCTGATAGTTGTCAGTCCCTGGGTTAGAGAAATCACGATTAGGACAACTTCAATGCCTGGCCTCCAACCAGATTGAAATAGGTCCAGACAATCTTTTTCATCCAAGAATCTTGGAAGGTGTCCTGTTGCATCACCCTCAAGCACCTTGCCTGAAAAGAGGATATTGGCAATCAAGTGATAGTTCTCACATGACTCTGAGTACAGTGAGATTCTCTTTAGAAGAGTATGCAGTATTTATTTATTTATAGTATTTCTGTATCAAATCCCAGCCAACAAGTATAGATAGTCTTCTTCAAACTGCTTGTGGCCTGTTATGTTGGAGTCCCTTTCTTTATTGTCATGGCATAGTCATATCAAGATCCTAACAGAATAGCCAGCCAGCTGGAACATTCCCCAGAGAAGTGCTACTCAACATGGTGGTCCTGGAATAATGTTGGTTCCTAGGCCTTTGGTTGCTGATCTCTGATTGTTTTGTCTTAGAAAGAAAGTAACAATTGTACCCAGTGGGCTCAAATAAGATGCCATTTTCTGACACATTGTGGTGGGGGGTTGCTGGTTGCCCACATCAGGTAGATAGAGAAGCACTTACCTAGAAAATTCAGGAATTCGCCAGACTTCATAAATCAATTGGGAGAGACCATCTTAACAAATCTGTCAACCCTGAAAGAAGAGTTTGCTATTGTCAAATAAAATTTTACAAATAATCTGATGGCAACTCCCCACTACTGACACACATCAGATCATCCTGTATGCCCCACTGCAAGAGTTAACTCGCATTGTGGGGTCTTAGATATACTGAGATTTTAGTTGTCATAGTAGCCATGAAGTACAGTTTCTATGGCCTTGGCATGT
Source organism: Anolis sagrei (assembly GCF_037176765.1). NCBI lineage: Eukaryota > Metazoa > Chordata > Lepidosauria > Squamata > Anolidae > Anolis > Anolis sagrei. The sequence goes on along the minus strand of NC_090021.1, from coordinate 286,215,855 downwards.
AGTTTGGAGCCCTCCTCCTGCAAAAGTTTTTCAGTACCACTAGACCATCTCTGCTTAAGCAGAGTGAAGTAGGTAGCGTACCATCAACATACCTGTCTGACCCAAGAGAAGACTGGAATCTTTATGGATAATGACATTTCCTTCCCCCCAATCTCTATTCGGGTTACTGCTTCACCAGATGCCTTGCTGGAGAAACTGGGACAGATCCATCCTGCCCATTTTTCTAGCCAGATCTCAGTAATGCACAATCCCTTCAGCCCACATTTAATTGGGCGTTTTGGGCTCTCTAACTCTGGATGAGTGATGTGGATGCTAAATTACATAGTGATTCTCAGATGTTTCAGTGGATGCAAAATAACATTGGAAGCAACATAAGGCTAAAATGTATTCAGCAAAACATTTGTAATATTAAGAAGGGTCTGCCCTATTTTTTGTGATTATATAGATTTTGTGCTGATACCACAAAACTGTTTTCAGCAGGCAACAGCGTTGTAGCCCTATCGAAAATACAATAGCAACTTACCATCATGATTTAAATATTTTGACTTGGTGTGCTTGAATGTTTAAAAAACTAGGCATTTATTGCTTTTTTCATTTTATGTTGCAAATTCTGGGTCTACTTATGGACATTTTCTAGAACTCTGTGGTGGCAAAGAGGAAGTGTTAGTGAAAATTAGTTTAGATAGCTAGTAGGATTTCGGAAGTTACAGGAAAAGATGAGCCACTGATGAGTGTTAAATACTTAATTCCATTACTACCGGAGCCACTCTTACAGAATCTTCTGCAAGTAATACCAGTGTATGTTGATATTTCTCTCCATAATCATGGGCTAGAATATTTTTAAAATGACCCTGCCATTTGCAAGGTGCCAAATTTTAAGCGAGATAGCTTCTGTCACACATGCACACACATCCCTGACATGTATGGAACACATACACATACAGCCAAGATGTTTCCATTACTGACTGGTTACTTCTTAGATTATTCATGGTAACATGGTGTTTAAGGACTGCACATTCCATAGAAAAAAATATCTTCTTGTCCGTTTTCCAGTGCTGCTTTAATCCTCTCTCTTTTCCCCAATCTATTTTTGTCTTTTCTTGTCATAGAGTTCTGAAAATGTAGGATTTTTTTCATACTTGTTTTCTTTTAGAGAAACTGCATTGACTTAACTGAACCTCTTTTGCTTTTATGTATTTTGAATATCACTTTGTTCTTGTCTATTAAGTGCACAATTTCAGCTGTGCAAAGAAATGAGTGTTCAGAACTGACAAAATGTTGTTTTCTGACTGGTGGCAAATTGCTGTCTTTCCCTCCTTAGAATGTAACTGCATCAGTGTCTTTCTGTTGGCATTGTGCTCAGTGGAACATTAAACAGATAACTTTGAATCAATGAAGAATCATAAAAAGTCACAAGATGTGTTTACACAGTGGCTTCGCCATGAGTTCAGACACTTTAAAACATTCACTTTCAACATAACATCTTACACACATACCTGGGTCACAGATTATAAAACTTGGCTTCATAAAAAGTCAAGAAGTTAGGAGTATCAGCAAGCAGACAGTCCTTTCAAAAGTGGAGTCTTGCTTAGTTGAAAAAAGGGAAACAGTTACATATCGTAAGGCAGGCCAAGTGATATTCTGAGAAGTGCAAGTTTAAAAATTGATACTGATAATAAAGCTTCTTTAAACCTACCCATACCAGAAAATTGCCAAAAGCTCCATGACCATTAGACGGATAATGATGGAAATTATTATTTTTAACAACTTTATTTATACCACATCTTTTTTCTGATAATCAAAACTCAATATGGTCTACAAATTAAAACAGCTGTGAAGTTGAGAATAATATGTGAGATTATTATAAACATATAATTAATTGGAATGTCAATAACATTAAAACAGCCATACTTTAAAAAAATGAAAATATATAGTTTATAATAGCTCAGAGATATAGCATTTTTCATATCTGTTTCTTTGAAAGAGTGATTTCTCTACATCTTGTTTGAATTAATGATCATCAATGCTGAAAGAAATAAAAAGAGGCAGTTTATGCCTGAGAGCAGCCACGGAGAAGGCTGTCTCTTGTGTGTCCCATCAAAGGTCCCTGTGGGGATGGTCCTCAAAAAGAGACCAGTGGCCAGTGGAAGTGTTGTAACAAGTGAGTCATGTACAGTAACACCCACTGGTAGCAATCTGGTTGTTGCCTTTAGTTGTTGCCAGTTGAGTTTCTGAAGATTTTTTGAAGGCACTCTTATTCATTATTATATATATTCCTCACACTTCTGAAGCATATTGTTTTGGTATATGTCTGCCTGCTTGCTTTCAAAACAGCTAATTCTAAATGCTTGTTGAGCTTAAAAAAAGAATAATACTGTTTCATACTGGTATTTGTTTTAAAATGGCAGTATCTTCAATCTTTTCAGCCTAGTATGCATTTAAATTCTAGCCTGGAGCAGCATAGATTCTACTTTAAATTTATGGCTATTTTTGTTTTTTCTTCCTCACTTTTTTGTTTTGTCCCAACTAAATTTGTGGGTGTAAAGAAAGAGTATATACTATCTGGCTCATTATTAACCATTTGTGTCAAAATGTGAAGTATTCTGCTCACTGTATGCTGTTACTTGCACTGATATTTCTGTGCATTCCAGTCATTGTTCTCAGTGATATCCATCTCAAACTGTGCAGTATTTTAATGGCCTAGCAAAAGAACTTATATATATATATATATATATAATAAAGAGTATATGAGCTAATACCAGTTCTGAGATACATGGATTTAAAGACCTTTGAAACTAGCAGCAGTGTGTCTTAGCAGATTTATCTCAATGACTCACAATCATACGAAGCTATTTCTCAAGGGGAATTTTCATTGAAGATCTGGAATATCTTGACAGGAAATTAATGGTGTAGAGTGGAAATCACTGAAATAGAAAGAATCCTTTTCACTGTATCACTGAAAAAAACACTGTTCTAGGTGGCTCTATTTTAAAAATTATTTCAAAAATAGAGCAAAAATGTAATCTCTTTACAGACAGAACCCCCCCCCCCCCCGCCCATGTCTAGGCAAATTCCTTTCAGATGATATACCTTTACTGATAATCCTCCAAATCCTTCCTGAAGCTGTGGTGTGTGTTTGTGGGAGTGAGTGAGTTTATTGTGAAATGTTCTTCTATTTAAGAAGTGGATCCAGGGATGCCAGATCTAGATGTCTCGAAAATCTAGATTAAAAAAAACTTTTTTTGTGAATATCCAGATTTTGTGGTAAAGTTATTTCAGCTAAAAGTGATAGAAGTGTTTAATCCATCACTGAGATAATGTGTCAGAATCTTGGTCAGGAAGATGGCTTGTTGTGATATTTTTTTCCATATGGCACAGCCAGGTCACCTTATAGCTGCCAAGAATCAGGTAGAACACCAGGAATCACTTAACTGAAAAGAAGGGCGAGCTTGTTGGCGTCTCTGCACAAAGTATACCAGGGGTCCTCAAACTTTTTAAACAGTTCATGGTCCCTCAGACTGTTGGGAGACAACGACTATAGTTTGAAAATAACATGAATGAATTCCTATGCACAGTGTACAAATGTTACTTGTAGTGCAAAGAAATAAAATACTTAAAATGAAGAACAATATTATCCAACATATACTTCCCAGTATTTCAGTGGGAAGTGTGGGCCTCCTCTTGGCTAACGAGAGAGTCAAGTTAATTAGGATTCTTGTTGTTTTGTGCCTTCAAGTCGTTTCAGAGTGAGGGCGATCCTAAGTCTAAAGCTTAGGGAGGGGGCTAAGTAAATGACTTTGGAGGACTGCATCTGGCCTTTAGGCCTTAGTTTGAAGACTCCTGAAGTATACAAAAGAAAGTCACGGGCACATTAGCAGAGACAAGAGATAATTCTCATCAAAGCAGATTGCCTGGAGTACATTTTAGACAGAAATAATCTTTCTAATATGATTCCCAGGGGCTAAGACCTTCGTCAAGATATTTGACTCTATCTGTGATGTCTTCATTCTTCATTCCTAACATCTGATGGATGACCTTCAATCAATGAATTGCTGTATTTTAATGTTGTCACTTTGACAAATATTATCCATGGACTTTTGTCCTGTTTTCATGAACAGATCATGTGGTCACACAAAGAGACTGGTGCTTGCTGGATTCAAATTTCTTGGGTTTCTCTGTATGTTTTAGCAAACATTGTCATGATCCATACTACTTGGTGGAATGAGGAGCACAAGCATTGACACACACATACTTGTGTACATGACATATGTGCCATTCTGGGTTGACGCTCAGGCTGTTAATGAACCCTTGAGTTTTTCGGATATAGTTCCTAGAGACCTTAACACCCAGTCAGTTGAACTTTTCATCCTTTCTATAAAATGCTATGTATGTGTGGAGCAAAGCTAACAGTGCTCTTTGTCCTGGGAACACAATCCCCATAAGGAGGCATAGTGGTGGCATTTTCGTGTTGTGAGGATGTCTTTCAACACCAGGGGCTGGCAAACTTGTTAGGACTGAAGGTGAGATGATTGAAACCCAGTACACAGCAATTCTAGAAGGATCTGGAACTGTGGCATAGATTTATTCTCAGGCAGAATATTTACCCTAAACACACAGCCAAAGTAACACTTAGAATGGTATAAAAACACAAACCTGAATATCTTAGAATGATTCAGTGAAAACTCAAACTGACAATCTGTGACAAGATATAAAAGTTGCTGTTCTCAAGTGTCCCCATCCAGTATGACAGAGCTGGAAGCAATAGTGCCATGAAGAATAGGCAAAAATAGCAGAATTCAGATGTGCAAAGCCGAGAGACTTATGCAAGAAGAATTTACCATATATCTGTAACTGCTACAATATTGACTCAGGAAATATGTGCTCATACAACCAAATGTCACTTTGTTTATTTAATTTTGTGCCATAATGGAGCCTCCAGTGGCTCAACAAGTTAAACTACTGGGCTGTTAAACTTGCTGACCGAAAGGTTGGTGGTTCGAATCCAGGGAGCGGGATGAGCTCTGGCTGTTAACCCCAGCTTCTTCCAACCTAGCAGTTCAAAAACATGCAAATGTGAGTAGAGCAATAGGTACGCTTCGGCGGGAAGGTACTGGTGCTCCATGCAGTCGGGCTGACCACATGACCTTGAAGGTGTCTATTGACAATGCCGGTTCTTTGGCTTAAAAATGGGGATGAGCACTAACCCCCAGAGTCGGACATGACTAGACTTAATGTCAAGGGGAAACCTTTACCGCTAATGAAAATATATTGCATTGATTAATTATTGAGTATCTTGGGTAAATCAAGTCGTAACTATGTCAGTTAAATCTATTTATTTATTGTAACACAATAAAAAGTGAAAAAGGTGGGAGGGGAATTCTTCTGCAAGGCACTGTATTCTGTATATAAAAGAGGGAAAAGAATGTCAGCCATACACTTTAAAATGTAGATAATTGCTTTTCAAGCCATCTAATTTGGGGAACCGGTAATTATTTTTTTACATTGTGCCAGTGACCAGTGCTGTATTTTTATCTATTGGTTACAATTGCTTTTGTATTTCCTGGAAACTTGCCTGGTACTGGCTCCAGCTCAGGGATACGCCCTTTGAGTAACACTGAAGTAGATTTTTCGTTTAGAGTGCGTGGGAGGGAGGAATGGAGAGAAAGAAGTCTACCTGTGACTGTTTTTTTAATTGAAGAAGTGAACCCTATGACCACAAGGAGGAGGTCGGAAAAAATGACTCTTGAATCAGCAGTCCCTGATGTTATGCAAAGTTTAAAAGGCTAGTGCGAGTGCTTCAATGATATATGGCTTTTTTTCTTTTCAGAAGAAGAAAATATCAGCCCACTGCCATGTCCTTTCATCATTAGATTTTTTAAATATATTTCTAGACATTCTGGACTAACAAACTCTAACAGTCTAAGCCCTGTTATATCATCACTAAACATGCATTTTCTGTACTAAATGTTTAGTCCTATAGTAGCTGAAGTATTTAGTTTTGGGTTGTTGTTTAGCTTAAAGTAGCAAAATTGTAACTCTGAAGTTGGATACTGTGATCAGGATACAGCTGTTGTATTTCAGTCTTTCTTTTTCTTCCTCCCTCTCTCTTTGCCAAATTTTCTTTTTTTCTGTGGAGTTTTCAGGATAACGTGAAAGTATATCTTATCTACGCAGTTCTTGCTTTCTGCCAAATACATTGGCTTTTGAGTACAATAAATCTATTTACTTATTTTGTTATAATAATAATATTAATAATAACACTTTATTTGTACCCCGCTACCATCTCCCCAAGGGACTCGGTGTGGCTTACATGAGGCCGAGCTCACAATACAACAACAAAAACAATAGCAATAATAATACAAACAATAAATAAACTCATAAACAGAAAATAGCAATAAACATTAACAATAACACAGCGACGTTTAAAAACCTATGGCAGGGCCAATGTACTAATTAACAATTTAAAAAATAATGCTGGGCATGACCCGGTGACATATAAACAGGATAGAAATTTTGGAGAGGGATAGAGCATGTAGATAATCCTAGATCACTAAAAAGTGCATTTAGGGACATATTGCTGGGAGTTCCTTATTCTGGGAAGGCACACTGGAACAACCACGTTTTCAGGCTCCTCCTAAAGACTGCCAGCGTTGGGGCATGTCTGATGTCCCTGGGGAGTGAGTTCCAGAGTCGAGGGGCCACCACCGAGAAGGCCCTGTCCCTCGTCCCCACCAGTCGCGCTTGCGATGGAGGCGGGAGCACGAGCAGGGCCTCTCCAGATGATCGAAGAGATCATGTGGGTTCGTACACAGTGATGCGGTCACACAGGTAGGTGGGTCCCAAAACGTTTAGGGCTTTGTAGGTAAGCACCTGCACCTTGAATTGGGACTGGAAAATGAACGTCAGCCAATGGAGCTCCTTAAACAGGAGGGTTGACCGCTCCCTGTAAGGAACACCAGTTAACAACCTGGCCGCCGCTCGTTGGACCAATTGAAATTTCTGGGCCGTTTTCAAGGGTAGCCCCACGTAGAGTGCGTTACAGTAATCCAATCTGGAGGTGACTAAGGCATGGACCACTCTGGCCAGATCCGCCTTCACGAGGTACGGTCGCAGTTGGTGCATGAGTCTTAATTGTGCAAAGGCCCTCCTGGCCACTGCCGACGCCTGAGCTTCAAGCGTCAGTGATGAGTCCGGGAGGACACCCAAACTGCGGACCTGTGACTTCAGGGGGAGTGCAACCCCGTCCAACACAGGTTGCCACCCTATACCCCGATCTGGTTTACGATCAACCAGGAGGACCTCTGTCTTGTCGGGATTGATCCTCAGCTTGTTCCCCCTCATCCAGACCGCCACAGCGGCCAGGCACTCGTCCAGCACCTGAGGGGCTTCCTTGGAATTAGGTGGAAAAGAGTAGTAGAGTTGCGTGCCATCCGCGTAGAGATGGCACCCAACTCCAAAACTCCGGATGACCTCTCCCAGCGGTTTCATGTAGATGTTGAAAAACATGGGAGACAGAATGGAACCTTTTGTTTGAGTAAATACCAGAGATAATGCAAAAGGCTGTTTTTTCTGATCCTTAAAAAAGAAAGAATTTCTAAATGTGATTGAGCAGAATAGATCATTCCAATTTGAAATACAGAAGATTGTTGCTTCCATCCAATACTGACCAGTACTCTAAATGTCCAACACGTCCAGTGACTTTTTTTAATGACCATGTTCTGTTAAAGTCAATTTGATTCTGCACTTGTAAGAATGACAAGCAGTGTAATTCCATGTGAATAACACTGTTACATAAGCCAAGGCATTCTCATGAATTCGTAAAATTCAACTATTTTGCTTTAGGTGCAGGTTGGAAGGCAGCCAATGAGACACTAAACACTTTTAGTCTAGTTTTCTTAAGTGATAAGTTGAAGAATAGGAATAGTCATAGTCAAAGCCTGTTGTGAGGCAGCAGATAATGAAAGAGAATACAGTAGTCTCACTTTTCTAACCGTTCATCCAACGTTCTGTATTATCCAACACAGTCTGTCTGCCTCCCACCCGGATCCACAGCTGTTTCAATACATTGTGATGTTTTGGTACTAAATTCGTAAATACAGTAATTACTACAGAACGTTACCATGTATTGAACTGCTCTTTCTGTTGATTTGTTGTAAAACATGATGTTTTGGTGTTTAATTTGTAAAATCATAACATAATTTGACGTTTAATAGGCTTTTCCTTAATCCCTCCTTATTATCCAGCATTTTCACTTATCCAATGTTCTGCCGGCCCATTTATGTTGGATAAGCGAGATTCTACTGTACAATTAACTGATGAGAATCCCTAAGTTCAGATTTGTATTTATGTTTGAGAAAGTTCTCTCGCCAGAACTATACTGCTTCTGTTTCTTTCCTTTACTTCACTGTCAAGTTTGACATATAGACTTTAAACTGTAAATCAACACTGGCTACAAAAAAAGTGAATGGGAATGATGGTAGATGCTGTTTCGTATAGTTGATCAATGGATAGCAGAGTTCCATAAATATGTCATTTGATATCTCCCCCTCTATTCAGTTGACCATGGGTGCTTAATTTTACTGCTGAGTAAGTTCATTAAAGTATCTAATCAGGGCTGCCTTTTTTGGGAGTATTATTTGCTAATTGAAATACAAATACAAATTTAAATACAAATAACATGGTTTTGAGGCCCACAGATTGCTGGATGTCATCATGTAGAGAACATCTAAACATGTCAAACTTTTTAATGCGCCAACTGCATACATTTATATATTCAAATAAACTCAACTATTTAAAATGCTTGTAATCTGACTTTTTCTCTCTTCCTCTCTTGCAGTATCTTGGACATGTGGAGGTAGATGAATCAAGAGGAATGCATATATGTGAAGATGCTGTCAAGAGACTGAAAGCTGTATGTATACTTAGTAGAATATTATCATTATCATTATGCCCATAGTTGAAAAAAAATCTTAATAATACTGTCTGTTTAGAGGAGAGTGGAAACATAGGTCATGTTTGTGATAGCTTTCCCATAAAATGTACAAACAATATTGAAATACTTTATTTATTGCTGAAAAAAATCTTTATTTGAAATACGTTAGTTATTTCTTTTTAAGTTTATCACTTGGTCCTTTTTTTAAAAAAAGCAGGGTTACTTTTGGCATAGTAGTTATCCTTTCTCCATGTGATATACATTAGGACTGTTGCATCCCACATGTTTGTGTTAGAGTTATGGGGCAGTTTCTGACCTTTATGTTTGTTTCCAATGATGAATGAAGACTGAGGTGGGTGGGATCCATCTTTCTCAAAGAGTTGTAAAGTCTATATTCCTCAAGATTAAAGAAAAAAAAGTCACAAATATTTTGTGACTGGAACACTTGACTAACTGGAGACCCAACAACAGTAGAGAATCTTAAGTGAAAATGGTACTGCCCAATAGTGAAAATTCCATGGCATTTTAATTTTAAGTTATGTTCCATGGAGTTCTAACTCAAATGCTTTGTTTCTTCACCCTGAAATATTAAAAATTGCAATTTAATATTTACCCTTAATATCTTACTTGAAATATAGTTTTGTAGAGTGAACTTCCATTTTCACAGGACAACAACATATCTTACAATAAAGTAGGCCAGGTTTTTTTTTCTCAAAACAAAGCATACGTCATTTACAGGCAGCTGATTCTAGATGTATTTTTTAGGTGTAGCGAAATCATGTTGTCAAAACAGACTGACATGTGTTTAATAAGCTGTTAAGTGGTTGAACCTGATTTACCTCATCTCCTTCCTCCCCCCTTTCCAATACAGCTGTAGAAACTGTAGTGTCCTTTTCTGGCTACAGTAAAAATCATTCGGATCTACTGCATATTTCAGATTTATTTTTTAAAATACGTGCTGTAATACCCCCCATTATAAAATCATTGTTTTTCTTCTTTCTTTTATAGGGAAACTCTGTCTTTTCCTTTCAGATATGGACACAAACTTATATCCAGGCTCATTGGAGGAGTGGGGTGGGTGGGAACAGTTGAGTTCATACATTTTTGTTGCTACCTGCAGCCTGAATATGGCACAGTTCTATTGGGCTTATTCGTAACAGTACTTTGAATAGCATGATTTGACTTTTTAGCATACTGCAAAGTGTACTAATCAATTTTGGAAAGGAAATATGTCTGCTAAAATGACATTAATTTAACCCTAACACTTTGTGCTAAGTGCTTGAACGCTCAGCTATATTGGACCCTGTTAAGAGTGAAGACATGCCAGATTTTCAAGGGCAGGTAGCTAGGTTAACTCCTTAAAAATGGTGGCATGCCATAGAATGGCGCATCTTAAAATGTGAGTAAGAAACCTAACCTGTAGTAAAGAGACTGCAAATAGAACAGAGGATCTTTCGAATTAGATGTCACATGCAGCTATAGGCCTATAGCTATATAGCTGTTGAATGATAACACAAATAGCTTTTCTGCCTGTTAAAAAATGTGTGCGCAGTTTGAGTGTCTAAGCTGAGTTTACATTGGAATAATGCTTTTCTGGTGATTTAGAAAGTATATAATCTGTCCCAAGATCAATATGATCACGTAATATCAATGTAATTTCAAGTGCAATCTCCTCAAATAGGTTTTAAAATAAGATTTTGTGGGACACAAATTCATTATTGGCAAGACAGAGGCAATTTTGCTCATGTCTTAAAAATATATATTCTACCTCCAGTAACTAAGTGGGAAGTTCCTTGTCCCTTGTCTCCATTCTTTCTGATTTGGTTAAAATTATCTTCAGTATTAGTGTCTTAACATGTCATTTTATTTTGTTTGCAAATATGATACATTTTTAATATATGTTCTTGTTTTAGCAGGTAAAAGGCACATAACTTAATTGTGTTTAAAACATTAGTGATATGTCTGGATATTAACCTTCATAGCTTTTCTAAAATTCATTTTGCATGCTCTGTATCACTAACATCTCTGAAATATTTAAATTACTCCCTGTTAACACTTTCTGAAAATGAAACTAATGATAGTCTCCTAAACCAGGTAGCTTACTATGAACCCCCTGAGTTCTGGCCCATCCTTTGAAGACTGATTATATTGATATGTAATGCTGAACTTGGCAGTGGTGACAGTCAGCTTTTTCTTTGTGATTGATTAGTTCTTCGGGCAATGTTAAATACCTCATCTAGGGTTATGCTGCTTAAGCTATCCTGAAAGCAAGTTTAACAATTTTAAGTCACTAATATCTGTTATATATTTCACAACCTAAGCCATGCACGCCAGAGGTTGACAGATGGCAGAGAAAAGGGGCATAACTGCTCTAGGAGCCCACTGTTGATTGTAGAATGGCTCAAATTCTCAGAGTCACACACAGATATGTGGTTGACAAGAGATGGTACATGGGAAAGAGGTACTTCTTGGAGGCTGCAGCAACTGCTGCCAACATATGGGAAGACATGTGCTGCACATTACCACCCTGAGTCCCCCTGGGGAAATAGGGCGGAATATAAATAAAGTTTTAGTGACTGAACTAATAAACAACAACAACAATTATTATTATGTTCTGAGTTGCTTTCCCCAGACGACCCCAAAACCTTGTTCCATAGATTTTTGTGAAGCAAAGACTTTCAGGCCAAAGTGCAAAAATGACTTGCTGCACCTTGGTCATCGCGTTGCAATTTAATGTGTTATTTGTCTCACATCCCCATCCCACTATTTAGTTACTGTTGTCTGTCTGGAAAAATATTTGGGCTGTGGGTTTTTTTGGGGGGGAGGGGAGGGGGGATTAGATGTAAAATATATTTTAAAGCTGACACTCATAAAATTCCATCAAAAATTGTAACATTCCCGATAGGTTTACCTGTGTATGTCCAATAATGATCATGTATTTCCTGTACAGACCAAGTGTGATACATTGCCTTTCAATTTTTAATAGAATCTTGAGGAAAGAACTCTTCAATGATGCAAATCGTCTCCTTGACAATTATTTCATGGTTTTTATAGAAAGTGGGAAAGGACAATGTATAAAAACATATCTCGTGGGCTTATTGCTTGAAAAACATTATCTCTGTTATGTGGAATTTCTTTAATGAAAGAATCCAGAATCTAAAAACAAAATTAACTTTGACATGATTGTCAACAGCATTTCCTACTGAGCCATCTTCTAAAATATTTTGGGAAACAATTGTGGAGAGTATATGGGCTTAAGCAATTAACGTAGGTTTTTTGTTTTTTGAAATAATGACTGGAAAGATGAATCCTGCAGATTATTTGTCGTGTACTGGTTTGAGTGTTGGACTAAAATTCCAGGAGATCAGTATTCAGCTCTCCACTCAACCATAAAAACTCATTGGGTGATCTTGGGCAAGTGACACTCTCTCAGCTTCAGATGTTAGAGTGGTATGTCCAAACACTTCTTGCCAAGAAAGCCCCATGATAGTGTTGACATAATTCGGAAACAACCTGAAGGCACACACCAGCAAGAAAGTATTTTGGCTATGTAAATTATACCTCACAGTTATAAAACTTCATAATTTATCTGATGTGTTCATTTCAAGCCATCATCACTCTGTTTGGAATGTCTCCATGTCTGCTGCCAAGTTTTGCTTGTAACCTGACTAAAAGCTAATGGGATAAACAAAATGACAGAAACATTTTGCATGAAGTTGGGTCTGATTTTTCTTTTCCTCTTTCCACCGATTTCAGCACTTCAGTCTGTCCTAATTAAAGCCCCATGCAATGCCTTTTAATTGCATTTTCATGGGTCTTTTCCCATCTGCCTGCCACATTCTCTATGGACAACTCTAAACATTACCTGCTTTCCTTCCAATCCCCATTTTTGTATGTATATGTTGGTTTGAAACACTGGGACACTTTAGCTTCCTACAGTAATAGCGTTCGACTTGTCCCCCCTGTTCCTCCAGGAAAGGAAGTTCTTCAAAGGCTTCTTTGGAAAAGTAAGTTTAACGACTCATTGTGTTTACGCTATAAGGAGTTACATCCCTAGTATAGCAGTGCCATGTGTCAGAATGTCCCACAAAACTGGTTTCTCACTGCTGGGAGCTGCCAAACTTGTTTTCCGTGTATCTCTACCCCAAACTGTCTCACATTATTCAAGAGTATCATTTTGAGACTGGCCAAGCTACAGTGAAAGGGGTGTGTAGTTTGGTATCTGTTAAAGTTCATCACACTATAAATAAGGAAATTGTCAGGTTCTTTTTCAAGACTTTTGTAAAATTTCCTACCTGCTTTTCTTTCCTCAAGATGGCTTATATGTACACAATTGTTAATGAAAGATATAGTTTCTTAAAAAAAACTAAAAAGAAAAATGTTAAAGACACTTAACAAGATAATAAACTGATAAAGCTATTAATTCCATGTTATATATAATGAACATCTTGGAAAAGCTGTATAGATTTCATTTGATCCCTGAAACATGATCAGTGAGTATGTTTTGGGAGAGAGGGGGAAAAAACCAAAAGATAAAGAAAGCAAATTAATTTTTAGATGTGGAAGAAATCCTTTATCACAGGAAACAATCCTATAATGAATCAAAAGTATGTATATGTGTGCACATTTTTATTTCTACTTATATTAACAGAAGTAGAGAACAGTTCTAGAAAAAGTTAATTCTATCCAAAACATTGCCTTAACAAGTTTAGTAATACTTCATATTAAGTGAAAAGCCCCTTGTTGTTTGGGAGAATCATTAACCATAGTTTAAACAGTTCTGAAGGATGAGGGCCTTTCTCTTGGTTGCTCAAACTTCCTCATATGACACACAAATCTTAGTTACCCTTGAGAGAGCATGCCTCTCCCACTCAGCTGCCAAAGAATGAAAAAAATAATTGGAGTGCCCCCCCCTCCAATGATTGGAAGTATATCACATATCCTATACATTAAGTTAGATCATCCCAAACATATCCTCCTAATTAGATGAAAATCTAATGTGTCATCCATACAGAAACTTAATTTTTGTTTACATAGATAAAGTTATGTAAGCAAGCTAGGCTGTGTGTTACTGGAGGAAGTTCATACTTGTAGGAAGTTCATACTTTTTCCCATAGAGAGTGATGAGATATTCACAGATTCTTTATAGTGTTCATTATTCTAAACAATTTAATATTCCCGAGCTTGAGTACCATAACTTGGGAACACTAAATAATGCAACCAACATTTAAAAATGAATTTAATATACTCTCCAGTATATTTAGGTAGAAATAGGTTACATTGTGTCCCTTGAAATCTACCTCAGTGTAAGTATACATAGGATTAGAGCTATCATTATTAAAATTGTACAACCATGGGAGAAATGTTGGTAATGACATTACAAATGTAATGACTGCACTAGGTAGGTAACTGTAAATCTCTCCCAAAAATAAATAATAGTTTCACTAAAATTTATATTGGACCGATAATAATAATAATAATAATAATAATAATAATAATAATAACAACAACAACAACAACAGCCTGAAGAAGAGAAGGCTGAGAGGAGATATGATAGCCATGTATAAATATGTGAGAGGAAGCCACAGGGAGGAGGGAGCAAGCTTGTTTTCTGCTTCCTTGGAGACTAGGACGCGGAACAATGGCTTCAAACTACAAGAGAGGAGATTCCATCTGAACATTAGGAAGAACTTCCTGACTGTGAGAGCTGTTCAGCAGTGGAACTCTCTGCCCCGGAGTGTGGTGGAGGCTCCTTCTTTGGAAGCTTTTAAACAGAGGCTGGATGGCCATCTGTCAGGGGTGATCTGAATGCAATATTCCTGCTTCTTGGCAGGGGGTTGGACTGGATGGCCCATGAGGTCTCTTCCAACTCTTTGATTCTATGATTCTAACAACAATAACAATAACAATTTTATTTCTTACCTGGCTCTCCTCCTGGCTTGAGAAGGGTTACCACATCGCTAAAACACACACAATAATCTAAAACCATTCTACAAAATACACACAATAATAATAATAATAATAATAACAACAACAACAACAACTTTATTTTTATACCCTGCCTCTATCTCCTCGAAGGGACTTAGGGCGGCTTACATAGAGCCAAGCCCAGTCAACAGAGTTAAACATAACACATTAAAATGCATAACATCAATAAAAACAACATAAAACAACATTATAACAATATATAAAATAAGCATCAAAACCAACAACCAGTAGTATAATTCAAGTCTCTTTATGGGTGGGCTCAACAATTTAGAGGATAGGGCTAGTGAGTAAAGTGCATAGGTCATTTTAAAACATTTTTCTACAAAATACATATTTAAATACACAGAACAAAGATTGAACATAAGACACAAGTTAAACATTCGTGATTAAAACTGGCTGAGTAGCCCTGCCGAAAGAGATAGGTCTTAAAATGTGTTTTAAGTTCCGACAGCTGATGCAGCTGTTGGAAACTCTTTTGGCAGGTCGTTCCACATCAGGTGGTCAATGAAAAGGTCCCCTGTTGGAGTAGCTACCCCTCAGAGAACCTTATTGTTTGTGGTAGTTGTGGGAGATCCTATAGCTAACATGGATCCAAACCATGTAGGACTTTAAGGCTCAAAACCAACACTTTGTGCTTTGCTGCATTTCAGCCTAATTTAGGATTTCTATGATGGTAAAGTGAGAGTGCACAGAGCCATATAGATGACCCTGGAGTAAAGGTGGGATATAAGTTTCAGTATCCCAGTAGCAGATACCCAAAGCTTGTCATATAAAGAACTTTAGTAAAACAATGACCTAACAGGTGTTGGTAATGGTGATCATCATCATCATCATCATCATCATCATCATCATCATCATCATCACTGTATATGGCACTTTATAAGTAAAAGACCAATAAATCTATCTCCCCCCCCCCCAAAGGCCCCACACTTCTTTGTCTTAAGGCTAACAGATTAATGAAGGCCTGACATACCAACCTGATACTGCCTCTTCTGCTCTGGACAGTAGCAGTTGCAGCAGAGAGGACGGCCTTCATCTGCCTCTGGGCCAAGTCATGATGGAATTAGATATGTTGTAAATTGGTTTAGAGTAATTAGGCTTGTGCATGTTGAAATTTCATGGCATATATTGTGCTAGAATGGAACAAGTAGTTATCTTGTTTTGCTTAAAAAAACATTATTGTGCAGAAAATATAATTAATGAAGTTGGGCAGCCATTTGAGACATGTACTGTCTTTGTCCTATACTTCAAACAATAGGCCCTTTGTATGTGGGTAACCATAAATCTGTAGGAAACTGGTGTAGCTATTCACCCAAAGTAGCAATTTTTCAGATATCTACTAACGTCCACAATCCAGAAAACGATGTGGTAAGCTACCCATTTTTTAAGCTACATATTCCGTGTAGCATGCTGTGGTAGGAAATAGTTAACTTATACAGTATTTCATTCATATCATGCAGACCATTAAAATTGTAGAACGGTGTTTAAACCCTTGTGAAGTGTAATTGATTTGTTACATGTGGCTTTTATTCTTGCTCTAGAATACTTTGGCACGCTTTGATATTAAATTAGCAATTGCAAATTTTAAAAGATTTCAAGTAATGGCATTCCAAAAATAATGCTGAGTTTAATTATACACCATATTTTAAATCTCCTTGCCACATGGGCAAACCCCACATTTAAAAACAATTGCAGCTTAAATCTATTAACTCTTCATAAATGTTTTCCTCTTTGAGTTGGTGTGCAGATGTGGAAGGCATCAAATTGAAGCTTCCTTTGTATGCTTATGCACTGAAATGTGTATGCTCTGAAGTTCTCAAGCCTACCTAGATTAGGAGAGTAGCATTTTAACCCAGTTGTAAAGGATTGCCTGACAAGAGAAAGCAGCAAGTAGGCTCTGTTCATGCACCATTAGGAATTATTTGCTGGCACTGGGAATTGTGTAGGCTGAAGTGTTAATCATATTGTCCAAGCCAACAAAAGGCCAGTTACTCATTTGAAGACTTGGTGTTTTGTCCACTTTTTCTGTCAGCTGAAATCCATTTTCATCTATGGCAGGCATCCTCAGATCTCCTGTGAGATCTGTTGGAAACTAGGCAAGTGAGGTTTATATATCTGTGGAACGTCCAGGGTGGGAGAAAGAACTTTAGTCTTTCTCCTACCCTGAACGTTCCACAGAAGTTGTGAGGTTTCCAACACACCTCACAACCTCTGAGGATGCCTGCCATAGATGTGGGCAAAACTTCAAGAGAGAATGCTTCTGGAACATAGCCATACAGCCTGAAAAATTCACAGTAACCCAGTGATTCCGACCATGAAATCCTTCGACTATACTTTAAGACACATCACTTAATATTAAGTATATTGATTACTTGCACTGGCTCCGAGCCCCTCAGAAGGAACACATTGTGTCCCTAAAGGACTAGCAGTGCCATACATGATGGCCAGTTGTTCTGTGATTCTGTTGTATGATATGAGCATACACAGTTGGGGTGATAGGGAAGACAAAGCAAGAATGTTCCTTGCTGGAAGTTGCAGCAAACGCTACTTGTGGTGTAACTCCTTAAGCGTTGGCATTAACTGACAGTGTATTTGGTGTTAAAATGGGTAAAGAATTTAAGCTTGAATTCTTTGCCTTTTTCTGAATTTATTAACATACTTTATTCATGCTGTTCTTTCCCTCTTATTTTTGCATTGTGTTTTTGAAAGACTGGCTTCGGCTTGACTCTCTGGAGGTTTTGTTGTTTGGTCTGAATATCTGGCTTTGGGCGCTCCTACTGAAGTTGGATATCTGCACAGTGACTTTTGTGCTTCTTGGAAAGAGGAAATCGGCAAGCAGCCTGATGGACAGCATAATAGTAATGTTGTGTTTCTTTTTCCTTCCCTGAAAGAGTGGAAAGAAGGCAGTTAAAGCAGTCCTGTGGGTTTCAGCGGATGGACTCAGAGTTGTTGATGAGAAAACAAAGGTTAGCCACTGCTTGGTTTGGATCCTTCACTGATTAAACTAAATATACAATATGGAATGATGTAATTTTTATTGCTTCTTTTAGTAAAGCATGTTAAAATGTTATATGTGCTGGAGGCCAACTCCTGAAATGTTGTATGGCTCAGTTCAAAATGTTGGTTTTACTTAGGCTGTTTATATCTTTATGTATTTTCTAAGTAAATAACAGTGTGCCCTCAATTCCTGTTTGATCTCATTGCTTAAAAATTCATTTGTCTCAGCCAAAAAAAAGTCAGAAGGAAAACACAAAAAATAATGGTAATTATCTCTCTGTCTTTGTAAAATGATTGCAAGCGATCATAGTGTATATAGAAATATGTATTATTGATGTGAATTCTTTTTCACTGTGTTTTCAATTAATGCTATGAGAAATTATTAAGATCTGTAAGGAAGATACAACTCTTAAAGTTCTTCAACCAAGTAATTCTCAGTCATGGTTTCCACTCCAAGCTTTAGAATGCCTCTAGTAATTTATTGAGGTGAAACAAAAAGCTTATTTAATTCATGCATATTTTTTATATGTGAACATTTCCCCCAGTGGATGTGTCTTGTTAGTTTATTTTGCTTTCCCTGATCCTGGTTTTAATTTAAAAGCATCTAATTGTGTGATGATTTACATGTCCTGCTTTGTCAGAAGGTTTTATTTGAAGACCAGCAAGAATTACACATCTTACATTTCACTCAGTTTATTACTAAACACAAAATTTACATTAAATTATCTTCTAGACAATTGGAAGTGTTGCCATTGATATGGTAGGATGGACTATTCTTTCCCCTTTTTCAGAATAGTGATAAGTAGAAGTAATTGTAGAGGGCGAATAATAGATGCAGCCGGCACTTCGTGTAAGGACAGGAGGAGTAAGTATTATATTGCATCATGTAGTACATAACATGATGTAGGCCAGCTACAATATTTGGAACAATACAGATAATGGAACTATGTCCTTTTTCTGCTTTGTGTTCTTTCAAAGAAGATATGCTGAAGCTGAAGGACAGCTTTAAAAATGATATATCTTTGACTCTGATAAGACTGTGCTGGCAATGATTGGATATATACAGGTGAAAGGTCTCCATTTGCAGGATTTCAGAACTCTCCAGAAAGTAGTCTAAAATGAACCAGAAAACTCCTGGTTTAGATTTAGGTTCCGAAGTTGCTAGGTAAGATGTTCAATTGTTTCAGAGCTTTATGTGCAATGTGATTGTACAGACGTGTCACAAGTTCTGCCGAGGACCATTCCAGACATGTGATTTGTTTCCTTAGATATGCATTTTCAAGTTTGACTGAAAGGCAGTGGTAGAGCCTCCTTTTGTCATGAAATGTGATGTGCGGAGATGGTAGTGAAACCAAATAGACAGAAGCACATCACTTATTGAATTGCACCTATACCCCTCACCCCCCAGCTCACTACTGGTATTGGAGCCAGGATGATGAAGGGAATTAAAACATAGCTCAGGGATTAAGGCAAGGGAGTAGAAAAGATCTTACTCCTACTCACTTCTGAAATATTCTGTGTAATGATCGGTATTAACACGCACACCTCCCAACAGACATACAGAGACACTATAGCCAGGTTGCCAAGTGTATGTCAATAGACTATGCATGTTTAAGTTTACCCTGAGAATGTCAAGCTCTTGAAGGCACAGAACTCCCAATTTAAATTTCAATCATGCTAGTTTATTTAATTTTTTTTGCTTTTGGTACACCTGCATGACATTTTTATAAACGACCTTTCCAGGACTGTTACTATTATGTCATTTAAATAATTTTCAAATGGAGTTAAACTTATCAACAACATTTCAGATCCTGGGGCTTCTTAATAAACCTGTCAGTTTTAATATTGCCGTAAACTAGTGGTGTTAATTTGTGGCTCTCCAAATGTTGTTGAATTACTCATCACATCATCATATGTATATATCCAATCATTTTTATGTGGCAAAGGGCCACACATTTTCTATCCCTGTACTTGATTTTAATAATATGCCCACTAATGTAAAAAATAAATCATAGCATTTCCCCTTTGTGGTTGGAAGCATCTGGTACAAAGTTCCAAACTTTGGAATTCCATCCATTGCAAATAAATCTTGAAATTATACGTTTTTAATAGGCATTTCAGCTACATCAATGTTTATATAGAGAGTGGTAGGCAGGCTCAGCACATCCATCTGTTAAGTCTGATAGCTAAGTCTAATGGATGCGAGAGAGGCAACTTTTGTATTAACGTGAATTAGGAACCCAGAGAGAGAGGTTTGGAAATATATACTTCTGCCATGATTTGAATCATGTATGCTATCATATTGGGTTTTTTTTTCTTTTTCCTCTAGGACCTTATAGTTGATCAGACAATAGAGAAGGTTTCTTTCTGTGCTCCAGATAGGAATTTTGACAGAGCATTTTCTTATATTTGTCGAGATGGCACTACACGGCGCTGGATATGTCATTGCTTTATGGCTGTAAAGGACACGGTAAGATGTTTCTAGGATGACAAAAAAGCAACATTCCTCTTTCAAAGGGAATGGGGGGGGGGGGAGAGAGGTCTTTTTATTGAAAAGGACATTTTAGTCTAACGATGATAGTTTTATTCGTCTAGAGAAACTTAGTTTTGTAAGCCGCCCTGAGAAGGGCGGGATAGAAATATTGGAAATAAATAAATAATAAATTATAGTAGTTTTCTTGTGGCAATCCCTTTGTTAAATGCAATGCATTTGTAAAGCTTAAGTCATATTTCAAACTGGAAACATTAAAATGTGCAGCTCTGTGTGTACAAAGGCAGAAGCAAATTATACTTGCATTAAATATTCTTGTAATGGGTTTCCTGTTATTGGGTTTTATAACAGCAATATTTCAGTCTGAGCTAGCTGGGCAGCATAATACTCATTATTTAAAAGGAGATATATAGTCAGTTGTTTTGTCTCTGTCTCTTCAGATGTTCAATACTGTGTGTCTTATGCATGCTTGTAATAGTTCCTCTGAATTTTCTTGATCAGATTGCCACAGGATGTTAGTATTGAGTCTTAGTTATCATTTGGCTGTGTCTAGAGGAGATGTAGTTCCATTTTTTTGTTTCTAATTGACGCAATATCCTTTCAGGGAGAGAGGTTGAGTCATGCAGTTGGCTGTGCATTTGCAGCCTGCTTGGAGCGAAAGCAAAAAAGAGAGAAGGAGTGTGGGGTGACTGCCACTTTTGATGCAAGTAGAACCACATTCACAAGAGAAGGATCTTTCAGGGTTACTACAGCAACCGAACAAGCAGAAAGAGAGGATGTCATGAGACAGATACAGGATACTAAAGGTATTGAAATACAGGTCCAGTCACTTTGAATGTAGGCTGTTTTATTATGAAATTACTATTTTCTCTGACTACCATTTCACCTCCAGTACACCACATTTGTCCAATATCTCTTGTCCAATATTCAATTGCTGTATTAAAATATTAGTGGCCCCCATCTACACTGCCATAAAGTGCACATTGAAACTGCATTGTATGGTCAATACAGGCAGTCCCAAAGTTACAAACATCCAACTTACAAACAACTCATAGTTAAGAATTGAGGTGAGACAACAGGAAGTGAGAGAAATCTACCCCTCAGAAGGGAAATTCACTCCTGAAAGAGTTGCCATGGGGAAAAGGTATCTACTGAATCTTTCTCACCAATCCTTGTTTCTACAGCAAGCCAAAAGGTTCCACATCCAATTATCACAGTAACAGAAAATGAGGTGAAATTATCTGAAGAGGGCCACAGACAGCAATACAGGGGTGTTAATCCCTATGCTACTATCCAAAGCTTTTTATACATACATACATACATACGGCTGAACCTAAACTTTAAAAAATATACCTTTTCCGACCTAAATACAAATTCAACTTAAGAACAAACCTACAGGACCTGTCTTGTTCGTAACTTGGGGACTGCCTGTATAGGTTCATATGAGTCTACACTGACCATACAATAAAGTTTCAAACTGCATTATATGACAGTGTAGATGGAGCCAGTCAACCTCATAGAATCATAGAATCATAGAATCAAAGAGTTGGAAGAGACCTCATGGGCCATCCAGTCCAACCCCCTGCCAAGAAGCAGGAATATTGCATTCAAATCACCCCTGACAGATGGCCATCCAGCCTCTGCTTAAAAGCTTCCAAAGAAGGAGCCTCCACCACACTCCGGGGCAGAGAGTTCCACTGCTGAACGGCTCTCACAGTCAGGAAGTTCTTCCTAATGTTCAGATGGAATCTCCTCTCTTGTAGTTTGAAGCCATTGTTCCATGTCCTAGTCTCCAAGGAAGCAGAAAACAAGCTTGCTCCCTCCTCCCTGTGGCTTCCTCTCACATATTTATACATGGCTATCATATCTCCTCTCAGCCTTCTCTTCTTCAGGCTAAACATGCCCAGTTCCCTAAGCCGCTCCTCATAGGGCTTGTTCTCCAGACCCTTGATCATTTTAGTCGCCCTCCTCTGGACACATTCCAGCTTGTCAATATCTCTCTTGAATTGTGGTGCCCAGAATTGGACACAATATTCCAGATGTGGTCTAACCAAAGCAGAATAGAGGGGTAGCATTACTTCCTTAGATCTAGACACTATGCTCCTATTGATGCAGGCCAAAATCCCATTGGCTTTTTTTGCCGCCACATCACATTGTTGGCTCATGTTTAACTTGTTGTCCACGAGGACTCCAAGATCTTTTTCACACGTACTGCTCTCGAGCCAGGCATCCCCCATTCTGTATCTTTGCATTTCATTTTTTCTGCCAAAGTGGAGTATTTTGCATTTGTCACTGTTGAACTTCATTTTGTTAGTTTTGGCCCATCTCTCTAATCTGTCAAGATCGTTTTGAATTCTGCTCCTGTCCTCTGGACTATTGGCTATCCCTCCCAATTTGGTGTCGTCTGCAAACTTGATGATCATGCCTTCTAGCCCTTCATCTAAGTCATTAATAAAGATGTTGAACAGGACCGGGCCCAGGACGGAACCCTGCGGCACTCCACTCGTCACGTCTTTCCAAGATGAAGAGGAAGCATTAGTGAGCACTCTCTGTGTTCGTCCACTTAACCAATTACAGATCCACCTCACTGTAGTTTTGCCTAGCCCACATTGGACTAGTTTCCTTGCCAGAAGGTCATGGGGGACCTTGTCGAAGGCCTTACTGAAATCCAGGTACGCTACATCCACGGCATTCCCCGCATCTACCCAGCTTGTAGCTCTATCGAAGAAAGAGATCAGATTAGTCTGGCATGACTTGTTTTTGATAAATCCATGTTGACTATTAGCGATGACTGCATTTGTTTCTAAGTGTTTGCAGACCGCTTCCTTAACAATCTTTTCCAGAATCTTGCCCGGTATCGACGTGAGGCTGACCGGACAGTAGTTGTTTGGGTCATCCTTTTTTCCCTTCTTGAAGATTGGGACCACATTGGCCCTCCTCCAATCTGCTGGAACTTCTCCCGTTCTCCAAGAACTCTCAAAGATGGTTGCCAATGGTTCCGAAATGACTTCCGCTAGTTCCTTCAATACTTTGGGGTGTAGTTGATCTGGCCCTGGGGACTTGAACTCATTAAGAGCGGCCAGGTATTCCTGGACGACTTCTTTCCCAATTTGGGGTTGGATGTCCTCCAATCCCTCATCCACTCCATCTTGCTGAGGTTGAAGACTCTCTTTTTGTGAGAAGACCGAGGCAAAGAAGGCATTAAGTAGTTCTGCCTTTTCCCTATCCCAGAACCAGATATTTTAATTATACAGGAATTCCCATGGAGTCATGTGAAGTGTTTCTTTCATGTTGTTTTTGCATTGCCAATATAAACTTCCATATTTCTATTTACTATCCAGAAAACTGTACCTTTTGCCAACACTGTAGATTGGTCTTACTGACCCAGCCAGGCTTTCTTTTCATAAATCAGGTCAGTTGTTACTTCATTATCCCAGAATGCTAGCAGTAACACTTTCAATGTCCAGGCCTCATCTTGATGATGAGACTGAAATATAAACCCTGTAGTGGCAACATCTGACCTATTTTTGGCTAAAGAAGATAGGATCCACCAAAATCTCCTAGGGAACTTTGTGTTCCACAGTTGCTCACAACTGCTCTAGGACATCCTAGTTTCTCTGATACCTCCCGCTTTCCTCTGGCTATTAAATTGCCATGGAAGAGGAGGAACATATGTCAGAAGAAAGTTAGCTTTGAGAAGGTGCAGGTTGTTACACACTGATAGTAAATTCCTCCCTTCATGAAGACCATAAAATATACAGGCAGGAAAATATAGAGCATGATAATCCTAGTTCAGTGAATAGAGGTTGTGCCTCATACTTCCTGTTTGCAGTGGTTCCCAACCTTTGTGGCTCCAATTGTTTTTGCCTTCAACTCCCAGAAATCCTAACCAACTTATCAGTTGTTAGGAATTGTGGGAGCTGACGTCCAAAACAAAGGATGAAAGGTTGGAAACCACTGCTATAGAGAGATATGTCACATTGTCCATGCCAACATAATTTCTGCTGTCATATTTTTACATAGTTCCTTGGTTTTGGATTGTAGTCTCCATGCATTTCCAGTATATACATGCACACTGTAAGTTGTGCATAAGGCTATCATCCTACAAGTTTTAAAGGCACAATTAAAAAAATAAAGAGATTTACTCTTGAGTTACATCTCCAAATTTTATAGAAACCCAAGAATTGGATTTAAATAAGTCAAACAAAACATATCCTCAGTCTTGCGTTCATTTTAACTTCAGATAGAATGTTTGAAAGCAGTTAAGAAAAGGCTGGCAGTTCTTCAAGGGAAGGTACAAATATAGATTGGGTATCCTTATCCAGAAATCTGAAATCCAAAATGGTCCAAAAGAATCCTCATTTGGCTGAAATAGGGACACTTTGCTTGATGCTTTGTTTCCTGCACCAAAATTGTTAAAACATTGTGTATAAATTACCTTCGGGCTATATGTATATGAAACATAAATTAATTAAAATGGGACTTGGGTCCCATTTGCAATATCTATGCAAATACAGGTATTCCAAAATCTGAAACAATGCAATTCTGGCCCTAAGCCTTTCAGATAACGGATGCTCATATCTCCTAGAATGTACAGAAACATTTTGATAATGGCTTGAATGTTTGCTAAGCTTACCTAGATAAAGGTTAAGTCAGTAATTAATCATCTTGACCACTGTGCATGTATTAATCATGATAAAAACACAATAGTCTATTTTGGTAGACATGAGCATTTTGGAACATTTTGTATTTTTATCAATTGTTTTAAATTTTAAACAATAAAGAGCTCTCCAAAGAGTGCTAGCAGCGTTTGCCCAGCCAGAGAAAGATCCTTTAACCAGTATTACTGCTTTTCCTTTTTTCTCACAGTTGAAGCAGATGTGAAAACAACTGTATCAACTGTTGTACTTGGCAACACAGCACCCTCCCCAAGTTCCCCCACTTCTCCGACGGCTGATGCTGCATCCTCTGCTGACAAAGAGTCAAATAACCCTCATGCCATCCCACGAAGACATGCTCCAATAGAGCAACTTGCAAGGCAAGGCTCTTTTAGAGGTTTTCCTGCTCTCAGCCAAAAGATGTCTCCATTTAAACGCCAGCTGTCCCTGAGAATTAATGAGTTGCCTTCAACAGTTCAAAGGAAGACTGACTTCCCCATGAAAAATTCAGGTGCGTGTTCTGTATTCGGTTACATTTTGAACTGGCTCACATTTGATAAAAGGTTCTATAGAAGCAATGTTATTTGTATAATTTATTGTTATTTATTTGAGACATGAAACATAATTTAAAGTATGTTCATATTGACATCTCAGATAATTGAAACAAGATAAAAACATATTAAGCAAAATGGCTGTTTAAGCCATTTTAAAAGCCATTAATATGTTTATACACTTTAAAGTAGATTAGTTCCTAAAGGCTTTAATTAACAATATGTTTTGGTTTGGCACTGGAAAGAAACCAGTGTTGGTGCCAGTTGGACCTCAAAAAGGGAAGACATTCCGTATTTGGGGTGCTATAATGCCTTCCTCCCCATGCCCTCTAACTTCACTTTGGGCAGGTACAGATGGGGAGAGACATTCCTTCACACTTGAAATATTATAAAACCTTTACAAATTAGCTTTATGTCATCATGTAATGACATTGTGATTTTAAAATAAACTTTCCTATTTATGAAGTTCTTTTGGATACTACCAGTACCTAGGCCTCACATTGTGATTAATAGCTATTAATATCTATTAACCACCTGAACAGGTGGAACTACATGGCGCCTGCTCAAAAGTGAAAATGTATGACTTGAGGAGTCAAACTGTTAGCATATTGTTACTCACATATGTTTACACAAAAGAGTGAAAGAAGCACCTGGTTGTTGCATGTGAGGGTTGCGAAGCTTTACTAAATTACAGCATTGTTACAATAGGTAAATGTGCCCAGAGGATATGTCATTAAAATGAACAAGGTATTTAACATCCTCCATGCCCAGTCCTCTATATTGGGCATGGCTGTGTTCTAGCTTTTCTCTTAACGTTTTTACCTTGGTTATGTGAAATAGTGGATGCAGTTTTCACTACCTACAGAAACCTTTACAAGAGTCACTGACAACACATTGGTTGTAAGATGTGTAGGGAGAAAAGACCTGTTAGATCCCCATAATAAATTGTCTACATATCTGTGCAATCTTTTTCTCCCTTTTAGTTCCTGAAGTCGAAGGAGAAGTGGATAGCATTAGTTCCCTCTGCTCCCAGATCACAAATGCATTTAGCACACCGTCAGAGGATCCTTTCTCCTCAGCACCTATGACAAAACCTGTCACTGTGGTTGCACCACAGTCTCCTGCTTTCCAAGGTCTGTCCCGTCAAAACAGGGGTGCATTTATGATGCTTTATATATATGCAGTGCTGCTTTCCTCTTGTGTCACCCATCATCTTAGTGTCTCAGATTGCCTTGCAGCTGTTTTCTTTTGCACTCAAAGTCATGTTATTTTAATTTGCTTTGTAGCCTTTCCCTCTGTTAACTTCCTGTTCAAATGACAATCCGTTCATCTATACACTCATTGTAGAGGAGGATTTTCTAGAAATAGAAGACTGCTTCTTTCAGATCTTAGTAGAACAATACTGTAAAGGAAGTGTAATATCTAGATTCATAGGTCTTTATCCCTTGCTCTCCTAGGTCTCCTTGGTTGGCTCTTCCTCACAATGGTCCAAAAGTTATTCCTCATTTGAAGGAAAGGGGCCTTTCAGTATTAATGTTAAGTAACTTTTTGTATATTTGGCCTCTTGTAAATGTAAAGCAGCAGCCTCTAAAATTTAACAGAGTCCAGTAAAGTATGCTACCTATATATTTTTTTGTTTTTTTAAATAAGGAAAAATATGCTAAGAAGGTCAGATTGTAGTAAATGCTCAGGTGGAATAAATTATAAGGGCAGAATTGTTATAGCACCTCACAATTCAAACCACATTTTTCATGAAGCCTATGTGAATAGCAAAGTCACTCCCTTTGGCTTTGAAAGTGTGGTCAGAAGAACATGATTATAGTGTAATTAGTAGCTTTGATTTTCCAGTACACAGGAAGTAGTAAACTGTCTTGTTTAGGTTCAGGAAAACCAAACTACATTTGAGTATAAAATGTGGAAGCCACGTTAGCAGTATTCTGCTACATTGCTAATCGAAAGCTGTCCACATAGCTTCAAAGAGCCAGCAACAACAAAGATTTTCTGAGTCAAAGGCACTGTTTAAAATGTCTGTAGATTAATAACATGAGAATATAACCGAGTGGTGTTGTTGTGCGCTGCATGTTGGCAGTAACTGCATTTATTTTCACATCCCAGTCACCTGCATGCTTTGCATGAATTAACAGCATTGATGTTGTCTGCTCCCATTTTAGTCAATGGCACTGCCTCTGCGTTCAGTGTGCTTGCTGCTAAACCAACTCAAACTACTGTAGCACCCCCAGCAATACCAGTTCGGGAAACCAATCCTTGGGCTAATGCCCCTGCTGCTCCAGCGGTGGCTAAAACTGGAGCTGCAGGTCCTGTTTCTGGTAAGACTGGACACAGATCATGTGTGTTCCCTTTCGAAATTTGAAGCATGCGTTGCCAGTATCTCTTAGGTGTTTATAGTTTTTAATTTAAAGGTGTAACATGTTTGAGGGAAAGTAGCGAAAATTGTATAAGAGGCAAGTAGGTGGCAAAGTTACTTGAGACACACTTTCTTGCTTTATGAAGGGATTGGGCTTAAATGGATTTATGTATTTTAAGTCCAAGATTTTTCATTAACCAGGATACCTCTAATTTTAGCTATCCAATCCTTCAGAAAATCAAAACAGGCATAAGAGAGAAGACATGGAGCAAGTCTCCTGTGTGTGGTTTGGAAGTTACAGGATTCCTATTCCTGTGATAAAGCATCAGATGAGGGAAAGTTCAGTTATGAGTCATAACAGTAGAGCTTTTTATAAATCGCAAGTGCATATTCTCAGAGTTATGCATTTTCTAGCTGAAATATGCTATCCATTTACCTATTCATAGTATTCAAGAAAGGGATCTGTAAACCAAATGTAATACAGTTACACACATTGGCTTGAATCCTGTTGCTAGTTTTAATATTTTCTGTCAAGTTGAGCCAGCATAATATTCTGTGCATTTTATCCAGGGTTTTTGAGTGCATCATGCTGAAGTGGAAAACACTGGTGCAAATGCCACAGCATTGTTTAGACCTCTGCAAACTCTTCTTAACAGGACAAAGTGACAAGTGGTGCATATACTGAAGACAGTGTTAATATTTTGCACATACAGGGTATTAAGCTAGTCTGGTAGTTGAATAGTGTTCTTGCCTGTGTTTCAGTTCCAGAAATACATAAATCTGCCATTGCCTGAAAACCTTTTCCCCAGTGTCCACATTCTTGTCAATTCCTGTAACCCCGTATCCCCTGTATCTTGAATGAGGGGCCTGCAAATGTCTTCCCTCCTTTTGTAGTGTCCAAATTCCAAAGCTTCAATAGACATCTGTATCTTCCCTTCTACATTAACCGCAGTGACGAAATGAAATATTGTACTTCAGTTGCAAAATTATCTTGAAGCTGTGTCTCCCTCAGAGAGCTGTGATTAGAGATGGGGTGACCTTTAACCTTAACATCTCATCTTTTGTCCTAACATCTGCTTTCCTTCGCAGGTGCTGAGTGGAGTAGTGACTCAGGAGCCACCTCACCAATTGTATTCCAGGCGAACCACAGGCGCACTCCTTCAGAGGCAGACCGTTGGCTGGAGGAAGTATCCAAAACTGTCCGGTTGCAGCAGCCACAACCGCCGCCTCCAGCTCCTCAGCCCCTTCTGCAGCCTCCAGCTGCAGTTTCTCAGGCAGCGCCGACATTTCCAGTCAACACTTTTATTGCCCCTCCACCAGTCCCCGTTGGTGTGGTGCAGCCGATGCAGCCTGCATTTATTCCTCCTCCACCCTACGCTGTTGCAAACGGGATGCCCTATTCTGCTCCCAGTGTACCGGTGGTTGGCATCACTCCTTCCCAAATGGTAGCCAATGTCTTTGGCACTGCGAGCCACACACAAGTATCCCATTCTCATCAGTCACCCAGTCTTATAAAACAACAGACATTTCCTCAGTATGAAACTAACAGTGCTACTGCCAGCCCTTTCTTTAAGCCTCCTGGCCAGCAGCTCAATGGCTCAGCCGCATTCAATGGTGTGGACGCTGCCAAATGGCCGACAGAGGATAAGCATGTGCTGCCACCGGCAGCTGCCCATCAGGTTGACCCTTTTGAAGCACAGTGGGCAGCACTGGAGAGCAAATCGAAGCAGCGTACCAACCCATCTCCAACTAATCCTTTCTCAAGTGAATTACAGAAGACTTTTGAGATTGAACTTTAAGCAGTCCTGTGGCTTGTACTTCATGTGTGTGTGTGTTGGGATTGGATGTAAGGGGATATGAGGGCAGAGGGGACTTCTGAGTGGCATTGTCCAAATGCTGATGTCCCAGAGGAAACAGAGCAGGATTATGGAGAGGGAACAATCATGGAAAGAGGTTCCCATCCCCAGAGCAATTGTAAATTAATCTAGGAAATGTATCCCTTACCACTTGCTTCCTGCTTGGGAACTTAAATGGCAAAGGAACTGTTGAAAGGGCTGAAAATGGGAAGTGAGCCCTGAAGCCCTTTTCCCACAAGAAGCTCAAAAGACCTCATAAGACAAAGAGCAAGCTACTTACCACTGTCTTAAAGTGACCGGTTCCCCTGAGGGAAAACGAGGAATAATGGGGATGGAGGTACAGTGGTGAATGGGCTGATGGGGAAATCATGAAAGCTGCTCAGCACGTGCTGTCAATGAAAAAGGACGAGCTTCCATTTTGAGTGACACGTTGATTATTATATATAAAATAAAGCCAAAATCTTTATTTTTATGCATTTTAGATTATTTTAAATAGGTCTAGATATTAAAAGCTGAACGAGTTGTAAGTAATCTTGCCAAAGTTATAACGGGGTGGATGTAAAATTGTACATAAGATTGATTTATCACTGAATAATATGGGAATAGGGTGGGGAGCAGAGTTCCAAGCTTGTTCTTGTATGTTCATTGTAAGTAGCATATTGCAACAACAATCATGAGTCATGACCAATTAGAAATCATTGTAGAGTAGTTTATGAGCAGTATTGTCTTGGTTTGAAAACAATTGGAAAATTCTTTTCTTTTTAAGAAATCATAGTAGACGATATTACAGAACATATAGGTTCTTTCATGTACTGCTGCAGTTTTCTTGTCTTAAATCTGTTTTAATACTACTGTGACAACTATAATCAAATCTACAATCAGGTCTACTTAGGAACCCATTTTATGTGCATTTGTTAGGTTTTATTATTTTTAAAAAAAAGCTTTTCCCCATCATTCTGTGTGAAAGTGTGTGGCTAGACTGCAGCTGTTTCATGTTCTTCCTCTGGTAAATCATGAAATCCATCTCATTTTAAATTTTACTCTTAAAACTTGGCCTTACAAGCAAATGTAAGTTATATATTTGTACTGATGATTTATAATCTGCTTTAACAGAAATAAATGTTGGTAGTAGACGATGTGGCTTTCTCAGGAAGCTTCCTTGTCCCTTTCCTGGTCTTCAGTCTTCTCTCAGCACAAGATCATTTGCCATATGCCTGGACTTCCAAACTCAGGGCAGGAGGCTAGTGTCTATCTGGACTTTTCTGAGAAACGAATTACCAAAAGCAAGAAACTTGGAGGCTTTTGGAAAGCTTGCCCATGTGCTGCGAGTGCCACCTGTTGCTTCCTACCTGCTCTTTGCGTGGCTCTTCATCCGTCATACTCTGATCTTGCACTTGGCATTGGCTATTACACTACTCAGAAATGGCTCTGGAAATCAGGTTGTGCTTGTTTTAAGCAGCAATAGGAATATATGATCCTTCAGATGTTGAACTTCAGGTTACATTAGCTGTGGTGCCTAGCACGGGCAAAAGCTGGAATCTTACATTTGGAAGGCCACACATTTCACTTGTATGACTGTGTCCTAATTTGCAGTATGCTATAGTGCTGTGCACAAATAACCTCTTTCCTTGAGTCTGCACATAACTTCTAAAAATATAAATTTACAATGGGCTAATTTGACTGCTAATGTGAAAAGCCAGTCCTAGAATGGCTCCCTGTCCCCATATAGCACTTTGGAGTAACATATATATGGGTACCATCTAGTACATCATGGCTGGGGCTCATGGTGGGTACCACCTCCTGGAAAAAAAAAAGCATGTTCCTTTTGTCAAACCTGTACACTTCCTATTACTGTAAAGCAAGACTGGGGATTTTGGGCTCCAGCTGCCATCAGTCTGGTAGGAGCTGTAGTCCATCAACATTTAAACAGCTGCAGGCTCCCCACCCACGACAGCAAATGAGATTTCAGGGTAACATTTGATCCCAGAACCTCCACTAACATATCTGCTTTTGATAGGGAAAACTTTCTGCCTTTCCTCATCCATGGAAAACAAATCCTGAATATGAGAAGATATAACGTATCATGTTTTGTTCTGTTGATTGTTCTTTCCTGTTGTTCTTTGCTATGGTTGAAATACGCTGACATTAAATCTATTTTTTTGTTGAAAACCATGTGACCTAGTAGTTCCTATTTCAGTAAAAGATGTGTTGTTTTCTTGAACAGTGGCATTTCTCCTCCTAGAGATATAGAAGGCCCAGCAGTGCTATTGGCACTGTCTTGGTTGAACCCTAAATGTGTAACATCATGTTGTTTTTACTCCTTAAATAGGATTCATGATGGGTTCTGTTGAATGGGGTGCTCTGAATATTGCATTTTAAGTGGAGGCAGTTGATAAAATATTAATATAATTGAAGATACTCTCTTAAATAATCAAATAATGCTCAATATGAATTTTGGGGGGACATATTGGTATGCTCTTTTTAAAAAATGAATCATGGTAGAAAAAAGACATTTTATTAAATCTGCAGCCTAAGAACTGAACTATCCCAAACAGGTTGGTCTTGAGATGCGTGAAAAGGCCTACAAGTTAGTGTATCCTATTGGCTTAAATGGCCATGGATGCTAATTCCAGATATTCTGAAGTAAGCTGCAGAAGGTATCTAGTGCTTCGTTTTGCAATAGGCCTTCTTCCAGTGCAATAACAACTTGAAGGTTCCAGTTTGCACTTTCATTGGCCTTTTTGTTCCTCCCCAAGTATGATACCTGAGGGTGCTAGGATGTCTTCTCTTGGCAGGGAGATGTGAAATGTGCCTAGGCAGCATCTGATTCTGCAGCCTAGAGGAAGAAACAGCTGTCACCCCCTTTGGACATCCAGCTGTTAATAAAGGACATTGAGACTGCTTGTTGGAGACCCAGAATGGCAATGGTTACTCCTTGATGCACTACTGCAACTTGACACAGCTCGGATTCCCCATCCCCCTCACAGCCCTAATGGCTTACGGGAATACGCTCTGTTGCTGTTCAAAGTCATGTTGGAAATCAGTGCCCCAAATAGTCGATCCCCATGGTATGATTGTACCTTGGTATTTTGGAAAGAGAAGTTACTTGTACAGTCTGCTAGCTGAACTAACGGGCATGGGAAAACTTTGGCTGTCCTGGTGTTTTGGACTTCAACTCCACAATTCCTAACAGCCAGGCCAAAGTTTGCCCATGCCTCCCTTAAATGGTGTGTTCAAATGTCTCAATTGTTATTAATTTTCTGAGGAAACAGGTCAGAAAACATTTCAAGGCAAACCTGGTTGGGGTAGTTCCATTACTGGATGCAGATGTAGTAAAGTTGTGTCTCATTGAATCACTGCTATGCTTTGTATCTGTCTACATAGAATTAGATAAGGGTATAGCAATAACATGGAAAGGCCCGATTTAATCTTTTGTGGATACAATAGTTTACAGTAGTTGTGCGTATAAACGTTTCCGCAGAACACATTTTTATCACATGACAGCCAAGAGAACATGCCTCTGGTGCTGGTAATATGGGAATTGACTTTAGGACTGGGATCTTAAAGTCTGCTTGCATAGGAAAAGCAACTAATATGTTATATGGATGTAACTGCAGTTAGTCACAGACAAACACAGCAAACAGTAAAACTGGACGGTTGTGTGCACTTGGACGATGTGTAAGATTCTGATGCACATGAGGAAATGAAGACCACCTGCAGGTAAAATGTGTGTCCTGAAAGTTAATGATGAAGAGAAAGCGGAGAAAACTTTTCTCAGTCCTGAAGCTGACAGTCAGTAGTTGTCTATTATGTAGAGTTCCTGGTTGATGTAGATATCGTAGCTACTATTTGGAGCAGTCTGCAGTGGAAGACTCAAAGTGGCACAACACACACATAAACTCTGCTGGGGTTTCCTCTTCCTTTGTTCTTATGGTAGAAGCCTTTCTTGTAGTTTCCATGACAGCCATAGCCTTAGCATTTATTGGTGTTCTGTTGCATTGCAAAGTGCTCTTTTGACCTACTGTTTTGTAGACTATTAAGTAGCAAGATTATTTAATTAATGGAAAGGTATCTTCTATTGTCAGCAAATAGGATCTTTTGAATTGAGACTGGCGCCTAAGGCAGCACTTCTAGGTCACGCCACTGGTGTGGCTTCTTTTTGTAGAAAGGAAAGTTAATGTAAGCAAATAACACTAGGGATTTTCATGTCACATCCTTATTAATTCAATTATAAAAGCTCAGTCAGAAAGGGTAAGCTTTAGATCAACAGTTTTCTTCTGTGAATAAAAAGAGTAGGATCTGAACTTATCCCTGTTTCTTTCTCATGGTTAATGACTTTTATTTTGGGATTCCCAAAAGTGTGTTGTGTTTCACATAAAATTACTGAAGTACATGCTGGGTAGCATTCCTTTCCCCTCTTGCATTTAGTTTGGGATCTCTGCTCCTTTCTACCACCAGTCCCCAACCGCAGAATCTGCTTACAGAAGGTCAGTAAAAATGACTGCTTTGAACTTTGAGGTAAGATCTCCCATTACCTGACCTGACCCTTCTTGGTCTCAGAGCTCATCCTTACACAGTACATATTAAGCTTATCTGATAGTGATTAACCGGAAGATAAACAAAGATGCAGACCTTGGCCTGCCAAGATTTTAGAAGAAAACCTCGTACAGTGGTATTCATGAGTCTGAAGAATTCTGGAACTTGCACAACAGGTCTATTTTCTTCTTGAGATTTTGTAAGTAAAGATGTTGGTGATTGAACTAGAAATTCCCCAATGTTCAGCGGGCTTATTTTCAGTAAGGTGGCCATAGAAGAAACATAGAAGTTTCATAGATACATCTTAAGAAGTAGAAGTAGCTCAATGGGTATCTAAAGTGCAGGACTCTTCTCAAATTCTGTATTTGCTGTGGAACAAATCCTCTTGTCTGCTTGGAAATCTGAAAAGCATGGTGTAGTTGTAGGAAAAATATTTAAGGTCAGCATGCCAGATTTCACAAATATGGTCCCAATCTTCTGGAAAAGACAAGGCCCCTGCTTTATTTTATGTGTTTATAGACTAAGGCGTCGTTTTCTCTTTCTTTTGACCGGTCCATATTGCTTGTGAGAGAAATGAACGTATCATAGCTGATTTTATACAACCAGGTCTTTCTACTGCAAAAAAACTTACAGAAGGCTTTTGCCAACTGTTCTAGCTGCTTTCTGTCTGTATCCTGACTTCCCCATGTATGTGCTTGAGTAATCAAATTGGAGATTGCTTCCATTAAAATCATTTCTGGATTATAAGCTTCTTTCTTCTGGAGCAGCATCAAATGGAAGAGAGGCAGAGCTTCAGCCACGATAGCGCGCACAGCTGGCACAGCAGAAGCTGGAATAATATTCATTGCTACAGAGTTGGGCCTGTAGGATCAGGTCACAGTTAGCCAGATGGGGTTGGTCAACACATTCACGACTTGGGTCCACAGGAACAGCTGCAGGCACTGGAGGAAGAGGAAGGCAGAGGTTAGAGGACACCTGCACACCATTTGCAAACACATGAGACATAAAAGCACATACATTTACTTCCCAGAAGGAGCATGCAAATATGTGGCACATTTGCAGTGTTGTAGGTAAAACAAATATATTATGCATGAAACAACATGGAAGAGATCCAAAAGCAGAAATGAGAATTCACATGCAAACAGTAACATAAGAAGAGGCTTTGGGGAAATAATTACCACTTTTGGAGAGCAATGCCCTAGAACAGTAACTTCTAAACTAGTCCTCCAGATGTTTTGGGTGTCGACTCCCAGAAGCCACAGTTGCCTTGGCCAATGATGAAAGATTCTGGGAACTACAGTCCAAAACACCTGGAAGATCAGAGTTTGGAAAACACTGCTCTAAATGATAAATGATGTTCAATGTGTTGTCAAAGGCTTTCATGGCCAGAATCAATGGATTACTGTGAGTTTTCTGGGCTGTATGGCCATGTTCAACAAGCATTCTCTCCTGACATTTTGTCCACATCTATGGCAGGCAACCTCAGAGGTTGTGAGGTCTGTTGGAAACTAAGCAAGTGAGGTTTATATATCTGTGGAATGTCCAGGGTGGGAGAAAGAACTCTTCTCTGTTTGAGGCAAGTGTGAATGCCACAATTTGCCAGCTTGATTAGCACTGAATGGCCTTACAGCTTCGAAGCCTGGCTGCTTCCTGCCTGGGGGAATCTTTTGTTGGGATTTGTTAGCTGGCCCTGATTGTTTCCTGTCTGGAATTCACTTGTTTTGTGAGCGTTGTACTTTATTTACTATCCTGATTTTAGAGGGTTTTTTAAATACTAGTAGCCATATTTTCATGGAGGAAACCATGAAAATCAACAAAATCAGGTATTTACATTAGGATTCATAACAGTAGCAAAATTATAGTTATGAAGTGGCAACTAAAATAATGTTATGATTGGGGGTCAGCACAACATGAGGAACTGTATTAAGGGGTCACAGCATTAGGAAGGTTGAGAACCACTTCTCCAGATGTCTTTGTGAGCTCTATGTATGTGGATACTGGACATAGAAGCCATGCCAGATATGGCCATAAACCCATCTATTCCCAGGATGGACATTTCAGGACAGAATTCTCTCCCACACCACGCCACCCCACCCTGTACCCTCCAGAAACTTGTAATCTGACTTGTACCTTAATGACACCAGACCTCATTTGATTTTTGGAAACTAAGTAAGGTCAACCCCAGGTAGCCAATGAATACCTGGTGCTGTAAGCTAGATACCGTATGAAATGCATGGTGTCACCCTAAGTTAATAGGTGACCTGGAAGCATATGATGAGGTGGTCCCACAACATCTGGGGAAAAATGGCACACGTTCCCTGCTCCTACTTCGCAGATTGTCAAAAGGACTGTAGGGCACACCCACCTTCTGTTCTCCTCCTGATCACTTTCACATCTGTACTGGCACTGACAGAATTGCTGCCACTGTAAGCATTGCAGGTATAGGACCCCTCGTCACTGATCTGCACGTTGCTCAGGAGCAGGCTTCCATCCTGAGGCAGCTGTATGCGATGACTGTCCGCTCTCACCGGAACCCCATTCCTGAGTCAAAACACTTAAATTGGTGTCTGGTCCTTTGAAACTGAGATCATTCTCATGCATTTCATGCCCATCAGAAGTTATGTAAAACCTGTTACAAGCCACATCTATAAAGCCTTCTAAGAAACACATCCTTAAGAATGTGACTGGGCTTAATAAATAAATAAGTACGAGACTTGGTTTCTAGATCAGGGGTTCTTAACCTTGGACCAAAGAGACCAAAGAGAGTGTAAACCAGACATGGGTAAACTTTGGCCCTCCAGGTGTTTTGGACTTCAACTCCCAGAATTCCTAACAACCTACTGGCTGTTAGTAATTGTGGGAGTTGGAGTCCAAAACACCCAGAGGGCTGAAGTTTGGCCATGCATGGTGTAAATAGGTCAATGGGCCCACAAATATGGGAGAAAAATCACATTTGGGTTGTTGTAGGTTTTTTGGGCTACATGGCCATGTTCTAGAAGCATTCTCTCCTAACGTTTCACCTGCATCTGTGGCAAGCTTCCTCAGAGGTTGTGAGGTGAAATGTCAGGAGAGACTGCTTCTGGGTGGCCATCTGTCAGGGGTGCTTTGAATGCAATTTTCCTGCTTCTTGGCAGGAGGTTAGACAGGATGGCCCATGAGGTCTCTTCCAACTTCATGATTCTATGATTCTAGAACATGGCCATATAGCCTGAAAAACCTACAACAACCCAGTGATTCCAGCCATGAAAGCCTTTGACAATACATTAAAATCATGTTTGTTGTCGAAGGCTTTCATGGCTGGAATCACTGGGTTGCTGTAAGTTTTTCTGGCTGTATGGCCATGTTCCAGTAGCATTCTCTCCCGACATTTTTTTCAGAGGTCTGTTGGAAATGAGACAAGTGGAGTATACATATTATATCTGTGGAATGCTTCCACAGATATTTCACAGAAATGTATACACTCCACTTAACCTCATTTCCAAAAGACCTCTGAACAAACCTCTGAGAATGCTTGTCACAGATGCAGGTGAAACGTCAGGAGAGAGTGCTACTGTAAAATGGCCAAACAGCCCAAAAGACTCACAGCAAGCCAAAAATCACGTCTTTTTTCTCATTAACTTCTCTATTTGGAACAGCTCTACTTTCAATTATGAATGTAGACAGCACATTACAGTTGAATTAGCAGTACTTGAGACTTTGTCACCAATAGAAATGACATATTTTCATATCACAGTTGTTTCAAATATCTTAAAATATCAGTTGACATGCTTTTCAGTATTTACAAGATCATATGGTGGATTTAAGATATTATAACTGCTGGATTGTGCTCATTAATGACCAAACACGACTCCATGAGCCTCTGTCTTAAACCAAGAAGTGCACCAGCTTGAAAGGTTTCCAGTACTGCAAGCATCATTTTCAAGCACCTCCATCTGCGGTGCCTAGGAAACTCTTTGGTTGAGGCAGTGCCTGGCTTAAGACATGGAATTTTTAGGGGGAGAAGCATCAGCAGATGTATTGAAAATAATGTTGTGGTTACATCTGCAAAGGCAGGATCTTGGCCTTGGTTTATGCTCAGGGCTACTTAAAAATACTATTATTATACACCCGACTAGCATGCACATGATAACACATGTTTTACCAAGGAGTCTATGGCTCAAAAAAGGTTAAGACACTCAGATGGCAATAACCGGTTGCTTTATTGGTATTGGAATGAAAAGTGTCGTGGCTCCTTTATGAATTTCCTTACCTTGACCATCTTATGTTCACATTGCTGCCTTCCACCACACACCGAAGCTCGGCATCCCCTCCCTCCGACACAGAGAGGCTGGGCAGCAGGCCAGTGATTCTCAGCTCTCCTGAGGAGGAAAAGGGCATTTTCCATCTCAGGAAGGTTCTGCCCAGGGTGCCGGAATGACTCTCTGAATACACAGCTCTGACTGTAACCGGTTGCAATAACCCAAAGCCCTGCTGCTTGTGTGAACTTGGCCCCTCTGACTGGACACTGGCCTACTGTAGTGTGGGAAAGGAATCCCGGCATTATGTGCCACAATAGCAGCCTTTGTCCAGAGTACTTAGTGATGTAACCATCAACCTATAGTTAAATGCCTCTCTTTTCATGGCCTTCCTCTAGCTGCAAAAAAGTTATGAACTTTGGTCTTAAGGGGGAGAAATTCCCATAGCTCATCTGAGGGCCCTGGTTGCAGAAATAAGCTCTTCCCA
This sequence comes from Anolis sagrei, assembly GCF_037176765.1. Classification (NCBI taxonomy): domain Eukaryota; kingdom Metazoa; phylum Chordata; class Lepidosauria; order Squamata; family Anolidae; genus Anolis; species Anolis sagrei. The sequence continues at coordinate 286,176,759 of NC_090021.1, read as the reverse complement.
TAGCCACTTTGTCTTCTTGATCCAAGAAAACTATGAGCATTACAAATTCAAATAAGTGACTTAAATATCTTCTGTAGCTAAAAAAAAAAAAAAATAGGAAAAAAAGGAGGGGAAAGAAAGACAAAAAGTGCTGACTGCATCTCCTCCTCCTCCTCTTCCATATTTATACCAATGTAGATAAACACTGAAGCCCCCAGTGGCGCAATGGGTTAAACCCTTGTGCCGGCAGGACTGCTGACAAAAAAGTTGGTGGTTCAGATCTGGGGAGTGGGGTGAGCTCCCATCTGTCAGGTCCAGCTACTCATGCGGGGACATGAGAGAAGCCCCCCACAGGGTAGTCAAACATCTGGGCATCCCCTGGGCAATGTCCTTGCAGACAGCCTATTCTCTCACATCAGAAGTGACTTGTAGTTTCTCAAGTTGCTCCTGACACAAAAACAGAACAAAACAAAACAAACACCGGTGTAGTTATTTTGTGCTATAAACATGCTGGTGGCTGAAATTTGATAAGACTGGTGAAGTTACTGATTCACACAAGTAACCATTCATGTAATACTTGCATAAGACAAATCCATACAAGGACACTTCCTTTTGTGTGAGTGGCTGAGCTTGGGAGGCAATTATTTTAAACTCTCTGGTTTATTGTTGCAAGTTGTGAACACTTGAAACACATACTAGGGATCCATGCACACCAACGGTTCCCATTGCAAACTAATTACAGCTGTAAATTAGCATCCAGCAATTGTCATTGAGCTATGTCTGTAAGCATGTACATACACATTTGATTACCTCTAGGTCTGAGCTGGATTCTTTTCTGATCCTGGTCCCGACCATTGGAAGCAATACAGGTAAAGAAGCCAGCGTCTTCTGCTGCAAGACGACTGATGACCATGGCCCCATCCGACTGCTGCTTGTGCCTAGAAGCCAGAGGTGAGAGAGCATAGCACATGTTTAAGGGCCAGCATGGTTTCCTCCACAACCCCCCCCCCAAAAAAAACCTCAAAAAAACCAGGCAACAGAAATCCTATCTCTTACTATTTTTGATAGGGTGGCAGATTTAGTAGATCAGGAGAATGCTATGGCAGTAGTATATCTTGGTTTCAATAAGGAATTTGACACAGTCCCCCATGACATCGTTGCGATGAACAGTGGGCCAGACAGTAGTTAGGTGAAGTTGTAACTGGATGACAGACTTAATGGGAGAAAAACCATGTGTAGTTTTGCTACTGTTCTTACCATGGAGAAGAAGTAATGTTTATTTATATATTTACTTCTTTTTTTTTACCCCACCTTTCTCGCCCTGCAGGGGACTCAAGGTGGCTTACAAACTCTGGCAAAATTCAATGCCGCATGGACAATGGCTTCAAAGTACAAGAGATGAGATTCCATCTGAACATTAGGAAGAACTTCCTGACTGTGAGAGCCGTTCAGCAGTGGAACTCTCTGCCCCGGAGTGTGGTGGAGGCTCCTTCTTTGGAAGCTTTTAAGCAGAGGCTGGATGGCCATTTGTCAGGGGTGATTTGAATGCAATATTCCTGCTTCTTGGCAGGGGGTTGGACTGGATGGCCCATGAGGTCTCTTCCAACTCTTTGATTCTATGATTCTATGATTCTATGACATAACAATAAAATACACCCCAACAAATGATAAAACAGCGAAACACATGAACAATTAAAACACATAAACAGTAAAACAGATTAGGTTGTTGTAAGTTTTTCGGGCTGTATGGTCATGTTCCAGAAGCATTCTCTCCTGATGTTTCACCTGCATCTATGGCAGACATCATCAGAGGTTCTGAGGTATGTTGGAAACTAGGAAAATTGAGTTTATATATCTGTGGAATGTCCAGAGTGGGAGAAAGAACTCTTGTCTGTTGTAGGTGTGAATATTTCAATTGGCCACCTTGATTAGCATTTAATGGCCTAGCAGTTTTCAAGGTATGGCTTCTTACTGCCTAGAGGAATCATTTGTTGATAGGTGATTAGCTGTCCCTGATTGTTTCTTGTCTGGAGAAGAAACAGACATGGCCATACAGCCCAAAAAACTTACAACAACCCAGTGATTCCGGCCATGAAAGCCTTCAAGAATACAATAAAACAGATTAAAACCATATAAACCACTAACTTTTGATCTCATTCTTATCCATAGTCATTTTCTAAAATTCAAAGCTATAATTCAGGCTGTTGAAGTCTAACTCCATAATATCTTATTCACCAAACGCCTGCATGCAAAGCCACGTTTTAAGGGGATTTTTTTAAGACCAGGAGGGATGGAGCCTGTCTGATGTCACTAGGGAGGGAGTTCCACAGCCAAGGAGCCACCACTGAGAAGGCCCTATCTCTCAGGGGACCAAGTGCACTTGCAAAGAGGGTAGGACTGAGAGCAGGGCCTCCCCAGCTGACCTTAAAGCCCTTGTTGGCTCATAAAGAGAGATGCATTTGGACAGGTAACTTGGACTAGAACCGTTTAGTGCTTTATAGGGCAAAGCCATCACTTTGAATTCAATCCGTAAAAGAAAGACAGAAATAACAGAGCCAATAGACTAAGGAAATGAAAGAGAGGTAATGAAACGGAGGGCTCCATGAGGCCTGAAAGTGGAGAGAGACAAAGTGGGCCTCTTGGAGATGGGAATGCAGATTTCCCTGTGGAAGTACAGTGAGAGCACACATACCATGCAGGGAGGAAATGACCTATCTCTTAACAAGTGGAATTTGTACAGTGCCTTGTTGATTTGGAAGCAGAGAAAAGGGGTAGCTAAGATGAGCTAATGCAGAATTGTATAAGAAAACTCCAATAAGAAAACAGTGGGGTGGGAGGAATAACAGATGGGGATTTAGAAAGGTCTGCAAGCGAGGCAGAAGAGAGAGTGTGTTTGAGCAACTGAGAAATGAAGGTGCAGTCTTAGAATTGCACAGAAAGCAAGTATGGTGCACAGAGAGAACTTGGTTTAAAAAAAACCAATTTGATTTGTAACAAAAACACAAGTCACTCATTAACTGTTGTACTTCAGGCCGGGAAGCCCTCTGACTTTAAACACTACCCAGCTGAGTAAAATGCAAGCAGTTTATTGAAGATAATTAAAAGCAGTAGCAGTAAAAAGCAATCCACAAAAGTAGGTAAGTCCAATTAGGAAGAAAAGAAAGATAGGAACAACAAATCCAGGAAATAGTCCATCAGAGTTCATGACAACAAATACTGGAACTTCCAAGGCAAAATCCCAAAACTTGAGGATGAATCAAACAAGGCACTTCAGCATGGATATAACAAGGCACCTGATACAAGAATTTATCCAAGGCAAGGCTTCCAAGGACCTTAGACGACATCTTGACTCAATTCCAAAGTTGCTTCATCTGACTACAGAGTCTGTACTTGGCACTTTTATCCCCTAATCTACTCTATATCCCAAGCAGCCAGGAAAGGATTTCTTCTCAGCCGTGAGTCTGCTATCAGTCTCTCCTGCAATCTGGCAAAGCACCTGAGAGTCCGGTTTGTTTTTCTTTGCTGGCTGAAAGCACTTCTCCTATCTACTCGCTCATTTATTTCTGCAGCTGGCCCAGGTGCTGAGCCTTTCTCAGGCTCAAAGCCTTGGGAATTCTCTGGTAGCAATTCAGGCCCAAGGAACAGACCATCATCCCCAAACCTTCAGGAACATTCTCATCAGAAAAGTCACTTTGAACAGGAATCACATTGCCATTCTCTGCATCTAGAGCAACCTGATCATTAGACACAGTAACCTCATTGTCACTCCCAACATCCAGAGTACTCTGATCATTAGACACAATCACAGGCTGAACTCCAACATTAACATTCTAATGTAACCCACTTACTACAAATTGCTCCTGGATGGCACACAGAGAGAGAAATGCAAAGAGTGGCAACTTCTGATTGGGAGCTTACCTGGAGGAAGAGATGGGCTGTCCATCCTTCTGCCACTCAATGTTTAGAGAAGGTGAAGCCTCTACACGGCAAGGTAGTCTGACTCGTTCACCAATGTTGGCATCAACCACCGAAGGGTCGTTCTTGTACATTTTTAACCTGCCAAACAGATCAAAAGGAGAGGCAGGATTCCAGTTCTGCATTTGAAGTCAGTGCAAGACAACCAAACCCTCCCTTCCTCTTTCCAAGTGGCTTCTTGTCTCTCAGCTGAAACCAGTGCCCGAGATGACAGCTTCACCCGGGAACTGCTCTTCTCTTAACATTTTGCAAAGTGTGCACTTGTATAAACACATCTTCCCTAAGTGTTCCCTTGGCTGCAGGCCTGGTGAATGCCCCTCAGCCATAAGAATCACATGTTCACAGAATGTTCTTCTGCTGTGTAGAGATTTGCCTGGCTCTATTTATTGGCTTCTACCAAAGGCTGGAGGTCTTTCAACAAAGTAACTAGTTGGGAAAATCCACTACACATATGGGATTGGACTGGGAGGTTCAGTCGCACAGCTTGGACAACAAATTTTTTGCTCCCCTTCCCCCTCAATAATAATAATATAATAAAACTTTATTTATATACCACCTTATCTCCCCAAGAGGACTCAGGGCAATTTCCAACATAAGGCAAAACATTCAATTGCCAGAAAGGAAAACTATACAACAAAATTAAACATCATAAAACATAAACATAAAATCCTACTAACACAATTACAAACATTTAAAATCCAGTTTCAATTTTACTCCATCAGGTTGGTTCAAATTACTAATGGTCAGAATTACAGAATTGACATGGCCAACTATGAAAGGGCTAGGCAAGGGCTAGAGCAACAGAATATCATAGGGCCAGGGAAGTGGATAAAGTGCAGAGCAGGGTCCTAGCTGACAGCCAAGGGAAGGGCCTAGGGACTGATAATTCTCATAAACATGCTGGAACAACCAGGTTTTCAGGTCTCTACGGAAGGAGGACAGTGTAGGGGCTTGCCTAATCGCTCTGGGGAGGGTATTCAAAAGTTGGGGGGCCACCATGGAGAAGACCCTTTCCCTCGTCCTCACCAATCGTGCTTGTGACGGTGGTGGGAGCGAGAGGAGAGCCTCCCCGGCAGATCTGAGAGCCTGTGTGGGTTCATGGGGGGAGATGGGGAGGAGAAAGCTACTCCCAAGCTACTCCAATTCATTGGACTAGTTCTCACAATGAGTTTTCACAATGAGGGTGAGATAGGAGGAAGGGAGACAGATTGAGATTGAGAGTGAAAGCAGGCAGCCTACCTGCCCCACATCACTCAAGTCAACTCCCTGCTAAGGGAGACATGTTTGGTCTGTTCCCTGTTGTCATTCCACCAGCAAGAGAAATACTTTTTATGCAGAAGAGACTTTTTATTCAGAAACTGGCTATTTTTAATTCGCAGGCTCTGCAATTCTTTTTGTTGCTATGTGCTGACAATCAGCCAACGATTCAAAAATCCATGGCTTGAAAATATTTTCAAAAATTAAAAAAGCACAGCTTGAATTTGCCATTTGATGTAAGGAACAACAATTTGCCATACCACCGTATATCATTGGACTTTAGCACCCACAGATTCTGGTATCTGGATACCAGCAGCTACCAAGAACCCACTGTACGTGCTTCTAATACAACTGTGTTTAGTTATATAATATATCCCCCATACCCCCCCCCCCCCCCGTATGTGTGTTTGTGAAATTCTGAGCTGAGCTAATTCCTAAATATCTGTTGCCTTTTGAAGTACAGCTCCCATCAGCCCCATACGGTATGGCACCTGGGAATCATGGACTTCGCAGTCCGAAAGATCTAAAGAGCTCCAAGTAAATGAAAGCTGTGTTGCATTGAGAAACTGTTTCCTGTAAAATCTGTTCCTGAGATGAGGTGCAGTATGATTGGTTATTCCATCGTCAATCTCCAAATAGCAAGTAACGCTGAAGGCTTTGTTATACCATGGAGATCATGGGATGATACTGGATTTGGGTAGGTTTACCTGTATGTTACATGAGAATGCTCAGAAGAGATATGCGGCTGTCCACCACTAGTTCCTGTACCTAATCCTCCATGGCTCCATGGCCTTCTTGATCCCTGTGCAACAGTAGATCCAGGGGTTTCTAGAGAGAACAGGGGAAAACAACAACTCTGAAGAATATTATCCTATATTTGTGAAATTCCTATCTCTAGACATCTCATTCTACAAAAATGCTCCAAGAACTAATTTGCATTCAAAATGTGCAATTTAAAGGTTCATGGGAATCTAAGTAATACCTAACAGTTAGAATTCTCTATCACATAATTATATATAGCTGTGTAGAAGACACCCTAAGAAACCCTGTCAGTGAAGTGAGAAGATGCAGAACAGGACACCAGCAGGAGTGCCCCAATTAATACATTTGGTTCTGAATCATTCACTTTGCTGATTCTCTCATAATGTTAACAGCAGCCTTTTTGTTGGACAGGCATTCTGGAACTGTCCAATTTTAATTCTCACAGATGTAACTCCACTTACAAAAACCTAAGTTCCCAACAGGATTCTGGCCAATGTTTTCACTGTCATCCATATTGCCCATTAACCATGAAATGCAAGTACTAAGATCTCCAAAGCCCTGATCTCTAAGCCCTCGGATGCTCAGTTCCCAAGGCAGCCAGCCTTAAATCAATCACATAATGTAAAAGAGAAGAGCAAAGAACTGGGAATAGATTGGGTAACTGCTGTGACTGAGCTAGTCAACAATCTCATAGTTGCAATGGGGAAAAACAGCACTTTTCTGGAAACTATGCCATTCAGTGTTAGTAGTGTAACTTAGCTTTCCATGAAAAACAAAAAGCAGTCCCATCACTAAAGAGCTCTATGCTACTACATTACTGAAGGACTATAAAAGGGCTGGTGACCTGCAGGACTTATAAGGATGGCCAGTGCCACAGACCTGTTTATTATCTTCACCAATGCAACAGATGCCACTGGCTGGGAGCCCCCAGTGGTGCAATGGGTTTAACCCTTCTGATGGCAGGATTGAAGACTGACAGGTCAGGAGTTTGAATCTGGGGACAGTATAGATGAGCTTCCTCTGTCAGCTCCAGCTCCCCGCCTCCCACAAGGATGGTAAAACATCAAAACATCTGGACATCCCCTGGGCAACATCCTTGCAGATGGCCCATTCTATCACACCAGAAGCAACTTGCAGTTCCTCAAGTCACTCCTGACATGGAAGAAAAAAAAGACTCAATGCAAATGACTTGTTTGTCCAGCTTTTGCAGTGGCCCACTTAAGAACATAGAAGTGAAGAATTATAGAATCATACAGTTGGATGACCTCATGGGCCATCCAGTCCAACCCCCTGCCAAGAAGCAGGAAAATCGCATTCAAAGCATCCCCGACAGATGGCCATCCAGCCTCTGATTAAAAGCCTCCAAATAAGGAGCTGCCATCACACTCCGGGGCAGAGAGTTCCACTGCTGCACAGCTCTCACAGCTAGTCAGTTCTTCCTAATGTTGAGGTGGAATCTCCTTTCCTGTAGTTTGAAGCCATTGTTCCACATCCTAGTCTTCAGGGCAGCAGAAAACAAGCCTGCTCCTTCCTCCCTATGACTTCCCCTCATATATTTAGACTAAGAGCAATAGATGCCACTGGCTGGGATTAAACATTTAAAGAAGACAACGGACAAGCACATATAAAAAGTCAATGCACATTATAAGACATGGCTCCACATGCTAATAGATGGTTACTTACATTATTAATTTTTAAAAGAAAAAGCCCAGCACATTGCAGCCACAAATACAGTCAGCCTTCTTCAAGGGCGACACTTTACACAGAGATTTCTGGAGTTGAATAATATAGTCTTGAAAGAAATGGACCATGAAGCAAAGAGCAAGAGGAGGAGATCATATATCACTGAGTGTAGCATAAAAGTTCAGCAAGCGGAACTACTATGATATGCCTCCTGTCTACAGCCACATCTCCATGGCAATTCATAGCTGGTGGAGGGCAGCGGGCTGGAGAAGCATGTGGCCATGTCCCAATAATCAGACGCAGAAAGATTGTATCATCAGCCAAGATGTGCCAGGACCCTCCAGAGCTCTTTATTCTGCACTTCTTGGTATCTCCCTGTGCTCTCTACAGTGCTTGCTATCTTGGCACTTAGAAGCACTACACTGTGTGCTCATACACTTTCATACCCCTCATGATGAGACAGAGCAACTCCATTTCTATTAGGAAGAGGAACCACACAGCTCTCTTCTTGCCCTGCTCAATTATGCTGGATGCAGATGGGATGGGAAAACATGAGCTGGCTCACTCATGCAATATATTGAAAAGTCTCGAAAGCTGGAATATGAAAGGTCCAGGCCTCTAGACGTTATTTGACTGCAACTCCCATTATCCTAGTTAATGTTGAGGAATACTGGGAGTGGTAGTTCAACAACATATTGCACACCTGTGCTCTCAAGGCTGATTCCAATTTTTAGAAATGCTCATCTTCATTTCTAAGCTGAAGAGCTGGCGTTGTCTGTAGATGCCTCCATGACTGTATGGAGCGTTGTTACCTTCCCGCCGAAGCAGTACTTATGATCTACTCACATTTACATATTTTCAGTTAGCAAGTTCAGCAGCTCAGCAGTTTAACCTGCTGCACCACCAGGGGCTCCAATTTTCAAACGCCTTGATTATTGGAAGAAATTAAGAGGAGCAATGTATAAGAGGATATTCTCTCCCCCCCCCCCCCCCCCAAAATCGAAAAGCAGGTAGGTAAACTTCAGGCTTGTCAGATCTGCTACATTTGTTCTTACTAAAAGCCCTGAATCAAAGCAAGGCATGAAAGCGAGATACTTCAGAGGTAAAGGGCAGAGTGCTCCCCGAGCTGTTCTGAAGAATTCTAGGAATGTGTTTCCAGCTCAAGAACTAAACTGAGTTCACAGTCTTTTCAAACAAAGAGCCGCTCCTAGTCAGCCTGAACTCTCTTCATTTCAGCAGCCCAATTTAGGAAGGAAAGGGGTAAGACACCTTTCGTTTGTGTTAAACAATCAAGGAATTGGAAGCATTTCTTGATCCTACTGAAAACCACCAAAGAGACCTGCTAGTAGATGAAATGTTATATGAAATAAAGTATTTAAAACCAAAATTTACAATTTGACTTTTGCCTTCCACTTTAGTTAATGTCTTAAAAGAGAAACAGTTGTAACCTTTGATCCTCAACTCGATCTGTCGACGTTCTGTCCTCCCATTGGAAATGATGCACACGTAGAGCCCAGCATCCTCAGCTCTGAGCTGGCTGATCACGAGGGAACTGTCCGACTGGTAGGTGTGCCTGAAGGCCAAAAAGCAAAGTTTATCAAACACTGTCCCTGGCACCAATAATGTGGCTGACATCAAGTGTGCTATCCATATTGCTGTCAAGTGATTATTAACTGGCATAAATGTAATAAGAGAAAGAATGTGGTAGATGAAAATTCAAGATTTCCAAAGGTTTGGCAGGTGGGAGAGCCTAAGAAACAACACCAAGTTAATAGTTGGCCTTTACCATGAAGGGTAATTCAGAAAAGGTGCAGTGTGTGCGCATGTGTGTATGTACCAAAGTGGGGAGGATCGAGGGATCAGACTCACCTGTCAGATGACACTGGTCTCCCATCTTTCAGCCATTCAATTCTGGAGAAATGGGAACTGCCTGCCTTGCAGAGGAGACGAATGCTTTGTCCTAAACCTGCTTCTGCTGTAGATGATGACCCATCTAGGAGGACTCTGAAAAACATAGAGTAATTTCCCTTATTCTCCAAAGGAGCTGGAAAAAGCAGGGCAACAAAGACATGGTCCTAGGAAAAGACAAACAGCAGTCTAACATTTCTGCAAGGGCAATGGAGTCACTAATTTGTCCTATGAGTCCAAGTCAGTGTTGCAACATTTTAGAAGCTGGGAAGAAGCCAAAGGAGGCACATCTTTAGCAGAATTGACAGAAATATGAAGTGACTGGGATGAATGAACACTACTACATCACCTGCATGCCAACAGCCCAAAAGGTTTAACATAAATTTCTGTGGAAGAGTAAATGCAATTCTTCATCTAAATAATAATAATAATAATAGTTATTATTATTATTATTATTATTATTATTATTACTACTACCATCTCACCGAAGGGACTTGGGGACGCTTACAAAGGCACTCCAAGGTGCACATACAACATAGGTAAAGGTTTTTCCCTGGCATTAAGTCGAGTCGTGTCCAACTCTGGGGGTTGGTGCTCATCTCCATTTCTAAGCCGAAGAACTGACGTTGTTCGTAGACACCTCCAAGGTCATGTGGCCGGCATGACTGCATGGAGCGCCGTTACATATAACATACATAAAGTAAAAAAATGGTATACTAGTATAAACAGTCACATAAAATTATAACAACAACCCCTTTAACATATATAACATAAAATCAAAATAATACAAAGTTTAAAACATCAGTAGATTAAACTAATTGCCATCGATTCAACTAGCTGCCAACGATTCAAAAAGTCCCAAGCGTTAAATTCATATGGGCCCATTCAGCCTACTCGAGGTTAAAGGCCTGTTTGAACATCCATGTTTTCAGGCTGGAACCAAAGGATTGAAGGATGGGAGCTGATCTAACCTCTTTCGAGAGGGTATTCCAGAGCTGGGGAGCCACCACAAAGAAGGCCCTCTCTCTCGTCCCCACCAATCGCAGTGGTGGGACTGGGAGAAGAGCCGTCCCATCGATCTCGGAGCCCATGCTCTAGAATAATGTTATCTTAAGATGAGAAACCAAAGCAATCTACCATTTCCAAATACTCCAGGTAAACAGAGCTATCTTCTGACCTAATCTACCTCTCTTGGCATAAATGCCCCTCAAAAGGTATGAGGTTACACTGTTTTAGAAAAACGCAACTGCCTGGCATCAGAATGTGAACCAAGGATTCTACTGTAGGAAACCTGTGAGATTCCAGGAACTGTTTCCAAAAGGGTAAAATTTCTGGAGCCTTGTAATATCAATAGGAAAGTTTCTTTTAAAGATTAATTCCCTTAAGAATGGAAAAGGAAGTCTTGATAACTGACCACGGAGCTGGAGCAATCCTTATAGCAGAGTCACGCGGAAGACTCTCCTTGGTAAATGTCAAGAAGAATTCAGGTTGTCAAAAGCAGCTGTCTTGTAGGAAAGCATACCCAGTTCAAAAATGTTACCTGTTTAGGGACTGCTGGAAGGGCAAGGCTGGTGAGGCTTGGTGCTCAAATTCATTCACAACTGAGCCATCTGCTCCAGATTCCCTCCTCCAGCTTTCACGTTCATGATGGACTGTCTGACCATTCATGGTCATCCACCTCTCGGAGTGTCCTGAGGATAGAGTTCCCCCCAAACCATGCAGATGATTGGCTGGGTCTCTTCTTCTCCCCACATCTATTGCTGAGTGCATTCCCGTCTCTAGTGGAGACTCAGGAGCTGCACCTATGTTCATAGTCCTTGTCCAGCTTCTCTCAGTGTGATGTTGTCCTGCGGAGGTTTCTGAGCCACCTTGAGCCCCAGCATGGAAAGCTGCCCCACCTCCTCCCTGATGCCTGTGACCTGTGGCTTCTCTGGCAGGTTGCTGAGAATCAGAGTGAATTCTGGAAACTGACGCATGATGGTGATGATGCCTCAGGTCACTTCCTTCCAATGGCCCATGGCACATCTTCATGCACTCCTCTTCAGAAGGGAAGTTGTTCTTATTGCCATGGCAGCCTCCATACCAGAATCGATTGCATTTCCCAACATCATGCACAAAGTACCAGCGAGTTGTCCAGTCTGTGCAGGGGCCATGGGCACTGGGTAGCAGGCAACTGGTTGGATAAGCTATCAGGAAAAGGCAGAAAACAAGTAGTAGTCACAGATTAAGTTCTCACAGAAATTATTTATTGATCAGTCCCAGTCACAATTGTGAGACATGTTTAATAAATGAAATGAGAGGCCAGCAACCTGAATCCTGATGTCAGACCTCATACCATGCTGCTTTGGCATGTAGAAATCTGTCTTCTTGCTTTTAAAGTAAGTAAAATATAAGAAAAAATGAAGTATAAATAATATTAGGAAGTGGTCAACCCCCCCCCCCCCCCCCCGCCGCCGGTTTAAAAAGCTCCACTGGCTGCCAATAAGTTTCCAGTCCCAATTCAAGGTGCAGGTTATCACCTACAAATCCCTAAATGGTTGGGGTCCAGCCTATCTTCACGACTGTATCTTCCCCTACAAACTTGCGCGAGCTCTAAGATCTTCTGGGAAGACTCTTCTCTCGCTTTTACCTCCATTGGTGGGTAAGAGGAAGAGGACCTTCTCAGTGGTGGCCCCCGGCTCTGGAACTCTCTCCCCAGGGAAATTAGACTGGCACCCACCCTGCCCACCAAGACCTACAAACCTGGACGTTCCACTGTGCATTTGACTAAACAGTTCACTAGATAATTCTTCCCCCTTAACCATAACTCAATATTTGGCTCCTGCAGTTTACTACTGTCTCCTGTATATAGTATTCTAACTGATAGTGCCCTTTTAGACCTAATTTATCATCTGGATCCTGCACTTCTTCCAAATGCCCTGTCCTTACAATTTTATTGCACAAGCCCCTGCCCGCTCAAGTTTAGTATTTGATTACTTTGTCAGGCTATTGACTGTTGTTGATGTTATTTTATGTTGTTTATGATGTTGTTTTGTAAATTTTATTGTGTTATGTTTTTCTGTTTTAATCTATGTTTGACCAGGCTTGTCCCCTATGTAAGCCGCCCTTTGGGGAGATGGTGGTGGGATACAAAAATAAAGTTGTTGCTATTATTATTATTATTATTATTATTATTATTATTATTATTATCACAACAAGATGAGTCCACAGCAGACAAGATCACTCTGCTGGCTGTTGTATTGGATCACATGTCGGACACTTCCCAAGTGCCTAGGACTGTGTAATGTACGGCGAATAATGCGTGCAGATCCTAGTAAGGTGGCCTTCTGCTGCTGGCAGATGGTAATCTTGTCAGCGCCAATTGTGTTTAAGTGTTTAAGTGCAGGACAAGGTCTTTAGGCACTGCATCCAGTGTGCCGATCACCACTGGGACCACCTTTACTGGCTTGTGCCAGTCTCTAATAATAATAATAATAATAATAATAATAATAATTATTATTATTATTATTATAAGACAAAGAAGAATTGATCACAATAGCAGTTCGGTGCTTGGGCCCTGCTGAGTAAAAGCATTGTCTGTCTTCATTGAATTGTAACATCTGGGGACAGGCATGTAGCGAGGGGGGGGGCTCGGTGGGCTTCAGCCCCCCCCCCGAAATTCTCATGGTGGTTCGCGAAAAGGCCTTACTGGTGCATTATTTAAACTGTTATGTTTATTAATATCATGATTTGATCACCATTCTCAATATACCCCATATGTATGGGGGTATTGGGGTAATGATACAAAAGGTTTGCTAGGCTAGACCCTCTTTCACTCAGACTCACCCCCCCCGAAACTCAGGCCCCCCCGAACCCCCCCCGAATTTTCTTTAGCCCCCCCCCCCCCGAAACGAAATCCTGGCTATGGGCCTGTCTGGGGAAAATCAGCATGCTCTTCAAACTGGCCATAACCTACATTCAAGGATAAAAGGTCCCTTCTTTGCTTCTCCTACACATCTATGGCTTCATGTCCAGAAAACCCTGCCAGAAATTTGACCAATTAAAAAAATAATTCTGTGAGGAAAGTAGTTCTATGGATGTCCAGGGGATTTATAAAAGTGTACTTCAACAATATCACTAAAATAAAACCCTCAGAATTATTTGAAGGAAGCTGTGATAATTTAATTTTTAAAATAAAACAGACATCGTATTGTCGAAGGCTTTCATGGCTGGAATCACTAGGTACTTGTGGGTTTTTTCGGGCTATAGGGCCATGTTCTAGAGGCATTTCTCCTGACGTTTCACCTGCATCTATGGCAAGCATCCTCAGAGGTAGTGAGGTAGTGAGCTTGCCATAGATGCAGGCGAAACGTCAGGAGAAATGCCTCTAGAACATGGCCCTATAGCCCGAAAAAACCCACAAGAACCTAGTAAAACAGACATTGTTTTAAATTATTAACAAGCTCCTTGATGCAAAGTCAGAATGGAAAGTATCAAAGACTCAGTTTTAATCCAGTATTAAGAAGCAATAATACTGGATCAAGATTCTACTTCTGATACTTGAATTCTCACTCTGCATCTAAGCATATATCTATAATATTCTCATACTGCAATGCACTCTACATGGGGCTGCCTCTGAAGACTGTTCAGAAGCTTCAAGTAGTCCAACGGGTGGTAGCCAGGTTCCCCACCGGAGCAGTGCACAGGGAGCACATAACCCCACTGTCATGCCAGCTCCACTGGCTGACAGTCTGCTACCGAGCACAATTCAAATTGCTGACTTTAGTCTATAAAGCCCTAAATGGCTCTGGCCCAGCTTACTTGTCCGAACGTATCTCCCTCTATGAACCACCTCAAAAGTTAAGATCTTCTGGGGAGGCCCTGCTCTTGGTGTCGTCCCCCCCCTTGCAAGTGTGATTGGTGGGGACAAGAGGCAGGGCCTTCTCAGTAGTGGCCCCTTGGCTGTGGAATTTCCTCCCCTGTGAAATCAGATCAGCTTCCTTCCTCCTGTGTACAGTTATAAAAAGCATGTGAAATAGAGAGGAGTAAACATGTAGTCACTAAATAAATATACAGTAGAGTCTCGCTTATCCAACATAAATGGGGTGGCAGAACGTTGGATAAACAAAAATGTTGGATAATAAAGATTAAGGAACTGCATTTGATAGCACAGAACATTGGATAAGTTTGGATAAGGTTGGGTAAGTGAGACTCTATTGTAATACTAAACTGTGGCTGCGATTCTACATTGCTTCAACATAGTGTAAAAATCCGACAAAGGAATTATATTATATTGAATGCCAATGTAGCAGAAAATATTTTGGATCAATGGTCAGTGCACCTGGCTGACAAACATTTGTGCTATTGCAATGAGCAAAGCCAATACAGAGAGGCAATGCTCATTTACACACTACGTATTTTAATCTGCTACCACTCGCAACTGGATATGACTATGGTCCATCATCCATGCACATATAGGTCACTAAGAGGATGCCAGCCATTTGATGATCCAACATTATGCAGTGATTTGAGCATTGGACCAAGACTCTGGCAGACTGGGGTCTGAATCCCCACTGAGCCCTGTAAACCCACTGGGAGGTCTTGGGCAAGTCACACACTCTGAGCCTTAGAAGAAAACAAATAGCAGATAACTCTTGCCAGGAAAAACCCAATGATGGAGTCTTTATGAGTCAGAGTCAACTTGAAGGCACATAACAAGAACAACAGTTTAAGGGCCTGCCCTACAATATAAAAGCAGACATTGTGTTCACTGAGAATGTGGATGACTAGCTCTGGGTTGGGCCCCATGCCCATCCAGAAGCCCACTGGCCAGGGCTAAACAATGGGGCTTTATAAAGATGGAAGAGTGCCAGGACGCTTCAAAGCTGCAGTCCTTTGGCCACTCCAAAACTGGCCATGCTGCTTTTGCTCTTCGGGGTGGCTGAATGGGAATTAGCTGAGAACTAAAATGTATTAATGGTTCCTTCCTGTCAAGACCACTGAATATCGACGCTTTATTAAAAACCAAACTGAAAGAACACACCGGTTTAAATGAGGTTTTTACAGGAATCTCTCACGAAGCCAAAAGAATTCACCAGATAAAATGGGCCTGGGCCAACTTGGGCCCTCCAGATGTTTTGCACTTCTACTCCCACCATTCCTAACAGCCTCAGACCCTTAAGGAATGGTGGGAATTGAAGTCCAAAACACCCGGAGGACCCAAGTTTGCTCATGCCTAAACTAGAACCTTGACTGTATCTAAAAAAATTAAAAATGTAACACTCATTTGTGGGATTAACATAATGCAAAAACCACTGGATGAATTGACACGAAACTTGGACACAATATACCTATCAGGTCAATGAGTGACCATCACTCAACTCCCTCCCTTCAAAAAAAAACATCAGAAAGGCTAAATGATGAAAAGGTAAATGACAATACAGAAAAAAGGGAAAGAAGAGGGAGGGAAGGAAGGGGAGAAAGAAAGAAATAGGGAAAGAAAGAAGGAAAGAGAGAAGGAAGCATGGAAGCAAAGTGTGAGGGAAAGAAGTAAAGAGGTAAAGAAGGAGGAGAGAGAAAGAAAGAAAAGGAGAGAAAGAGGGAGGGCAAGAAAGAAGGAAAGAGAGAATGAAGCATGGAAGCAAACAGCAAAGGAAGGAAGGAAATAGGTAGAGAAGGAAGGAAGGAAGGAAAGACAGAAAGGGGGAAGAAAGGAAGGAAAGAGAGAAAGAAGGATGGAAGTAAAAAAGCGAAGGAAGGAAGGAAAGAGGTAGAGAAGGAAGAAAGGAGAGAAAGAGGGAGGAAAAGAAAAAGGGGGAAGAAAGGAAAGAGGTAGAGAAAGAAGGAAGGAGAGAAGGAAGAAAGGAAGGAAGAAGGAAAAGGAGGAGAGAAAGAGGGAGG
The DNA here is from genome assembly GCF_037176765.1 of Anolis sagrei. Taxonomy (NCBI): domain Eukaryota; kingdom Metazoa; phylum Chordata; class Lepidosauria; order Squamata; family Anolidae; genus Anolis; species Anolis sagrei. Next base: position 286,160,316 of record NC_090021.1, on the reverse strand, counting down.
GAAGGTTGGCCACAGCAATGTGTGGCGGGTACAGCTAGTAGTTCATAAATGGCTTGAAGTCTGTCTGAATTTAGTTGAATTTGGGATTGTGTGTACAGTTATAGAAAGCCTGTCTTCTTCTCACCCTATTTATAGGAAGCATTGGGCGAATCCACATTTTTACACCAAAACCTCTCACTTACGTTGGCTGGGTGGGTTGAGGCATCCTTCCCCTCGAGGCCCCGAAGCAGAGGCAACGTTGTCATGGCAGCAACCATATCTCGAGGCTCGGCACTCCTCCGCCGGCCTCTGTTGGGACACAACTCGGCTGGCCTTAGACAAATCCAATGCTACCAATTAGATGTGCTTGAGAAAGATCACAGATGAACAAACTAATTCCAGAAATTAATCCCAATTTCCTTTCACTGGTTGTGGTAATAAGAAGAAAAAGGAGACTGGTGATGAAATCTTCCTTTTCAGCATTTGATGGGGTGAATTTGAGAGACAAGGCCCAGGCAATCATCACACTCGAGAAAAAAATCCACTTAAAATCCAATTTCTGCCTTCTGCAGAATTCTGGGGTTTGTAGTTTAGGAAGGAGCATTTAACAACTTCCATCTGAACATTAGGAAGAACTTCCTGGTTGTGTGATACATTCAGCAGTGGAACTCTCTGCCCCAGAGTGTGGTGGAGGCTCCTTCTTTGGAAGCTTGTAAACAGAGGCTGGATGGCCATCTGTCGGGGGTGCTTTGAATGCAATTTCCCTGCTTCTTGGCAGGGGGTTGGACTGGATGGCCCATGAGGTGTCTTCCAACTCTATGATTCTATGGATTTTAAGTGGATTTTTTCTCTAGTATCATGAAGTATTAGATGCTTCTCATTAACTTCAGGAACTGCAACTGGGCATTTGTCTATACTGATGGGGGAAAAATCTGTTTAGCATTGCATTTCCTAGTCCACACTGACCTTATATTGACCCTGTTAGTGCTGTACACATCATTTATATCAGGCATGGGTGAATTTAGGCCCTCCAGGTGTTTTGGACTTCAACTCCCACCATTCCTAACAATCTCAGGTCCTTTCCTTTCCCTGAGGCACTTTCCGGTTAAGTGGCTGAGAGGGAAAAGGAAAGGATCTGAGGTTGTTAGGAATGGTGAGAGTTGAAGTCCAAAACACCTGGAGGGCCCAATTTTGCCCATGCCTGAGAGATAGATAGATAGATAGATAGATAGATAGATCGATAGACAGACAAACAGATATTATAGTGGTGAGATTGCCATAAACAGCCACACATTTTTCCCTGGCAAATTCACAAGACTGTTGGGGGACAATCCACATTTCGAATCTTTTGCGTTATTTTTGGCCACACAGCCATAGCTATGGTACTTCTGTCTCTCCCCTTCATCGTGCATCCAAATATACATCTTTTCTATTAAGCGGAATTGCGCTAATGTGGATATCCGGGGAAAAAGTAAAAATCTGGCTCTTCGAACAAACTTTTGGAAATGCAGTGTAATAGATAAACATGGAGCTATGAAAGAGTGAACGTGGAATGGCTAGACAATGCTACTGGAAAAATAAGTTTAACAGGACAACACTGGTGATTATATGTTTTTAATGGTTTTGTATAGATTTTTAAAAATGTTTTGCTAAATGTTTTAATTGTATTTTATGACTGGTGTAGCATTAAATTGCTGCCAATTTTTAAGCCGCCTTGAGTCACCTTCAGGTTGAGAAAGGCGGGATAGAAAAACCATAAATAAATAAATAAATAAATACTGATGTGCAAGTATCCTGATAGGAATGCTCACCTCTCACCAATCAGTTCTTCCCACTAACCTCGACTCTATAGTAAAGCCATGCCAGATGGACACACACACAAACAAAACAAATCTGGATTTTCTATTAAACCGAGGGGTATAAGGCAAGTTTTTTGAACTGGATTAAAGCCCAAAGAACCACATTGTAAGTGAATTTTCAAGAACACGGTGTTTCAGGATTGCAGCACCCACAAAGTGTGTACCATCTTTTTCTTCAGTGTAGACAAGCCCTAGGAATTATAACTGCATGTGGATTTATTTCATAAATGACTCTAATGAACTTGCAAAGGAGGGAAAGAAGAAAACACACATATACACTGTTTTGTTTTGGTTTTTTGCTGTAGGTTTGCAATGCTGACTCTTTGTTCAACAGTGGGAGTCACATGCTTATACCCCCGTGAAGTACGTAACAGTGCCTCCCCAGAGTCCAACTGGGTATTTCTTCCTACAGAAAGTCTCCACAGCATTTGAGCTGTCAGCTGTTGGGCAATGCTCCCACCAACTCTCTATCACTATCCTTGGGCACTGAGCCCACACACTTTGCCAAGTCGGAAGGAACTGTGTTATGGTTGATAATTAGGTGTTGCAAACACAGTCCACGGCAGCTGGAGAGGCTTCTGTTTCTCTTATGCTCAACACACGATGGGGCAAAATGCATCCCAAGGCTATTTCTGCAGCCCTCAACATCTCCAGACTTCTCTTTTTATAATTGAATGAGCTACTTCTTCTTAGAGACCCTAGAAGTTACAATTCACCCTATTAAGTATGTTGAATATGCCTTTGCATTATTTTGCATTCAAATGACAATGTGGCCTTGTAGCCACTTCTAGGTTTAGGGAAGAGCTGGCAGTCAATTTCTGACTATTGTCCTTGGACTTGCAAACATAGGGCCGAAGTGGCTTCCTCGACTGAATATATTCACCTATTATGTGTGATCTTCCTCTGTTCCTAATGTGTTATAAGAATTATTTCTTTCCATTGAGTTACATGTTATGGCTAAAATACTAAGTCTCCATTTAGTCATCTTGGCTTCTAGGAAAATTATTCAGGTTTGATTTGGTCTAAAACCCATTTTTATGAATGGTAAGAACTGTTATTCCTTCCATTCTTGACATAGGACGATTAAAATGAAACTGTAAAGCCTTAAAGCCACCACTTGCAGGAAGTTACACTGCCAGCTTGGTCTCTGAAAGATCACCTATGTTCATCAGAACACAAAACGTAAGATCCAAAAGATCAAATCTGCTGTTTTTTTGATGCAATATTAGTGTTCAGTATTTACTTTCAAGGTAAAGTAACTATAGTATCTGATATTGATGTATTTTTACCGTTGGAGCGACAGCAGGCTCATTTCTGTTCACATAAACATCACTGTAATATTGTGCACACCCTTCTTTGTTTGGCCCCTGAGAAGGCGATATTCCATCAGGGCAGCATCCATATCTACATGAAAAAACAATAACATCAATATCAACAAAAGTCTACTATGTTCAAATCAACCAAACCATCAGCTTTGTTAGTAAGTGAGTCATTAAACCTTTTTAATGCTCATTACCTGCTCAAATGACAACCATCAAGTGGGCAGCCTTGCCCAAAGGGACCCTCTGCAGCTGTGTGACCATCTGAACAACAACCATGAGGACTCTGGTTGCAATCACGAACATCAGTCCCAACGTTTTGATGGGAATTGTGACGGCGGGACACTGAGGAGCTTGAATGAGACTCCCATCGAAGGGGCAAGAAATTGGAACTGTGATCTTCATTGGACTGCTGGTGGTGATGAGTAGAGCCAGCTTGGTTTATTCTCTCATGTCCAGAAACTGAAAAAATATAATATTTTATGGGTCGTAAAACATCTCCCTGCAATTACTAGATTAAAACAAGAATAAATCACATGATTAAAATAACAAGAGTGGAACTTTTCGTCCTTGGAAATCTAATTCCAAAATACTCTAAACTAAAATCCAAAAATGTCCACTTGAGTGGCTGAGATAGTGACACCTTTCTTTCTAGCGGTTCAGTATAGACAAGCTTTGTTTCATGCATAAAATTATTAACAATATAATATGAACTTACCTTAAGACTATATGTATAAAGTATATAAGAAATATTAATTTATTTCATATTTAGGCTTGAGTTCCATCTTGAAGGTGTGTCATTTTATATACACATTTTCCAAAATCTGAAATATATCTGAAATCTAAAATGCTTCTGATCCAAAGTGTGTTGGATAAGAGATACTCAACCTGTATAGAGTCATTTCTGTACACACTTGGAGGTGATCCTTATAAATTATTTCACTATAGATCCTTTATTTCAATTTACACTTTTTATTACTTAACTTGAGTTTCTATGTGATAAGTAAAGGTTTGCCCTTGAGATTAAGTCTAGTCATGTACAACTCTGCAGGGTGGTGCTCATCTCCATTTCTAAGCCAAAGAGCTGGCGTTGTCCATAGACATCTCCAGGTCATGTTGCCAGCATGACTGCATGGAGCGCCCTTACCTTCCTACCAGAGCAGTACCTATTGATCTACTCAAATTTGCATGTTTTCAAACTGTTAGGTTGGCAGAAGCTGGGGCTAACAGCGGGAGCTCATCCCACTTCCTTGATTCGAACGGCTGACCATTTGGTCAGCAAGTTCTGCAACTCAGAGGTTTCACCTACTGTGCCACCAGGGCTTCTGGTGAAAGAGACTGGTAAAGTACAGTCTAAAGCGCTCCTGATCATTTTTTTTTCAGTTCCCAAAAAGTACATGCCTCCGTACAATGGGGACGGGGTCTGGTTTCAAAATGAAAATGGTCAATAGTCTCCTCAAGCATTAGAGGTATAAGCTATTTCATCACATTTTAGGTGTTTGCCTCCCTCACCCCACAATCCCTTTTTGTAGCTCATTTTTGGGGGGAGTATCATAACATGAAGCAACCACACCAAGAAATCAGCTCACTTTCTGGTTGGACTTTTTCATCGTCTTCCTATCTCCACCTTTATAGCAATGTTGCTTCCCGAGAGTGCAATTGAAACTACAGCAAGATAAGGAAAGACACCTGGTTTGGTCTTTCCACCAATGAACATATAAGCTTAAGAGCTCATAAACCCCTATTAAAAACGTTGTACAACTACTTCAAGGAGGGCAAAATAACCAAAACATTAGAGAAAGAAAAGAAAATACCCAATGGTTCCAGACCTGTAGTGCCATAGTCAGGGTTATAGCGGGTCAATAAGGCCTGACGATTGACATCGTAGCCCGCAGTGTCTTGCATACTGGGAACCTCTGCAATAAGAACAGGAGTCCTAATTTAGAAAACACTGAACTGGCACAATGACTGGCAATTGCTACAATCATGTACACTGACTTCATTGAAGATAAAGTTGCCCGGGGGAGGGGGGGGGGAGGTCAGAGAGAACTGGTCTGTGCCAAAATGATTTCTTCTTGCTGTGTGGCTTCATGTTGTTTCTCCTTCATGATCACCCTAAAGCAAATCTATCACTGGGGCTTCTCTGCAAGACTTGTCCAGAAGGGGTTTGCCTTAGCCTTCCTCTGAGGTTGACACAGTGTGCCTTGCCCAAGGCCACCCACTGAGTTTCTATGACTGAGGGGGGTTCAAACCCTTTTCTCCAGAGTCCTGGTCCCATATACATACTACTCCATCACATTGACTCTCTAAAATTCTTTCTATTCTTATGGGTATCAATTAAAGGAAGCATCATTTATATATTTTGTTTATGGATGAGGGAATTGTGCTACAAAAATGTGAAGGCAAGGCTTTGCAAAAACGTCAGCCCTGTAGGCTTTCACATTGAGGGTGTGAGGTGTGAAATCTTGTTATTTTCTGCTAACAAAGAAGATGATCAATGAAAACGTCTTGCTGAGCTTGTTTGACATTTTCTGGGGAACAAATTTTGTCTGTGTGCGTGTGTGCTTTCAAGTTACTTGTTGACTTATGATGCCCCCATGAATTAATAGGGAAATGGGAAAGATCTCTTACTGCTTCGTTATACTATGCTGGTATATAAAACAGGAAATTTTCCTGTCTGTGTTGAAGGCTTCAAAGCCTAGGCCTTGATGATATTCAGCAACTCAGTAAATATGAGAGAGCCAGGACGTCAAATTATAGCAGCAAAAGTAAGGATAGAAACTTGTACTCTTCTCTGTCCTTTTGCTCCTCAGATGATGTTCTTTAGTCCAATGTCTTCTAGAGGATTTACAGGCACTGTTTTATTTTCCCACATGATGGGTGATTTGAATGCAATATTCCTGCTTCTTGGCAGGGGGTTGGACTGGATGGCCCATGAGGTCTCTTCCAGCTCTTTGATTCTATGATTCTATGATCCAAGCATATGTCCTTTTAATCTACGTATTATAGGCAAATAATCACTAATCTCTCACCAAGTAAGCATTTCTGCAAAGGCATGATTCACAGCTGAACCCTCTTGGGGGCATAACGAATAAACAAAGCAGTGTTATATCAGTGTTATATCTGCCAGTTTTCACTTACGCTGTGGCAAATGGCAGGGCTGGGTGTTGCAGCTTCCCATCATAGCTGGTATCTGTGGCTGGATGGTCTGGCACATTTCGTGGTTGTAGAATTTGGAGTCGCCATCAGCACAGATGACTTGGCGTCTTCGGATGCCTGAGTCACAGCTCTTGGAGCACTTGAACACAAGGTATAAGGCAAGTTAAGAGTCAGCTATAGCTCTACTTCTCTGTGACGACGATGCAAGTCTTGACAGTAGCTCTTAAAAGAAAGTATTTTTGGATAAGCAGAGCCACAATTGGATTGTAAACCCTGCAGTAATCTGGAAGCAACAGGATGATAGAGACTGTTATACGAAAGGTGGCAAGGTGGCAACCAATGCAGTACAAGAAGGACCAGGTGTCATCAGTGATGGTGGGATCCCAGCCTCACCTCATGGCATGTTGCATACATTGCAAATTTTTCATAGTAAAACTAATATAGTGTGGCCAAGCAACTTCAGAGCATGGTCAAGATGGCAAAAGGTATTGATGAAGGACAGCTAGGAAAGGCTGCAGCAGTTTGCTTTTCTCTCCCTCCTGCTGAGTTTTTTTTTTTTTGTCGTGTCAGGAGCGACTTGAGAAACTGCAAGTCGCTTCTGGTGTGAGAGAATTGACCGTCTGCAAGGATGTTGCCCAGGGGACGCCCGGATGATTTGATGTTTTTTTTTATCATCCTTTTGGGAGGCTTCTCTCATATCCCTGCATGAGGAGCTGGAGCTGATAGAGGGAGCTCATCCGCCTCTCCCTGGATTCGAACCTGCGACCTGTCGGTCTTCAGTCCTGCCAGCACAGGGGCGCCACCGGGGGCTCCTCCTGCTGAGTTAACTGAACCCCAACTACTTTTGCACTTTGAATTCATTTTGCAGCTATTGAGGAAGATGGGGAAATGGGAAGAGGAAATTAAAATTGGGCCATTTTTAAAGCAGCTGAAAAAAAGTGGAATGACAGAGGGTTAATCTCAACTGTCACTGCCAAATTAGGACAGTTGAACAGCATGATGCTTCCCTCTCACTCATTTGCATACATGGGCATAGCCTAAGTTGACACTTCAAGGAGAAAATCTTTTAGTGTCAGCTTCTTGATCAAGAAAAGTAAGGAATAGGTGGCACTTTCTCAGCAGCCTCAGGAACAGGCTGGAAAGATGCTACATCAGACCAAACATAATTTTGAACAATGGGCTGGATTGGGGAGCCCTAATGGCTGGATTAGGTTCAAATATTAGAAGCTCTCCATCGATCATATGAAACAAAGATACAAGCAGAATAATGAATTTAAGTGTATAAGACTCCAGACAAACTAAACAAAAATAAACAGGTTCCAGATAAACAAACAAAAATTAAGCACTTTTAGTTACATGCTCTCTGTACAAAACCAACAAAGAGCCTAGTGGCACCTGAGATATTCCTTTTGCTATTCTTGGATAGACTAAGTAATTTATTATGCCATGAGCTTTCATGAACTATCATCCTTGGAAGTTCGTACACTGAGAAATGTGTTAAGTTTTAAGAATTGCCACACAATTCTTTGGATTTTGCCCTGCAGTAGACTAATACCGCTAGCTCTTTGGAAATCCTCTTTGCAACTTCATTTCCAGAGGAAGTGATGATGTGAATAGATTTCACCACTGCTTTGTTAACTGCTGACTTGAAGGCACACGGATATGCACTTTTCACGTCAACAGAAGTTGTCTTATGATACTGTCTCAAACATGTTTGGAGTGACCACTTTCTCACTGTTAGATTACATCACCCTGGATGATTAGGAAAGGCTATGCTTATGCAAATAGGTCTTGCTAAGACTCATCAGGGAGGATACAGAGTGCAGTAGATAAGAACATGATAAATTAGGAAACAGGACAGCAAGCAGATATGTGCAATACTCACCAGCCCCCAGTCCCCAATATGCCAACCAATCTCTTGTATACAGTTCTCCCCAATGCACGGCTGAGCATGAAGAGGTCTGGGTTCTGTCAAACAGGCAGTATCCATAATCTGGGAGCCATGATCTGCCCTACAACTTACAGTCCGGGTTTGAACACCTTCCCCACAGCTAGCTGAGCACTGGAATAAAAAGGAACAGACCACTATTAAAAGCAGAAATTCCAACTACTTTTAGGGCTCTGAATTCTCTAGCTAAGTCTGACCATCGGGAGGAGAATTTGGGAAATGTTCCAAAAAAGAACTTTTCTGACTCCTGGATGACCAGGTAAATCTATCCTAACTTTCCTTTTCCTCCTCAAGCCAACTTCACCATATATGCTCTGGATGTATGTTTATATGAAACCAGCAGAAGTGAGCGAGTAGTGCCAGTCATCAGTAGCTCATCGACTGGCTTGTGGTGAAGGTTAGAGATAAGCATCCTCATTCTGTTTCCCTCCAAGTGAGAAGTTTGCGCTGTAATATGCTACTTAAATGCTAAGGGCATGAACGCTGCTGCAATTCATCATGAAATCATTTCAGTTATGGAGAGAACATAATGTCAAGACAGCATGTGACAAAATGGGTACAGAATATATTGTGAAACCATGCAGAAACTTTGCAGAACCAACCAAAACGAGCATCGTGGGATGCTGACGGTGGGAGTCTGTCTCCTTCATGACAATGCATGTCCACATACCAGTCATGCAACACAAGAGTTGTTGACTTCATTTGGTTGGGATGTTTCAAGCCACCCCTCTCACAGCCCTGATCTTGTACCCAGTGAATATCATCTGTTCACTAAATTGAAAAAACATCTTGGTGGAAAGCACTTTTCCAATGACGATGAAGTGAAAATCAAAGTGACAAACTGGATGAAAAAAGCGGAGAGAGACTTCTATGACACAAGTATCAAAAACTCGTTCCACGGATGACAAAATGTATTGAACTGAATGGTGATTATGTGGAAAAATAATGTAATAGCTATGCTACAATCCATGTAAATTTTATTAAAATATATTCATTCTTTGTATTTTTTAAAAAATCTTGTAATCTTACTTTCCGGACAACTCTCATATCATATTTCAAAGCAAACAATACTTAGATCATTTTTAAGGATGAACAATTTAGAAATATTTTCAAATAAGTCAGTATGTACACTGAATTGACAGTAAAAACTCACCTCAGACCAGGGCCCGGTGATCCATGTTGCACACTGCCTCACATTACAAGGCTGTGTGCTCCGAGGTTTCTCCGTTAACGATGCACACTCAGCATCATCCACAGCATCCTGAGAACCGTGTCCGTTGAAGGAGACACAATAAACTGAGCGGGCCTGTGTGCCTCCACCACAGGTAACTGAGCAAGGTCCCCAAACCCCCGTTTTCCAACTGTAAGAACAAAAACAACTTTCTTTTAGGGAACCAAGAAGTCCGCACTAGCAGCAAGAAGGTTCCCAGCAGCTAAAGCAAGGATTGCCATCTCAAAGAAAAGCTTTATCTTTTTGGTATTGATTAAGCATTCTTCTTGTCCGACAAACCTATCAATCTGCTATGAAATACAAGAACTAGTATCGTCTCATCAAAGTAATGGAATGGAAAGCAATGGTTTGTCTTAATGATGAAAATTTTGCAAAGGTGTTTAGAATTGTGTGACTGCCAATTCAAGATGACAAAAGAATGCAATGAAGAAGATAATCTTAGACTTTTTACTCAAGGCTGCATTCATGCTGAAAGTGTTTGGGAAATGAAGAAGGCTTTCCCAAGAATGGTATTTAAGAAACTGAGCTGGTCTTGATAAAGCAATGGTCCATATACTATTGAGAGAAAGCAAGTTTGTTGTTGTTTTTTTCGTGTCAGGAGCAACTTGAGAAACTGCAAGTCGCTTCTGGTGTGAGAGAATTGGCCGCCTGCAAGGACGTTGCCCAGGGGACACCCCGATGTTTTACCATCCTGTGGGAGGCTTCTCTCATGTGCCTGCATGAGAAGCTGGAGCTGACAGACGGGAGCTCACCCCTCTCCCCGGATTCGAACCATCAACCTTTTGGTCAGCAGCAAAGTGTTTTGCAGTAACAGCTAGGTTAAGATAACTCCTAAATTCTACTTTATTTACTCTAGGTTCTACATTACGCAGATATTGTTTTGAGCTACTTTCCTACTTGCAGGGGAAGAACTATTCCTCATGGATATAAAAGCAAATGGAGAGTCTTTTTTTTAAAATGAAAACTGGCACATGGGGAAAAGTTGAAGCCTTTCACTGCTACTCAGACAAGTTTCATGCCTAGCACTGATTATGGTAATGGAGACTCTCTGCAGAATAACCACACCTCTCCCAGGGACTTCTCTATTTTGGCATAAGAGTCTAATAAACTTTGCTCTGGCTAGATATGCCGCTCCTAAAATAACCCATTTTTTTCTGGATTGTCATCAATCTTTTAATTTTTGGTTCTTCTGTGTCCAAACTAAAGATGACCCAAATAGTTTTCAAGTTAGTAGGCTTCCTTTTAAGAGAGCCTTTATTATACAGAGGAATTTGTGAAACAATGTGCTCAGTGGGCAGAATACAGAAACTCACCTGTAACAATAAAAGAGAAAGAATGAAGCAGGAAACTGAAATTCTACGATTGAACTGAGTAGAGCTGACCCTCCACATCTGCGAGTCTGAATTTTGCAGATTTGATTAATATGGTTTCTCTTGGAATTTCTAGGTTTCCCAGTGCGACTCTATGGTCAATTTCCGCTGGATGTTGACTATAGAGATGCTTTGAAGGACCTAGTGATTGCTAGGGTTGTATCCTCTTAGGCTAAAAAAATATCAGAGGGTTTTTTTATTTGCAACTTTCCATGAACCCCAGCAAATGTGGAGGGCTGACTGTACAAATTTTGTGATGAGCCAGTTGGAAATAGCAATCTTCTACAATAATAAAACTTTATTTATATCTCTGGAGGGACTTGGGGTGGAGATATACTCCTATACTAGCTATTTGTTATGTATAGAATTGTGATTGTCCCTCTCTCTCTCTCTCTCTCTCTCTATATATATATATATAGATATATATAAAATTTAGTATGCAGTTTCCCCCTTAACTCTATGTTGCTTGAAGTTGTGGGAGGGAATACAGACCATGTGACCAGATCTGGGACTATTCAGACTCAGACTCCATTTTTAGAAGCCGTTTGCATCAGACACAGTACAATTTAGAAGTCAGTACAGTATGCAATTGTCAGTGCTAGTATAACGTTGATGTCAGTATGCTGCAGTGAGTAGTCCATCTGTATTGAGTCAATGTTCAGTAATGTAATAGACTGAATATAGTGTTAGTTTGTATGCAACAGAGAAGAGACTAAAACAGAACTCTTTAGAAAACAGATTGTTTAAACTATCAACCAATAAGAAATGTGCCTGAATGCTGAATGCATGAAGTTTGTAAGTAAATCAACTACGTTATTTTGAATGAAGACTACTTATTTTTGGCCTCTTGAGAGCATTATTTAAAACCAATATATTTTATGGGGGAGCAGATGTTTTGGGGGCAACTGAAATAACACTTCTGAAGATCTGCTATATATTTGGTGCACTGGCATATCTTTGTTCCTAACAGTTCAGAGAGATAGGAGCCCCCAGTGGCGCAGTGGGTTAAAGCCCTGTGCCGGCATGACTGAAGACTGATAGGTTGCAGGTTCAAATCCGGGGGGAGTGTGGATGAGCTCCCTTTATCAGCTCCAGCTCCTCATGCGGGGACATGAGAGAAGCCTCCCACAAGGATGATAAAACATCAAAAACATCCTGGCGTTCCTTGGGCAACGTCCTTGCAGACGGTCAATTCTCTCAGACCAGAAGCGACTAGCAGTTTCTCAAGTCACTCCTGACATAACAAAAAAAAAAGTTCAGAGAGATCAGGTATATCGGTCTAACAACTGAGAAACCTAATTTGCCTTGTATTTACTACTATATCTACCATTTAGTGGATATTTACCACTAAGGAGAAGTTTCAAAGAAGTATTTAACTCTTCTCAGAAATATCATACTTTACAAAAAGTTCCAAATAGTGTGAATGACAATTAATCTCCAAATGAGTCACACTTCCAAAAGGCTATGGAGATTCCTGGTTTTCCAAAAGGTTATTATCTTTTTAAAAAATCATGCCTTTCCAAAAGAATCTGTAGAGGAACCTCTATACCATTATTTTATATGAGTTACTTTAAGTTGTTCCTTTTTAGTATATTAATTTATATCATTTCCAAGCTTTTCTTATTTGTATCCTTTGTCTGGAATAGCCATGTTTTCAACATTAATGAATTACGTTTTTTTAAAAATGTAATTTTCTGGTGAATTTTCATCACCCAACCCAACTATACAGATGACAATGCAAGGATTTTATATTCATGAACAAAGGTTGCACCTTGAAACAACATTCTGGACAGCCGCTTGCTTGTACTAAGCAGCCTCAGACATTTTGCTCATCCAAGCCTTATTCTCAAAAGAAACAGTACAAGCAGATACAGACATCTTGAGTTGTAGAAATATGGTGAAACAGGATTGGATTTTGGGTCTGGAGTCCAAATCTACCCTCAGAGAAGGGCAAATGACAAGCATCTACATAGTTATATATCCTCATTGTATTCTTTTTCCCTTTAAAATATATTATCATTTTGCTTATTTTTAGTAACCATTAAGCATTAGGAGAAAAGAAGTATATCCATTTTACTTTTTAAATCAGAACAGTCCCTTTCCCCCCGATTTTAAAATGCATCAGTGGACAAGCTGGAGAATCTTTCTTTCTTTCTTTCAGGGCTGGGAAACATGTGTTGTTTCAGTTGCTTTGCTCTAATATATCAGGAATGCAGAAGCAGTTGTAAAGTGAGGAATGTTGGAGCGATGTGTAAGTTGTGTGCTTTAGAAATGAAGCAATAAGCATGTACACCTAATATCTAAACTCCATTGCCACAATCCCGGCAAGATTATTAAATTACCTAGTAGCATCCATGGGGAGAAAACATGCTGGGTAGGAGAGAGCCCTTGGGACTGGAGAACAGCTCCCCAAAGGAAATCATTTGTTAAATATATTGGCAGGAAATCAATCAAGCCAGCTCCTTCGTCTTGGTCAGACAAAGAAATGAATTGCAAATGATGAAAATTGGTGCTATCTCACCCTTGAATCCCAAGAGGAAGTTTCCCTGCTTCACCTTGTCGTGAATGAATATGTATATATTTTTCACCTTCTGGTACAGCCACTATTCTCACTGCAATGAAACAAATCTCTCCACCATCATCCTACTACCTGCCAATGCATCAGAAATAAACCTCTCAAAACTCAAATTTTATTTCAGAGCTGGAGCCCTTCAGAATATTTAGATTTTGGCACTGTCCTTTGCCCAGACAGGAATCCAAGAACAAGTTCCCTTCTTTATTATTCCTCCTTTTCAGCTTCTGACACAGAGGGAATGAAAAAGAAAGGCCCCTTCCACACAGCTGAATAAAATCCTATATTTTCTGTTTTGAACTGGAATATATGGCAGTGTGGACTCAGATAACCCAGTTCAAAGCAGATATTGTGGGATTTTCTGCCTTTATATTCTGGGTTATATGGCTGCGTGGAAGGGCCCTAAGTGGCAACAACCGCAAGGATAAGAAACAAATGCAGCTGCGATGGGGAAGGCTGAGTAGGGGATAATTTACTACAGTACAGTCTTGCTTATCCAACATAAAAGGGCCGGCAGAATGTTGGATAAACGAAAATGTCAGATAATACGGAGTCCAACGCGGTGCTAGACACCTAGAATACTAACAACATGGACTCAAAGGGTTAAGGCAGGGCAATGCCTTGGGGCTAGAGCGGTCCAGCAGGAAGCGCCCGGGTGCAGAAGTGGAGTGTGGAAATGAAAGGGAAGGAGGGAGGATGCTTCCGGTCCTGTCTCTTTTCCCCATTTCCTCCCTCATCCCTCTCCTTATCTTGCCTTGCCCTTTTCACTTATTGGGAATGGAGAGAGACTTGGGGATCGCTCCTTTAATTGAAGGGTAAATGCTGGAGGAAAACGAGGTGTCGGATAAGAGTGTCGGATAAGACGGAATGTCAGATAAGCGAAGGTCGGCTAAACGAGACTCTACTGTATTGTACTACGGAAATTGTTTATAAAAATATAAATTAAACATATTTTTAAAAGAAAGACAGGCTGTCAAGTGAGCAGCTAACAACAATGCTAGTAAGGAGCAGAATCTGGGAAAGTTTATTTTCTAGACTATAACTACAAAAAAGCCACTGACCACATTACCTGGGGAAATCAGGGGTATCAAGTTCAAAAAGTAGCTGTAGGCCCACAAAAGGAGAAGAACCCAAACCATACGTGTCTTGCCCAAAAATCTGGAGCAAGAACTGTCTGGATTATGAAAGAAACATATACCATAACTTCCCACGAGCAGTATATAGGAAGGGGCCTGAGGCTGTTAGGAATGGTGGGAGTTGAAGTCCAAAACACCTGGAGGCCCAAGTTTGCCCATGCCTGGCCCATATACAATCCCCAGTATATTTCATTTGAAAATTGGAAATCATCATTCAGGTTAGTGGCAAAAAGAAAGAAAGCAAAGTCCTATGGTATCTTTTTGTCTTTTCCCACTCTACATACCGTAGTAGATATATGCAAATGAACAATCTACAGTAAAAAAAAGCTGCTACCTAAGCCAAGCTCATCCTCACCAGCACCCAACGCCAAAGCAGCAAGAGAGACCATCACCCTTCAAGGATTCTCAATGGGATCTAAGGCAGTGGCTTTCAAATCATGTTCCTCAGAACCCTTGTGCTCCTCAGACCCAACTCAAGAGTGTTTCTTGGCAAGTATAGCAGCCTGAATCATTATTAGGAAATTACTCCCACAATGAATGACCAAGCAATGCATTCTGGGGGTACGTTACAATGAGCAATAGTGAGCCTCCAAGGTTTTGACCCGAAGGCCAGAAGACCACACAAACCAAGTATGCAGCCTAGAACCCTCTACAAGAGAGGTAAGAATTATCCCACAGACAAAATTAAATTTTAAAAAAGGAACACAAGGGTCAGGAAATTTGAAGACCACTGTAGGTAGGGAGCAGGGAAAGAAGAGCTCTATAGGATTACTGAAACCTCTTTCCCCCTTGTTACCTCTTCCTTTGCAAGCTCCATGCTGTGCTGTGGCTCCATGCTCCCGGCAGATAGAGGTAAGACATCCTTTATATACAGAACAGAGATTTTAAAGCCTAGAATGTATATAGAAATATCTGGGTCTGTTCCCTACAACTTTGGTTGCATAACTGTCTTTCAAGGTAAATGTAAAATTGGAGATGCATTAATGCAGTGGTTCTCAACCTGTGGGTCTCCAGATGTTTTGGCCTACAACTCCCAGAAATCCCAGCCAGTTTACCAGCTGTTAGGATTTCTGGGAATTGAAGGCCAAAACATCTGGGGACCCACAGGTTGAAAACCACTGCATTAATGCATCCTTTTTAGCCATTTGGATTGGGGCTATATGGGTAGAATTATTGGTAGAATCGTCCAACACCCAACCCCAAAGGAATTTGTGACAGCTGATGATTTCCACGACAATGAGTCTGGTTTTTAGTCCAACTTGGGAGTAATTCAAGGAATTGAAGTTATTAAAGATAAGTACCTTGGCCTGCTCTCAATTTACTTTTGGGGGAATGGGAGGAGACTATGGCTGCCAGTGCTGCCACCACATCCCTTTGCTGAACTAGCCTTTCCAGGCTCAGAAGGGGTCTTCTGGTAGGAGCAGCACCCCACGCCCACCAGTGTCTATAGCAGAAGGATGACAGAGGCACCCTGGCCAATGGAGGGGGGTGGTTGGGGGTCCTGAGATGGATAGTGAGCAACTACCATACTGGATGTCATCCCTCTCTAATGAAATCACCCAGTGTGGTCATATGCCCCCCCTCCCCGCCAAACCTCTCTAATGAAGCCACTGATTGTAAAAAGCACCACATGCAAATAATACAATCCTGAGTTAAATTTAAGTTAAATCTGTACATGTTATGTTTTCCCAAAAATAAGACAGTCTTACATTTATTTTTCCTCCATGGCTTATTTTCAGGGAATGTCTTATATTTATTAAGTATGGTACAACAATCTGCATTTATGGGATGATCCTTTTGGGCTCAGTAGCAGACTGCTCGCTGATGCTTTCCCCCTATCCCCTGGTGTTTGTGTGGGGTGAGAGAGACCCACAGACTGTTGCTGGTCAGTGCTGAGGAGCAGCAACTTTACCAGTGTTTATGGATAGTTAGAGACCCATAGACTGTTGCTGATCAGTGATGAGCACTAGCAGCTTTACTGGTGTTTGTGGGTGGGGAGAGAGACTCACAGAGTGTTGCTAGTTGGTGCTGGGGGAGAGAGACCCACAGCACTGAGTAAAACAGCAGCTACAGCTTTACTTCTTCCCTCTGAGGACAAACAATACCTAAAGCAGAGCACCCTGCTCCTCACTTCCCTAAGGAGATGTTTACCTTCACTTTCTATGTCTCCCTCGATGCCTAAGCTTGCAGCACGCACAGAATGACTGGGACCTGACAGGGGGAGCCAACCATGTGCACTGCATAGCAATGCCCACACTATGTTTTATTTTCAGGGTTTGGCTTATATTGCACAAATACTTAGATGTCCTGCTATGGCTTATTTTATGGGTATGTCTTATTTTCAGTGAAACAGGATAGGTACTTATTGCTTTTGCTCCCCCCCCCCCCCACCCCTCCACCACCAATATGGCTGCATTCTACTGAACCAGGATAAGTTCTGGGGTCCTTCTATAAGTATCTTCCTTTCTCATTCTAATATGTCCAGAGATACAAAGACCACCTCCAAGATAGCTTCCTTGAACAACTATTTGCTTTAGTCCTCAATGCCTTTATATATTTTTGGGTATGTGCATTAGAAGCCATAGTGTCCCCAGATGTGGATTTCCTATGAGAACAGTAATAGCTGAAAAAAGACCCTAACACTTAAGTTCAGGCTTGCAATGTTCTTAAATAGTACACCATTTCAGAAATCAGATTGTAAAAACAGCATTAAGACTCACCGTTTTGTCTGAGGGCATGGCTGGAGATTGCAAGTGCGGTTATTTTCCGGCTGTGGTTTATCTCTGCACATGTAGCCTGGATATTCTTCATTGTCAATGGTGCAAAACACCAGACGTGACTGATAACCTACATGTGAAAGAACAGCAAAGTACTCTAGTGAGTGCCAACAGTCCACAGAAACAATTAAAAAGCAATCAGATTACAATCATAGTATTTCTAGAACAATAGATAATTCTATCACTTGCTTCCTGTCTAGGGAACAAAGTCAAACGGGAGACCAGGATGCTTTGGAAGGGTGTGTTATGACAGGCATGTTTCTCTGTAAGAGAATAGACTCAGAAACAAGACAAAATATACACAATAGGCCCTTAGCATCCACTGTGGTTTGGTCCCGGAAACTGCTGTGGATACCAAAATCCATGGATGCTCAAGCCACATTGTATACAGTTACAGGGTAAAATGATGTTCCTTGTAAAAATGGCAAAAATCAATATTTGTTGTTGTTTTTTTGGACAGGTTATTTAATCTGTAGATGCAAAATGTGTATCTAGTGTAATTCAGCACTGGAATGTAAGGTATCCTTTAATTTACTGCTCTCTAGCTTTCACCATGTCATATACAATTTACTTAACGAACATATATTGAGAATACAAACTAGCTATGGTCAAGTCTGATTTTGGAAAAGATGAAAAGATATTTGGACTTCATGTCATGATTACACTGCAAACAATGCTGTATCTCTGTTACAGAATGGTACCATATATACTCGAGTATAAGCCTACTCGAATATAAGCCAAGGAACCTAACTTTACCACACAAAAAAACTGAAAACGTATTGACTTGAGCATAAGCCAAAGGTGGGAAATGCAGCAGTTACTGATAAATTTCAAAACAAAAATATATACCAATAAAATCACAATAATTGAGGCATTAGTAGGTTAAATATTTTTGAATATTTACATAAGACTGTAATTTAAGATAAGACTGTCCAACTCTGATTAAACCATTATTCTAACTTTTTTCAATGTAAATGTGCTTATTCATCCTTCCAATAATAGTAAAGAGATTAAAATAATAAATGTAATAAAATAATAATAATAATAGAGTAAAATAATGAAAATGTAACAATAACAGTAATAATAGAGTAAAATAATAAATGTAATAACAATAATAAAGAGTAAAATAATAAATGTAACAATAATAATAGAGTAAATAATAAATGTAATAAAAATAATAATAACAGAGTAACATAATAAATAACTTTGACTCGAGTATAAGCCGAGGGGGACTTTTTCAGCCTAAAAAAGAGCCGAAAACTCAGCTTTTACTCAAGTATATATAGTACCTTTCGAAGTAATCAGGACTGGTTTGTCTCTATAAGCATCACTTTTATCACAGTGTTACTAGGATATAATTTCTGCACTGACTGCCACATTTTTTTGTTTTGCTTATGCACAAAACTGTTGTTGTTACTGCTGTTGTTATTGCTACTGCTGTAATCAATGCTGCCAATTAGCCGTTCTTTCAGAATCTAAAGTGATCCATACACCTTTTATGATTTACAGACCAGCCCCACCACTTCATTCGAAGTGAGTATTGATATAATAATCACACCATGGAGAAGATGGGGGTGAGAAAAGAAATTCAAACTAAACATTGGGAATTTGGAGGTGAAATACCATAGATTGCTTCAGAGGATAATGGACTTTCCCTCCTTTGGCAATCTCTAAACAGAGATTGGATGGCTATCTTTCAGGGGCGACTTAGTTGTCTATTCCTGTATGGCAGTAGCAGACTAGATGGCTCTTGTGATGTCTTCTAACGCTATTCTATTATTCTATTATCCTTGGTAGGCTGTAGGACATCTGTGGACATCCTGTAGCCTGGGTCACTTGAGTTAGGATACTTTCATTCAGCCAGTGAGCTTGCATGGTGTGATTTGCGTATTCTGATTGGATTTGAGATTTTGTTGTCTTCAGTTATGTTTTAATTTTTGTCTAGGTTTTTCCCCTCAACTTGGAAATTGATTCAGCTATAACATTAAATACTTTAAGCAAATAAAATAATGCTCAAAACTTGCCGCCACCACACTCAGCACTGCATTCGCCCCAGGAACCATAGCCCCATTTGTAGCCAGGAATCTGCCTTTGGAATGGAAGGTAGTATTCATAATGCACCCCTTGGTTCGGTTCCTGGCTGATAAGCTACAAGGAAAGAAGTAAAGCATGTACAATGAAAATTCTTGAAGCTGTCCTTCCTGGCATCAGAATAATTCACACGAACAGTGAAGGAGAAAATAATAACAGGAGGAAACCATGAAAATATGGCTACCAATATTTAAAAAACTCTAAAATCAGGACAGTAAAAAAAGAACAATACTCAGAAAACAGACAGGAATCAATCAGGGCCAGGTAACACCTCCCAAAAAAGAATTCCCCCCAGGTAGGAAGCAGCCAGGCTTTGAAGCTGCAAGGCCATCCAATGCTAATTAAGCTGGCCAATTGCAACATTCACACTTACCTCAGATAAGAGTTCTTTCTCCCACCCTGGACATTCCACAGATATATAAACCCCAGTTGCCCAGTTTTCAACAGACCCCTCAACCTCTGAGGATGCCTGCCATAGATGTGGGCAAAACGTCAGGAGAGAATGCTACTGGAACATAGCCATACAGCCTGGAAAGCTCACAGCAACCTAGTGATTCCGGCCATGAAAGGCTTTGACAACACCGTGTGCACTATTTATTTTTTTTACTGTGTAAAGGTTGGTAGAAGGGGTTGTTCCATGAAAACAAATGTTCCCCAAAGAGTAGGAGTAGGCAAAGCATGGCCTTCCCATCAGCCCTCAGCAGTAGGACCAATTATGAAGTTGATGTCTGACACCATCCAGTTGCCATCTTAACACCATCTAACACTCCCAAATAATGGGAGTTGCAGTGGAAAGCCATCTGGACAGCTGCACAAACAGGAACAACAAGGAATTCTAGAAATCTAGGTCATAGGGATAAAATATGGAACTGAATATGCAGCTTAATTCTTTTTCCTAACAAATGCAAACCACCACCATCATTATCATCTTGGGGCCCTTCCACACAGCCATATAACCTAGAATATCAAGGCAGATAATTACAATCACTGCTTTGAACTGGATTATCTGAGTCCACACTGTCATATAATCCAGTTCAGTGTGGATTTTCTACAGCTGTCTGGAAGGTGCCTCGATTTCACAGTTTACCAGGTTCAAATGATTATGAACTGGATTCTGTAAAAAAAAATCCAGTCACCTGTGAGATATTTTCTAATAATGTGGTGTGTTTTGTCTTCTTTGCCCAGAAGCACTGGAAAACATTATCATTCATCCACATGTTACCAGGAGCCCCTGGTGGTGCAATGGGTTAAACCCTTGTGCTGGCGGACTGAAGACTGACAAGTTGGAGCTTCAAATCCGAGGAGAGCGCAGATGAGCTCCCTCTGTTAGCTCCAGTTCCACATGCAGGGACATGAAAGAAGCCTCCCACAAGGATGGTAAACCATCAAAACATCTGGGCATTTCCTGGGCAACGTCCTTGCAGATGGCCAATTCTCTCACACCAGAAGCAACTTGCAGTTTCTCAAGTTGTTCCTGACACAGAAAAAAAATCCACATGTTCACCAATCTTTTGTTTAAAATGATATAGTCCAGGAAGCATTTGGCCTTTTGGACTATTTGTGGGAACTAGAGCTAATTTCCAGATCTTTCCTATCTGCTGCTCGTCTCTGGTTTAGATGCTTTGTTTCTGGGATCTGCTTCATGCCCTTTCTGTCATGCATACAATATAGATATAATAAACTACATTCAACGAAAAGAATAAACTTCTTTCTTTCTAAAAATGATTTATCCCACTTCTTTTGACAAGCAATAATCTTAAAGTGACCTTAATGCTCAGGAAACACACAAACACTTCACCATTTGACAGCTTCGTAAATCTGAGATAACATCATTGTCAATGTTCCCTTTCTTCTTATCTCCTTCTTCTATTGGATGGTGAGTCAAGAAATGACTGTTTTCCTTTCAATTTACTTAGGAGTACATGTCTATTTATGACTGTGTGGCATCTCCTAGCTCTCAGTTCTAGG
This sequence comes from Anolis sagrei, assembly GCF_037176765.1. Lineage (NCBI taxonomy): Eukaryota > Metazoa > Chordata > Lepidosauria > Squamata > Anolidae > Anolis > Anolis sagrei. Next base: position 286,138,907 of record NC_090021.1, on the reverse strand, counting down.
AATAATCCACAGTAAATTGACTTTTTTTGGATTACAACTCTCAGAACAGTGTCTAGACCAGGCATGGGCAAACTTGGGTCCTCCAAGTGTTTTGGACTTCAACTCCCACAATTCCTAACAGCCTCAGGTCCCTTCCTTTCCCCCCTCAACCACTTAAGGGCTTAAGACTTGAAGTTTTGGACTTCAACTCCCACAATTCCTAACAGTTGAAGTCCAAAACACCTGGAGGACCCAAGTTTGCCCATTCCTGGACTAGATCGAGGGAAGTAACAGTAGCACTCTACTCTGCTTTGGACAGACATCACTTGGAATATTGGGTCTTGATCTAAGCTTCACCACTCAAGAAGGAAATTTACAAGATGGCCCATGTCCAGAGGAGGGAGACCAAGATGGTAAAAGGTCTGGCAATGAGGGTTTATGGGGAATGGCTCAAGGAGTTGGATATGTTTGACTTGTAGAAGATATGATAGTCATCTGAAGAAGATGAAGCAAGCTTGAATTAATGTATTCAAATGACAAGGGAACAGATTCCATCTAAACACAAGAAAGAACTTTTCAACTGTGCATTAGATTGCCATGGAAGATGATGGACTCTTTTATGGATTTTTAAAAATATTATTATTATTATTATTATTATTATTATTATATTATTGCTGTATTATTATTATTATTATTGTGTGTGCCAGGAACAACTCGAGAAACTGCAAGACACTTTGGGTGTGAGAGAATTGGCCACCTGCAAGGATGTTGCCCAGGGGATGCACAGATGTTTTGATGTTTTACCATCCTTGTGGGAGGCTCCTCTCATGTCCCCACATGGGGAGCTGGAGCTGACAGAGAGAGCTTATCCGCGCTCTCCCCAGATTCGAATCTCCAACCTGTTTGTCTTCAGTCCTGCCGACACAAGGGTTTAACCCACTTGTTATTATACACCAGGGGCTGTATAATAATAATGATGATGATGATAAGAATAATAATAATAATTTTCTTTATAGATCACCCTCTCTGAATGGACTCACGAAAGTTTACAACACAAAAAAGGCAAATATTCAATGACCAGACAAATGCAGAAAAACCTACTACTACTACTACTACTACTACAATAATAATAATAATAATAATAATAATAATGGAACATAATAAAAATAATAACAATAATAATAGCAGCTGAACAGGCATTTTTCAGGAAGGCTTTAACTTGCTATGAATTTCTTTCTGCATAGAAAAGGATTGGATGAGATGGTTCTTGCAGCTGCTTCCAACTCCATGACTCTATGCCTGAACAAAATCTCTAAAACAGAGTTCAGAAACATTATCATTTTGGTCTACAGTTATTACAGGTGTCAGATTCTGGGAACTGCAGTCTCAAAAGCTATAGTAAAGTATATGAAAGCAGGAACTGTACAGATTTGCTTACCTCAATGACCAGGGGTTCAGTAGTGGGACCTCTGGCATGAAGAAGCTCAGGAGCCAGGTCACCCTCCGTCCCCCTGTCGTAATGTACAGCTGTGCTAGCAATATGTAAGGCCCGGCTGAATTCAATTGTCCAGTGTCCATTTAAGTAATATGCGCCTCGCACATTCTTGATGGCTGAGAGAACAAGAAAAAAAAACCTCAAGAGGACAGAAAAAGTGTTATCACAGAACAGTTATTCCAATAATACATTTGAAAAACAGAGCCCTGATGATGGGTGCTGAAAACAGCAGAGCCTAACCTGCCAAATTAGACTTACCTCACCTCTCTACCTCCATTACAGCCCACACTGACCCCTTGATATATGCAAGATTTTTATGCCCCACCCTGTATAAGGCTGATACTAGATAAGAAAACATTTCTGCTTTGAGATATTACTATCATAAGTTGTTAGGTCTATACATATGGTCACAATGGGTTGTCAAGTTATTCAACCGATTTATAGGTTATTGAGAACACAGCTTGGGGGGAAGTCTAACACGGCCCCCAACCCATTACGGTGGCACAATGGGTTAAACCCTTGTGTTGCTGAACTGCTTACCTGAAGGTCGACAGTTTGAATCTGTGGGATGGGGTAAGCTCCCTCTGTTAGCCCTAGCTCCTGTCAACGTAGTAGTTTGAAAACATGCAAATGTGAGTAGATAAATAGGTACTGCTTCGGAGGGGACAAGGCTAAAGATGCTCCAAGCAGTGTTGCCGACCACACAACCAGGAGGTAACAACGTAGGCTCCTCGGCTTGACAACTGAGAAGAACACCCCCCTCCTGAGCCAGAGCTGAGCACCGCCTCCAGAAGCCGGAAAAGAAAAATAAACCTTTGCATTGTCTGTGTTTGTCTGTCTCATTGTATCTGACTGTGAGACACTGAATGTTTGCCCATGTCTGCTGTAAATGCTGTAATCCACTCTGAGTCCCCTAGGGAAGAAGGGCAGAATCTAAACAAAGTGTGTTATTGTTGTTGTTGTTGTTGTACAGTGGGCCCATAGCATCCGCTGGCATTTGGTTCCATGACCTCTGCTCCCCCCCCCCCCCATCTCAATGGGGATACCAAAATCCATAGTTGCTCAAGTCTCATAATAACAACAACAACAACTTTATTTATACCCCGTCACAATCTCCCCAAGGGAACTCAAGGCAGTTAACATGAGGCCAAGCCCAACAATTACAACAAAGCAAATATACAAACATACAATAATACATCAAATAAAAATATAATAAAATAATAAAGGAAAATACAAAATAAACACAGAATACAATATGAAATAACAAGTAATTGAGCAGGATGAGAAGGGCCAATTACAAAGGATAAAATTTTAAAAACCCTAGTGAGATGTGTAGTGTAGTGTATCTGGATGGAGGTTCAGGTGGGACAAACAATGGGGTTTAATTTCACTAAAGGGTGAGCTAAAGTGCATCAAAGAAAATTTTTCAAATATTTTTGAGTTAAATCCATGCACGCAGAATCCATGGATACAGAGGGCCAACTATGTAGTGTTTTTGGGAAACACTTTGTAGTTATATGCTTTGATTGTGTTTTTCCTGCATGGCAGGAAGGTTGGACTAGATGGCCCATGTGGTCTCTTCCAACTCTATGATTCTATGGTTCTATATATGTATAACATCTTTGGCCGTGATAGTTATGTTTTCCTGATTGGTGGGCCTTAATTTGTGACATAGGCATGGATGATTGGGTTATATCACCATCATAAGACATACTCTTACTTGGTTTTCTCATCCATTTCAGCTGTGCTTGGGAGCCCTTCCATTTTTTTATTACTGTGTGATGCCTTTTAAGACAACATTAATACAACCACAAAAGATTTCTGGAATGGAATGGGTCTCGGAAGACTGTACCATGTTTCATTCCCGAACATTGAACATTGAATCCTTTGATGCCAGCATTAGCAAAAAATAATAATAAAAATATTTAGGGATGCTGTACTTACCCAAGAAGTTCCTGGTTGGTGTTGCTTCCTTAATCTGGATACTTGTGGCCCCCATGGGAATGATAAAGATTTGGTTGTAGCCTTTAAAAAAGCAGAGCAAATCAGCCCCAATAAATCCAGCTTAGCAAGACAGATGGCAGTAGAGAAAAAGAGACAGGGTAAAGTCACCCTTGCGTGAACAGAGGGTACTTTTCCAAATGAAGAGCAGCTAAGTGGAAAAAAATATATAAATTCAACTGTAACTACTCCATCGATTCTGAATTGGCTGCATCCAGATTCATACTACCCTTAAAGCAGCCCATCCATGTAATTGATAAAATATGGCCTAAAGCAGAGTCGTCAAGCCTCGCCAATGATTTCTGAGCCTCACTGCTCAGTTTTGACTTCAAAATCTAAATGGATTAAGACGCATGATTCATTTTCTTTGTCAAAGCCAGCCCAAATATTTTCGCAATCTCGTTAAACCCTCATGAAAAACCCATCAGTTTTTTCTACCTTTAGGGAGGTTGGGTACATCAAAGAGGCCCTTCACTTCAAAACAGGCCCGGCCATCTCCACCACACTGCAGGCATTTGTCTTCCTTCTTGGAAGAATCCAGCATGTTATCACAGCCAACAGCCTGTAAAACAGCACAGGGTAAATCAAATGCAAGGATGACCCTAAAGACCAGGCACAAGTCAAAAGTCAAAGAGGTGGCTTTCATTTGAGCTGAGCAATCAAGCTGGAGACAGATAATAGTTTGGAAAAGAGTTGAAAGTGATGGGTTTTTGTTGGTTTTTTGGGCTATATGGCCATGTTCTAGAAGCATTCTCTCCTGACATTTCGCCTGCATCTATGGCAAGTATCCTTAGAGGTTGTGAGGTCTCACAACCTCTGAGGATGATTTCCATAGATGCAGGCAAAACATCAGAAGAGAATGCTTCTAGAACATTGCCATATAGCCCCAAAAACCTACAAAATCCCCAGAGATTCCAGCCATGAAAGCCTTCACCAATAAGTTGAAAGTGATTTCAGAAAGGCCATGGAAGTGATCTATTCTTGTCTTTGGTCGAAGGGATTTTGCTACTTTTAAAAATAATATAAAAAATTGCAAAAACTGCTACTACTGGCAAAACTGAGATAGGTAAATGCAAACAAGTAATTCCTTTTTCAAATCACCTTTAATTCTCTGGGAAAAACCTGGCTTCCAAGATTAGAAAATACATATATAAACTGTTGGAGCATTCTTCTAAGATATAGTCTACTTAAATTCCAGATTTCACACACATAAGACATATTTAAGGAACATAATGGGCAGTATATTATTTAATTATTCTGTGTAAGGAAAGATACCGTATATTCTCGAGTATAAGCTGACAGGAATATTAGCCGAGGCACCTAATTTTACCACAATAAACTGGGAAAACTTATTGGCTCGTGTATAAGCCGAGGGTGGGAAATGCAGCAGCTACTGGTAAATTTCAAAAATAAAAATAAGAATAGATACCAATAAAATTACATTAATTGAAGCATCAGTAAGTTAAATATTTATATGAAACTGTAATTTAAGATAAGACTGTCTAACTCTGATTAAACAATTATTCTAACTTTCTTGATTAACATTGAATTAGCCTTGCAGCTATAATGTCTGGCTGCTTCCTGCCTGGGGGAATCCTTTGGACAATTTCAACAGAAACAAGGAAACCATAAAAATGCTCAAAATCCATATTTAAAAACTCCAAAATCAGGACAGTAAGTAAACAATACTCTGAAAACCAGGAATTTCTGACATGAAACAATCACATCCAGCTAACACCTCCCAACAAAGGATTCCCCCAGGCAGCAAGCAACCAGGCTTTGAACTTGCAAGGCTACTCAATGCTAATCAAGGTGGCCAATTGTAACATCCAAACTCTCCTCAAACAGTCAAAAGTTCTTTCTCCCACCCTGGACATTCCACATATGAACACCATTTGCCTAGTTTCCAACAGACCTCACAGCCTCTGAGGATGCCTGCCATAGATGTGGGGGAAACATCAGGACAGAATGCTTTTGGAACATGGCTATAGAGACCAGAAAATTCACAGCAACCCAGTAACACCCTTTTCTCTTCAACCCCCAATCCCTGTTGAAGAGGGGTTATTTCAGAGTGTTTTTTTCTCCTCTTGTCTTTGTGTACACTCTAGTGGTTGATCCTGCAAATGCAGTAAACTCAAAACCTTCTTATAGTCAAGATTAGAAGAAGACATTTTCTTGTCTGGAAATCTTGAGCTCTAGTCTGTCCCCTTCTCCCAAAGGAACCAGTAAACTATCCCCATTGATTTTTCCTCCCTCATGCTAGGTTTTTAAAATATGAACATAACTAGTATAAGGGCCCAACAAAGGCCATTCCTAATGGGAGTTGGCAGCTCTGAGGATCTCTGCATGGCCAGCGACCATCACATGTTTTTCTGCTTTCATTCTCTGACTCTTGTGGCAACCTAAAGGTGACCCCTATAGTGTCTGGAGTACAGAGAACAAAAAAAGAAAATGGGGCTGGTAGGAAAAAATAAAGTTGTGACTCCTTTCAGACTGGGGGCCCTTCCACATAGCCCTTTATCCCAGAATATCAAGTCAGAAAATCCCACGATATCTGCTTTGAACTGGGTTATCAGAATCCACACTCAGATAAAGTGGGATTTCTTGCTTTGATATTCTGGGATATAGGGCTGTGTGGAAGGGCCCTAACTGAATTATTTCAGCATGAGTTTTCATGGATATTGTCATCTCTTCCATTTCCCTTTTATGTTATGACAAACTAACACAGTTTGGAATATATATGTGTGTGTGCGTGCGTGCGTGTATGTATATATGTATCATGCAGTCATGCCAGCCACATGACCTTGGAGGTGTCTATGTGCAACGCCAGCTCTTCGACTTAGAAATAGAGATGAGCACCAACCCCCAGAGTCGGACATGTCAGGGTAAAACCTTTACCTACCCCCCTACTCCCCCCCCCTCACTATATATATATCTTGACGTCCTTGCTAATCCATTAAATGCACGTAGTAACACTGGTCAAGTAACTGCCTTTAACATTCCTAACAGAGCTGCTCAGTAAAATGGGATAACCTGGATATGTCATCATGAGCCCTTTCAAGGAACAGGAAATAATAATAATAATAATAATAATAATAATGCAAAGACTCTGGCATAAGCCAGTCAAGATGGTCCCAGTGGTGATCGGCACACTGGGTGCAGTGCCTAAAGACCTTGGCTACACTTGGCGCTGACAAAATTACCATCTGCCAGCTGCAGAAGGCTACCTTACTGGGATCTGCATGCATCATTCGCCGATACATCACACAGTCTAATGTGTGATCTAATACAACAGCCAGCAGAGCGTCTGTTGTGGACTCATCTTGTTGTGTTTCAAATAATAATAATAATAATAATAATAATAATAATAATAATAAATCACACAGTCGAAAATACATCACACAATCCTAGATGCTTGGGAAGAGTTTGACTTTTGATTTTGTGATATGAAATCCAGCATATAGATCTTGTTTTCTGTGACATACTGTGTTTTTGTGTCAGTAAAATAATAATAATAATAAATTTATTATTATTATTATTATTATTATTATTATTATTATTATTATTTCATTAACCCACCCTATGTCCCCAAGGCAATTCAATAAGACAGGAAAATGTATATACTGTGGGATAAAGTGATGCAAAAACATACTTGACAGACTCCCTCCACACAGATATCATGCTTCCCAGGCTCACAGGGGGTTCCGTCAATCACAGCTTCTTTGTGTCTATAGTAGAAGTTCTCTCCTTTTGGGATGCAGTTTAGTTCACATTTGTTGGGTGCTATGAGCAAAGTTTAAGAAGCAGTGTTTTACTGAACATGCTATCTTTTCCCATAAAGACATTTGAAACATAGGGCCCTGTAATACTACATTATGGCACGGTGGTTCTACTTTAGCTGACATTGCTGCATCCTATGGATTGTAGTTTCAGAGCTCTCTGGTTGAGAATTCTGACTGTCTCTCCATAAACTGCAAATCCCAGAAGGCCATTACAGAGCAAGGATTCAAAGGCTGGGCCATATATTATTTCCAGCTTTGCCGTAACACTTTATTGAACTGGAATATATTCACTATTTCAAATGTTTCCTAGTGGTTCCCTTTTATTTTTTGGTTAACCAATATAAAATATTTTTTTCACTATTTTTACTCATTTTGTATCCTTGTGGTTTGGCTTCCCTGTATTAAATCTCCTTTGCATTCTCTAAGCATACATGTGTAGGTGTATGCTACAATATGGAATATGCAGAGTCCGTGGTGAAAGCATAGCTATACTCAACTGTCAATATTTTCATGCTTGAAATGCCTGATCCTCCATATATATCATCATTATCATGGAAACAATTGAGAAAGCATACTATCTGGAAGGGACAAAGACACACTTTACAGATAAAGATAAGGAAAGTTCAGTTTTCAACATAGGCAATGGGAATTAGCTTATCAAGTGGCAAGTAAGTGTGAGTGAGGCAAGACTTTAAATATAATTTGAAATTGCATTCAGGTTGCCTTAGGAGGCAGAACTATTACAAATTGTTTGGCTGTTTTTACTTTTATTTTGATAGATTTTCTTTTCATTTCTTTTCATGTTTTATCATTGTTATTTTTAAAGCTAATTGTATTCTGTAAACCGCTCCGAGCCAAATTGGGAGTAGTGGTATACAAGTTAAATAAATAAATAAATAAATAAATAAATAAAATTGATCTTGCAAAAACTTTTCCATGAGATCCCAGATGTTTTACCAGGAAGTAATAATATATGGATCCGTGGTAGCACAGTGGAATAAACCGCTAAGCTTCAGAACTTGCTGACCGGAAGATCACCAGTTCAAATTTGTGGGACAGGGTGAGCTCCCGGCATTAGCCTCAGCTTCTGCCAACCTATGTGAGTAGATCAATAGGTACCACTTTGGCAGGAAGGTAATGGCTTTCCATGCAGTTATCCTGGCCATATGGCCTTTGAGGTATCTATGGATAACACCACTTCTTAGGCTTAGAAATGGAGATGAGCACCACCCCCCAGAGTTGGACTCAACTAGACTTAATGTCAAGGGGAAAGCTTTAACCTTTACTAATAATGTATGATTTTTTTTAAAAAAATGCAGTGTAATCAATTCACCTTCAAGCAAATCGTCTATGTCCCCAAATTGAAAAAAACATTCAGTATGAATAAATTACCTCCATAATAAGGAAGCCACTTGTATCGCTTTCCCTGGAAGTTTGTCCCATCAAATACAGAGCATTGTTCTGCCCGAAAATCTCTGGTGCCTTCAGGACATTTCTAGGAAGAAAGGAGTGTGTTGTTTGGAACAAGGTTTCATATCAAAGTAGACAAGCAACGAATTCAGATTAATTCTCTTAGAAGAAGCTTTCTGTATTTCTGCCTAGTTTGTGGGAGGTAGTCAGCATGCTGGAAGAAGCAAAGACCCCCAGCATTGAAGCGATGCTCCTACACCACCAACTTCACTGGAATGACCATGTAGTCCGAATGCCTGATCATCGTCTCCCAAAGGAGTTACTCTACTCCAAACTCAAGAACAAAAATGGAATGTTGGTGGACAGGAAAAGAGATTTAAAGATGTGCTTAAAGCTAATCTTAAAAACTGTAGCATAGACACCGAGAACTGGGAAGATCTGGGTCTTAAGTGCTCTACCTGGAGGTCAGCTGTGACCACCAGTGCTGTAGAATTTAAAGAAGCACAGATGGAGGATGAAAGGGAGAAATGTTCCATGAGGAAGGAGCATCATGCCAATCCTGACCGGGGCCGCTTTCTACCTGGAAAACGATGCCCTCACTGTGGAAGAACATATGGGTCAAGAACAGGGCTTCACAGTCACCTGTGTATCCACTGCCAAAGCACTATACTTGGAAGGCCATCATACTCAGACAACGGATTGCCTAAATAACAATCAACAGTAAAAATGCTACCTGGTCAGAACGAAAGAGACTGGGTTCAGCTCCTACTCTGCCATGAAGCTCGCTGGTTGAACTTGTGCCAGTCACTTGGAAATCAATAAACCAATGAATATTATTCAAAACTCCAGTTCTTTACATTTATAGTTCAAGATTAACCTTGTGGTTGTTGCAGCTATCGTTACATCTCTCCAGTTTTAATCTGCTCATGATGTTTGCTCAAAGATAGTACTGATTACCGTCTGAATATCAAGAAGAAGCCTTTGGTTATCGGCAGATCATGGCTTGTATTTTTTAGAGATTAGTCTGCACAGTTCTGTTTTAATTTCCACGCTGTCATCAGCTCAGTCTGAATGCTACTTTTCACCTTCACATACCCATCATTTATATGCATAACGATTTTGCCATAGCTTCACACCACTTCAGCTTCCTGTATTCTCACTCAGCACATAAGCAAATGAGAGGATGAAATCAGTCAATAAAATATTATCCAAGGACAAGTGGTGGTTTATATGAAAATCAAGATGAGGATGAGTAGATGCCAGATACCATTGTTGAAAAATATTCAGCTCATGAAAGAGGAGGGTGGGGAAATGAAAGCAAGCATATTGAAGAATTTACCTGAATGTTGCATGAGCGATAGCTTCGGGTTGGTCCTATACAACTGGAGCCACCATCTGTCCTGAAAGACAGACCAACAGTCTGGAACAGCTTGCAAAAAGCGGTCAGTGCCAGGATCATATTGAACAATTCATTTTGTGCTTCCTAATGAAACATCAATATGAAACACTATTATTGCAGAGTTTTGTAAATCTTACTTCCTGCAAGTGGCACAAGTTTTCCAAAAAGCTTTTCACAAGGAAAATTTCCTTAAGAGAAACCAGACCTGATTCTGATACTGCTTCCTCTGTCCAACAAATGAGAGTTTGTTGTCGGATGTAAAAGAGCTACAACCACAGAAATGCCCAGAAGGTATTTCCTGGTCTATTAAACTACTTTCCCATCCTATCTGAACCGTAATTGTGCTTATAACATTATTTGCAGACTGTAGCATAAATCAAATAGTTAGTTCTATGCAGAGTAGAGCCATTTAATCCAGTGGTTCTCAACCTGTGGGTCCCCAGGTGTTTTGGCCTACAACTCCCAGAAATCCTAGCCAGTTTACCAGCTGTTAGGATTTCTAGGAGTTGAAGGCCAAAACATATGGGGACCCACAGGTTGACAACCACTGATTTAATCAATTACTGAATAACTAAAACTTTTGTGAATTTCATTGATGCAATACATTCGGTCTAGATTTACAATTAGATTTACATCTAGCATTGCAAAATAGGACCACAAACTTAAGATGAGAAGCAAGTGACTCCCCAGAAAGCCACTACTAATTTGGGAATAGATTTTATCACACAAGGCTGTTCAATTGCAACCACAGCAGGATAAATAGCCTATTTGGCTTGTAGTTATCAGACAATGTTGTGTCTTCCATGTTGCTGCTTTGCATTTAAATAATTGGTGGAACACCTCTTTTCATGGGTGGGGAAAGCCTGTCAATAGCTCTCAATATCACTGCTGTTATAATGGATCCCTTTTGCTTCTGTTGCAATGTTTGAGAAATATGTGGAATGAGTGGGCACAGACTCATAGAATCATATAATCTATTCCTTTCACTGTATCAAGGCAGGGTAAGGTTGCTTTTAGTTAATTTTCATGTATTTTATATTTCCTTTTAAAGAAAATTAATTTTCTCAATTTTCAGTAACAACATAGTTGAGCCCTTGGTGGCTCAGTTGATTAAACTGCTGAGCTGTTGAACTTGCTGAATGAAAAGTCGCAGGTTTGAATCCGGCGAGCGGCGTGAGCTCCTTCTGTTAACCCCAGCTTCTGCCAACCTAGCAGTTTGAAAACATGCAAATGTGAGTAGATCCAGTGGGAAAGCAATCCATGCAGTCATGCTAGCCATATGACCTTGGAGGTGTCTTCGGACAATGCCGGCTCTTCGGCTTAGAAATGGAGATGAGCACCAACCCCCAGAATTGGACACGACTGGACTTAATGTCAGGGGAAAACCTTTTCCCTTTACCTTTACCTAACACAATTGAATGAAAAGTGTGCATGTGCTGGATAGGCTATAAATGGACAAGAAAGTGAGGTTTGTGAGACAGATGCAGTGCCGAAACAGCACTGTAGCACAACTGAAAACAAACACGATAGTGACTGTTTCACTACTGGTATATTTCCATGTGTGACAACAATGCAATTGCTGTGATATAAGAGGATGGTATGATAAAGTCCTAAGAGAGATTATTGACAACTGTCTACTACAGTCAGGCTTCTTTCTGATCAATTCAAATTGCTGATTTCCCCCCACCATCCATTTCATGCTATACCTCCCCAGGCAAAACCAGAAGGTTGGTGTAACCTTACTTCCAAGAAGCCAATGGAAGTCATCTTACTATGCATGGTTAGGATAACAGTTAAACTCCCAACAATGTGGGCAGGGGCTTTTTTTTGCGTTAGGAGCGACTTGAGAAACTGCCATTCACTTCTGGTGTAAGAGAATTGGCAGTCTGTAAAGACGTTGCCTAGGGGATGCCCAAATGTTTGATGTTTTACCATCCTGTGGGAGGCTTCTCTCATATCCCCGCATGGGGACTGGAGCTGTCAGAGGGAGTTCAACTTGCTCTCCCTGGATTCGAATCGCTGACCTGTCAGTCAGCAATCCTGCCCGGCACAAGGATTTAACCCATTGCACTACTGGGGGCTCCTGGGCAGGGGCTGACTCAGGGGAAACCAGTGGATCCAGATTTACAAAGGCAATGATTTTCACAATCAGTTTGTGTCCTGAACAGAATCCGAGTTCCCATTCAAATCAGAGCAGCCAAAGGAACAGCCATAATATTAAGAGTTGATATTTTGTGCCTGACTCTCCATGTTGAGGGATACACTGACTGAGCAATGAGAGGGAAAGAAGAGACATTTCTGATATATTTTTTAAAAGATGTCTAAAATTACTTGCTCAACTTTGGGAACTATATGCCACGAGTCAGAACAGTAAATTGACTTGTACTGCCATTCACTATTACAGAACAGGACACAGGAGCAGCAAAGTGAGGCAGCTGTTGTATAGAGTTTTTACTACCAGGTATGGGAAGAGGCACTTGTGGGATTTCCCACCTTGAGTGCCAAAATAACTTGGCTATCTCTGGATACTATACACATTGATTCAGGGTGTGTGAGGGAGGTTATTTGTTACTTTGTGCCAGGCACCAAAATGTCTTGGGTCTGTCCTGACAGGATGCATATCAGAACCTATGAAAATATTCAACCGTGCAACAGAGTTACTGATTTCAAAATGCTGTAGTTCACTATCATGTGAATCTCATTGTGAAGTTCACAGAAGATATTGTTTTTTTTGTCTGGATAGAGTCATAGTTGGAAAGAAATACAGTTCGGTCAGACTGAGTACCAAACCCATAAACATTCTGAAGAGAAACCAAAATGTACAAGGCAATCATAGCTGTGTTTACTCTGAAGTAAATCTTACTGTTTTCAACTCATCTCACTTGTAAAGTGTATGTAGAACCGCAATTTTATAAAGTCATTTACTGCCCTTCTCTTCTTGTCTATCTGCCTTTCTAGCACCTACATTTTAGTGCCATAAGGGCACAGATGTTATTTCTGAGAGAGGATCCAGAAAAGCCTTTCTGCTGGCAGTGCTTCTCTCCTGCCAGAATTAGGTTTTCCCAGCACACAAACAAAATATTCTGTTTGGAAATGCAGTTGTTGGGATCATGACAGAGAAGACACGAAGCCTAATCCAGCTGGACTTCATCTGTGTAATGTAAATAGAAGAAGAGAAGCTGTATAAGGAAAACATGAGCTTTACCTCCTATTGTTGCCCTTTTAGTTGCCCCTTCCATGTGATTTCCTGAAAGGGAATCCTGTATTTGCAAAGGTTTTCCATATGATTTCAAATGGAACAACATCAATATTGGATTGTTGCAGGTTTTTTGGGCTGTATGGCCATGTTCTAGAAGCATTCTCTCCTGACATTTCACCTGCATCTATGGCAGGCATCCCCAGAGTTTGTGAGGTCTGCTGGAAACTAGGAAAATTAGATTTATATATCTGTGAAAACTCTTGTCTGTTGGAGGTAGGTGTGAATGTTTCAATTGGTCACCTTGATTAGCATTTGATGACGTGACAGTTTTCCTAATTTCCAACAGCCTTCCCAACCTCTGAGGATGCCTGCCATAGATGCAGACAAAACGTCAGGAGAGAATGCTTCTAGAACATGGCCATACAGCCCAAAAAACCTACAACAATCCAGTGATTCCGGCCATGAAAGCCTTCGACAATACATTGAATATCAATATTAAAAATCATGTGAAAGCCTCCTCATGTCGAAGAGGCTCTCTTCTTCTGAAGACTACCCACCAAGTGCAGGGACAACAAAAAGCTGCCATTGGATTTTTTTTCTTACCTGGAGGAAAAGCCTGACCAGTCAGAATGGCAGAAGCTACAGTTCAACATGGAAAAGGTGCAATATGAGATCTCATTGCAGTGATACTATAACTACCTATAACAAGACTACGTTAATATTCAGTCTTAGATTCAGACTGTTTTTGTGTGTGTGTGTCAGGAGCAACTTGAGAAACTGTAAGTCACTTCTGGTGAGAGAGAATTGGCTGTCTGCAATGATGTTGCCCAGAGGACGCCCAGATATTTTACCATCCTGTGAGAAGCTTCTCTTATGTCCCCACATGAGAAGCTGGAGCAGACAGGCAGGAGCTCACCCTGCTCCCCGGATTTGAATTACCAACTTTTCAGCCACCAGTCCTGTCGGCACAAGGGTTTTAACCCATTGCACCACCGGCTTAAATACAGATTCAGACTGTGAGTATGTATATATAAAGTTAAGAAAATACTTTTTTTCAAGAGATGCCTTGAAGACATATCGAAATCAGATCCACAATCAAGGCACCACTAGTAGTAATTCTGCAAGATCTAAGGGTGAACTGAGACATGGCTTCAGAGAGAGAGCACAAACAGGTTTTTAAAACACAGTGTCAAGACAATGTTTTAACAGTTCTCTCCGTCTGGCCTTGTTTATACAAGACTAGTCTGATTCATCCCGAGCTTGCATCAAATGGGTGTAGCTCTGCCTGCCCAAGCAGGATCTGGCATTTTTATTACCATGTGGATATATTGCACCTTGTGTTTCCCAAGCCTTTGCCAGATGACACCATGCTAGGAACATCCCTGTTGTATCTGCAGCTTCTGTGAATGGAGCAGCACCTGATCAGGATTTTCAGATTTGGAAACACATGCATAATACACATAGTAGTTTAGGCCCTGCTGCCTTGGACAAATGTTTGTGATTTTTTGGAAAGTAATAATTCTTTGTATTTCCAACCCAACTCTCCTGTTGGGCTCATCAACTATGTTGTGGGGTTGAAGAATTGAGCGAAATGTGAGGAAACCTTTCGAACCAGAAATAGCATGCAAAAAGAGCTAAGGGCACAATGATCTAAATGCTGAGGCAACTGTCTTATTTCATCCATATTTTAGACTGTAAACTTCCTGGGGCAAAGGCATATCTCTTTGAACTCTATAAACTCCACACATTGATGACACTATGCAAATAATTAGAGGCCATGCACAGATGTGCATAGGACGTGCGTCATTTTGGCAATGGCCTTTGGAAAAACAAATCCAAATAAAAATCATACTGGGAAAACGCTCTAGTCTTACCTTGACTTCACGAAAAAATGCATTATTTGTAACTGCTTCATTGCCAAGGAATACACAATATATCAGAATTATGCAGAAATCAATAGAAGAATATTTCAGGCTCCCGGGACCTTGTGTTAATGATGTTCAAGTTGCCATTCCTGAGCAAATAAATGTTTAATGGAAACTTTGCCTTAAATAGTTGAATTAAGATTTAGCAAAGTTCAGTTCTTTGATCTGAAACCTGAATCAGGATTATGGTATTTTATCCCACAACAAGTGTTTTGATTGTGATTGGCGATAAACACTTTTATACAGCTCTCACGTGTTCAAAGTATTTCACATGCATTATCTAGTTGCATAATCTTAACAATCATATTGTAAATAGTAATGTTATCCCTATGCTATGTACAATGGGCCCTTGGTATCCACTGGTATTTGGTTCCAGGACTCATTGTTGCTACCAAATCCCATGAATGCTCAGGTAGTGGTGCAGTATCATGGTGTCCTTTATACAAAATCAAGGTTTACTTTTCTAATTTTTTTGGGAGAGGGGTATATTTTTAACCTGTGTGTGGTTGGATCTGTGAATAGAGTTATCAGTGGATACTGATAGCTGACCGCATTGCTGATAGGGTAACGGAGCTATGTCTAATAGTACCTAGTGAGTTTGTGGCATAATCAGATACTTGAACCAGGTACTTTCTGGTTCACAGTCGTTTGGTGATCTACTCAGTCTCTGAAACATAAAACTACACATGCTCTTTAATGAACTATCAATACCAGGGATGGGCAACAGAATCAATGCCAAGGGAGTGGAGAAGTCATTATCAGTTTTATAGAAGTTCCTCATATAACCTGCTCCAAGTTGTACAGGGGTTTTTGTGGCCATAAACTGCCCCCGGTGGTGCAGTGGGTTAAACCACTGAGCTGCTGAACTTGTTGACCAAAAGGTCGCGGGTTCGTATCCGAAGAGCAGCATGAGCTCCCGCTGTCAGCACCAGCTTCTGCCAATCTAGTAGTTTGAAAACATGCAAATAGGTGCTGCTCCAGTGGGAAGGTAATGGCACTCCATGCAGTCATGCCGGTCACATGACCTTGGAGGTGTCTATGGACAATACCGGCTTAGAAATTGAGATGCACACCAACCTCCAGAGTCAGACATGATTGGACTTAAAGTCAAGGGAAAACCTTTACCTTTACTACTAAACCTATGTCATGTCGCACCCAATACCTCATTGGTTCCCACCTAACACAGAGCAGATGTGAGAGGAGCAGTCATAAAACCATGGGTGGATTCACAGCTCCCAGAGCAACTGCTAATCACCAATGCCATTCATCATCACTGCAAAGCTTCAAGAGCATCTCTCCTGTCAGCATGCCCATGACTTAGTCATTGGAAGAGGTTATTCTCTTAAATTATTATTTGTTGCTGTGTGCTTTCAAGTAATTTTTCACTTATGCCAACTTTCCTGGGATTGAGAGTGTGTGACTTGCCCAAGGTTACCCGGCGGGTTTTCATGGCTGAGGAGGGAATCGAGTCTTGGTCTCCAGAGTCACAGCCCAATACTCAAACTACACCCTGCGGGTACTTTCTCTTAAATTATATTTTGTATCAACAAAGGGATGAGCCTTCTAGGTTGTGGCGACACAACTGTGGAATATTCTCCCTATGGTGGTGGCAAGGGTCTCAGCAAGAGCACAAAACCTCAAGTGCGAAAGCATTTTATTTGCTATTTTTTCCTTTTTTATTACATTTGCTGATTTTCACTGTATTGGTGTATTTTAAAAAAGTATTTTGTAACTGTATATAATATTTTATTCTTGTTATTGTACTTACATACCAATTGGTTGCCTATAAAAATGAACAGTGGGTTAAAAAAAAGTAAAGTAAACTAAAGGTTTCCCCTGACATTAAGTGTAGGGTAGTGCTCATCTCCATTTCTAAGCCAAAGAGCTGGCATTGGCCATAGACACCTCCAAGGTCATGTGGCCAGCATGACTGCATGGAGTGCTGTTACCTTCCCGCCAGAGTGGTATCTATTGATTTACTCACATTTGCCTGTTTTCGAATTGCTAGGTTGGAATAAGCTGGGGCTAATGGTGGGATCTCACTCCGTTCCCCAGATTCGAACCACCAACCTTTTGGTCAGCAAGTTTAGCACCTCAGCGGTTTTACCTGCTGTGCCACCAGGAAGTGTTAAAATGCTTTATTAAATAAGCAATATAAACAATAAACATTACTGTATTGTTGAAGGCTTTCATGGCTGGAATCACTAGGTTCTTGTGGGTTTTTTCGGGCTATATGGCCATGTTCTAGAGGCATTTCTCTTGCGTTCCAGGCGGTCATAGATCCGGTGAGCCTGTGGTGTTTTGAAAGTACTTTTGGCTGCGAGAAATTGTGGGATGGTATCTGTGAGTAGAAATGCCTCTAGAACATGGCCATATAGCCCGAAAAAACCCACAAGAACCTAATAAACATTACTTTTTTAAAATAATGGTTTTACATCTATTAAGCATAATTGTCTCACAAAGTATTTTATAACATCTTTACTTCTGTCCTCAGTGCTGCCAATTCCTTTCTCATTCCACATCTGTCCCTGACTACTAAGATGTGTACTTCATGCATTTCATGAAGTGCACCATGGTCCACAAAAGCTTCTCCTATAAGAAATTTTGAAGATGCTACAAGGTACCATTATGGTTTATTCAAAGAAGCTGCTGTACCCTTTCCTGTAAATATTCTGGTTTAAAGAGGAAAAAGGCATGGAAATAAAAGGTTCTTACCTTTGCGAATAGCAACGTCGCACCCGAATACTGACTCCTCCACCACAGCTTCGGCTGCACTCACCCCATTCTCCCCAGCTTCCCCAAAAATCACTCTGCCTCTTTACTTTCCGAACCTGTGAGAATAAGGAGAGGCCCAGGTTTTAGTGAAGTGGCTGACCCCCTTTCCTAGGCTGCAAAATCGGCGGGCGCAGGAACAACAAGACAGGCAGTCAGGTTCTTTCAAGAAAGCAGTTTACTTAGAAGTCAAGCAGCTGCCTGGGTCGCCTCCTACGCAACATGGCGCCTGGTGGAAACGACACAGGCCTCAAGCCATGTGGCCTTTTTATACAGTCAAAGGGGTTCGGTTTAGGACCGCCCATTGGTTCAAAGTTGTGGTGCAGTTTAATAAACATCCAATCATCCCCTGCCACCCAAACATCCAATCACCACCCGCCACCCTTGCCAAGCCCCTCCCTAACCCCATACTGCCCCCTATCCCATGAGTACTGGTAACTTCCCCAACTTCCATTTTGTAGTTCCACCTTATTCCCCCATTTTTTTTTTTTTTGTAAAACCCCTCCGACCTTGAAAGTCCAATTGTCTAGGGAAATTGGAAAAGCTCCCAGTAGACCATCCTATTAGACCAGTGGTCATTATCTTTTTAAACGAAACATCAAATAACCGTTTTAACAGTTCCACAAATGTGAAAATGACATTATCATTTGAGTAACACAATATAAACATTTTATGGATCCCTCCAAGTCTTACTGGGTTGAAACATAGCAACTTTTTCCACCGTTGGGGTCTGAATCATATATTTGGTACACATTTGCATGACTATGGGAGAACAACATAGTACAATGAAAAATACAAACAAGCCTAGCATAAAAATCATCAATATTTCTTTTATCCATGTTCCTGAGGGCAACCAATCGGTTAACCACGAGAAGGGGGACCATCCCAGATCTTCTTTTACATTGTCATTTATTAAGTTGTGTAACGTTTCAAGATCATCCTGAATGGTAGAGTTCAGGTTATGGAACCTAACTATGCACTGGGGCCCCACCATCTTACAGAAACCTCCTTTTGCAGCCAGCAAATAGTCTAGAGCTACCTTTTGCTGCATAATCATCTGGCTTAACTCTTCAACTTCAGTCTGTAAGGCCCTTACAATCTCCCCAGTGGCGTTTACACTCTTCTCCAATCTACAGGTGAGGCCTAAAATACTTCTCCTATTTTCCTGAGAGATGATCCCTGGATAGGACCCGAGTGTCAGAGTCCCAGTGAATGATCCTCCAATCACCCTTGCCCCCTCTGAATAGGACAAACCTTGTCCTATTATAACCTCGTCCGAGCACCCTGCCCCTAGAGGCCCTGTTTGGTAAGTTGTCCTCTTTTTCCGTGCTCGGGGTCCGGCGGATATCTTTCCTGTGAGGTGTAAAACCCGGACTGGGAAAGTCAGGTATCCTATGCCGGCACACTGATATTTCCCAGGATGGTATTTAGTAGCCCATTTATCAAAGAAAAAACATAAGTTGGGATCTCTTATCCACCATACATTTATGGGGTCCGGAAAGATTCTTACTTGGGAAGTGTACTGAAAATTTGGATATATCTCTTTCCATTCGGACTCATTTAGAAAATCCGAGAGATTATTAGTGTCATTAAGGTATGAGTAATTGTATGTACCATGGAGAAAGAAACGATCTCTACAGGCACTATAGTTCCCCATCTCATCAAAAATCTTTTGTATCCCCCTGGCAAAATTCGGTTGTTTTTCTTTTGTGCCAAAACAGAAACACAAACCCCTGGTGGCTTTTCGGAATCTAATCAATGTACTCCTATCGTTTCCCGCCCTATTGGAAACATTAGTAAATAGCCCTGGGGGCCAATTATTGTTTATTCGGTATAAGTCGTCTAAGACTGGTTGGGGTTCATTAAACACATCAGGGAGAAAGGCAAAATCCCCCACCCTCCGGGGGTGCTCATAAATCAGTGTCACATTTTTCCCATGTACCTTGAACATTTCGCTGGCATGGAGAGTAAACCAATTCCCAAGGGTCGGTGCAAACATGCTAAACAACACTATAAACCCAAACACCGTTCTCCGTCCCACCGGCCCTCTAGTCTCCCTCCTTCCCATGAGGACATTTTTCCACCAACTCCAGGAGAATGCTTTCGGTGGGCCACGCTGGGACATACTTGACCAACGGCGTTCTGTTGTTCCCGAAGGGGTCAGCTTCATGGCCTTGTTGTCCCCTTAGGGTGTTGCCGGACAATCCTGAGTCTTAATCCACTCGGATCGGTTCCTCCTACCCTCCACGTAGGTGGGGCTTGCTTTATGCGGGTATAATGAATCCAGGGTTTAATCTCCCTAACTTTTACTGCGGTTGGGGTTGACAATATCACCATATATGGCCCTCTCCACTTTGGCCCCAAAGGGTCAATCTTCCATTCCTTTACTAAAATCTCGTCACCTGGTGAAAAACAATGCAGAGGTGTGGTAGGATAAGGAGGATGGAGATCTGCAACATATTGAGCTAACTTTTCCAATTGCTTTCCCAAAGCTCGTAACTGTCCCTCCGTTTGCTCTTCTCCTACTACATGGGCCTCTGCCCCTTGCATTAAAATGTTTCTCAAATTGAGTGGAGGTCTCCCATACAGCCTTTCATAAGGAGACAGTCCTGTCCTCCGGTGCGGAGTACACCTGACTGTTAGCAATGCCATTGGCAGGGCGACTGGCCATTGTAGCCCAGTCTCTTGGCAAATTTTGGAAATTGCTGACTTTAAAGTCCTATTCATCCTTTCAACCTTAGCTGATGATTGAGGTCTATACGCGCAATGCAATTTCCACTTTGTTCCTAATAGGACGGCCAATCCCTGTATGGTTTTATGGACAAAAGCTGGGCCATTATCTGAGCCAATCTGCAGGGGTATTCCAAATCGAGGAATAATGTCTCTTAGGAGGGCCCTGGACACCTCGACAGCCTTTTCAGTTCGGGTGGGGTAGGCCTCTACCCACCCGGTATAAGTATCTACAAACACCAGCAGGTATCGGAGCCCCCGATGAGAGGACATCTCCGTAAAGTCAACAACCAGTGCCTCGAAAGGGGTTCCCCCAGTATGCTGGATCCCAGGAGGTTGCAGGGGTCCTTCTCTTGGATTGTTTTTGGCACATGTCCAACATCTCATGGCGGCTGCCCTGGACAGACTGTGTAGCCCGTTGATGTATAGCTGTCTCTCGAGGAGTTTCGCTAGGGCACCTTTTCCTAAGTGTGTAGTATGATGTGCCTGTTGAACTATGTGCCATGCCATGTTTTTAGGAACATAGACACGGTGGTCTGGCATCACGATCACTGAATCTTCCCATTGTCCTCCTTCTGTGAGAGCCCACTCCTCCTCCTCCTTTGTGTATTGAAATCTTTCTAAAGGGGAAGTATCGGTTCTACATACTGCCACCCTTCCTTGTACAGTACCCTGCCGAGCGGCTTCCTTTGCGGCTAAATCCGCCTGGCGATTTCCTCTTGTGACCGCATCTTCCCCTCTTTGGTGGCCCTTACAGTGCATCACCGCTACCCGATCCGGATCCCAGACCGCCTCCAGGAGAGCTACAATCTCGCCCGCATACTTTACGCCCTTTCCAGCCGACGTTAGGAGTCCCCGCTCCTTGTACAATGCCCCGTGGGCATGCAGTGTGGTGAATGCATACTTGGAATCTGTGTAGACATTGACCCGCTTTCCTTTCGCCAACTGTAGAGCTCGGGTCAAGGCCACAAGCTCCGCCTTTTGAGCTGAGGTCCCCGGAGGTAGAGGCTCTGCTTCCAGGACCTCCCCTCCCTCCTGGACAACAGCATATCCTGCTCGCCTCTCACCACTCTCAATGAAGCTGCTACCATCAGTGTATAGGGTCAAGTCTACTTTAGACAACGGCACATCCTTTAAGTCTGGCCGGCTGGAATATACCTGTTCCATCACTTGAGTGCACTGGTGAGTTGTTTCATCCCCTGGGACAGGTAACAGGGTGGCCGGGTTTAGGGAGGCACAGGTTTCAAGGGTCACCATTGGATTATTACACAGGACCCCCTCATACTTAGTCAATCTCTCATTCGTGAGCCATCGAGGTCCCTTTGTATCTAGTAATGCCTTAACATGGTGTGGTACCCTTACGGTCAGCGGCTGTCCTACGGTCAGTTTACTAGCTTCCTTGATCAGGTCGACGGTTGCCGCCACCGCCCTTAGGCAAGGGGGCAACCCTTGGGCCACTGTATCTAACTGCTTAGACAAATATGCTACCGGCCGCTGCCAAGATCCTAATTTCTGTGTAAGGACACCCATAGCCACTCCATCCTTTTCAGAGACGAATAGGACAAAGGGTTTTTCCACATCTGGCAGTCCGAGGGCCGGCGAAGTCATCAAAGCCTCCTTCAGTCTCTCGAACGCCTCCTGGCACCCCGGGGTCCATTTGAATGCGTCTTCTCTTCCCCCTCTCGTAGCCTGATATAGAGGTTTGGCAATTGCGGCATACCCAGGGATCCACTGACGACAGTACCCTGTAGATCCCAAAAATTCTCGCACCTGTCGCCTAGTGGTGGGGGTGGGAATGGCACATATCACTTCCTTCCTTTCTGTTCCTAACGTACGATGTCCATCTGCTATCTCGAACCCCAAATATTTTACTCTTGTCTGGCAGAGTTGAGCTTTCCTCTTCGAAACCTTATAGCCCTTTTCCTCTAAGGCTTCCAACATCCTCAAAGTATAGTGCCGACAACCCTCCTTACTGCGACAAGCGATCAGAAGGTCATCTACGTACTGGAGCCACACCCCCTCTGTGGCCGGAATTTCAAAGTCCTCCAAATCCTTGGCCAATGCCTGCCCAAAAATCGTCGGACTGTTCTGAAAGCCCTGCGGCAAACGAGCCCAGGTAAATTGGGCCCTCTGACCTGCCTGCTGCAAGTCCCATTGAAAGGCGAAAATTGGTTGTGACACTGGAGCCAACCGGATGCAAAAAAACGCATCTTTTAAATCCAATACTGAAAAGTAGACAGTCCATGGTGGGATCAAACTCATCATAATATATGGGTTTGGTACTACTGGTGTCAATAGGACTGTAGCTTGATTAACTGCCCTTAGATCTTGAACTGGGCGGTATTCCCCCGGCACCCCGGATTTTTTAATTGGAAGAAGAGGAGTGTTCCACGGAGAACTGCAAGGTACTATAATCTTATGTTGAATCAAGCGATCTAAGTGCTTTTGTATTCCTAATGATGCTTCCCTACTCACAGGGTATTGGGGTTTTCTAATGGGTCCCATTCCTCTCCTAACTTCCACCACCACGGGGGGTACGTTCTTTGCCAGCCCAGGTGGATTGTCCTCGGCCCAGACCGCTGGGGTCCTATCCCATGGCCACTCTTGTATACTGGAGCTGCCTCCGGGGTTCCCCTCCTTTGCAACCATCAGTCTCCATTCCTCTTCCATTGGCAAAGTCAATTCCATCTGGCCCCCTTCTAAAAACTGAATCTGCGCTTGGAGCTTACTCAAAATGTCCCTTCCCAATAGGGACACTGGGCAATCTGGGTGGTACAATAGTCTATGCTTTACTTCATGACCTGCTAGGTTACAGGTCCTTTCCTGCAGAAACGGACACCTCTGCATCTTTCCAGAAAGACCCACCACTCGAGTGGTGTAATCTGTGGGGGGGCTCACCATTTGGTTTACTACTGTCCGTTCTGCCCCAGTATCTACAAGAAAGTCCAATTGCTGGTTCCCGATTTTAACCTTGACCATCGGCTCCCCGGGATCCAGCAGTACAAGAGCCTGGCCGCTTCATTCCTCCTCCTCTTCCTCCATGTCCACCCACTGATTCTCTTCTGAGACTATGGCGGCTGCTATCTCCTTCCTGGGGAATGGGACGTAGCTTCCGCGTCCCCTTCCTTGACCATTCCCTCTACCTCTTCCTCGACCCCCCATATCCTTCTGGACTGGTCCCTCTACCTCCTGTCCCCTGCATTGTCCCTTCCAGTGCCCATATTTCTTACATCTGGCACACTGGTTCCAGTCCAACCGTACTCTGCCTCTCCCACGCCCCCGCCCCCTGGGCGCCTCAGGCTTCTCCATCATATTAACCAAAACCTTGTACCCTTCTTTCCTGTCCTTCTTTCTTTTCTCCTCCTCGACTTGATCTCTGGCCATATAGACTTGGTCCGCTATGGCCAGGAGCTCAGTCATAGATTTACCTATGAACCCTGGCTGTTTCTGTATCTTCCTTCTAATGTCATCCGCTGCCTGAGTAATGAATGACTGTTGTATCGCACGTTTCCCATTATCATCGTCCAGATTGTATGGACTGTATTTTCTATATGCTTCTTCTAACCTTTCAAGAAATGCTGTGGGCAATTCAGACTTCTCCTGGCGTATCCCCTGGATTTTTAAAATGTTGGCTGGTCTCGGGGGCCCTCGCCTTACGGCCTTCACCAAAATCCCCTGGAAAACACTCAACCTCTGGCGATGGGCTACCTCCTGGTAGTTCCACTGCGGGTCTACCTCTTGGGGAAACTGCTGACGTCCCCATTCGGCCACGTCAGTAGCGGCCGGCCTCCCCTCTACCTCTTGGGCAATTAGGCTTGCCTGATTTAAAATCTGCCTCCTTTCTTCATTAGTGAAGAGGACCTGCAAAAGTTGTTTGCAGTCCTTCCAAGTGGGATTATGGGTGGACATTATTGTCTCTAAGAGATTTGCCATTGCCATCGGCTGTTCTGAGTAAGGAGGTGTGGAATTCTTCCAATTCAAGAGATCACTGCTAGTAAATGGGACCACCTGAAAGAGGGATTGGACTGCGTCGTTTTGTCCTAAGGCGTAGACTTCCCTTATCGGGAATTCTCCCAATAAGTCCCCAGTAGGCATATCTGCGCCTATTCCTTTTTTCAAAGCCTCCCTTGCTCGTGTAAGAGCCGGGCTTGCATCACTGGGCAGTCTCCGATTCACATACTTCTGCAATTCTTTAGAGAGGTCCCCATGAGGCCCAGATGGAGTAGGCCTCAAGGGAGTGCTATCATAAGGTGGCAAAGGCGGTGGACCCATATTTGGCGGAGCAAGAGGGTCAAATTCTGCAATTACTGACTGTCCTGGGGACAAGTTGTGGGCCGCCGGAGGGGCCGTAGGAGGAGGTGGAGGACCTGGAAGTCCCGCCGGGATCCTCCTTCGAACCGCCTGGGGCCATTCTTCTTCTGTATCTGCCTCCAAGATCTTGGCTGGTTTTTGGCCTCCCTTTTTGCGTATAGCCATACACCTAAGCTTCTTACACTGCTGCACCCAGTCCGGATTCTGAGTCACTACAGTATCCCACGCATCTATGTAGATGAGCTGATCCGGATGATGTTCAGCACAATAGGCCTCAACCTGCCTAATCTTTTTTATATCCCAAGTTCCTTCTTCTGGCCACCCAAATGGAAAAGTCGGCCACTCATTAGTGCATAAATTCCTCAACCTATAGTCCTTAAAATCCTCTGGATCGGCCTGGCTTGAAGCCGCCACAAATTTGTCAAAATTCCTCAACATGCATCCTAATGGGGTGTCCTTTTTAGAACCTCCCCCACCCATGGTTCCTACGCGGACCTTCCACCTTGGCCTGAGCACCCGGACACTCAACGGCATACGTCAGGAACCGCAAGGTTTTCAGTCCTTCCTCCCTTTTCCCTCCCTCAGGGAAACTTAGTGATCACCCTTCCTTTCCCCCGGTACCGGCCTTATGTGTGTGTTCCCTAGTGTCTAACTTGACCACTATACTTGCCAGATTTCTGAAGACGTCGGAACAACCTTCGCCCCTGGACTTTCCACCTGGATCCTCCCTGGACTGGTTTCTTGCGAACTTTTCGACTGCGATTGTCCTGGTTCGGGCCCGGCCCAAAGAGGGAAGCACCGCAACCGGTTATGCGGCGGTCGGGGGCCCCCTTCTTCTCGGTTCACGGTGGTTGCCTCCAGTCCCGGTCCCGGACCAGCAATCGGCCTGCCAACAGGGCCTGCCTTGTTGTTATCGGCCCTTCAAAGTAATCACGTCGGGGTCACCAAAAATGAAGTGGCTGACCCCCTTTCCTAGGCTGCAAAATCGGCGGGCACAGGAACAACAAGACAGGCAGTCAGGTTCTTTCAAGAAAGCAGTTTACTTAGAAGTCAAGCAGCTGCCTGGGTCGCCTCCTACGCAACATGGCGCCTGGTGGAAACGACACAGGCCTCAAGCCATGTGGCCTTTTTATACAGTCAAAGGGGTTCGGTTTAGGACCGCCCATTGGTTCAAAGTTGTGGTGCAGTTTAATAAACATCCAATCATCCCCTGCCACCCAAACATCCAATCACCACCCGCCACCCTTGCCAAGCCCCTCCCTAACCCCATACTGCCCCCTATCCCATGAGTACTGGTAACTTCCCCAACTTCCATTTTGTAGTTCCACCTTATTAGAAGTCCAACAACTACATCATTAAGGTCGAATATTGAGAACCCGAAACATATCCTGTCTCTATTCCTGATTTGTACTAGTTCTTCCTGCTTCAACAGCATCCATGATGGACCAGCTACTACATCCAAGATCTTCAGCAAACACATACTACCTGAAAAAAGCAAATCTTGGGTGAAACTGCACATTTGTTTCTTGTTTCCTCTGGAAATGACCAGTTCCAACACATTGATTAAAGCTTACAGTTTGACCACTCCAGTTTGATATTTTGCTGTTGCTGCATGCCTTTAACTCTTTCAGATTTGTGGCAACCCTAAAGCAAACCTATAATGGCGTTTTCTGGACAAGATTTACTCAGAAATGCTTTACCTTTGCTTTCCTTTGAGGTTGAGAAAATATGACTTGCCCAAGCTCATCCAGTAGATTTCCATGGCTGAATAGAGATTTCAACTATTGTCTCCAGAATCATATCAGCCAGTGCAATATCGGCCCATTACACTATGTTGGCTCTGTTCTATAAACTGTTACACAGATAAATTAGTTCTTCTAGACGGAATAAATCTATCCAGATGTTAGGCTATTTGTTGCTCCAATTCTTGGGTCCTCTAAAATGCCCAAACAACCTTTCTGTTGTTGCAGACTATTTCTGGGAATTGCTGGCACCAGATGCAAAATTTTAGGGTGGTTAGATTGAGATTAATCGGAACAATACGTCTTTTTAATTCTCCTTTATTTTTTTAAAGAGTTACAGTGTTCATAGTGCTTTGATGTCCAAGAAAACTCAAAGAGAAAAGTTTTCTTTCAAGCCATAGGTCTACCTTAGCAAACCATGCCTCTGTTGAAAGAAAAACTGTAAACGTCCTAAGTAGTGCAAATCCACAAAATGGCTACAAACAGCCTACTCAAATCTATCTATACACATAATAAAAGTGAAAATGTGTATGTGATGGAGGTGTCTAATTTCCAGACAACCTCCCACCTCCACAAACAGCTTTAGCCCATAGTGCTGAAGAGCCACCAAGGGCCCTCCCTCCAAGGACATTTCGGGTTACAGTGGGCACCATGAACATGTCTCCCAAGCCCTGCCAATGTCCTCTCGAAACACCGCACTGCCCACCACCCAAGTGAAGGCCATTCAGGGACAATTTCATCATAGATGTTCTGTTTTTCCTCCTGAATGGACATCCCAGGGGTCCTTTCTCTCTCCAAATTTGCATAACCCCACCCACTGCCTCTCACTTAACCCTTTCTTACCCATTTCTATAGCACACAGAGAACAGGAATTGATTTGCAACAACTGAACATACTGCAGGGGTTTGTGGGACCGGATCTTGATTTTGGGAGTTGTAGTTCACCTGCATCCAGCTATGCTGTGACCCCCCACCAACAATGGACCAGGACCACACTTGGAACAGAGAAGCCCCAAGATCAGTGAAAAATACTGGTGGCCTTTGGGGAAAATTCTCCTTGATTTGATGGAGTTGTAGTTCATCTATATCCAGAGAGCACTGTGAATTGAAACACTGATGGATCTGCTGGACCAAACTTGGCTCACAGACCTGATATGCTGAAATTTGATAACTGGAGGGGGCTTTTTTGAGGGGGGGCGATGTTCCTTTCTGGGAGTTGACCCCCCCCCCCGGCAGTCAATTTAAGAAATAATTTATAGGGAGAATCTGCTCACTACAACCAGAGAAACAGTGACCTCCACTGATGGACCTGGACCAAACTTGGCACACGGTACCCCCATGACTAACTCAACCTACTGGAGGGGTTGGAGGAGACTGGTTGGAGGAGACAACCTACTGGAGGGGTTGCAGGAGTTGTAGTTTACCCTACAGCCCAAGAGCACACTGAACTCCATTGATGATGCATCTAGAGCAAACTTGTCCAACATAGCAAACTTTAAATACTCATGGCATTTTTAAGGGTTAACCCGGCATGATGTGAGTTGTAGTTCACCCACAACCTTATGCATTTTGTACAATTTAAAAATTAACTTTTTCAAATAACCCGGGCAACGCCGGCTACCTGAGCTAGTAAATAAATATAAATGAAACAAAGAACACACAACCAACAAAAATTAAGAATTCAAGCTTATTGTTGTTTATTCTTTCAGTCACTTCTAACCCTTCGTGACCTCATGGACCAGCCCATGACAGAGCTACCTGTTGGCCGTTGTCACCCCCAGCTCCTTCAAGGTCAAGACAGTCACTTCAAGGATACCATCTATCCATCTTGCCCTTGGTCTGCCCCTCTTCCTTTTTCCTTCAATTTTCTCCAGCATTATTGTCTTCTCCAAGCTTTCCTGCCTTCTCATTATGTGGCCAAAGTACTTCACCTCTAATATCCTTCCCTCCAGTGAACAGCTGGGAATTATACAGTCAGGAAGTTCTTCCTAATGTTCAGGCAGGTTTGTTGGGGGGTGAAGGAAAGCAATATAGTTTTGCCTGCCTTGTACTTTGTAATGTATCTCCCAACTGGGTTATCTGAGTCCATCCTGCCACATAATCCAGTTCAATGTGGGTTTTCTATAGCTGTGTGGAAGGGGTCTAAAAATAAACTCTCAGTTTACTGGAACTCAAGCAACTAGAACTCTCATATGTGAAAGAAGGAGAATTATGAATAAGGGAGAATTATAATCATGAGCAGACAGAATGCTGCAACTGGCACAAAAATAAAATCACAGAAACAATATTGCATTCACAAATATGTTTTTAAAGCACAGTGAAACTGTGTTAAATTTGATAATATCTCTCTTCATTTGTCTTTAATTACTGTATTTCAATATTAATATCAAGCCAATACAGAGTGTATGGTATGGTATAGTATGGGGTATAGTATTAGCTAGGCCTATTTTTAGTACCAACTCTCAAACAACCAGAAACTGCATTTATCCGGCATCTACCAATCCAGGAAGGGACTGGCAAATAGTATTGCTTTCATAAGAAGTCGCCATAAGTTGACAGTTAACTCGAAGCATGCATACACATACATGACCTCAGCAATTGTTTTTCCTCTAGACTGAGTGACAGGCTCAAGTTTCTCAATCCCTGTAGTAAAGGACAATAACAAGATTTTATCAGGAACTGGCTGAATTAGCTGTTTTTGTTATAGATTTTCTCTGCCTGCCTTCTATTTAATTTGAAACATCTGTTTAAAAGCCTGGGAGTATATGCCAAGAGATAATCCATTACTCCTAAAATATTCCAGAGACATAATGGTGAGTGTTGGGGTTTTGTTTGTTTGTTTGTTTTGGTTTTTTGAGGTGGGGGCAATGCAGAAGACATTTATCAAATAAGATAATAGAGGATTGTATAAGGAAGATTTTCAATTCATTTCTAACCAGTAATTGTGTACAATAATGTTAAAATAACCTGTCCAGAAAAATTGGCAACATCTCCAATAATATCACTGTGGCTTAATTAACCAAACAATCAAGTTACTAAGCCCAAGTGCTGGCAAATAGTCCTAAAATTGACAAACTGTTTTTTCAGACAAATAAAAATGTAGCCAGAAACTCTTTAAAATTATGGAAAAATATGTCAGCTTCAGTACAGGAAAGTTAACTCTGGTTTGGCTCCATTATACAGCACTCCAACGTTATAAGCATGTTTATAAGCATATTGCACTGATGCCAGCATACCCTGCAACATTTCTCACATGAAAACCAGGAAACTGGCGTTTGGAACTATCAACAAAACACCATTTGAGGAAGACAATGTGATACATTGGGCCTCAAAGTTTGCTGGGGATAGGGCAAGTATATAAACCCAGGCTCGGGGGCCTAATGCGGCCCCTCGGGCTCTTTTCTCAGGCCCTCTTTTCTCTCACCATCCTATCCTTCCTTTCTCTTTCCTTCCTCCTTCCCTCCCTCTTTCTCCTTCCCTTTCATCCTTTCCTCCTTCCTTCGTTCCCCTCTTTCCTTCCCTCGCTTCCTTCCTCTTTCTCTCCCCTCCCTCCTTCACTTTTATCCTTTCATCCTTTCTTCCTTCCCTCTCTCCCTCTTTCTCCTTCCTTCCTTCCTTATTGTCTTTCCTTCCTTCCTTCCTTCCTTCCTTCTTTCCTCCCTCCCTCTTTCTCCCTCAATCCATTCCCACCCTTTTGTCCTTCCTTCCCTCCCTTTTGTCTTTCTTTCCTTCTCTCTTTCCTTCCTCCTTCCCTCCCTCTTTCTCCTTCCATCTTTCTCTTCTACTCTTTCTTCCCTCTCTCACTCTTTCTCTTTCTTTCCTTCCTTCCCTGTTGTCTTTCCTTCTCTCTCTCTCTCTCTCTCCTCCCTCCCTTCCTCTTTCTCCCTCAATCCATTCCCTACACCTTCCTTCTTCCTTCTGTCCCTGCCTCCCTCCCTTTTGTCTTTCCTTCCTTCTCTCTTTCCTTTCTCCATAAAATTAAAAAACAAACAAACAAATAACCCCCTTAATTATTTACATGAGAAAACACCTCTGTGGGAATCTCTAGGTATCTGGCATGACCGACTTCTGCCAGAAATTGACCACATATTTGCAATGGAGGAACTACAGCTGCTTAAATAAGGAGTCTTCCAGTTGACCATAAATCCCACTGGGAGACCTAGATATTTCCAGAAAAAATATATTAATAAAATCCACAAATAATCAAATCTGCAAAAGTTAAATTTGCAGATGTGAAGGACCAACGGTATGAAACTGGAAAATATACCCGGGGGAGGGGAGGCAGAGTGGCCTATTTCCTCTGGCTGTCTTACTAAGAAAAGCAGAGGAAGATACAGGCATACGTCAGTTAACAAAGTCTTCGACCAAGAATCTCCAAGTCTTTTTGTATCTGTCTTAATCTTTAGATTTATTCATTACTCTCTATAGTGAGTTTCTGTTCACTGCATTGGGCTGGTTAGGACTACTGCATACACCTATTTAAAAAAACCAATGGGTTTCCATGCTGAAGCACAAATTCGAACCCTGGCCTCCAACATTGCAGTCTAATGCTGAAACCACAATACCATATTGGGTCTCTTGTTTGCTATGGGGAAAAAACACAGCCAACACTATGGACGGGATATTTGAAAGTGTGCCAAGAAATATACTGCACATTCAGTAAATCAGTGCATCCAACCTTGCATCAAGATATACTCAGATGCAATGCACACTCACTTACCATGAGCTTAATCCAGGAAAAATAAATATGCCTTGTATGTTCAAAGTACTCAACCAATGAAGAACTTCATCACTTGTTGTCATCATTTCTGTAACAACTGTGTTTCATTGCCTCAGTGAGACAGCTTTTAAGGTGAAAGGGATAAGTATCTTTATATGCATATCATCCTCACTTGATATAAAAAGATGTGTTTGTACAAAACAACAACCCTCCTGACCAAGGAAACATAAATAAAACAGAGACAGCACAAGATGATAAGATGATACAGGAAATGGTTCAGGAGTAGCATCATAAACAGCAGTGTATTAATCTTCAGAGGTCAGATGCTGAAAAGTCAGTACCTAGAAAGGAATGCAATGCAACCGCATAAACATTGGAGCTGCAATGCATCATGAGTCCTTCAGGCAAGAGTTGAGGCAGAAACAGGAGGGAACACCTTAGCTGGTTTTGCCCTACCATTTAGAAATTAGGGCATTTTATTTATTTGTTTACTTACTTATCTTGCCTTTCTCCTGATACAAGGACTCAAGGTGGTTACAGAGAGATTCAAGGCTTTACATTTGGAATATATTTGAAGGTAATCTGTCCCACATCCCTGAGCAATTGACTACATATAGGGCTGGGCTGGTAGCACAATTGGTTAATCACCTGCAATAAATCACTGCTGACCATAAGGTGGCAAATTTGAAGCCCGAGTAAGGGTTGACCACCTGACTGTTAATAGCTGTTAAAAAATAGCTGTTAAAAATTGCCCAGCTCACTGTCAACCTAAGCAGTTCAAAACCAGCTGTGAGCTGTGAGTAGAGGAATTAGGAACTACTTAAAGCGGGGAGGCTAATTTATGACACCATAAAAATGCTGGAGAGCTAGGAGGAAATACTATGTTCAAAAAGGCTCGACGTCATAGTGGACAAAGCAACAGCTAAATCGAGCAACCTCCAGGATCCGAAGTGGAAGAACTGCTGAATGGCCTCTATCTGTCTTTATGTCTTGTATGTCAAAAATGGCATTGAATGTTTGCTGTATATATGTACATTGTGATCCGCCCTGAGTCCCCTTTGGGATGAGAAGGGCTGAATACTGTAAATAAATAAATAATATTTACAACTGCACACTGATGCAAAGACTTGGTATTTCTTTCTAAAGCAGAGTAATAGAGAAAAGCAGCTGGGACTGTGCAGAAAGGTGAAGTTTTAAAACAGCAATAGAGAAGGATTAAGTCACTTTGTTTCTCTCAGTCATAGAAATGAAAGCAGAATACAAATGAATACATAATAGTAGCAGCAGCAACAACAACAGCCTATGCAAGCTGCACTGCAGACTTGAAATGGTTAATGTAAACCAGTAGTTCCCAGTCTGTGATCTGTGGACCACCAGTGGTCCAAAAGAACAAAAATGTGGTCCGTGGCCTCACCATTACTACACCATTGCAACTAGAGCTAATGATTTCGCAAAACTCTCCTACGGTGCCAAAGCTTATTAAATATGGTTTTCTGTGGGTGTGCAGATGGCGACTACTGGATGGCATATGTATCTAGAGCGGATGTAGGCCCTTCCACACAGCTATATAAAATTCCACATTTTTCTGCTTTGAACTGGGTTATATGGTAGTATGGACTCAGATAATCCCGTTAAAAGCAGTTATTGTGAATGATTTGCCTTGATATTCTGGGTTATATGGCTGTGTGGAAGGGCCCTTAGTCTCTCCAATGCAATTTTCTGAATCAGCACCCTAAATAACCAAACTGAATCTAAGGGCCCTTCCACACAGTCCTATATCCCAGAATATCATGGCAGAAAATAGCACAATATCTATTTTGAACTGGGTTATCTGGATTAAATGTGGGATTTTTTGCCTTGTTATTCTGGGATATAGGGCTGTGTGGAAGACCCCTAAAGTTGACCAAAACTGATTCTAATATTGGTGAGTGGTCCGTGGTCAAGTGGTCCCTGGCCAAAAAAGGTTGGGAATCACTGATCTAAACAAAGGTTTACCATCTCAGGGCCCTTCCACACAGCCCTATATCCCAGAATATCAAGGCAGAAAGTCCCACAATATCTGCTTTGAAGTGGATTATCTGAGTCCACACTCAAAATAATGTGAGGTTTTCTGCCTTGATATCCTGGAATATAGGGCTGTGTGGAAGGGCTCCCAGTAGACGATTAAATATTTATCCAAGTCCAATGGATGAACATAGGTGACAAACAAACATGAAGGAGCAATGGCACAACATTTGACTATTATTATATGCACCTCAGTTCTCTGACCACTGAAGTTTGGAGGATTTAATCATATTTAATCTTTGACTGAACAACAGAAACGTGTCAGACAAAATGTTGGTTTTTGCCTGAAACACCTTCACTTTTCTTATTTTTAATATTTTTTGCCTGATGAAGAAACCAGTAGAATTTCCAAAGCTTGTGTTATGTGTTTTATGAATTTTGGTTGGTATTGCTCTGCTCTAAATTGTGGGTTTTGTTTTGGTGTATGGCCAACTTGGACGCCTTCCACACAGCTGAATTTTCTGCTTTTAACTGGAATATATGGCGGTGTGGACTCAGATAAACTGCTTCAAAGCAGATATTGTGGGATTTTCTGCCTTGATATTCTAGGTTACATGGCTGTGTGGAAGGGCCCTTAGCTACTCCTGAATGTGATACCTGGAGTTAGCTTCCTCTGGAAAGAAGTCCCTGCAAACTTATGTAATATTTATAACTATCTGTACCACACTTGTGAAGCACTCCAACTGACAGCCAAAATACCTCTGTCCTGAATAAGATGATGAGAGTAAGGCAACCCTCATACGGTTCTTCCTATATGCCACTTAAAACCGTGGGGTGCCTCTTTTTTACTTTTCTTTTTAACTCACAGCTAAAGTGCTCAGCAGGGATCTCCTTTGTGGTTCTCAGCGCCTTTCCATACAGCTGTATAGCACAGAATATCAAGGCAGAAAATCCCACAATATCTGCTTTGAACTGGGTTATCTGAGTTCACACAGATAATGTGGGATTTTATTCAGCTGTGTGGAAGGGGTCTCAGAATAAGGATGAGACACCTTCTAACCTTCCCAAACCATTTACCAGTAGTTTTCCTAAGAAACTATGGTTTTACCATGTACTTCTGCTAAGGGAATCTGTTTTGCATTTGTGCTCCTTTTCAAACTCCACAATTATAACGTACCATCCAGAAACCCAGATAATAGTCAGAAGGATCTAAAAATAATCCTATTTATTACTCATGCTCCAGACAAAGTTAATTACTTCAGCCTCTCACTGATAAAATGACTGAGCTTTGGATCAGTTATACGCATTGTCTGTTAAGCCCCGCAACAAACAACAGGGCTCCATGTGATACATGTAATAAAAGACAACAAAGCCCTGCTTGCATGCTTATAGCCTAAAACACACACACACAAAAGCCCTGTCTCAGACTCGTAAGTCAGTCTGGCATTTGCCCGATGGGTGGAAACAGACCACTACCCTTGAAGGATGGGGAGTACCTAAATAGCACTGATATAATATGCTCTTAGCAAAAACCCAAGCATGCCTAAACAGGCTGCAGCATCTGGCATATCCAGTTTTATTTCTACTTTCATGTGACAGCCACCATTTTACAATCAACATGCTCCTGGCTTAAAAACTGTGATGTCATCCTTTGAAAATGGTCCCAGCTTTCACAGCTAGCACATTTCCTTATGGGCTTTAAATTCATTATAAGAAAATGTTCATATGTCCTGTATTCAACTTCCTTATAAGACAACTGCCTACTTGTATTAATCAATACTTTTATCAAACAGTTCCTAGGAATTCTATTTTACCCAAGTAACATATATGATCAGTATTTCACAACAAAGGGTTTACAAACAACATTTAAAGACAGTAAATAAAGAACAACACTCAGAGAACAGGGGATTTCCTGACAGGAAACAATCAGGGCCAGCTAACACCTCCCAACAAAGGATTCCACCAGGCAGGAAGCAGCCAGGCTTTGAAGATGCAAGGCCGTTCAATACTAATCAAGGTGGCCAATTGCAACATTCACACTTGCCTCAAACAGACAAGAGTTCTTTCTCCCGTCCTGGACATTCCACAGATATATAAACCTCATTTGCCTAGTTTCCAACAGACTTCACAACCTCTGAGGATGCCTGCCATAGATGTGGGCAAAACGCCAGGAGAGAATGCTTCTGGAACATGGCCATACAGCCTGGAAAACTCACAGCAACCCAATATTTAAAGAGATGACAAAGTGATTGTGCATCAATACACAAAGTGATTGTGTTTCCCTATAATTAAAATAATCAGAAATTCAATATCTGAAATAATCTAAAATTATCCAAATGAGACAGCAACTCCTTTGCTTTCTGACAGTTCAATGTACATAAATACTGTGTAATGCCCAAAATGATTAAAATAGTGTGCATAAAATTACCTTCATGTTAGGAATATAAGGTATATATAAAACACCAAAAAAATCCTTGTATTTAGACATGGGTCCATTCTCCAACATATCTTATTATATATATGGAGGTACTCCAAGATCCAAACAAAATAAATAAATCCAAAATACAGAACACTTCTGGTCCTGAGCATTTCAGATAAGGGACACTCAACTTGTATTGGTGGACACATGAAGTGCACAACTGGCAGAACAAGGAGCAAGGTGCATTACTTTTCCCCATGTTTTATCTAAGAAGTTCAAACAGCTGAGTTCATTATGGAAGCTATCAAAACACGTTCTATATTGAGTCCATAATTCTTTGGTGGGGCCACTTCCTCTTACCGAGTCCATCAAATTCAGCTTTCTTTGAAGATTTTAGTTCTCTAATGGGCCACATGCTGGCATATTGTGTAACACGTTAGATTCTCACTCATTGTTCCCCAATTTGCAAACAATACATTTTCCGCCACAATTATGATTGTTGGAACAGATCAAAAATATAAGAACAGCTTAGCACCACCTAGCCCATCTTCCTATTAACCCAGAGGAAGCAAACAAGTATCTCTGAGAAGACCACATGTGTGATCCCACTGCAACTGGTATTCTGCAGGGTTTGGATGACAACTCCTAGGATCCCACAGCCTCTATGACTTCCAGTTACAGAGTTGAAAAGTACAAAGGTGTACTTTTCAAAAGTTAACATTCCAAGTTCTTGTATTCAGAACATGATGCCAATCATCTTGGCAAGGAGTTGAAGTCCAAAACACCTGGAGGACCCCAGGTTTGCCCATGCCTGATATATAGACTCCTTCTTCTGACTCAAGTTCGGAAACCAGCGTCTCATGACAATGCTTCAATACTCACTGCTGGTGTGGAAGAAGGCATCACTGCTAGCATCAGCAGGAAGAACAGAAATGTCATTGTGTCCTATGAGGAAGGAAAGACAGATTTACTTGGCTGAAGACTAAGGTAACTAAAAGGATGACAGTTCATGGCCTTGAAACCTGAAACATCTCCTTTAGATATTCCTACTGTGAGGAGAGGGGTTTTTGAAGCGATCAGTTGAACATAGAGGGTGCAGTAGGATAAAACCAAGCGGTTGAGGAAATGATAAGGAAACAAGAAACATTGGGATTATTAAGTCTTGATTAAGAACTTAAATGACAGATACAACATGAAAATAAGAGAAGCCTGGTTTGGAGAGATACCAATTTTGGTCACAAAAATTGAGTTGGAATGCCTTTGCACAGGTGCATCAGCAAGATCTGAGTTGTATTGGTGTACAGTGGGGGGAGGGGTGTTTAGTCAGATACCAATTGTACAAGTTAAAAATCGGACAATGTGATTTTCTGGATGTGTTTTCTCATGTTGTCTCTCATAGTTGAGGTCTACCTATGATGTCAATTACTGGCCTCTCTCATCTTTTGAAGTGGAAGAACTTGTACAATTGGTATCTGACAAAATAGTTTTTTCCTCACTGTATGAGCCCAGTGTTCCGTTAGGTAATGAACTAATGCAGATTCATATAAGAATTATGCCTGGTAGATCAATAGGTACCGCTCCAACAGGAAGGTAGCGGTGCTCCATGCAGTCATGCCAGCCACATGTCTACGGACAACGCCGGCTCTTCGGCGTAGAAATGGAGATGAGCACCAACTCCCAGAGTTGGATACAACTGGACTTAATGTCAGGGGAAAACCTTTACCTTATATATATAAAATCTGAATTCTATGGAAAAACTCCCACTGATACAGGGCTTAGACGCAAAACATGCTTTGTGTTTATTTGGATTTTCTTTTTCAATGGAGAAATTGTGCAACTGAAATGTCACTTTTAAAAAATCCTGCAAAGGGGAAGTGGTGCAGCTGAGAGAAGTTCTTTTAAAAGACCCTGCATAGCAGGCATGGGCAAACTTGAGCCCTCCAGGTGTTTTGGACTTCAACTCCCACAATTCCCAACAACTTCAGGCCCTTTCCTTTCCCCCCTCAGCAGCTTAAGTGGAAGAGGCCTGAGGCTGTTAGGAATTGTGGGTGTTCAAGTCCAAAACACCTGGAGGGCCCAAGTTTGCCCATGCCTGCTACATAGTATATTTCTCTCTCATCATTAAGAGCAATATATATTTGAGAAAATGAAAGGGTCATTATTTGCTGTTGCACCCTATTTGTGAAATGACTGGAGATTGGGTTGATTAGAAGTGTAATCAACCAAATGTTTTGAATCGTTGTCTGAGAGATAGCAACCAAGGATCCTGGCACATGTGCCTGGGGTATCAGAGCCGTGTTACGCAACCAGCGTAGCGCGGGTTCCAGCTATCAGACTTTTACTGGTTTCTGCATAGCATAACCTCAAACATTTCACAGATAAAAAATAGCACACACGTGGTCACACAACATCTGACTGTGATCCAGATGTCAAAAGTTATTAATGAGGAAGAACATTATAAAAGTCGGGCGAGGTCGATTCCTACCTCTCCTCTCTTGCCTGTGTGTTAATTGAGTGCCAACAAGTTTTGGACTTTGAACTTAGCCTACAGGGAAGGGCACGATTCTCCCATCATCACCCATTTCCTCCATCTTGCTTAAGCAATTGAGTGCAAACTACGTTTTGGATTTTGAATTCAGTTTGTACAGCTGAAGAAAGTTGATGAACAAAGGATAATGGGAGGAAGAGTAGAAAGAAACTAAATCCAGATTGATTGAGAAGTCTCACATTTCGATATTTCTGATTTTATACTGTTAACCCAACCTGAAGAGCTGGTTAAAAGTCTCTGATCATACCAATAGTTGATTAATGGGGGGGGGGGGGACGGGACGGGACACAATATAAGTTCTGAATTGTTGCTGAATTTATGCTTTGAGTACACATCCAGTATCCTATTCAGCCTCCCTAAGTAATACCCCCACCAGTGAGTGTTCATTCCAAGATCTCTGTAAACAGAGACGTTACAATGTGTTGTCAAAGGCTTTCATGGCCAGAATCACTGGGTTGCTGTGAGTTTTCTGGGCTGTATAGCCATGTTCCAGAAGCATTCTCTCCTGACATTTCGCCCACATCTATGGCAGGCATTCCCAGAAGTTGTGAGGTCTTTTGGAAACTAGGCAAGTGAGGTTTATATATCTGTGGAATATCCTATGTAGGAGAAATAACTCTTGTCTGCTTGAAGGAAGTGTGAGTGATACAGTTGACCACCTTGATTGGCATTAAATGACCTTGCAGGTTCAAACCTGGCTGCTTCCTGCCTGGGGGAATCTTTTGTTGGGAGGTGTTAGCTGGCCTTGATTGTTTCATGTCTGGAATTCCCCTGTTGTTTGAGTGTTGCTCTTTATTTACTGTCCTGATTTTAGAGGTTTTTTTAATACTGGTAGCCAGATTTTGTTCATTTTCATGTTTTCCTCCTTGCTGGTGAAATTGTCCACATGCTTGTGGATTTGAATCGTGTCAGAGATGTTACATAT
This sequence comes from Anolis sagrei, assembly GCF_037176765.1. Taxonomy (NCBI): domain Eukaryota; kingdom Metazoa; phylum Chordata; class Lepidosauria; order Squamata; family Anolidae; genus Anolis; species Anolis sagrei. The sequence continues at coordinate 286,099,547 of NC_090021.1, read as the reverse complement.
TATTCAAAACATAATATCAACACTATAGGTTCTGGACAGGACAACCACCAAGTCAGAAATTAAAATAAATTGAAAACAAGGTCTCACTGCAGCAGCACCTGTCTCTTGTATGCTATCAAAGTGACTCTAAATCAAGAGATTTCTACAGCTGCTGCAAAATGTCCTTGGTGATTTTGTTGTGAGCCACCCGTCTTACATCTGAGCAGGGGGTTGTGTATGAATGGAGAGTGGAATAATAGATAATCTCATTTTCTCTCTACTTTCACACAGCTGGTCACTTTATATAACATGTTATAATCTGCAAAAAGCATGCATATAGGCTGTGGCAATGGATTAGTGCCAAAGTACTGCTTGTTGCCATCTATTCTCACATGTTGTATAAACTGTGATCATCTGTTCTCCCCACTACCATATGTCTGTGTTTCTAAGATAGTTAAGATCCTCGGGAGGAGAAACATTTTTGCTTTTGGAATTCTGAAAGGAGGAAGTTCTTACACTGATGATTGTGAAGAAACAATTGTAATACATTGTGATTAGATCCAAACAACATAATGCACAGATTTCAAGACACTCTGTGGAGACACTCCTACCTTTTGTATGCACAGGGACAGGCTGCTGTCCTTGAGTGACTTCAAGTCCCTTCTGATTTATGGCAATCTTAAAGACATCCTATCATGGGATTTTTTCTGGCAAAATTGTTAAGAGGGAATTGTTTTTACCTTCTTGTGAGGCTTATTTATCACATCAGAAGCGAAGCGGTCTGACCTCACAACCTCGGAGGATGCCTTCCATAGATGCAGATGAAATGTCAGGAGAGATTGCCTCTAGAACATGGCCATATAGCCCAAAACAACCTACAACAACCCAGTGATTCCAGCCATGAAAGCCTTCGACAATACAAGCAATTATTTGTTTCCAACATGCCAGAGACCAGCTCCATATTGGTGTCCATTTATTAGAACTATGTCTTTCTTTCTTTCCTGGAAAGTCGCCAGGAACAAGCAGACAATGGCTCAGATTCAGGGACAACTGCTTTGAGTAGCATGTCTTCAGAATGCAATACCATAAAACACAATGGATAGACACTAGAAAGAAAGATTCTGGGATCTCCCTCCTCTTGAGCAGGAGGGTTTTCCAGTTCTTTACAGGTTTCCTGGATCCAAACCAGTAGTAATATTTCCTTTCCTGACTTCTTTTTAAAGTTTTCACCAATCAACATTTAGCACAGTACAAGGGGCAAATTTCTCATCCATCCACAACCTATGGGGCCTTATTTTCAACCATTTAAAATATTTAGATATAATAAGAAAATCTTAATCAAGACCTATACACATGCTTTCCCATCTATGTAAGACAGTTTAGAAAACAAACAGTTTTTTTTTCATGCCAGGAGTGACTTGAGAAATTGCAAATCACTTCTAGTGTGAGAGAATTGGCCGTCTGCGAACATGTTGTCCAGGGGATGTCCAGATGTTTTACCATCCTGTGGGAGGCTTCTCTCACTTGAGAAGCTGGAGCTGACAGAAGCTCACCCCACTCTCCAAATTCAAACTGCCGATCTTTCAGTCAGCAGTCCTGCCGTCACAAGGGTTTAACCAATTGCACCACGGCGGGCTCAACAAACACAGTGCCCTGAACCTTTCTGCTCCCATCCATCACATGAATAATGAAGACAGATCAAGTGCTATGTTGTTGGGTGTCTTACAATAAAACATTAGACCCTAATGAATCACAAAGACTATCTTGGTTTCATCTCTGTGTAGAGAATGACAGAGTCCTTAGGCCTGGGAGCTCAGACATGGTCCTCCAGCTATTAATATATATATATAGTTTTGGGAGTGTGCATTAGCACAAACTTTCTTGGCAGTGCACTGTGATATGAAAGGAAATATGTGAGGGACTAACCGCTTTGCATCAGAAAAAAAACATAACATTATGATGGGAAATAAAGACTGTTTGTTCTTTGAGGAATCACCACAGCATTACTGAGCCCAAGATAGAAACAGAAATATACTATCAAAGAATTTGTGTAAGGCCACTCCTAAATACAAGGAAAATAATCTCTGCTGCACGGATCACATAAAACAAATATAGCTAAGTTCAAGAAAATATGGCAAAAAAATTGGGATGTATCTCTGCAGTAAAAAAAAAAAATAACTCCCTGCGCTTTGAGTGCATGATAGGTAAAGGTAAAGATTTTCCCTTGACATTAAGTCTAGTCGAGTCCGACTCTGGAAGGTGGTGCTCATCTCCATTTCGAAGCTGAAGAGCTTTGATTTGACGTCTCAAAGAATTGGTGCAGCTAGCACACTAGTATTTTTTTTTGTGGGAAAATGCACTCCTTGCCACTCCTGAAAGCTGAATTAAACCTTGCAAAATGGTAGTGAGCTACTGTTTTCCTAATTGAGCTGGAGATTTGGACATATACTTTTTTCTTGCCTGATCCCCAAAGTGATCCGCAAAACTGGAGAATCCACAACCTTGTCTCTGGACTGAAGATGGCCAACCAAATCTGGAGACTCGGGGCCAAACACTCATGTTTGCCAACTCTAGGAAGACTACTGGAAAAGGGATTTTATTAGGAGTTCACATCTTTGCTGATGTGACAACAGTTGGTAATATTTATTATTTATTTATTTACAGTTCTTATATTCCGCCCTTCTCACCCCGCAGGGGACTCAGGGCGGATTACAGTAAACACACATATATGGCAAACATTCAATGCCAGTTTGACAAACAACATTTAACAGACAAAGGCTATTTAACTTTTTTTTTTCTGGCCGCCAGGGGAGCTGCTGCTTTTCATCGTCCATCAACGACACCGATGAAGTTCTTCCGCATTCCACATTCCCCGGAGTCTTCTTTCTTTATGGCCTCATAAATTAGTTAAATTTAGCCTCCCACACAAGGTGGTCCCTTATTTTCCTACTTGACAGATGCAACTGTCTTTCGGGTTGCAAAGGTCGACAACGGGCTACACAATGGCTGGACACCCACTCCAGCCCGGGCTGGCTTCGAACTCATGACCTTTTGGTCAGAGTGATCTTAATGCAGCTGACACTCAGCCAGCTGCGCCACAATCCCGGTGCTTTGAAAATACTTTGAAAAGATCTTAGATGTAAGCATGAAGAGAAGCACAGTAAAATATAACCCATGAGGAAGTAGAAGAAGATATTGACGAAAGGAGAGAAGCTGCTGAAGAAGTGACTTAAGATCTAAATAAAATCCTAGTCACAGTATACATTGCTAAATTTTTGTGGTATCTTTCACAATGATTCACATGTTCTGTTGACCTTAATACCAGATTGCTGTCATCATTACACAGCAGAACATAAGGAGTAGAGTTTGGGTCACTGCGTATTGACTTGGTTGAAATAGTATAAAAGGAACTGCTGCCTCGGGATCATCTTTAAGGCAAGAATAATACAACTTCCCTACCCAAGCAGGGCACAATCTTCAGATTCTCTAGTCTGGCTCAGAAGTTTCAGCACCCGCCCTATAAAAAGACACCCCCAGCATATAAGACGATCCTCGACTTTTGAGAAGATTTTCCTGAGTTAAAAAGTAGCCAGAAAATATAGTACTTTTAAGGAGAGTTGCATACTATGTTAGAACCAAGGTCTGGAAATATGATCTTTAGTTAAAAATTAATTAAGCTTTTAATATGAAAAAAGCCACTCTGGATTATTGTTAAAGGAGCTGAAAAGGATCAAAAGCTGACTGTATACATTTTTTAAATGTTACAGATCCTGAAGCAGGGGAGTGTTGTGCCAGCAGGAAATATTAATTCCAAGTGAATTGCGAACTGCATACATTCTTGGCCTGAAGACAGTTCCAGGTGGTTGTGATAGTTTTCATTAAAACCAGGCTCAAAGACACCCCACAATCATGACGCCCAACATACGTGGGAAAGGGACTTTAATCCTTATGCCCCCTGCCCCATTCTGAAAAATACATATGCATACATGACAAGGAGCAATATTCAAAAAGAGTTTATTAGGGCCAACTATAAATATACAAGATATGCAAGTTTTTGAATTCTCTAAAATTCTTCATCAGGCATTCTAAAGAACTCAAAAGCAATTCATTTATCTGAATTATCTGTCAGAGTGCTGGACCACTCTGACAACCACCATGTCAGACTACACAGAGAAGCCACTGAAATCCACGAGCATGTGGACAATTTCAGCAGAAAGGAGGAAACCATGAAAATGAAGAAAATCTGGCTACCAGTATTTTAAAACTATAAAATCAGGACAGTCAATAAAGAGGAACACTCAAACAACAGAGGAATTCCTGACATGAAACACCTCCCAACAAAGGATTCCCCTAGGCTGGAAGCAGCCAGGCTTTGAAGCTGAAAGGCCATTCAGTGCTAATCAATGTGGCCAATTGCAACATTCACACTTGCCTCAGGCTGACAAAAGTTCTTTCTCCCACCCTGGACATTCCACAGATATATAAACCCAATTTTCCTAGTTTCCAACAGACCTCACAACCTCTGAGGAAGCCTGCCATAAATGTGGGAGAGATGTCAGGAGAGAATGCTTCTGGAGCGTGGCCATACAACCTTGAAAACTCACAGCAACTCAATTAATGTATAGTTTATCCTGATAAAGACATTACCTCAGCATTGCATTTTGGACATTGTTATGTCAGCATCATTAGTATCACATTCACTACACCTTGGAAGCTTTTGTCTGAAAAGAAAGACTAAAGCATCTTTTACATATGGATATTATGTGACTATATATGGCTATCCCAGCCTAGATTTATTTATTTTTTTTTGCATGATTCATTCACAGGCAGTTTTCCATTGCCTTTTCCTCTTAGACTATGAGACCTGTATAAGATCACTCAGGTCCCATCTACACTGCCATGTAATCCTGTTCAGCTCATTTAATCTGACTCTGAAACTATATTATATCAAAGTGTAGATCCAGCTTCAGTGAGTTTCCAGGTCTGAGTGGAGATTTTTATCCCGGTCAACGTGAGTCCTAGTCCAAGGACCTCGTCACATCCTAAGACTCAGACAAGCAATTATGAAGTGACTAGATAAGATCCACAAATGGAACACTGTATTGCTTAAATATCAAAGCCAGAATAATCATAGTATTTCTGATTTTATATGGATGCTTTAAAAAGACAGATAGTGAAGAAAGCTGATAGGATGATCTGTTCATTTGAAGCATGGTACCACAGGAAAGTTCTGCAGGTATAATAGACTGCGGAAAGGAAAAATGAATGGGCTTAAGAGAAAATTAACTCTGAATTTTTACCAGGAGCCAAAATGACTAAACTAAGACTATCTATCATATGTATTGTCGAAGGCTTTCATGGCTGGAATCACTAGGTTCTTGTGGGTTTTTTCGGGCTATAGAGCCATGTTCTAGAGGCATTTCTCCTGACGTTTCGCCTGCATCTATGGCAAGCATCCTCAGAGGTAGAGGTAGAGGTAGAGGTGACCTCTACCTCTGAGGATGCTTGCCATAGATGCAGGCGAAACGTCAGGAGAAATGCCTCTAGAACATGGCTCTATAGCCCGAAAAAACCCACAAGAAACTATCTATCATACTTTGGACATATCATGAGATGACGTGAAAAGACAGTAATGCTCAGTACAGTGGAAAGCAGGAGTAGAGGAGGAAGACTGAATTACAGGTGGAAAGCCTTGGTCATAAAAGCCTTGGCTTTAAGTTTGCAAAATGGACTCATCATTCATATTATCATCATAAACTGGAGCTAATGTGATGATGAATAAAAAGAACAACATAAACAAATACAGTAATTCTACACAGACAGTAGCTACTCCCTGGGGCCTTGGGCTGAGAAATTAAAATACGAGTATGTTTCTCAGCTCTGCAGCTGGAGATGTCTGTCAGGAGCTGAACCTGGGACCTTTTGCATGGTGTACGTGTGCTCTACTGCTTCTAATTCCTCCCTAAAGATACAGCTTCTTCTGCACTGTACATTTAAGCACTGGGGAAGCTATGCCAATTGAATGCTTGTCTTTCTCATGCAGCTTTGAAAAGACCTACAGCCTCATCCGATGGACAATCTCCTCCCCCATTTCACTGCCTGCCACCATAAAATAACTGCCATCAGATGATGCAGCCATACTTCTGGTCATTGCACCTGCCCCTCCGTCCCCATCACAGAACTACAGATCTACCATTAATTTGGGCTGATCTGTGATCATGCAGAGAAATTGTGAAATTAGCAAAAATAGCGTGAAGGACCTATTATTTTGCCTCAAAATAACATGTGATAGGATGCGTGACAGTCTCCATCCGGTTTTGCCACTCGGCATGGTGAAGTGGGGTGTTTCCATGGGCAGTCCTTAGCAATGAGCTGTCATAATAATAATAATCATCATCATCATCAACTTTATTTATACCCCACCACCATCTCCCCAAAGGGGACTCAGGGCAGCTAACACGAGGCCAAACCCAAAAATAATACAGCAAAGTTAAACACAAAATAACAAAAATTACATCGCAACAAAATACATAAAATAACAAAATAAAATAAACAGTGCCAATCAATATAATAAAAATAAAACACAAAGGACGGGCCAAATTTGCAAAATAAAATGTTAAAACGTTAAAACCCTGGGTGAGATAGGATTAGAAAATAAGTGTATTTATGAGGAAGGAGCCCAAGAAGGAGGAGCAGTGGGATATGACCTTCATTAAGGACAGGGAAAGTGCATCATGAGGACAACTATTGGTGGAAACAAACAAAATGGGTTAAATGGTCACTCTCCAAAGGCACACCAGAAGAGCCAAGTTTTTAGATCTTTCTTAAAGGCTGCTAGTGTAGGGACATGCCTAATCTCACCCGGCAAGTTCCAAAGCCGGGGGGCCACAGCGGAGAAAGCTCCCTGTTTATAGAAATGCATGATTACTCCTTAGCAGATTTCTTTTTTTAAAAAAATAGAAATAACAGATATTGTGGAATCGAGGCATTGGAGAAATGTGATAACTTTCCCCCTCCCCTCATTTGTTTCATATCAAAAGCATTACATAAATTAGTATAAAACTGGAAAAAAAATAGAAGGAGCACAAGTGGCTAAATATCTTTTGACCAGAAATGGGCACCAGCACCCTCATTGTCTGTAGCCTCAAGCTATTCTTTCTCTGTACATGAGGCAGGACATTCTGGACAAGCATACAGGTGTGGAGTTGTCTGTTCTGTTGTCTGTTCCGCTCCACAGTCGCACAAGGTGGAGGATTCTTCTCCGTAGTGCCATTTTGTCAGGTTGTTTTCTGATCTGCCCACTCCACTTCTGAGTCTGTTCAGGGACTTCCAAGTTGCCCATTCTTAGTTTGCCCCTCATGAAAAAATAACACAAAAAACCACGGAGGGTGGAAACTTCTTGGCTGTGTATGATGAGGAAGATATTGGGTGCCTATGGGAAAGCACTCCAAAGTTTGATACGTCTGATGGGAGGAAAAGTCATGAAATGGGTTGACAGAGGACTGAAAGGTACTCTCCTTTCATGATTCCTCTCTTTACTTTATGAAATGATCGCCCTCTCCACTACTGTTTGATAAGGTCCATAGAGTTTCTTTGGGCAGTAGATTTCATACTCATCTTTCTAAATAACCACTAATCATATTTCTAATAACCACTGTGGTGTTCTAGCAAAAAAAGAAAAAATCAGCACTTCGGTCCACACTTAAGGAAGACAGTGCTTGCAGAATTCTTATTCTGGATTTGGTAATTCTTTTCAAGACAAGGTATCACCCTTCTCCAAAATTCACACTAACTTGTCTACAGGATCAAATAAGTACTGTATTTGAGACACCTCAAACGACTATTATTTATTTATTTATTTATTTATTACTTGCACTTATTAACCGCCGCTCTCAGCCCTAGGGCGATTCGTGGCGGTGTACAAAAACATAGAAAAGACAATTTACAATAGGTCAAGACAGCACAACAACATTCTACTACTACATAACATCTACTTATACTAAAAATCCGCTTCGTCTTATCATGGGGTCATAATCAATCTCATAGTCGTAGTCCATTCCGGTCATCATTTCCAATAACATAGCACTCAGTTGAAGGCCATCTCGAAAAGCCATGCTTTCAGGCCCTTACGAAAGGCCATGAGGGAGGGCGCCTGTCTAACTTCAGCAGGGAGGGAGTTCCACAGCCGGGGGGCCACCACCGAGAAGGCCCGCTCTCTCGTCCCCGCCAGGCGTGCCTGTGAGGCAGGCGGGACCGAGAGAAGGGCCTCCCCAGATGATCTCAAGGTCCTCGTGGGCTCGTAGGCCGAGATGCGGTCTGCAAGGTATTTTGGGCCGGAACCGTTTAGGGCTTTGTAGGATAACACCAGCACCTTAAATTGGGCCCGGTAGCAGTTGTTCATCCCAACATTTTAAACCGGCAGCAGCATGAAAAACCATCTTAGAGCCAGTTTCAGCCTATGATGACACTGCTGGCTGGTTGCCTCGAGCAGAGAAGAAGCTGTTCAGCTGTTGGCATTTAAACATGATGATAAATTTTCATGTAAGTGCAGTTTGAACTAAAAAGAACTACAACAGCTCTTTACAAGGATCTGAGCACATACGAGAAGGCTGGTGGACAATGAAACTAACTTACTTAGAGCTCATCTACACTGTTGAATTGATGCAGTTTGACACCACTCTAACAGCTATGGCTCAATGCTATGGACTCATGGGAGCTATAGCTTTGCAAGGGCTTCTCTGCCAAAGGATTCTGGTGCCTCACCAAACAAATGCTCTCACTGAGCTATAGCAGTTAAAGTGGTGTCAAACTGCATTACCTCTACAGTATAGATGCACCTTAATAGTACAGTTTTCCCAGTATGTGAACTCTTCCCTTGCCATTCAAACAAGATTTTCTTTACTATCCTATCATACGTGAAAAGTCGTCTAAATGCATGCATTACCCTCTCGGCTGAAATCTGAGAAGATTATCTCAAATGCTGACAATTCAAGATAAGACAAAGCGAGAAACTCCACAAAAGAAATGTCATCATAACATTGGAATAACTGGCAAAGCCACAAATGGGTTAACATTAACATTTAATACACTGCTTTCCTCTCCTGCCTTTGCCAGGGAATCTGCTGTTTGTCAGACTGATGTTCGTCAGAAAGCCATACTTCTTTCTCTCTCCCATCCTGTTTTTAAAACTTTTTATCAAGCTGATGAAGCAACAGGACAAGGCACAAAAGTGAAGCATGGGAGGCATAAGAGAGCAACGAGAGCCAAAGGCTGTGTAATCCAAAGTTAATGCTTACCTGTGTCTGCAGATAACGCCAAGTGAGGCAGGGATGCCACCCTGGGGCTCCACTTGAATATCCCGAAATCCCTAGCCTTCTGCTTCAATCTAACACCCTCCTCTCTTTTCTCTTGCTTCTGTTTGGTTACTAATCCTTACTGCACAGGAAAAGGAGAGTTGGGTTTCATTTAACCCCTTCTGCCACAAAAAGTCCCTCCTCGGTTTTCCTGTTTTGCTTACAAAAGTTGTAATCATGCACATAGGGAAGGCACACACTTTCAAATCCTTTCCCACCTCTTTGACTTGACTATGTGTTGTTGGGTTTTTTTTTTTTTATAAAAAAATACATGTACACTGTTGTTGCACAAGTCATTGCCAGGGTGGGGCATTTCTCAACTTGACTTTTCTTTTACCCGCAAGCAGTACATCAAAAGAGGAGATGAGTCAGTAGATATAACCATCTGTAACTGCAGCCATTGTTTTGTCATCTTCATTGATGTCCTTGAGCCCAAATAACAAGACTATTATTATTGTTGGGGCCCCTTGGTGGCACAGCAGATTAAACTGCTGAGCTGCTGAACTTGCTGACCAAAAGGTTGGTGGTTTGAATCCGGGGAGTGGGGTGAGCTTCCACTGTTAGTCCCAGCTTCTGCCAATTTAGCAGTTTGAAAACATGGAAACGTGAGTAGATCAATAAGTACCACTTCTGCGGGAAGGTAACGGTGCTCCATGCAGTAATGCTGGCCGCATGACCTTGAGGTGTCTGAACAACGCTGGCTCTTCAGCTTAGAAATGGAGATGAGCACCACCCCCCAGTCGGACAAGACTAGACTTAATGTCAGGGGAAACCTTTACCTTTACTTTATTATTATTATCTGAAACACAACAAGATGAGTCCACAGCAAACAAGATCACTCTGCTGGCTGTTGAATTGGATCAAACATCGGACACTTTCCAAGTGTCTTGGACTGTGTGGTGTATAGCCGAATAATGTGTGCAGATCCCAGTAGAGTGGCCTTTTGCAGTTGGCAGATGGTAATTTTGTCAGCGCCGATTGTGTTTAAGTGCAGGCCAAGGTCTTTAGGCACTGCACCCAGTGTGCCGATCACCACTGGGACCACCTTTACTGGCTTGCGCCAGAGTCTTTGCAGTTCCATTTGTGAGCCACATCCATGCTTTTTCTTTGTCAATTTGGCTCTCAATTTTCTCAGGAGCTGTCCATGGAGAGCCTTCTTTTGCCAGTTCTCTCTTCTGCTCTGCATTGTGTTTTTAAAGTATTCACTCTTCGTCTTTTGCACTTTAAGCAGTTTACTACTATTGACTTCCCCCAATGTTGGTTCTCGACTGCCTTTCATATAATCTGCCAGTGCATGATTCTCTTCTTCTACCATTTGTTTCACTTGCAGAAGCCCTCTGCCTCCTCATTTTCTGGGCAGGTAAAGTCTGTCAACATCACTACTCAGGTGTAATGAGAAGAGGATTGTCATCGGTTTTCTTGTTTTTCTGTCCAGATCATGCAGCTCTGCTTGTGTCCAGTTCACAATTCCAGCAGTGTATCTAATGATGGGGATGGCCCAGGTGTTGGTAGCCTTGGTTGTATTTCCGCCATTTATTTTGCTCTTTAAAACCTTTCTGACCCTTTGGATATATTCTTTGCTGACCACCTTTTTCACATGCCCATGCTTGATATTGTCCAACTGTAGTATGCCCAGATATTTATAGGCTTCAGGCTGATTGCATTTTATGGTTTGTCCTTTTGTCATCTCTATGCCCTCACTGTGAATAATTTTCCCTTTTTCTAATGCCACTGTGGCACATTTGTCTAGGCTGAACTCCATATTATTATTATTAACTTTATTTGTACCCCGCTAACATCTCCCGAAGGACTCGATGTGGCTTACAAAGGCCAAAGGCCCTCAATAAAAACAGCAGCATAACAAATACATATATCTCATAAAGTAAACTAAAAACATTAAAGCAATAACAAAAAACAGTAAAACAGTACACCATGATGCAATAAAACATACTGATGTCAGTGCTGAAGATTCTGACTGTGTTGGTCAGTAACTGGATTTCAGTACATTATTATTATTATTATTATTGTTGTTGTTGTTGTAGTTGTTGCTGTTATTATATTTATTACACAGCCCAAGAAAACAATTTTGGTGTCTTAGTTTTTAGGTCTGTTGCTGGATTTATTTGGGGAGCTGGTTAAGAAAATGGCATTGGATAAACTGCGTCAGCTCTAGTTTCTTAGATATGGTTATCATGGTTTTCTATGGGCAAGCAGACTGAAAACTAAAAGTGGTGGATGGCATATATTTTGTATCTCAAAAACTAGAGTTGATAGACAGCAGGTCTTAGGGCTGTCCAAACACGGAAAAATTTGTTTCTAAACTCAATTAGTTTTTAGGGGTTTTTTGCGTTTTGTTATTTAAAAGAATTCCGAAATTTTCCTTTAAAAAAGTTCGATATTTACGAAATTTCGGAAATCATAAAACAATTATGAAACAATTACGAATCGATTACGAATCGAATACGCTAAAAAAACTTCTGAAGCTTCCCCCTCCCTCTGTTGTTGACTGTTGGTGTGATAATTATATTTTTTTTCACTGAGAAAACAAACAGCAACCCTAAAACTTGCACCAGACATGTGGAAATAATAACGAAACATTTACGAATCAATAACGAATCAATAACGAAACAATTACGAAACAATTACGAAATGAATTGGAAAAATTCGTTTCGTTTTTTAGTTGCTCCTGAATGGTTCAATATCGCTTCGTTATAAAAAAACAAATCAATAACGAATTACGAAATTACGAAACGAAACCGCCCAGCCCAAGGTCAAATATACCCAGAAACAGAGCAAAATGTGTGGTGGTGGGTGTTATTTTTATTTGTATTACACTTTATCCCTCTAATAATGAGACCCAACAGTAACCGTAAAAGCAATCAAATCACATTTCCTTTGCAATCAGAAACAGGGCCTACATTGTATCCCAAATGGGAACTCTTTCATGTTGCTTTTGAAGTTGGGAATACAAACCTGTCGGGGAAACCTAGGATGTGTCTATTTAGAATTAATGCAGTTGGACACCACTTGAACCACCATGGCTCAATGTTCTGTATTCCTGGGAGTTGTAGTTTGGTGAGGCACCAACACTATTTGTTAGAAAAGGCTAAAACACTTATAAAATCACACCTCCCAGGGTTCCATAGCATCAAGCCATGGTGGTTCAAGTGGTCAAACTGCATTAAATCTATAGTGCAGATGCACCCCCATTATGTAAAGGTGTAGTTGAAATTCTGGGCATGAAAGCCACAGAAACACAGAGAAAAAGCAGAGGCAAGCCAGACATCAATCTATCGGAGTCCACATCTTTCATTATGAATTAAAATTCAGACTGCAGATATATAAAAAAGCTAATGGGACGTGTTAGTGGGATGAAAACTTGCCAGTAGAACTCTACCCAAATTATATGTTTTCTCTCTTTCTTTCTTTTTTGGTGTGGAAGAGGCCCATTTCTTGGCTCGCTTATTTATCTTTCTTTGCAATCTTATATACAAAAAGTGTTAGATGACAAAACAATTCTACTGGGGCCAGTCAGGTTGAGGGGGAAATAGCAGGAAAATCTTTCTGTGAACAAAAGAGTTCCTCTCAGAGGTTGGAAACATTTTGAACAAGCTTTCTAGAAGAGGCTTCATGGATTTATTTCTCCCTTTGTGGCCTCCAATACCTTCCAAAAATCTGCTCTGGATGGTGGAGAAGCCCTTTGGAACAATAAAGGAGGAGCTGGTCAAGCTGAGAAGGAGAAGCCTTGTGTCAAAGGTAGCCATCTTGAAGTGGATAACTAGGACCGCAGGAAAAAAGATCTGTGCCCAGTGAGCATAAGCTAAACCAAATGGGCCAGGACAGAGAAACACTCACCAGGCTGAAGACAAGCCACAGAGATTTATTCAATTTGGCCAAAAGGGATGCAAGTACAAGCTGATGCTTCATAGTGTACAAGCATAAAACATACAGAGGAAGCAAGACATCTTATACAGTTTGACAGCTCTTCAAAACTCCTGCTCCTTCCCTTGATTGGTCAAAAGAGGGTCCAGTCTGGATCCACACCCTGATTGGCTGGGAGTTCTGCTGGCGTCGCTGTTGCTAGGCGGGCATTCCCTTTCGCGGGGAAATGACAGCTAGGGATTGGCTGGCCAGTGAAGCAATCCAGCTGGTAGGATGCCTCCCTGGGAGGAGCTGTCATTTGGAAAAACAATGTTAAAGAAATTATAATTAGCTTTTAATGCGCTCAATTGTTCAATTCAGTGTTTGACAAAGATTGGAGCTTCTGCAAACAATGTGCGAGAATCCTAAAACAAAAACTAATCATAGAATCATAGAATCAAAGAGTTGGAAGAGACCTCATGGGCCATCCAGTCCAACCCCCTGCCAAGAAGCAGGAATATTGCATTCAAAACACCCCTGACAGATGGCCATCCAGCCTCTGCTTAAAAGCCTCCAAAGAAGGACCCTCCACCACACTCCAGGGCAGAGAGTTCCACTGCTGAACGGCTCTCACAGTCAGGAAGTTCTTCCTCATGTTCAGATGGAATCTCCTTTCTTGTAGTTTGAAGCCATTGTTCCGTGTCCTAGACTCCAGGGAAGCAGAAAACAAGCTTGCTCCCTCCTCCCTGTGGCTTCCTCTCACATATTTATACATGGGTATCATATGATCTTGGGCAACCAAGGGCTGGACTGTCAATAAAGAGGTTTCACAAATATATATACTGTGAGCTGGCACAGGAAACTACCTATCTCTGCATATATGAACAATGGATTTTGATTATTACCTGGCTTGGGAAACAGCCAGAGGTGTTGGCACAACCTTCTTGTTCTCAGAGAAATATCCCAGCAGGGTTATAAAAAGATGATGGTCCCTAGACTACATCTTGTTACATTCTATAAAGAAGTTTATACAGTTTATATATTAGAAATAGATACAGTACACACAAAGATATGAGTTACACAGAAAGTCAACGAAAGCAGATAGAAATTATTAAAGTGTTAGAAGTCTTTGAGGGGTTGAAACTGCCGCTGGTCCATTTCTGATCTATGATGTTTGTGTTTGTGAAGCTGCAATTCTCATTATCCCATAGCATTGAGCCATGGATGTTAAAGTGGTATTAAACTGTATTAATTCTATTTTTGAAAGCTTTCACGGCTGGAGCCATTAGGGTTTTGTGTGGTTTCTGGATTGTATGTCCGTATTCTAGCAGCCTTTTCTCTTGACATTTTGCTTGCATCTGTGGCTGGCATCTTCAGAGGAGAAAAGGCTGCTAGAACATGGACATCCAGCCCGGAAACCACACAACACACAACACCCCAGTGCTCCATGCAGTCATGACCTTGGAGATTTCTATGGACAATGCTGGCTCTTCAGCTTAGAAATGGAGATGAGCACAACCCTCCAGAATTGGACTCGACTAGATTTACTGTCAAGAGGAAACCTTTACCTTACCACTCTTCACTCTTTTTGTCCATAAAAAAACATGATAACCATATCTAAGAAACTAGAGTTGATGTGGTCTATCCAATTCTGTCTTCTGAATCAGCTCTCCAAAGAACCCCAAGAACAACCCTAAAAAGCAGAACACCAAGAAAAGAATTGTTGGGTGTTGTGATCATGACAACATTGAAATAGAGCAGATAAAACTTTCTTCTCCTCCACATGTTCTTTCTTACTTTTCCTTTTGATGATGTTATCTTAAGAGATATTGGATCATTAAACCATTTGAAAAGTTGTGTTCTGGCTGTGTAATTGGCAGAAAACAACTGAAACCTAGACTGGACGAAGTAGTAGTCCAGACGAAACAAAGCCAGACATCAGCTGTGTCTGCCTCGTTCTATGTTAGGCACCACTTTAAGGACAACATCTTGGTGAGTTGAGAGGTTTCCCCCTTGGGATGTAAGCCTTTAATGAGAATTGACAAGAAATGTCCACCCAAATTTAAACCTTTGAACTTCTTAAGGGATTTCAACAAAGCTTTTGTTTCTTTGTCTTATCCTGTTTCCAGATGGGATACGATGATAGGAAAGGTTATTCTTGTGAGATTTGCTCCAGCTCTGGTTTGAAAGGAAACAGGTTCATTATGTCTTCAAAGACCATCAAATTGGAATACCTAGAGGTCAAAATATAGGGAATAAAATAAACTTTTTTCCTTTGAAAATATTATAGACTTTTAAAAACAATTACAAGGTTTAAAAACAGCTTTGTTTTTGTTGTTTCATACCATCAAGTTGACAGGTGAGATTTATGCAGAGAAGGTTTCTCAGGCTGAGAGAGTGTGATATCTCCCAGATTACCTAGTAGGTTTCCATAGCTGAACAGGGATTGGAATCCGGGTTTCCCAAGGAACTAGTATAGCAATCAAACTATTACATCACACATTATATCTCATTAAAATGTTTTTGTTTCATAGCTTTCTGGGGCTTCTGTTTATTATATTGTTATATTGTCGAAGGCTTTCATGGCTGGAATCACTGGGTGGTTGTAGCTATTTCGAGCTGTATGGCCATGTTCTAGAAACATTACCTCCTGACATATTGCCTGTATCTATGGCATGCATCTCAGAGGTTGTGAGGTCTGTTGGAAATTAAGTAAATGAGATTTATATATTTGTGGAATGTCCGGGGTAGGAGAAAGAACTCTTGTCTGTTGGTGCTAGGTGTGAATGTTTCCATTGGCCACCTTGATTAGCATTTGATGGCCTGACAGTTTTTAGGTGTGGTTTGTTGCTGCCTGGAGGAATCCTTTGTAGAGAGGTGATTAGCTGTCCCTGAATGTTTCTTGTCTGGAGTTCCCAGTGTTTGAATGTTGTTCTTTATTTATTGTTATAATTTCAAAGTTTTTAAAATACAGGTAGCCAGATTTTGTTCATTTTCATGGTTTCTTCCTTTCTGTTGAAATTGTCAACATGTTTGTGGATTTCAATGGCTTCTCTGTGTAGCCTGACATGCTAGTTGTTAGAGTGATCCAGCATTTCTGTATTCTCAAATAATATGCTATGACTAGGTGGGTTTCTCCCACCCTGGACATTCCACAGATATATAAACCCCATTTTCCCAGTTTCCAACAGACCTCACAACTTCTGAGGATGCCTGCCATAGATGCAGGCGAAACATCAGGAGAGAATGCTTCTAGAATATGGCCATACAGCCCGAAAAACCTACATCAACCCTATGATATTGTTTTCCTGAGCCATAATTTTTAGAACTTCATTAAAAGTGATCTTCCGAGAAATCCAGATTTTCCTATAATTAAAATATCCTCCTGGATTGCGACACTCATTACAAATAATAAATGGCAGGGTTGACCCAAAACATGTTGCTACTGGAGATAATGCATCTAAGCTATCAAGGCTGGTCTGAATCTTGCTTTCCTTTCCACCACTCCTCAGCAGGCCAGCTCAGGGGGTGTTCACTTTTCTTATAATGTATCTTTTCGCCTCTCAGGATCTGCCACCTGAAGTAGTTGCCTCATTCTGTCCTCCATGTAACAAAACGTCCTGGGCTGGGAACCTATAGTCATATTTATTTATTTATCAAGTTAGAAGCTAATTGAGAATACAGTTATAATGTATAGAAAAATGACAAAGTTGAAAGCTTAGCATTACACTAAATATCTTTTGACCAGAAACTGGTCAGTTTGAGTGCCTCTAGTGTCGGTGTAAGAAGGTCCTCCATTGTGCATGTGCCCAGGCTCAGACTGCATTGTAGTAAGTGGTCTGTGGTTTGCTCTTCTCCATACTCACATGTCGTGGACTCCACTTTATAGCTCCATTTCTTAAGGTTAGATCTGCATCTCATGGTGCCAGCGTGCAGCCTGTTTAATGCCTTCCAAGTTGCCCAGTCTTCTGTGTGCCCAGGAGGGTGTTTCTCATCTGCTATCAGGTTTTAACCTGCCCCTTTTGGACTCTCGCTTGCTGAGGTGCTCCTGCAAGTACCTCTGCAGATCTTAGGAAGCTATTTCTTGATTTAAGGTGTTGAATTGCTGGCTGATATCCGAACAAAGGATGGGCCAGAAATGTGAATCCTTGGTCCTTTTATGACAGGCTGCTACTTCCCGATGAATGTCAGATGGTGCAATACCGGCTAAACATTATAATTTATCCAGTGGTGTAGGGTGTAGACCTGTGATAATGTGGCATGTCTCATTAAGAGCCACATCCACTGTTTTAGTGTGGTGAGATGTATTCCAAATTGGGCATGTGTATTCAGCAACAGAGTAGCAAAGTGCAAGAGCAGATGTCTTCACTGTGTCTGGTTGTGATCCCCAGGTTGTGCCAGTCAGCTTTCGTATCATATTATTGCTAGCACTCACTTTTTGCTTGATATTCAATCAGTGCTTCTTATAAGTTAGAGAAGTATACGTAACTCCAGAGTACCGTAACTCCCGGGTATTTTGGTGTATACAATCAAGTTCAATGCAGTTAAACAGCATTATATGAGTCTACACTGGTCATCTATTGCAGTTTAGTCTGCATTATAATGGTAGATGGGGCCTGAGAGCATCAGTTTACATTTCTGACCCCATCTACACTACCGTATAATGCAGTTTAAAACTGCATTATATGAACAGTGTAGGCTCATATAATGTGGTTTAACTGCACCGAACTGGATTATCTGAGTTCTACACTGACCATATAATGCAATATATGGCAATGTAGATGGGGCTTCAGAGAGGTTAGGATGGATGAAGAGACTTTAGGTCACCGAAATCTACTTAACCCATCACTGATGCAATGTAAGACACTCTTAATTTGTTCGGTGCTGAAGGTTGTTGCATTTCTAACAGGCATTAAAACAACACAAAAGTAATATGTTCATTTTTAAAAAGTAGTAATTTGCTGGCATTTCGTGACACCTCCAGATCAGCTCTGTACCACGCATAGCTGATCTGGAGGCGTCACGAAATGCCAGCAAATCCCCACAAGCTCATTCTAATTGTACCAGCAATTCTGTAGCCATTTACTTGGAACTAATCCCCATTTGAAAACAATTGGACTTACCTCTGAATAAATATGCACCGAATG
The DNA here is from genome assembly GCF_037176765.1 of Anolis sagrei. NCBI lineage: Eukaryota > Metazoa > Chordata > Lepidosauria > Squamata > Anolidae > Anolis > Anolis sagrei. Next base: position 286,081,207 of record NC_090021.1, on the reverse strand, counting down.
GTGTTGTTGAAGTGATTAAGCTAGAAGTGCATAGTAATCTGTGTAATCTCTCCACAGTAATTCTTGTGTTAATAATTATGAAGAACTTGAAAAATGATTGCCTTATTATAAACAGGAATGAAATTTTAAGCCGTCTCAAATATCAGGAGAAGCTGCTTTATTGACAAGAGGAATCTTCTACATTCATTCTCCTTTATTAAACATTTATAGTAGTAGTTAATAATGCATTTTATATAGAAAACATGTTATAACATCAGTTCAGGGGCAAATAATTACAATATTTTAGCATGAAAACAAAACATTTTTTGACCTTTTGCATTTCAACCATCAACTTGTCAGCCAGAGTTGATGGTTGAAACGGGTGGACCAATAGTCATGAAGGGTTTTCAATATTTAATAATTCCTTTATTTTTTGTTTTTAATTTATAATAGCATAACACCATATATAGTACCTCTCTCTCACTCTCTCTCTCTCACACACACTGTATATGGTGCTACAGTATTGTAAATTAATAATAGTAGTTATAATAACAACAACACTTTATTTATATTCCACCCTTCTCCCTGAGGAGACTCAGAGCGGATTACAACATATAAACAGACATAGGCAAACATTCAATGCCTTGTTTCAGTGAAATACAATGAAACACAAAATAACACAGACAAAGGCAATGTCTTCTTCTTTCATTTCTGGCTCTGGAGGCGGTGCTCATTTCTGACTCTGAAGGAGGTGCTCTTCTCCATTTCCAACTTGAGGAGCCTGCATTGTCCATTGACACCTCCTGGTCATGTGAGCAGCATGACTGCATGGAGCCTCTTTTTGCCTTTCCCGCTGAGATTATACCTATTGATTTCTCACATTTGGATGTTTTCGAACTGCTAGGTTAGCAGGAGCTAGGACTAACAGTGGGAGCTCACCTCAACCCGTGGATTTGAACTGCCAATCTTCAGATCAGCAGTTCAGCAGCACAAGGGTTTTACCCATTGTGCCACCATGCCCCCCCCCATAAAAAAAAAACAGAGGAGTCCTCAAATACTGAAACCCCTTCAGATATATATAAGGCCCCTATGTGATTTTTGGCCCATCCTGTACTACATCTGAAGACATTTTGATCAATCATATGGCTTTTGCCTATCCCAGCTAGAGTAAAACCCCTGAATCTGATGACATATGGTAAATCAATACTTATATAAATCCAGGAATTAGCAGTGTGATTTTAGACTCTTGCTTCTGGTTCATTTTATGTTTAACAACTGGCACAATCTTAGAAGTTGTAGTTCATTTTCCTTGTTCTTTTACCCCGATGACAACCCTTCTGTCCTTCTGAAGAGTGCCACACTATGCAGAGACCTCCACCCTGTGGAGTATACTGTGATGAAGTAGCCAAGGATGAAGGGGACAGTCCCCAAAACCTGGACAAGATACCTGCAATCAGTTGCTCCAATCAATCAATCAATCAATCAATCAATCAATCAATCAATGTATGTATGTATGTATCTATAATTTGGAGAAGTGCTGTGAATTCTCCATTACATGTGGTTCTCCTTCTCAAGCCCAGAGCACAATTGCTATGAAACTCATTTAACAGCATCATCATGTCTTTACTCTGAAGTGTTCTGATGTATGTCCCACAAAGTCAAATAACATTTTCCTATTGCAAAGTAAGGTCTATTGCAGAAGAGTGATTAGGATCGATTAGTTGATCTTTCAGTGATTTGCAACAGATGGGCAAGACTTTAAGGTAGTAGTTCTCAGCTGTGGGTTTGCAGGTGTTTTGACCTACAACTCCAAGAAATCCCAGCCAGTTTGTCAGCTGTTAGGATTTCTGGGAGTTGAAGGACAAAATATCTTGGGACCCACAGGTTGAGAACCACTCCTTTAAGGTCTCCCAGCCACCCGGAATCACAATAATTAAATAGCAATAGCAGTGATTAGAAAGCTCCCCTGAACCCTAAATTATGTTGGGTGAGTAAAGGAAAGTGGAGACAGAAAATGAAATATATGAATTGATGAATGAGTTTGAATTGCTTCTTGTTGCTTTTTGCCTTCATTTCCAACTCTAAAATGAACAATCATAGGAATGTCTTGATAAGAGTTGTTAGTAGGAGCTTTCCACTGCTTTCCACCATACTGAGGTGTGTGTGTGTGTAAGGAATGACTTGAGAAACTGCAAGTTGCTTCTGGTGTGAGAGAATTGGCCGTCTGCAAGGACGTCTTCCAGGGATGCCTGGATGTTTTGAAGTTTTACCATTCTTGTGGGAAGCTTCTCTCATGTCCCCGCATGGGGAGCTAGAGCTTACAGAAGGAGCTCATCTGCATTCTCCCTGTATTCAAACCTCTGACCTGTCGGTCTGCAGTCCTGCTGGCACAAGGGTTTAACCAGGGCAGTGGTTCTCAACCTGTGGGTCCCCAGGTGTTTTGGCCTACAACTCCCAGAAATCCCAGCCACTTGACCAGCTGTTAGGATTTCTGGGAGTTGAAGGCCAAAACATCTGGGGACCCACAGATTGAGAACCACTGAACCAGGGGCTCCTGCCTGAGAGAGTAAGACGTGTCCAAAGTGAGTTTTGGTTGCTGAGTAGGGACTAAAATCCAATGTCTCTTAAAGATATTGTCCAATTGTTGTGGAACTGCCTGTTTCTTCAAGATATATTTGAGTAGAAATAAAATCAATTCTCTCTGGAAGATTATGAGCTTTATTGTGTATTGCTGATGGGTGTCAATGGTGTGAGTCAGCCTTTTGCAGCATATTTACAGTTAAATATGTTGTTTCCTACGTTTCCCTTCCCATTGTGTTAGTGTTTCTTTTTAACCTCACCCATTTTTTTTGCTGCTTGGGTGGCTCAATCACATAGTTTTTCCCTTCTTTTGAAAACTCAGAGAGTAAAAACTTTGGGTGGGAACTTTGTTTTTGTTATGTATTTTGTGTAGTGATGTTCATCTAAATTTAAACAAGAAGTTAGACTTATTTGTCATTAAAATCCTCCTTTTAATATTTATGTAATAAAGTATCTAACTTGTTGTTTTTTTTAAGTATAAACAACCTTGTCATGAACTTTCCCATCTCTGAACATCTGAATAAGATATCAGATTGTGCTGGAAGTCTCATTGGAGTGGATGCACCATACCTTTCACATGGTCCTTCTCCAATGTTTTCACTTCAGCACTTTCCTTACTATTTATTTCCATTTTGTCCTCCATGCTGTTCAATATTTACATGAAACCACTGGATGAGATCATCCAGAGTTTTGGAGTTCGGTGTCATCTGTATGCAGATGACGCACAATTCTACTACTCGTTTCTATCCCAATTCAAGGAAGCTCCCTTAGTCTTAGACTGGTGTCTGACAGTTGTGATGGACTGGATAAGGGAGAACAAACTGAAGTTGAATCCAGACAAGACAGAGGTCCTCTTGGTTAGTTGTGAGGCTGATCAGGATACAGGATGACAACCTGTGCTCGATGGGATCACAGTCCCCCTGAGGACACAGGTTCGCAGTTTGGAGGTCCTCCTAGACGCAGTGCTGATGCTTGAAGCTCAGGTGTTGGCGGTGGCCAGGAAAGCCTACACATGATCAAAGCTTGTGCACCGACTGCAAAAAGCCAGATCTGGCAATGGTGGTCCATGCCTTAGTTACATCTCATATGGATTACTGCAACACACTCTATGTAAGGCTGCCTCTGAAGACGGCTCGGAAGCTTCAGCTAGTACAAAGATCAGCAGCCAGGCTGCTGGCCAGGGTTATAGCGATCATACGACCCCCCTCCTGAAGCAGCTACACTGCTTGCCCATTTGCTTCCAGGGCCAATTCAAAGTGCAAGTCATTACCTATAAAGCTCCACACTGCTCAGGCCCTGCCTATTTATGCAACTGCGTCCCTCCTTATGAACCTGTTTGGGCCTTATGATTGGCGAGGTAGGCCCTCCTCTCAGTCCCGCCACCATTGCAGACAAGGCTGGTGGTGGGAGAGGGCTCTCTCAATGGTGGCCACTCGGCTCTGAAACATCCTCCTTAGAGAAATTAGACAAGTATCCGCACTTCCAACATTTAGGAGGGAATTAAAGATGGTCCCCCTGGTGGTGCAGCAGGTTAAACCACTGAGCTGATGAACTTGCTGGCCAAAAGGTCGGCAGTTGGAGTCTGGGGAGCAGGGTGAGCTCACACTGTTAAGCCCAGCTTCTGCCAACCTAGCAGTTTGAAAACATGCAATTGTGAGTAGATCAATAGGAACCACTTTGGCAGGAAAGTAACAGCGCTCCATGTGGTCATGCTGGCCTTGGAGGTGTCAACAGACAATGCCAGCTCTGCGGCTTAGAAATGGAGATGAGAACCACCCCCCCAGAGTCAGACATGACTAGACTTAATGTCAGGGGAAACCTTTATCTTTACTTAAATACGTGGCTATTTAAACAGGCTTTAAACAATGATTAGTCAATTTCTACCATATGGATTTACCTCGTTTGGGGTAGCAGGCCCCTTTAGCTCATAGGAACAATTGTGCTTTTAATAGAATGTTTTACAATTTGTAATGTTAATTCTGTTTGCTGTTTGTATTGTATCTTGTTGTCTTATATTGATTGGTTATGTTAATTATGGTTTATCCTACTCTATGTGGTGTATTGTATTGTATTGTATTGTATTGTATTGTATTGTATTATTTGTGTTGTGAGCTGCCCCAAGTCCCTTTGGGAGATGGGGAGGGATATAAAATTTATTACGTTTATTATTATTTCTTTTTAAAATTGTGTATCGGTTCTATCTCTTTTCCTCAGCCTTACAATGATTGTAATGGATACTAATAACTAATTGAGTAAATATTCATCCCACTGCTAAATACGTTTATGCTTTAAAAAGACTAAAATAGTACAATTCCTGTCAAAAAGATTTACACTTATCTTGATATAACATATAAAGAGAAGAGAGGAGAAGGCTATAGTACGATGGTTCCCAACCCATGGTCCGTGGACCACCAGTGGTCTCCAAGAACTAAAACATAGTCCGTGGCTTCACTGTTACTACAGCGTTGCAATGAGAGCAACTACTCTCACAAAACCCTCTTATAGTGCCAAGGCTTATTAAATATGGTTTTCTGTGGGCAAGCAAATGGCGACTACTGGATGGCATATGTTCTGTATCAGAAACTAGAACTGATGTGGTCTATCCAATGCAATTTTCTGAATCAAGGCCCCAAATAACCACACTGAATCTAAAGTTGGCCAAAAACGTATTCGTAACCCTTTTGGTTCTTATGTTGGAGAGTGGTCCCTGGTCAAAAAAAGGTTGGGAACCATTGCTATAGTAGAAGTGTCCAGTGAATTGGTAGGACTGTGTAGGACCGTAGTAAGTAACTTCAGTGATTGCAAAGGGCCAATGTTTTTAAGCCTCTGAATTGTATGGATCATTGGAAAGTGACCAAAACAAAACCAGAAAAGATCAGACACCCATTTATAGTTTTGAAAGATGTTTCTTCTGATGTTGAACATTGCAGTAGACTTTACAACTTATTTAATAGATACTTTTCCAAACCTGGAGACATTCGGAAGCGGCAATTCATGTGGGTTTTTTTGCCATATAACCCACAATTTAGGGAGGGAGTGGCAGGTGTCATCCTATCCTCCATCACACCCTTGAGGATTGTGCGGGACACCCTTTGCCCACCCCTTGCATAAGAATAGAAATCTGAACTCTTGGACAGGACAGATTTAAATGAAACACAGAGTGAATCTGGCAGCTAGAAAGCCAATCTAATTTAGACTGCTTAACCTGTCAACCCACTTGGAGGTTACGTAAGCAATTATAGTGAATGCAGATCAAAATAATATCTTGGCAAGCCTTATGGAAAGAGTGAGTTGGTCATACAATCACAATACTGACAAGTAATAGAAAAATAGTGACATTTCAATTCAGCTGTCGGTTGCAAATAATTTGCAATGTTCGGCATACAATTTAAGGTAATATTGTCCACCAGTTGTTGTTTTCTTCGTATTGAAGGGTAGTTCAATCTAATAGTCAGAGTAGTAGCCTTGAGCATAGTAGTTCAGGCACAACTCTCTTAGAAGAGTTATCTTTGAGAAATGTAACCCAGAGACCAGCACTCCCAAGGCCTCTCTCTATTCAGTTGTGCAGTTTAGTAGTTTGTTGAGAGTTCACAAGTCTTTTACTGCTAAATGATATAGGGAATTATTTAAGCATTTAAGAGTTCTTTCAAATGCACAGCTGGGCAGGGTTCTCATTAATAGGATCAAAGCAAGCATGAAGAGAGAATTTAAACCTTTCCCTCCCCTGCTGTGGTCCATTGGTGTTGATAGAAGGTTTCCTCTCAAAGCAAATACCAGCTGGAGAAGTGAGATTTTTCTCATGTGATCTAGCCTACTTGTTGCCAACATGGAGCATTCAACCACTTGTTGTGGTGGTGTGCCTTTAAGCTATATCCAACCTACCTGTTGCCAACTAGCAGTCTTCAACCACATGTGTACCTTTCCAGCTTATAGTGACCTTAAGGTGAACCTATCACAGTGCAGCATTTTGGCAAGGTTTATTCTAGGGTGGGGTTGGTTATATTGTCTTCCTTTAAGGCTGAGAGAGTACGGCTTGCCCAAGGTCACTCAATTGTATTGTCGAAGGCTTTCATGGCCCGAATCACTGGGTTGTTGTAGGTTTTTTTGGGCTATATGGCCATGTTCTAGAGGCATTCTCTCCTGATGTTTCACCTGCATCTATGGCAAGCATCCTCAGAGGTTGTGAGGTCTGTTGAAAACTAGGCAAGTGGGGTTTATATGTCTGTGGAATGTCCAGGGTGGGAGAAAGAACTCTTGTCTGTTTGAGGCAAATGTGAATGTTGTAAATTCGCCACTAATATTTAATGACCTTGCAGCTTCAAAGCCTGGCTACTTCCTGCCTATTAGGCTGTTCAATGCTAATCAAGGTGGCCAATTGCAACATTCATATTTGCCTCAAACAGACAAGAGTTCTTTCGCCCACCTTGGGCATTCCACAGATATATAAATCTCACCTGCCTAGTTTCCAACAGACCTGACAACCTCTGAAGATGCCTGCCATAGATGTGGATGAAACGTCAGGAGAGAATACTTCTGGAACATGTCCATACACCCGGAAAACTCACAGCAACCCAGTGTTTTGGCCTTGAAAGCCTTCAACAACACAAGACTAACTTTTAAATCTAGTATCACAACCCTGACCAGTTCCCCCCAAGACAACATCATTAATCGCAGTCAGATTGTATGTCTCCGTTTCCAACTAGAAATAAATCTTTTAGCAGGCAAGTCAAAACAGGCAAGGGAATGTTGCCTGTTTTAAAATTTGCATTTTAATACATCGCTTTAAAAGGGTATTGGTTTTGCCATTCTCTCCACCCCAACCTCCAGTTGCTTTCTAGGGTAACTCAGAGGTTGTTATTATTGATCAAAACTTGGACAAGTTCTGATTTTGGACCAAAACAGTTAATTTTTTTGCCTCCATCTCAAAGGGACTTGGGACGGCTTACACATGTGACAAATGTCCATAGAACATCAAAACACACCACAGTTCGTTTGCTCAGACTGAAATCTGCCCCCGCCCCCGAGCCTGTAAAACACTTTCTGCTAAGTAAAAGCTATAAAAACTGATTTATGATAGATGGCTTTTTCCCATTTCTATCTTTACAATACTTTATTTTGCCTCTTCTTCCTTTGTTATCACTACATGCCTGAAGAATTAAGATGTGTTCTCGTTCAGGCATGCACTTCTTCAAGACGGTTGAGGTTTATGCCAGTTATTTGGATTACCTCACCCTTCCTGCTTCTTAACCCAATAAATTAGCCACTTATACATTCCAAATTAAGAGGACAGGATGGAGGTTGGGAGACCCAAACAGAGAAATCTTTATATTCACAGGACAACTTTCTTTTTAAAAGAGTAATGGTCAAAAAGTAAGTGTCATCAAATATATGGTATATTCAATTTGTCTTTACATTTTTTTTGCTAATTTCCCACAATACATAATTATGTTGGCTTAATCATGTCAAAATATACAGTTCATTTGTGTTGAGACCACAGCAATATAGCTCCAATAACAAATACAATGCAATCCATTCCCCATATCCACGAATCTGATATACCATTTCACTTATCCACATTTTCAGTTATTCACTTAGGGACTCCTTTACAGGCAATGCCTTCTTCTTGGTACTCCTTGGTTTGTTTTGGTGAAAATAATAGTGGATGCATGAAACTATAAATCCCATGAAGTCCAAGATTATATCCCCATTGATACTGGGGTCATAGTGTACTTTGAACTGGCTGCACCAGAAATATGCACCAAAATGTAATGCCGTTTGCTTTATCCCTGTCCCGGCATGGCCTTGGCAGGAATTGGATGCAGCCTTGAGGCTTATGTCACAGCCTGCCCTGCGTGACCCTCTCAGTCTGGCAGTCAAGATGTTCCTCACTGCAAGATAAGTCCTGATGGAAACAGAGCCTCATAGCAAAGGAAGTATCTTCTTGGCAGAAACCACAAAACCTTGGGAGGAAACAGGTACATTTTCAATTCTTTCAACCATCACAAGAGAACACAATTCTTTTCCTATTGGAATCTCAAGGTAGAACAAGTTCCTTCCTTCTCGTTTCATGCCTTTCCTGAAGAATACTCCATTTTGGATGCTCCTGCTTTTTGATCTCCCACAGAAAAATCCAGTCTGAGAATAGAAAAGCTTTCCCCAAACTGCTGAGATTCAAACACGTCATTGATGCTGGCATGCCTGTGTTGTACACACACACAGCTGTTCTTTTCTTGCCATAACATCCATCTGTGGAGATAAAAGTTTGCCTGCAAGTCCTCCTGGATTTAGAGGACAGTTGGCAAGTGCCAGTTTAGAAATGCCGATTCACGAATGGCTTACGGTAGTCCAAACAGACCTCAATTTGCTCACATGTTTGCTGGGGAAATAGCACAGTCCCGCAATGCACGACTCTTGGATGCACACCCTTGTTGCCGCCACTTCACAGCTGCCGGTTCAGTTTTTGTGCTTGCCGTTCTTTGGCTTCAAAGGCGATCTTGGTGTCTTGCAGCTGGGCTATGGCCTCTTTCGCTTCCTTCAGGTCCTGGCTAATGCGCTCGTATTTCTGAGTCAACTCCTTGTTTTCACGGCGCAGCTCTTGGGTCACTTGGTTGACTTCCTCTGTCTGTTTTGTGCAGTGAATTTTCAGTTGCTCTACTTCAGAGAGCATAATCTCCATGTTCTTGACCAGAGCTTCCAATTTCTCTCGGGACATGTTGTCTGGTCCGTTTCCGTTGATTCGCCCGAGCCCAAACCCAAAGGGGATTAAAAACGCCACCTTGTGCGATATGAGGAGCCAGAGGCCCGGAGTTGTTACTCTCACTGTCTTCTCCACGCACTGCGCCTTTTGTCCTTCTCTTCCTCCCTTCACTTCTCCGAGCTGTCTCTAATCTTCTTTCCTGGGATAATCTACTTATTTATACTGCAAAGCGGAGACACACAGAAAGGCTGCCACAAGTGTTTAAAACACATGAAAACAAATGCGCATCAGTTTATTACTACCACTTATCATGTTCAAGCACTAGCTAAACATGTTGTAATGGCACATAAGAATAGCATCATCCAGAAAATGCGTTAAGTATTTTCAATGTTTACTTGATTTCAGAGGGAGAGATGAAGAACATGAGCCTCAACCACTCTTGCTTAGATGTAAGCCCCACCAGAGCTCCCTGTCGGCCATCACCACTCCCAGCTCCTTGAAGGTCAATCCAGTCACTTTTAATACTGGTAGCCAGATTTTGTTCATCTTCATGGTTTCCTCCTTTCTGTTGAAAGGAGGAAACTTTCTGGCTACCAGTATTAAAAAACTCAAAAATTACAACAGCAAAACAACAGAGGGGAAACAAACAGGCACATAAAATCACTCTCAACAAGAGTTCCCCCCAGGCGCTTCCAGGCCATTGAATGCAAATCAAGGTGATCAGATGAAACATTACCCTGGTCATTCCACAGATATATAAACCCATTTTTCCTACTTCCAACAGACCTCACTACCTCTGAGGATGCTTGCCATAGATGCAGGCGAAACGTCAGGAGAAAAATTGCCTCCAGAACATGGCCATATAGTCCGGAAAAACCAACAACAACCCAGTGATCCCGGCCATGAAAGCCTTCGACAATACATCAAGCATCCGCTTAAAAGCCTCCAAAGAAAGAGCCTCCACCACACTCCAAGGCAGAAAGTTCCACTGCTGAACAGCTCTCACAGTCAGGAAATTCTTTCTAATGTTCAGGTGGAATCTCCTTTCCTGTAGTTTGAAGCCATTGTTCTGCATCCCATTCTCCAGAGCAGCAGAAAACAAGCTTGCTCCCCTCTCCCTATAACTTTGCCTCGCATATTTATACATGACTATCACATCTCCTCTCAGCCTTCTCTTCTTCAGGCTAAACATGTCCAGTTCTTTAAGCCACTCCTCATAGGACATGTTCTCTATGGGTTAAGATGAATAATTAAATTAAGAGTTCTATTGAGACCAATATTTGTTCATCTGTCTGTCCATCAGCTTTATATCTATAGCATCTTTCTCCTGAAGGACTCATATCATGTTTTAAAGCTTAGTAATAAAAAAACTTTAAAATAATACATAAACTACCATATTAAAAGGGAGCCAGAGTGGCACAATGTGCTGGCTAAACTGCTTACCTGAAGGTTAGAGGTTCGAATCCGTGAGATGGGATGAGCTCCCATCTGTCACCCCCAGCTTCCCATGCAGGGACATGAGAGAAGCTTCCCACAGGATGGTAACACATCGGGGCGTTCCCTGGGCAACATCTCTGCAGATGGCTGATTCTCTCACACAAGAGGCAACATACAGTTTCTCAAGTTGCTCCTAATACAATTAAAAATATTAAAACAGCAATACTATAAAACAGTGCAAAATGATTTTAAAACATATCAATAATAATAAAAGTATAACACAACACCCAAAAAATACCTTTCCACATCGCTATTTAGTCCCCAAATGTCTCTTCAAATAAAAAGAGCTTTTTTTCAAATGAAGAACAGAGAGGGAGGCAGCCAAATCTCCTTCTGCAGAAAATTCAATGACCCGGAAACAACTACAGAGAACACTGTTTTAATTTGTCCCATATAGATAGATAGTTGGATAATAAATTTATGACCAATGATAAATTACCATTCTATCACTAATAACCTTGTTCATAACATGTATGGCTTTCCAGGACATTGCTCTTGCTACAAAGTATCTTATAAAAACCACTGCATGGGAATTTGGCCACAGTGAAGTTGGCTCTAGTGCAGGCATGAGTAAACTTCGGCCCTCCAGGTGTTTTGGACTTCAACTCTCACAACTCCTAACAGCCTCGGGCCCTTTCCTTTTTCCCCTAAGCAGCTGAGGGGGAAAAGGAAGGGACCTGAGGCTGTTAGGAACTGTGGGAGTTGATGTCCAAAACAACTGGAGGGCTGAAGTTTGCCCATGTCTGCTATAGAGTCATGCTGAAGGACCTAGAGGTTTGTAGAGGGATCACTACTCTAGGTGTTTGTTGCCCCTCCAGTGCTATAGAGGTGTGATGGAGGACCTACAGATTTGTAGGGAGGTTTCTCAAGTAAACAAATAAGTGTTTTTTCTTTATTTGTAGATTTTCTATTTTTGTGGAGATCCTGTGTCCCTAACCCCAGCAAATGTGGAAGGCTTACAATAATTGCAAAGCATTTTAAAAAAAATACATTCATATACTGATTAACATCATACTCTGTGGAGTTTATCGTGACACATTTGAAACCAGCCATTAAAAATAATTTCCCAAAATATAACTAACATTAAATTCAGAACGGATCCAGTGAAAAAAGCCTATCCAAAGTGTTCCCAATAATATATTTGATCTGCAATAAGTTTCCATAGGATAAGTGGTTCTGCAGCTGTATGGAACATCCAAAAAGCAAAACAAAACAAAAAGAGAGAGCCAACAACTATCCATATGAGTTTGGTTCACTTCCATTTCTGTGGTGATGATAAATTCCTGAGGGTGTCTTTTGTGATTACAGTTAGTAGAAGTTAACATCTGAAAAAATAATGTGTTTTATATAATACACAGTCTTTCCTAGAAAATACCAAACTCCATGTTAACACCGTGCTAATGGATTGGTGAATTTTTGCTAGTTTTCTGTCTGAACTTTAAAAGAGCTCTCCAAGGTGCTGAACCAATTCTGAAGCTAGGAATAATAATACACCAAAATTACACTTTATTTGTATTCTGCTCTATCTCCCTGGAGGGACTCAGAGTGGATTACAGAACACATATAAGGCAAACATTCAATGTTTTTTACACAACAACATATAATACACAGCTCTCTAGCTTCGGGAAGTGTTGTCCAACTTCCGGCCATGGGGAGGTGCTCTTGTCCCATTTTTTCCATGCCGAGGAGCCTGTACTCTCCCATCTGTTGCTGGCATGTTTTGCATATCTGCATGGGGTGACTTTTTACCTTCCCACTGAGGTGGTACCTATTGATCTACTTGCATTGCATGCTTTCGAACTGCTAGGTTGACAGAAGCTAGGGCTTGACAGCTGAGAGCTCACCCCGACTCGCGGCTTTGAACTGCCAACCCTCCAGTCGACAGATTTTCTGCAGCTAGCAGTTTAAACTGCTGTTCTTCCATAGCCCCTGCTGCACTTCTGCAGTAGGATTCTACATCTTGGATGTAAAATTCAGATTAAATCTTGGAGTGGATTCACTTTCTCGCTGAGATGGATGCTACTAGCTTCCAGTAACTCCAATTACTATAGTGTTGCATCTGCTACTTGTTCCTGGAAATATTGCTGTTCGAGACTACATTTCCCAGAATCTCCCAAAATAGTATGAATGAAGTATAGCATAAAATGTAGCTTCTCCCCACTTTCCATGATAGAACTGAGTTCAATTTCATAAACACATTTAGGCAAACATGATGGATTATCTTGTTGATGCCAACACTGAATTGAGACTATATTGAGGTTGTTGTCTATTTTCTTTTCCCATGCTGATGAAGGGTAGGTATTCTCTACACTGCTGAACAATATGTGTAACTTGTGGTCTTGCTGTTTTGCAGTTGGCAACTTTCAGCCAATTACCTTGTAATACTGGTCTTCAAATATGTTCTCCTTTTCTGCTGAGTCTGCCTCTCTCTTGGCACCCTTGTTAGTTTTTACAGCCAGAACCACCTGTTTGTTTCCTACCAACATTCCTGTCTTGTGATGTGTCTGGGGTGACTAACAACCACCCGCATTGCATGGGTTTTGCTATATAATTTTGTGTTTAAAACAAATTTTCCTGTGTGCTGTCTACGTGTATTTAGAATTATACCTGTTATGCTTTGCAAGATTTTGATGTTCACGTAGAGCCATTTCAATTGTTCGCATACATTCACATACTGGCATGGATGCTTTTGTGCTTGCAGAAACAAGTTCTGAAAACCTGATGGCAGAATGCAAAGATTTACTCTCTGTTATCGGAGCTTCTTGCTTCAATTTGATATCTGCCAGGAAAGACTCAGATGTCAGTAGATTCAGTGGGTATTTGAGCTTCCAGTCTAGTTTTTCTCCTATTTTCTCCCAGAAGTGATTGTGAGCCTCTTGATGTCCTTCGGTGTATTCTGTGGTATGCTCCCAGCCCAAGTGCAGCTAATATATAGGATATGCTATTATCCACAATTTCAGGTATCCACCAGTATCTTGGAACATATCATCTGCACATATTTATTTACTTTATTTGTATACCACCCCTCTCAGCCTTCCAGCGACTCAAGTTGGTTTACAAGTCAAAATTAAATGCCACAAAAATACAGTACAATTTAAAAATGTTAACAGCAATAAAATCAAAACAACAGCAGTAAAAACATATAGGGGCCATGCTGTATTTTCTTATAGCATTGCATCATTGAGTGGGGCATTACAATGACATAAGCAGGAATTGATTTTGTGTAACTACTTTTTCTAACATTGCACAAAGGGGTATTTAGTACTGGTTGATGTAATATTTTTGCCAGGTTGTTCAATGGCTTCCAGATAGTGCCTAGATGCAGATCCACTCCTGATTGGCCATAGGGGTGCAGTGGGAGAGCTTTCTTTTGAGGGTGTCTTTGAATCAGTTGGCCTCCTTCATCTTCCCAGACTTCCCTTCAAGGCATGGGAGTTCTGTGTGGGAAGTTTGGCCCAATTCTGATGTTGGTGGGGTTCGGAATGCTCTTTGATTGTCGGTGAACTATAAATCCCAGCAACTACAACTCCCAAATATCAAGGTCTATTTTCTCCAACCTCCACCAGTGTTCACATTTGGGCATATTGAGCATTTGTGACAAGTTTGGTCCAGATCCATCATTGTTTGAGTACACAGTGCTCTCTGGATATGGGTGAACTACAACTCCAAAACTCAAGTTCAATGCCCACCAAACCCTTCCAGTATTTTATGTTCTGTGTACCAAGTTTGGTTCAATTCCATTGTTGATGGAGTTCAGAATGCTCTTTGATTGTAGGTGAACTATAAATTGCAGCAATGACAACTTCCAAATGATAAAATCAATCCCCCCAACCCCACCAGGGCGTATCGGGTATTTGTGCCAAATTTGGCCCAGTGAATGAAAATACATCCTGTATATCAGATATTTACATCACGATTCATAACAGTAGCAAAATTACAGTTATGAAGTAGCAACAAAAATAATTTTATGGTTGAGGGTCACCACAACTTGAGGAACTGTATTAAAGGGTCACAGCATTCGGAAGGTTGAGAAACACTGAAATATTTTTTTTTAGATGCAGCACATCTGAAGTGTGTCTTTGAACATGGTCCTGGAGTTAAGAACAAGCTGCTTAACACCAATTTGTATGGAGGCTTGTATTAAACGTCTTCTTTAGATGCACTATGTTCTTTGTTAAATCATGGGGAATATTCAGGGTCGGGTGGAACATGAAGCTCTTGAACTTCTGAAAATGCTTCAGCAACATTGCTTTTCGCTTTTTGTTTAATCAGTATTTTCCTTGAATTAATTCTCACTCTTTAAATAGAATCTTTTATGGCACGAACTAAAAATATCCTATCCCCTTTGTACTAAATCCTTAGGTTGAATGAATTAAATGAGTGATCTTGTCAGGGTGGGGTCCTTCCTTTAGCTTGTTGCTCTGGAAAGAGGCTATTCCTGCTCTTCTCCTTCTATCAGTGAAGCTCGGTGACATTCTAAAGGTTGCCAGGAAAATGAACAGGGAATGCTGGAGAAGTGGAAGAAAATCATAATGAAAATGTATGTCTTTGATGGTTGTTGTGGAATTATTTCTGCTAGCTCCAAGCCCAGATCTGGGTGACATAGCGAGTGATGGAATAGCGGGACATGTTGTGACATTGTAAAAGAGCAGCTCTTGACATGTGAGAAGTCTTTCCCATCAGCCTTTTATTATGATTGAGCAGCCACAGGCAAACTTGGGCCCTCCAGGTGTTTTGGACTTCAACTCCGGCTGAGGGAAAAAGGAAAGGGCCTGAGGCTGTTAGGAATGGTGAAAGTTGAAGTATAAAACACCTGGAGGGTCCAAGTTTGCCCATACCTGTGATAGTGATGGTATGGCAGAACCACATTAGAACAGAGGTGACGTGCTTAGATTTTATCAAAGATCTAATAGAGTCCTGAATGTAATGTTTACTTCTATTTCAAGCTTGCTTGAACTCCCCATTGGTGCAGTGGCTTAATGCACTGAAGTGCAGAACT
The DNA here is from genome assembly GCF_037176765.1 of Anolis sagrei. NCBI lineage: Eukaryota > Metazoa > Chordata > Lepidosauria > Squamata > Anolidae > Anolis > Anolis sagrei. The sequence continues at coordinate 286,065,455 of NC_090021.1, read as the reverse complement.
TGCTGACCGAAAGCTCGCTGGTTCGAATCTGGGGAGTGGCCTGAGCTCCCACTGTAAGCCCCAGCTTCTGTCAATCTAGCAGTTAAAAAACATGCAAATGTCAGTAGCTCAATAGGTACTGCTTCAACGGGAAGGTAACGGCGCTCCATGCAGTCATGCCGGCCACATGACCTTGGAGGTGTCTACGGACAACATCGGTTTTTCGACTTAAAAATGGAAATGAGCACTAATCCCCAGAGTCAGACATGACCGGACTTAATGTCAGGGAAAAACCTTTACCTTTACCTTGCCTGAATTCATCTCCCATCTTGAGGGAAGCTGCAGCATATTGATTTTTTTCTTCCTAATTTGTCAAAGTAATAAGTACACAGGCAGAATGGAGAAGTATGGTTTCAGGGTAGGGAGGACTAATAATTTCTATTATAAGGTATGAAACATTATTCTTAAGTAATGAACTATTATTCTCATATTGGATATCCCTTTTTTTTAATAAACTGCAAACCGCTTCTGGTGTGAGAGAATTGGCAATCTGCAAGGATGTTGACCAGAGGACGCTGGGATGTTTGATGTTTTGCCATCCTTGTGGGAGGCTTCTCTCATGTCCCTGCAAAGGGAGCTGACAGAGAGAGCTCATCTGCACTCTCTTCAGTTCTGCCAAAACAAGGGTTTAACCCTCAGTGAGTTCTTCCATTTGTAAAAAGTTGCAAAGTTATCACCCTTCGGCAGTGAGTTCTTCCATTTGTAAACCGTTACACAGTTATCTTTTAAGTATGTTGGAGGTGAGAATGGTGGGGTACAAATGCAGGAAATAAAATAAAAAATTAAAAAACAAATGCCTTTTTAAAACATCAGGAAGCTACAAACAACCCACCTTGAAGTCATGAATCACAGGAACTTGTAGGAAAGGGCCTATGACTGTTAGCTTTTTAAAGGAACTTTAACGTTACTAAATTTTGGGTTGCTGTAGGTTTTCTGGGCTGCATGGCCATGTTCCAGAAGCATTATCTCCTGACGTCTCGCCCACATCCACGGCAGGCATCCTCAGAGGTTTTGAGGTCTGTTGGAGACTAGGCAAGTGAGGTTTAGATATCTGTGGAATGTTCAGAGCGGGAGAAAGAACGCTTGTCTGTTTGAGGCAATTGTGAATGTTGCAATTGGTCGCCTTGATAAGCATCAAATGGCCTTGCAGCTTCAAAGCCCAGCTGCTTCCTGCCTGGGGGAATCCTTTGTTGGGAGGTGTTAGCTGGCCCTGGTTGCTTCTTGTTCTAAAATTCCCTTGTTTTTGAGTTCTTTACTTACTGTCTTTATTCTGGTGTTTTTTTTAATACTGGTAGCCAGATTTTGTTCATTTTCATGGTTTCCTCCTTTCTGTTGAAATTCTCCACATGCTGGTGTATTTCAATGGCTTCTCTGTGTAGTCTGACACTATGGTTGTTAGAGTGCTCTAGATTTCTGTGTTCTCAAATCATATTACTAAATATTGCAAATACAAAGCGAACAGAATAAGACCATTCATCACTCAGAGGTAGCAATGTGACCTTATTTATGCCTTAGTTATTGTGGAAGAAAATCCAATTCACATAATTAACTATTAGTTACATTTTCAGGCTCTGCTGATTTCAAAGATCACAAAGTACAGCAGGAAAGAGTACAAAGGGAAAAGATATTATTCCTTAGGCTAATGCCTCAAAACGTACTGTTGATTTATATTTTGAGTTTCCTCCAATAATGGGACTGAAGGTGGCTGACAATGGATTTAATACCAATACAGGTTTAAAATTGTGCAAAAGCATCAATAAAAGTATAAATAGAAAACTTATTTAAAAACCAATTAAAATAGTTAATACTACTGTGCAAAACATTAGATTTCTAAAAGCTTCCTGCAATAAGAATGTTTTTACTTGCTGGCAGCAGAGCAAAGAGGGAGCCATGCCTAACTCTCTCCCTGGTTCCTTTGGCTAAATCAGGCATGGGCAAACTTTGTCCCTCCAGGTGTTTTGGACTTCAACTCCCACCATTCCTTACAGTCCCAGGCCCCTTCCTTTTGGGGAAAAAGGAAGGGGCCTGAGGCTGTAAGGAATGGTGGGAGTTGAAGTCCAAAACACCTGGAGGGACAAGGTTTGCCCGTGACTGGGCTAAAAAGATAGGAAGGGAAATTATACTTGTTTCCCAATGTCCTGTGGAAAACAAAAGGACATGAACTAATGTTTCTGGGAAACTTGTAATGATTGGGTAGAATACTGACTTCCAACTCAATAAACTTGGTAATATGTTTATAGGAGAACACTTGCCTCTTGTTTTTAGTGGGCTGCTTCATCCTGTTTGAGCTTCTGGAAGGTGGCCAAGACCATATTTTTAAGGGACCGCCTTAATTGCATGTGCACTTCAAGTTGGTATTTAAATTATTGTTTGGCTTTCTTTATATAAAAAAACAAAACTTCCACTGTTTTTATCTGTTTTGTATTACCTCAGAGATTCTGGTGAACTGAGAGGAGATAGACAAATATTTTAACACATAAAACAAACTCTTCACAGACAACCTCTGTAACTGGCTAACACAAAGGTAGACATGTGTTGTTGTTTATTCATTCAGTCGCTTCCGACACTTCGTGACCTCGTGGACAGTCCATGCAAGAGCTCCCTGTCAGCAGTCACCACCCCAGCTCCTTCAAGGTCAAGCCAGTCACTTCAAGGATACCATCCATCCCTTGCCCTTGGTCGGCCCCTCTTCCTGTTTCCTTCCATTTTCCCAAGCATCATTGTCTTCTCCAAGCTTTCCTGTCTTCTCATTATGTGGTCAAAGTGCTTCATTTTTGCCTTTAATATCCTTCCCTCCAGTAAGTAGTCAGACATTATTTCCTGGAGTATGGACTAGATTGATCTTCTTGCAGTCCAAGGCACTCTCAGAATTTTCCTCCAGCACCACAGTTCAAAAGCATCTATCTTCTTTCACTCAGTCTTCCTTATGGTCCAGCTCTTGCATCCATAGGTTACTATGGAGAATACAATTGCTTTAATTATGCAGATCTTCATTGCCAGTGTGATGTCTCTACTCTTCACTATTTTATCGAGATTCATCATTGCTCTCCTCCCAAGAAGTAAACGTCTCCTGATTTCCTGGCTGAAGCCTGCATCTTCAGTCATCTTTGCACCTAGAAATACAAAGTCTGTCACTGCCTCCACGTTTTCTCCCTCTATTTGCCAGTTATCAATCAGTCTGGTTGCCATCAGAAATAGATGTTTTTCTGAAACACCTTGCCTTCCTCCATTATCCAACAGATATTGGCAATTTTGTTCCTCTGCCTCTTCTAAACCCAGCTTGCACATCTGGCAACTTTTGCTCCATGCATTGCTGGATTCTACCTTGTAGGATCAAGCTAGACATGTGTAGTGGAAAGTATATAGTTGCACCCTGTGTTGTTGCTCCACCGGTAAACATAAGCTGAATTCTCCTTTTGTGATCAGAGACATCATATTCCCTCTCAGTTGACTGCATGCCCACTTCAATGTCTGTGGAAGAATGAACAACAATGCAGTATTGTAGCAATGCAAGTGTGACATGGAGTCATGGAGGACAAAGTCGCTTGCTAACGGAACAGGATTCATGCTACTTATTTTGTGAGAGTGACCATTTGGATTGATTCCACTCACCTTTGCAGAGTCATATAACCTAGAACAGGGGCAAGGGAGGTACAGATTGTGAGCCGCATGCAAAATATGTAATGTCTTTTTGCTGTCCCTTTGATTTGCCTTGACCTCCCCCAACCCCTGGTCTCCGGTCCCTGCCTCAGTCTTCAGATTGTCAGGTGAAAAACATCTAAATCTGCTTTTTTTCTACAGCCCTTCCTGAATAACAGAACCTCTTTTCCACTCTGGAAATCCTTTCCAAAATAGGAAGCCTCTGATGATTTCATCTTCACAAACTGGCTCCAAGGCCCTCTCCTTGTGATTAGCCAGCTCAGGAGGTGAGAAAAGACAATATCCTTTGTTTATGAACCACATTGGCATTTTCTCTTCCCTTTCCCTTGGCAAAACCTTCTAAATGTGGGGTAAGATCCTTTCCTTTTTTGATATGTCACTTCCATTCTGTTTCCTCGCTTCTTGCAAATCATCTTAGAAGACCTGTACCAAATACATTTTCAGATTAATATTTATGGAGAGGTGGGGTATATTATGTCACTTCCATTCTGTTTCCTCGCTTCTTGCAAATCATCAGCGGTGACCAGGGGAGCATTTGCACAGCTTCGGCTCGTGCGCCAGCTGCGCCCGTATCTTGGGAAGTCTGACTTGGCCACGGTGGTACACGCTTTGGTCACATCCCGCCTCGACTACTGCAACGCTCTCTACGTGGGGCTGCCCTTGAAGACGGCCCGGAAGCTCCAGCTAGTCCAGCGCGCGGCAGCCATGTTGTTAACCGGAGCGGGACGCAGGGAGCGCACAACGCCCTTGCTGTCCCAGCTCCACTGGCTGCCGATCAGCTACCGGGCCCAATTCAAGGTGCTGGTGCTAACCTACAAAGCCCTAAACGGTTCCGGCCCAAAATACCTTGAGTACCGCATCTCGGCCTACGAGCCCACGAGGACCTTGAGATCATCCGGGGAGGCCCTTCTCTCGGTCCCGCCTGCCTCACAGGCACGCTTGGCGGAGACTAGAGAGCGGGCCTTCTCGGTGGTGGCCCCCCAGCTGTGGAACTCCCTCCCTGCTGAAATTAGACAGGCGCCTTCCCTCATGGCCTTCCGCAAGGGCCTGAAAACCTGGCTCTTCGAAAAGGCCTTCAATTAAGTGCTATGTTTTGGAATGACCACCGGAATGGACTATGACTACGAGATTGATTATGACCCAAACAAGACGAAGCGGATTTTTAGTTTAATTAGCTGTGTGTTAGTAAGATGTGTGTTATGGTCCTGATTTACTGTAACTGTTGTCTTTATGTTCTATGTTCTGTACACCGCCACGAGTCGCCTTCGGGCTGAGAGCGGCGGTTAACAAGTGCAAATAATAAATAAATAAATAAATAAATATATTATGAGGGTTTGACTTTACATATTGGCTGTCTAGCCCAGAAGTGACCTATTCATTGATAGGTGCTTTTGAAAGAACACAGACACAAATTAAACGAATGACTATCTAATCTTTTCTACAGAAATGAATATTTACACTCTAAGAAAGGCTGCTCTACAGATTTTTGTTGCCCCTTTGATTTGCCTTGACCTCCCCCCCCCCCCCCCCAACCCCTGGTCTCCAGACCCTGCCTCAGTGTCAACTACCTCTGGATCAGAGCTTGCCATCATTTCATATTTGTGAAACACATTTTTGACATGCATAATTTTGCAACACAGTAATTCAATTTTACTAGCAAATCAGAGGTTAAGCAGGCATGGGCAAACTTGTGCCCTCCAGGGGTTTTGGACTTCAACTCCCACAATTCCTAACAGCCTCAGGCCCTTTGCTTTTCCCAGCAGAGGGGGGAAAGGAAAGGGCCTGAGGCTGTTAGGAATTGTGGGAGTTGAAGTCCAAAACACCTGGAGGGACCAAGTTTGCCCATGCCTGGGTTAAACCAAACCGTTGTAAGGGTTAGGGACACATACATAAATTGTAGTGACAAAATATATCTCCTAAAAATATTTTATTTATATATTTAAAAATATATGATTTGTAAGACAATGACATACGCTTCTCAGATTTTTGTCATTTATGTATAACAATATGTAAATATTTGCCAGAATTAAAATGTATAACCTTAAAAAATACTACTTGTCATTTTAATGAGATGTTTGAGGTTGATAGGATCAACACAGCATTTGAATATTTGGTGGAATATTCGATAAAGACACTTGCGTTTCGTCGTCAAGCATTTTTAAGCTTTGGTGTTTCAATGGTATTGTTTCTTTCACATAGACACAGAGGTTTTTTTGTTACTTAGCACAGCACACCTACACACTGCAGCTGAAACACTATGTCATGACACAGTTGGAAAAGCTCTTCACTAGATGGCCATTGGTTGTAACTGACAGGCACAATGGGCAGAGTGGCCAGTGGTCATGTTTAGGGGAAATTGTGAATGATGTAATCCCAACAGGTAAATTTCCCAATTTCTCATTATATTTGCTCTTCTTCTTCAATCAAAGAGAAATGCCTAGGGTACTGGAAGAGATCTGACAGCTAAATAAGCTATCAAATTTAAAAACCTATCTGAAGACCTATGTCTTCCAGCAAGCCTACACACCCAGATTTAATCACAAACAGAAATGCATTAGGATGAATTCAAGTAGAAATGTAGAAAATATATATTTTATAGTGTTTTTCTAAATCCCACATTTTCTTTCTGCTTTAGTTTTGTCTTTGGTTGCTAGACTTCGTGGGTTTTTCTCCCATATGAGATTTCATGCATATTTTGTTACTTTTTCATGATACATGCATTTATTTACATATTTTATGTAATGTACGCACTTCTATTAAATAAAGCAGGTTTATGTCTATGTGTTCAACTGTCCACATTTTACAACATGTGTATCTTTGCACACTTCTCAAAAATGCTTGTAAACTTCATCTTTCAAGTCGCATTTCTTCCGGCAAGCCACACATGAAAGTGCTACATTTGCAGCAGAATTCTTTTCCATTCCTAATTGCAATGTTATCCTGCTGTGGGTAATTCCTACACAAACAGCAGAAGACACCTTCCCCTGGAGCTCTTAAGACATTTGGCATCCAAGTATCATCTCTAGTAAGGCAGCCAGCACCCTTACAGATTTTTACAGGACTTGAACTGAGCATCGATTATCTCAAACTAGTATTTCTTCATGTAATTCTGGGTTATAATTTTAGCAGTTTTTCTTACTCAGAATATCTTTCCAATGGACCTGTATCAAGAACTTATTTTTTTTAATAATCTAGTAGAATAATAGATTCATAGAGTTGGAAGAGACCTTGTGGGCCATCCAGTCCAACCCCGTGCCAAGAAGTAGGAAAATTGCATTCAAAGCAATTTGAATGTAATGTATCAGTAGCTTCCACTCTCCTCTGTAGGCTGTGCTCACTCCTGTATTGTCATTGTGTACTTTCATGTCCTTTCTGACTTATGCCTGACCCTAAGGTGACCTTATCAGAGTGTTTTCTTGGCAAGATATCTTCAGTGAGGATTTGTCTTTGCCTTCCGCTGAGGTTGTGTATGACTTGCCAAGGTCACCCTGTGGGTTTACATGGCTGAGCAGGGATTCAAACCCTGCTTTCCAGAATGACAGTCCAATTCTGAAAACTATATTGCACTGGGGCCCATCCCTGCATTATACTACCCAGGGTTTATTACCACTAATGTCTTCTTTGATGGTTATGTTAAATTTATGACACAATCCATGTATCTGGAAATATAAATTAAATTTGTTCTGGAAATATAAATTAAATCATTAAATCAGTAGTTCTCAACCTTCCTAATGCTGTGAACCCTTAATACAGTTTCTCACGTTGTGGTGACCCCCAACCATAAAATTGTTGCTACTTCATAACTGTAATTTTACTACTGTGATAAATCGTAATGTAAATATCTGATATGCAGGTTGTATTTTCATTCACTGGACCAATTTGGCACAAATACCTTGATCCGCCCACATTTGAATACTGATGGGCTTGTCGGGAGGATTGATTTTGTCATTTGGGATTTGTAGTTGCTGGGATTTATAGTTAACCTACAGTCAAAGAGCATTCCGAACTCCAGCAAAGATGGAATTGGATCAAACTTGGCACACACAACTCCCATGACCAACAGAAAATACTGGAAGGGTTGGGTGGGCATTGACCTTAAGTTTTGGAGTTGTAGTTCACCTACATCCAGTGAGCACTGTGGACTCAAACGATAGATCTGGACCAAACCTGGCATGAATATTCAATATGCCCAAATGTGAACACTGATGGAGGTTGAAGAAAATAGACCTTGATATTTGGGAGTTGTAGTTGCTGGGATTTATAGTTCACCTACAATCAAAGAGCCCCTTGAACCCCACCAATGATAGAATTGGGCCAGACGTTCCACACAGATTCCCCATGACCAACAGAAAATACTGGAGGGATTAGGGTTCCTAAAACCATCAGAAATATGTTTTTATGGTCTTTGGGGACCCCTCTGAAACCACCTCTGTGACCCTCCCCAGGGGTCCTGACCCCCAGTTGAGAAACAGTGCATTAAATAGTGTCTTGAGCATAGTCGAGTCAGGCTGCATTTGGTCTTTTTTCAGCCACTCATACAGCCTCCCACTGAAGATGGTAGGCCTCCAAAATGGATCAGCAGCAGTTCATCACTGCAGGAAATGGGATTAAAAGGGTTTACCACTGCTATGGCAACAGCCAAGTTCTACTCTTAAAATAGTTTAGCGACTGTAGGTGATGACTTTGAGCTTACGTATGAGTCACCTACAGAATCTAGTACCAGTGACCTGTTGCCTTGTACTTTGTGCCAAACAATGCACTGCGCACTCTCAGTGGTAGCTCCTCTTTTCATTGCATGTGTGTTTTAATTCTGTAACTGCCTATTTTTTGAAAACAATGCTACTAATAGAAAGGAGATGTGTCATTTTGGCAGTAGAACATGTTTTCGTAGCCTCTGTCATCCCTATCTCCCTGTAATGTTTTGAAGTAGTATTATTAGCTTTTGTTGAGTGCATGTTTTAATGGTGTGTTGTATTTTTTTAAAAAAAACATTTTTGTTCTTTTCCTCTGTGTCTCTAACAGAAATGCAGGATATAAATATCCTAAATAAAATGTTCTCTGTGTACAACATATTGGAAGGGTTTGGATTGTATCTGATCCTTGCATGTGAAAATAAGTTAACAACATTAAATAGATAGTAACTGTTAACCACAGGGCTGCGGTGGGTTAAGCCACTGAGCTGCAGTACTTGTTGACTGAAAGGTCAGCAGTTCGACTCCATGGAGCAGGGTGAGCTCCTGTCGTTAGCCCCAGCTTCTGCCAATCTAGCAGTTCACAAACATGTGAATAGATACTTTAAAATATAATAGGGGTCCCCTGGTGGCACAGTGGGTAACCATTAAGCTGTGAACTTGCTGACTGAAAGGTTGGTGGTTCGAATCTGGGGAGCGGGGTGAGCTCCCGCTGTTAAGCCCAGCTTCTGCCAACCTATCAATTTGAAAACATGCAGATGTGAGTAGATCAATAGGTACCGCTCTGGCGGGACGATAACAGCGCTCCATGCAGTCATGCAGGCTACATGACCTTGGAGGTATCTACGGACAACGCCAGCTCTTCAGCCTAGAAATTGAGATGAGCACCAACCCCCAGAGTTGGACTTGACTAGACTTAATGTCAAAGGGAAACCTTTACCTTTAACTGTTAACCTTTTAAGGGACTCAAAAATCAAATGAAGTAGCTATTTGAGGATTGCTAGATAATAAACAAATAGGTTGTTGTAGTATTGGTCAAGGCATTGCACTGTTAGTATATGAATGATCATTACATGCTCCCTGGGTTCACTGAAAGATCAAAGTTCTCAAGTATTTTTCTGTCCTTCAATGTTGATCAACAGCAATCCAAAAAAAAGATTAGTTTACCCGAGTTGGAAAACACTAATCAGTATGCGGCTGCTTAAAAAGCAGAAAACTTTCTCCATATTTTGCTGCTCTGATATTGTAAACATATTTTTTTTCTTTGGAGATTGCTTATAAAGCAATTTTCCCACACAAATGACCTATATACATTTTATCCTAATAAGGCTATTTTGGCTGTTCAACACAGATTGCTTTTCAGTATTTTTATGTAGCATTTTACTCTCCTTAATTATGTCTCCTGTGGATTCAAAATAATTGGCATCGACAAGGTTTCTACATTAATGCAAAAGCAAGCTTTTATAAATTGATTTTGATTTTGAAAACTTTTAAAATATATTCCTTGGAGACAAGTACATCTAAACACCTCTATAATCTGATCATAATACATACGCTCTCTTGAATCTAGCTCCATGGAGCGTGATGGAAAGTATGCTTAAGATGGTAAACATTCAGGACCAAGTTTGTGTTTACTTGGGAATCAAACCAATTTCAAGTGTGTTGTCATGTAACCATGCATAAAATGTCAAGCCCATGTGTATTTACTCCCAAATGAGCACCACTGAAAATCACTTTGAGTACAATGTATATATGTCTAAGATCTGGTTACTCATCACATTGAACCTTGGTCAATAGCATAAAAACGCTAATTAGCATTAAGGAGTCTTAATTCTTCCAATGAACAGTGTCCAGTTGTGCAATGTACAACTCGGTTCCACGAAGAAAATACTTGGAAAAATAAGAATGTTCTTACAACTGCTTTAACTATGCTGATTTTTGACCTGGCCATTACATTGGGTTGCATCTTGGCTCCATCCTAGTATGCAGAATTCAAAGTTGGAAGTCCTTCCCATGGCTATTATGAAGTAATGTCTGGGTGTGATGGATAGGAAAAGATATTCAGGTAAAGAGAACTTAAGTTTCCCATCTGATCCCAGACTGACAGTTCATAATAAGCAATTGTGGGACACATTTTCTAGGAATTTAATAATGATCCACCATATTAGGCTTAAAGTTAGATGGATGCCCCTAACATCATGGTGGTCTATCAAGAAAAGGAATATTCTTTTTACATCAAGCTGGGATTTGGAAGCAGTTTCCATTTTAAAATGTCTCCACAAAGAAATAAAAAGCTTTAAAGCAGAGGCTGGATGGCCATCTGTCAAGGGTGCTTTGAATACGATTTTCCTACTTCTTGGCAGGGGGTTGGACTGGATGACTCCAAGATCTGTTCTATGATTTTATGAGACAGTGATCACATTAGCAGTTTTATGTTTGTATTTAACATCCTTTTTATTTCAAGTGTTAGGTGCAAATAATAATTGGGGCATTTTCTGCCCTGGGACCTTTGTGAACTGTCAAAAAATGTCCTCCATGGGAAAATGAAAGGAAAAAAAAACCCAGAAGAGGCTGGAAATCCAATTGCTGTATTGAAAGAAACAGTATACAGTGGTCCCTCACTACTTCGCAGTTCGCTTTTCGCAGACTTGCTGTTTCACGGTTTTTAACATTCAAGGAGGGTTATGTAGTGTATAAATGTGTGAGGAGGGCTTATAAAGATTTAAAATAGGATGTAACTACTAAAATAATGTATAAATATTAAAATAAATATAACTTCCCTACTTCGTGGATTTTCACTTTTTGCGGGTGGTCCTGGAATGTAACACCCACGATAACTGAGAGACACTATTATATTAAACATTGCAGGGACACCCCCCCCCCCCCCCCCGCGCAGTCAATTTAAGAAATAATTTACAGGGAGAATCAGCTCACTTTTTTTGCCCCAAAGGAAAGGCAGATGGCAAATCTGGAGAGATCAAAAACTGCAAATGCAGTCTTAAGGGCCACACACAGTCCCACGACCACACTGATTTAGTGTGTCAAAAACTTTTACAGATCACAAGTTCCTAATTTAGTCCAGCTACATCAAGTACTCAATTTACTTTTAAAAGAGATTTCCAAGGAAGTATGCGTATTACTTATTGTAAAGATACTTTTGTTGTGCTTCATCATGGTTAGATAAGAGATGACATTTAGTAACTGGAGAGTTTTGTATATTGCACACAGCTTGCTGTCTAGATGCAACTCAGGATTTAAATCCGCTCCACAACTGTATAAGTGTTAGGTTCAAATAACAAGACACTCTTGATATCCATGCATTGTTTACTTTTAATAATTTGATAAATACAGGAAAAAATTGCAATAACCTATCAAAATTATATTTTAATTGAAAAGGTATTTTAAAAAGGCTTATTCACATTCATTTCAGATTATATACAAACCAGTGTTCAAAATCAAAACAAAACAAAAAATTTAATGCTTGTGTCAAATTCCAACTCTGCTCCATTTCCAGTATTCCCGCTTTGAGCAGACCAAGTTGTGAGACAAGATCACATGACTATGCATATCCAGGTGTTATAGCTTTCTTCATAAAAGTCTTTAGAAATAGCTGCCAAAATAATTTCCAAGAAAACTAAAATATTTGTTTATCCCAACATTTCCTTTAATGTACTCCAATAATAGTTTCTCTCACTGATCAGCAACTTGACATGTACAAGAGAGAGAACATACACATCTAAGATCCTGGGAGTCAAAGAAATCCAAGCTATGTCTTGTACTTCAAGGTTTAGCCTTTTCAGCTTGAGTACAGCCCTTAAAGGTTTGGTAGTCACCGGGGTTTGAAAAGATTACGGTACATTGGCCCAATATCCTAAGTACCACTGGAACTTTGATGTGCCTGATTTGAAAACATTAGGATGTTTATCTGATGCAGGGTTTTATGCTCTCTCACTTTTGTCCTCAGCCTGTATTAAATTCCAATACTCTGAGCAAGTAGAGAAAATCCATTGCCATACTTTCCAAGTAATGCTTGGCCTACCACTTCTAATTTCTGTTAGCAAGCTGTCCCTAAAAATTTATGCAAATATTCAGATAGGTGAAAGTACACATAACTGACAATATAACCATGTAAGAGCAGCCATTCTTACTACAAAACCCCTTAAAATTAATGGGTTTGATGACAAAGAGATACATATGTATATAGTCTTAATAGAGAGATATTTCCTTTAAAAGGGTATGAAATTTAAAGTATTCAAGGGTTTTTGCATAACTGGACAACTTCACTGATGAAGCAATTATTGCCTAGTGGTTTTTCTAACTTCCAGGATGAAGATTAGCTTAGTACACCATCTTTTGTATCTGGGTTTTGCTTCTGACTACACTCCTAGGTCATTATTGAAAAGATAACCTGGTGCTGTATCTTACAAAATGGTGCTCTTACATCTTCTGCTTCCAAGATACATGCTCCAGACTGAAGCACAGTGCTTAATGCATTTATATGAATTCTGCTGTTTAAAAGCAAATTTCCTTCTTGGATCTTGTAACTCATCAGGTGCTACATTGAACACTCTAGAGAAACCTTTTATAATTATACATCACCGTAGCTTAGTTTTTAATGTGAAGGTAACTTACATATGTAAGGTGTGTTTATTCAGAGAGCATGAGGTGTAGAATACTCCTCCATGTAAAATACACCTTCACTTTGAAAACTGAATTCTCCCCTGATTTGCCAGTCTTCTATATGCAAAAATTATTTTCTCTACAAAGAAACAGTTCATTGCTTGTAGTACAAAGTAGTACAGTGTATACACAAGTGTCCCACTTCATGGAGAACTAAGCCCAAGGTATTTGGTGCAGTCAGTATTTGCTAGTGGAAGACTAGTATTGTGAGTTAATTCCAAGCACATTTCTATGGGTCCCCTGAAATTCATGGAAAGACTTCCATTGTTCTCTATGAGAGCTGACCGTAGTTCCTGCAAACACATCACATACACAATTACATGTGTATTGCTAAATCTTCTGCTAACCAAGAGGTGTAGCTCCAGATTATAAACCATCAACCAGTGGTATCAGGCTTTGGCAATCTTCCTCTGAAGTTATTTTATTGACACTTCCCCCCCCCACCACCACGAGATGAATATTCAAATGATATACAACGTACAATACACATAATATACCTCCATCACCTGACATTCAAAAAGCTCACTTCAGATTCTATTCCTCAAGTAATATTGGGAATAGAAAGCTATTACTTACACTGATAGCTCTGGGTTATCAAAGAGTAGCTGAGAGTCATAACAAGATTTTTCATTTATGTTTATCCAAACTGAATGCAACAGGCAATTGCTGACCACTCTGTCCTTTGGGATGAGTTAAGCAAGTACATCTTCTTTCAACCGAAATTTTATAATTTCTAGATTGCAGTCTAGTAAAGGGTTCCCAAGGGTGCTCAAAATGAGATAGGCAAATAAAGGCAGCATGGCTAGATCCATTTGACAAGAAATCTTGAGGGATTTAGGCATTTTTTTCTGATAGAGGAGTACTTTTTGTTACAATTCTCAAAGGAAAATAAAATTATTAAAGTTCCCTAAGAAGTGGTTACTATAATCATATTTCTGGAATGATCCTGGAAACCAGGATCTAGTGTTTTTGTTAGAAATCTTGCTTGAAAAGTCCATATAAATTACTGATACAGATACAATGTTTTTTCATAGGTCTGTTTTCAAAACCTTTGTTCCATATCAATATTCTGAGGATGTGAAGTGGATATCAACCCTCAGTTTTATAAAATAAACAGTTCTTTTTACAACAGAGACTATTTTACAAAATGATTCCAAAGAAAACTAGAAAAAATTATCTGTTTGAGAACAAATGACAAATTCAGACATTCACCACTTTGTTTAAAAAAGACAGAAATGATTTTTTTTGGTTGAAGTATGCCTCATTGCCATTATGTGGTTTTAAGAATCTTATGCTTTCTAAGCTCTCACTATATAAGCACACTTTAAAGCTAAATATTTTCCAAGTTATTTTGTGAGCAAGGGCAACATCAAGATATAGGCTGTATAATTTTGTAAGAATTAAAAAGCTTTTGAAATCAACAATCCCAATTTTGATTTCACGGAGCACATGTTGCAAACTGAATTTAAAGAATACTTGCAGCAGCATCAGAAAAGGTGTGTTTTGTGCCAAAATTGGGTAGGAACCTCTAAATTTGTACAGAAGCTATTGTGCCAGAATGACAATTAGAACTCTTACAATGGTAACACAAAGTATACCAAGATTACTTGCATGATTTTCTGTTGTGACAATAAAAAATAGGTCAACCACAAGCCAGTTGCTGCTCTCTAAGTAAGTTAAGGTGGAATCAAGAATTGATGTCTGGTGTTCTGAAGCCTGGGCGATCCTTCAAATATTCGGCCAGCTCACTTTGATTTACCAGTCTCTTTTGTTGAACCTTAACTCAGTCCTCAGCACACTTCAGCAGTAGGGTGCAGGTGAAGTTGGAATCACTGCAAAGAGCAGTTATGTTGCTGGTGAAAGCATAGGCATCTTTTATACACATGGTTCTTTCAAAGATGTGTAACTCAAAACTGCTGAGGACAAGTAGACTCATAACCCATTCATTAAAAGACTGTTTTTACAAGGGGGGGGGGGGGGGGAGGGAATCCAGTAGTGCCCAGCACAGCGGCTGTTTTAAGAAGTAGGAGGGAAATCATCTCTCTCTCCCATATTTGCTACAGTCAGTACCATGTCCAGAGGTGGTCAAATTAAATTGTGCTAGATATAAAACTGATGGTATGCAAGTTGGTCCATAAAAGGTTGCACCAGGTTATCTGTGGCAAAATAGAAAACGAGCCCAAAGGTTATGGAGATTGGAAGAGCTGGTAAGGCCTTTTTAAAAATGGCCAGCAACAAGAGGGTAAGGCACAGGCCCTGAAAAGAGAAAGGAGGAAAAGAAAAACATATTAGGCAGTGGGAATGTTCATACAAAATATTACATGACATACTTGTCTATTTCCATGAAAAAGCACCAGCCTTGGTAACCAGATTCTCCATATTTATTTATTATTTATTTCCAATATTTCTACCCCATCCATCTCAACCTTCAAGGGCGGCTTTCAACAGCAGCAATTTGATGCAGACAACATATCACACATTAAGTACAACATTATACAAAAGATAAATCATTAGACTAAAATACATTTAAAACATTATTATCATGTAGCTCAAAGTCTGATTTAGCAACCGACAACCCAGTCCAAAGCCAGTCATAGTAAAAAGTCCAACATTATGATTACTGCCGAACCTACTGTCCAAAGGCCTGGTCCCAAAATCATGTTTTGAGCTTCTTTCTAAAAGAGAGAGATGGAGCCGACCTAATCTCAAGGGGGAGCATTCCACAGAGCATTCTATAGTATTAAGCCACATTACAGAATTGTTCGAGTGTTGAACTACCACTCTGGAGACCAAGATTTGATTCCTTTCTTGGCTATGGAAATCCATGGGCAAGTCACCTCTTTCAGCCTCAGACGTTGCCCATGGTAAACCCTCTTGAACAAATCTTGCCAAGAAAATCCTGTTGTAGGGTCACCATAACTTGACTTAAATGCACACTGTAACCACAAGAAGATGTAGATTCTATGCTGAACCCCCTTCATTGCTACCTCCAAGACCACATTAAACACCAGAGTCTGCTCTTAGAAGGGGAGCATAGAGCTTCCTAGTCAATATATTGGCAGGGAGACCCACATTTTCATCCAGCTAGGTAAGGGTCTCCTCCCCATTCCTAGTTAGAAGGGTTCAAGGTAATCTGGGAAGCCTGGTGAGGAGAAAACTTTTTCCAGTGAACCATAAGGTTTGTAGGCGCAAACAGGGAAGCCTTCTTTTTCCACCAAGCAAGTAGGAACTGCCTCTTTATCCTGGCATTTTTCGTAATTCTAATTCACCACACTGTTTTCAGAGGGGTTACAAATAACTAGTAATACATTAACTTTATGAACATGAAGGTATGAGAATGAAATATTCTACATTTAGCTATATAAAGTTTCAGGAACTGTAACAATGCAATCTATTGATTTTTGTGGGCGGACAAGAGAGATAACATATATATATGCTATAAATCAGAAAATATATCCTCGAAGAGAAAAAATGCAAGAGGAAAAGGGTATGCAGGTAACAAGGAAGACTAAATAAAAGGTGATGGGTGAGTGCTTTGAGATGAAGTCTGTAATCCCATATTCAGTTATAATGATTTCATTTTGCTAGTATACTTACAATTAAAATGGCTACAAAACAGGCTAAAGTTGTGTTCCAGTCTCCACTGGCTGTTGCTGAAGCTTTGCCAACTAAAACACTGTAGAAAATGAAGTCTCCTAAGCCAAGCTTAACTCCCCCTGTAAAAGTAAAAGATAAGGACTAAGGAAAGACCAGGAAACCCCTTACTCCCATCATTTAATCATGTAATTAAATCCATGATTTACTGAAGTGGTTCCTAACCTTTTTTTTGACCTGGGACCATTTTGACCAGGGATGACTCTCCAATATTAGTGCCAAAAAGGGTTACAAACCAGTTTTTGGTCAACTTTAGATTTGGTTTGGTTATCTGGGGTGCTGATTCAAAAAATTATATTGGCTGGACCACATCAGCTCTAGTTTCTGATACAGAACATATGCCATCCAGTAGTCGCCATCTGCTCGCCCACAGAAAACCATATTTAATGAGCTTTGGCATTTTAAGAATGTTTTGCAAGACCAGTCACTCTTGTTGCAATGCTGTAGTAAGAGTGAGGTTGCGGACCATATTTTAGTTCTTGCGGACCACTGGTGGTCCACAAACCACAGGTTGGGGACTACTGATTTACAGTGACATACATTTAGTTTCAATCTTTTGAAGCAAAATACAACCCGTTAATCCTGTCTGTCCTGTCAAACTACATATGGCCCTACTGCTGTATTTGGATAGAATGAAACTGAACAAAAAAAATTAGACTTCAGAAGAAGTTGCAGAGAGGACAATAACATTGAGCTTAATCATGTGGCCACTCATCAGATTAATGATTTCATATTACATAAATATTTCAGGTAGCTACAATCTTTCCTAGTGTTCTCTCCTGTCATCCAGTATGCATCCTGGATAAGCCCAATGAAATTAAATGTTATCATTTTTTAGGATGACTCTCAACTTGATTACAACTTTCTGGTAAAAGACAAGTGTTTCCCCAACCTAAAGAATTGGTAGGATTAGCTTAAAACGATAGCCTGACTGCATGGTAAGCCACATTCAGTGCTCTAATGTCTTCTACCAAATTCTTACTTTTTTTTCTTAAGGGACGGGTCTAATTACGGTGCATCTTTGCAATTCAACCTATGTTTATTGTATAAGCTGTTCACTTCATTTTTCTTGTAATTACCAACTTGACAGGCTTTTAGAAGTAAAACATTCAATTAACACGAGGTACCTATATTTACATTACATTATGTAAGACTCAAGCCGTATCTGTTATCTCAAACATTCAAGTTATAATGATGGTTTTGCTTCTAATTCCCAGATCCAGTAGTCTCTCAGGCCCCTTTCACACAGCTGAATAAAACCCATATTATCTGCTTTGAACTGGAATATAAAGCAGTGTGGACTCAGATAACTCAGTTCAAAGCAGGCATTGTAGGATTTTCTGCCTAGATATTCTGGATTCTATGGCTGCGTGGAAGGACGCCTAGTGACATATTTGGAAGTTATTTTCAAGCATTCCTAATGCTAGATTCATTTATTTTATCTATATTTAAATACTTCTTGAAAGCTTTTATATACTAAGCATATGTAATAACTTATTTGAAAAAAAAACTGTAAAGGCTTGAGGACTTCAGAGGACCAAGTCACTCTAAAAAGCAGACATCCCACACATTTCTATATTCAACAATCCTATTGGATGGTGTCGAGATCCAGCCTCTCCTTCCCCAACTACCTTGCTAAAAGAGTGGAAAGTGTACTGACATCCAGGAAGTGCCTGAGATGTCTGATTTCATAGGGGCAGCATCTTTTCCACTTTTCTGCCCTCATCAGGAATCTCTGAGGAAAAACCCAGCATGTCCTGAATGTGTGACCAGTCCCCTTTCTTTCCTATCCTACACACACTATGTATAAATATTTCAAAATCCAAAATCTGAAAACCTCTGGTCCCAAGCATTTCAGATGAGACTCAACGTGGAAAAATCTGCAAGCAGGTGCCTCCTTTTACAACAGTCCCAAATTTGCAAGGCGTGTATTCTTTTGCAAAATATAAAACACGGCTTTATGTTTTCTTAGCTACCCTGGAAAGTTAATGTGTGTTTATGTAGAAAGATGACTTACTCTCATCTGGGTCTTCACTTGCTAGGGAATCTGTAGGCAGTGCTTGAACAGCAGCTCGTGTCTCAGGAGTCGACTCTAGAGGTCCTATCCTATTGTCCCGTTGCTGTTCCCATTCCTGGCTGAAGCCTCCATCATCAGTCTCCGGACCTGCGTTCTGGTTCTGGTTTGCTGTGACTGATAAAACCAAAAACTTGGAAGACTTGAAGTAAACAAAGTCAAATTAAACAGCAAATGCATGCACGTGGTGGTGGTGGTAGTGGTACCCAGATTGGTTTAACGGGTTTAAACTGTTTTAATGTTTCTATGTTTCGGAAGTTTAAAATTGTGTTTTATTGGTTTTACTATATTTTGCAGTATTTATATTCCGCCCTTCTCACCCTGAAGGGGACTCAGGGTGGATCACATTCAATGCTGTTATACACTGACAAGACAGACAATTGTACAAAGATAGAGATATATAGGCTTTCCCATCTTCGGCATCTTGGAGGCTTGTACTTTGTTCCGGCCACCGGGGGGGGGGGGGGCTGTCACTCCATCTGAGCTTTATGAGCTTTGTTCATAAACTTCCATTTTGATTGAATTGCCGGCATTTTTTCTGGCATTTCCTTATGGGTGTGCCTTAAATTCATCCCTGCTATATGTGGTACCTATTTATCTACTCACATTTGCTTTCAAACTGCTAGGTAGTCAGAAGCTGGGCTAAAGGCCAGGAGCTCATCCTGACCCAGGATTCGAACTGCCAACCTTTCAATTGGCAAGATTTACTGCAGATGGCGGTTAACCTGCTGTGTTAACCTGCTGTGCTGTTTTCCCTGAGCTATAGATATAATATTGTTGGAACACACACCACTGGGTGTATCTGACAATTATTCCAAACACATTTTAAACTGCATAAGCAGATGACAACATGGTGTAACAGTGATTTTGACCTTCAAAACATGGAGAAAAGAGATAAACACAAGTGAAAAATAACAGCACACTTTTTGCTTACTAATTAGTTTAAGAAAAGGAAGTAGAGTTGGTCAGCTTTCACAAGCAGTCAATTAGCTTTCAGGCCTTTTGTCACTTCCTCACCAAACAGTATAATATAATGTAGCCAAGCAGTCTAGCATCTGAGGCCAAGACATGTCAGCCTGTCAAGTTATTCTGCTGTCTGAGGCAGAAAATCCTGCAAACATCTTTCCCTATTATGGCAGTAAAATTACAATAATATTTTAATACAGTTATATTTTAATGCTATTGTCATCTGCAATTTCCTTCAATTTTATTTCCTTCTTATAATGTGAAAAAGGAGCCTCTGCCACTTATCTTCATAAATAAAAGAGGAGGTTCTGGCTTCAGGCAAGTCAGAGAGATAATGACCCAATATCTTAATTGCCAATAAATTTGCCTTAGGTTGCAAGAGAAGCTGAATTTGAAGGGAAAGACAGAGTAAGAGAGAAATCATAGCTGCTGAAGTGAAAACAGGATGGCATCACAGAAAAAGGATGCTGACTGGCTATAATTTTAAGAATTCTTTTAAGAAGTCAGTTTTCCCAGAGAAAAGGACAAGGGTTTGGAAAAGGGTTTGGAAAACACAATTTTTTGGAAAGAAGGAATGATATAAACTGGCTAACAACTGAAGATAACAAGTACAACTTTTTTTCTTTTCCCAGTGCCTCCCTCCCTCAAACTCCCCAGCTACACATTCCCGAATGACTGAAGAACAGAGAAGATAGACTTTCTCCCTACTACCTCCTTAGGAACTGTCAAGAATGATTTTGCACAAATAGAAATGTTATCCACTGATTTGTTTTAAAAAAGAAGCTCAGCTTCTCTACTGGTATTTAAAGCATCCTTTTAAATATAATAGAAGGTTACTTACAAATTTCTGGATGCTGGGTTTGGGTCTCATATGATCAAAACTTCACAATGCCACCTTGTCTCAGAAGCAATGAGATCATGGAGGCAAAATTACATTTATTTACTTGTTGTGGAAGTGAAACAATGTTTTGTTTACCACTCACTATGTTCCTCCTGCTTGGCAGTCACACACTATCATTTCTCTGCATGCACCTGTCTATTCATATGAAAAGCAGACTTTATGTGTTCCTGCCCCTAGAATTGGGAGTGCTATGCTATGTCCTGCTACAGACAATCTGTCATTGTGGACAGCTAATGCCAGAGTCCATGTAGAACAGAGAAAGCAAGCAAGCAAGCACTAGATCCTGATTATCTGTGATGTATGGATTTTCTTTGCAGTACTGAACAAAATCATAAGATATTGATCATAGGTCAATTAGACCTCACAATAATGAATCCTAAGAGGTACTGCAGAGCTCAGTAGATCCTGCCCTCAAAGCAACAATCATTAATATTATGCAGTTTAAATTGCAGTCTTCATCAACTATATCTCATTATTATTTTACAATGATAAGAAAATTACAGTTGGTTTGTTACTATTTCATTAGGGAAACTTGGGAGAGTTCAACTGAAGCCATAAAATACATTTGTGAAGCCATAGGAGAAAAATGCAAACAAAACAAAAAGAAAACTCACCTTGCTTGTCATAAGTAGAATTTTTGGGGGCTCTCTTTTGGGCTTCAGGATCTTCCTCAGCCATGTTCACCAGCCATATCATTGTTGCTGTTTGAAAAAGAAAACAGAACCCCATATTAAAGCCAACTGCACACTATTTTTCAACCACTGGCTAATTATATACAAATAGGATTTTGAAACTGTTGTAGTGTTTCTTAGGTTGTACACAAAGAGAATGCCAGTTCTCAGAATGTCATGGATTTAAAAAAAGGGTTATAACTGTAAAAGGTTACCCTTACTAGTCAACTACCTAGCTATTACAAAATCAAAAGCCATTCTGGATGAAATTCTAACATATTCTAAGTGGAAACAAAAATTGGTCTCACAAACTATAACACAATCTTAATTTAAGCCATATTTTAAGACCAAAGGGGAAAAAAAAGTGAGATTGTGTACTATGGAAAATGGCAGGCTTGTAATGAATGACAAGTTTTTATTTGTTTATTTATTTATTTGCAGTGTTTATATCCCGCTTTTCTCAACCCCAAAGGAGACTCCGAGTGGCCTTACAAAGGCAACAGGCATTTAGAGCTACTCAGATGTATGCCAAATCCAAACAGGCAGGTATATTTGTTGCACTTGCTCCTGAGCTGTATTGTTGTTTATGCCATTGCATCTGCATGCTATGCCGAAATGTGGTAACTTAAACAGAGGCTGGATGACCATCTGTTGGGGGTACTTTGATTGTGTTTCTCCTGCATGGCAGGGATTTGGACTAGATGGCCCATATGGTCTCTTCTAACTCTGTTATTCTATGATGTTTTGGACTACATTTCACGGACTCATCCAGCACAGGGATATGGAGTGTTACATTCTGAAACAAACCCTGGAAGAATAGATGTCCTAACAAAACTAAATATTTTCCTCCATCTTCCTCTTTCCTTTTCAAAGATAGCACAAAATGTTCTTTTTATCTTGGGACATCTTATCCAGTATCAGTGTCTATACTTTGAGCCAACAAAAAGTAAAGACTTGAGTAACAATAAAAAGAAAAGATGACACATCACTGCACATTTAGCATCAAATACTTTGGCAGACGGATTATTCATTTCCCTCTATGCAGAAACAAGCATCAGATTTTGGATCAAACTCTGTATACTTACATGAATAAATAAGCGCTGGGAACAAAGTCTCATTTCTCTCTTGAGCAGTTTCAACCAGCATACGAAGAGGCCCCTTAGGACACAGTACAGCAATCAGGTCTAAAAGGCAGATATTAGTGTTAAATGAAGCACAAAGAAATAAAAATCATCCCTATATTAACAAATCTTAAGTGTCTTGATGAAATGCATGTACAGCAAATTTGAACATTTGCTGTTTGTTCTATAAAATCAACATGACTATACACTTTTGGAGAACTCTATTTCATCTGCATGAACTGATGGAAGAATACAATAGAAAATCTGTATTAGATTCAGTCCTTTTAGCAGTAAGAAACTCAGATATATTTCCAAGGCTAGAAGACTCAAAAATTAGCCACAAAAACTGCCATCAATACTCAGTTCATATCTGTGTTGACAGGGCTAGTCTCAATATAAGGCAACCGAGGGCCCTTCCACGCAGCCATATAACCCAGAATATCACAGCCGAAAATCCCACAATATCTGCTGTGAACTGGGTTATCTGAGTCTAGACAGCTATATATTCCAATTCAAAGCAGAAAATGTGGGATTTTATTCAGCTGTGTGAAACGGGCCTAAGGAACAAGAAGGAAGAAAGAAGCCCTCCGGCCACTCAAACGAATGATGGAGCACGATTCAGTCTCTAATTCACACTCCACTGGGAAGTGTAGGAACATCTGAATCACGTGTTCGGGGTCAACTACATTCTTCCTTTTTAGTCAGCTGACATGTCAACAAACAAAGGAATCCCATTGCAATTTCTTCTGTTTGGTGATTTTTATACCATTGCAAGGTTACAATAAACTGCAGAATTTCAGGAGAGATGGCATTGCTCTCATAGATATTTCTTGGAATGAAGCTAAGGTACCTCCTCACTATCAAGATCTGGCAAAGAGGAAGTGAATATCTGTCCAGGTTGCTATACTGACTGTTGTTGGATGGAATCCAACCCTTTCATTTGTGTGTACTGTCTTCACAAGAACAGTTTCTTCTTACAAAACTGAAAAGACAGCCCTCCTTCTATCAGCTAAGTGGTAACTTGATAATTGGGGTGGATGTGTTCAGAACTGTCTTCCTTTCAGTTTTACTGGATCAAAGTGTTGGGTCTAGTCAACATTAGTCCTGATTAATACTGGGGTGGCCTAGATGCCAGTTCTCCATTCTGGATCCAGCATGGGCTATCTCACTAAAATCAAGAGAGTCAAACTGTGTTTCCTGTTCTGTAAAAATACAAAGGTGAAGCAAGTGTGGGAAGCCTGAATATCATATTAAAAGCACCCACTCATGTACCCAAAAATCTTTTCTTGTATTAAAGGGGAATTGCTGTTCCTGGGTCTTTTAGAAACGTGTCTGCAAAAAGCTTTCCTTTTCAGCAAGATACTGTCAAGTAACAGGTGGGGAGCACACAAGTCACCAGTGGGCTGTACATTATCGGTGCTATCCACTGAAATGAACAAATTAATTGTAATCAATAGGACTAAATCATGACTAAATTAGCCTGCACTGAAGAAGTTTATAATCAACTGATTACAGAGCTGAATATGACAAGCAAACTAAAATACTTATCAACATTTCAGAACAAAATCTCTTTCTTTCCTATTTTTGCTTCTGTGACTTGATATATCTATTGTTACATAGTGGTTTAGACCTGAAGCTGAGCAAGACTATGTTTACACCACATGTAATCTCCAGTTAAAGATCATTTTTGTCAATTTTTTCATTATTCAGAACTTCTTGAAAATCTGTTGTGAAAGGCTTTGGCACATCCACTTGAACAGTGTGAGGTGGTAATACAGAAAATCCTCACAAAATACTTTCCTACTTCCTTCGCTGCTGAAGTTACATTGATAATAACACTCAATCAGACTACAGTCTCTTCTGGGAATGGAAGGAGCCTTTCTGTTTGTACAAAACAATTCAATCCAACCCATCCTGGACTCCAAAGGAAGCTCTGTTAAGAGACCTCCAACACTGAACAAACATGAAGAGATGGAGTCACCATCAAATATGTAAATATAAACAGACCACAGGTCAGTGCTCAGTGTGGGTGGTTAAGATTGTGGGGTGGGATAGAGTTTGAGGTGGAAGAAGAGTGCTAACAACTACCTGGTTTCTCATTCTCTTTTTCATTCCTACTATCAGATTTTTTTCAACAAGAGATGCCAAGGTTAGAAAGCCCAACCTTGAACTCTCAGTGTAAACTTTGTGGTCTTTCCTGCAGCAAAATCTGACTCTAGGCCTGTCCACGGCCATGTTATCCCTGGTTTACACACACAACTGAAACTATGCATTTTGAACTAGCTTACTCTGACGCTCTCTTTGTGGAATGATATGACACTACTGCAGAGCACAGTCTGGACAGGTTTTGTTGTCAACAGATAAAATCAAAGAGAGGTAACTTCTGCATGCACTTTGAGACTTTCAAAGTTCCTGTATGGGAACCTCTATTAACCCTGGTAAGTCACTCAAGAGAGTAAGAAACAGTAGAGCATCTCATACAGTGCAACAGCTGAAAGTAAAAATTGGCTAATTTCTTGCACACACAAATGCACTTTCGACATACTTGGAAGATGTTTTTGGATACTAGTCAAGATTAGCAGAGTCATGTAATACTTCTGATACGCCTGGTAAGATCTCAATAGTAAGCATTGCCCGCAGTGGATTAAGCATGGCATTACATTACAATGCACGACATCTAGGCCACCCACCTACAGCTCAGTTGAACTTTCTACCCCAGCCTATATTTCTTTTCCCTCTGTAAAGATACCTATGTGCTTGACCTTCAATAAGGTGCTTATTAAAGTTCAAAAGGGATTCCAAACATCCAAGCTTGTGAGGAGGAGGAATTATGTCTTCTATACAATGTCTTTCAAGAACCCCAGGTCATCCCATAAGCTGAAGTAAAAAGTACATGTTTGAAACACTAGGTAGCTTAAGGCCAAATACACAAGCACAACAGCAACAATTGTTCATTCGAGTTTTAATGTAAAATCCATCAATTTTGCATTATAGACACAATTGATTTTTTTAAGTACCTCAGGGCTTCTACAGATTAAAGATACACCAAGAGGTTTCACAGAGGTGCAGAATTTCTGCTTAGACTCAGCTTCCTCTAGACCAGGCCTGCACAACTTGTGGCTCTCCAGCTGTTTTGGATTCCAACTCCCAGAAGTCCTAGTCAGCTTGTCCAGTGGCCAGGAATTCTGGAAGTTGGAGGTCAGAACAGCTGGAGAGTAGCAGGTTGTGTAGGCCTACTTCAGACTGTGAACAAGGTACTAAATGCATTAAAACAAATGTACCCACTAGACTTGCTTATCCATTTATGAAGTGCTCTAATCTTATCACTTTCAAGTGCCCTTCATGGAGCTCTATGGATAACAAAATGCTTTGACACCATTGTTAACCAACTTAACTGGCAAGGAAGGATCTTCAGCAAGAGACTTAGTAAATAAAGGTTGCTTACCTGTAACCGTATTTCTTCGAGTGTCTATCCGTGAAATTCACACCTATGGGTTCTCCTGTGCGCATGCGCAGCAATCCGGAACTTCTAGAATTTTTAATGAATTTTTAAATGATTATTTGAAGAATAAAGATAGGCCCCGCCCACTCTCCGCCCCCCCGGTATATCAGCCCCCGCGGGCGTCCCAGAGGTAGTTCCCCTAGCGCCAAATAGAAGTTTAATGGAGGCATGACAGCGGGGAGGATGGGCGGGTTGTGTGAATTTCACGGATAGACACTCGAAGAAATACGGTTACAGGTAAGCAACCTTTATTTTTTCTTCGTGTCTTCCGTGAAATGCACACCTATGGGTGAATAGCAAGCTACTGACCTGGAGGTGGGTCATGCCACACAGGAAAACAGTACAGCTCTGCCGAAGGCTGCATCTTTTTTGGCCAACACATCCAGCTTGTAGTGTGATACAAACGTGGACGGTGTGGACCATGTTGCCGCTCTACAGATCTGATCAAGTGGAACTCCACGCAAAAAGGCTTGGGAGGTGGAGAGTGATCTGGTTGAGTGGGCCAC
Organism: Anolis sagrei; assembly: GCF_037176765.1. Lineage (NCBI taxonomy): Eukaryota > Metazoa > Chordata > Lepidosauria > Squamata > Anolidae > Anolis > Anolis sagrei. Next base: position 286,038,990 of record NC_090021.1, on the reverse strand, counting down.
CACGTGAGATGGTGGCTGCTTTCCTGCCAATTGGTAGGCTAGTCTGATCGTTGAAACGATCCAAGAGGCTATACCCTGGGAAGAGACAGGGTGCCCCATCATGTCTTTCCTGTATTTTAAAAAGAGCCTTGGGGATTTCCTATGAGGGGATGTCCTATGCAAATAGAATGAAATGGCCCTCTTGACATCCAAAGAATGGAGGGCCACCTCTAGTGGAGACGATGGATTCAGGAAGAATGCTGGTAATATGATGTCTTGAGACATGTGGAAGTGAGAGACTACTTTAGTTAAGAAAGTGACATCGGTACGAAGGACAACCTTGTCATCGTGGAACCTCACGTACGGTGGGTCCGATCTGAGGGCCGTGAGTTCACTGGCTCTTTTGGCCGAGGTGATGGCCACCAGGAATGCTGTTTTCCAAGAGAGGTGAGATATGTCATTGGAGGCCATGGGTTCAAAGGGCGGCTTTGATAGCTGGGATAGCACCAGCTCTAGGCTCCATTGTGGGGGAGGGGGGGCGACAGGCGGGTGGATATTCTTGTATCCTTTCAAAAACAATTGAACCAAATGGTCCTGAAAAAGGGACGGCAAGCCACACTTTCTTCTAAAGGATGATATAGCAGCGAGGTAGCACTTAACTGAAGAGAGGGAAAAACCTTTATTGGAAAGGTGGACTAGGAAGTCCAACACTATGGAGACGGGGGCTGTAGAAGGGTTGTGTCCAACTGATTTTGTGAATGTTGTGAATGATGACCACTTATAAGCATAAGACTTTGTGGTGGATGGTTTATGAGCGGCGAGGAGTATGCGTGATACCTCCTCTGATAGATTCATTGTGATCTGATCCTCCATGCCGTTAAGTGGAGGGAGGGGAGGTCTGGGTGGAGAACGAGCCCGTTCTCCACCGTGAGGAGGTCTGGGAAGGGATCCAGATGGGAGTATTCCCTGTTGGAAATTTGGAGGAGTGTGGCAAACCAGTGTTGGCGTGGCCACCAAGGGGCGATCAGGATGCAATCCGATTTGTCCTGAATTATCTTGGCTATGACTGGGGATAGGAGAGGGAGGGGTGGAAACATGTAGATGAGGTTCATTGTCCACCGGAAGAGGAATGCGTCCCCGAGACAACCTGGGGATGCGTGAGGGGGGAGTCTTGCGCAGTATGTTGGGCAGTGGGTGTTCATTGGGGATGCGAATAGATCTATTGTGGGCATCCCCCATTTGCGTGTGATGGCTTGGAATTGGGACCTGTGGAGATGCCATTCGTGATTGTTCTTTGATGTTCTGCTTAGAGAATCTGCCAATGTGTTGTCTTGGCCCGGTAGGTGGATGGCCGAGAGGAGGATGTTTTTCTGAATGCACCATTCCCAGATGCGAGTTGAGATTGACGTCAGTATTTGGGAACGAGTTCCCCCTTGTTTGTTGATGTAATATTTGACTGCGGTATTGTCTGTTACTATTTGGACTATATGGTTGGAGGTGATACGGGCGAAGGCTCGAAGGGCCTTCTCCACCGCCATCATTTCCAGTGCATTTATGTGAAAGTGGCGCTCCTGAGGGAGCCAGTGACCGCTGACTTTGAATCCCTTGAGATGTGCTCCCCAGCCTGAGTTGGAGGCGTCCGTAGTCAGGGACATGGACGGATGTGGTTGTATGAATGGCATGCCTAGGCGAACATTGAGTGCTCTTGTCCACCATGTGAGGGAGTGTAGCACCGTGTGTGGGGGGTAGAGGATCCGGGACTGTGGGTCGCGGAGGGGGTCGAAAGTTCTGATGAACCAGTTCTGCAGCGGCCTCATCCGAAGCCGGGCAAAGGGGGTTACACTGGTGGTAGATGCCATATGGCCAAGTATAGATTGGATAGCCCAAGCTGAGGCCTGCTGTGTTTGGATGAGTGAAAGAATAGCTTGTTGGAGTTTCAAAAAGCGGTCCTCTGGGAGGAAGGCTCTTTGGAGTGTGGAGTCTATGATGGCTCCTATGAATTGGATGCGTTGAGTTGGTTGAAGATGAGATTTTTCGTGGTTCACCACTAGGCCGAGATCCTGTAAAAGAGATAAGGTGTAATGAATATCTGTGCATAATTGAGACTTTGAAGTCGAGGCCAACATCCAGTCATCCAGGTACGGAAAAACTGTTATGCCTTGTTGGCGGAGGTGTGCGGCTATGACCGCCATGCATTTTGTAAACACCCTGGGGGCGGTGGACAAACCAAAGGGTAGAGAATTAAACGAAAAATGGTAATTTTGGACCGTGAAGGTAAGAAACCTTCGGTGGGAGTGTCTAATTGAGATGTGGAAGTATGCATCCCGTAGGTCAATTGTTGCTAACCATGCCCCTTCGGGAATGAAGGGAAGGATGTTGGGAAGAGTGACCATGCGAAATCTGCGTGGGGTGATAAAGGTGTTGAGTTTGCGGAGGTCCAAAATGGGCCGTAGTCCGCCATCTTTTTTGTCTATGAGAAAGTAACGAGAATAGAAGCAGGTGTTAGATGTGTGTGAAGGTATGGAGGAGATTGCTCCCTTAATGAGCAAGGAGTGAACCTCGTCCCATATGGTCTGGGAGGATTGTGTGATGATGACTTTCCCAACAGGTGGGTAGTTATTAAACTCAATTGCATAACCTCTATCAATTATATCAAGGACCCAAGTGTCTGTGGTTATGGATTGCCACTGTGGGAGGAAGGAATGTAGTCTATTGAGGTAAGTGAGGTGTTGGGTTGAGGGAGGGGGGATGAGTATACTAAAAACGTCTTTTGTTGTTGTTTGGGGGTCTGGTACCACGGTACTGACCTCTTGAGGGAAGTGGAGGGCGTCTCGTGGCTGCAGTGGGCGCATATGGTCGCTGTCGTCCTCTGTAGAATGAGGTGTTGTAAGGTTTGTTGTAAAAGTGGGGGCGAAAATAGTAGGAGCCCCAGCGCTGTCGTTGGTAAGTGTACGGTTGTTGGTCATATTTGTACACTGTTTGTTTCATCTCGTGAGAGTGTTTAAGCTGTGAGTCAGTCTCAGGGTTGAATAGACCTGCCTCATCCATAGGGAGATTCTCAATGAGGGAACGTTGAGATTGAGAGAGGATAGCAGCTCTAAGCCATGCATGACGACGAAGGGCTACTGATCCTGCAATTAGTTTTCCAGAATTATCAGCAGTGTTTCTTGCAAGGTCTTTTTGCAGTTTGGCTAAGAGAAGGGCTTCCTGTTGGTAAGCCTTAGCCATTGGTTGCTCAGCTGGTGGTAAGAGTTCTAGGTAAGGGGATATCTTGTTCCAGAGTAGAGTCTGGTAAACACTCATGTAAACCCCATAATGGGCCATGCGTGCGAAAAGGCATGCTGAGGAATAAAATTTTTTGGCCATAGTATCTAGCTTTCTCCCTTCTTTGTCAGAGGGAGATGCTTGGTTTGTTTGGATAGGTTTTGGTTGAGCATCGGTCACCACAGAGTTTGCCTTAGGCATCTTAGAGAGCCATGAGGCTGTGGAAAGATCAATACGGTATAAATTTTCTGCTCTTTTAGGGGTTGCTGGAACCAAGGCCGGGGCAACTCCTGTATTTTTTAGAATTTTCAAGAGAAATGGAAGTGTGGGTAACACAGTAGATGTAGGCGTTTGTTGTTCAGTGGATGTAAAGCATGGATCTGATACAGTATCTGAAGGTTCAGGAGTGGTAAGGTTTAAGGCTTTGGCAAGCCTTATTAACAGAGCTGAGAATTTTTTAAAATCTTCCAAATGTTGAGGGGACGGGTCAGGGTCTGGTTGGGGGTCTTGAATGACTGGTGTGTCATTCGTGGCCTCCAAATCGATTGTATCTGTTTCTATTTGGTGGGGCATAGTAGGTTCCAAATTAAAACCCTGGGGATCCATGTCTCCCTGGGGGTCTGGGGGACGAGAGAGTGTAGCGGAAGGAGGTTCACGGGGGGGTTGGGGAAAGTTTGGATCAGAGTAATGAGGTGGATGCATCCCCTTGAATGAATCAGGAGGGGGGGTGGGTAATAGAAGGGATAAACCGGGAAGGGAGGAGGGGGAGGGTACATATGGTAAGGGTATTCCTGGTATCCATAAGGCTGCTGGTGAGAAGGAGGCACTGTGCGCGTCCTTTTGGGAGGGGGAAGAGAAGGAGTTGTGGGTTGGCGTGGAACCGGGGATGGAGAGCGGCGGCGGCGTCCGCTGGAGAGCGCTGAGGAGCTGGGCCGAGCCGGGGATGGTGACTCCTCCGGTTCCGGGGATTGGGGAGGGCTGAGCGAAGGAGGAGGTGAGTTTTGAGAGGGCGGGAGAGGCGGGGGGGAGAGGGAGGCGTCTGGAGGAGGCTGCGGTTCCAGCTCCATGTGCGGAGCTAAGAGCTCGAGAGGAGGGAGATGGGAGGGGTCTTCCATGTGGAGGAGGGAGGGGAGCGGTTCCTGGAGCTGCAAAGTGGAACCGGGGAGAAAAGGCACAGACTGCAATACAGGGGGACTCAAGGGCTGTGTGCCAGTGAGTTGCCGTCCCTTTTTTTGTTTGTTTGATTTCTCTTTTGCTTTTGAAGACCTCGTGGTCTGTTTAGCTATTTTGGATTTCTTTTTCTGCGGCTCCACAGTGGGAGAGTCCGCTTGCTCTCTATCCCGCCTATCCCCAACGCGTGGGGAGGGAGGCTGGGAGGTAGCTTGAACAGGGGAGGATTGGGAGGGAGCGGGAGGAGCTTGCGGGGCCAGGGCCCACTCATACAAAAGAGCTTTTAATCTGGCATCTCTGCCTTTGCGAGCTCTGGATGTGAAGCTAAGGCAAATCTCGCAAGTCTGGAGATTGTGAGTCTCTCCCAGACAGAGGAGGCATTTAGAATGTTTGTCTGCCTCGGGGAGGTTGGCCCCGCAGGAGGAACAATTTTTAAAACAGAGGGAAGACATCTAGCCCGATTTAGAATGGTCGTCAGCCGGTCCGTGGTCAGGGGAAGGAGAGGTCTGGTAGTCGAGTGAGAGTCCTGGTCAAGAAGCCAATAGAGTCCGAAAAGAAAGGAGAAGTCCTGACGATGCTGCCTGTTTGGCGCGGAAAAAGGAACTACCTCTGGGACGCCCGCGGGGGCTGATATACCGGGGGGGGGCGGAGAGTGGGCGGGGCCTATCTTTATTCTTCAAATAATCATTTAAAAATTCATTAAAAATTCTAGAAGTTCCGGATTGCTGCGCATGCGCACAGGAGAACCCATAGGTGTGCATTTCACGGAAGACACGAAGAAAAAATAGTAGTAATTCTCCAATTCAGTCTGGCTTCTGGAGCCAAGTGTTCTTCTGACCCACCCTGTACTTTCCTTTGTTTCTGGCAGTCTTGCAAAACAAGTGAGCACCTGGGCATTCTTTACATTTGGCTCATGTATCAAATATTACAACTACTTTTATAGCATGACTATAGATGCCCCAGGCATGGTTTTATTTTAATTCAATATTAACAGGTCATTTCCAAAGCCAGATTATTTTATTACAACAGTGCAATAACCTGAATCACAAAGTTGAGTGTCATTACAAGATTTAGGAGTATGTGCTCATAAAAATAAATAACACCTGATATTCAATAGTTTGAAAAACACCCACTCCTGCCCCAAAATTTTGTCATTTCAAGTCTCAGAAAGATGAAAATGTATCCATGTGACTTGGTAATTCTTTTCAGTATGGTTGTTAATTGACAGTGTGAGTATATAAGACATGTCTTTGTTATTGTTAATTTGAATGATAAAGAATTGCACAATGGTCCTGCCAAATTAACATCATATGATGGCATGGGAGACCTTTGTGTTCAAGTGCATCCTTTATTCAGGCAGAACTTATGCTGACGCATAAGGAAGTTTTATAAGGTCATCTGGATTCTCTGAATAAACACAATTTGAAATCAAAATATGTGTTATTCATAAACTTGATCCACAGTGTGTACACATCTCAAATGACTACCAAGCTGCCTGTTTCTACTTGAAAAAGTTGAAAAAATATTTGCATATGACACGGCAATAAAAATTAGATTTATTGCACTTTGGTCGGAACATGATTTAGGTAAAAAATGTTGAATTGTATACAACACAAAACATTGTACAATTCTTTCTTTTCTGCACTGTTTTTATTGTAGGAGGGCAAAGCACTGGTGAGGATAGAAACGAAAATTTCAGCTTAACGGCCCTTTAAGGTCTTCTAAGTCAGTGGCCACTAGCATAACTGGCAATAGCAAATTTCATAGTTTAACTACATGGAGATGTGAAGGAGAACTTTCCCAGTTTGAAAATTCTACAAGAATAATGAAATGATCTCTGAATCCTGAGATTCCTTGAAAACTGATCAAGGCATCTCAGTTGAAAAGTCAATAAGCCAATGTGTCTACTTCTGTCATCCGTGTGTCATATTTTAAGTGATGAGAAGTTGTACATCCATTACAGTATGTAGGTACTGTGTAGGAGGAGGCTTTCTACTTCTTCAGCAAAGGCCTTATTCCTCTGCACCAGCAGAGTGCTGTATGTAAATCTAAGGTCTTGTAACAAAAATAAATGTAAATAAGTATGAGAGTCTCATTGTGCTAAATGAATAATAATGTCTGTTTATCCCAAAAAGGATATAAATTAAAAACTCTGGTTCTTGACTCTAATTTTTGGAACCTATGTTCAAATATGAAGTCTAGAAAACCAAAAAGCTGACAAAGTTCTTACCATAGACTGAAATCACTGCCAAGATGAGCCATGCAGTCCATTCAGGAAGATATTTGATAAACACCAGGGCCATTAGAGCACTTATCATAATGAGATAGCCCTGCTGCAGCCGGAGAGGTCCTTTCCAGTGAATGCAGATCATCCCTACTACACCGAAGTTCCAGATCATGAGTGCAACAGTAATGTAGTCCATAGCAACATTGTAAGTCTTAAAAACCTCCCTATAAAACACATAAAAATCAGAAGAAATCCTTTTGCAAAAAATTAGAAGAAACAAACAAAAAATAGCAATAGTTAAATAAATTATGTTTGCATTTGTATAACAAGGTCAAAACTATTTATTTCTGTCTTATCTTAGATTAATAGATATTAAACCTTATTCTATTTGGCTGGAGTGCTTTATTCAACCTTCCTTTCAATTTGTGTCTTGGTTTACAAATTGCAGTTCATGTCATCATGCACTTTCAACTATTAAGCTTCTGTAAAGTGAGTGGGAAAATTATATCCAACTGTGTTGCCAAATTCTACACCACTGTTCCGCCAAAATATGTGCTGAGGACAGTATACTGTTAGTCCTCAATTCTAATCTGTGCTTGCACCAGCATTCTCACTTTAGAAAAATGTTGACTAAACAAGGAAAGCTTGAATTCCTGGCATCTTCAATGCCCAATGAGAGAAACATTTCTGCAAACACACAAGATGCCGTGTATGGTCAAAAGGGAGTCATCTAAATGAACAGTGTTTTCCTTTAAACTTGAAATATAGATATCTTACTCAGGTTTGTATTTAAGGTATCTGAAGGTAATCACCTAACTTAACTAGAAATGCTTGGCAATTGTCTGTTTGTTAACTGTCTCTGATTTTTTTCTCAAAGTTTCCTTTTTGAAATGGTGACATTGAACACAACTGTTCAGAAACGTGAAGTGAAAGACAGGATAATATCCCTCATTGTGTTTGAAGATGACAAAAAAGACAGAAAAAGAATCCCTTAAACCAATGGCTCAGAGGCACATTTTCTATGGCACCAATCTCCAAGAGATGTGGAATTTCTCACATCTCCTGCCTTTCTTTGCTCTTTGCAACAAGAAAAGGAAGGTGTTTACTATTCAGCCTCCTTACAAACAGAACAGTGCGACTTTTAAACTACTTCCTGCAACCACTGGTATATAGTTATGGATCTTCATAATTTTTTTCCTATGATGATAGAGATTATCTCTTTATTTAATCTGATTTGTAGCAGCTAAACTTTCAAGTAAGTAAGTAGAGTGAAAGAAAGTCTACAGCATAAACAAAAAAAACCTTAGAATAGTGAAAAACAGAAGAAACAAAGGAGAGAGATTGAAAGTTCCTTCTTAACAAGGGCCCAAAATGAAAACTGGAGGAGAGGCAGAGAAACTGACAGAAGTACTAACAGACTCCTGTTTTGGCACAAGGAAAATGATTTACTTCATGTGGACTGCCCTTCTGCACCACTGAGAAAATCTACAGGACATATACACACAGCATCGGGCATAACTATGCATATACTACCTTTTCTTCCTGTTGTACTTTGAAATCGTAAAGCTTACACTTTAACAAATGCAGGTATATCTGTTTACCATCTCTACTAAGTCTAAAAGATCAAGATTTTCTGCAAACTTACCCTAAGTAAATGAATGAAAAAAAGAAAAGCAAGAAGAGAGAAGAAACGATGAGCCAACCATGGATCACCTGTAAAACAAAAGTATTTTTTCTCATTATCAGGCAGGTGAGATTTCAAAATTACTATATGAAAGAATTTGGATCCTGGTTAATATAGTTTTTCCCCCTGGAAAATACAAATGGATGCTGAGTTTCATGTAGACCAAGGCAGCAGAAACATGTGGCCTGTCCCCAAATTATTTTTGCAGCCTCTGGAACTATAAATGAAACAATCAACCCCAAACAAAGGAGCAGCATCCCAAGGAACATGACTTTCTTTCAGAGCAAGCCTTGATTTAGTAGGGGAAAAAGGATTTTCTGAAAACATGAATAAGGGGAGGAGTGAGCTCAAAGCAATTTCATGGTTTTTCCCTGTTCTATGCAGAGGGGATGATGTTGTCCCTGAAGGATCCTCACAGCTGGAAAATCTGCCTGGGAGTAATGGACCAATTCTCCATGAACATGTTCTACTTGAACATGAGTCTCTTTAGATTCCAGCCACTATTACTAACACTTCCACAAAGAGTTGGGAATCAAAAATGTCTGCTGATTAGAAAAAAGACAAGCACTAATAAGTAAGAAAAAAAATCTTAACTTGCGCTTTTGGCTCATAATTGTAAAATGGAATATTAACACAGAAAATAGAACTTTATTGGGCAGTGTACCCATGGGTTACTATAAACAATTTACACCACTAAATAAATGCTGAAAAATATTGTCACTGAATACATTTACAATTTATGCTACAATTGTGTGACTCAAAGTTGCTCCCAATTTATGGCAATCCTAATCCTCATACAAGGCTTTCTTGGCAAGAGGGGTTGCCTTTGCCACACTCTGAAGCTGAAAGAGTGTGACTTGCCTAGGGTCAACCAGTGGGTTTCCATGGCTGAGCAGGGATTTGAACCTTCAGAGTTGCAGTCCAACACTTAAAGCACTACACTGCACTAGATCTCTATGTTTTCTAAAACATCCAGGCAATACCCATGTTTTTCACAAAACATGCCTGACAAAAATTAGTATCACTTCACAACATGCCAAGGCAGGTCTCCAGAGTTTAATGAAAATCTTTTAACATCTCACTTGACAGCAGCAGCACACACTAATTGATTTGTTGCTACAGATACCAGTTTCCCTGCTAAAACATTATTTAAGCCTGCAAAACTTTGCAACATGGGTAGAAATCAAAGGATTTACTGACAGTGAGGAATCCGTATTTACATGGCTTCACAGCAGACAAGTTCCAGTGTGCCGTGGCAATCAAAGGTTGTGTAAATGTTCATTCTTCTCCTTCAGTCTCTCCCATTTCAGTTCTGGCGAAAAAATTTCTTGCAAATGCTCCTACCCCTTTTTATTCACTCCAGTTCTGGCTAAAAAGCTTCTCACAAATGCTCTCACTGCCTTGTTCGATTCCTGTCACTTTAGTTCTGGCTCAAAATTCACTCACAAATAATTTCATCCCTCCTTCCATCCCCTTCACTCATTCTAGTTTCAGCTTAAAATCTTATCTCTCACAAGTGTTCCCAACATTTCTTTCATTCTCTATAAATAGCTGGATTTATGCACCCATCAAGCATTCCAGATGCCTGAATGTGGCCTCTGGCTCCACTGCAGTTGTGCACCTGTAATCGTTGAAATGAGGGGTCACAGTCCTGCTACAGTTTGATTAGTATCTACTATATTCAGATGATGATGAACATTTCTCCATTGAAATAAAGTAGTAGGTTTATGCAACCCAGTCCTGTGACCCCCAATGTCAACTGTCAAATGGGGAAAGGAATCAAGGAAAGCTTGTAAGCCAGATCTCCTATCTGGCCAGTTTCTCCTAATGCTTTGAAGACAGTGTTTTGATATCACACTAAACTTCTGAGTATATCAACACCCTAGAATTAATGTGGTGCCAAACCACTTTAATTGCCTTGGTGCAATGTTATGGAATCATGGGAGTTGTCGTTTTACCAGGTCTTTAGCCTCCTTTGCCAGAGTGCCGGTGCTTTACCAAACCACAGCTCCCAGGATTCTATAGTACTGAACCATGGCAGTTAAAGTTACGTCAAACTGCATTAAATCTACTGTGTAGATGCAGCTTTAGAGCTCTCTGCCAAAGAAGTTTCTCTGGCAAAGAAGTAGATGCATCCTTTGTTGCAATGAAGCTTAAAGCTTCAAATTAAGCTGAAAAGTGAAGTTTGTTTCAAGATGTGTTGACCCATTAAACAAAATCTGTATGAAAAAAACTGTGTACTAGTTTAAAGTGTTTTTATTAAACAGCACTGTTACAAAGAGATAGACACCAGCCAATTACAATGAATGCAGAACCCAATTTCTATTCTCTGAGGACCTCTACAGGCTGCATGGGTCCTGAAAATCAGCCAGAAATCACAAATGGGAATAACATGAAATCACTTCTAGTTGCCATTGGGGGGGGGGGGGGGGGGGGGCTTTTGGCCAGTATCTTCTGCCCAAAACAATACCTGACCATTTTGGTGTTCAGACAGAGTTTTTAGTGGGAGGGAGACTTAGAACAAGTATAGAGCGACAAATGTAAAGTATGGGCCTGTTTGTTGTTTATTCCTTATTTATTTAGTTTGTAGCCCATTCTTTATTTATCATATTTACGCATATTTGTATAAGATTCAGCTTTTGAGATACATTTGATTTGTAATAATATTAATTCTCCCTCAAAAACAAACCCAATGTATAAAAAGCAGCAATTGCCAATTTATATATTAATGATAATCTTTTTCTAAAATAAGTGAATGAGGGAAAGAGAAATTTTAATAGTCAGATCCTCCTCTTTAGTGTAGGCACAGTTTTAGCAACTGCTATGGTTTTTTCTACACTGGAAATCATAAATTAAGGTATTAGTAATTAGAAGAATGACACATCTGACAATTTAAGTACTTTCCTAAACATGAGATATGCCAGTTCAGCAAGCTTGAACTCACCTTATAGCACCGGTACTTATAAAGCACAACCAAGAGTATGGTCATGACAATGATGACACTAATCATAATGGCTGCATTCAAAACAGAATTCAGAGCTCTTTGTCCAACTGTTTCTGTATCTTCTGTAAATGGTGTGTAGATTCTGCCACACAACATAGAGAAAAATAAGAAGTATAATATATGTGGTTTATATTTTTGAGTCTTGTTCATTTTTCTGAATAAACAGAGGAATTCAACAAACAGTCCAATAGAGAGAGAGAGAGAGAGAGAGAGAGAGAGAATCATAATTCAGAATACCTTTACACATGCACCATCTAGTGGCTATGAAATGAAGTGCACTATATATTCATGTACGAGTCTAGAAATTTTAGTCAAAAACATAATGCAAAACACCTGGATCAACTTATCCACAGGTCAAATTGAGTACTGTACCTTAACTCAAAACAAAAAAGGAACTGCCCCCATCTCTGAAAGCTTAATCTGTCCCCGTTGTGGTCCCACACCTGACCATTTTGAATGTCTGAATAGAGAAATGGAGGTGGTGGCCAGGAACAACCCCCCACCCCCAAAGGCACTGGTGCTTTTCCCTCTCTGTGGATGGACCCTCAATTTATCCATGGGTCACATTGAATTTCATATATACTTATATACAAATAAATATGATAGGTTATTCATCTAGAACAGTGGTTCTCAACCTGTGGGCCCCCAGTGTTTTGGCCTACAACTATCCAAAATCCCAGCCAGTTTACCAGCTTTTAAGATTTCTTGGAGTTGAAGGCCAAAACATCTGGGGACCTACAGGTTGAGAACCACTGATCTAGAACAAACTCAAGACACATGGAATCTTAATACGGTGAGTAAAAGGTACTGCAGTGTAGCCTGTAGCTCAGGTGCTCTAGGATGTTAATTCCACACTGGGTTTTACAGGTGCTCTCCTGCTAAATCTATTTTGGGAATAGAGTTTAGCATGTTGGATAGTTTCCATAAAACACTGTGCTGATTCAGCACCCCAAAGCAACAACACATCTGAAATACTGTATTCTTAACCCTAAAACTAAAAAAAAAAAAAGATTGGAATTTTGATGACAAACTACACATGAATTTAGAATCAAAGATCAAATGTGTTTTAGTAACATTAACATAATAGCAAAAAAAGTTATATTTCAGAAGATACACATTATCGGGTAAATAACTGAAGTCTATGTGCCCTTCTGCTAATAGGCTGGAGGGAGGCCTTCTATGACTACATTCCCTCACCTCCAGAAAGTCCTCAGTGAGGGCATGCAGGGTGGCAAATGGGCAGTGAGTCACCCTCTTTTCAGTTTTGCTGACAAGTGCCTTTTGTCAGGAGTGAGACACTTGCTGGATTTTTCTCAGTGTCTAATCTGTATTCCAGCAATCATGCATATCAGCAAAAGTTTAACATTCTTTGTTATTCCAGACAGTATCACTAAAGGCCAATTAGGTATGACTGTGTTATTGCCTGGGTTGTGTTGCTTACAGTGAAATAAAATGGGAGAAGTGTAGGAAACAATTTAAAATAGAGAAGTGACATCAGAAAAAGAGGATGTTGAATGTTTCTCTTCCTCATATGCACCCCTCCGGGTACTTTTCTTCTTGTGACTTTCATTTCTGTACTGACAGCCCAGCTGGAAGAAAAGCATTTAGAAGAGGCTTTCAAGGGAAAGAAAAAACAGTGGAACATTTAACACTCTCCCATATTCATTCTCTCTCCATTTGGACTGCATTCTATATCTATTTGAAAATGGTTCATGTTCTAAAGCACAAGTCAACTCTTGTAACACCTACACAACTTGAAAAACTGGTGTGACAGCAAAAAACAAAGAAAAGACGGTCAGAAAATGAAAGCTAAAAAAAGGAATAAGGGAAAATTTGATACATACAGCTGTCCATCCTTGCGTGTATAAAAACTGACAGATTTAATGGTTGCGACAACTACCACCATACAAAGGGTGACAGGCACAAAGAGCATAATCACATGCTTTGCGCCATATTTCAATGTCAGCTCTTCTTCATCGTCGTCGTCTTGTTCCACCACTTGCCGAGTGCTGTTCTGGGGCTGCCCATTAGATGCTGCATTGGGATTATCAGTGCGTCTCTGACTGCTACCCTCTTGACGCCGTCTTTCAACATTGTCATTCTGCAAATAAATATTTAAAAATTCAAAATCTGTAAATACCAACATGGCACATGCATAGTTCCCACTGTAAAATTTTAAGGACAGAAACACTGAATGGTCAGGGAGCATTCCATGTTACAACACTGCTGAAATGACAAAAGAGATGAACAGAAATGCAGCAAGACACAATTTAGGACCCCATACTGTATGGCATAGGAAAAATAAAATTGTTTCATGAAGGACACAGTGTGAAAATGAAGATTCAGTAGTCTGGATATACAAATGAACAGAAAATACAGCTACATTAAGTTTCAAAAGAAAACAAACACACTGTGGGGAAAATGGAGTGATAGAAAGGGCATCTGTGCACTTGTGGATGAAGAGAAAAGAAGCTATATTGAAGGCGCTGCAGTCAGAAGAGCCACTGCAGTAACTGCACTAAGCATTACATACCTGTATTTGATTTCTGTATCATAGTACATGAAGGTAGATTTTTCATGCAAGTTAATAGAGCTAAATAGCTTGTAACAATTTTCCTATAAAATAATGTTACATACAAGTGTAGAAAAAACTGAGTCAGTTTGGCTACTCTTCTCAGCTTATCACTTTTTCTGTCAAGCCTTTATTTGATTTTTTTTACAACCAAGTTAGGAAATGTACTAATGAAAATAAAGTTACATTTGTGATTTTGTCAGGGAATATGCAAGTGCTCTCGGTTCCGTGTGCTTCTTCAACCATTAGGCAAAAACCAATGTGTAAGAAGTCATCTATGGTGAGGAAAACAGCCAATACGTTTGGATTAATTCACACTTTCTCTTTCCAACACAATATCCCCTTTCATGGCATGAAGATTATGCTTTGAAACAATACATCTGACACAGATTGCTTTCCTCTTTGGTTGAAAATAATACTTTTGAGTTGGAGTTCCAAATATGATTTCTGAAATAGGTCCTGATTCTACTCCAGTTTCCTACTCTGCCATGCTATTTTTCTTCCTTTTCTTGCAGTTAGTCCTGAAGACACCTAAAGCCAATCAGGGACTGAGAGGTGAACAGAACAACATGATGTTTATCTGTGACCATATGATGATGTCATTAAAGGTAACTCAAATGTTGCCATTAACTTAGAATTTACAGAAACCAAAACATTGGTGTAATTCTGTCAACTGAAGAAACATGGTGTGATGAAGCACCTGAAAGTGTCTGTGAAAGCTTATGTCATTAAGACAACTTATTAGTTGTAAACACAGTAATTTATTTCAGTTTTTCAATGCAGCCACAGAGACACACGCATGAAAATTAAATTAAAATAAATTAAATACTAGAAAGTACACAATGTTGCCAGAAACATTTGTGATATTTCCCTTTAAGCTCAGCACTGTGCAAGACTATTATAAAGCTTCTTCTAATACAACCTTGAACTAAGGTGGTAGTAAATAGAGGAAGAAAGTGGGGAGAAATAGGTAGAGACTTCACAAATGTATTTTTAAAATTGGCTATTCATTTTCTTCCTTTGGGACCTGTGAATTAGATACATATTCCAGTTACACAGATTTTCGTTGCAATGTTGTCATTACAGCATGAATTTTGTGCGAAAATCCTCAAATCCAGCATTGTTCCTAAAACTTTGAAGACCTTGAGTCCTTGAGGCTTGATTGTACTTTTCTCTTTCTCACAACTCCTTTCTCTGGACTTGCCTTTGTTCCTGCTAATGTTAACCTGTTCATTTATTTTTGGGTCATGGATATGATTGTAAAATGGCTCATCTACATATCGCATTTCCACAAAATAAGTGCAATAGAGATACAATTTGTGGATTCAGGAGTTTAGTAGGATCAGGGCCCTTCCACAAAGCCACATAACCCAGAATATCAAGACCGAAAACCCCACAATATCTGCTTTGAACTGGGATATCTGAGTCCACACTGCAATATATTCCAGTTCAAAGCAGATAATGTGGGATTTCTTGCCTTGATATTTTGGGTTATGTGGCTGTGTGAAAGGACCCTCAGCCTGAAAACATTTGAATGAAGTCCTAGATTTTTTTAAAAAAAACAGTAACATTGACCAGACAAAATAATTGAAGATAAACACCCTACTAAGAGAAGTCTCCTAAATGCATCAAAAACATAGGTTATGGTGCAAGAAATGTTTCTGAACCTTAAAAGTACACTACTGAAAACACATGAACACCTTAGTCCCAAACGTATTTTAAATTAACGTTAAGAACTTTTTCCTAAATAGATTGTACATATATTGTACAATATGAGATTTCTGAAGTGTGGCATGAACGTCACAAGTACACAGAGAAGGAAAAAGGTGATCCAAATAAGTTTCAACACAAGAAATGTGCTGAAGGCTGAAGCTCAGAACTGCCACAGAGAAAATATGCAACAAAATGAAACTTGGGAACAGTACATCTGAGCAAAGGTACATCTTATGTGACAAGGAATTGTGTCACATTTGTTGCACTTTGCTCTAGTACATACAAAACACAAATCCCTACCTGATTAGCATTATACAGATCACAGGTCAGAGATGCCACCTGCAGTGGAAGCAAAGGAACAGATTCCTCAGTTTCACCAGCCATTTTGGAATTAAAGCCTTGAAAGAAGTTTGAGCCAAACCTTTGTACGACTAGTTTGGGAGCAAGAACAAGCTGTATGTCTTCAGATTGAATGAGTAACACCAAAGTCAAGCAATAGCCTTGGTGACTCTCAAATATATTGTTAATGTTAAATGTAAATTACTAGTCCTGAAGATGCAGAATGGGAACATGGGTCCTTCATGACGTCTTACCTAATTGAAAATACAGGAGGCAGCAACAAAAAGAAGGTTGCAGTGCATTATGCAGAACTTTGAATGTTTTACCATACTGTGGACTTCAGTACCTCCATTTACCCTTCAATCCTCTGTGTTTAGTGAGAAGCCTGTATCAGGTTGGGGAAATGTATTACATTGGGATTGTGCTCTCTAAAACAGCTGTCAAATGAACTTTTCCGGACTGCTTTTAATAATGTCTACAATCAGTCAGCACACTAGTCTGTAGACACCCATCTTTGTTGCAATGTATACGATGTACACCAACACTTTCATTTTATTGGATATTAGGTAATAAATTTGTTTCCATTCATAGTTGCCAGCTAGCACACGAAGAGTCCAAATTTTGAAGCACAGTCTAACTACACATTTACAGTGATGTCTTTGGGGAAACCTACACTGTAGAATTAATGTAGTTTGACACCTCTTTGACTGCCATTGTTCAATACTATAAAATCATGGAAGTTATTATTTATTATTTCTTTATTTATGGCATTTTAGTCTGCCTTTCTCAGCTTTACGGCGACTCAAGGTGGCCCACAGAATTGGCAGATTTGATGCCATATGTTCATAAAAATACAGTTAAAAATATTTAACCCAACATTGTAAAAAAACCCATATATAAACCATTTAAAAACATATAGTTTTACAAGGTTTTTAGCTTTTTCTGACAAATAGTGCTAGTGTCGCACAAAACTAAAAATTCCAGGATTCCATAACATTGGACCATGGTAATTAAAGTGGTAGTGCCTAACAGCATTAAGTCTACAGTGCAAATGCACCCTTTATTTCTACAAATTCTCATTTCAGTTTTCTTATACTGATTTTTTTTTTGTTTTAGTACTAATTTATTATTTATTTATTTATTTAGAACGTTTATATACAGGTCTTCTCAATCTCCGCAGAGGAACTCAGGCCGGTTCACAACAAAAGATTTATAAACAATTGTTTAAAATATCACATCACATAATGCACTAATACATAAAATACATTAAAATACAATCATATAATTACATAAGGCCAAGTCATCAGAATGAAATCACAATTCATCACCATCTGACCGTGTGGTCAAGAGTTATTGACTCACTCATCGAATGCTAAATTCCAGAGCCAAGTTTTCACCAGCTTCCTAAAAGTCAGGAGAGAAGGGGCAGTTCTAATCTCCAGTGGGAGAGAGTTCCAGAGCCGAGGGGCCACCATCGAGAAGGCCCTGTCCCTCGTCCCCACCAGACGCGATTGTGAGGGTGGTGGGACCGAGAGCAGGGCCCCTCCAGAAGATCTTAATAACCTTGATGGTTCATAGGGGAGAATCCGTTCGGACAGGTAAATTGGGCCGGAGTCGTTTAGGGCTTTATAGGTCAACACCATCACTTTGAATTGTGCTCGGAATCTGATTGGCAGCCAGTGGAGCTGACATAACAGAGGAGTAGTATGCTCCCTGTACCCCGCTCCTGTTAGTAGTCTGGCTGCCACTTCCGAGCAGTCTTCAAAGGCAACCCCATGTAATACTAAGATGCTTTCCTGGCCCTAACATTCTAAAGGTGTTCAAGATATTGAAAGCAGTTAGGTAACTAAGAGGAAGCTAATACTGTAGCTTAATCTAACACACATCCCTATTGACTTCTTTGGCAAAAATGCAGTTGCTTAAGACCTTCTTGTTTCAAGATTTACAATACTAGTTTAAGAAGCTTTCTGTATGCCAGTTTATACATGCCTATTCATTATTCAACACATGATGTAATACCACTGTAATAATCTATTCTGACTAAATATAGTGGAACACAGTCAAAACTTCCCCTGCATAATGCACCACAATATTACTGGTAAAGCCAAAGAGCAAACAATGGCTATAAAGCCTCAGATTTAGCAAGAAAGGTTTCTTAGGGCTCAGCTCACAGAAACAAGATGCCAAGGGAATGTGAAAAAGAACTGACCACAGTACAAATGTGCAATACATTAAATATGGCACCGAGCCTTCCATTTTTACACACTAACCAAACCGTCACCATT
Source organism: Anolis sagrei (assembly GCF_037176765.1). Classification (NCBI taxonomy): domain Eukaryota; kingdom Metazoa; phylum Chordata; class Lepidosauria; order Squamata; family Anolidae; genus Anolis; species Anolis sagrei. The sequence continues at coordinate 286,020,753 of NC_090021.1, read as the reverse complement.
AATTCTACTGTTGCTGTTATAGATTCAGAAAGAAATGAACTTGTTTATGGGAGAAATACTCTAGTTGACTTCTAGCTCCTTCTGCAAAAAGCGCCATGTCATTTGATGGATCTTCTTACCAGCAGAAACTCACTATAATCATAGCACCTGACAACTGAAGGTGATAAAACCAGCTGGAAATCCATCCATCATCGGAAGCAAGCCTGCAGCTTTGGGAACACTGTTCCTACATCCATTCAAAAGTGTTCTATTTTACAAGGCTCAGGAGGAAAGAAACTTGCAATGATTTCTTTCCCAGACCCCATGAAAAATCTTGACTTCTAGTAAAACTTTTTGTGTGTGTCAGGAGTGACTTGAGAAACTGCAAATAGCTTCTGGTGTGAGAGAATTGGCCATCTGCAAGGACATTGCCCAGGGGACACCTGGATGTTTTACCATCCTGCGCGAGGCCTCTCTCAAGACCCCACATGAGAAGCTGGAGCTGACAGGTGGGAGCTCAGCCCACTCCCTGGATTCAAACCACCAACCTTTCATTTAACCCATTGCACCACCAGGGGCTCCAGAGTAAAACTGGTGAAATTGTTTTTTTAATATGTGTGTATGTTGGGAGTCCTTGATAGATATGGGAGCCAAAGCCTTTTCCTACTCATAAAGGGATCCAGGACATGGTACAATGCCCTTGCTACAAGAACTGGGGAAAAATAGCTCTTTCCAAAATAAGCTCTGTTTTGCTTTTGAACATTCACAATTTGCTTTTTATTTTATTCAGTTTTATCAGCATAATAAATAGAAATATGGAGTCAAATATCCCAAAGAGAGAGGGAACAAAAAGGAAATATGTAAGGTTTTATGGCTGATGAGATAACAGAATTATCCTTACAGGACTTAACCATTACAATGTTCTAAAATTTGACCATATTGCACAACTGGCATTAATGACTAGAGAATCTATGTTATAATGGGAAGAGAGACAAACTGAGCAGTGATAGCTGGAAAATCCTTAGTGTATGAATTAATTGCTCTCATTTTAGTACCGTATGCAAATATGGGAGATGAGATCTAAAAGCCTATATATCTACAAGGATTATTCAAACAACCCCTCTCCATCCCCAAAGCTTGGAGACCTCAGGAATATCCTCGAAAATAGTAAAAGGGTTATAGCTGGAGCTTTTATGAAATGTGCATGTGCTGCTTTGGGATTTTAACATCTAATTCTGAATTGCTTTTGAAAGAGTTAGATACAGATTATTATTTCACTTTAAAATCAGACCCAGTTGTTTTACAGTCAAAATTGTTAACATGTTCATGAGATCAAAAGAGAACACTGGAAACAAGGACTGTTGCATACCCTACACTTAATGGATTTCCCTTATAGGAAACAGCTGTGCCTATTTGCCAAGGTGTGTCTCTGTTTTACAACCAGGAACACTAGAAAAAGAATCTCCTAACAGTAAGAGCAAAGAAAAATTATGACAAGTTAAAGGTGCTCAAAAAAAAAAAAAGCAAGCAGTTTGGCAGCAGAAACAGTTTAAAGTTACATAAAGTTAACTTGCAAATCTTTTAAGCATTACAAGAAAGAGGTAAAAGAAATATGGCATAAAGACATTTAGCATAAATATTTAAGACATTTATATCATCAACACTATTTAATAAATGTAATACACTGTACACAATTTCTTTGTGTTTAAGGCACCACACAATTTCTTTTTCTGTTTTATGCTCACAGCAATCTTGTGAGACAGAGCTTTCCAAACTGTGTATTAAGACACATTCGTGTGTCGGCTGCAGTATGTAGATGTGTTGTGCGAATGTATTGAGAAATGACAAAAAAAATCTTGGAAATGTAATTACCAGTATCTTACAAATCATTTATTTTTACCAAATTAAATGAAAGGTTTTCATGAGCTATGTTGTGTTCCCATACATTTCGTTATTACGGTTTATGTATGCGTATGTATCTCTTATAAGGGGTTGGTGAACCCTTGGTTTGCTAGTAAAACTAAATTACTGTGTCGTGAAATGATGCATGTTTACAACATGTGTCATCAACATGAAATGTTTGGAAGGTTCTGCTGTAAGGCAGTCTACATTGTAACTACAATACATAGTGCACTTACTTTACATTCTGACATGTTAATAAGATTAAGTCTTACATACAGTATTGGATTGATGACTGTCAGGGGAGGTTTCTTTCAATTGCCCACGCTGGACCTGTGATAAGTGCGCAGATAGTTCTGCCATTGGGACTTCTACTCCACAAACTTCCCTTCTTCTTGAGATTTACTGCAACTGTAAATGTTTTAAAAAGAGAAATTATGTGAAACCCTGTATGATCTTATACTTAGTTAAAATGAAGACCCTCCTTAACTACTGACTTTCTAAATAAAACATAGTTTGGGGGGGGGGCAGGGTACAGATGTAAAGCTAATGCTGTCTACCTCCTTGGCTACTGTTACTTGTTGGCCACAAACCTACATGTTCTTCCTTTCCTGTTTGGACTTTTTTTTCTCAATTCAGTTTTAGAAACAATAATTGCTCCTATTATAGCACTATGGAAATTAATGCTGAATTATGATACTAATATGAACAGATTCAATTACAACCTACGAAATAAGAATTCAGAAGGTCTGGCTGTCATCTAAAATATATCCAAATCTATGTCCCATAACAGCTACATTTTTAGAGGAATGACACGTAAAGTTGGTTTTGGAACAGTTTCTTGATATTCATGGATGTGTGAATTATTTAACGTGTTTCTTAGAAATTAACAAATGCACATCTCTTTCCCTTCTCATTTTTCCCCTCTGTAACAGCTCTGTGAGGTGAGACAAATTAGGTTACACTGAAGAAGAAAACCTGTCCTAGACTATGTTCCTCCAGACCGTGAGAACGCAAAAGAATTGTAGCTAAAGCCAGCCTGGACTGCTCTAAGGGCACAATGAGCTCTGCTTTAGACAGGACTCAAGAGAAACCTGGGGGGAAAACAAGTGAAGAAAGATAGGAGTGAAGGCCATAAAGGCAGCAAAAAGAACAGAATGTGTGTCTCATCACCAACACAGAGAAAGAGTACTTTTAAAAATTACTGTACATATTTCCCAGCCCTGAAATCCACAATATCAGTATGGTATCCGATCTGAAAAATTTGAAAGGTAACAAAAGAGCTCAGAAATACTACCTTATCAAGAATGGCAATTTCTGCAGTCTCCACCCTGGTGGTAAGATGAGTATGCCTGCTGATATGTCAATATCCCTCTTTCTCATTCTAACAAGCCTGGCCAAACTCCACCCACAGAATGCTCACAATAAAGAACTGCACAGGGCTCTTGACAGTTGACCATTGTTTTGCACTTCACTGAGAACTGCTAAGGATTTCAATAAATCCCTTTTTATTTTCCCCCTCAATCTGACAAAAACATCAACAGAAACTTCTTTTCTATCTAGGATAAAACAATCAGAGGAACAAAATGTATAACTTTGGCATCTATTATTATTTCTTGTTGAAATTTGCACAGTATGCATTACACTTAAGAAAGCAATGTTTGAGAAATAATAAGGGTTGTTGTCGAAGGCTTTCATGGCCGGAATTCACAGGGTTGTTGTAGGTTCTTTTCGGGCTATATGGTCATGTTCTAGAGGCATTATCTCCTGACGTTTCACCTGCATCTATGGTAAGCATCCTGACGTTTCGCCTGCATCTATGGCAAGCATCCTCAGAGGTAGTGAGGACCTCACTACCTCTGAGGATGCTTGCCACAGATGCAGGGAAACGTCAGGAGAGAATGCCTCTAGAACATGGCCATATAGCCCGAAAAAACCTACAACAACCCAGTAACTTAATATGATTCCACAAACATCTATAGCTTCTTGAAAAAAAAATCTTCATAAAAACAATGGACAGCCCACGATTCTTAAAACTTTATACACATAACACCATATTCCAAGGATGGGATTCATGTTGTCTTCCAGATGGTGTTGGGCTGTAGTTTCCAGCATTCCTCACAACTGAATTTGCTCTCTGGGTCTGCTGGGAGTTGCATATCAACAGCAATTATGGGAATTGTACAGAATAAAGTAAAACCTGGCAATTACCAATATGCATAGGTTTGTACATTTAAAAAAACCAAAATGGTTCATGAGGTTATAGATACGTGTGAAATCATTTACACTCTTTGTCCTCTTGGTTTTATTGTCCTCCCATTACTTTTTAGGAACAATAGGGAAAACCTCATATTTGAACATGGTCTGTACAAGTCAGAGAACAGAAATACACACTAGGTTGATGTGAGTTTTCCGGACTGTATGGTCATGTTCCAGAAGCATTCTCTCCTGATGTTTCGTCCACATCTATGGCAGGCATCCTCAGAGGTTGTGAGGTATGTTGGAAACTAGACAAGTGGGGTTTATATATCTGTGGAATTTTCATTGTGACTTCATAACTGTAATTTTTATGAATTTTATGTAATTCTTAGTTTTCTAAGATCTACAGAGACACTTTCCCTTTTCCCTTTAGACTATTATTACTCTTGCCCATCCTTTTTACACTTTCCCCCCTTTGCCCTCCCTCCCTTTTCCGCATACCCCTTACCCACTCACGCACTTTTCCTTTTCTTACCCTTACTTCGTGGTTCTTTCTTTTAACCTTTGTCACGAAAAACTCAATAAAAAAATATTTTAAAAAAATCTACAGAGACACTCGCTGGAACACCCCAGCAAGCGAGAGTCCAAAAGTGGCAGGCTCAAACCCAGAACCTCAACCAATGGCTGATACCAAATGAGAGACTCCCCCCTGGGCACACAGAAAACTGGGCAACTTGGAAGGCGCTGAACAGACTGCACTCTGGCACCACGAGATACAGAGTCAACCTTAAGAAATAGGGCTACAAAGTGGAATCCACGACATGCGAGTGTGGAGAAGAGCAAACCACTGACCACTTGCTGCAATGCAACCTGAGCCCTGCCACATGCACAATGGAGGACCTTCTTGCAACAACACCAGAGGCACTCCAAGTGGCCAGCTACTGGTCAAAGGACATTTAATCAACTACCGAGCTTGCGAACTTTGTGTTTTGTTTGTTTGTTTTTTAAAAAATGCAATGCAACTGTTTGGTCTGCCCCTAACACGATAAATAAATAATACTGTAATTTTGCTACTGTTATGAATCTTAATGTAAATATCTGATATGAAGGATGTATTTTCATTCACTGGACCAAATTTGGCACAAATAGCCAGTACACCCAAATTTGAATAATGATGAGTTTGGGAATTGTAGTTGTTGGGATTTATAGTTCACCCACAACCAAAGAGCATTCTGAACCCCACCAATGATAGAACTGGGACAAACTTCCCACACAAAATCCCCATGACCAACAGAAAATACTGTGTTTTCTTATGGTCTTTGGCAACCCCTCTGACACCCCTTGCAACCTGCACATAAAGCAGATTTTAGTTATGGTTTCACTGCACCATGAGGGAATTAAATGCACAATGTCATTAAAACTAGAAAGGATGCAAGCAAAATGATTACAGAGAAAAGGGGCAAGAAGCAAATTCAAAGGTAGCTGTAGAGTGAGTGGACGCAATCAGTGACTAGAATGCAAAATGGACTAATGCTGTATTTTTTATGTTGAGAGGATCTGTTCTGAAGCAACAACTTTCTATGGGTAAAATTTTTCAGCATAAGATGTTTTATGTCACAATGCCAGTAAAGCGACAGTATAGATAAAAACTTAAATAAAGAAGTTTAGTTAAGGAATTGGATAACTGATGTAGAACTGAATGCGTTATCTCTCTTGGAAAATTGTTTTGCCTTTTAGGGTTTAAATAAACATTATTACCAGTAGCAGTTCAGAGTGAGTAATGCTAACAACTGAAAGAGCTCCAAACCACAATCGCTCATTTGTTTGTAGTTAAGACTAACCGATTTCCTATTTTTAATCTAAAAGCCATCAAAACAACAAGAATACACCCTGTGGCTTGCTGGCTAAGAAAACCAGGAGTGAATCCAGCCTTAAAAACTCCCTGGAGTTTATGACAGCTTTTAAAAAGATTAAGTCAACTTTTCTGAAATGGGCTACTAAAGAAGGGATTGCACAGCTGAAGGAGTGTTTGTTCCCCTTCAATTTATTATCTATTAGTACTCCTTAGGTTAAGAGAATAATTAAGTTCTGGTCAGCCAATGAAACCAGTCCAATTTAAATGGGGCAAAAACACCAGTTGAAAAATAGCCACCAGATGCTGTTATGGTTGAAAAATAGAATAAATGAAGTTTGCTAAAGACTTTGGCTGACATACAGTATTGGATTCATGGACTGGTGATTTCTCTGCATTCAGTAAAGCTACTTTGGTAAAGCCTTCTTGTAAGACCATGTAAATGCCACCTCAGCTCAGCTCAAGAACTTCATTAACAGTTTTTTTTTTTTAAAAAAAAAAGACAGATCTCACTGGATTGTAGATGAAACTCTTCAAACTGCTAAGTGAATGTGAGAAGAAATAGAAAAAGGTGACAGAAATAGGGTCAGAACCCTGAACTCAACTATATAGTGGCATGTACACAGGACAAAGAGAACAATAACAATGAAAAGAATCAGAAGAAAACAAATAAATCTTTCCTAAAAAATCCAAGGTATCAAATGGAAATGTGAACCAAGAGTAGGGATGCTATATGACCAGCAAAGAAACACATTATATGATAGTGAGGGGAAAAGACAATGGAAGCAATATGCTGAAGAACTATATAAAAGAAATAAACAGATGACCTGTTTATGAAAAGAAGAGTATTTTGAATATGAATCCATAACTTTGAAAGTCAAGTTCAAGATGCTCTGAAAGCTTATGGGATAAATAAATCACCAGGAATAGGTGTCACAAGAAATATGATGTGCAGATTTGATAAATGTGGATTTAATATGTGTGGGTATGAATGGAATTGTATGAAAGATGAATGGATGGAGTTAATAATTTTGGAGACACCAGTCTAAAATATTAAGGCCTGCAATGACTAAACCTGCTTGCTGGACTGTAATTAAAAGTTACTAATGAGAATTGGAATAGTAAACTGTGATAAGAATTGTGACAGTGATATAAGATGTTTACATCTGTTTACATCTGCCAACATTTGCTGACCAGAAACCAGAATAACTCTAAGGAACATTATCTCTGTTTACGTTAGTCAAAGACTTATGTTCTTTCAAGTCAAACCCAGAACATAATTGTTCTTTACCTGAAGACAAACATCTATGTCAGGAGGAGAAGACTCAAAATAATTTTAAACAGGACAATTATTTACTACATCAGCAGAATATTCCTATAAAAGACTCAATCTAATAATTCTCAAATTGTGACAGAGAGTGAAGCTGTCAACCTGCCATGCTCTGCTCCATGGGAAGGACAGAGATGGTGCATGGAGAGTGTCAGATCTGCTAAGGAAAAACAGGATTCTGTACTCTTTGGGCTTCTTTCTCAAGGGAAGAGGAAGGAGTGCGTTTTGGAGACATGTTCTTTTTTGGTCTTTGGCATTTTGGCGTTATAGAAGTTTCTGAACTATGCGCTGGCAGGCCGCAGGGAAGCAGAGTCTGGCTTAACAGGTGTTCTTCTCCAAGAAGTTAGAAAAGATATGGTAATATTTTGATGCATGGTAATGTATGCATGAGAGTGAATGTGTATGGGCAATGTGAATGCTGAGTAAAAATGTAATTCCCCCCTCTCTCTCTCTCTCTCTCTCTCTTTGTTAGCCAATATAACTGCATGTTGTTTGTGAATCCAATGTAATTACATAGAATCTGTATGTCCAATGTTGTTCTTTGTGTAAAAGCATAAAAGTTCTGTAATTGTTCTCATATACCCTCTCACACTGAAAATTGCTGTATAAAGAACCTGGTTTAAAATGTATTCACGACATACATGGCATACAGATTCCATTCAAATTCTATATAAAAACTGTCAACAAATATGGGAGGGGAAAAATGGCCCACATAACATGTTTCATACTTATTTCAGTCACCAAGGAAATGGACTATTTGATGAGTGGGCTTATTAACAAAAGACCCTCCTCATAAATGTACAGCAGAGTAACTTATTAACAGCAGTGTGACCCAGCACCAGTAGCCCAAAGTGATAAAAAGAACAAAAGCACAGAGACCAATGCTGTCTCTTCCATAGGTTTTTTTGTAGTAAAATAATATGGTTACACTATTTACACAAAGTTTCCATAACTCAAATAAACAAACACATAGCTTTACACACAGCAGCCTTCAAACTGGAGCTTTCTCACACAGAGGTTTACCTCAGGATGACACTAGCTTTGTCCACTAACTCTAACAAGCTTTGGCCTATTAACTCTTTCAGTGTTTAACTCACAATTTTGTAATCAAAAATATCTACTGTATTTTCTGCCATATTAGACAACTATATAACCCTGGAAAGTCTTATGAAAAGTTGGGGGTCGTCTAGTATGCTGGGTATAAAATTAAAATAATTAAAAGAAAAGAATAAAATCCAACTTCCTTAGTGGCATGGCCTGAGAAGGAAGGCATAGGGAGGAGGAGCGGCAGGCTGTAGGGCAACCACAGAGAAGGCCTACTCTCTCGTTCCTATTAACTGAGCTTGAGATGGTGGTGGGACCAAAAGAAGGGCCCCTCCTGAAGATCTCATGTTCCAGGTAGGGTTATACAAGGAGATGTGGTCAGCCAAACAGCCTGTACACATTAAGTGCAGAAAGGGAAGAGACACTACAGGACATATTGCAAAGTTATGATGGATAACACTACGTAACAAAATTTGAAAATTTCACTGTTCCTGGTTTGAGAGTTTTATTTCTGTTTAACTGTCTGTTTAATTGTTATATTTCTGTTTAATTACTTTTAAAACAGCTGTTATACACCAGAAACTTGCATTTTTGTAGCTGCCACAAACTATGTTAAATTGGTTAAGACTTTGTGAGATATTCATTGAAAACCTATAGCAAAATGTGCTGTAGGATGTCCTGCAAAAACAATGTTTTTGGAGTTTAATAAACGTTTTCCATGTTTTTATGTTAGAACCAATTGGGATATGACATTTATATCCCAAGAACAAAAATCATGTTACATAGTGTAATGGAGCACACTACAGAATTTCAGAAGAGTAGCTACTAAATTGTGCTTTATAGATTAGCAAAGCTTTTGACTGTGTAGATCATGAAAAACTATGGACCATTGTAAAAATAAATAAATAGGTGTTCCACAACATCTGATTGTCCTGATATATAATCTGTGCTAAAAACAAGAGGCTGCTATAAAAGGACTAGACAAGTCCTCAAGTGTAAATTTTGTTTGTTAATAGCATCCATGCCATCATATTTCAGATATCTATGTATATTTGTGGAAGCTGAACAGTGAAGAAAGCTGATATTTGAAATATGATGCCGAAAGAAAGTATCACATTCAGGCAAAAGTTCTGTGGTTACCACACATTCTTTCTTGCCCAAGGGTGCTTATAGCAGGTGTCGGTAGTAGACCAATTACCGCTCTATAAATTGTATGGCTACAACTTCCATCAGTTCCAGCCAGTATGGTCAATGACAGGGATTTTGGGAGTTGAATCTCAAAGCATCCAGAGGGCACCAGGCTACCCACTCCTGGTGTACAGGATAGAATATGTTTATTTTGTTTAGCTCAAAACACATGCTGCCTCTACATCACCAGTGTGAAATAAAGGCAACACTCTACAAAAAAAAACAAAAACAAATAGATAGGGTTCCTCTCTTACACTACCTTGGTCATTTTGTACAGATTATTTTTTTTGCTGAAGCATATACAGTTGCTTTATTTTCACTGTTTTAAAAGACATTTTATATAAAAAGAAGTTATGATTCAGAACAGGCACACAACAAAATCCTTCTAGACTACACCACCAATCCTGTTTAAAATTTAAAGATGAAACAAAAGAAAGCTAAGATCAACTGATCGCCAATGTCAATCAGAAAAAATGTACATCAGTTTAAGATGGCACTACTGTATTCCATTAATAACATTCAGTTGAGATATTTATGAGAATGGAGAAGGATGAATTCTTCAATCTTAGCAAAACAAATGACTTCTAGCATCTGAAGCCTAGTAAAGTTATTATGGGATATATTTCCACACAACACAATATACTTCAGTGATACTCAAAGTAGTGGTCTGTTGTCTAGTTTCCAGGAAAGAAAGTGAATACAATAACAAGAAGCAAAGGAAATTTGTAGTATGAATGAAAGAAGTTGTGTCATACATTTTCATTCTTCCACAGAGCCATGTAACACAGAATATCAAGGCAGATAATCCACAACATCTGCTTTGAACTGGTTTATCTGAGTCCATACTGCCATATATTCCAGTTCAAAGCAGATAATGTGTGGAAGGGGACTGAGTCTATTTCCTTAAGTGCATAGTCTTTGAATTCTACAATAATAATAACGGTTCCTGGCACACGGGAGAAAAAGCCTGCAGGTCAGTCAACATCAGATAGTTTCGAGAATCACTGGTCTCGTTCATAAGAGGCATCATAATCTGATCTTCATTTCTATACATACTGAGACAAGTGTGGCATGATTATTCAAGTGATGTATTTTCTACACCTACCATATCAAGATGAAGCAAAATGTGGCCCAAAAGTTTAAACACTAACAAATATGTTATGGCATAAAGTGCCACAAGAGTACAATCAGTTTAAAGTTTTCTTCAAGATCCTTGGTGGAAAGCCAAGAAGCACTGGTTAATACAGTTCAAAGAGCACTGAGAGCCCTTCCACACAGCCATATAACCCAGAATATCAAGGCAGAAAATTCCACAATATCTGCTTTGAACTGGGTTATTGGAGTCCACACTGTCATATATTCCTGTTCAAAGCAGAAAATGTGGGATTTTATTCAGCTGTGTGGAAGGGGCCTCAATTAGGTCTTCTTTGCTCTGATCTTGCCTGAGATAAACTTGCCTGAATGAGCAGAAAGAGACAAACAACATCAGGAATAGGAAGTAATCTGGCAGCGGCACAATATTGTGCCAAGTTTAAAAACATACACACACACCACCTGCTTCATTTTACACATGAGCCAACGTAGACTTTGAACTAACAGCGTTTCCCGTAACGAGACTCCCGCGATGAGATCAGCTTCATCAAAGGAACTTCTGCATTTTGAGGAACTATAAACGCTGCAGCAGCATTTATAGAAGTACCAGGAACAAAGTGGAAAACCCACACCCACCCACTCTCTCTCCCCGTAAATAGCTTTTCCTAGGCACACCCTCAAGAGCGGCTCCTAACATCCCTTTCGCAACCATGGTTTCAGCTACAAGAGAACCGGCAAAAGGGGACAGCCCTCTTTTTCGAGTACAGCTGGCTCTCTCTATCCACAGGTCCCACCACCCTCGGTTTGGCAATATCTCTCTCGAGTTTGACATTTTATATAGGATGGGTCAAAAGCAGGGATGGGCAAACTTGGGCCCTCTAAGTGTTTTAGACTTCAACTCCCACCATTCGTAACAGCCTCATAGAATCATAGAGTTGGAAGAGATCTCATGGGCCATCCAGTCCAACCCCCTGCCAAGAAACCAGAATATTGCATTCAAAGCACCCTTGACAGATGGCCATCTAGCCTCTGTTTAAAAACCTCCAAAGGAGGAGCCTCCACCACACTCCGGGGCAGAGAGTTCCACTGCTGAACGGCTCTCACAGTCAGGAAGTTCAAATAGAATCTCCTTTCTTGTAGTTTGAAGCCATTGTTCCTGGAGACTAGGATGCGGACTAGCCTCAGGTCCTTCCCCCTTCCCCCTCAGTTGCTTGAGGAAGTAGACTTAGGGTGCATCAACACTGTAGAATTAATGCAGTTTGCCACCACTTCAGCTGTTGAGAGTTGCAGTTTGATGAGGCACCAGCACTTATTGCAGAAAAGACTAAAGACCTAGAAAAATCACAAGTCCATTCCCATACCATTGCGCCATGGCAATTAAAGTGGTGTCAAACCGCACTAATTCTACACCGCAGATGCACCCTTTGTCTACAGAAGCTGATGCTACCAACTTCTTTCCCCCAGTTACATTTCCCTTTACAAATGAACATACACTTATGCCTTATACTTCACATGATATCTAACATCCCTGAGACATTGTGGTTCCGGCCCAGCGTATCTGTCCGAACACATCTCCCTCTACGTCCCACCTCGGAGTTTAAGATCCTCTGGGGAGGCTCTGCTCTCGGCCCCGCCTCTATCACAAGCGAGATTGGCAGGGACGAGGAGCAGGGCCTTCTCGGTGGTGGCCCCTCACCTATGGAATTCACTCCCCGGGGAAATTAGATCATCACCATCCCTCCTTTCCTTTAGAAGGAAATTAAAAACATGGATTTGAGACCAGGCGTTTAGGCAATCTGGCAGATAAATAAAGGACAACGGCGACTGATAGGAATGGAAAATGTGGAATGAAGTTATGGACTCTGAGTTGCAAGCGTTGAGCATAAGATTGGTTTTTTATTGACTGTGTTATATATTGATTGTTTTTAACTGTTAAAACTGTTTTAATTGCTGTCTATATTTTATCTGTATTACTGCATAGGCATCGAATTGTGCCTTTTTGTAAGCCGCCCTGAGTCCCCCCTCGGGGGTTGAGAAGAGTGGGGTAGAAGTACATGAAACAAATAAAAATAAATAGATGCGTGTCCCAACAATTCTCCACACTTAGTCCATGATCTGAAGGTACAGCTACACTGCAGAATTAATGAAATCTGACACCACATTAACTGACATGGACCAATGCTATGGACTCTTGGGAGATGTAGTTTGGCGAGGCACCAGAGAAGGCTCGAGATCTTGAAAAACAACTCCTCTGGTGATTTTGTATCTATATTCAAGTGGTGCCAAATCCTACAGTGTTGAGGAGGTATGGGCAAACTTGGGCCCTCCCTCCAGGTGTTTTGGACTCCAACTCCCACCATTCCTAACAGCCTCAGGCCCCTTCCTTTTCTCCCTCAGCCGCTAAGCGGCCTGAGGCTGTTAGGAATGGTGGGAGTTGGAGTCCAAAACACCTGGAGGGAGGGCCCAAGTTTGCTCAGGCCTAGTCCACAGAGAGACCCCGTCCCAAATTTATAGGCGGCGTGGGAGGGAGGAGAGAGACAAAGGAAGAGCCCTGGCTCCAAATCCACACGAGAAGGGAAAGGGGTCTGGAAGGGGAGAGGCCTCTGGCGTAGACTACCCCTAAGGGCCCGGCGCCTTTCCTCCCGCCCTCCGCGCACAGGCCTAGGCTTACCTGGCCCCTCAGAGCCGGTCCCTCCAGTTTGTTTCCCTTCCGACCCGAACTCAGCGCAACACCCCCCACCCTTCCCTTCCCTGCTCGGCGCTTCCGGCGCAAGCCCCACCCACTCACGCCCTCCTTTCCCCAACGCTGGGGGCGGGGCGGGTCCGCGGCTGTCCATCAAGGGAACCCGGAGCCCCGCCCCTTCGCCGCGGTTCCAAACAACAGCTGTTACAAAGCCGGGAGGGAGGGGGAGCGGAGGAGACGCCGACGCGCAGGCGCAGTACGAAGGATGGGCAGGCTGCTCTGCTAGAATCAACCTCAGTGTTTCCAATAATGAGTAAATACAGGAGTGTACTAGCGTGTGGTCAGATCTTCATAGGTAAAGGTGAAGGTTTCCACGGACATTAAGTCTAGTCGTGTCCGATTCTGGGGGAGGTGGTGCTCATCTCCATTTCTAAGCCGAAGAGCTGGCGTTGTCCCTAGACGCCTCCAAGGTCATGTGGGCGGCATGACTGCCTGGAATGCCATTACCTTATCTGCGCCACCAGGGGGTCCTTAGGTAAGGTAAAGGTAGTCCCCCGACATTAAGTCCAGCCATGTCTGACTCTGGGGTGTGGTGCTCATCTCCATTTCTAAGCCGAAGAGCCAGCGTTGTCCGTAGACACCTCCAAGGTCATGTGGCCAGCATGACTGCATGGAGCGCTGTTACCTTCCCGCCAGATCTACTCACATTTGCATGTTTTCGAACTGCTAGGTTGGCAGAAGCTAGGGCTGACAGCGGAAGCTCACGCCGCTCCCTGGAATCGAACCTGCGACCTTTCGATCAACAAGCTCAGCAGCTCAGTGCTTTAACCCACTGCACCACCGGGGGACCACCAAATGCAGCATTGCCGTAAGACGAATGAAGGAACATGAAAGGTACAGCCCTGGAAACAGCAACAAAAAAGCCCACAATATGGTTCAGATATGTGGATGACACCTTCACCATTTGGAGTCATGGAGAAGAACTAAACAGGTTCCTGGACCATCTCAACAGCATCCACCCAAATAATAATAATAATGATAAACCTTTATTTATACCCCGCTACCATATCCCAAAGGACTCGGTGCAGCTTACAAGAGGCCGAGCCCAAATACATCAACAAAACAACAACAACAACAAAGCAAAATAAATAAACTCAAAACAAAGCAATAAACATTAACAAAACATCACGATGCATTAAAATCTGTGGCAGGGCCAACTGTAGTAGTTAAAATTTTTAAAAAGTGCTGGGCATGACAAGCATCCAATTCACCATGGAAAAAGAAAAGGAAGGAAGACTGCCTTTTCTAGATGTCCTAGTCATCCGTAAACCAGACCAACAATTGGGTCACACCGTTTACAGAAAACCCACACACACAGATAGATATCTACATAAAGACTCCAACCATCACCCAAGTCAAAAAAGAAGCACCATTAAAGCCTTGGCAGACCGTGCAAAAAGAATCTGTGAACCCCACCGCCTCCCAAGATGAACTGAACCACCTCAACTGGGCTCTCCAGGCCAATGGATACTCCACCTCAGACATCAGAAGAGGTGCAAGACCGAGAACAAACCACGAGAGTAAAGATGAAGATCCACCCAGAGGAAAAGTGTTCCTGCCATACATCAAGGGAACCACTGACCGCATAGGGAAGCTGATGAGGAAACACAACATACAAACAATCTACAAACCCACCAAGAAAATCCAACAAATGCTACGTTCAGCAAAGGACAAGAGGGATCCTCTCACTTCTGCAGGAGTCTACCATATACCATGCAGCTGTGGACAGGTCTACATAGGGACCACCGAATGCATCATTTCCCAAACATTAATCAAGGAACATGAAAGGCACTGTAGACTACTTCAACCAGAAAAGTCAGCCATGGCAGAGCACCTGATGAACCAACCTGGGCACAGCATATTACTTGAGAACACAGAAATGCTGGACAACACCAACAACCACCATGTCAGACTACACAGAGAAGCCACTGAAATCCACTAGCATGTAGACAATTTCAACAGAAAGGAAGAAACCATGACAAAGGAACAAAATCTGGCTACCAGTATTGAAAAACAGGGGAATTCCAGACAAGAAACAATCAGGGCCAGCTAATCATCTCCCAAGAAAGGATTCCCCCAGGCAGGAAGCAGCCAAGTCTTGGCAGGTGTCCTCTGAGGTTGTGAGGTCTGTTGGAAACGAGACAAGTGAGGTTTGTATATCAGTGGAATATCCAGGGTGGGAGAAAGAACTCTTGTCACGAGGCAAGTGTGAATGTTGCAAATGGGCCCGTTGATTATCACAGAATCGTTGAGTTGGAAGAGACCTCGAGGGCCATCCATTCCAACCCCCTGCCAAGAAGCAGGAATATTGCATTAAAATCACCCCTGACAGATGGCCATCCAGCCTCTGTTTAAAAGCCTCCAAAGAAGACGCCTCCACCACACTCCAGGGCAGAGAGTTCCACTGCTGAACAGCTCTCACAGGAAGTTCTTCCTAATGTTCAGGTGGAATCTCCTTTCCTGCAGTTTAAAGCCACTGCTTCACGTCCTAGTCTCCAGGGCAGCAGAAAACAAGCTTGCTCCCTTCTCCCTGTGACTTCCTCCCAACATATTTATTCATGCCCATCATGTCTCCTCTCGGCCTTCTCTTCTGCAGGCTAAACATGCCCAGCTCTATAAGCCACTCCTCAGAGGGCTTGTTTTCCAGACCCTTGATCATTTTAGTCACCCTCCTCTGGACACATTCCAGCTTGTCAACATCTCTCTTCAATTGCGGTGTCCAGAATTGGACACAGTATTCCAGATGTGATCTGACCAAAGCAGAATAGAGGGGTAGCATTACTTCCTTAGATCTAGACACTATGCTCCTATTGATGCAGGCCAAAATCCCATTGGCTTTTTTTTGCCGCAGCATGATATTGTTGGCTCATGTTTTTCACATGTACTTCTGTTGAACCAGGCATCCCCCATTCTGTATCTTTGCATTTAACTTTTTTCTGCCGAAGTGGAGTATCTTGCATTTGTCCCCAATGAACTTCATTTTGTTAGCTTTGGCCCATCATCTCTCTAATCTGTTAAGATCATTTTGAATTCTGCTTGTCTTCTGGAGTATTGGCTATCCCTCCCAATTTGGTGTCGTCTGCAAACTTGATGATCATGCCTTCTAATCCTTCATCTAAGCCATTAATAAAGATGTTGAACAGAACAGGATTAGCATTTAATGGCCTTGCAGCTTCAAAGCCTGGCTGGTTGCTGCCTGGGATAACCCTTGTTGGGAGGTGTTAGCTGGTCCTGATTGATTCATGTCTGGATTAATTCCTGTCTGGATTTCCCCTGCTTTTTGAGTGTTCTGTACTTTACTGTCCTGATTTTTTTTTTTTTTTACTTTCTGTTGAAATTGTCCACATGCTTGTAGATTTCGATTTCTTTTTGGATAAATGTTAAAATTATATCGCAGAAGTACTTAGCAGTAGGGCAGTGGTGAGAAATGATGGGATTAGATTTTTCTTTTGGATAATAACACTGCCAGAAAGATTTTTTTTCCAACTCTACCTATGAAAGGGCAGGAGTTAGAGCTGGAACTTCCAAGTTCACGTGCTGTTGTCAACATGAAGATGGAGAGGGTTCCCATACTTTTAATGGTTGTGTAAAAAAGGGAATTTTGGGTGTTGTTGCTTGGTGTGTGGAATTACCACTTCCACATAACTATTCAAGATCCAGTTTTCACTTTGGCAATTCCAAGGGAACTTGACCATGACCCTGAGGGTGAATTAAGCCCTGGACTCACTAGAAGCCCATAGGACAGTGGTTGTCAACCTTCCTAATGCCGTGACCCCTTAATACAGTTCCTCATGTTGCGGTGATTCCAAGCATAAAATTATTTTCATTGCTACATCATAATTGTAATTTTGCTGCTGTTATGAATCGTAATGTAAAAATCTGATATGCACGATCTATTTTCATTCAGACAAAATTTTGCACAAATACCCAATACACCCAAATTTGAATACTGGTAGGGTTGGGGGGGGGGGGTGTTGGTTTTATCATTTGGGAGTTGTAGTTGCTGGGATTTATAATTTATTTATTTATTTATCGTGTCATCAGCAACCATTGTATTACAATTCTAACAGAGCAAAACAAACACAGAGATTAAAAAGAAAAGAAAAGAAAAAAAAACCACACAGATTTTGTAAATTTGGTATTTGGTTAAATGTCCTTTGACCAGTATCTGGCCACTTGGAGTGCCTCTGGGGTTGCCGCAAGAAGGACCTCCATCGTGCATGTGGCAGGGCTCAGGGTGCATTGCAGCAGGTGGTCAGTGGTTTGTTCTTCTCCGCACTCGCATGCCGAGGATTCCACCCTGTAGCCCCATTTCTTAAGATTGGCTCTGCATCTTGTGGTGCCAGAGCGCAATCTGTTCAGCACCTTCCAAGTCGCCCAGTCTTCTGAGTGCCCAGGGGGGAGTCTCTCATCTGGTATCACCCATGAATTGAGGTGCTGGGTTTGGGCCTGCCATCTTTGGACTCTCGCTTGCTGGGGTGTTCCAGCGAGTGCCTCTGTAGATCTAAGAAAACTATGTCTTGATTTAAGTCGTTGACGTGCTGGCTGATAACCAAACAGGGGATGAGCTGGAGATGTCTCTGCCTTGGTCCTTTCACTATTGGCTGCTACTTCCCGGCGGATGTCAGGTGGTGCAATACCGGCTAAGCAGTGTAATTTCTCCAGTGGTGTGGGGCGCAGACACCCCGTGATAATGCGGCATGTCTCATTAAGAGCCACATCCACTGTTTTAGTGTGATGAGATGTGTTCCACACTGGGCATGCATACTCAGCAGCAGAGTAGCATAGCGCAAGGGCAGATGTCTTCACTGTGTCTGGTTGTGATCCCCAGGTTGTGCCAGTCAGCTTTCGTATGATGTTGTTTCTAGCGCCCACTTTTTGTTTGATGTTCAGGCAGTGCTTCTTGTAGGTCAGAGCATGGTCCAAAGTGACTCCCAGGTATTTGGGTGCGCTGCAATGCTCCAGTGGGATTCCTTCCCAGGTAATCCTCAGAGCTCGGGATGCTTGTCTGTTCTTAAGGTGAAAGGCGCATGTGAAAGGGGGACATGAGAGAAGCCTCCTCGCAGGATTGCAAGACATCTGGGCGTCCCCTGGGCAACGTCTTCGTAGACGGCAGATTCTCTCAACCCAGAAGCAACCAGAGACGACTTGAAGCATGCAAACAAGGGATTTATAATTCACATACAATCAAAAAACATTCTGAACCCCACCAACAATAGAATTGGGCCAAACTCCCCACACAGAACCCCCATGACCCCCAGAATAAATAAAAATACTGTTGTTTTCTGATGGTCTTTGTCAACCCCTCTGACACCCCCCTTGCGACTCCCCTCTCCAGGGTCCCGCCCTCCAGGTCGAGAATGGCTGTCATAGGACTTCATGGGAGGCCCACATACTTTGAATGGAGACATGAGTCATTGGAAAAGCCAACTATGATCTTTAAAGTGGAAGGCAAAAGGGCGAGGGAACACAATAAAGTAAGTGTGGACTTGAATCTGCCTGTAAATGTCTAGGCCTCTTGGAGTACATTCACCATACAATTAATGCAGTTTGCCACCATTTTAATTGCTATGGCTCAATGTTATGAAATCATGTGAGTTGTACTTTTACAAGGTCTTATCTTTCTCAGAGTGATGGTGTTGCACTAAACTGCAACTTTCAAGGTTCCATAGAATTGAGCTATGGCAATTAAAGTGATGGCAAACTGCTATTCGATGAGTCTAAGAGCATCATAACTCTAAAGCCGTGAACACACAAAAATGGCTTTACAAAATCCAGCCCAACACTACTAATGTAAGGGCCTGCTGTAATGAACAAATTGGGCGGTGTTATCTGTTGTGACCTGCTTTTTGACACCAAGAGAAGATAAAATCGATAGGGTATTAAAGAATTATAGGCTAGCTAGATTTCATACACTACAATGAACTGTTCTTGAAGATGATTTGGAAGCTGTATTGTCGAAGGCTTTTATGGCCGGAATAATTGCTTATCAAGGTGGCCAACTGAAACATTCACACCTACCGCCAACAGACAAGAGTTCTTTCTCCCACCCTGGATATATAAACCCATTTTTTCTACTTTCCAACAGACCTCACAACCTCTGAGGATGCCTGCCATAGATGCAGGCCAAACATCAGGAGAGAATGCTTTTAGAATATGGCCATACAGCCCAAAAAACCTACAACCCAGATTTGAAAGCTGGCTGAAACATCTGACAGAAAACATATTTGCCTTAAAGAAATTCTACTGCTTACTAAAATGCTCTCAGTCTGAATTCATGATGCTGACAATCATTTAAAGCTCTCAACGGCATTTAAAATCTTACACTGCGCCTATGCCTCCACAAGGATTGGAGATATAATGCAAGGACCTCCCTGGTCTCACACATGAGTTAATATACTGTGAGAATGCATCATGTTAGATGTTGCAGATTAATCATTATTTTGGTTTTTTAAAATTTAGATCAAGTTTTTGGAGG
Organism: Anolis sagrei; assembly: GCF_037176765.1. NCBI lineage: Eukaryota > Metazoa > Chordata > Lepidosauria > Squamata > Anolidae > Anolis > Anolis sagrei. Next base: position 286,000,949 of record NC_090021.1, on the reverse strand, counting down.
AAATAACACTGATATATAAAGGTTGCTTACCTGTAACCGTATTTCTTCGAGTGTCAGTCCGTGAAATCCGCACCTATGGGTTCTTCTTTGCGCATGCGCAGAAACTCGGAACATTTCTAAGTTTAAAGAATTAAAAATGATTATTTGAGCCACCTAGGCCCCGCCCATTCCCCCGCCCCCCTGGATATAAGCGCCGAGCGGCGCCGCCATTATCTAGTTCCCAGCGCTAAACAGCAGCCAGGAGAATGGCATGACAGAGGGGAGGACGGGCGGGTCGTGCGGATTTCACGGACTGACACTCGAAGAAATACGGTTACAGGTAAGCAACCTTTATTTATTCTTCGTGTCGTCCGTGAAATGCGCACCTATGGGTGAATAGCAAGCTACTGACCTGGAGGTGGGTCATGCCACACAGGAGAAAAGAACTGCTCTGCCGAAGCTAGCATCTTGCTTTGCCTGAATGTCAAGCTTGTAGTGAGCGGCGAACGTGGACGGCGTAGCCCATGTAGCCGCTTTGCAAATCTGATCCAAGGGAATTCCCTTGAGGAATGCTTGAGATGTAGACACAGAGCGGGTTGAATGTCCCACGAGGTGGGATGGAGGTTCTTTCCCTGCGAGCTGGTAGGCTAGACGGATGGTTGCAACAATCCAGGAGGCCAGTCCTTGGGAGGACACAGGCTGGCCAAGTACGTCTTTCCTGTATTTCAAAAACAATCTGGGAGACTTCCTATAAACGGAAGTTCTATGTAAGTAAAAGGAGAGTGCTCTTTTAACATCAAGGGAGTGCAGAACTACCTCCAACTGGGAGGATGGGTTGGGGAAAAAATTTGGTAGAACAATGTCTTGTGACATATGAAAATGAGAGACCACCTTAGGAAGGAACGTGACATCGGTGCGGAGGACAACCTTGTCAGGGTGGAATCTCACATAAGGAGGGTCTGAACGGAGGGCCGCGAGTTCGCTGGCTCTCCTAGCTGAAGTAATGGCCACAAGAAAGGCCGTCTTCCACGACAGGTGGGAGATATCATTAGAGGCCATAGGTTCAAATGGTGGTTTGGATAATTGGGATAGCACTAGCTCCAGGCTCCACTGGGGGGGAGGGGGGGAGACAGGAGGGTGGATATTTTTGTAGCCCTTAAGAAACAACTGTACCAGATGGTCCTGAAAAAGGGACGGCAGCCCGGACTTCCTTCGGAAAAATGAAATGGCTGACAGGTAGCATTTCACCGAAGAAAGGGAGAAACCTTTGTCGGAAAGGTGGACAAGGAAGTCTAAAACAAAGGGAACTGGGGCAGAGATAGGGTTGTGTCCCAGTGAGTGAGCAAAGGATTTGAAAGAGGCCCATTTATAGTCATATGACTTCTTGGTGGCAGGTTTATGGGCCGCCAAAAGTATACGGGAGACTTCATCAGAGAGGTCTAGTGTGGTTTGATTCTCCACGCCGTTAGGCGTAGAGATTGCAGGTCGGGGTGTAGGACCAGGCCGTTCTCTACTGTGAGAAGGTCCGGGGTTTGGCTGAGGTGGAGGTATTGTTTGTTGGAAATTTGGAGAAGGGGGGCAAACCAATGTTGTCGTGGCCACCAGGGTGTGATTAGAATGCAGTCCGTGATGTCCTGAATTATTTTGGCTATGACTGGGGATAGGAGGGGGAGCGGTGGGAAGAGGTAGAGGAGGCCGGGCGACCATTGGAATAGGAAGGCGTCCCCGAGACAACCTTGGGATGCGCGAGGGTGGAGCCGTGCGCAATAGAGTGGGCAGTGGTTGTTTATTGGAGATGCAAATAGGTCTATTCTGGGTTCGCCCCACTTGCGTGTGAGGGCTTTGAACTGTCTGGGGTGGAGATGCCACTCGTGGTTGTTTTTTGAGGATCTGCTTAGAGAGTCCGCCAGGATGTTGTCCTGGCCTGGTAAGTGGATGGCTGTGAGGAGGACATTCTTCAGAATGCACCACTCCCAAATTTGTTGTGAGATGTGGAGGAGTGTGCGTGAGCGTGTTCCTCCCTGTTTGTTGATGTAGTATTTGACAGAGGTGTTGTCTGTTATTATTTGTATGACATGATTGGACACAATGCGTGTGAAGGCCCGAAGAGCCTTCTCCACTGCCATCATTTCTAAGGCATTGATGTGGAGCTTCTGCTCTTGTGGGGACCAGTGGCCACTGATCTGGAATCCCTTGAGATGTGCTCCCCAACCTGAGTTGGAGGCGTCGGTTGTGAGGGACATGGAGGGACGGGGATGGTTGAATGGCATCCCCGAGAGAACATTGTATTGCTTTGTCCACCATGAGAGTGACTGGAGGACAGGGGGTGGTGGTTTTAGGACCCGTGACTGGGGTTCGTGAAGGGGGTCGAACGCCTTGAGAAACCAACTTTGGAGGGGTCTCATTCTTAGACGGGCAAAGGGTGTTACACTTGTGGTAGAAGCCATATGGCCAAGGATAGATTGGATAGCCCAAGCTGATGTTTGGCGGGATTGTTGTAGGGTTAGGATAGCCTGACACAGATTTAGGAAGCGATCTTCTGGGAGGAAGGCCTTCTGAAGTGTGGAGTCTATTATGGCTCCTATAAATTGGATACGTTGTGTTGGGGTCAGGTGAGATTTTTCGTGATTCACAACCAGACCCAGATCCTGTAAAAGAGATAAAGTATAATCAGTATCCTTGCACAGTTGTGATCGAGAGGATGAGCAAAACATCCAGTCATCCAGGTAAGGAAAAACTGTGATGCCTTGCTGGCGGAGGTGTGCGGCTATAACAGACATGCATTTGGTGAATACCCTTGGAGATGTGGAAAGTCCGAACGGGAGAGAATTAAAAGAGAATAGTTTGTTTTGGACCGCAAAGGTAAGGAACCTGCGGTGGGAGCGTCTAATTGAAATATGGAAGTAGGCGTCTCGAAGGTCAATCGTGGCTAACCATGAGTCCTTGGGAATGAAGGGAAGGATTTTGGGGAGTGTCACCATACGAAATTTACGTGGTGTAATGAAAGTGTTGAGTTTACGTAGATCAAGGATGGGGCGTAGACCACCATCTTTCTTGTCCACCAGGAAGTAACGGGAGAAAAAACAGATGTCTGAATCTTGTGAGGGAGTAGGCGAGATGGCGCCCTTTTGGAGGAGAGAGTGAATCTCTTCCCAAATGATTTGGGAAGGTGGTGTTAGCAGTATATTACCCACTGGGGGATAATTGTCAAATTCTATGGCATAACCCCTTTCAACGATGTCCAAGACCCAGGTGTCTGTGGTTATGGACTGCCATGTCGGAAGGAAGGTATGTAGTCTGTCAAGGTATGTAAGCGGTTGGGTGTGGGGTGGTGAGGGAGTGTCGGTAAGTGTAGGTGTGCTAAAAACGGCGTTTGTTGGTATTGGGGGGCCTGGTACCACGGTACTGACCTCTGGAAGGTAGGGGCGGTCGTCTTGATGATGTGGAGGGGTTGTAAGGTCTTTGTCGTCCCCTGTAGAATGAGGTGTTGTAGGGCCTATTATAGTATTGAGGACGGTAATAATAGGAGCCCCATCGTTGGCGTTGGTAGGAGTATGGTTGATGGTCATACTTGTATACTGTTTGTTTCATTTCATGGGAGTGTTTTAACTGAGAGTCTGTTTCAGGATTGAAAAGGCCTGCCTCATCCATGGGGAGATTTTCAATCAGGGTGCGTTGTGATTGAGAAAGGATAGCTGCTCTTAGCCAGGCGTGGCGACGAAGGGCCACTGATCCTGCAATAAGTTTGCCTGCGGTGTCAGCAATATTTTTGGAGAGGTCTTTTTGTAGGGAGGCCAAAAGGAGAGCTTCTTGTTTAAAAGCTGTGGCTAGAGGTTGTTCAGTTGGTGGTAACAGGTCTAGATAGGGAGCAATTTTGTTCCACAAAGCAGTCTGGTATACACTCATGTATACTCCATAGTGAGCCATGCGTGCAAAGAGGCATGCTGAGGAGTAGAACTTTTTGGCCATAGCATCCAACTTTCTTCCTTCCTTATCAGAAGGAGAGGTTTGGTTAATTTGAGTTGGTTTAGGTTGAGCATCAGTCACAACAGAATTTGCTTTAGGCATTTTAGCAAGCCATGAAGCTGAGGAAAGGTCAATACGGTACAAGTTTTCAGGCCTCTTAGGAGTTGCCGGGACAGAAGCCGGGGCAACTCCATTATTTTTGAGAATTTTTAATAAGTAAGGTAGAGTGGGCAACACAGTGGATGATGGTTGTTGTTGTTCAGTGGAAGTAAAACACGGGTCAGCTACCGTATCGGTAGGTTCCGGAGTGGCTAAGTTTAAGGTTCTAGTTAGTCTTATTAAAAGAGCTGAGAATTTTTTGAATTCCTCCACATTTTTAGGGGAGGGGTCAGCGTCAGGTTGGGCATCCAGGATGGCAGGTGTGTCATCATTGGATTCAAGGTCGATGGTTTCTGAGTCTGGCAGGGGTGGATTGTTGGGATCTTGCTCGGGTGGGTGGGTTTGGGCCTCAGTTTGGTCTTCCTGAGGGCGAGAGAGTGTGGCCGTGGGAGGCGCACGGGGGGGCTGAGGGTATCTAGGGTCCTCCAGATGGGAGGCATCAAAGCCCCTATAGTGATCAGGGTGGGGAGGATAATAGAAAGGGTATGGAGGGAAGGGAGGAGGAGGGGGATAGAGGTGGTAAGGGTACTCTGGGTACCCATATGGTTGAAAGTGCTCAGAGGAGCGAGGACGGGGCCTTTTGAGAGGAGGAGAGGAGGGCGCTGTCGGTTCCGCCTCAGGAGAAGGGGATCGGCGGCGGCGGCGGGAAGATTGCGCAATCGGCGCAGCCGGAACAGGGGAGGGAGTTTCTCTCGGGGCCGGGGCTTGAGAAAGAGGGGATGGGAGGGGGGAGGCTTGGGAGAGAGGAAGCGGAGGAGGAGAAGCCGATCGGCCTGCAGAGGGCTGGGCTTCCAACTCCAGCTGAGGGGCCAGGAGTTCGAGCGGAGGGAGGTGGGAGGGGTCATCCAGTTGGAGCATGGTGGGGAGTGGCTCTTGGAGGTGCAGCACGGATCCGGAGGAATGGGGCATCGGTTCCAGTCTGGGAGGACTCAAGGACTGTGTGTCAGTGAGTTGCCGTCCCTTTTTCTGTTTATTTGCTTTCTCTTTTGTTTTCCCCAGCCTCGTGGGCTGTTTGGGGAGTTTTTGTTTCTTTGCAGGCGGTTCCACAGGGGAAACAGTTGCCTGATCCAACTCATGCCTTTCCCCAATGCGTGGGGAGGGAGGCTGAGGGGGCTCTATCAATGGGGAAGAAAGGGAGGGAGTGGGGAGGGATTGTGGAGCCAGAGCGCGCTCATACAACAGAGCTTTCAAACGGGCATCTCTTCCTTTACGAGCCCTTGTAGTAAAGCTTAAACAAATCTCACAAGATTGGAGATTATGGGATTCTCCCAAACAAAGGAGGCATCTTGAGTGCCTATCAGCTTCGGGGAGGGTGGCCCCGCAAGCTGAGCAATTTTTGAAATAAAGGGAAGACATCTAGCCTGAGGGTGAAGAAAAAGAGTTGTCAGCCGGTCCGAGTCGAGGGTGGAGAAAAGAGGCAGCCAAAGTCCAGAAATCAGTCCAAGTCAGTCCAGTTAGTCAGAGGAAATCGAGGAGGAGTTGTTCCGAGATGCTGCTAGTTTAGCGCGGAAAAGGAAACTAGATAATGGCGGCGCCGCTCGGCGCTTATATCCAGGGGGGCGGGGGAATGGGCGGGGCCTAGGTGGCTCAAATAATCATTTTTAATTCTTTAAACTTAGAAATGTTCCGAGTTTCTGCGCATGCGCAAAGAAGAACCCATAGGTGCGCATTTCACGGACGACACGAAGAATAAATAAAATGATCGGATATAGACTCCCAATGGATATAGAAGATAAGGCGGGATAAGGTTTGAAAACTGCCAGAATCTTGACTTACAGGACGAAAGAAATTTCACCACTAGACTTTAAAAAAAAGTGAGATATACCAATAATTAAGGTAACTCAGCTGCAAACATTTGTTTGAAACTAAATTCATATAAAGAATTGTTTTTTTGGAACATATTTCATAGAAACATTCCCCTTTCTCCTTATTTTGTATTGTGTCTGAATTACTGTGTGTCTTAAAATTGGAAAATTAAAACCACTAACATGTTGAAATAGGATTGAGTCCATCAAAACAGTCAGAATTCAAACTACTGCAGTTTCACAACCAGTCATCTATATTCATTATTTCATGAAATGGAATGGAAGTAATAACATAACCCTTAGAGATAGGTATAAAGTTCAGATCAAATATATACATTTTTAATATCTGAAATATTTACATGGTAAGACCTTTATATGATCCCATTTGTTAAGAACATGTTTTCCATCTGAGACACCAACCTATTATGTAATAATTCAGTAACTCTAGCTCACACATGCCTTCTACATAGGTCAGCTTGTATTTCTTCAGGTAGATAATAGAATAACACATTTTTAAAAATGGAGAAAACTGTTGCTTCCTGGAAACTATCCATCCTGCCATCAAGAATGTCCACAGCAGTCTTTTCACTTGTGTGTGAGATTTCTTTTTTAAAAAAATGCATTTTACAGTACATTGTTATTTATACCACATCAGCTTATGTATAAAAACCATACAGAGTAAAGGGCAGGAAATACTGCCCCCTAGCAATCTGACATACAGTTTACAGTACAAAAAAAGAACAGTCACATCTGACTTGATGGCTTAGATTAAAAAAAAAACCCCTCTGCATTGTTTGGAAACATGCTTTTACATTGTAAACTATTGTGCTCAAGTTACATCTTAAAACCTTTTCATAAATATCCCGAGCAATTTTTCTTTTAAATATTTAAGATTTTTTTGTGTGTATCAGTAGCAACTTGAGAAACCACAAGTCGCTTCTGGTGTGAGAGAATTGAATTGCAAGGACATTGCCCAGGGAATGACCGGATATTTACCATCCTGTGGGAGGCTTCTCTCATGTCCCACATGGGAAGCTGGAGCTGACAGACAGGGGCTCGCCCTATCTCGTGGATTCAAACTGCTGGCCTTCAGGTCAGGAGTTCAGCTGGCACAAGGGTTTAACCTATTGCGCCCCCACAGCTCCTATTTAATAGTTGAATTGCTTAAAAGGGCCAAAATCAAATAAATACTTGTAATCCTTGATTTTTTTTAAAGGTGTGAATATGTTTCATGACTTTAACTGAACAAAAGGCCTCATAATGAACAAGAGAAAACAAGAGCTTTGTAAGGATGTCTTGAGTTGATGCAAGTCCACCATGTTTTGTACTGGTTTGTCTGGAAGAAATATTATGGAATCCAACAAGGGAATAAGTTCACATCCATGCACATAAAACTGAGTGTCAGCAAAATGACTCCCATCCATTTCTTTGTATTCTGAAGTTTATTATTTTTTAAAAATGGAGGGCAAAGAAAGAGGGATGCATTTACATAAAACAACTATTTTTGTATGTCGTAAGTGCAGATGTTTCCTTACATGGGTCTTTTAAAAATATTTACAGGATCAGTTAGAAGATGAATATCAGACTGTATACAGCAGCTGCAATTTATAAACAATTCCTGTAACATTACATGGTGAATGAAAAAAAAAACACCAATGCAGGATTCAAATAATTACAACCAAGGAAGCTTAGAAGTCGAGCAAGGGGGCACCTCAGTGTAACAGAGGATGAAAAAAATTCACATTTTCTACATTTAAAAAATACAGGTCTCACAAATGTCTCTGAAGATAAACTTCAAAGTTCTTCAGTGATGTGAAACAAAAAATTGAAATGGAGCCCTAAAAACAAAAAGAACCTTTATTTCACAAGACCAATTTTTTTGGCTTCTGTTTCATATATCAATAATCTCCACATTTTTACTATAAAAACTTCTGCTTCTTCATCTAGCACCTGCAGGAAACAGAAAGATATATTAGCAGATGGAGGAAACATTTGTTTTTCATAAATTGGCGGAAGTACTGATTTCATTTTCCAAATTCTAAATTTACAATAGTCGGAAATTCTGGGTCTCTTTCCTTTACTTACCATAGCGACATCGTCCAGGATGCTCTGTGGTGAGCTATGAGCCATAACCTGAAAAAGGAAGAGAGGTACAGAGACTTAGAAGAGAACACCTGAATGATTGTGAAAACCATTATTACATGATTTAGTAGATTCATAATAAACCTAAAAAGAAATTCTAATAAAATTTGAACCACATCTCATTTCATGCTTTTCTAAGAATTCTCCAGCAAATAAACCAGTTATCCAATATCTACATGTCTGTCCCAGTTCCACTTCTCTGGTTCTCCACAGTAAAACCAAAGTTATTTTTAAGAGTTGAATTACTGACTCAGAATGTCACTCAACAAAAGGACCTCACATTATTTTCTATCATGTCTGGAGCAGATCAGTTTCCAAGATAGATTACTTATGTGGGATGCACGTCCAATATGAATATTTTGACCCTTTAGTATCAGTTAAAATCTGAACACAGAGAAGATGCTACACACTTACAAATAGTAGACAAAGCAACCAACAATCACTGTGAATAGTTTAACATAGATAATTATTGGGCAAATGACCTTACACCCAAAGGACAGATCACCCAAATTCTATTTATAAAAGTAAGCAAACCTTTGAACAAACAAAATCGACTAGTGTTGCTTCTTCTTCGCCAATATATTCTATTATTTTCTTGTTGATCCAAGGTCTAATTCGACGTTCCATTAATGTCTAGAACAAAAAGCAGAATTACTGTAGGTAATCACATCTTTTTGTACTGGCATCATACATAATTTTCATTCCACGAACCATCTGTCAACATTACGGGCAGTCACCGTGTTACACCCAAGATAGATTCTGTAGGTTCGTTCTTAAGTTGAATTTGTATGTAAGTCAGAAGAGGCCCAGGGCACGCTGCTGGTTGGCATGTGAGGGGAGCACCACGGCAGCAAAAAGTGCACTGCATGCATAGAATTCCTTCTTTAAAAACAAAAGTGTAAAAACACCAAAGCTTTCAGCAATATAAAAGGAAAACAGAGGAAAAAGGTAACCCTTCTCTCAAGGAGCCTCTCCTGTTTATCCTGTCTCAGCTTCCTTCTATTCTGTAGAATGAATGCAGCTTGAGACTATTTTAAGTGCCCTTGCTCAATGCTATGAAACTTTTAGCCTTGGCTGCCAAAGAATGCTGCTGCTTCACCAAACTACAAATCCTAGGATTACATAGCATTGAGCCATGACAATTAAAGTGGTGTACAACACAAAGGAAAAAGGAAAGAGGTTTAGAGATATATAGAAAGGAAAGAAAAAGAAAAGATGGATGGAGAGATACAGACACACTTTGGCTCCGTACTAAAATTTCCTGGCAGGAAGAAGGGAGAGGCTGTTTCGTAACTAGGAGTTGTACCTAAATCAGATGTTTATTTTATGAATTTATTTACAGTATTTATATTCCGCCCTTCACACCCTGCAGGGGACTCAGGGCGGATTACAATGTACACATATATGGCAAACATTCAATGCCAAAGACACACAACAGATATAGACAAACAGTCAGAGACTATTTAACTTTTTCTGGCCACCAGGGGAGCTGTCGCTTTCATCATCCATCTGCGACGCTGATGAAGGACTTCCGCATTCCCTGCATGCTTTTGCTTGAGTCTTTTTTATGGCCTCGTAAATTTTGTTAAATTAGCCTCCCCACACATAGGTGGTACCTAATTTTCCTACTTGACAGATGCAACTGTCTTTCGGATTGCAAAGGTCGACAACAAGCTACACAATTGGTCAGAAGCTCACTCCGACCCAGGCTGGCTTCGAACTCATGACCTTGTGGTCAGAAGTTATCTTAATGCAGCTGACACTCAGACAGCTGCGCCACAGTCTCGGTGAGTTATGTTAGTAACTCAGGGACTGCTTGTACTTAACATTAGAACTACACACTTCAAAGACCTTATATCTGAGAAGTAAACCAAAGATTACCTCAGGCTTTAACTAGTACAGGTGTATACTTTCATTATTTCTTAAGTTAATCTGTTATGGTGTTTTACTGGAAGTGAAATGTTTAAGGTTGCAAATTATGTACAGTTATATGGAAGAATACTGCACTTCTGTGACATTTACTTCCAAGAAAACACAGAACTGTTACCTTTTCTCTACTATAAGTGGTAACATGTCACTTCAGCATTACATTATTCCATACCTCCTTCAATTTCTTTTAAAAGAAACCAACACTTAGGTTATTGTAGTATACAATACAGAACAATTACAGACATGTTATAGAAAAGGTTTCAGTAACTGAAATAGAGCTAACTCTTAGTCCTCCTCCATAAACAGAAGTCAGGATTCAAAGCATAAACCTGTGAATGTTATCCCAATCTATTATGGGAGTGAATAATGCAGTCCTCTTTCATATGATCACAACTCCAAGTAGCCCTAAGAATAACAAGCAATGGTGAGGAATGCTGGGAGTTGGGAAATGTTTGTGCTTCCCACTCCTGTTATATGAGGCTAACTCATTTGATACCACGAACTCACAGCAAGGAGATAAATGACTTTTAATCTGAATAAGAACAGTAACCTCCTACTCTGTTACCAGAATAACTTTATTTATTTATTTACTTACTTGCCACATTTGTATACCACCTTTCTCAGCCCAGAGGCGACTCAGAGCGGTTCAGTCTTAAGATGTAATAAAAGGCCTTGATTCCTTACACTAGTGGCACATTGGTGAAAACTTATGTTGAGGATTGGGGAAATACTCTAGAAAATGTGTTGGGGTAATGGTCAAAACTGGATGTCTGACAACTTGCTGTAATAAAAGTTCTGGAAATTACATTCAAGATGATTTAAAAAGAAATATACACACCGAATCCACAATAGACCAGTCAAGAGGATAAGCAAACAGCTCTGGTTTGGCAGTGGGGATCTTCTCAATTAGACTCTTGATGTGTTTCCGCTTCTCTTCAGTATTGACACTGCCTTTGGAAGAGCCTTTGTCTTCATCACCATAATCCAAAGGCACAAGTTTCCTTTTACGTGGCATGTCATCGCTATCTTCATCTTCAAATTTATTAAAGACACTGTCTACAGTGAGTTTCTTTCTTTTCACAGCATTGGGCTGGTTAGGACTATTACATGCACCTGTAAAAACAAGAAAAAAAGTTCTAAAATATGAAAATGTTAATTCCCCCTTAGGAATTATCCCAGGTTGAAGATAAAACCCGCAAAATCATATGAATAATCGAAGACAGTGTTTCTCAAACTCTGCTCCTCCAGATGTTTTGGACTTCAGCTCCCACAATTCCTAGCATCTGGTAATATGGCTGGGATTTCTGGAAATTGAAGTCTGAAACACCTGGAGGAGCAGAGTTTGGGAAGCACTGATGATACAAGACAGCAACTGCATAATAGAGCAGCTAGGATTAAGGCCAAAATCCAACTGTTACTTCCAACAGAACCTATTGAATCAAATGTTTGATAAATACTCACCTACCAAATTCCCACCAGCTCAATGAGTCTATTCTAGGATGGAATTAACAACTGGGTTTAGCCTATTCTGCCTCACTCCCCTTCACTGTTCCCTCAGGCCAATACAGCTGTACTTCCAATAACAAAGCCCTTGCTTGACAAAGAAGTTGCTTTTTTACAACGTGCAACCCATCTTTCCTCCTGGTCCTCAATCTAGCTGCCATTTTTTAAAAACAACATCAGCATTGGATGAATAATCAAAGAAGGCTAGGCAAGTGGACTTTCAGTGTCAGTGTGACTGCAGTAATTCATTAAATAAAGCTTTTACTGGGACAGAATGGAATTCTTCTGTAGTCAATTCTATACTGTAACTGTTTGCACCTGTCTAGAACGGGATAGGTAAAAAACATTTGCCTCCAGAGTCCCTTACTGCACATGCATGAACAACAAAACTGAAAAAGGAGACTAGACTGCCTTTTTGTGTACTCTTGAACATGTTTAAAACAGCACAGACCTGTATGTTTAACTAAGAAAATTAAAAAGTGATAGCTGGGGAAAGCATAAATCCTGGATGCATTTTGGAAAGTGCATTCAAGAGGTCTCTAAAAGATTGACTTTTTTTACTTGTACAAGGCTTATGTAATATGATTGTTTTGTAACACATGGACATATTATTAGTTTCAAATGAAGTTTTTTACTGAAACATGTTGAATTACTCTTTTTTTCTGGCTGCTGGAATCTATTACTTATCCTTTCTGCTTTTGGTACTATAATTTCTGTTGAAAAGTGTAATGTCCAAAAACATCTACTTTGTAAATTGAAATGTACCTGTAGTCAAATTTGATACTTTTATTCAGAAAATCTGAAGTAAGGAGTTCATTTCCAAGTTAACTGTGATAAATGTTAAGACCATAGTCCTATCTATCTGCTTTTTTAAAAACAGTGGAAAGAAAATAAACTTGCCAAGTTTGAGGCTTAGCCCTATTTTAGGCCTATATTCCTCTGGCTGTTGCTGATCAGGAGAATTTTCATGTGGGATGATGATACCACATGGAGATTCATCCCCGGGAGTGTTGGGAGTTGCATTGCCACTTGCAGATGAAACAGATGGTGCAGAACTGATGGGTCGTAATGTTGGTTTAAGGCAGGGCTTCTGTTCTGGCTCTTCCTCCTCTTCTTCAGGTTCTTCTCTTTTCTCTTCTTTCTCTTGCTTTTCCTCCTCCTCTTCCTCAGATTCTGGCTCCTGTTTGGTTTGCGGCTGTCGCCGTCTTTCGGCCTCTTGTTCCATCTTAAAACAAGAGAAATGAATTTAAAGAGAGAAGAATAGAATCAAATTAAGCAAATATCATTGACATTTAAGTCTCTATGTACTGTCTTCATTATTAGAAATTAAAACATACAAAAGCAGTCTGGCTATTCCATCATAAACAGATAACTTAAGTCCATTAAAAATAATTTTTGATTTGTGAGAAATGATCTAAGTTAACAATACTAATGTTTATAGAGATTTCTGAAACCAAGCATTTATTAATTTAAATATTTATATCCTACTCTATACCAAAAGATCTCAGAGCAGAAATGAAATCAATTTATATCAATAAATAATAAAACTAATGTTGAGAGAGAGGAAATATATTAAATCATTTCTCAGGTCAAAACCAAAACATTTAAAGCCAGTTGAATACGAACAATAGCATATACACTAACTGGATAATATCAATCAGGCCCAAAGACTTTAGTAAAAACCATGCTGTGACTTCACACTAAAACAATACTAGCATTTGGCCAATCAGGCCTTGAAGGGTAGAATAATCCAAAGCATGAGGCCATCCTGGAGAAGGCCCTCTCCCATGTTTTTCCAATAGTGAACTGGCAACCAATACTGTCCATATCGATATGATGATGAACATGTCAACTTGCAGGTCTTGTTTCAATTCTCTACCTTACCAATTCTCCATTACATGAGACAGTATACATTACAATAATGCCAATTCATTTTTTTGCCAGAAAAGCTGTTTCTTACTCTTTGCAGCTCAGCATCTGGATCTGGGTGTCCTTCTGCAAGAAGACGTTGTCGGATTTCTTCTAGTTCTTCCTTTTCTCTTTTCCTGTCTCGTTCATCTGCTTCCATTTCCTTCTCTCTGTCTCGCAATCGTTTCTGCAAAGCACTTCCCCTATAACAGGCATTTGCTTTATAGTTTACAAGTTCTTGCAACAGAAAGTTTTGATAAGCATAGCCTAATAAATACATTCAGAATGTAAACTACAGCATATTATTTGAGAACACAGAAATGCTGGACCACACCACCACCATGTCAGACTACACAGAGAAGCCATTGAAATCCACAAGCATGTGGACAATTTCAACAGGAAGGAAGAGACCATGAAAATGAACAAAATCTGGCTACCAGTATTAAAAAAACTCTAAAATTACAACAGCAAAACAGCAGAGAGGAAACAACCAGGCACATCTTAACACCTCTCAACAAAAGATTTTCCCAGGTTCAGCCAGGCCTTCAAATGCTAATGAAGGTGGTCAGTTGAAACATTCACACCTAGCTCCAGCAGAGGAGAGCTCCTTGCCCCATTCCACAGATATATAAACCAATTGTCCTAATTCCAACAGACCTCACTACCTCTGAGGATGCTTGCCATAGATGCAGGCGAAACGTCAGGAGAAATGCCTCTAGAACATGGCCCTATAGCCCGAACAAACCCACAAGAACCTAGTGATTCCAGCCATGAAAGCCTTCGACAATACATGTAAACTACAAAGTTTCAGGTTTTATACTGTAACTGGAAAGAAAAGACCTACTGCTACATTGACCAGATGGTCACTGGGGAGACTGCCTTTTCAACAACAGTGCTTTGGAGTACTCTCTTCAATGAGGGATCCTTGTTCTCCACTTTGCTCTCTTTCTTGGGCACTGTCATTACAGAACTGCTTTTATTATTATATATTTTACAGCGCATTTAATAAAATATTGAAAATTATTAGTGTCTCTGGAGAATGGGATCCAAATTTAAATAAAAACAGACATGCTTAAAAGCTACTAGAAATGACTGGCACAGCCTTAGCACAATACTCATTGGCATCAGAATCCCTTTGTTTAAAAATTATGTGTAATTTCAAGAGCTCTGGCAGAAAGACAACAATTTAAAAGTAAAAACTGCCAAGGACACCTCACCCTGATAGCATGACGGGTGAAGCACTTTTAATTGCACTCAAAGCATTTGTTGGAGATGAGTAGAGGGGAAGACCAGGGTTGATCAAATCTGCTTAAGTTACATTGGCTGTCTCATAATCTCTGGTTTATCACCCTCACCGCTTCAGATCACAACAATGTAAGCTCTGTGCTGAATCAGTCCAGCATTCTGTTTGCACAGTGACTATTCAGTATCGGAAGCCTATGTAACTGCCATTTGGCCCTCACGCTCTTATTCCACAGGAACTCATAGAGGAAAATCTGCTGTTTCTTATACTGGTAAAAGTATATACGGTAGTTATTTATTAGTAGCTACTGGTGGTCCTACCCTTCATGAATTTGCCTAATGCCCTTTTACAGCTTTTAAAACTGGCAGCACTCCTCACTGCATTTTGTGGCAAGGCGTCCAACTGATAAATTGAAGAATTTAAGAAAACCCATTAGGTAAATAAACATACCTGTAGTATTTTGGATCGTCTCGGTCATCATCATAATCTTCCAGAAATTCTTTTAGACGTTTTGCTTCTTTTGCCTATGAGTGTTCAACACAATTTTCTTAATTCAGATAATTTTTATCCCGCTCCTCTGTCACAAAGGCACTCAGAGAGGCTTATAATCTACTGTATATACTTGAGTATAAGCCGACCTGAATATAAGCCGAGGCACCTAATTTGACCTCAAAAAACTAGGAAAACGTATTGACTCAAGTATAAGCCAAGGATGGGAAATGCAGCCGTGAATGGTAAATTTCAAAATAAAAATAGATACCAATAAAATTACATTAATTGAGGCATCAGTAGGTGAAATGTTTTTAATATTTACATAAAGCTGTAATTTAAAATAAGACTTTCCAATTCTGATTAAACCATCATTCTAACCTTCTTCAATGTAAATGTGCTTACGTATCCTTCCAATAATAATAATAATAATAATAATAATAATAATAATAATAAAGTAAAATAATAAATGTAATAATAAAAATAACAATAGAATAAAATAATAATTATAATAACAGTACTAAGTAGAGTAAAATAATAAATGTAATAATAGAATAAAATAATAACTATAATAACAATAACAATAGAGCATAATAATAATAGAGTAAAATAATAAATGTAACAAAAATAATAATAGAGTAAAATAATGTAAGTGTAATAATAATAATAATAATAATAATAAATCTAATAAAAATAATACTAATTACAGAGTAAAATAATAAATAACATTGACTCGATTATAAGCCATGGGGGGCTTTTTCAGCCTAAAAAAGGGGCTGAAAAACTAGGCTCATACTCGAGTATATACTGTACTTAAGGTAAATAAGATGTAATGCAGAAGATGAGACACAAGGTAGCTGTGTCAATATGGCTGGCTCCCTCCTTCCCACTCAATGGCCAGCGGAATGGCAGTTGAAGGTAGTGGGAGGAGCTCCCAACGTCTGTTAGATGATACAATGCCTAAGAAAGTTTAACACATTTAACAATACAGTACACGTCTGCTTATTTTAAACAGAATTTTTGGGGTTAATCACCCTGACATAAAAGCAACTGAGGTCCACAAAATACACCCACCTTCTCAACATCAGATCGTTAAAATTACTACCTCTAAGTATCAAAAAACAGTTTGTTCTATGTCATTTATCTAAGGGAGGCCTGTTTCAAGCTACCAGCAACACTATTTTAAAAGTTAGTTCACATGTTTTTACTGCACTTCTTAAAAGCTGATGTCCCAGATTTTATTGAGTTTATGTTCTATACCAGGCATGGGCAAACTTCAGCTCTCCAGGTGTTTTGGACTTCAACTCCCAGAAATCCCAGCGACCTTACAGGCTGTTAGGAATTGAAGGGGTTGAAGTCTAAAACACCTGTAGGGCTAAAGTTTGCCCTTGCCTGTTCTATACATATATACAAAGTTGGGTAGGCCAAAATGTGCCGCTAAATTTCAGCAGTCTGGCACTGTGGTGGCGATGTAGGGCATTTCTGTTTGATGTAAAGATGGGTGGGGAATATGCATTTCTTGGTTCAAAACAGATTAACACCCACACGTTCCCTTCATGCCTTGATTTAAAATATAAATACAACAAAGGTTGTGTTCTTTGCCACTACCACCATATAGATGAATGTAGCAGGAACAAGAGGAACACTGTATATTTAAAATTATGGCAATTGTACTGGCCCATGAAAAAAATCTGAATAACTTTTTTTAAGTCACAATGGAGAAATTGGTTCTGAGCTTTTGCAGAGAAGCAGAAATATGCTGAAAGTAAAGCAAATGTTACAAGCTTCATGTACAATACATTAAGCCTTCAAATAAAGACTCAGGTACCTCATTGCAGACTAATTAGATTCTATCATACTCTGTGCTAATATAACAAGTATAATGAAATAAAGCAACAAAACCACTATTAATATTTAAGCAGCCATTCGTTATGTACTCCTACCTCTATAGTTAATTGGAAATGACAGGCACTTTGAAAGACACCAGCATAACAAAACTTAGATATACTGGAAAAGCTGCAGTCTTTAGAATGCTTATATGATTGGATTCTGAATTTTAATTTTACCTTTGAAGAATGTAGGACGCAGCTATAAAACCTCCTGGCGTTTTAATATGCAGGACATATTTCAATTCTACTTGGAACAACTTATGCAGATCTTTTTGCTCCCATATTCACCTTTGCAAGCCACCCTGGGAGCCAAATGTTAGCAGACTAATAAATGATCACATACCCCTCTGCACAAAAGCAGAACTTTAAATCATTTCACAAAATATTATTTTGTGACACTGTAATTTAAGAGCAATATGCAGGAGGCATAAATCACAATTCTAATATACTTCAGTGCAGATTCTGTTCAGTCAATGGAAAGAGATGAAACCCTTACCATTTCTCTTCGTCTTTCCTCTTCCCTCTCAGATTCTTTTTCATATTCTCTAGCTTTCTTTCGTTCTCTGATCTCCCAGTTTTTAAGGCGCTGGAAGAAAGCAAATTGCTTATTTCATTATTCACTGGAGAAGCAAAAGTAGTCCTTTTCAGAATAGCAAATCTATCCATATTTATTTTATTCACATCAGCCAAATCATTCATTCTGATAAACAACTCTATTGTTGAATACTACCACATGATGACAATAAAGGCCACAATATCTGCAAAAATTAGAAACTGAGTTGGATCCTAACCTCTGGGACCAATAATCTAATCAAAATGATCAGCACACTCTCCTTGGAGCAGCGAGGGAGTAAAGCACATGCTGGGAAGTTGCTGTTCAACGCACTGCAGCTGCAGGAAGCCCTGGTGGAGATCAGATTCCTTGCCCACCACATGTAAATCTCTCACTTGCTTTAGGACCAAACCCCATGGATAGGGAGTGACTTCCAGGATACCTCTTGATAAGCGGCTTCTTTTTCACGTAGCTTTCTTTCCAGTTTACGACGCTCATAAGCATCTTCTTCGTCTTCTTCTCTATCCCTTTTCTTGTCCTTTTCGCGTTCCCTTTCCCGCTCTCTTTCTCTTTCCCGCTCTCGTTCCCGTTCTCTCTCTCGTTCCCTCTCTCGCTCTCTTTCCCGTTCCCTTTCTCTGTCTCTGCTTTTCTCCCTGTGAACAAACGTAATACCAAGTGATTAATTTATGAAGTTTTCAACATCTAACACAATGGATAACGAAGTTTAAGTCTAAGTAATTCTGCAAGATAACTGAAGTGTAAAAAAAGTGATTTAAACTGCAAATAAGGAAAAAAATTAACAGCTTTTGGATTCATTGCCATTGCTTATGAACAATCATCAGGCAAAAGATCTTTTGAACAAGGATAGGTTAACAATTGGTTGGCTTTCAGTTACCACACTAACAAGTCTTTGTAACTTGAATAGGGTCCAGCTGGCATATAGGGGTTAAACCTTCTTGCTATGCTGAGAATGGGGCTTTCCCTGCTGCCAACCAAACTTTAGGAAGGGGCCTGGGGGACAAGGCAGAATTGCTGTAATCAAATTACTGTATTTCTTCAGTTCTAACACACACTTTATCTTATCTTATATATTTTTGTGGTGGCAATGGAACTGAAATTAGAATGCGCCTTACAACTGAAGAAATATGGTATTAGTTAACAAAGAGCCACCTGCTTTATTACACACTATTGTTTGGGAAACTGGAAACTGTTCTGGAACTATTTCCCTTCAAAATTCAATGTTAGCAATGTTATTTAAAAGATACATAACACAGAATTATTTACCTGTTATTTTTTCTTATTATTTGTTGTTATTTTTAGTCTATTTATGTGATTTATGCAATGTGTTTATACTATGTGTTGGGTTATTGTTTATATGCCTGGGCTGGGGAGATGTTGTGGTGTTTTTGTATCATGTAGTCATGTTTTTTTACCTTTGTTTGCTGCTTTGAGTCCCACCATAGGAGAAAAGCAGCATAAAAATAAATAAATAAATAATACCTAGATCTGCTCCGATCCTTGTTGCGGTCCGAGCTTCTTTCACGGTCTCTGTCGCGATCTCTTTCCCTGTCCCGGTCTCTGTCTTTAGTGCGGTCCCGATCTCTATCCCGTTCTCGTTCGCGCTCCCGTTCCTTCTCCTTCTCTCTTTCACGCTCCCTCTCTCTCTCTCTTTCACGCTCCCTTCTCTCTCTTTCACGCTCCCGTTCCCTTTCTCTTTCACGGCGTTCTTTTTCAATTTCTTGTCTCTCTTTCTCCTTTTTGCCTTTCTCCTCCTCCAATTTCTACAAACCAAGATGTTTATCAAAGTTAATCGGTAGCAATATTTGGGGGCCCACCTCCCCCACCACGCAGAACACCCAAGGTTGGTAGTGAGCATATCAAAATCACCAACAATTTAACATTTTAATTAAATACTTTGCTTTCAACTCATAAGAATGAAAACAGAGTTACATTTCGTGCAAAAGCATATGTCTAACATAGATCAGCAATCTCCAACCGTGGTTAAAAAGGCAGTGCTTATTTCATATGTAATAGTAGTTGGATATCGCATTGCCTGTAATAGTTCACAAGCAATTCTGAATGCAGTAAGACAGAATAGCCTGAACAGAAACAGAATTTTTAACAGTTAATCCTGCCCTTATAGACAATTTAGTAGGATACTGACCAGGTCAAAACAGGTGATTACCACATGCTGCAGTCAAACCAAATTCATTCTATGTAAGGATAGAAGATAAAGCAACATCCAACTACATAATAAAGTATATAACTGAAACAATACTATCCTACTTCATTTTGCATATATGCCTAAAGTATATTCTAGACAAAAGGAACCTCAATTAGGAAAAGGTTGGCAATCACAGAAAGACTAAGATATTGTTCAATGTTTTTTAATTTTATTAAACAGAATAGCATTCTTTTATTGAAAAATACATGCCTATTTCCAAAGCTCCCATGAAGACAACAGAAAAATAAAATTGCACTAAAATGATAGATAATTGCATCCTTGGAAGCAATTGGTGTGTGTTAACTTACAGATGCTGTGCTAGGACATGGACCGCCAACACTGGATTAACCTTGCCTACAAGCTATATTTCTGGGAGGAAGAGCAAGTACATGGTTCACAAGTAAACCAAAAGGAAAAAAATAACATAAGCCATGTATGAGCCTGATGGATGCCAAAACATTATGGGTATGATCCTTCCATGCGAAAATGTTGTGTAAGGAAGGATTTACACAGATCATAACAGAACACTTTACACGCATCTTCTGTTTTGTATATATGCGCAATTGGCACAATGAGGCCATTTCAGGTAATGGGAGGATGGAATTCCTCTCTTATATCCCCCATCCATCTCACTTTTGCCAAATGGTGAATGAATACAATCTGCTTGGATTTCTAAACTAAATAGTGGAGGTAAACAGAGATATAAGAGGAGTACATATGCCTCCTATTCTGGCCTGTTTAATAAGCACAAGGTAACAGAGCACTGTTATTCCTTATTGGGGATACTATACCAGTGTGAGGCAGGATCACACCGTAAACATTTTCTTTGCAGTTTAAATAGAGGAAGACAGTCGAATCGGTCCCATTGGCACCATGTGCTTCTAGTGAAATTATAAACTGGAACAATAAATGTGTGCATATATTTCTCTCTTTTAACAAAGAATTCAAGACAACTTGAAAAACAAGCTTACCTCTCTGACAGTCTTCTGGAAATCACTCATGGACCAGAGAACCAAAAATAAGATAACAACAATAAAACTAATAGACAAGAGATCAATGTATCCAACCACCATGATAAAAAGATACTAAAAACGAAATATGGTCACGATGGCATTAGATACATTGAGCCCACAAAAAAAAATGGTCAAGAATGGGAGAAAACAGCCATTATAAGGAGACAGAGGTGAAGGTGTACAAGATGTGGGAGATGTGACAAATCTAATTTCTAAATGAAGTGTTCTTGGATAGGATAAATCCATCTAATACCGACTATTATAGTATGCTATGCAAACTTTCAAAGGCCAACTTACCTCAAATTTCATATACATTTACAGAAATGTTTATACACTGAAGGGGTTGATACTTACAGATTATTGTTGTTTGAATAAGAGCAACATTAAATTCCTGGATTTTCTCCTAAATTTACTCTATAGTAAAAGCCATGATCAAAAATTGTCTTGATTTCAGCTCTTTAGAAAAAAGCAGGTTTTACATGACAGATTTTTTGATGGATGGCAAAGACTGAACTGGCACTAATTTCATATTAAAATTTAAGTAATAGGCTGCTTCCATGTAAACAAAATAATATGTGGTAGGAAGAGATGGGGAAAGGATCACAGATGGATGAATAATGAATAAAGAGTATAATTAGAAAATATTAAATCTTACCTTATGTTCTCTTCAGACTCATCTGTGCTGTAAATGGACGCCCCCTGCAATTCTGATACTCTTACATTCTGAATATTGTTTGTAAACTCTAACCCAAAAACATGCAAAGGTTCACTGTGCTCATAGGCCAGCCCCTTTTTTTGAACATCCCACCCAATATAGGAAATGGCCCCTTAAAATCAGTCTTTTATTTTAAAAGGTAAATCCAAAATATTACCCATAGTATAGATCAAAGGCGTAAAAAGCCCAATTGCTTCTGAAACAGTGAAGCATTTTTGTTTGTTTTTTAACCACATGAATTATATTATATTATAATAATATGGGGCTTGGAAATAAGACTATGTTTCACCACTCATTAATGTTAAACTCCCAAAATAGTTATCCTCAGGTTCTCATTCCCAAGTAGTATTGGAATATTTTGCATTGGTAGCAATGTACATCAATTTTTACTTTAAAGTTAGATATGCAAATAAGCATGATTTTATAACCAGAGATATATTACCATTCTGTACCTTCAAATCATTACACAAGTATTAGCAAACATAATGCACTCGTTTCAGGGGTAAACACTTCATGGGCATGGAGTACTCGAGCCTTTGTGGGCAGTTGTTATTCTGTTAAAAGTTAAACATCAAAATACAGTGCATGCATAATTTGCATTTCACCACCCTTGCACCACCCTTCCCAAATGGAACACATTAATAAATTCACGTTACAGGAACTTCTGTAGGTGGGAACCGTGAGGTAGGATTTGCTGTGTAAACGTATTTCCAAGCCAGTTACCCCTTTGCATATTTTTCTGAGGGGGCATCCATAAATAATAAAAAAACAGAAGCTCATACTTACATCCTATTCCATGTTACTTTCCAAGCTGTGTTTTTCATCTTGCATTAGTCACCATATGATCTCTATCATAATGGTGGGGGTCAATGAATAGATTAGCTTTATGGGAATTTACAGTTCTTCCATGCATCTAAATTTTGGTAAAATCTGATAACCAATAGCCTAATTTATTTTACCCCCATTTTCAACTCAGAGCTAAGTTAAATCTTAAAATTAAATTAAGCATTAGAATTGTCTGAATGTTGTAGGGGTCAACGTATGTTCCAGAAAGCAGCCTAGTCTAATTATGTGGGCTTATAAAAATAGCATTAGCTGCTTTGGATTAATTTAAAAGAAAAAGTAGAGAAGAGAATGTTTTTAAAATAAATATAATTGTGTTTGATAAATGACTGCAATGCAATCATTAGAAAGTTGAAAGATTAGCTATAAGATATTAGATCAGCCAAGTGGAAAACTTTTCTTGACTTTTTAGATACATAATCTTGCCTACAATAAAAAATTAAGTGATATGGTTATGTGGTTCTCTAAGGGGGAGGGGGCTTGTTTTGTAAAAACCTACTTTTGCATTAGCAGCAAAAACAAGTATATTACCTTGTGAGTATCTCTGAATTTACTGATCTCTCGGGATATCAGGTCCCTTTTGTCTTCTTCCATTTCTATAGCGTTGATATCCTCCTGTAACAGAGA
This sequence comes from Anolis sagrei, assembly GCF_037176765.1. NCBI lineage: Eukaryota > Metazoa > Chordata > Lepidosauria > Squamata > Anolidae > Anolis > Anolis sagrei. The sequence continues at coordinate 285,977,962 of NC_090021.1, read as the reverse complement.
AGGGGAAAGGGGGAGAGATCGGGAGATAATATATTAAAACCCATCTGTACAGGAATAGGAGAACCAAAAGAAAAACTAAAGGTTAGATGTTCTGAACCAGTCTTGTAAGAGATAAATAAAGGCCGTCTGCAGTACCAAACCTCACAGTCTGATGTTAAATGAATGAAAAAAAAATTAGATGGACACAAGTCACAAATCTGGTAACTAGCAGTAAACAAAGTCATTGTCAAAGCCTACAATGTAAACGAACCTTGGTGATGAGTGGATAAGGTATCAGTGGGGCCACTGGAAATCTGCGGAAAATCTGCGGAAAAATCCACGGAGATTTTTTGTTTTTAAAAATAGATTGCACACTACTCTGAAAAAAACAATGTTCTGTATGTTGGTAGAATAAGCAATAAAGTATTGCCGTGACCTTTGGTCTGACTCAACAAAATTACAGAAGAACCTCGCTAATTGTCCTTTTACTGATCTACTTCTCAGCAAAGGTTTACTGGGTGCCACCTCACCCTGGAGTGTCTCCATTTAAAATTGTAGGATTTTATTAGCACACTAGGAGATCTTGCAAGCTAAGCTATGCTTGTTAAGAAGTGGCCAGTGCTTTTTTTCTTTTTGGTATTTGAAGTCTGGTTTGTTTCTTACTCGCTAATTCGCAAAATTACATAGTCTTAAAAGGGGATTCCCAATAGCTACTGCAAATTAGCGAGGTTCCCCACATCTGAAATCAAGAGTCAGATTTCATTTGTCATTTTTACCCACATACTCAAGTCTCCCACATTTACTCTCATCTTTTCAACAGTCAAAATGGGCAAGGGAACCAGCTGTGAAGATAAGCATTCAATAAAGGGGACAACAGTGTCTCAAAACCAGCTTTACATGGCACCCACCCCAATTTCCTCTTCTCTCCCACCATGCAGAGATTATTTAATTCAAAATCCTATTAAAAGCAAGAGGTGATGTTCATGTCCCATCTGCATTCCATGAAATCCAAAATGTATTTCCACCTTCTCAAAGGGTGGGAAGAAAAGGATAGGGTTACACAGTTCTTTGTTGTGACAGAACACAATCATTTAAAGTTCAGCCAAGTCATTTAGCCATGGCTCCATATTCCCTAAACTAGTATACTGAAGGGATATGCTCAATATTCAGTTTCCGTAAAGGGCTTCCTATAAGTAACCCTTTCAGCACTCTTGCATAATACTAGATTATACACATAAACACAATCCATAGCATGGATGAAATTTAAATGGAAACTGGCCTATAAAGAGGTACAAGAGTGGTAGAATTTCATTGCAAAAGTAAATTCTCAAATTACTGGACCCTAAAAAAACAATTAGGGGAGAGATTACATACTTACTCCCTAAGTGAGAAGTATTGCACTGCTTTTAAAATAATTCATTGGCAGTCATAGATAACTTGCGGGTGGCTACCAGTGAAGCATGCCATAGAAAATAAAGGAAAAGCTCCAGGACCAAACCAAAATTCAATTTTGAACTCTAATTGTGACTGGCAGATGATACAGCCAATCATTGAAACAAACATAATGCGTATTCAAAGTTGTACTTTGCATTATTCCTACCAGACATTACCCTTTTAAACCCAGAGGAGAAAATATTTAGCTCAACCATTTGCAAGACCATCCACAAAAAGTGGATTATAGCATCCTGTGCCAAATATTACACTTTAAAAATGGAAATCAGTTGGTCCAATAGCCAATATTGACAAACCAATTTATAGCAGTGTGGCTTCATGCCTTAAAGATAACAGTCTTTTTAGATATATGCATACATATGATTAAAACAGGACAGTGAAGAAAATTCAAGATGCCCAGAGTCAACTGAAGTATGGCCATTATGCAAGTACAAACCCTTAAGACCCAGTGACTTAAATCTTTTAATACTGAACAATACAGGCAGGATTTCTGCTTTTAGACTCTGAAAAACAATCTGCAATTACTTCAATACATGTATTTTAGAAGGGATGAAAGGCTGAATCAAACCTGCTGAGATTCAAACCCGCAGCTCCAAGAAGTTTGGGCACTGAAACTCTTTTGTATACAGACCTACAACATCCATAAGGTTTGGCATCTAGAACTGATTTTATTTCAGTATGAAACATGAAAACTGTTGCTAATGTCAAGACTTGTTGATTTGTGTTCTCATCAGATGCTTTGAGCTAATATACTGGCACAAGGTCTGGCCCTTATGTAAGGAGAGATGAAGTAAATCTGTTTGTGTCCAAAATCAAAACACATACGTCCTCCTTCTTTTCCTTTTTCTTCTTCCTGGGATGAGAATCAGACTCTTGGGAGGGGGCATTGAGCTCGCTGGAATATTCCCGTATTAAAACTTCAATGGCCCCTTTAATTAGCTGGTCTCTTCTCTTCGTATCTTCATCAAGTGCTTCATCATCATCAGTTGTAGGTTCTGGCCTGGAGTTCTAAGAAGCAACACAAATTTTAAAGTCAAGTATATGAGGTATGGCAGTGCTCTGTTCCAGATATTTATGTTATTGGTAGTTTGTATTTCTCTTTCATGTAAATAGCGCATGTAACAGTCATACAAGTCTTAAACTGTATATTTGCTCTGATCTCACAAAGACAATATACTGGCATCGCAGTAGAATTTTAGAAACGTAGTTAGTGAATGCAGAACAGATATGGTACAACAAAAGAGCCAAGTTAAGACAGGAGAAGGGTATTAAGAGAGATACAAAAAGCTGACTGGTGGATCTTTCACAAATGCACAGAAACTTCTTATATTTACTGCTGGGGGTGCACAAAACAACCAAATAAGCAACAAAATAGCATTTGTGCCTTAAGAATAACTTTTTTTTAAAAAAAAGTATCTACTGACAACCATAAACGTTAATAAATTAGAATGCAGCTGTCATTCCTACCCCCACTGCAGTTCGAATTAAAGATGCTGACTGACGAAAGGGTTAAAGGCAGGAGTTACTGTGAGCAGTGCTGTTCCAATGTGCACCTTTTAGGATGTAATACCTCATCTTCTTTTCCCTTAGACCAGGGGTCCTCAAACTTTTTAAACAGAGGGCCAGGTGACATTCTCTCAAACTGTTGGAGAGCCAGATGATAATTTGGAAAAAAAAAACCCATAATTTTAATTCCTATGCACACTGCACATACCTTATTTGTAGTGCAAAAAACTCTTTAAAACAATACAATAATTAAAATAAAGAACAATTTTAACAAATATAAACATATTAGTATTTCAATGTGAAGTTTGAGCCTGCTTTTGGCTGATGAGATAGGATTGTTGTTGTGGTTGTTGTTGTGTGTTTTCAAGTCATTTCAGACTTAGATTGACCCTGAGTGAGGGCCGGGTAAATGACTTTGGAGGGCCATATCCGCCCCCCCCCCCCCCCGGGCCTTAGTTTGAGGACCCCTGCCTTAGACTCTTCCATGAGAAGCAAGTTAATAATCATTGAGAGCTAGAAAAGGAGTTGCCTCTTTGCCCCCTTTATACTTGAAGTAAAAGCACTGTAGGTTCCTTTACCATATAGCTGCCAAACACATCACAGCTAGTTTGAAAGGTGTGAAGGTGGTAGGCATCACTGTGCAATAGCTCAAATGATACTACCCACCTTTGCTGTTTCAAAGAGGGGAGAAAAATGATGAGTTATCACACTCGCTAAAAGGTGAAACTATACAGCACATACATCTGTTGAAGTCTGGTTCAATAACTGTCTAAAAAGACGATAACCCTAGGAAATATGCATGCTTTTCCTCTACATGGTTGCCCACAAGAGTTCCAAATGTCAAACCTATGGATTCAAAATGACTAGAAAAAAACCACACGATTCCCTCATAGAAACAGCCAGCTAGTCGAGTCATGCAGAAGAGAACCTGAGGGCAAGTGCCAACAATTTGCTCAAGGCTATTTTCAGATCAAGTCATGGCTGTAATCTGAACTAATCTGAAACATAATTTGCACACTACATGAAACCAATGCTTTCCCAGCAACATTTACTGTTCTTTGTTATTAAAAGTTACTTCCAGTCCTTTAAAATTAATTGCAATAGAAAAGGTAGTGTTGTTTATCAACTCATATTTTTCTGCAAGCATAACTTTGCTTGCTGGTAAATTTTAAAGACAAATTTAAAAAACCTACAAAATGGAATCTCACCTGAGAATCCAAGATAGGTGTCCAGTCAAGTGTCAGGTTAAGAAACAGAATGGGAAAGGGAAAGAAGCACATGAAGCGGCAGTAAGTAAGAAGTAGAGATAGAAGGAAAGAGGGGATTTCAGCTGGAACAGAAGCTCTCAGATCATAGATGATCAACCTGGAAAGAACTAGAAGGTGGTAGTGACTAGGTAATATTAAAAAGGGAACCAAAGTGCTAATCAGGTATGGAAGCTGAAAAATTTCAAACATTTACTTTCTCAATTAAAAAAAAAACCTGGATGTAATACTAAAAGAAGAATTTTTAGAGTTTAAACACATTATTAGACCATCCAGTCTGTGAGCAAATTCACTCAAACTCACTCTTAATAGTGAATTTACCTTCCTGTTCTACAGCCCATAAGAAACACAAAAGCACTCCTATTGTGCATCCTGTTTCATGATTCCCAAAGGCTAGCAATTGAACATCTAAAGGAAACTACATTAAAATTAGGTCTTGACTAATTACAATCTTTACTCATTCTTTTTACACAGTCAACAGTTCACAAATCAAAACATTTAATTCTTATCCACTGCTAGGCAAGTTCTCCTGGTATACTTGATAGACACCATTCTGCAATGTCAATCCCTTTTGTAACTAATAGTGATATAATAAATTAGTATGTTTCAATCACCAATGTCTATCAGTGTTCTCTATTCACTTCTGTGCCCTGAAGCCATCACATGGAAAGGTGCACTCTGAATAATACCTGCTGAAGGATTGAAACCTGCTGGAGGAAGTTTCCACTGTGCCATACCAATATCATGGAGAGAGCATTCTCTGCTGTAGCATCTATCTTTTAATGACCCAACAGGCACCAATATTGCTTTCTCCCCAGCAACGAATTAAAACATGGCTTTCTCTTAAAGCCTTTGGGGGCCTAAATGATTTTTTCAGAACCAGTATACATATAGTCATCCTTCCAGATTTGAGGTTTTGACCTTTGCAGATTTGATTCTTCCCATATTGTATTTGATATATTCTCTCTAGAAATCTTCCCAGTGTGACTTTATGGTCAACTTCCTCCAGGCATGCTTATAGTCAGCTCTGGCAGCTTTGCAAGCCATGCCCATTCTTCAGGGACTGCAGAATTCCATGCCTGCAATAACTGTGCTAACTACAATGTGCATGAAGTGAGGGTGCCGAGGTTTGGACTGTCAAAACTCATAGCAAAACGAGAAACAAAGAGCACGGGAACAGCATGGCTACTCATTTATAAATGAGATTACAGTCAGCATAGCAGATAAAACAGGAAAAGAAAATATGCAAACTGAGTATGAGAAAGAATCACATTTGATACTAAACTTTATTATTTCATTATAATTCAACCACCTGCCTGTCAAGTTTAGGGAATGTACTTTTAACTTTGGTTTAGAGTAGACTGAGACTTTAGCAAAAAGACAAACAGCATACATACCCCATTGGAAGACCTTTTCTTTGCCTTCCATTCATCTAGCTGAGCTTTTGTCTTGGCATCAACTTTCACAAGTAATTTCTTTTCTCCAATTTGAAGATCATGAAGTAACCTGAGTGCACGGAGGGTGGAATCTGGTTCTTTATACTCACAAAACCCAAAAGCTAGAAATAATAAATAAGATTTTTTTTAAAAAAATCCAACAACCAGAATTAACAATGTATACAAATGCATAGGAAAAACTCAGGGCTGCAACTATTTTGGCAATTTTACGAGTTGTAACACAGTGCAGATGACATACGATAGTTAACGCATAATTTTAAAAGAAAACTACTGCATAATGAGTATATGAGAATAGAATAGGAAAAGTAAGTCCTTCTAAATGCTGTCAACCAATCTGATGAAAGCAGAGGGACAACAGATTCCCTTCACTTGGGTTAATATGGCATTGTATGGGTTTCACTTATACTTTTAGCTATCAATTACAGTGCATCCAGCACTGAATGTAAACAGTAACACTGCTAATTTGTTAGCAGGCTAGGACAACAGAAATTGATGCAGAAGTTGGAGTCCACCACTGGTGCTTTCTCACCTCTGTTTTTAAACTCTGGTTGTGTGAGTGTCAGCATTTCAGAAATACTAAAATGTAATACACATATCTTTATATTTAAAGAGCCAAAAGTACATACCTTGAAGTTTTCCAGATGCTCCTTGAACTCTCTTCCAACTCAAAACCAAACCACATTTCTGTAAAATATTATTTTAAAATCATATTTAGGTAATAGATGATTTCGCACAGAAGAACAATCATCACACCTGAACTTCTGAATAAGGAAAACAGTGTTAATTCTAAAGTGAAAATCCCAATAGATGAATAGATGCCTACTTATTTTGAAAGTGAATAATCAGATTCCTTGGGACCTTGGTTGCTTGTAGAGGCATCTCCCAAAAATTTCATCCCATGTGATGAAATCTTTATAAGAGGCTCTTTTAAAAATATTTCCCCATTATCTCAAATAGGGCTTGTAGTAATAACACGTAGGACATTCTCAGAATTGCACTCTTATTTTGTCTATGGAAGAATGCAAATCTTCATGAAAAATGTTGTTAGAGAACATCTGCTCTCTTTGAAGCCAATCTGACATATCTTTCAATGAAACTAGGCTCCAGAAAAGAAGTTCTGATTTTGAAACTGTGAATAATTTGTTCCCTGAGCAAATTTGTTTCCACTAATGGAGACACTATTACATGTAACCTAATACATGCAAATAAATAAATTAGCACACCTGCTTGTACTTTATCTGTAGGGCTAAAGTATCAAGCAGTATTGGGTTAATGTGTACAATTACAGCAGGAATGGGAAAATACAAATACAATATATATTGGTTGGCCTGCACCTTCCAGCATGGCTATATTGGAAAGGGCTATCTAGATTTTCAGACTAAAGTTTGGAGGCCTGTACTTTGGCCATTACTGTCCCCAAAAGCTTAAATTCAGAAACCTGTCACATACTGTGACCATGAACATTACAAGGTACAGCAAACCCCTGGCCCTCCAGATGCTTTTAATTACAACTCCCAAAAGTCCCAAACAACACAGGAAATTGCAAGAACCTACAAGAGTTGTAGCTGAATAACATATTTGGATAGTGAAAGGTTATTTACACCTTCTCTGGAAAGTTTCTGCTGATTAGATGAGGTACTTTTGAGGACTGTATGAAAATGCTGTCACAGAAGTGAACAGAACAATTCTACATGCCCATGAAGTATCATAAGAAGTATTTTAAATGTTGGCCCAAGCTAATGTTTTAAAACCAAAACAGTAAGTACGAGGGAACTAATAAATGATACCAACATATTGAAGAGAAAACATTACAAAGATAGGCTATGAAAGGCCATTTCACTTACAGCAAGAAGCTGACGTATAAGCATATCTGATGCCTTTTCAGATATATTGCCTACAAAAACAGTGGTAGTAGGACCACTATTTTCATCGTTTTCTTTGTTCTTTAGACCTGGATGGTCCTTTCTGATTCCCATGTGCTTTCCAACCATTGACACGGCAGTTGGGACTAATACCTGAAAATATAAGAAGAAATGCCTGATGAGTAAGCAAATTTTAGGATGATAACTTATTAACTCAAACAGAATCGGAAATATACAAGCAGCTTGCTATCAATATGCTAGACCAGGGGTTCTCAAACTTCTAAAACTGCTGATGCCTTTTTGAAGGAAAAGTTTCTCATGAAGTCCTTATAAAATGCATTGCATTTTAAAATTTGACAGATGGGCCAGACCAGTGGCAGATGGATAGGGAATGGTTGTGTAAATTAACTGAAAAAATATGAACAAATTCCTATATACACTGCACATATATTGTTTGTAGTGCAAAAGAAAGAATACAATATCTATTATTGTTTACCATTGCCTTCTTCTGAAATATAGCCTACAGCATCAACTACTTTCTCCTGGTTGGGGGAAGGGAGCACATGGCTGCTCCCAGCATGCCTTTGAGGCAGGCAGAGGTCACCTGCAACAGCCAGCCAATGGCATCCTCATACTTTTGCTGCTTTGGCAAGCTGGGCACCATCCTAATGAAAATAGCTAGGCCTGCTCCCTTGGATCGGATTGGCAGCTGATCAAAGTGGCTGACAAGACTATTCAAAGGAGAAATTATGGGGTGGGGGAGTATTTTCATGGGACACACCTAGCATCTACAGGTGACACACTAGTGTGTCACACAGTTTGGAAAGCTCTGCATTACATCTTAAATAGTAGGCAAAGAGTATGCATCGCATCACATCTGAAATCCTGCGACTGCGTCCTCCAGAATTCTGGAGCTTGTAGTTTAGGGGAGGGGTATTTAAAATGTCCCAAGATTCTGCAAGAGGCAGCCATGGGATTTCAGTTGGGATGCATACTCTTTCAGCTCTAGTGTGATAACGCCATTAGTCACATCTTGATTTCATTACTGTAATACACTGTGCATGAGGATGGGCTTAATGAAAGTTTGTAAATTTCAACTGTAGTCTGATTACTACTAGACTGCTGATTAAGGACAGCACAGGTTTTTCAGGCTATATGGCCATGTTCTAGAAGCATTCTCTCCTGACGTTTCACCCGCATCTATGGCAGGCATCTTGTTACAACAATTCCACTAGCTACCAATCTGCTTCTGGATGCAATTCAAAGTGACGATTTCAATCTATAAAGCCCTATACAGTTCAGGCTTTTTGGCTGGCCGTTATTTTCCCATAAGAGACTTAATGAGTTGCAGGAGAGGCACCTCTCTCTATCCCACCACTTTCACAGCTATGTTTGTTGAGAAAATGGGAGAAGACCTTCTCTATGGTTAGTCCCATGCTTTGGAGCTCTCTCTCCATACATGTTAGGATGGCTCCTTCTTAGTCTTCCTTTCAAGGATAGGTTAAGAACACTTTTTCCAGTAAGATTTTAGAAACTGATTTCAACAAAAATGACTTTTATGGCACTGTTTTTTTTTTAATGTTTTAGATTTTAACTGGCATTATTTATTTAATTAATTATGTTGCTTTTTAAATCTTGATTTTGTATGTTTTTAAATACAGTACATGCGTGGAATTCGAGCCTGGGGAAAATATAAGATATAACGAAAGTAACGGGTGGGATGAAATGGACTGCTATACATTATACTTACTGTTGGTGCAGGAGCCATAATACCCATTGGCACAGGAATCATTGGCGTCCCTATGAAAAGAAGGTGTCAATACTTTTAGAGCAAGAATAAACCATAAATCTCTTTTGTGCAAACATGTACATTTGAAAAACTGTAACAATATTCTAAAACAAATGTTTTCACTGTTGACACAAAGCACAATGAAAGTATGCTGATAACATTCAACTCTATTTCTTTCCACCTGCTGCTAAGGAGGATGTTCAGGTCCTAAACTGGTGCCTGACAGCTGTGATGATCTGGATGATGGCAAGCAAATTAAAACTGAATCCAGACATGACAGAGGTACTTCTGGTCAGCCGTAAGACCGAACAGGGCATAGGGGTAAAGCCCTGAAGACGCAGGTTTGCAGCTTGGGAGTTCTCCTGGATTTATCGCTGAGCCTGGAACCTCAGGTTTCAGTGGTGGCCACGGAACCAGTTGCACAATTAAAACTTGTGCAACAGCTGTGCCCATACCTTGAGAAGCCAGACTTGGCCTCAGTGGTCCACACTCGTGTCAAATCTCGAATACACTACTGCAACGCACTCTACATGGGGTTGCCTTTGAAGACTGTTTGGAAGCTTCAAGTAGTCCAATGGGCAGCAGCCAGGTTGCTCACTAGAGTGGCATAGAGGGAGAATACGATCCCCCTGTTGCGTCAGCTCCACTGGCTGCCAGTCTGCTACCGAGCAAAATTCAAGGTGCTGGCTTTAGCCTATAAACCCCTAAATGGTGCCAATCCAACTTACCTGTTCAAACACCATCTTTCTTTATGAGCCAGCTAGAACACTAAGATCTACCGGGGAGGCCCTGCTCACAGCCCCGCTGCCTTCGTGGGTGCAATTGGCAGGGACAAGAGACAGGGCCTTCTTGGTGGTGGCGCCTCAGCTGTGGAACTCCCTCCCCCATGAGATTAGATCAGTCCCTCCCTCCTAGCATTTAGGAAACAACTTAAGACCTGGCTATTCAAGCAGGCATTCGGTGAATGACAGAAATATGGAAATATGGAAGTAGCTAAAGATAACCTCGGGATTGATGCAAGGTCTAAATGTTTTACATTGTATCTGTGATTGTTGTTTATAGTTTAAATGGTTTTAATCTATTATCATACGCTGTTGATTTGATATGTGATGATTTTATACATGTGAGGCATTGAATTTTGCCACTGATTATGTTGTGAACCACTCTGAGTCCCCCAAGGGATGAGAAAAGCGGTATATAAATGCAATAAATTAATACATAAATAAATAATCCTGATCTACATACATTTTTATTAGTGCATTGAAAATATCGCTGTTTTCACAGGCGTCTGATATAACTTACCAGGAGGTACAGGTGGAGGAAAACCTGGGAACTGTGGAGGTGGCATTCCAGGTGGAAGAGTTGGGATACCCATAGGAGGGCGATTCAAGTGAGGTGGAAAAGACATGTTTAGCAGTAACCTGGGGGGAAAAAAACCAAGGTGATCAGCTTAAAATGTATTCTGCTTTACTGCTGTTACCAGTCTTTATCCATGCTGCTCCCAAATAAATAGCATGCATTAAGCCAAGTAAAAATTATAACTCTACTGATTTGCACCCAAAACAGGACTTATACAATCTGGTGAATCTTCTCAGATGTACCTATCATGGTGCACTCTTCAAAAGTGGTTTCCATTATTCTTCATGCCAATCAAATTGTTAATATGCCATTAAAAAAACAAACACAGGCATATAACAAAAGACAGGACAGCTGTTTTTGTGCATTTTTCTCTCAAGATGTATATGAATGATAATAATCACAATCAGTATTCAGAAAACATTAGGTCTTTTTCTCGCAAATGTTAGCTTTTATTGAAACTAGATTAAAAAGCAAGTATCTGGATATGCAGGGCCCCAGTCAGTTAGACCTTCAAAAAAACCAGATACAAAGTTCAGTGAAAATTATACTGGAATATTGCACCCTACAAATGAAAAACTAGGATCAAAAAATGAATAATGCTTCTAAATAGGTAGATAATGGATTTATATCACCTCAGCAGTTATGTAATATGGTAACATTTGATGGTGTATGTTTGTAACAATAAATCCAGTAGGATCTGGCAAATTAGCCAGAATCATTTCTGTGGCAGATGCAATCCTTACATTTTATAAGTATATGAGTCACCTACGGGCCGAGAGAGTGCGGTATACAAATAAAGTACATAAAATAAATAAATAAATATTTCTAAGTGTATTTTCCACATTTTCTGTTGTGTACTTAAAAGCCATTTCTGATTTTTGTTAACCGTAAGGGTTATTTCTTGGCAAGATTTGTTCAGGAGGGTTTCCCATAGCCAACTTCTGAGATTGAGTGTGATTTGCCAAAGGTCATCCCATGGATTTCCATGGCTGAACAGGAATTCAAAACCTGGTCTCCACAGTCATAGTTTAAATGCTCAAATCACTACATCATGCTGGCTCATACCTTTTACAAAAACATCGTAAAGCCTTAGAATAGACATTCTGAACATTTATTAAACCAATAAATTCTGAATTATTGTCTCTAATTGGATTCTTCTTCTAAGTAGACAATATTCTGTCATTCCTCTAAAGGAATAGGTAGAAAGCAGCTATGAAGCCTCCAGTAAATCTCTTGCGAACTTCAGTTCAGAAAGTAAAGACTTCTGATTCCCAAATATTTATTAAGGAAATCAACAAAATTACTTCCTCTTAGTATAAATGCTATATGAATTAAGAAAAACTGGGGTAATCAAGAGTAGATGGACTATTAGCTTTGATCATTTCTGGTACTCACAATGAATTCCTAAATCAAGTATTATTTAATTCTAACTGAATGTTTGTATTTCAGGTTCTAATAAAAAGCAAAGCACATCATGTAAAACTGAAACCTGCCCACACATCTTCAAGAACACATTATTCCAAAATACTGTTAATAATAAATATAGCTAAATCCAGTTACTAAGAGATATAGAAGTATGGACTACTATGCAGTATTACAGTTCCTCCAAGGAGGGATAATGTGAAGTATCTGCTCAATTGCAGCAGTCTATAGTCTAGCAGAGATTTGTGTGCTAGAGAAGTTATGGGACTGGAAATAAGGAGCTGGAGGAAGAGGGAGTATTACCGTTTGGTGCACTCTGCATTTATGTTCTATTTATGAGAACTCTGGCTCTAACCTGAGAAAAGTTAGAACTGTAACATTCTGCTGACTGAACTACTATTGTCAACAGAACTGAGACCGTTCAATGGGAGGACAATTTGCTTTTCCCTCCTGAAGTTTCCCAATCTTAAAATCTGACCCAGAGAACTGGAGAGCCCTCTTGGTTGGATTTTTAGGAGATTCAGGGGGTTAGAAAGCACAAAGGTAGTAATAGACATCTGTCTATGATGTTTGGCCAAAGCCAAACTTAAGAATCCAAGTGTTCAAAAACCTGAAAAAGAAAAAAAAATTGGGATACATGTTGCTTTTACTCTTTGTTAACCGAGATTAAAACTACTTTTAGTTTGTTCAAACTTTCTAACTAGGTTGATGTTTCAAAAGCCCTGTAGATTAGTTATATTAGGCTTCTCCAAAGTAACATAAAAACCTGTGACTGAGAATGTTACATTCAGCAATATAATTTAATGGAGACTTCAAAGTTTAGTTTGAGCAATTAAAACATTCTGGATGGCAAAATATTACTCCTGATTAACTGGCAACAAATTTTTAAAACTGTCGATTTGTTCAAATATTTATCAACTCTGTTAATGAATTGTACTATTTTTAAAAGAGGTCTTATTTAAAAAACAATGCTTGCTACAACATGTGCATAATACAGTTGCATAGCTGTTGCTACAAAAGTAATACAACAATTATATGCAAGTATGTGAAGATGTAATAAAGGTTCATAGACTGGACCGACAGGCCAAGGGCCCACCATATTACCTTCAGCTGTTCGGGGTTTGAGGTTATTTGACAAGACTCTCCTTCTACCAACAGTAGGAGTAGTCTAGTAACTATTATCAAACTGGCCTTTTATGTAATAGTGCTTCTTCTTTTGAACACTATCACTGAATCCATATTTTAATTATCGTACTTTCACAGCTTGTTGAAAAAAATTTTATTCACACGGTATGTTATTTTCTTGCAGCAATCCTGTAAGAGTAAGAAGCACTGAACGCAGCAAGACTTATTTCTGAAGAGATATGTACTATAAATTTGACTAAAACATTTAGAAAATCTAAATGCTATGACTATATTCAAAGAATATGGAAACTAGTCCTGGATAGGTTACGTGTTCCCAGAGTATGTTGAATCGAATTTTGGATGCTGTGATATTATTAATAATGTTTTTAACTGCCTATTTATATTTATTTATTATTTATTTATTTATTGCACTTATTGACCGCCACTCTCAGCCCTAGGGCGACTCGTGGCGGTGAACAACAACATAGAAAAGTCAGTTTACAGTAAATCAAAACAGTACATAACAATCTACTACTACATAACATATACTTATGCTAAAAATCCGCTTCGTCAAGTCCTGGGGTCATAGTCAATTTCCTAGTCATAGTCCATTCCGGTCATCATTTCCTATGATATAGCACTCAATTGAAGGCCTGCTCGAAGAGCCACGTTTTCAGGCTCCTACGAAAGGCCATAAGGGAGGGCGCCTGTCTAACTTCAGCAGGGAGGGTGTTCCACAGCCGGGGGGCCACCACCGAGAAGGCCCGCTCTCTCGTCCCCGCCAGGCGTGCCTGTGAGGCAGGCGGGACCGAGAGAAGGGCCTCCCCGGATGATCTCAAGGTCCTCGTGGGCTCGTAGGCCGAGATGCGATCTGCAAGGTATTTTGGGCCCATTATATTTAATGTTTTAGTCAATGTTTTAATTGTGTTTTATTGCTATGTTGTGTGTTGGCATTAAACTGTTGCCAGTGTAAGCTGCCCTGAGTCCCCCCCTTGGGGGTTGAGAATGTTTGAAATAAATAAATAAATAAATAATATATCTAACTTGTGTAAATGGTCAGTTTTAAGTAAGTTTTGTAATAATAAACAGATTACACACAAATTTGTTATAGTTTTAGTAATAAGGACCATATAAAAACTTTTAAAAATACATATGTATATACCTTACAGTACCCATATGGAATGTGTTTTATGTTTACTTCAAAAATGTTAGTTTAATCATTATTTTGTAATCTGGTGGCCTCCAGACACCCTAGCGGCCTACAAATCTCATTTCAATCCTTGTCTGAGCTGTTGATTGTAATAAATTATTTGTTCATTCCAATACAACAATGTTAGTTACAATTCATACATCTACAAGACACAAAGTGTAGTAAAGACTACCGTAATGTAATCAGCTTACACTAGAATACAGCTTAGGTTTAACAGATGTCATCTGAGCTGGACTAATAAGACAAAAACTATTACCATATTTACTCAAATTTAATCCTCAACTTTTTTGGCTAAATTACCTTGCCAAAATTGGGGTGTGCATTAGATTCACGTCATATGGCAATCTTAGTGTTGAGACAAAGCAAAAGGGGGAGCTGCACCTGGAGCTCCTCTTTGAGGGATGTCATCTCTAATTAAATGGACATGGCTCAATGCTATGAAATTCTGGGATTTGTAGTTTGGCGGGGTATTTATTTATTTATGGCATTTATATGCCGCCCTTCTCACCCCGAAGGGGACTCAGAGCGGCTTACAATATATATCTGTAATGCACATCCCCCCCCCCATCACAAAGATCACACTTTTTGTTGCTGTACATTACATTCAGCAGCAACTTTATTCATTTATTTATTTGCATTAGATTCAATGGCCTATTAGATTTGAGCAAACATGGGGTCAATGTAGATACAACATAAGACTTTTTTGGGTCTCACCAACTTGTGATCTAAAACACAAACGGGCAAGCTAAGAATAGGTGGAAACTATAAACAATTGCTGTTTTAATCTAGCCAGTGCACAATGATGATGAACCAGGTAGCTGAAATATTTATAATGTGATTTTACAAGATTTCTCTAAAGATGCTTTATGATTTACACAGGATCTCCCAGCACTGAACTGGACTTTCAGTCTAATTCATGCACAGCTTCATGGGAATTCAATTTCAAGCAAATACTTTTAAAAATTAAAGTGTTTTAAATAAATTTTATGGAAGTTTTCTACTCCATCTACAAAACATCACAATGAATCACCTTTACTAAGAAGAAAATACTACCTTAAAGCAATTACGATGGCTCTGTTCTATAATATGAGTAAAAACTGTACAAATCCTAAAAAGCCATGTTTTTGTTTTAAAGCCTGTGATACTTAGGGTTCTTTGACACAGCTCTGGGAAGTCTCTCATTCAGAAGTCAAAGGGCCCTCCCACACAGCCCTATATCCCAGAATATCAAGGCAGAAAACCCCACATTATCTGAGTGTGGTCACAGATAACCCAGTTTAAAGTAGACATTGTGGGATTTTCTGCCTTGATATTCTGGGATATAGGGCTGTGTGGAAGGGCTCTTAAGAGATGTAGGAGATCAAAGACAATAAGTCAGTATGCATAAGTAGACTGGGGCCCCCTCCACAGTCATATAACCCAGCATACCAAGGCAGAAATTCCCACAATATCTGCTTTGAATTGGGCTATCCATACTGCCATATATTCCAATTCAAAGAAGATAAAGTGGGATTTTTATTCATCTGTGTGGAAGGGGCCTGGGTTAAAAATTGGTATTTCAGGTTCCTTCCACATAGCTGAACTAAATCCCACATTTTCTGCTTTGAACTGGATATATGGCAGTGTGGACTCAGATAACCCAGAAGCAGATATGGGACCATTCTACACAGCCCTTTTGTTGTTCAATCGTTTCTGACTCTTTGTGACCTCATGGACCAGCCGACGCCAGAGCTCCCTGTCGGCCATCATCACCCCCAGCTCCTTCAAGATCAATCCAGTCATTTCAAGGATGCCATCCATCTTGCAGCCCTATATCCCAGAATATCAAGGCAGAAAATCCCACATCATCTGAATGTAGACTCAGATAACCCAGTTCAAAGCAAATATTGTTGGATTTTCTGCCTTGATATTCTGGGATATAGGGCTGTGTAGAAGGGCCCTTTGTGGGATTTCTGCCTTGATATTCTGGATTATATGGCTGTGTGGGAGGGCCCTCAGAAAGCTTCAGCCTTCGATCTATATCTTGCTCAGACATCTGTCCTTAAATGAGCAAAAAAACCTACAAAGGAAGATTGCAAAGAGAAATTGGAACCCATCCATAACAGGCAAAGCAGAGACAAGGATCCTTTGGCACACTAATATAATATTAGTTAACAAGCCAGATTCATGAGGGGCCCTTAACCAATTTATCATATCTCCTTTCTTGCAGTAAACTACATTCCAGTAACTACCTCCACATTCATATCCATGCACATTGTCCTTAGGCAATACCTTCCTTCCTGCCTTTGTTTCCAATCATTAATACTGAACTTATCACCTTACCACCATAACCACACGTTTTGCATTTCTATGGGGATTCACACAAACTCAGGGCCCTTCCACACAGTCATATAACCCAGAATATCAATGCAGAAAATCCTACAATATCTGCTTTGAACTGGGTTATCTGAATCCGTACTATCATATATTCCAGTTCAAAGCAGAATATGTGGGATTTTATTCAACTGTGTGGAAGAGGCCACAGTCTACCTATAAAGTTCAGTTCCTAGGCATTTCACTCTATGCATCTGAGGAAGTAGACGTAGGGAGCATCAACACTGTAGAATTAATGCAGTTTGCCACCACTTCAGCTGCCATGTCTCAATGCTATGGAATAGTGAGAGATGCACCAGCACTCTTTTGCAGAAAAAACTAAAGACATAGAAAAATTACATTTTTGTGCCATGGCAATTAAAGTGATGTCAAATTGCACTAATTCTACAGTGCAGATTCAACCTTTGTCTACAGAAGCTGATGCTACCATCTTCTTTCTCTCAGGTATGTTTCCCTTTGCATATGCATATATGGTTATGTCTTTGAATGTCTTATACTTCACATGATATCTAACATCCCTGAGACATTTGTGGTAGTTGCACATCCCAACAATTCTCTACACTTTGTGCAGGATCTGAAGGTACACCCACACTGCAGAATTAATGAAGTCTGACGCCACTTTAACTGACATGGTGAAGCACCAGCCCTTTTGGGCAGAGAAAAATATATCCTCTCATGATGTTGGATCTATATTAAAATAGTGCAAAAATGACAGAAGTGTGAAAGATCTTCAACCTATATAGGAACTTTTGAAATAATAGAGCAAATACTCTTCCTGAACAGTCTGAAAAGAGAAAGATCTCTCTCAACTCATATAATGGCAATAGAAGTTTGTGTTTGAAGTCTGTTGTCAATGTTGACTTCTATAGCATATGATTTCAAGTTCTTTTATTTACTGCTATGCTATTCCATTGGCTCTTCTGCAGCTCGAGAATGGTTTAATAGTGTGACATACTAGGTCTGGAGTAAGTGGCAATTCATTTACATGTCTCAACAAAGTCTTAACAAGCACAAAGCTGCAGATAATCTGTATTCACTTCCATCTTAACCCATTACTTCTGTATAAGCGGCTGAGAGGGAAAAGGAAGGGGCCTGAGGTTGCTAGGAATGGTGTGAGTTGGAAGTCCAATACACCATGCCTGGTGTAGAGGCATCCTAAGTGTCTCCACTCACACGTGTTCTAAACGGGCTGCTCAGTTTCAGGCGAAATAAAGTCCCCATTACACTGTCATAAAATGCAGTTTGAAACTACATTGTGTTATGACTATGACTGTTCCAACTGCATTTTAACTGCATTATATGGCAGTGTGGATAGGGCCTTAGCCTGGATGGGGATTGAGGCCGCCTTATACAAAGCCCGCCTCCTTTAGTAGCCCCAAATGTTTTGTGTTTTCAATGAAAGGGCCTGCCTGCGTCGCCCAACCCTCCAACCCCTGAAAGCGGAGAGAATCCTCTCCCTTCCCTCCCGGCCTGAGGCACCGAAGGAAGCCATTCCCAGCCCGTTCCCGCCCCCCACGCCACAGCAGCGCGCCCCGTTTCCGCAGCCGCCCCTGCCCAGCCCTCCCCGTTCCTCACCGCAAAGGGCCGCCGGAGGAAGCGAGGCCCGTCCCACTCGACGCCCCTGAACCCGGCAAAGGCGAGTAGGCCGCGAACGCACCGCGCAGAGCCTCCCCAAACGACGACGACGCGTGACGCTCCTGGTCATGTGACAGGCCGCGCCGGCGTCCGAAGGCCCGCCCTCGCGCCACCCCATTGGCTCGCCGTAGGTCTGCGACGTGACGTCACGGTGAGAGAGTCGTTTCTCAGACCGCGCGGTCTGCGCATGCGTGTTGCTGGACCCTTCTTTTCCCTCCTTGGGAGGCTGGGCTAGGGATGCACTTCCGGTCTAGATGGGACTATGTTTGGAGGAAGGAATTTTCAACCTCAATGTTGCCATTTTATATTTCTATATAATTTTGCACATCCTATGGACTAATTTGGGTATCCATGGAGGTCCTCAAAGCAAAATAGTCAGGTCCTACTGATTTTTATTTTGTTTTTTTCGTGTCAGAAGCGACTTGAGAAACTGCAAGTTGCTTCTGATGTAAGAAAATTGGCCGTCTGCAAGGACGTTGCCCAGGATGTTTTGATGTTTTACTATCCTTGTGGGAGGCTTCTCTCATGTCCCCGCATGGGCAGCTAGAGCTGACAGAGGGAGCTCATCCACGTTTTCCCGGATTCGAACTGCGACCTGTCGGACGTCAGTCCTGCCGGCACAAGGGTTTACCCCACTGCGCCAACGGGGACTCCTTAGGCCTTAGTGTTGGATTATGACTAATACTATGGGTGCATCTGCACTGTAGAGTTAATGCAGTTTGGCACCGCTATAAGTGCCATGGCTCGATGCTATGGAATCCCTGGGGTTTGGCTGACACTATTTGGCTGAGAAGTCTAACAGATTTGTGATAGATCTAGAAAGAGAGAGAAGGGAAATGGCGTGAGGGCTCCGCCGCCATGTTTGCTGTGGGCAGCCAGACTCATGAGGGGTTTGCAGACAGACGCCATCTTGAGGTCATTCTTGGGTCTGTTTGGAGGCTCAATGGTGGAAACTCCCGAGGAAATGTCTTCGTTTTTGTTCGCCTTCATTCCTTCGCTAACAGCATGCCATCATTAGAAGGGAAAACAAAACAGATGATCCAAGAGCCCTCTTCGTCTTTTTCAATAGGAAAAAAAAAGAAGGAATCTCTTTGAAGCACCTTTTGAAGGTCAATGTTTGGTTCATCTGCTGTTGCTCTCAGTCCAGGGTCCCGTCCCCCCCCCCCCAACCCAGATTCTTCAGAGGATTTCCAACATTTCTGATGGTGTTGCCGGCCTGAATCAAAATATAATGTGAACACAGTTTTTACACCATTACGCTGTTTGATTTTATCCAGCAACATAGAATCATAGAGTTGGAAGAGACTGCATGGGCCTTCGAGTCTTGCCCCCCTGCCAAGAAGCAGGAAAATTGCATTTATTTATTTATTTATTTACTTTGCTTATATACCGCTGTATCTCAAGCCCAAAGGCGACTCACGGCGGTTCACAAACAGTAAAAACAGTAGAAACAGCAGTGGTTCCATACAACATATAACAATTGACTTAACACATTATCCATAAATTACCAATAAGCAATTACAATGCACAATTATTACAAAAAACAACCGTACCCAATCTTCTCATCATCCAAGCGTAGTCCAGGTTCGTCGTCCATTGTTCCATTCCTATGTTCCATTACCAGATTGCACTAAATTACTCAAACGCCTGCACAAACATCCAGGTCTTCACCTTTTTGCGGAATACCATTCAAAGCACTCCTGACAGATGGCCATCCATCCTCTGCTTAAAATCCTCCAAAGAAGGAGTGTTCACCACACTCCCAGGCAGAGAACATTGTAAGAAAACATTGTAAGAAGATGTGTTGTCAAAGGCTTTCATGACCGGAATTACAGGGTTGCTGTGAGTTTTCAGGGCCATGTTCCAGAAGCATTATCTACTGATGTTTCACCCAGATCTATGGCAGGCATCCTCAGAGGTTGTGAGGTCTGTTGGAAGCTGGGCAAGTGGGGTTTATATATCAATAACCATAGCAGAGCACTCCATGAACTAACCTGGACACTGCACATTATTTGAGAATGCAGAAATGCTAGACCACACTAACAACTACCATGTCAGACTACACAGAAAAGCCATTGAAACTCACAAGCATGGGGACAGTTTCAACAGAAAGTAGTAAACCATGAAAATGAACAAAATCTGGCTACCAGTATTTTTTTAAAAAAAACCTCTAAATTCAGGGCAGTAAGTAAAGAGCAACATTCAAACAACAATTCCAGACAAGAATCAATCAGGGCCAGCTAACATCTCCCAACAAAGGATTCTCCCAGGCAGCAACCAGCCAAGCTTTGAAGCTACATGGCTATTCAGTGCTAATCAGGATGGCCAATTGGAACATTCACACTTGCCTCCAAGACACAAGAGGCCTTTCTCTCACCCTTGACATCCCACAGATGTATAATCCTCACGTGCCTAGTTTCCAACAAACCTAACAACCTCTGAGGAACCCTGTCATAGATGTGGGTGAAACGTCAGGAGATAATGCTTCTGGAACATGGCCCAGAAAATTCACAGCAAGCCATTGTAAGAAGAATTGAATGAAGATTATCAGAAGAATCTGGAAAAAAAACTGGTCCCAGTTTACACAGTGAGGCAAATTTTGATAATGTCCATAATTTCCCCCCAAAATCATGTATAAGGTTATTCAGGTCAAAGACCAGGAAAATTAAAAAGATTAGAGAGAGAGCTGGATTGAATTACCTGTGTTTCTTTGGTTCTGAGACAACATTGATTGTAAACTGCACACTTATTTTAGTATCACCAACAGAAAAAAAGCACTTACAGGCAGTTCTCGGTTTACAAACATCCAACTTACAAATGACGTAGTTAAGAACGAGGAGTGAAACAAAAGGTAGTGAGAGAAATCTATCTCTCGGAAGGGAAATTCACTCCTGAAAGAGGTTTCATGGGCAAAAGGTATCTCTGCTGAACCTTTCCTATACAATCCAATATGTGTGTATGTGTGCGAGTGGCTGGAGTTACATTTAAAAATGTACCTGTTCCAAATTCAACCTATGAACAAACATACACAACCTACCTTGTGTTGTTGAAGGCTTTAATGGCCGGAATCACTGGGTTGCTGTGAGCTTTTCGGGCTATATGGCCAAATTCCAATTGCATTATCTCCTGATATTCACCTTAGAGGTTTGTTCAGAGGTCTGTTGGAAATTAGACAAGTGGAGTGTATATATATATCCAAGGAATTTTCTGTCTTGAACCTATCTTTTTCAAAACTTGGGGACTGCCTGTATATATGAAAGTGCCCACAACTAAGACATACCTCATTTTTAGAAATATTTGTAGAGGAAAAACACATGTCTTAGAATCAAAGTATATTAACAGTTTGCAGTCCATTAGGAGAGGTATGAACAAAGACAATGGCCTCATGGCACACTATATACATAATGCAAGAGTCCTTGCTACCACAGATACATCAAAAGGGATCTTTTCAGAGTTTTTAACCTGAGAAAACTGACTTGGTTAGCAGGTTTATTGCTTCCATGCAGCTACACTGACTTTCTACTATAAAGGTCTGAAAGACCTGTTTTGTCTCTTTTGGCCCTTTGAAAATTTAGGGCAAGGGATGTGATTTCCATCTTTCTGGATACAATTACATTCTATACCATTCTCAAATCTGTAGTTATGTTTTCAAACCGTGAGACGAGACACTTTATTGGATCAGCTGCTGTGTGTAGATATGTGATGGAAACATAACGAGAAGCCTCGAAATCTACGAGGGTTGAATAAAAAGTAATGCCTCCACCTTCGTAACTCCTCAACAGATGGCAGTACTGGTATGCGGCAGGTACTGGCTTGTTCAGTAGACTCTCCTCTACAGTTCCATTTTGGCGGGAAGCCTTAGCATTGAATGGTTGCGTTGTCAAAAGTGCAAAGTATAGAATCCTGTGCAGATGGTCAGTCAATGCGACTCAAGCAATGTGCAGTCACTGAATTCTTGACAGTAAACGGTGTCACCTCAACATCTTTAAACTTACTCCCCCAACAACGCACAGTACTCATATAAACACAATCACCATAAACAGCTTGCATTCTCTGATGAATCTCCTATGGGGTGACACCTTCTGCTGTCAAGAATTCAATGACTACACATTGCTTAAGTTGCATTGACCGACTGTACCAGTATTGCCATCTGTTGAGAAAATCTAGTGTAGAGTTGGGAACGATGCAGAAAAGATCCACCTAAATAATCCAAAGACTTCTACAACTCTAGGACAAAAGTTCACAGTTTGAGGATGTTGGAGTTTTTAAAAAGGATGAAAAAAGGAAATACTGTTTGTATGTGTGTATGCCTTCAACTTGCCTCTTGACTTATGGCACCCCACTAATTTCAGAGGATTTTCTTATTTTATTTTTTTTGGCTGCAGGACTTCACCAGCATCTCTTCAGATTTGCCCTCTCTGGGTATCATTATCATCATCATTATTATTATTTTGCCATATTTATATCCTAGCCTTCTCAACTCCAAAGAGGACTCAGAGCAGTGCACAAAGAGACAATTCGATACCATACATTACATACAATTCAATTCAATTATCCAAACACCTGTTACCACATCCAAGTTTTATTTTTTTCCAAAAGTGAGGAGGGATGGGGCCAATCCGATGTCATCAGGGAGGGAGTTCCACAGCCGAGGAGCCACCACCGAGAAGGCTCTGTATCTCGTCCCCACCAACCATCAACATTAACATTATTAAAATCACTTAGTCCAATATTGTAGTCCAGGCTGTTCCAGTTATCATTGCACCATTCTATGTTCACATATTGCACTAATCAATTATCCAAACACCTGTTACCACATCCAATCCGATAGCATTAGGGAGGGAGTTCCACAGCCGAGGAGCCACCACCGAGAAGGCTCTGTATCTCGTCCATACCATACCAACCATACTTGCAAAGGACAACAACATTGAACAATATATAAAACAACATCAAAACCAAACAACCAGAAGCAAAGTTCAATGTCTCGTCAAGGATCGGTGGACTGGTGCCACTACATTAAAGGATAGTGTTGTATGTCAACCTGTGATTGAGTCTGATGATCACGTTGCTTTGGATGATAGAAATGAGAATTATATTCAGAATTATATTCCAGAGTCGGAGGGCCACAGTAGAGAAGGCTCTCTCCCTAGTGTCCACAAGGCAAGCTTGTGAAACTGGCAGGGGCGAAAGGAGGACTCAGGCTGGTTCATGGAGGGAGATACGATCACAAAGGTAGGCTGGTCCTAAACCATTTAGGGCTTTATAGGTGATGACCTGAACCTTGAATTGGGCCCGGAAAATAAACTGCAGCCAGTGGGGCTCTTTAAACAGGGGAGTCGACTGTTCCCTGTAACAAGCCCCAGTTATTAATCTGGCTGCCGAATGCTGGACAAGTTGTAGTTTCCAGGCCGTCTTCAAGGGTAGCCCCACATAGAGTGCATTGCAGTAGTCTAGTCTAGAGGTAACTAAGGCATGGGCCACCATGGTCAAGTCAGACTTCATGAGGTAAGGTTGCAGTTGGTGCACGAGTTTTAATTGTGCCAAGGCCCTCCCGGCCACCTCCGACACCTGTGTATCAAGCGTCAGCACTGAATCCAGGAGGACCCCCAAACTGCGGACCTGTGACTTCAGGGGGAGTGCAACCCCGTCCAGCACAGGTTGCCACCCAATACTCCGGTCAGACGGGCGACTGAACTGGAGGACCTCTTGTCTTGTCAGGATTGATCCTCAACTTCCTCATCCAGATCGTCACAGCAGCCAGGCACTGGTCCAGAAACCTCGGGGCTTCCTTGGAGTTTGGTGGAAATGAGTAGTGGAGTTGGGTGTCATCTGCGTAGAGATGGCACCGTACTCCAAAACTCCGGATGGCCTCTCCCAGCGGTTTCATGTAGATGGTGAATAGCACGGGGGACAGAATAGAGCCTTGCGGGACCCCACAGGTCAATGGCCAGGGGTCCGAGCAGGAGTCCCCCAGCTTCACCGACTGGGAATGTCCCTCCAGGAAGGACCGGAGCCACAGTAAAACCATGCCCCCGAGACCCCATCCCAGCTAGTCTTCCCAGAAGGATACCATAGGTGCTGAGATATCCAAGAGAATGAGCAGGGTCATACTCCCCCTGTCCAGCTCCCTGCGGAGGTCATCCGCCAAGGCGACCAAAGCCATCTCGATACTGTGCCCAGGCCTAAAGCCAGACTGCGAACGATCCAGAAAATTGGTGTCATCAAGGAATCCCTGAAGCTATGAGGCAACCACCCGCTCTAGAACCTTGCCCAAAAAAACGGAGGTTGGAATTGGTCTGTAGTTGTTACATATGGTCGGGTTAAGGGAGGTTTTCTTTAATAGAGGGTTTACTAGCGCCTGCTTGAGGCAGGATGGAAATTTCCCCTGGCCCAAAGAAGCATTTATTATTGCAACAAACAATTCCAACAACCCTTCTCTGGCCAGTTTAACTAGCCAGGAAGGGCAAGGATCCAGAGCGCAAGTGATCGCTCCCACTGTCCCAAAGATCCCCTCCATGTCAGGAAGAACAAGGCAGAAAAAATCCCATAATATCAAACAGACAGATGCCTCAGTTACCTCATATGGCCCTGCATTTAAACTGGAGTCCAGCTCGACGTATTTGAGCAACTTTGCCTGCAAAATGGTGCGCAAAATCGCTGCACCGGGTTGCCGAGTCGCCAGGGAGCACCCCAACCTCTGGAGGCCGGAGGAGCTCCCCAACAACTCGGAACAACTTCGAAGGTCTATTTGCTGCAGACGCTATGCGAGCAGTCGAGAATACTTTCTTGGCTGCTCACAAAGCCGTGGTATAAGCCCTAATAGCAGCTTTAGCCCGTGCTTGGTCAGATACGTCACAAGATTTCCTCTAGATCAGGGGTCCTCAAACTATGGCCTGGGGGCCGAATACGGCCCTCCAAGGTCATTTACCCGGCCCTCGCTCAGGGTCAACCTAAGTCTGAAACGACTTGAAAGCACACAACAACAACAACAACAATCCTATCTCATCATCCAAAAGCAGGCCCACACTTCCCAATGAAATACTAGTAAGTTTATATTTGTTAAAATTGTTCTTAATTTTAATTATTGTATTGTTGTAAAGTGTTTTTTTGCAATACAAATAAGATACATGCACTGTGCATAGGAATTCATTTTTTTTTTTCCAAATTATAATCCGGCCCTCCAACAGTTTGAGGTACTATGACCTGGCCCTCTGTTTAAAAAGTTTCTGGACCCCTGCTCTAGATGCACTCTAGACCCCCCTCCAGCACTTTATCATAGCCAGCTCCTCGGTGAACCAAGGAGTCGGTGTGACTCTACTCCTAGCAATCTTCCAGATAGACAAGATATATAGATCAGATATAGATAGTAGATCAATCAATCAATCAGGAGGACTGCTGGGAGTTACAGTCCAAGAATAGGTAGAGAAGGAAGAAAGGAGATAAAGGAAAAAAAAAAGGAGGGAACGTAGGAAAGAGGTAGAGACCTCAGAATTAGACCTCAGAATGACCATATTCCTATTTTATAGTAAACCCAAATAATAGAGTGAGTTGTTCGTTTGTTTTTTTAAGGAAAGAAAAAAAAGAAAGGAAGGAAAGAGGGAGGGATGGAGGGAAGGAAGCAGAGAAAGAAAGAAGGAGAGAAAGAGGGAGGGAAGGTTGGCCACAACAACGCGTGGCGGGTACAGCTTGTACATACTAAAACAACCAGCACATATTTGTGAATGTAAACAAAACGTATGATTTTAGTAAATTTAAAATACTTTAAAAATATATAATTTGTTGTTGTTGTTCATTCGTTCAGTTGTTTCCGACTCTTCGTGACTTCATGGACCAGTCCACGCCACAGCTCCCTGTCGGTCGTCACCACCCCCAGCTCCTTCAAGGTCAATCCAGTCACTTCAAGGATCCCATCTATCCATCTTGCCTTGGTTGGCCCCTCTACCTTTTTCCTTCCATTTACCCCAGCATCATTGTCTTCTCTAAGCTTTCCTTTCTTCTCATGATGTGGCCAAAGTATGTACTTCATCTTGGCCTCTACTATTCTTGCCTCCAATGAGCAGTCAGGCTTTATTTATTGAAGTATGGAATGGTTTAATTAATGCTATAATTTAGCATCCATAAATGCATCATCACTCTTATAAATAGGTCAGTAACATAGATGGGCCTTAATTATTCCTTAAATTAAGTTCTTGTAGGTTTTTTCGGGCTATGGGGCCATGTTCTAGAGGCATTTCTCCTGACGTTTCGCCTGCATCTATGACAAGCAATGCCATAGATGAAATGCCTCTAGAACATGGCCCTATAGCCCGAAAAAACCTACAAGAACCTAGTGATTCCAGCCATGAAAGCCTTCGACAATACATATTCCTTAAATGCTGCAAGTTCCCCAACGCAGCCCTATTCCCACTGCACGACACACTCAATCAAAAACATCCCCCCCTGCCCTGGGACCAGCTTCGGAACTACACCTCCCGGCATGCCTTGCGGCTCCCTTCCCCTTCTTCCGGCCGCTCCTATGCGGGCTGGTAGTGCTCTCCCCATTCGGAGTGCGCCAGCATCCCAGGCCCCGAAGACTACATTTCCCACGATGCAGCGGGCCTTTTTTCTTCTTCCCCTCCTCGACCGCTCACCTTCCTGTCTGAGGGGGGGGAAAATAACCCTGAAGTTTCCTGCCATCAGCTGATCCTCAGTGACAACAAGGGAGGAAGGGGGAGAAGGGCTGCGGACTGGTCCGGATCGCGATCCCTCTCCCGGGGGCTCCAGCTCTCCCTTCCATGGTGGGCTCCCAGTTCCCTGGCGGGGAAAGCAGGGCTCGCCTTTCCCCTCCTTTGCTGCCGAGAGGAGGAGACTGGGCGCCGATGACTTAGTCACCGAGACTTGCAGGGAGGAAGAGGAGGAGAAGGAAGGGAGGAAGAAAGGAGCCTGCTGTTTTGTAAACAATAGATCGGCCTGTTTCGTTCCCAGGCATGGTTTGTCTTTGCTTTTTTTTTCATCTCTTCATTCCCCTCATAGTCTTGTTTATAGGAAGATTTGCTACTTCACCAACAATAACACTTAGTCATTCCTGTAATCTCTTGTGCCTAAAGTAACTCCTATGAGCCATCTGTTAGGAATGGATTTTGTCATTTGTACTTATTTCAATTATACTGATATGGAACTATTTACTGGGTTTGAAGTGAGCCACAAGTGTAAGTATGCTCTGGTAAGTATGTTTTGCTCCCACTCTTGTTGGGTTAAACATTTCTTAAACAACAACAACAACAGTAATAATAATTTGAAACACAACAAAATTAGTACACAGCAAACAAGACCATTATTATTATTATTATTATTATTGTATTTGGGGGGTTGTAGGTTTTTTCGGGCTATATGGCCATGTTCTAGAGCAGGGGTCCACAAACTTTTTAAATAGAGGGCCAGGTCACAGTCCCTCAAATTGTTGGAGGGCCAGATTATAATTTGGAAAAAAAAAGAATGAATTCCTATGCACACTGTACATATTTTATTTGTACAGAAAAAATCACTTTAAAACAATACAATAATTAAAATGAAGAACAATTTTACCAAATATAAACTTATTAGTATTTCAAGGGAAGTGTGGGCTGATGAGATAGGATTGTTGTTGTTGTTGTGTGCTTTCAAGTCGTTTCAGACTTAGGTTGACTCTGAGCAAGAGCCGGGTAAATGACCTTGGAGGGCCGCATCCGGTCCCCGGGCCTTAGTTTGAGGACCCCTGTTCTAGAGGCATTCTCTCCTGACGTTTCGCCTGCATCTATGGCAGGCATCCTCACAGGTTGTGAAGTCCTCACAACCTCTGAGGATGCTTGCCATAGATGCAGGCAAAACATCAGGAGAGAATGCCTCTAGAATATGGCCATATAGCCCGAAAAAACCTACAACAACCCAATAGTTCCAGCCATGAAAGCCTTCGACATTACATTATTGTATTTATTTATATGCTACTATTTCTCATAGCAGAGAACAGTCCTAAAAACAATAAAATAATGATGATGCAGTTCAGGTATAAATAGGAGTCTAGTGTCTAGATCAGCGTTTCTCAACCTGGGGGTTGGGACTCTGGGGGGGGGTTGCGAGGGGGTTTCAGGGGGGGTCACCAAAGATCATCTGAAAACACAGTATTTTCTGTTGGTCATGAGGGTTCTTTGTGGGAAGTTTGGCCCAATTCTATCAGTGTGGTGCAGGATGCTCTTTGATTGTAGGTGAACTATAAATCCCAGCAGCTACAACTCCCAAATATCAAGGTCGATTTTCCCCAAAGTCCACCAGTGTTCACATTTGGGCATATTGAGTATTC
Source organism: Anolis sagrei (assembly GCF_037176765.1). NCBI lineage: Eukaryota > Metazoa > Chordata > Lepidosauria > Squamata > Anolidae > Anolis > Anolis sagrei. Next base: position 285,949,213 of record NC_090021.1, on the reverse strand, counting down.
GTGCTAAGTTTAGTCCAGATCCATCATTGTTTGAGTCCACAGTGGTCTCTCTAGATGTACAACTCCAAAACTCAAGGTCAGTGCCCACCAAACCCTTTCAATATTTTCTGTTGTGCATGGGAGTTCTGTGTGCCAAGTTTAGTTTAGTTCCATCGTTAGTGGAGTTCAGAATGCTCTTTGATTGTAGGAAACTATACATCCCAGCCATGACAACTCCCAAACTGCAAAATCAACCCCTCTCCCTAACTCCACCAGTATTCAAATTTGGATGTGTCGAGTATTTGTGCCAAATTTGGTCCAGTGAATGAAAATACATCCTGCATGTCAGATATTTACATCACGATTCATAACAGTAGCAAAATTACAGTTATGAAGTAGCAACAAAAATAATTTTATGGTTGGGGGTCACCACAATACGAGGAACTGTATTAAGGGGTCACGGTTGAGAAACACTGGTCTAGTTCCAGAGAAGTCATGCTACCCCTCTATTCTGCGTTATTCAGATCACACCTGGAAAACTGGGTCCAATTCTGGGCAAAATAGTTGAAGGGAGATGTTGACAAGCTGGAATGTGTCCAGAGGAGGGTGACTAAAATGATCAAGGGTCTGGAGAACAAACCCTGTGAGGAGCGGCTTAAAGAGCTGGGCGTGTTTAGCCTGTAGAAGAGAAGGCTGAGAGGAGATATGATGGCCATGTATAAATATGTGAGGGGAAGTCATAGGGAAGAAGGAGCAAGCTTGTTTTTTGCTGCCCTGAAGACTAGGACACGGAACAACTGCAGGAAAGGAGAATCCACCTGAACATGAGGAAGAACTTCCTGACTTTGAGAGCTGTTCAGCAGTGGAACTCTCTGCCCCGGAGTGAGATGGAGATTCATTCTTTGGAGGCTTTTAAGTAGAGGCTGGACGGCCATCTCTCAGGAGTGCTTTGAATGCAATTTTCCTGCTTCTTGGCAGGGGGTTGGACTGGATGGCCCCCAAGGCCTCTTCCAGCTCTATGGTTCTATGATTCTAGGTCCAATCTATCTTCCAGACTGCATCTCTTTCTATGAACTAGCACAAGCTCTGAGATCGGCCAGGGAAGCCCTCCTCTCGGTCCCACCTTCGTCTCAAGCTTGGACAAGAGAGAGTTCCTTCTCGGTGGTGGCTCCCTGGCTCTGGAATGCCCTTCATAGAGAGATTAGCTTAGCCCCCACTCTCCAAGTTTTCTGAACAAATTTCAAAACATGCCTCTTCAGACATGACTTTTATCTTGTTTATGGATCCTTAATGATTATATTTGAAGACTTAGTGCTTATTTCACCTTGCACTTTATGGGACTGATACTGATTGCAGTTGTTTTATATCTGCAGCTATTGTTGCATTTTATTGAATTTTTAGCTAGTAGGATTTTATGATGCTATGCCATTTGTTATCGCTATTGTGCCGTTGTTTACGCACTTGTATTTTGTGTGTTTGCACTATAGAATGTTTTTGTGAGAGATTGTGGTGGGGTATAAAGTATTGTTGTTATTGCTGTTGTTGTTATTATTATTATTATAACAACATGACCCCTATTGACATGACTACAGGTAAATGAAGGTTATTGCCACTGTAAAACAAGCTTCTAGCCATTGGTAGAGTTTCAAGACCCCATTAAGCTTTGATGTGGTTCACTCTGATATTTGTTTACAAAATTGCTTAGTAGGTTGCGATCCTATGTTCATTTACTTAATTGTGTCACTGAACATGGTCCAGATATGAGGCTTATAAATATTTAACATAATTCAGCTGGAGTGAAGTGTGTGTGTGATTAGAGTTGCAAAACCCCACTGGCTACTTTATTCTTGACCTCAAAATAGTTTTTCCAGATATAGTGACAGCTAAAATAGAGATTTTGAAGAGGCTGCATTCCTAAAATTTGGAAAAGAAATGATTTATTTTAGATCTGAGTAGTGCTTACAATTGCTTTATATTCTGTGGGAAGAGCCAAACTATTTGAAGAAGCAGCGGACTTTGTAATGCTGTCTGCATTTTCTGTTGAACTTTATGTACTGACTATTTTTTTCTGTCTCTCTCCACTTTCTCTTTCTTTTTCAGGTGCTTGAGGGGAAAGGTCTGGTTTACATTCTAGAAACACATCATATTGTATTTTATACATGTATCTAAGTTAATTGTGACATTTAGTCTGGGATTTACCTATCGTTCATTTTGAAAATTTGCAGCGTTTACATTTTGGAAGCACACATACAAAATTGCACTTTTATATCATGAATTCATTCTAACATTACAATAGGGAGAATCAAGACGGATCATGTGTTAGGAAAGGCACTCATTTCAAAATACTAATTTTAACTTGTGGAACTAATACACATATCTTGTTTTGATTTTTTTTCAAATACATAGTTTTATAAAATAATAAGTTTCTAAACATGAGTGCCCAGCCTCCAACAGCAGATAAGGGACTGAATACAGCTCTATTGTGCCAGGAAAGTTATGCTTGCAGTGGCACTGATGAAGCCAGCTTCGAATGTGATGAGTGTGGAAGCCTGCAGTGCCAGCGGTGCGAGGAAGAGCTTCACAGGCAGGAAAGGTTACGGAACCACGAACGGACCCGAATTAAAGCTGGCCATGTCCCGTACTGTGACGCCTGCAAGGTTGCCAGTGGGAATATCATGCAGAGCAATATTGCAAGCTCCAGGCAGAGAGCAGCTGTAAGGTGCCAAGCGTGCAAAATTAACCTGTGTCTAGAGTGCCAGAAGAGGACTCATGCTGGTGGAAACAAGAGGAAACACCCCATTACTGTATACCACTGTGGCAAAGCTCAGGAGCAGGAGGCAGAGGAAGGGATGGATGAGGAGACCAAGAGGAAGAAGATGACTGAAAAGGTTGTAAGCTTCCTGTTGGTGGATGAAACGGAAGAGATCCAGGTAAAATGGCTGTGAAAGTGTGAAAAATACAATAGTGAGTTTTCAAAAGTGCAGGGTAGATAGATTAATGGGAAATTGTTTCCTAGGCATGACATATCTGCTTGGATCAAGACAGCATGGTGTTGGGCATAAATGGGCAATTTGTGGTCCTCCAGATGTCAGTGGACTGTAGCTCCTAAGTCTGAGCCAGTATAGCCAGGGCAGAGGTGTGATGGGAGCTGCAGATCCAAAACATCTGAAGGGCCACCAGTTGCCCATCTCTAGTCTTGTGGGAAATATTCAGTTGTTTGCACAGTGTCCAGACTTGTAAGGTAAGAGACCAAACTCTTGATTTGACACAGTAAATGGGATGCAAACATACAGGTCCCTTCATGGATTGCACAGAATTTTTTCCCCTACATATGTCCATTTTGAACCTACGTTACAAAGCTATAGGTTTTGAGATATACTTACTGTATGCAGGCAGGGAAAAAGTGTTTGGCTTGATCTGATATCTCAAGAAGTAGTGGCATCATTGACTGCTCTAGCTCTGGTAGGCTTAGCTGTACTAACGTTTTTTAGAGCAAACTATGGGCCTGGCTACGAGGATACATGAACTCAAGTTACAATTTAATGGAGTTCACTGTTATCCACAGTTTTGTGTACCTATGCAAAGTTCGATAACTCATCCCCTGCAGATACAGGGGTAAATGTTATTGGACTACTTGTAGGTACACATAACTGGATAATAGCAAACTTCATTATAACGAGCGACTTTTGGCCCAAAATACCTTGAAGTCATGTTGAAGGACCTAGAAAATGCGTGAAACATGAATACTGGTCTTGTAGAAACAAGGGTTATAATGTATTTGAATTGCAAGTTCTGTGAGTCACTTCTGTTAAACTAAACTGTGCCAAGAATTGTGGAGCCTGTAAATGAAAACTGACAGATGGTTTGCTGTCTGGCTTGATCTGGGAGAATCAGAAGAATTCTGCCCCTTCCAAATGGAATTTTCTTTTGTTCTCAAATTGCTAGCCTTGTGGTAACTTAAAGCACAGTTTAGGTGTCCAAAGAAAAGTGGGCAGGCAAAGTTACTGAGAGAATGAGGACACAACAAGAGTTCTAGATGTGAAGGCTTTTCAGTGTCTCATTCTGAGCAATGCTACAAATTTGGGAATAAAAAACAACATTTGGGAAGCAGAATTTTTTTTTTTTTTTTGGAAGGGCAATACCCTCACTTTGTACCCTGTTACACCCTAAGCTGAATTTGAGCCTCTGGCCCAATTACTTTGCTTATGGTGAAAGAATTATCTTTTTATCTTGTCTGTACTGCTGATGTTCCTTCAGACTGAATGTAGTATTTTCTGAACCCCACAAGATCATGGCAGTTAAGCATCGCATATCATTATGCCTTTAGTCTTCCTTCTGCAGCAGGAGCTAACTGACCTATTTGGCATGAGGAAGGGGAAGAAATCGGGCAAGTAAACCCTTTTGATAATTAGCCCTATGCGGGTTTTTGTTCCTGGTATTAGTTTAGTCTAGCTGCCAAACCATCACAAGCCCTGAAAGAGAAAAATAAATACAGCCTGCCCTCCACATTTGTGGGTATAACTTTTGTGGATTTGCTTAATCGTGAAGTTGATTAACACATTCTCTCTAGGAATCTCTGTTCCTCAAGGGTGAGTCTATGACTCACACCAAAAGACCCAGAAATTCTCAGTGAGAACTCTTCCCTAGACATTTGTAGGCCCTCCAGCATGACTTCATAGTTAGCGTCCAGCCGAAGCTGATTGTAGAACTCTGGAAAAGCTAGAAATTCCTAGAGAAGTGTTTTTCCAGGTTAAAAGATTTTTCTATTCACATTTTCCCACTTTTCCTGGATCTTGGCAATCATTGGCTTTAACATTTAATCATTTTTCACAATATTATAGCATTTTATGTTGATATTTATGTTTCACAAGGAGATTCAGCTAGCAAAATAAGATCCCAAAAGAACAATTGACTTTCACAGTCAATGAATGAAAATGATTTCCTTTCCTTCCCCGATGAAACAAACATTTATTTTAATGTTTTGGTCTTTTAATTGGCTGAAATGCTTAACAAAAGGGACACACAGCTCAGGGATCCAACACCTGCTTTTTAATGCAAATGTCTCAGATTCCTTCTCCTGATAAGATTGGGAAACACTCTTATAGGAAAGCCTGAGGAACTGGATGGACTTTGTTTGACATGGTACAAAATGAAGCAAGTCAGTTTCATAAGGCAGCTTCCTGTACCTTGTAAGTCAGGGATCAGCGTTCAGCCTTCTTTCTTAATAGAAGGATATTGAAGATTAATTTTTTAGAAAGTAATTACAAAATTAATTACAGAGCCTGTGGAGCAACTTGCTATTACCAGTATCGCAATTTTGTTGATACAATTGATTTCACTGCTTGTTGTGTTTTTTGCTAATCTTCAGTTTCTTTCTGTGAAGGAAAAGCCAAAATACCGTATATATATTTAAAAACTTCATGGATTGGCCTCCAAGCATTGGGAGGACAATGGAAAAAGTAGTATTAAGTGTATGTTATTTACCAAATGGAGGACGAGTAACAGTGTTGGAAATTAATGTGGTTGAGCCTAAAAGGAATATGTTATATTGTATTGTCACTTCTAAAGTCACATCTACACTGTAGAATTAATGCAGTTTGACACCACTTTAACTGCCACAGCTCAAATCTATGGAATCCTGAGAGTTTCAATTTAGTGAAGCACTAGCACTCATTGCCAGGGAAGGCTGAAGACCTTGTAATAGTACAACTCCTCTCAAATTACATTAATTTTGCTGTGTAGATACACCCTAAGATGCGGCTTCAAACATCTTCTTCCATTGTATATTCTGATGATAGTGTCTATGACTTTAGCAGGCAGAGGTATTAATCTTGTAAGCTGTAAAAAGGTCAACCTTTGCTACAGCCTTTAATTCATAGCTTCACACTCAGAAATTCAGGAGGTGATGTTATTCCTGTTAGATAGAAAAGCACGTTCAGATGCTGAAGAGGAATAGGTTTCTACACCATGTTCAGGTGCTGAAGACGAATAGGTTTCTACACCTTTTAATTATCTATGTAATTTCAAGTACATCTGTTGAAATCCTCAGTACAAAAATATAGAAGCCAGAACATATAGCATCTGGCCTCATTATATGAAAATAAGGAGGAAATGATTTCTGGGCATGAAACAGAAGAATATATCTAGTAAAATAAGTGGTAACTCAACCATCAATTTGGAAAAAAATGTACAAAGTTGTAAACTGCACTGAAATGTTTTTCTTATGAGCAATATAGTGGCATAGAGTGGGCCCTCAGTATCCACTGGGATACCATGGATACTAAAATCTGTGGGTGCACAAATCCCATGATATACAATGGCATAGTAGAATGGTGTTCCTTTCTACAAAATGGCAAAATCAAAGTCTGTTTTCTAAAATATTTTTAAGCTGTGGATGGTGGAATCCATGGATGCAGAATCTGTGGATGTGGAGGACCAACTGTACGTCCTCATCTGTAGGTTGAAATGAGCAATAGTGATCCCACTGTCCTTAAACAGGATTGTTTGAAATGGGAAGACTTTACTTGATTACCATTAGGCAGTTGCAAGACCCCCTTTCCTGAAAAAGGATGTGATTTGACAGTCATTTGAATGTTCTATAGTTTGTAGAATTGTCCTATTTTTCTATTATTTCATAACTCTTCAATGTTATAAGCTGTTTTGACTCAAAAGAGTAAAAAAACCCCAGAATAAATAAAGGAGTGCATTATGATTCAACAGGAGATGAAAGAGTGTTTAGCAATGCATATGTAGTTGGAAGTGAATGCTTTCAGGATTGCAGCCTTAGTTTTCTGTTTTGCTTTTCATAACTTCCTTGTTGCTTTGTGTTGCACCATTCCTTAACAAGAGGTTTTCTTATGCAACCAGTGCTGCTAAGTATATCCATTTTGACACTAGTCAGTACCAAGAGCTCCACCCAGTGGTTTGGTTTTAAGGCTGCCTTCAGTTGCCAGCACTGCTTTTTTAAAATTAGCATCCAGCTGTCTGTCATGGCTTGAGCACATCTGTTGCTCATTCCATTTTCCAATAAATATAGTTGTGGCACGTAAGGGGATCCCTAGCAATTGAGTCAATTAAGGTTGCCAGTTTGCAAGCTGGAGAGTCTCTTTCTCTCTCAATAGTTTCATAGTGCCAAAGAAAATGCAGATACAGCTGTTTTCCCCATACTTTTGCCTGGTTTGAATACTCTACTTTTCATCTCTTATTCTGTTTTCAAAATGTCTTGTGAATCATGAAACCTTTTCCCCTGTCCCTGTAATGCTCCAAGATAAAAACTTATTAGGTGAAACATTTCTTGCTGCTTCTGCTATACATCAGGGGCAACTTCACCTATTAAATTGTGTTTACAAGGCAGGAGACTCTGCTCCAAAAAATGATCTGGTGAGATTTACCTACGGTATTATAAGCTTTAGGTCAAAACTATAATGCTGTATCTCGTTGTTAAAAGTCAAATTGACAGTGTAAATGGGCAAGAAAACCGCTGTGAGTCGCCTTCGGGCTGAGAACAGCGGTATATAAGCGAGGTAAATAAATAAGAAAATGCACAATACCAATTATATGACACTCCTTTCCCTGCCAGAACACACCGAAATTAAGTACAGTAGAGTCTTGCTTATCCAACATAAACGGGCAGCAGAACGTTGGATAAGCGAAAATGTTGGATAATAGGGAGGGATTAAGGAAAAGCCTATTAAACGTCAAATTATGTTATGATTCTACATATTAAGCACCAAAACATCATGTTTTACAACAAATTGTCAGAAAAAGCAGTTCAATAAACAGTAACCTTATGTAGTAATTACTGTATTTATGAATTTGGCACCAAAACATTGCAATGTATTGAAACAACTGTGGATCCAGGTGGGAGGCAGACGGCGTTGGATAATTCAGAATGTTGGATGAGAGAAGGTTGGATAAGCGAGACTCTACTGTATGTGGTTTTAAGTCCTATAGACCAGGCATCCTCAAACTGCAGCCCTCAGCTGTTTGGGCCTTCAAATTCCTGAATTCCTGACAATTGAACAAGCTCATTAGGGGTTCTGGGAGTTGGAGGCCCAAACAGCTGGAGGGCTGCAGTTTGAGGATGCCTGCTATAGACACAGGCCCACTCTTGAGAAAATCTTGTATGTCCTTCAATGTCAATCTCAATACAATTACCAAGGCTGCATCTACTCTGTAGAAAGAATTCAGTTTGACATTATTTTAACTGCTATGGCTCAATTCTGTGGAATCATTGGATTTATAGTTTGGTAGGGGACCTCTACTCTTTGTCAGAGAGGGTTAAAAATCTTGAAAACTTGAATTCCTGGGATGCCATTGCACCAAGCCTGGGCAGTTAAAGTTGTGTCAAACTGCATTATTTCTACTGTGTAGATCATCCATGGGCAAACTTCAGCCCTCCAGGTATTTTGGACTTCAACAACTACTGGCTGTTCAGAATTGTGGGAGTTGAAGTCCAAAATATCTGGTTGGCCAAAGTTTGCCTGTGCCTGGTGTAGATGCACCCCAAGAAATATTCTGTCACGAAGAATTTAGTTGAGGTCCAGTGGAAAGCTACTTGATGGACCACAGACAGCTGGATAAATGTTGCTTTTCTGAGAGAGGTGGAAGTGTGATAGTGGACAATACATCAAGTAGCTTGGCGGAATGTTTTGCTAACGTAGGTGCATGGCCAGAGATGTTCTCCCCACAGCTGTCAGGGGACAGCTATATCTAAAGCTCCTTCTTTTCCTGAGGTGTCAGTAGGAATGGTGCAGCCTTAATGCTACTGTCGTTAATTTCCTCTTGTCTATTTTAGTCAAGGCAAGGGGAAAGGAGAGAAAAGGTTACCATTTTCCACCTACTGCCCTGCCCATAGCAATATCTCTATCAATGGATCTCCCTTTTCTTACACCATAAATAGAGAACTGAATTGCTCTGAAAGTTGTTTGGTTCATTTTAATGATAGGGACTATGGCACCAGTGTTACTACTTACAGTAGTTACCGCTTTTAGAGATTGAATCACATGGCTAGAGATTCTAAAATAGAGTAAAGCCATTCATCCATCCATGTAGGTCTTTTCCTCTGTTGCTGAGGTGTGGCATCCTTGGAAAGGATGGAATATATTGACATTCTTGTGGGGGTTCTGTTGGCTTCAAGATCAGGAATTGCAGCATCTTGGCATGTAGCTGTTTTTTTTTAGTACAAGAAAAGAGCCATGTCCATAATACAAGGATAAACTTAATAGTCCACCAGCCTAAAATTGGAGAGTGAGTGTACTTTGAAAAGTAGAGAACACTTTACTCTGGATATACAATGCCTTTATTTTTTCTCAACTAAAACTTTGTTAAATAATGAAGTGCCTCAAAAGGATTAATGTGTATATGATATTCAATGCTGCTGGTTAAATTATTCAATGTATATTCATTGTTGTTGATGTCATGTCTATACGATGAGAGCTAGAGAGAATTATTTTTTGGCGTATGTTAACTGTGGGAGACTGGGAATAATTTTACAAGTAACTTTAAAGGTAAAGGTTTCCACTTGACATTAAGTCTAGTTGTGTCCAACTCTGGGGGGTGGTTTGTTGACACCTCTAAGGTCCTGTGGCCAGCATGACTGCATGGAGCGCTGTTACCTTCTCACAGAAGCGGTGCCTATTGATCTACTCACATTTGCAGGTTTTTGAACTGCTAAGTTGGCAGAAGCTGGGGCTAACAGCGGGAGCTTGTTCCCCGGATTCGAACTGCCGACCTTTCAGTCAGCAAGTTCAGTAGCTTAGCGGTTTAACCCATTGTGCCACCGGGGGCTCAAAAGTAACTTTACTGAATAGTTTAAAAACCCAAACTGTACCTTCTACATGCTTTGACGGGTTACACAGGTAGATCTGAAGGGACATTCTACACATACTCATGAGATAACTCTCCACATACAAAGAGACATCAGTTTCACTATTACATTAAGTAGTATTCATGTAAACATGAATGTAGGTAGAACATTCAACTCAAGGATGTTGGAAGCTCATCAGAGACTACAAGTGTATCCAGGGATGCCATGAACTTTGAAATCACACATTAAGTACAATTTAGGATAGTTTCTAGAAAGAAGATTATGTTAGTCTGCTTTAGTAAAAAAAAAAAAAAGAAGAGGAAAGCATTGTTATACCTTGAAAACTATTTTTTTTTTAAATTTTAGTATGGTATTTTGTGGGTTACAGTCCTTGAGATGCATTAATAAAGAACAACATTGAGCCTCAGGCATAAATGCAAATTGCATAATTGAGGTGGTGGGATCACTGACATTCAAGAAAACTGCTCAAGTTAAAGGCATGGATCTATACACCTTGATTATGTTACATATCTGATTAGCTGTTTCACCTCTGTCTTTATGATGGGTTGAGAATAATCTCTTGATGATCACATGTTTGAGTACAAATAACAATGCTGCATAAAGAGAAGTGTTCTTGCAAGATCCTACATTTGTCTAAGGTTTTGTCAGGCTCTAAGCATTACAAGCTAAACTCGGTGTCTCTTGGGGTTACCAGTCAGTTCTCTGAAGTGACAAAGCTTCAGTTGTTTAGCTCTTGCTGTTGAAAAACTCTCATACAGTCTTCTTTTTCTTGTGTTGAAAGGTGGAAAATGAAGAAGAATTTATAAGAAAATTGGACTGCAAGCCTGACCAACACGTAAAGGTGGTGTCTATTTTTGGGAACACAGGCGATGGCAAATCTCACACGCTTAACCATACTTTTTTCTATGGCCGAGAGGTCTTTAAAACATCACCAGCACAGGAGTCTTGTACAGTAGGAGTCTGGGCAGCCTATGATCCTGTCCACAGAATGGTGGTGATCGACACAGAGGGCCTCCTTGGGGCCACTGTGAACCTAAGCCAGAGGACCCGATTGCTTCTGAAGGTCTTGGCCATTTCAGACCTCATCATCTACCGCACTCATGCTGACAGACTTCACAATGATCTCTTCAAATTTCTTGGAGATGCATCAGAGGCCTACCTAAAGCACTTCACCAAGGAGCTAAAGGCAACCACAGCCCGTTGTGGTCTAGATGTTCCACTGTCTACTTTGGGTCCAGGAGTTATCATCTTCCATGAGACTGTGTACACACAGTTATTGGGTGCAGGTGAGTTGATGGAAATCTAATGGATATCTGTGGCTGCAATGTGGATGACTTTGGGTTGCATCTGAAAGTGCAGGCTGGAGAACCTGTGGCCCATCAGATATTGTTGGACTGTAGCTTCAACCATAATTGATAATTGGTCCTGTTGATTGAGTCAGATGGGAGTTAAATTTCAGTATCACTGTGAGAAAGATTTAGGCTTGATTACTGACTTACCACTATATGGAAGATGATGCTGAATGCTGATACGAGCCCACTGAATTGTTGGATTTTCAGGGGAGGTCCTTCTCTCTGTCCTACTACCCTCATTGGCATGTGTGGTGGGTGAGACCTTGCTCTGTGTCTGCTCCTTGGGTATAAAACTCCCCTCCAACAAGAAACTGATGGACTTACTGTTGTCTTTAAACTGTCAGGCAAAGACCATTTTGTCCAGGTAGATTATTGTCAATCGTTATTGCTAATGCAGAAGAGTAGGTGCTGATTTTTTAAATGTGCGTTTAAATTGTGTAAATTTTGTTGTTTTAATATGATAATTTCTTAAACTATGTTTCTGAGTCACAATGTTTTTTAATTTTATTTATTTTTAATTATATTGTGATCTTGGAGTACTCAGTACTAGATGAAAAAGAATGAGTGAGTGAATGAATGTCAGTTGAGAAAAAGAAGTAACGGGAACCCATTATCTTTCCAGTACTTTTATATGTTAACAGTGCATGTTATACGACACTGGTTTTGGACTTCAGTTTCCACAGTTCCAGTCTGCTGACCAAGTTAATGGGATCTTCTGGAAACTGAAGAACAAAATACCTGGAAAACTAAACTTTGGAAATCACTTGTTATAAGAGATTTTTGTGTATGTCAGAATCGACTTGAGAAACTTATAACTGTGTTGTAAGAGATGGATGACTGAGATGATTAAGAAGAGATTCTGTACAATTGATTCAATTGCCTCAAAGGGTGTTGGACTCACCTTCTTTGGAGGCCTTTAAACTGGAGTTGAATGGGTACCATTTAGGAGTGTATTTGTGTATTCCTACAGGCAAAAGTTGGACCAGATGGTCCTGTCAATTCCCTTCAACTCTTAAGTTTCTGTGTTAACATGTCTGCTGAGAAGTAAACACTGTAGCAAGACAAGGAAGCCTATAGCTCTTCAGATTTTGCTGGGCTTTAGTTTCTACCAGCTTGACCAACAGAAAGGGGTGGTAAAGGTGGTGATACTAGTTTATTAACAGCTGAAGGGTTCAGATTTCATTCCCTGCCTTGCCTTACTGAGTTTAATGGGATCTTTTCCCAAGTAGATGTATATCAGAGAAAAACCTCCATTAGCCTTTGCCTCTGCTCTTCTGTTTCCCATGAATTCATTGATAGAGCATAGACATCAAAATTTCATATGAGAAAATGTCCTCCAGGATCTGTTTTCAGGTATTTGCAGCGTATATTTGGCTATCTCGTTTCGAACTCATTCAATTTTCATTCACCAGGATCTTTTTTTCAATGTTGCACTGAATGTGTTGCAATGTATTTTCTGACCACACTGAATTTCTAATATAGTTTGCCCCAAAATCACATGGGACTACTTTGAGCGCTTTGTAAGTTCCATACATCAATAGCAAGTGTGTATGTGTTTATTTGCTTGTTGGGTGGTGAATTCTTTTGTTCTATCTGTTTTTGTCTATTTAAAAAGAAAGTCAGATCTCTGCATGGTATGTAATTGAAACTTGGAGATAATTGTTTATGGCCCTTCAAGTGATGATGTCATTTATAGCTCTAGTATTAAGTGCACCCTGAAGCAAAATGTGATTCAGGAGGACTAGAATGCCCCATCTCAGGGCATTAGTGGTGCATTGTATAATGTCTCCAAACTGTTTTTGTGCCCCCAGCTATCTCCTCTGTAAGAAAAAGGGAAATTGCCTTGACTAGACTCCCACAATTGTGGTACTATACCTATTAAATTGTTCCCAGGAACCTCTTGTACTTTAACACCCTCTAACATTCCCTTTTCAAAACCAAATGTCTTTGAAATTTTTGTTGCTGTTTTAGGCAGTTTTCACAATCTGACTCTGGCTCAGTCTGCCAAAGTTCTTCACTCCCGATAGAAATTCTCCATAGCTAAGAAGAATGCTGTGTTTTCACAAACTGCTTCATATATTTAGATCACCCTTCTGAGGTGCCTGAGAAGCTGATCCAGGAACGATTTCGGAAGCTTAATCTCTTCCCTGAGGCCTTCAGCTCGATCCATTACAAAGGAATAAGGACACAGAATCCCCCAACCGATTTCGCTGGGCTCAGACACACTGTGGAGCAGCAACTAGAAAACAATACCACACGCTCCCCTCGGCCTCCTGGTGTTATCTACAAAGCGCTCAAAGTAAGTTCAAAATTCTGAATTGTTGTTCTAAAAAATGATCTTGGATTATATAGATGGGTTTAAAAAAATCTAAGGCTGGAGTGGATAACTGTGATTCTTCATATGTCTTGTGGACTGGCGTTATCATAGTTCTTCGCCATTGGAAAAACATCTGGATGGGCTCAGTTGCCTTCTGCTGTCTGCTTGCTGTAGACTGGAAGTTGATGGCTTCCTGACTACTACTTTGAATAGGGCTAATTTGTTTAATCCAAAGCCATAGCTGTGTTAGTCTGGAATATCAGTGTGCAAGGGGATCTTGTGGAACTTTTCAAACTGAGTGGAAGATGTTGGTAGCATAAGCTTTTGCTTAAGTCTTCATCAGATGCCATCAGGTGGGAATACATCCCTCCACATTTGCAGTTTTGACTTCGTGGATTTAATTATTACCGGATGTTATTAAAATGTACTTTCTAGGAATCTCTAGGTCTTCTGGTACAGTTTCCTTTGATCCTGCCTGAGAACCTAAAGATTTCTACATCCTCTAGTTCAATTTTATGATAATCTTCCAGCTATATTCAACCATAGGGTCATGCTGGAAGATGTAGAAATTCCTACAGAGGTGTTCTTTCATCTTTAAAAAACCCCCAAACAATTCCTTTATTTGTGGTTTTTTCACTTTCATTGGGATCCTGTGCCCCTAACCTCAGCAAATAGAGAGTTGAATGTAATGTTTGGATGATACAAACTGTGTATGTCATTGCTGTGTTAGGGTGCTTCTGCTTATTCTGCTGAATGGAGCTATGAATGTCTGGTCCAAGCTCCCACCCTGATAGTACTACTGGTTTCATGACAATTGTTTTTATTTCTAGACCACTCTCTCTCCCCAAAGGAGACTCAGATTCAGGGCTGTTTACATACATATAAAAAGGCAAACATTCAATGCCACAATTTAATATCATACAACATTAGAAATGCAAAATGGACAGTAATAAACTAATTACCATAAAATAATTAAGGTTAAAGTAATATAAAATACAGCTACTTAAATAAAACATAATTACACTCATTGAACATAATTGCACAAGAAACATATACCCTAGACAATTAGACAATTAAAATGTAAACAGTGCCTGACCATAGTTGAACATTAATATAGACCATAGCAGCCATAAAGTGCTAATTAAATTGTGCTAGTCCTCCTCCTCTATGTACGCTAAAGTGCATAGGTGTGTTTTCTGAAGTTTTCTGAGGGAGAGGAGGGTGGAGGCCATTTTTATTTCTTTAGGAAGGGAGTTCCAGAGGTGGGGAGTGATCACAGAGAAGGCTCCCTGCTTGTTCCCGCCAGCCACACTTGTGACGGGGGTGGGACCGAGAGTAAGGCCTCCTCTGCTGATCACAGTGCGTGTAGTGGTCTATATAGGGAGATGTGGTTAGACAAATATCCTGGACATGAACCATTTAGGGTTTTATAGGTAACGACCAGCACTTTGTATATAGCCCAGAAGCAGACAGGCAGCCAGTGAACATGGGAGCCATTCTCTCCCTTTATGGAGCCCCAGTTATTAACCTGACTGTCGATCTTTGGACTACCTGTAGTTTCCAAACTATCTTCATAGGCAGACCCACGTAGAGAGCTTTGCAGTAGTCCATACAGGATATAACTAAGACCTAGACTACTGTGGCCAAATCAGGCATCTCAAGGTGTGGGCGTAGCTGACACACAAGTTAAACTCTGCGAAAGTGCTCCTGGCCACTGCCTACACCTGGGGTCCCAGGGTCAGCAATTAGTCCAGGATCACCCCCAGACTGCAAACCTGAGGGAATGTGACCCCATCCAGCACAGGGTTGCAACCCAATGCGTTGTTTAAGAGACTATAGGAAGGGAATTACAGTATGTCCACTTCCTCTTTATGATCTCCCCAGCAGAGCAGCATCTAGTCAGCCTGAACTTAGGGAAGAACAGCAAGTCTAAAACTTGCACTGAAGTCTGAGTTTCAGTTATGACAATCCGATTGCCTGGTTTCTATTAGATAAAAACAAACAAAAACAGACTAGAGTAAACTTTGAACTGGGTGTGCAAAGAGTACTTTTCAGGTTGAGGTAACTCAGCCTTCTTTGCTCTCTGCCTCAGGAAATCTTTGTTTTATCGCTTTTGCAAGGCAAATACTTGGCCTCTGAGGCTGGGAGTACGTACTGAGTATTCATGCTCTATACATGCATAAGCAAGACTCTGAGGTCTTGTAGTACAATGGCAAGGTCCATATTGTTGCCAGGGTAACTGAATGTCAGGACACGGTCTCCGGGCAACAGCCCATTCTCTGACTTGCCTTGATTTCCCTGAGTTTCCTTAAACAGGAAGATGGTTTTTTGTCAGTAAACAGCAAATATGTGACATCTAAAAGTCAAGAGCACAGCTCTTCAAGGGACTGTGTTATGAGTATGAATAGCCCCTGGGGAAGATGTATGAACAAAGTTCTGTGCATTTTACAATGAGAGTAAGTTTTTTGTAGGAAATTTTCTTTCCTTTTTTACTTATTCCCTTGTGTTTTGTTTTCGTATTTAACCCAAGTGGCATTACCCATAGAAGACAATACAATACTAGATGGGTTTACTCGGAAATAAGTCCTATTGGTTTCAGTGGGCCTATGTCTAGATAAATATACATGAGATTGCAATTGAATTATTTTCAGTAACCCCCTCCAGCAAATATTTTAAAAGATTTTTTACAAAATCAGTTTGACATATCAATGTTACATTAGCTTATGCTATTAATGTTCATTTCCTATTCATGAAATTATTTATGGATGATGGAGTGCAAAATATGCACATTTTAATCATACAATAAGTGATATTTTTCAAGGATAAGCATTTGCTCTTTCTTTATCTGTGGTTGTTCTTTTCTGAACCAAGGACATATTATGTGGTTTTATAATAACATGGCAGGGAGAAGTCTGAAGTGCTGCTTTTTATTGACCAAACATTGACACATTCAAAGTTTCCAGGGTGGTTTCTACCCTCTTGTACTGTGTCATTTCTGACTTATAGTGACCCCGCCACGGGATTTTCTTGGCAAGATTAATTCACAGGCAATTAGTCATTGTGTTCCTTTGAGGCAGGGAGAATGTGACTTATCCAAGGTTACCCAGTGGATTTGAACTCTGCTCTCCCGAGATGTAGCCCAGTGCTCAACCACAATGGCTCTCCATTCCATCCTCACACCTGTGCATTCTGTGTTTATCCTACATGAAATTTTGTTACAATTTATATTGTTGTTGTTGTTGTTGTTGTTGTCTCAGATTATTTTTCACTCACCTTCTGCCCAGTCAATGATGGTGGAGTGGGATGGGTACCCTAGAAACGATCACAAGGATAAATACAGAATGACGGTATCCACTGCTGTCTGTATCCAGTCCAGAGATAATGAAAAAGACTCATAGGAGGGGAAGGATTTCCCCCTTATTTCCCAGATATCTGGCTAAAAGGGCAGAAAGTGTGCCAACAGCTAGTGAAGTATCTGGGATGTCTACTTTTTATGGAGGCCTTGTGTAGGTGGAGTCAACCCCTTCCTTCCCCCTTTACCTCGTATCAGTACTCCTTGAGGAAAAACTCGGTGTGTATTTGCTGTACGACTAGCCCCTTTCTCTGCTCTCCCTCATTCACAATGTATATACAAATACAAAATATTTCAAAATATAGAAAAAATCCAAAACATGAAATATTTCTCACCTCAAGCATTTTGGATAAGGGAAACTGCATTCCAAACCATGTGTTGCAACATTTTAGTGTGTCAGCTGCAGTGTGTAGGTGTGCATATGAATGTAATGAAAAACCTCTTGAGTTTATGTACATAAGCAATAAATCATTTATTTTTATTTTTTAAAATATAAATGAAAGGTTTTCATGTTCCCATGCATTTCATTATTACAATTTGTGTGTGTCCATTTAACCTACGGTTGGCTACTAAAACTGAATTATTGTGTCACAAAATGTTGCATGTCTAAAAAGTGTACCACCAACATGAAATGTTTGGAAAGATGTACTGTATATCTGTGAAGCTGTTGTTGATTTTGTGTTCTTCCAGGACAACGTTCACTAGTAGTTTCTCTCTCGCTATTCTGCAGGCATTGAGTGATCGATTCTGTGGGGAGATCCCAGATGATCAGATGGCACACAGCTCCTTTTTTCCAGACGAATATTTTACCTGTTCTTCTGTTTGTCTCAGCTGTGGGTAGGTAGATGGGAAGACCTCCCTTTGAATATGCTCTGTGGTGCAAGAATACATATTGCAAAGCACTGTCTTTGTGGTAGTGTCCCAAGCTCTTCTTTATAGTCCAGCAATGCACCCCAGAATTCTTTTTATTTTTAAAGATTGTCATTGTTGCTTCCTGTTCTGCTTTAGAGCAAACCATTAAAAAACTCTATAGGCATTTTAGTCCCTTTTAGTTCAACATCATGGTCAATATATTAATTAAAGTGAATTAGAGGATGTTTAAGATTATATAATTATAACCTTAAGGTTATAAATAAAAAATTAATAAATGTGAATGGGGTTTTTTATTTCTTAATAAGTAGAGGGATAATTTTAATGAATATAACATTATTTAATGAATAATGCCTTTTTGATTTTCAAATAATCTTTAATTTATTTTACAAATGTGTAGCTGATTTTATGTATTTTAACTGAATTATTCTTTTTAAAAAATAAGTGTGGCCCCTGGTGCTATGGCAGAATAATTACATAGGCGTAATTTATTTTGATGGCATTTTAAAAAGATTTTTTTCCCCTATGATGAATTTAATGCAATTTATTTTTGCTTATTTGTAGTTGCATTTCATGTAATGAAAGCTTGTGCCAAAAGTACTTTCCAGTTTTGGTGCAACCCTAGTAGAAACTCACTCTGTGTTGTTGTAGGTTTTTCGGGCTGTATGGCCATGTTCTAGAAGCATTTTCTCCTGATGTTTTGCCTGCATCTGTGGCAAGCATCCTCTGAGGATGCTTGCCGCAGATGCAGGTGAAATGTCAGGAGAGAATGCTCCTCGAACATGGCCATACAACCCGAAAAACCTACACAACCCAGTGATTTCGCCAATGAAACTCTTTGACAATACAACTCACTATGTGTAATAAGTATTTGAAAGTTTAATCTTGGTGGAAGCCTGTCTGCCTCTAAACATCCCTCTGCTTTATTTTGAAACTCTAGGTGTGGGTGTAAAAACAGCATGAACCATGCAAAAGAAGGGGTGCCTCATGAAGCTAAGAATCGGTGTAGATATACTCATCAGTACGATAACCGAGTATTTACATGCAAGGTGAATGGAACAAATGAAACAAAATTTAGGGGTGAAGGAGAAGAGTTCCTGCGCCTATCCCAGGGGCATACAGTGTAGAATTAATGCAATTTGACACCACACCTTGGGGTGCATCTATACTGTAGAATTAACGCAGTTTGGCACCTCTTTAACTGCCATGGGTCAATGTTATGGAATCCTGGGAGGTGGAGCTTTGCAAGAACTTTAGCCTTCTCTGCCAGAATTCCTAACCTAAGTACAAATCCTAGGAATCCCTAGCACTCTTTGACAGCAAAGACTAAAGACCTTATAAAACTGCAACTCCCAAGATTGAACCATGGCAGTTAAAGTGGTGTCAAACTGCGTTAATTCTACAGTATAGATGCACCCCAAGTTGTAATCATACCAGTTGTTTATTATGGTGAATACTTGGCAACCTGTGTTGGAGAACTGACTGTATCTCGTATACGAGGCCATCTCATTAATCATAATGCCTAAAGATCCCATTGGAAATTAGCAGTATATGAACACAGTATTATTTGTTGAGAAGAAACATCACATCTCGTCCATCCACTTCTTGCCGTTCCTTTCGTTTGCATTCTGGGTTATGCAATCGAATATTTTTCCTGGATTCACTTGCAGTTCTTCCTCAGATGAGGTTTAAGGGGAGACCAGAAACAACTAGAGTGTAATGGAGGGCTTAAAACAACAACAACTATTAGCAATTTGAGGGGATCTTGGGAGCACATGGAAGCTGGGCAGGAACTAAAGTAGACCTGGGTGCACTCACCTCTTTCCCCCTGTGAAACATCCCACACATTTTTGCAGGCAAGAATAATAGCTTTGTTGAGCCTTTGCTGTTCACTCTGATTGGTGTCACACATTGTACTGCTTTGAAAGCACTGTAATTTGTTTTAGCCTGTTGAAGAACAGTAAGGCAGAGATTGTGCCGATGCACTAGGACAGCTATTTCCAGGGCTCTTCAGTGGTGGCAGAAGTCGAAATCTGGCAGCTCTGAGAATTTTATTTCTCCACTGCTTTGCTTTTTTCACATCATCCATAATTTTTTGTTGCCCCCTGGCACTGCCAAGCTATTGTACTTAAACCACTGCAATGTACCAAGAAGACCCCTATGTAAATTCTTAAACCTCAGTCAATTGCTAATCTCAGCAAGAGTTGCTTTTGTCCCAGTTCAATTTACAAAGGTGCTGACTTACAATTCGGCATTTAATTTGATGAGTCTACTATAGTTGGAATTAGCAGTTGGGTTTAGGCCTCAGTTTTAATGTCTCCTTTGGCACTGTGGGCAGGCATGTAGCCAGGGGGGGGGCTCGGGGGGCTTCAGCCCCCCCCGAAATTTTCATGGTGGTTCGCGAAAAGGCCTTATTGGTGCATTATTTAAACTGTTATGTTTATTCATATCATGATCTGATCACCATACTCAATATATCCCATATGCATGGGGGTATTGGGGTAATGATACAAAAGGTTTGCTAGGCTAGACCCTCTTTCACTCAGACTCAGCCCCCCCCCCGAAACTCAGCCCCCCCGAAACCCCCCCTGAAAAAAAATTTAGCCCCCCCCGAAACGAAATCCTGGCTACGGGCCTGACTGTGGGTCACATTTGTGGGGGGGAAATGCACAGAACTTTTCACATACATGTGAAACTGACACTTTAGGCTTGGAGAAGACATACGGTATTTTAAACTGAACTCTTGTGTTCCAGGCATGTTATGAACGTGGGAATGAAGTCAGGGTGGTGCCCAAAACATCTGCTTCTACTGATTCCCCTTGGATGGGACTTGCCAAGTATGCCTGGTCAGGGTATGTACACAAGCCTTTTATCCCTTCCCTGGCTTCTGTTCTTCTCACGTGGCACATGCTGGAGTGACCGGCTCTTTTCCTTCCCTGATTTATAGGTATGTGATTGAATGCCCCAACTGTGGCGTTGTGTACCGTAGCCGGCAGTACTGGTTTGGGAATCAAGATCCTGTGGACACAGTTGTGAGGACGGAAATAGTGCATGTCTGGCCAGGAGTAAGTTTATTGCATGGAGTTGTCTCCTCATCTTTTAAAGAAAAAGGGAACTTATTAGACTATTGAAGTGATAGGTCTTCTGGCATATATCGTATATATTCGAGTATAAGCTAACCCAAATATAAGCCGAGCCACTTAATTTTACCACAAAAAACTGGAAAAACGGATTGACTCGAGTATAAGCCAAAGGTGAGAAATTCAGCAGCTACTGGTAATTTCAAAATGAAACTAGATACAAATAAAATCACATTAATTGAGGCATCAGTAGGTTAAATGTTTTTGAATATTTATATAAAATTTTAATTTTATATAAATATTCCAAATGTAAACTGCCTCGAGTCACCTCCGGGTTGTATAGTAAATAAATAAATAAATAAATAAATAATTGAAGATAAGACTGCCTTAACCTCCTTCAATGTATATTTATGCTTTTGTTGTCAGCCGCCCTGAGTCCCTCTGCGGAGGTCGATATAGGACGGAATATAAATGTCTGAAATAAATAAATAATAAATGTGCTTATGTATCCTTCGAATAATAATAAAGACAGTAAAATAATAAATGTCATCATAATAATAATAGAGTGAAATAATAATAATAAACTTTATTTATACCCCAATAATTAAGTATAAATTAAATATAAATTAAATGTAATAATAACAATCATAAATAGAGTAAAATAATAAACATAATTATAACAATTATAAAATAAAATAATAAATGTAATAATAATAATAAAATAAAATGATAAATATAATAATAATAATAATAATAATAATAATAATAATTAGAGTAAAATAATAAATCTAATAATAATAATAATGACAGAGTAAAATAATTAAATAACCTTGAGTACAAGCTGAGGGAGACTTTTTCAACCTAAAACAAGGGTTGAAAAACTATACCTGAGTATATACAGTAACCCCATCCCACGATCTGCCAGAGAGAATCAGCAAGAGAGACATTTATACATGTCTGGATGTTTATCTAATGACGGTGCCAAATTTGCTGTTGTGTTTCAAGATAGGGATGCACAATTGTAAAAGAGACAGGCCATTACCCCTCCAGTGCCTCCTCAAGAGCTTTCCTGAGGAGCCACTTGTGGAGAGAAAAAGCAGGGATATAAATGATGATGATGATGATGATGATGATGATGATGATGATGATGATGATTCACAGCCTCTTTCGGAGTGACTGAAAATGATGCAGCATCATTTCTTGATGTCAGATATAGCACATGGGATTCTTTTGCTTTGGAACATGTTTCTGTGGCAGTTTGACTGGCCATAATATTTTGGGGCTATTTTTTCAACATTTAAAAAATTTGGACCTCTGAAGCTTTGAAGGCTGCAAAGTGAGCCACCAAGGGTGTCATGCAGCCCACAGGTCACACTTTCTCCACAGTTGAAGACCTACCTGTTCAAGCAAGCTTGTGATGAATGAATTCAATTGCTAATGACAGCAAGGTTGATTTGCACTGAGCTTAGCGAAATATACTATTTAATTGATGAGTCTCCACAATAATTGTAATTGGTTTTAAATGTTTTTAATGCTTAATATTTATTTATATCGTATTTCTGGATGTTATTATGCTTTGTGTGCTTTTTGTATTGGAGTTTATGTTAAATGTGCTTTGATTTGTATTGTATTATATTGTGAGCTGCTTTGGGTCCCATTAGGGAGAAAAATGGAATATAAATACAGATTTATTATTATTAAGAAGCAAATCTTTGCTGTCAAGCTGCATTGTGATATTTATTGTAATGTTCTCTATATGTCTGTATTGAGAGCCAGTCCCTGTGTTTATGTACATGATTCCAGGGCAAACATTGACAGAAAGGGTTCTTCCACATCTCTTCTAAGAACTCACACAGAACTTAGAACAGTTACATGCTTGGACTACAACTCCTGGAATTCCCCTCTCCAAAAAGGGCTGTTGGATTCTGGAAGGTGTGATCTAAAAGAGTAACTTTTCTAAACTTTGGTTAAAAATGCTCCTCAGGAGGTAGCAAGAAAATGTTGCAATATGATCAATCATGGCAGTCCACTACAGTTGCACTAATGAATTCTCTTCTCTGAATAAAGAGTTCATTCCTTGGTTATATTTGATTGAGTGAAGCATGTCATTATCCAGGCCAACTTGAAACATCATTTCATTTTCTTCTTTCGTTGCAGACGGATTGCAGTCTGAAGGACAACAACAATGCTGCTCAACGCCTTATAGATGGAATGAATTTCATGGCACAGTCAGTATCTGAATTGAGTTTGGGACCCACAAAAGCTGTGACCTCTTGGCTGACTGATCAGATCGCTCCAGCTTACTGGAAGCCCAACTCTATGATTCTGGTAACTAATGGACACCATACTTGCATGGTGGTGGGAAATCCTTGTTCCTTCCACTTGTTCTTCGCCAAAGAGATGTAGTGGTGATTCATTGTTTGACGAAGTAGATCTTTTTTATTTTAGATTAAAACAAAGAATTTCACACTTTGATGCAATTAAGCACACCACTTGTGCAAACGAGTGACTTCCAAGCAGCACAATCAGGAGACACCTCAGATGGGAAACTAAATACTGTCTTCTGTATGGAGGCTTTCATTCTCTTTCTCCCTAATTGCACACAAAAAAGAAAGACCAGGCAGGGGTAGTAGTCCCCATAAATGAAGCCTTATTTAATTCTACTTCAAAGATGAGACAGTTCGACCACACCTTTTCTGCCCATGACTGGCTGCGCTATTTGGCATATCCTCTACTTTGCTACCAGATTGTTTCTCACCTCATTTCTGGAGGAAATAGTCTCCAGGATAGAGCTGTGAGAAGCCAGTTTGGTGTAGTGGTTTCAATTAGGACTCTTGGAAATCTAAGTTTGAACCCCTATTCAGCTTGGTATTGCACTTGGTTACCTTTGGTAAATCATACTCTCTGAGCTTTACAGGAAGGCTGTAGCCAGCCTCTGCAAAATCTCTATGGTCTCCTCAGTTGAGAGTTGACCTGAAGGCATGTAACAACAACAGAGCTCCAACTTCCACTCTGAATTCTGGCCAAATTTGTGTCCCTACTCTCCCTCCTTGCTACCCAGAGAAAGAAGGAAGGAGAAAAAGAACAGGATTCCTGGCAGTTATTGCTTTTCTCTGGCAGGCATTGGTGATTGTCTATATTTGCTGCCTCTCAGAGCCAACAGCTGGACTACAGATGCCTCAGATACAGCTGCTGATGTGATTAAGTGTAGCAAGGACAACTCAGGCATCCGTAATGTTTAGCTCTGTGCCCTGGTGGTGCATTCAGTTAAACTGCTGAGCTGCTGAACTTGCTGACCAAAAGATCAGTGGATTGAATCTGGGGAGTGGGGTGAGCTCCCACTGCTAGCCCCAGCTTCTGCCAACTTAACAGTTCAAAAACATGCAAATATTAGCAGATCAATAGGTACCACTTCTGTGGGAAGGTAACGGCGTTCCATGCAATCATGCCAGCCAATTACCTTAGAGGTGTCTGTGGACAACGCTGGCTCTTTGGCTTAGAAATGGAGATGAGCACCACCTCACAGAGTCAGACACAACTAGACTAATGTCATTACCTAGAGCTGTTGCAAATGCTAAGCAGCCCTTGACAGCTGCCTGGATGCTCCTGGTAGGTAGCAAGGCCAACCTTACTGGTAGACCGAGAGTCAGTCACTTGCCTCAGGCAAATGATTTGGAGTCATGAAAGAGCAATATATCGTTTGTTATCATTGTTATTTTAACTGTCAGAGTAGAGTAAACATGTTTATATCAACTTGTGCAGATATATACTGCCTACCAGCCTGAGATGTCAAAATAACCTGACTGATCTTTTATGGCAGCAGATGGAATTTTCTTTTCTGCCTTTGTCAGAAAGTTATCTATCATAGGACTGTTCCAGGAATTTGTGGTCCTTTTCACGCTACACTATTATACAACTGTTGTCTTCACCATGGCTATATCCTATGGAGTCATGGGGTTTGTAATTTTGTGGAGCCTTCAAGCACTTTGATTGCGATTTCTAAGAACTCCTACCTAAAAATGAAAGACTCAGGGTTCCATAGGATTTCCTCACAGCAGTTAAAGTTAAATCACAGCAGTTAAAGTGAAATATAACAATATGATTGTGTGCTATGAATGGGATGTAGGTTTCAGGAATTTTGAGGAGTGCACAATTTTTGTTTAGGGAAGGATATTTATTCACACTGACACTCCAAAAACATTGAAAACTGCTTTTTCCTTCAAATTCCTCTCCATTCTCTTTTGTTCTTCCATCTAAACTAAACAGAAGGTGAGTTCAGGTTTGTTTGTTTTCTCCCCTCTTCTCTTGTTCAGAATTGCAGGAAATGTGGCATATCCTTTAAGGATAATGATACCAAACACCACTGCCGGGCATGTGGAGAAGGATTTTGCGATGGTTGTTCGTCCAAGACCCGTCCTGTCCCAGAGCGTGGCTGGGGGCCCACCCCTGTGCGAGTGTGCGACAGCTGCTATGACAGCAGGGGTTTTCAGTTAGGTAATCCTGACCTGACTGTACTAGGTGTGTGATTCAAGGAGCGGAAACTTACTTATCAATTCTTTTTAAAGAAAGATGTTGTTGCTTTAAATCTGTGTCACTGCTGTTTGAGAAGTGTGTAATGTTAAACAAAATGTTTGAATCCTGTGTTCATCAGAGCTTAGGAGGACACATTTAAAAACTTCAGTTCCCCAGAAAACCCCAGGTAGCACATAGTAAACTCTGGATCAGATCTCTCACCTTGTTTTTTAAAGCACCCATGTGAGTCCATCAGTGAAAATCTTTAACCATTCACATTTTTCACCTTCACCCTGGTCAAGTGGTTCCCAACTTTTTTTTGACCAGGACCACTTGACTAGGGACCACTCTCCAACATTAGTACCAAAAGGGTTACAAATCGGTTTTGGTCAACTTTAGATTCAGTTTGGTTATTTGGGATGCTGATTCAGGATATTGCATTGAATAGACCACACCAGCTCTAGTCTCTGATACACAAGATATGCCATCCAGTAGCCGCCATCTTCTCGCCCACAGAAAATCATATTTAATAATCTGCATAGAAGCAATGGTTACGTTGTGCCATGAAACCCACTCTTGAAACGAGTGCATAAATTCCCTTTTTCTCCTGCAATAGTAGTAATCTTTCATGGGTAGTCAATGTCTCCCCTCCCAACATCTCCGTTGCTTCGGCACAATAAGAGGGTTTCACAAGACCAGTTCCCCTCGTGGTTGTTTTGACGCAACAGTGTAGTAATGGACCATATTTTCGTTCTTGGGGACCACTGGTGGTCCACGGACCACAAGTTGGGAACCACAGATCTAAATGGATCCTCACATTGTTTATCCCAAGGATAAAGGATCCACTTGGGGTCCCATGACTACTTTAAACAGAAAGATCTGGCCATCTGACATCTAATCTTGTTTGGCCTATGAGGACCACACCTAGATCTAAGTGTGGTCCTCATACTACAGTCATATATTGGGGAAAATACCATGCAGCAGAATAACACCATTGCAACACCATGGAGTACAAGAAAAGTTTATTACTAAATTAGTTTACAGACTTTTTCACACATTTAGAATACACATCTTCCAGGAAAAAAGAACAGTTGGGCATATAAATTAAGTAATCAATATTCAGATTGAATTCCTCCTCCATTTTAATGTAGAATACATGAATGTATTCAAAGCTCTAAGAAAAGATTTTAATCAAACATAATAGAGCAGCATTATGTAAATGTCTTGTTATCTTGTTTTAATTAAGGGATGGGGAACATTTCAGATATTTTGGCTACCATTTGCTCAGCCCTTTACTATTGGCCATGGTATGCAGCACCAATGGGAATTATAGACCAACACATCTGGAAGTTCACAAATTCCTTGTCCCTCCTTTAGTTCCCTATTTCGATGTCCCCAGATGTGATGGGTCCAATAATCCCACAACCAACATTGCCAGCGTTCAGGGATTTTAAGAGCAGTAGTATTTGGCTTTTTACTTCTTGGGAGGAGAGCAATGTCCAGTCTCGATAAAATAGTAAAGAGCAGAGACATCAGACTGGCAACAAAGATCCGCCTAGTCAAAGCCATGGTATTCCCTGTAGTCACCTACGGATGTGAGAGCTGGACCTTAGGGAAGGCTGAGCGAAGGAAGATCGATGCTTTTGAGCTGTGGTGCTGGAGGAAAGTGCTGAGAGTGCCTTGGACTGCGAGAAGATCCAACCAGTCCATCCTCCAGGAAATAAAGCCCGACTGCTCACTGGAGGGAAAGATACTAGAGACAAAGTTGAAGTACTTTGGCCACATCATGAGGAGACAGGAAAGCCTAGAGAAGACAATTATGCTGGGGAAAGTGGAAGGCAAAAGGAAGAGGGGCCGACCAAGGGCAAGATGGATGGATGGCATCCTTGAAGTGACTGGACTGACCTTGAAGGAGCTGGGGGTGGTGACGGCCGACAGGGAGCTCTGGCGTGGGCTGGTCCATGAGGTCACGAAGAGTCGGAGACGACTGAACGAATGAACAACAACAGTATTTGGAGGGCACATGTGCAGGGGAGATGTACGTATATGTCTTCCACTCTCCCTTCCAGAAGAACTCCGCTTACTCCTATGGCTACTCCCCCCACCCACTCCATGGCTATTTAGTGGCTGATTGAGAGCATACAACATCAGAGAGAGATATATAAAAGTGATGTCATCCTTCAGGACCTCTGGAGGACAGAGGAGATCTTGAAGCATGCCTTGGTTGTTCTGCATCTGACTATCAGGACACATCCAGATTCTTTTCAAGTGCCCTTTCAACTCTTTATGGGCCACTAAATAGCCATGGAGGTGCTACAAGAGGAAGAAGAGTCCTGAGCACATTTTTGGTCAATGCATAGGGAAGCTAATGAAATCCCAGAGGACAAAGGTCCTCAAAGTCTCAAAGGATGATATACAGTTGTATATGTCATGAACAGAACGCCAGCCACAGAAGGGGAAGTCTACTATATCTCAGTTGATAGCCTTGCCATGGCTGTTACAGTTACATAACACGTGGGCTTAGTGTGAGCAAAACAAATGCCAAGGCCCATCAGGAATTATGGAGTCAATTGTCTCCCTCCACCCCATTTTCAAACTTTTGGAACATGTGATGCTTTTCTGTTAAGTGCTGAGTGAACTGGAGCAGCCTCTACCCTTACTGACCATAATGCTTCAGTCCCGTGTTCATTTGGTGCTTTTCCATAATAAGCTGTTGCTTCCCTGATATGTTTGTGGGATGAGGAAGAGGCCATGGACAGGCATGGGGAGAATTGGGTGGGGCACAGTCTGTCACTCGTAACAAAAGTGTGGAGCAAACCTAATTCAGGTGCTGCTATGTGGATGTGGTGGAGGGGTGAATGCAATGTACAGTTTCCCAGTCTCTCCCCACCCCCATGATGTCTAATGTTGGTCTTGATAATATTGGATTTTGGAAGTTGGTGCTGTAGCTAACCCTGTATATAATTCAGTATGACAGAAGGGATAATAGAAATTGTTTATTCAACTGGGGGTAATTAAGTGTTGACCAACTGCTATGATTTGCAGCAAATATTGGGTTCCATTTGACTGAAATTTTAGTAGTAGGAATGTGAAACTGCACTTGTTACATTGTGAGAGCATGTACCAGGCTTCATTTAAGAGATGTGTTTGGGGTTTTTTTTTGGGGGGGGGGGGGGAGCGGTGGTATCTAGCATGTGGTCCATTTGCACTGAGCTGATTGGCTTTCTTCTGTGTGACAACTCTTTCTTTTAGCTTCAGATTCATGGTTCTAATCAGTCAATCGATAAAAAGAAAAAACTATATCAGTAGAGTAAGGTGACCTCTATCATATCATGCATAAATAGACCAGTAGTTGGGGGAAAAAAAGTTAGAGCAATGGAGGCATTACTTTTTGACCTACCCTCGTACAAAGGTCTGGATCTAAATTTATTGAGTTTAATTATTATTATTTACCATT
This sequence comes from Anolis sagrei, assembly GCF_037176765.1. Lineage (NCBI taxonomy): Eukaryota > Metazoa > Chordata > Lepidosauria > Squamata > Anolidae > Anolis > Anolis sagrei. The sequence continues at coordinate 285,920,465 of NC_090021.1, read as the reverse complement.
TATGTACAATTGATTTTTAATCAATCTTCCCTAAGCATAATGGGTTGTTTTTAACAAATTATTATTGTTTTTATTTCATTGTACATTCTTTGGAAGCTCAAACAGACAGAAAAATGATAAATAAATACTTCAGTGAAGAAATAAACCTGAATGCAACCCATAGTACCTTAACTTGGGATGAATAAGCCTCTAACGTAGCTTTAGGAGATGGATCATATGACTATACTGCAAAATGAACAATCTGCTGTACAGTATATGAAAACATCTCATTTTTGTAAGGAATTGCCCAAAAGTGATAATTTTAGCCCTCTCTTGTCTCTCAGTTAATCTCTCTTTGTCTATTCCTGGCTTGAAAAACTTGAATCGTCACATTACAGATGTCACTCATAGGATAGAAAACCCAACAAGTTTCTCTTATTTGCAGTCTCCTTAGATTATATCATCCGTACTTGGTGTCATTTGAAAGTCATCCACATTTCCTAAAGGACAAACAAGAGAGATGGGTAGTCAGTTATTTGACTACTGATTAAAGGATTTTGTTTACAAAGACAGCCAGTAAGTTGTGTAAGTTGCCTTTGATCTTGAGCCCCAATGCCTGTCTTGCAGATGTGCCTGAGGCTCCAACAGACGAAGAAGGTGGAACAGTGATAGCCAGGAAGGTTGGTGAAGCCGTACAGAACACTCTGGGGGCTGTTGTAACTGCCATTGACATCCCATTGGGTAAGTGTTGTTGAGTTGATTTAGAAATTATTTTGCTTTTTTAAGCTAAAAGGCTATAGAGGTGGGTTTTTAAGAAGTAGCATGATGAGAAAATAAAAGGAACCTGGTATTTTGGAGGACATTTGGTATTTCTTCCTAGTTGTAATTGATGAATCAACTGAGAGAAACACTGAGATTTTGATTCTGCTTTGCACACAGCTGTGGGATTATGGGAACCATGTCTGTGTGATGGCAAGATGTACAGTAAAGCCCCCCCCCCCCATATCCACAGGGAATACATTCCTGGCTGGACTGTGGTTACCTGTAACTGCGGAAACGATAGAAACACATTCAATTACCTGGTGTTTGATCCCAGCAAACCATAGAGTTGCTCTGGAAGATCTAGAAATTAATTTCTTGGAGTTTGCTAGTTCCTCCAAAACAACTCTGTGGTAACTACATACCTAGCAAATCCATAGAGTGGCCTTTTCTCCCTGGGTGTGTATAAATGAAATCACAGGTATGGGTTTGCAGTTATGGGGGTCTTACTGTATGTGGATACAGCAGCCATGTGGGCAGGAACGATTGTAGGAATCTTTCCCACCAAATCACCCTGAAAGGATACCAGCTGGATCAGACAGACAACCCCTTATTATTGAGTCTATTTGTGACCAGGCTTGTGATCTACACAACTATTGTAGTCCTGTGAGGTTGTACAGCATCAAAACTTAAAAATAATGTTTTTACCACAACATAAAGCATGAGAAACCTGGGAACCTGGAAAGCACTATGGGCGCACAGATTTCTTTCACAAAGCTGCAGTTCTGTGTGAAGGAGGAAAAATGTTCATGTGTCTTTAACTGAAGATACGACAACAGCTTCTCTAATATTTGGTCCTTCCCAAAGGAATTTTAGTTTTCCTGACAGTACTCACTCTTGTTCTTACTCCATTATGAAGCAGATCAGAAAAACAGAGAGGTAATAGGACATCCCACCCAGATTGCATGTTTTGTGATTTTTGAAAGAGAAAACCTGAAGGAATAATAATAATAACAACAACAACTTTATTTCTAACCCACCCTGTCTCCCCAAGGGGACTCTAGTTGGGCTCTAGCTCAAAGACTGAGATGTACAACTCCCATATTCACTGCTTTTGGTGGGAGAAGACACAGGATGTAGATCTCTTTTGAGTTTCTGAATTGAGATTTTTTTATTTACATATATTACCAATTTACAGTGTAAACATTATATAAAACAATGAAGATTTTAACATAACCCTCATTTCCATTGATAGTTTATCATTTAAGGTTATGTTCCATACCTCCCCATATCATGTTTCCAACGTGAGATTGGTTGCTATCTTCCAATTTGTTGCAATGATAAGTCTTGCCACTGTGAATAAAATAATCACCAGTTCTCTCTCCCCCCCCCCCCCTTTCTAAGTTCAGCTTTGTGGCATCCATTAGTAATGGTAACCTAGCATTTGGGGCAATGTTTAATCCTATAATGTTACCTGTTTCCATAAATATGTATGAAGATTTCATGAGGGTCACTGGTGGGGTGGAAGTTGAAGACCCAGGCTTTTGAAGTGGTAGAAGTGAAGGATTCCCACAGGTACAGCACTAGCATAAAATCACTTGCAATACCTCTTATCCCTGGGACTGGTTTCACCACTATATGCTATATTCTAAAGCAGGGCTTCTTAACCTTTTTTGACTTGCAACCCCTTTTTATCCTAGAAATTTTCATGTGACCCCAGTATATAAAGGATGGAGTGGAGAGAAGGAAAGGCAGAGAGGAAAAGACACCCCAGCATACAGTTACAGCCACCCCATTGGGGGTCCTGACCCATCCTTTAAGAAACCTTGTTTTAAAGCACAATCAGGGAAAAGAGAAAGGTTAATAAAGGATGCCTTATAAATGATTAACGTTTTGATTAATCATTTATAAGGCATCCTTTATTAACCTACTACAAGAGGACAGCTACCAGGAATAGGAGGCCTCAAAGATCATGCCCTACTGCTACCAAATTTGCCAAAGCAGTGAAAAAGTGTAAAAGCAATGCCTATGCTACTGAAGAACCTCCTTTACATGTGGGCCTATGCTTCTAAGATGCTTTGGGGAGGACAGTTTTATTTGTAGATGAAGTACACAAGCATTTCTCAACCTGGGGGTCGGGATCTCTGGGGATGGTGCCAGAGGGGTTGCCAAAGACCATAAGGAAACACAATATTTTCTGTTATTCATTGGGGTTCTGTATGGAAAATTTGGCCCAACTACAACTCCCAAATGTCAAGTCTATTTTCTCCAAACTCCACCAGTGTTCACATTTGGGCATATTGAGTATTCGTGCCAAGTTGGGTCTAGATTCATCATTGTTTGAGTCCACAGTGCTCTCTGGATATAAGTGAACTACAACTACAAAACTCAAGGTCAATGCCCACCAAACCCTTCCATTATCTTCCAGGAGTTCTGCATGCCAAGTTTGGTTCAATTCCATCATTGGTGGAGTTTAGAATGCTCTTTGTAGGTTAACTTTAAATCCCAGCAACTACAACTCCCAGATGACAAAATCAACCCCTCCCCCCAACCACACCAGTATTCAAATTTGGCCGTATCAGGTATTTGTGCCAAATTTGGTCCAGCGAATGAAAAGACATACTGCATATCACATATTTACATTTTGATTCATAACATTAGCAAAATTACAGTTATGGAGTAGCAACGAAAATAATTGTATGGTTGGTGTCACCACAACATGAAGAACTGTATTAAGGGGTTGTGGCATTCGGAAGGTCAAGAACCACTGTTTTAAAGAGAAATTAGTATTTTGATGCTTCCACCCCCTGCAAGTTCAGTGATGTGAAATTAGAAATGGGAAGATCACCTTCTCCACAGCCTACATATTTCCTAGAAGAATTCTGTAGATTGGTTACAATCCTTGAGAAAAAAAAATAGAGAGGTTTTTGGAAATCCTGTGATATCAAACTGAGAATGCATTGCAGGTGTTTCTGATACTTTTCAGGTCTTGTGAAGGATGCCGCTAGACCTGCCTACTGGGTTCCCGACCATGAAATCTTAAACTGCCACAACTGCCGTAAGGAATTCAACATCAAGCTGTCAAAGCACCACTGTCGTGCCTGCGGCCAGGGTTTCTGCGATGAGTGTTCCCATGAGCGCAGAACGGTCCCTTCTCGTGGCTGGGATCATCCTGTCAGAGTCTGCTTTAACTGCAATAAAAAGCCTGGTGATCTTTAACCCCATGGACTTTTTCTGGATCCTCCGTAACAGCTTAGCTTCTCAGGGTTAGACCACAAAACAAAACAAAACTTCACTGCTTTTAACTTTTCCTAGTCAGAGTGCATGCTCTTGATCTCTGGCCTCTTTTTCCAAGTGTGGATTTCAGTAAGATTACCGAATGGCAAAGGGCCAAGGCAAGGCCTGCTTTCAAACAGATCCTAACCGTTGACATGCATAGAGAAGCTTGAGAAAGATGAGGAATCCAAAATACAGTGTATTATACCAGTTAAAAGTATGTTATCTCTATATCTCTATAATTTAGTATGCTAAGAATGCACCTGGCATTGATGATTTACAGTTTAACATTAAAGCAAAGCAAAGGTGAGTGGAACTGTTTTTGAAGGGAAATGGGTCAATCACACCACCTCCTGAGTGCCTTGGAATTCCTTTGTGTGGAGCATTTGACAGCTTGCAGCATCACAGGTTTGGAAAGGTTTCGATTCCTGAGTCTGCGGTTTGAAATAACCATTGTTTGTGGTCCCTAGTTTGGATGGGGAATCCTAGGCCTCTCCGTCTGGCCCTTTGAGACACCATTAATAATATTTATTTTTCCCAATTTGTTTTGTTCGATTTGTAGGACTTAATGCAGAGTGAATGAGTTTTCCGAGGGCTGAAACCAGCCAGGGAAGTTAGTAAGAATGTCTTGTCTTTGCTCAGAGTTGCTCTGTATAGGTCCTGATACAGCTAGTGCCACTGTGGGGAAAAGGTACTAGTTTTGAGATCTTAGAATGACGCTGACCGAACCACCCAGGACGTTTAGTGAAAATCAAGGGAAAATACCCAGAGCTGGTCCACTAACAACGATTGAAGCTTCATTTTGGTCTTATGAGGCTTTATTCTATGTGTCCATATTCCCTTGCTTGATTTTCTTGTGGTAGACTTACGTTTTTCCACTGGAAACACTCAAAGAACAGCAGAAGGAATCAGGCAAGCTCCCACACTATGTAGTGTAGTCTTTGCTTAGCATCTTAGTCATTGTAAATTGACTTAGTTAAGTCTAATTCTTAGAGGTGTCTGTGTGAACCACCCTTCAAGCACTCAAATAAACCAAACTGGAAAACATATTACACTGAGGCATTATTCTTTTCAAAAAGCCCTGCACTGAACCACTTTGAAGCATAGATCAAACTACTAAAAGAAATTGTAGCATTAGGCTTTTCTGTAGCTCTTGGCTTCTGTGATAACAAACGGGAAGCTGTCACAAGCTGAAGTGGATTGGAGAACAAATCCCGTCCTCCTTTCAGGTCTTACAAGTATGGCATGTTATCTGGGCACTGTTGTTTCTTCCAACTATGAACTATATATCCTTGTATACCTTGATGATTGAAACCCTTTTTGGACTGTATTATTAAGTGCTATAAAGGACTATTGCTCCTGAACAAGAGTGCTGACTTCTTCTGTGTACCTTCCTGATCATGCCCTGCCACTGGAAGGAAGAGACAAGTTCTGGCTTGCATGCCAAAAGATGAACTGGATTATGTAATACAAAATTCCTGCTATCTGAATTCCATGTGGATTAAGATATATTTTGTAATTAGAAGCTGACAATTTTTTCATGGGATATAGAGGTGGGGGTAAGAGTCCAATTGTAGAGATTTTTCAGCCTAGGTACTGCACTTTGAAGTGTTTTTATTTCTGACTCTGTGGTGAAAAATACAAATGGAATTGTTTGTAGTCCATGCCCTGTGTGGTCTCCCATGCATGTAGCTACTCTTGTCATGTTACTACACATACAGAAACCTTCCCTGACATTCCTTGTATAAAATCTTCATGTGTAAGCTTTGTTTCACTGACTGGTCTGTCTCTCTGTGTATTTTTCTAAAACAACCATGGGACTACCTCATTCTCTGAACACCAGATACACATTTTATAACACAACTCAAAAACCACTCAATGAATTGACACCAAATTTGGACACAATACATCTATCAGGCCAATGAGTGACCATCACTTGTAAAAATACTGGAAAAAAAAAAAACAGTGGAAGGGACTTAAAAAGCCAAAAAAAAAAAAAAGAAAGAAAGAAAGAAAGCAAAAAGTCACTACAGCACATTTGCAAAAATGACTCCCCCAGCAAACAAAACACACACTAGCATATCCACACTCTCTTCCGGAATACAGCTCCCAGCATTCCCTAGACCAGGCCCTTTAGGAGAGGAAGATGATCCAAATGCACTGCTTCCAAGCTGCAAGCTTTCTTCTCATTGAGTTTCTTTGAGAGCATCCCAATCCCTGCATATTTCCAATTTTCTATTCCTGGACTACAACTCCCAGCAATCCTCTAGATATATATATTATATAGAGATAGGTAGTAGATTGATTGATCAGGAGGGCTGCTGGGAGTTGCAGTCCAAGAATAGGTAGAGAAGGAAGAAAAGGGAGAAAGAGGAAGGGAAAGGGGAGGAGGAAGGGAAGAGGAAGAGAAGGAAGGAAGGAGCGAAGGAATGAAAGAAGGGAAGGAGAGAAAGTAGCACAGAACAAGGGATACAGCTATACTTATATAGTATAAAGTTTGGCATCTGCAAAAGCATTGACACTTAATTGTTTCATCGGAAAGGAGAAAAATAGCAGTTATTCTGTAACTGAAAACCAATTTTCGTAATGCATCATTATAACAAGCATGGAGGAGTTAAACTTATAACTTTATAATACTAAGCAACACAATGGAAACTTTTTTTTACTGTGTCAGGAGCAACTTGAGGAACCTCAAGTCACTTCTGGTGTGAGAGAATTGGCAGTCTGGAGAGACGTTGCCCAGGGGACACCCAGATGTGTTACCATCCTGTGGGAGGCTTCTCTCATGTCCTTGCATGGGATGCTGGAGCTAACAGATGGGGGAGCTCACCCTGATCCCTGGATTCAAACCGCTGACCTTCAGGTCAGCCGGCACAAGGCTTTAACCCATTGTGCCACTGTGGCTCCTCTAACACTAGAAGACCATAATGCTCAGGGCCAGCTTTGGGAGTGATCCCCAGGGATAGCACTGAGCAGAATTCGGTGGCTAAATGTATGTCAATAGAGGGAATCCCATGCACAATTTGGCTATAGTTTTGTAGCCAAGGAAGGGAATGTGTTCTGGATTTCCCTTCTCCATCAGCTGAAGTTGTGCACAGTGTCAGAAGGGAAGAACTCAGAGGTCTGTCGTCTGCCAGTAATTTGCAGAATCTCAACCCCTTGGATGTAACAGTATTGAGCCTTCCTTGTTTTCCAAAATAAATGGGCGACTGCTACTTGAATTCTGAATCATAGCATGCAAATGTGAAAAGTTTACATTTCGGAGGGCTAAAAGATACCAGCTATAAAATTAATTTCCGCTGCTACAAAAATTTAGGGAGTGGAGGAATGTGTGCCCTACTGCGCCTTTTCTGGCATTTAGCTTCCTTCATATTTTTAGCAATTTAATACATTTGCGAGTATATATCTTTGCTTTCCTCCCTAATTTTGAAGTCCTTTAATTGTTGGAGTCTTAATCTGCTTATGGGTGTTTGATTTGAGAGTGGCATTTTGTTTTTGCTCTTCTTCACAATGGTTTTGAGCCCAGCCTGGAAAAAGGCTGTGACCTAGGAGATTTGTCTAGTGCACAAAGCAGTTAGTGTAATGTATTTTTCCCTTTAGAAAAAGCCTAGCAACCTTTGGAAATAAATTTTAATTCTAACATGTCTCTGTCAGGTTTCTTAGTCATACTGGCTTATAGCCTACTCCAGGGACCTTTCACTATTCTTGGCTGGTTGCAATCACATTTTGAGGTTCCCTGTGTATCTGCAGTCTGCATACAAGATCACTCCTTGCTGGAAATTATGTGTGTGTGTGTTTTTTAATTTTTTATAAATGGTCTAGCACACTTTCAGTAAGGTACTATTTGAGCCTTGGGCTGTGGTTTGCAATACAGATTGTTTTCAAGCGATGCAATTGGTTGCTTGGGAAGAAGATTGCCTCCTTTTGTTTTAATGCAGAAAGGTGAACAGAAGGGTCACTCTAATTTCTTGAGAGGAGCAGGCCACTCTTATTTCTAGAAACATGACTTCATTCTGTGGATTCTCAAAAAGCCTCTGTCAGTTAAAGCATGGGCAAAAAAAGGATGAAGTATTCATGCAACAAAGCATACCTCAATGTGTTGTAGATGGCTTTCATGGCCAGAATCAATGGGTTGCTGTGAGTTTTCCAGGTTGTATGGCCATGTTCCAGAAACATTCTCTCCTGACGTTTTGCATGCATCTATGGCAGGCATCCTCCGAGGTTGAGAGGTCTGTTGGAAACTAGGCAATTGGGGTTTAGATATCTGTGGAACATTCAAGGTGGGAGAAAGAACTCATGTCTGTTTGAGGCAGGTGTGAATGTTGCAATTGGTCACCTTGATTAGCATTGAATAGCCTTTTGTCTTCAAGGTCTGGCTGCTTACTGCCTGGGGGAATCCTTTGTTGGGAGGTGTTAGCTGGCCCTGATTCATGTCTGGAATTCTGTTGCACTTCAGGCCAGGAAGCCCTCTGACTTTAAACACCACACAGCTGAGTAAAAATGCAAGCAGTTTATTGGAGATATTTAAAAGCAGTAGCAGTAAAAAGCAATCGACAAAAATAGGTAAATCCAATTAGGTAGAAAGATAGATAGAAACAAATAGTCCATCAGAGTTCATGAAAACAAATACTGGAACTTCTAAGGTAAAACTCCAAAACTTGAGCATGAATCAAACAAGACAATTGACACAGGAATCTATACAAGGCAAGGCTTCCAGGGACCTGAGACGACGTCTTGACTCAAATCCAATGTTGCTTCGTCTGGCTACAGATTCTGTACTTGGCACTTTTATCCTCTACTCTATATCCCAAGTAGCCAGGAATGGATTTCTTTTCAGCCTTGAATCTGTTATCAATCTCTCCCACAATCTGGCAGAGAGCCAGAGAGCCTGGTTTGTTTGTCTTTGCTGACTGAAAGCATTTCTCCTATCTACTGGCGCATTAATTTCTGCAGCTGGCCCAGGTGCCGAGCTTTTCTCAGGCCAAAGCCTTGGGAATTCTCTGGTAGCAATTCAGGCCTAGGGAACATACCACCATCTCCAAAACCTTTGGGTATATTCCCATCAGAAAAGTCACTTTGAACAGGAACCCCATTGTCATTCTCTGCATCTAGAGCAATCTCATCATTAGACACATGAACCTCATTGTCAGACACATTAACCTCATTGTCACTCCCAACATCCAGAGTATCCTGATAATTAAACACAATCACAGGCTGAATTCCAACAAATTCCTCTGTTTTCTGTGTGGTGTTCTTTATTTACTGTCTTGATTTCAGTTTTTTAAATACTGGTAGTCAGATTTTGTTCATTTTCATGGTTGCCTCATTTCTGTTGAAATTGTCCACATGCTTATGGATTTCAGTGGCTTCTCTGTGTAGTCTGACATGGTGATTGTTAGAGTGGTCCAGCATTTCTGTGTTCTCAAATAATATGTTGTTTCCAGGTTGGTTCATCAGGTGCTCTGATATGGTTGACTTCTCAGGTTGAATTAGTCAGCAATGCCTTTCATGTTCCTTGATTTGTGTTTGGGCAATGCTGCATTTGGTGGTCCCTATGTAGACTTGTCCATAGCTGCATGGTATACGGTAGACTCCTGCAGAGAGGATCCCTTTTGTCTAGCAGAGCACACCTTTGAAAATGTCTGCCGTAGATGCAGGCGAAACGTCAGGAAAGAATGTTTCTGGAACATGGCCATACAGTCCGGAAAACTCACAGCAATCCAAAGCATACCACTACTGTTATATAAATGGATCTGATCCATCTTTCTCATTGACTGAAAGGTTCTTATCATCTGAGGAGCTTACTAACCAGCAAAGGCACCTCACTGGGGGAAATGGAAGTAAGTTGTGTCAATCCCTCCTGTTGTAGTTTCCTATTTTTTGTCAAAATAACTTAATATGGCCTAGGTGGTTATTGTCCCCATTTTGATCCTTACAATAGTTTTGTGAGGTAATTCATACTGAGATGGTGACTAGCTCAAGGTGACTCCCAGCTGAGTAGGGATTTGAAACTCAATCTTAGTCCAGTGCTTGAACTGCTACATCATGCTAACTCCTAGATGAGCTCTGAGGACCTCAGGAGCAACGGAGGCAGTGCTGAATGTTGCAGAAGTACGGGTAATTAATTAAAATGGCATCCCCACCTCCCACTGACAAGGCATTACAAGTAGAGTTAATACAGAAGAGATCAAACTGGACCAAACCTGGTGGAAAATAAATTGTCCCAGTTTGTATATCAGCTGGAAAAGGACTCTTGCCATGTTTCACAAATGAAAGTATCTGATGATTCATTAGTGGTTCTCTAACTTTAGTTCTCTAGGTATTGGGACATTGGTACCAAGAAGCCTCAGCTAATTAGGAGATGGTCAAGGATTCTGGAAGCTAAAGTACAAAATTGTATCACAGTTCTCGTGGGCATTATCCCACCCTAGTTAATGTCACACAGTTTAAATCCAAACCCAAATTCGTTGTGAAAGCTGATGGAATTCAACCCCACACTGCCCAAGTCTCAAGTCCTCAATGAGGAACAGTTTAGTTGTCTTAAAATATTCTGAGGGCTTCCCTTCCCCCATGTCTCCAGAATGACAGTTGAAATGTATCTAATTTCTTCTCTCCTCTCTGGTTGTGTAGAATAGGTATTTTTCTTCTGCAAGCCTTTTTGAATCTGACTTCTGTTTTCTTCCATCTTAGTGTGTTCTGTGTGCTTTGAGGTCTCTCTCTGCTTGTGTGTCAGGAGAGATGTAGTGATGGGTGTTTTTCCCTCTCTAGAAGAGATGGATGTTAGATTAGCTCAGACCCAATTCCTTACAGCCACATCACACGGCACTTCACACTCTGCTAGCTGTGAGCTGATACTCAACTTTAAGTATCCTGTTTGTTTTTGGATGCTCTGCTATATTTATGGTAGTTTTCTCTAACAAAAGCCACACAGTTCACCCTCCTGAAAACCACTTTGATAAAAAGGAATTTCTAGCATGTCCACGTGTTTGCCATAGTGGCTTCAGTTTTTTAAATTCTCACCACACATAAACATACCAACCTTTCTGCTTTTACTGTCAAAATTACAACCCATCTGCCCCCCCCCCCCCCCCAGAATCATAGAATCATAGAGTTGGAAGAGACCTCATGGGCCATCCAGTCCAACCCCATGCCAAGAAGCAGGAAAATTGTTTTCAAAGCACCCCCAACAGATGGCCATTCAGCCTTTGTTAAAAAACTTCCAAAGAAGGAGCCTCCACCATATTCCGGGGCAGAGTGTTCCACTGCTGAACAGCTCTCACAGTCAGGAAGTTTTTCCTAATGTTCAGATGGAATCTCCTTTCTTGTAGTTTGTTTCGCGTCCTAGTCTCCAGGGCAGCAGCAAACAAGCTTGTTACCTCCTCTCTAGGACTTCCTCTCACATATTTATACATGGCTATCATGTCTCCTCTCAGTCTTCTCTTCTTTAGGCTAAACATGCCCAGCTCTTTAAGCTGCTCCTTGTTCTCCAGACCCCTGATCATTTTAGTGGCCCTCCTCTGGATACATTCCAGCTTGTCAATATCTCTCTTCAATTGTGGTGCCCAGAACTGGACACAATATTCCAGGTGTGGTCTAACCAAGGCAGAATAGAAGGGTAGCATGACTTCCCTGAATCTAGACACTATACTCCTATTGATGCAGGCCAAAATCCCATTGGCTTTTTTGGCTGCCGCATCACATTGTTGGCTCATGGTCCCTCCCCCTCTAGCCCAGGTGAGTAAGTGTAGAAACTTTAAATGATATGGCCTAAATGAAATGAGGTTTTAAATCTCACTACACATTGGATGGAGAGCAGGCATTGTGGAGGTCACTGCTGTAGGGGCATCGGGAAGGGGCTTGAACAACTCTCTTCTTGTCCCTTCCTCCCATCTTGCTCCCTCATCGCTCCCGGAGACCTGCTTCCTTATCCATTCCAATGAGCATGTGAACTGGGTGTCTCTCACCCTTGCAGATGTGGAAGAATGACCGTGTTTAATAAAATGCAATAAATACTTTTAAAAATGGCAATGCCACCATCTTAAACAATTTATCACCCTGTCCTGGCTTTCGAACACTTCCTCTCCTGATTTCAGCCCAAATCCTGATTTGAGGCACAGAACACATGATGCAAAAAAACAAAAAACAAAAAAGCAAAACAAAAAACAAACAAAAAACAAAACAACACCAGTTTCCCCCTGAAAAATGTGTAATAAAAAAGTTTTTAAAAATTACATTAAAGTCTAAAAGAAGTGATTTAACTTAGAAAACAGGAATGTTGTAGGTTCCAACAGTACCAGGATCGAGCGAAGGATGAATTATTTTGCAGGTGTGGATCTAACCCAAGGTTTCTGGAAGACCAAGGTTTGAAAACTCTAGATGACAAATTTTGTAGTAACAAAATGTAACAGCACTGGGTCTATTGGCTGTATTTTCAAGGTGCCAGGATCACTCGTTCTATAGGGCAAAAAGGAAACACTAGTTGTTTTTTCTTTTAATTGGACCTCTGGGTTGCACACACAGTATTCATTTCCCAACAGAACATGATGTCAGCTTTGCTATTTCATGAATATGAAAAGACATCTTTGTCCTGGATTGACCTTTCAATACAATCTGCCACAGCCTTAGTTGCACCCTTTCACCATTTGTTTTCCAAAAAACAGGACAATTGTATTTGATGCCAGATGAGAAGTACCAGTTGATACAGAATACTGTAACTACCAAATGAACAAAGCCTTAAAAATTAAGCCTTAAAGAACAGACATAAAGGAGCACTTGCTCACAGACTGGAAACCACTGGTTGCAGACAAAGTTATAACTGCCACTATAAAATAAATGTGGAAAAAGTGTTGTCCAACCAAAAATGAAGGATAAATCTTCATTTCAAAATGTTCTATTTTACAGGAAATTACATAAATATGCTCAACATTAAATCACTAACAGCCTCAAAACTGTCGCTCTTCCCCCACCCTTCTTCATTCTCCTGCTGAATCTATTATACAACTCCTGATACATGCTTTGTATAACATACTGAAATATTTTTGAGTTAGTGCTTTGGATGAAGTAACTATTTCAGCAGAACATAAGAAAAGTAGATAAGTAAAAATTGCAAATTGAGCTATTCGGAGACACAGTTATCCCTTGCTTCCAATGTTTCAGCTGGCAAGCTGAAGAATATACTTAAACGTTGTTTCCAAAAAGTTGACATATGCAGAAGAAAAAATACAACCAGAGTTTGAATTCTCGGAGTGAAATAATCGGAGTCTGAATTCTTGGCTTTAACCCTTCCAACATCAGGGAATGTTTTTCCTTGCTCATTCTGGGCACCACAATTTAGAAGAAATGTTGACAAGTTGGAAAATGTCCAGAGGAGGGTGACTAAAATGATTAAAGGTCTGGAGACCATGCCCTGAGGAGCAGCTTAAATATGTTTAGCCTGCAGAAGAGAAGGTTGAGAGAAGACATGATAGCCATGTATAAATATGAGAAACAATGTCATACGGAGGAGGAAGCAGCCTTGTTTTCTGTTGCCCTGGAGACTAGGACTTGGAGCAGTGGGTTCAAATTACAGGAGAGCCCTCCTAAACATTTTTCCTGAACGTAAGAGCTGTTCAGCAGTGGAACTCTGCCCCAGAATGTGGTGGAAGCTCCTCCTTTGGAAGCTTTTAAACGGGTGTTGGATGGCCATCTGTCAGGGGTGCTTTGATTGTGCTCTTCCTGCATGGCGGGGGTTGGACTAGATGGCCCATGCATTTTCTTCCAACTCTTATGATTCTAAAAAAAACCCCAGATACAATACATGCATTGTTTTATATTATGTACTTGTTTTATACTTCTCTAAATCCAAAGTTCTCCTTATAAATTACTTAAAATTGTCTACCATTTCCTTATAAACTTTGATGTTACAATAATTTTCCCCTCAACTATGCTGGTTCCATAGTAATTGAGTCAGTTTACCTATAGTTTCCACTCTTTTAGGGCCCTATTTAACTCAGATGCCAGTGAGTTATTTATTTATTTATCGTGTGAGAAGCGAATTGAGGGTACATTATAATGTATTTAAAAACACAAAGTTAAAAACTTGGCATTATGATAAATGTCCTTTGACCAGAAGCCGGCCACTGAGTGCCTCTGGTGTTGCTGCGAGAAGGTCCTCCATTGTGCATGTGGCAGGGCTCAGGTTGCATTGTAGTAGGTGGTCCGTGGTTTGCTCTTCTCCACGCTTGCATGTCATCATCTCCACTTTGTAGCCCCGTTTCTTAAGGTTGGCTCTGCATCTCATGGTGCCAGAGCACAGTGAGTGAATTTTTTAATTAGTGTGCTACTGCCTTCCAAACAGCAGCTCAAAAAGTTTTTATACTTTGTATAATAATAGAGAGCTTCTCCATTTTTATACATCTTGAAAACATTGTCTCTGCTCATACAAAATAGGGCTATATATGTATTAATTACATTTTGATCTATTAACTATATGAACCAACCATTTAAAACAGCATATCAGTAGAAATAATCTAAAACAAGCTGCACATGAGGTGGTGTATTCCTTAAAAGAGGCATGTGCACGGAAGGGGGAGTATCTCTTAAAACGGCGGTAACCTAGCTGCAGTTTTCAACAGTATTTGCATACTTTTTTCTGTATGAAACAGCTCTACCCCAAATATTTGAAGATATATATCTTAAACTATTACATCTTTTTAAAAAAAATGTTTAAAAGTACAGTTTGATACAGAAAACACAGTGAATTCATTGGGAAGACCTCCCAGAACAGCACATATAACCCAAATGTTGTCATCCAAGCAGCCAGTACAGTTGGCCCTCCATACCCCCAGATTCTTTATTCACAGATCTAACCATCCATTACTTGAAAACATTCCCACCCCCGCAATATCCCAAACGCAAACCGTTTTATATGAGGGACTCCATTTTACTATGCCATTCTATATAAGGGACTTGAGCATCCATGGATTTTGGTATCTATGGGTGTCCTGGAACCAAACTCAGGCAGCTAATGAAAGTCAACTATATTTTCAAAAATATATTATCTACAGTAATATACTATGCATTAACTCAAGTATAATGTCCTATCTAATGTAATGCGCAACTAAATTTGAAGGTGTGCACTACAAAAAAAAAAGATTTGCTGTCAAATGCAGGCCTGGAGAGAAGCTGGCGATGGTTGTGAAAAGGCTGGTGGGAAACCATGCTTAAACCCAACTGTGGCTTTGAGCAAGAGATCCCAGCTGTAGATGGAGAGAGGTCCTGGGCCTGAAAACACGGTGAGAATGGCCCCTATAGTCCCTAAAAGGTATTTGGGGAATTTTTTGTTTTGTTTTGCTGGACAGTGTGTGGTCCTCGAACATCCCCTGGTGGGGTAACACAGCCTCTTAGCTGTCATTCTTGATATATACATACGTAAATAATAAACCAGTCATTTTTGGAAAGAGCAAAACATAATCATTTTGAATTTATTTTGATACTCCATAAAAATATTTTAAAAATATTCTTGAGATGATTACGAAGCTCCACAATGTTGAAGAACAACAAGTCATATCCATACCCCAATAATTTAGATCCCAGTCATATTGTTATTTTTCAGTCACTAAGGAGCATGGAATGGTCCATGTCTTGAGTACACAGGCAATAAGGGTCATCTGACTTATATGAAAAATAGTACAGATCCTGCCTGACTGCCATAAGGAGGCCAGGAACTCCTCGGGTGCCTCCGAGCCGCGATGAGAACACTACACTTGGGATGGAGTCCGTAGAAGATGGATATGGAGAAGGGATCGTCCGTAGCAAGTGGGTATCTTGGAGACTCCAAATTCGTGTATAACAGTCCTGACCCACTGAGAGGCAAAAGCAAAGAAAATAAATATAAATATTTTAGCACCTACATTCTTCTACCCATTCTAATGTTTTTGTCATAACATAGCCACTTTCTATTTGGGTTGCTGTGAGTTTTCCAGGCTGTATGGCCATGTTCCAGAAGCATTCTCTCCTGATGTTTTGGTCACATCCATGGCAGACATCCTCAGAAGTTGTGAGGTATTTTGGAAACTAAGCAAGGGAGGTTTATATATCTGTGTAAATTCCAGGTTGGGAGAAAGAACTCTTGTCTGTTGGAGGCAAGTGTGAATGTTGCAATTAATCACCTTGATTAGCATTGCAAAGCCTTGCAACATTGCAAACATTCACACATGCCTCCAACAGACAAGAATTCTTTCTATCACCGTGGACCTTCAAAAATTAGATTAAAGCGCCAATTTGATTAGCTTTCTTTAAATACTGTACATAGTGGCAAGGGAGAGACTTTTGCTCTTCCCTTTAGGCAGCAAAATAGTTTCAGTCAGTGTTCTGAGTCAAAAGTGCCCAAACCATTGTGGATATATGGGGTTAACGCACAGTAAGATCAATAGCACAGAGGAAACACCAACCCAGAAAGAAGGATGTGGAGAGAAAGGATAACAGTATGTTTAATGGAGTCCTCTAACTAATAACATTTTTTCATAATTCAGATATGTCAGTACATCATTATTTTCTACTTATACTTAAGATGATAAAAAAAGAAGAACATTTTCTTTTCTGTTTTCCAGCAGAGCAAACTTATCACTGGGATAACGTAATTGTGGAGTTCATTTCCAAAATTTAAAAAAAATTGAAAAATGAGTTATAGGTGGCAGCACGTTGTTGGCTTGGAGTAGAATATTATGTATAGATCAAAATTTATCAGATCACTTTGATATAGAGCTTGAAAACTGCATTTTACAGCAAAATAATACATATCTTCAGCACTTTTTATTCAATTCCTGTATGATTTGTTCAGACAGATTTGGTGCCTTTTGGGGGGGGGGAAAGCTCCACAATTGTGCATGTAACAATGTGCCATACCTGCTGCAAGAAACCCCTCTTCCTCACTGATGTGCAAAGGGAGAGTGGCATGTTCATTGTGGTGGCCTCTGTATTCTTTCACACATTTTAGTTTTCTCAGATCCCAGAGTTTTACCTGCAAGTTGACAGAGTAATAAAAACACACATCTCTCTCAAGTAAAAGGAAAAACAATGGAACATGTGAGAAAAACATGTGCAGCTTTTATGAAAGAAACCCATCTCTACCTGGCCTTCCATGTCTGCAACCATCAGGTAATGTTCATCTTTCAAAACATTAACGGACGTGACCGCCGAGTGATGGAAAAGACGAACGGCCTTCCATGTCTGTCCTTTATGGGCACGCTGACGAACGTCAATGCTAAAAATCTCCCCTGAACGGCAGCCATTATAAAGCATTGGAGTCTGGAAAGGCCAAGGAAGAAATTAAACAGATTTTCTAAATTTAATCATTGCCTCACAAGAGAACCCTGAGGCAATGAACAAATTAAAGCAATTAAAAACAGAACAGAAATGAAAAAAATACAAAATAAATTAGAATATTCTTTAAAAACATTTTAAAACAGTATTATAACAATCCTAAAACACAATTTTGAAACAATGAGAACAGTCTCAAATATTAAAGACCATGCAGAACAGCACTGTTATGGTTGCCCACCTGAAGCTCTGACAACTATTCATATGTAGCTGCTATTTCGTTTCCTTCCTATTGTGCGTTGCCAATATTAGCCATTGTAATTCAAAACTATCATTGTGTGGAAGGGTACATATATCAGAAGTTGCTTCTCTCACAAAAATGTCTCACATACCTGGGTAGCAAACTGCTGTGCTAGGACATCACTGCTGGTACCAAATGTCTGCCGATGACCAGTTACTGTATTGGTCACAAGTACTTGTCGACTTAAACCTACAGCAAACGAAGAGTAAGTGCCAGTTGGATAATTAAGTTCATAGTGAAAGAAGGATGCAACAAGAGTGATATTTTTATTAGCCAAATGATATGTACAAAAAAGATTAGACAAAAAGGCATTGCTCTACTCAGAATTTTGGATCTTGTAGTATTTTGCTCAATAGTCAACATAGCTATCCCTGGATGTGTTTAATGGAAGTAGGAAATTATCTCATGTCACCTGTACTAAAGCAGTTGTCTGCCTGAGGATTTAAACACCAAGCACAGGACCAGGCTGTGGGGATCTTAAAGCTGCATAACATTCCTGGCTGGTCTCCTAAAAGAAACAGGAAAATAAGTTCTTAGGCATCACACGGAAGATATCTATGGCAGACCAAGTTCATCACTGGCAAATGCACATTTTGGTGCCTCAAATGTTAGACCTGTTTTTGTGTATAGCTGACTTGCTGATTCCAAAAAATTGCAGCAGTTTCTCCCTATCAGTAATAGTTTTTTAGATACAGAATATATGCCATCTAACAATCGCCATCTGCTCACCCATAGAAAATCATGATAACCATATCTAAGAAACTAGAGCTGGTTTCTTAGATATATACCATATTTTCAAACTGAGTGATGGTTAATTTAATTGGTTTAAATATGATATATATGGTGCGTTAACTGTTTATTTGGTTTATGGTATTTTTGTAATATTTCGTGTTGTTTATTTTTGCTGTTTTAACTTTGAATGCTGCTTTGAATCCCACCCATGCGAGAAAAGGATGATGATGATAATAGTAATAATAATAATAATAATAAAATAATAAAGTCTATCTAAAGTCTATAATAATAAAATAATAAAGTCTATCTAAAGTCTATAATAATAAAGTCTATCTAATGAAATTTTTTGTATCAGTGCCCCAAATAACCTCAGGAACAGGCCTACAAACCAAGACAATATTTTTTAAATTGGGCTGTGTATTTATCTAAACTAGTTTCATTCACTTTACTAGCACCTTGGAAGTAAATACATCACTCATTTTGAAACTGTTTTTGTAACACAATTTTCCCTTTTTTAGTGACAAAATTCATTTGAACAGCATGCTTCACATAATGAAACAGCACAAAAGAGGAGGTCACAGGTTTGCATTATGTGTAATTGGCCAGTCTTTCAACCCAAGGCAGATCATATATTTCAAAGTATGGGACAGAATTGTGTTTACCCTTTATACTCTTCTATATGTATAGAAATTTTAGTCAAAAACTAACTTTTAAAAATGGGCCAACTTATCTATGGGTCAATATGAGTACTGAACCTTAACTATTACCAAAAAAGGAACTACCCTCATCACTTTAGGTGAAAGGTGAGAACCAAAAAGAAATACTACTCCATTCTATAGCATTGCTTCTGGCTTTTTTGAATACCTGGATAGGGAAATGGCAGAAGGTGAGGGGCAGCTGCCCCGAGACAGCATCGGTGGTTTCTCTTCTCTGAATTATTCTTGACACATCATATAAAAAACCCATAATTATGCCCCCCAAACCTGACCTTGATTTATATATGTATATGAAATTGACCAATTCATGAGTGTATACAGAAAACCTGAAGTCAGGAATCTGAAAGACCTGTGTAATTTTTTTAAATTCCACACATTT
This sequence comes from Anolis sagrei, assembly GCF_037176765.1. Lineage (NCBI taxonomy): Eukaryota > Metazoa > Chordata > Lepidosauria > Squamata > Anolidae > Anolis > Anolis sagrei. Next base: position 285,901,024 of record NC_090021.1, on the reverse strand, counting down.
TACAATGTTTAGCATAATCATGAATATAGCCATATGATTTGCTTTGTGTTTTCCTTCATACATACCATTTGTTGTATAAGTAAACTACTCATGGGAGCATTTAGTTGCATGGGGAAACTAACTGTTGGCTAGTCTAAAGTGGCAATATTATTGAATGAATACTTTTTGCCCCAATTTGCTGGTAAAATGTTCTTTGTCCAAATTCTTCATTTTCACCTATCTCATATAGGATGTGTAAGCACCCTTTCAATATAGAATCATAAATATTAGCCCTTGGCAGCAGCAGACCATATTTTCTTCAAACATGGGTGAACAACAACCAAAGCATCCACCCCTGCACATATACTAAATGAATACAAATGCAGGAGCAGTTGTGTTAACCCAGGACAAACTTCTGAGGTTATAATGGTTAGCCTAATAAAAGAAAATTAAGGCAGAAATCTCTTTAAATTCTGAACTTTGTACAGCATCAAGTAGTTCTATTTTTTCATAATTTCATGGATGTAATTCAAGGTTGATGTTAACTTCTATACCTTTTAGAAACAGCACTGAAAAATTGACTCTCCATGATTACAATAGCTATAAACACAAACTTCCACCCAAATGATATGCATTACCTGTATTGGAGTTGCTGAATAAGGATGCAGGGAGCAAACTGGCACAGCCTAGCGTTTCTGCAACACCCATGAGGCACAGCTTGATGGAGGCAGTTAAGGATATTAAAGAGGCAATACAAACAACTCCCACAGGAGCACAATGTGTCACTTAATATCAGCTTGAGAAGCAGATCTACTTCTGCTACAGCAGCACTTATAAATATTTCACTAGAAAACAGTCACTTTCAGACAGTTTCGGGATGTATAACACACACTAGAAAGCAAGACTCTTGGGGTTACTTTAAAGTGGTTATTTCTCTTTTTTTCTAGTAGTGTCTCCAATTTTTGATACCTAACAGAAAGGAAAATGCTGTTGAAGAACAAAAGGCATTTTTCTCTTTATATCATAAAGGAAGGAAAGCGCAGAGAACAATGGTAATTATTAACAATAATTTAACATTCAGTATTATTAAATTATTATGTATTTAAACAGAAATACTATTTTTATAGAGCTGTTCAAAACTATTTCCATATTTAACTCTTCAATAATGTGGAAGATTTTAGAGAAATGCCTGACATTTGTGGCAAAGACACAATCTGGACATAAGTAATCACTTTTGCTTCCCAATTATGTTGTTTTAGGTGCTGCTGTGAATGGTTGCTGATGCGCATTGAGACTGGTGGGAAAGAGGGAGGGACAACGAAAGGTACCACCAAGTACCTGTTCTTTGCAACCTAATCTTCTTCCTTGTTACTACAGTTTGTATTCCCTTTCTGGTTTGGAAGGGTGATGGAAGAGACCAGGCAACACAGCTCCCTCCCCCCCCCCACGCCCCAAATCCATTAATTCTGCATCCAGAGATTCCATGATCCATGGCTTGAAAAGATTAAAAAACAAAAAACAAACCTTGATTTTTGCCATTTTATATCAGCGACACCATTTTATGTAAAGAGATTTGAGTATCCATGAATTTTGGTAACCGCGGGGTGTGTGTATGTCTTGGAATCAAACCTGAGCAGACACTAAGAAACCAGAGTACTCAATCTACCAAATTAGGGCAACCACTACATATCACTTTCAATTCACTCCTGGATTAGAATTTTACAAACTTTTGTTGACCATTAATTTAGATTGCATTGTCTGCAAAGTGATACTCATTAAGTATCTTATTCCTTTTCCTGCTACAGCCTTGAGCTGGCAAGGGTATCTGCAATCATTTTTCTTTGGAAAATAGCACACACTCATTCCTGAACAGGTTTTGAAACACATGTTAATTAGCCGTTGTTTCTTCATTTTAACAAAAAGGATATAAAACATGGGAATCTGGATGACTCAACGAGGCCCAACAAACAGAATTCACCTTAAAAATACAGAAAAACAAAGGAACAACAGATAAAGCACACTGGAACAAGAAAATGGTTTTTAAAAACCCACCTCAACATTAGGAAGAATTTCCTGACCATAAGAGTTGTTTGACAGTGAAATAAGGTGCCTTGAGTGTGATGGAGTCTCCTTTTCTGGAGGTTTTTGAACAGGACTGGGCAAGATGGACTTTCTATCTCTATGATTATATGTAAAAAGTCTGAATATTTGAGGCAGAATATAATAAGAAAGAAAAATGGGATGAGTAGGTCCCAGTTAATCTTTCAAATTATTTTTATCAATTAAACAGAATTAATTATTGCCTCAGTTTCTTTTAACGGATTTGTTTACAAGAAAAAAAATCACATTAAACACTCATTTTGGAAGCAACAACTTGTAACATAACACAACAGCTATGTCCCAGAAGATACTCAGTGTTTACTGCATGTCAAAAAACATTTATTGGAAGTAAAAAATAAGTGATACACAGTATTCTGCTGTCGAATAGAAAAGTCTGGTCTGATTAAAAGGGAATCCACCCCTCACCCCATAAGACAAATAGAACTGAACACTTTGTGCTGCTGTAGCTAATCTAAAAGGCAAGCAGGGAAGACAGCATGACCCCCTTATCTACAGGGCCTATAATAGCAGTTTCGTTTTCCATATCCAACAAAATATGTTGTCCCTAGTCATTTGTTAGATTCTGCAGTATAACCCTTGGGTCAGAAGTCTTTCATTTGAAAGGGATTGAATATTATATGCAGTTTTGTGTTCCAAACAAAGTCTGTGAATATTTACTGCCATATAGCAGAAGAGATCCCAGGCTCAGGTGTTCTGATGACTTTTCAGGCTTGGTACGATAACAGCTATTCTGTAGCTATTCTATCTAAATAAAGTCCAAACAAGCTGACAAGTTGACAATAAGAACAAATTCCTTATATCTTTAAAAGATTTGTATTATAGCCCTAAAAAACATTCCCAGGGCAGTTCTGAAGCACTGTATATACAGTAATATAATGAAATATATGTAAGCATTTGTTGCTGTTGTTGTGTGCCTTCAAGTTATTTCTGACTTATGAATGCCCTAAGCCAAACCTATCACAGCCTTTTCTTGGCAAGATCTGTTCAGGGAAGGGTTGCATTTGCCTTTCTGGGGTTGAGATTATGATTTGCCTAACATCATGCCATAGGTTTCCTTAGCTGAGTGGGGATTGGAATCCTATTTTCCAGAATCATAGTCCAGTGCTTAGGCCATTACATTGCAGCGTCTCTCCTACACGAGTGAACAAAAATCTAGAACCTCTATAAAATGTGAAAACACAATACCAAAAAATAAATAAATACATTAAAAATGCCTAGATTTTTCTGGACTCAGCAACAGAAAAAAAGGTGTTAGACAAACATTCTCTGGGAAAGGATGCTTCAACTGTGATGCCACTAATGAACATGTCTGGCCTTGTATGGAAAATTTGGGGGCAGCAGAATAAAGGTGACTAACAACACTCTCAGTTGGATCATATGAAATAAAGGAATATCTCCAATACACCAGTCCCAAACTTATGAATGGTTTTAAAAGTAACCTCCACCACTTCTTTGAATTAAGCCTGGGAACAAACTGCAGGGTGATATAGTTGCTTCAGGAGAGTGGATATATATTCTCAATATCCCATCAGCTGCTATACAATGGTATTCTAAATCAACTGCAGTTTCCGAACTATATTCAAAGGAAGTCTCACAAATAAACTTCACAACAGCCCTACTTCAAAGTCGAAATACCAGACAAAACAGAGATGCACAATCCCTAAGGCGTAGAAAACATTTTGGGTTTGTTTTATAAACATGAGTCACAAACTGCATATTTATTCCTTCAGTGCAAATCTAATCCCAATCCAGAGTAGCTGTAATCGGAAGGTTATACATCAGAAGAGCTGCATGTCAACAGTAATTTCAGAAGCCATTCAACAAAAAATAGTTGCTGAATACCTTTGCTTCCTAAGGGCAGGAATTTCCAATCACAAACAGAACTAAAAGAATGAACTATAGGTTGTATAGATACAGTATTTTATTTCTAAATTCCTCCCTGTTCTTCTTTCCTCAACTAAGTTCCACATCCTTTAAAAACAATTGAAAGCAAATAACACAGTAAAAAACAAACAAATTATATACACAGGTTTAGAAAAATAAAATTAAAAATCCCACACTGCAAAATACACTTAAATAACAGTACTTATTATTGTAACTAAAATCATGAGGAACTATGGCATAAACTATGGCAAGAAGGCTGCCATGTACAGCACTGCAACCAAACAATCAGGACAGAAGAATACCTTGCGGTTTGTGAAGTAGAGGTTGTCATACATTTCCACAGTAAGAGAATTCTTCCCCAGGCCACTAAGGTTGATAATACCATATTTACATCCTCCATGTTCTACATCATTCACAGTAAATATTCTTTCATAAGCAGTGTCTGCCTGGAAAAAAAACAAGTACAGTATCCTGTTCTGAGCCACTGTCAAGTATTTTGTTGCGCGAGGGTTCAATACAAGCAACACATATTTGTACTCATATCAAAATGAAAGATGAGTTTCCCCACATGCCACAGATTAATCCTTACTAAGCATTATTCCCATCCCATATTATTTCATCCAGCTAGAGGGTGCCCAAAGCATATGGAATCACGTTTTCTATTAAAGTTCTCACAGACAGTCATCCCTTCACATCCACTGTGGTTAAGGGCATAAGACTCCCAAGAAAGTGAAAAACATGAATAAATTGTTATTTTTAAAAAACCTAGATAACATCTCCCTAGGAACACCTAAATATTCCATTATTACTTTATGGTCAACTTCTGCTGGAAGCTGAACACAGATTCGCATTGGAGGACATCCTAGAGCAGTGGTTCTCAATCTGTGGATCCCCAGATGTTTTGGCCTTCAACTCCCATAAATCCTAACAGCTGATAAAATGGCTGAGATTTCTAGGAGTTGTATGCCAAAACACCTGGGGACCCACAGGTTGAGAACCACTGTCCTAGAGAATCCAAGAGAGGTTTTCTTCCTAGAAGTATCTAAGTCCCCCAGCATGACTAGAGGAAGTTGACAATATAGACATACTGGGGGATTTAGATATGTCTACAGACTATTTTGGTATTCGAATCTGTGAATAGTGAAATCTAAAAAAGTCAAAATTGCAAGTGTGAAGGGACAATTGTATGTGACTTACAAAAGGAAATGAAAGTGAGCATCTCTCAGCACTCACATTGAGCAGCAGAGGTGGGCTACAGAGGCCAATGGGTGGTGGAACATGGGGCATTTGATGTTCTGTGGCTGCCTGCATGAGACAAACCTTGGTATCTCAATGTAAACACAAATGTTTGTGTTCTGGCACAAAAGAAGACCTTTCAACATACCGCTATCCGTTTAAAATAGTTGTTTCCAGAAACTGTGGAATCTGGGCTCTTGATTTCTAATTTTCTTCTCTGCATACAATTGACCTTTAATTCATGAATCAATCTACAAACAAGAGAGGATGACAGAAAATGAAAATAGAACAACCATATTATTTTTTTAACATCAATAGAGACAAAATAGACAAAACACAGTGCTTGCTGATACTTTAGGTATATTACATGCGTGCACTGCCCAAATGTTCCTAAATGTGTTAATTCCCGAAGATTAGTAATTAATAATTCAATTGCACTGAATTGCCTAGTAATATCAGTGAAATAAAATAGTAATTATTAAATTAAATAATGAAAATCAGTTAATAAACATAAACTCCTTTTTAAAACAAAAGTTGAGGAAAGGATAACATTAGATCAAGAAATGTTTTAGAAACTACCTCTTCCATGAAGTCATGCAAAAGAATTTCCTGACAAAGTGGGCTAAAAACCAAAAGCACACAAATACATCCTTCATGTGCTACAGAGTAAGATATGAACAAGTCCATTAATTCATAGGCAGCATTACATTTCAAGATTTCTTCAACAGAAAGGAGATGCCAAATAATCTTACCTGCAATAATTGAATGAACTGTACAAACCTAACTGCCTCTTGCGTAAGATGATTGAGGAATTCAACCCACACCTGGATGTTTTCTATTAAAAATTAAAAAAGAATAATATTATGTCATACTTACTCCTTGTGTTTAAAAGCAAATAAAATGCATTACTTTTACTTGCCTGTTATCACTTAAACAACTAGCAAACTGTAGGTTTCACATATTCTTAAAGCACTATGCTGTGCTAAGCCAACCTATGCCTGAAGACTTTTGTTTATGAATTAAAGCTTCACCTACAAAATGGTTGTCTAATAACAGGGACATTTAGAATGAAACTAAACTAAACGTTATCATTCTAAACAGAATTAGAAATGTTTAAGTACATAGAGATCTAATGGCTTCATAGTACTTAACTTTGTGCTGGACTGAGGTCTTTGTCCTAAATTTAAGAAACAAATTAAATGCAACCCCATACTTTTAAGCATTTCTTCTCCTCTTCAAGAAGTCTCAGCCTCTGGCATTCATTTTCTCTGTGCTGAATGCTTTCCCTAGTGAGAGGATTGCAGTTGTTATGCCCAGGAAGTAAACGGAAATAACGGTTCTTTTCAGGATCATAATAAAAACCTGGTAATTCTAAAAAGAAACAGAACAGGTATTTTGTCAGGCAGAATTTTTTAACACTTCTCATATCAATACAGCACAGCAGTGCAAACCTTGATTTTTTTTTTTTTAAATGAGATATTTCTTAACATTTCTTACCAGGCACTGGAGAGTTCTGGCACACACTAGAAGATGTAGAGGGGGATTCAGCTTGGCTTGTACCTTGGTTCTGTGAAGCTTGCCTTTCTTCTCGTTCATATCTATAAAAAGGATGCATGAAGAAAATAATACAGTATCATTGAGAGATTAACTTATAAACATACCCAAAACAGAAAGTGAATCATACCAAGAAGGTTGAATGTGAATGTGGAAGAGGAAAAGAACATCAAAAGTTTAGAACAGATTGTAAACTATAAACACCATTGTATGCACCCTTGAATTGCTACAAAGTGGAGTCCACAACTTCTGGGTGTGGAGAAGAGCAAACCACAGACCACTTACTACAATGCAGTCTGAGCCCTGCCACACGCACAATGGAGGCACTTGATGTGGTCAGCTTCTGGTCAAAGGAAATTTAGTACAATGCCAAGTTTTTAACTTTGTTTCTGGTTTTTCTATATATTATAACTGTATTCTCTATTAACTTCTGATGTGATAAATAAAACCCTTGAATTATACTCCCCAGGCCAAAGAACAGGACAGAAAACATTTTCCTCATTGTCTCATGGCAACTGCTCTTCCTGGCCAAGTGAGAATAAGGAAATACTTAGTAACTGCCCCTTCTTGAATTAATGGATGGGTCACTCCAGTTTCTTCTGTAACACAATGTTTTCCTGGGAGTGAGTTACAGTTCCTCTCCAAATTTTGACACAAAAGGGTAGTTTAAAGCATGGGAGCAAGAAACTGCAAGAAAAGGAAGTCTCCAACCTAGTACTTCATCTTTTTTCCACTGTACCTTGCTTATCCTCTGGCCCTTCCACCCAAATATATTTTAGAAGACCATTAAGGAGGCTTTAATCCATATAAACCAGCCTTTAACCTTTGCTCTGAAACAATGACAATGTTTTTAGAATAATTTTATACAACTCATATGTCTCTACTAGTGGGATGAACTTAAGACAAAATATGGAGGAATGCTTGAATTTTGGGTTGTTTGAAGCAATTTTGCTAAAGTTATATTCCAACTATTTTCTATGCGCCTGTAGAGCTTCTTGAAGTAAAATGGCTTTAGTATGATATTCCAGCTCTTAATCCTTCTCATGCATTAATGTAATAACACCTTGATCACACATACTTTAATATGCAATTAAAATTCTGCACTTTCTGTGAAGTAAAAAAATATAGGTTTCTCCTTTGGGATCATTATAGCAGCTAGCAAACTGCTTTATGGAACATTCAAGGAACATAGAATATTTGGCAAGAAGAGTCTCTGGTTAAAACTAGGCAAATATCGTAATAATCGTTTTAGAAGGTTATTTCATCAAGGAAGCTATTTGGCAGAACAACTCAATCTTCAAACTGGATCCAGAACACATTAGGGCAAATGGCAAGGAGGGTTGCTAAGAGAAGGGCTCCATTAATCCAAACGTTCAAAGCATGAACAGAACTGTAACATACTCTTGCCTTCCTGTGTGATGCCAGTGGTTGCGTGCCCTGTATGGTTGGGTATTGTAGGTTTGCCTGCGATTGCTCCAGACCTGATTTTCTCTGCCTCCCCAATTGTTTCTCTTCATTCCTGCAATTAATACAAGCATAATTATTTTGAAAGGCTTACCAGAAAGCCTTCTGATTTTTATTTCTTGAACAGTACCCACACACTTTGTTGCATGAAAAAACAGGCGTAAATTAAGAATGCAAAAAGTAGTTTTTGATTCAGCACATATTAATTGGTTGAAAAATAAAGTCTTGAATTTTAAGTAGAAGCTCCAACCGAATTGACCCAAAATAGTCACTACATGGTAATATTCACCTAAACTTGTCATTAATAGATAAAGGCAGCAAGTTAAAACTGTAACCTTTTGCAGGATTATTTAGGAACTAATTTGAGAGCTAAGAATATAATTATTTCTTTGTAAACTGTTTCAATGACATTCAATTTATGTCACAATTATATTATGCCTACCTTAGTGGAAACCATGTTTGTTTTGACATAAGACAGACAAAATAGATTAAACTTCTTTATCCAAAATTGTCCACAGATAGTGACACCCTTAATTCCTAATCGTTCGATGTACGCAAACTCTGCTTCATGCACACAATTATTTCAAAATGTGTAGTAAAAAAAAAAAAACACTTTCAGGCTATGCATTTGAGGTGTACATGAAATATAAATTTCCTGTTTAGACATGGGCTACATCTGCAATGTAAAATTAATGCATCTTGATGTCACTTTAACTGACCTGGCTCAATGCTATGGAGTCATGGGAGCTATAGTTTGGTGAGGCACCAGTCCCTCTTTAGCAGAGATGGCAAAAGACCTTGTGAAACTCTATATGCTCTATATGCATGCATATACATATAGTTTAAGAGTGAAGCTCTATAGGCATGTGTCTGCACTATATATCTCTCTGCTCTATATGCATGCATATATATAGTTTAAGGGTGAAGCTCTATATGCATGTGTCTGCACTATATCTCTCTCTGCTCTATATGCATGCATATATATAGTTTAAGGGTGAAGCTCTATATGCATGTGTCTGCACTATATCTCTCTCTGCTCTATATGCATGCATATATATAGTTTAAGGGTGAAGCTCTATATGCATGTGTCTGCACTATATCTCTCTCTGCTCTATATGCATGCATGCATGCATATATAGTTTAAGACTGACACTATATGCATGTGTCTGCACTATATCTCTCTCTGCTCTATATGCATGCATATATATAGTTTAAGGGTGAAGCTTTATATGCATGTGTCTGCACTATATCTCTCTCTGCTCTATATGCATGCATATATATAGTTTAAGGGTGAAGCTCTATATGCATGTGTCTGCACTATATCTCTCTCTGCTCTATATGCATGCATGCATGCATATATAGTTTAAGAGTGACACTATATGCATGTGTCTGTTCTATATGCATGTGTCTGCTTTTCAACTCCCACTATTCCTAACAGCCTCAGGCCACTTAAGCGGCTGAGGGGGAAAAGGAAGGGGCCTGAGGCTGTTAGGAATGGTGGGAGTTGAAGTCCAAAACACCTGGAGGCTCAAAGTTTTCCCATGCCTGGTCTGACTGTATTGATTCTACAGTATTGATGTCCATCTTCAAGATCTCTCATTATGTGCAGTATACATATACATTCTAACTCCCTCCCGCCAAAAAATCCCACAACAACCCCCAAACACTTCTGATCCCCAGCATTTTGGATATGAGATGCTCAGCCGGGATTGACACTTTTTATTATGTATTTATGGATGTCACGCTTTCTTCTCTACACCTGGACAGCTTGCCACCCACGTGCTGGACGCCACCTCCTTCCTTTCCCTTCAAAGCCTCCATCTTTCGAGGCGGCAGGAAGGGAGCCTTCTTCCTGCCAGGCCTTTCCCCACAGAGACGTAAACACGGGCGCAAGGGCACCTACCTAACTGTTGCTAAGCAACGCTCCCAGCTCCTGGCCCCCGCCCGCAGCAGCTCGCAGAGGAAGAACCCCTCTCCCCACTGAATTCTTCACCCACTCCTCCAACCCAGCTTCCTTCCTCCTTTCCGCCTCTCCCATTGGTGCCCGCAGTAAGCAACCGCCTCCTCGGTTCCGAATACGGAAGGGCGTCTTTAATTGGTCGATGGGGCTGTCGATCATGTTTCGTCTGCGTACCACCCATCCACACACCCCTCCGCCTCGCGACGGAGAAAACAAAAGCGTTCGGCCCCGCCCCCTCCTTGGGCGCTGTAGTCACGTGGTTGGCGGGGGCTGTAAGGGAAAGTGCTTCTGTGGCGGGGAGGGCGGGGCTGCCGGCGAGAAGGGAAACAAAGTGGGCGGGGCCAAAAAGGAAGGCGTTTTGATTGGCTTTAGGAAGCCGAGTGGGCGTGGCTCGCGGGAGAGCCTTAAAGGGGAAGAGACGCAAAGGCCATGCCTGCTTCTGCATTGGAGAATCAATGCAGTTTGACACCAGCTTAATTACTATTGACACCAGCTGAGATTTGTAGTTTGGTGAGACAGCAGCACTCTAAGTTCTAAACAGACTTTGAAGTATGCGTGAAAGGCAGCAGATTACAGGAGCTGTTTTCATAGACTCGACAGCATCCTGAGAAAAAGTTATAATATCACAAAGGATGACCACCTTACCCACTTCATAGGAAATCTACTACAAAACAGGAGTTTTTTGTTGAATTCCAGGGTCAGAGAAGCAGATGAGGGAAACAGAAGAATGGCCTGCCTCAGGGGAGCGTGTTTCCTCCATCAATGTTTAATATTTACACAAATGACCAGCTACTGCCAGAAGGGACAGAGAGTTTCATCTATGCTGACAATCGTGCCATCACTGCTCAAGCAGGGAGCTTTGAGATGGTTGAACAGAAACTCTCCAAAGCTTTAGGTGCTCTTACTGCCTATTACAGGGAAAACTAGCTGATCCCTAATCCATCTAAAATACAGACTTGTGCTTTTCACCTTAAGAACAGACAAGCATCTCAAGCTCTGAGGATTACCTGGGAAGGAATCCCACTGGAGCATTGCAGCACACCTAAATACCTGGGAGTTAACCTGGACCTTTCTCTGACCCACAAGAAGTACTGCCTGAATATCAAGCAAAAAGTGGGCGCTAGAAACAATATCATATGAAAGTTGACTGGCACAACTTGGGGATCACAACCTAATACAGTGAAGTCATCTGCCCTTGCGCTATGCTACTCTGCTGCTGAGTACGCCTGCTCAGCATGGAACACATCTCACCACGCTAAAACAGTGGATGTGGCTCTTTGAGACAAGCCGCATTATCACAGGGTGTCTGCGCCCTACACCACTGGAGAAATTACACTGCTTAGCTGGTATTGCACCACCTGACATTCGCTGTCCAATAATGAAAGGACCAAGTCAGTGACATCTCCAGGTGGCCCATCCCCTCTTCAGATATCAGCCAGCATGCCAATGCCTTAAATCAAGAAATAGCGTTCTAAGATCTACAGAGATACTTGCAGGAAAACCCAGCAAGTGGGAGTCCAAAAGTGGCAGGCTAAAACCAGATTAGAGATTCCCTCCTGGGCCCACAGAAGACTGGGTGTCTTGAAAGCTTCAGAACAGACTGAGCTCTGGGACCATGAGATGCAGAGCGAACTTAAAGAAATGGGGCTACAAAGCGGAGTCTACAACATGCAAGTGTGGAGAAGAGCAAACCACAGGCCACCTATTACAATGCAGCTGAGCCCTGCCACATGCACAATGGAGGACCTTCTTATAGCAACACCGGAGGCAATCCAAGTAGCCAGCCACTGGTCAAAGGACATTTAGTATAATGCCAAGTTTTTAAACTTTGTGTTTTTAAATACATTTCAACTGTACCCTCAATTCGATAAATAAATAAAATGGGAGGAATTTTGGGGGACCCATCTGGGGGCAAACGTATGACATAAACCAGTCTGCATCTGGGGGCAAACATGAATCTGGAATTGTTGATAGGTGGAACATCAAGTCTGAGAAGACTGAAAATGGGCTTTGGACCCTCCAAAGTTGCCCATCAGAAATAGCTTGGCAGGATTATAGGCATTGGTCTTTCCCAAGTCCAGCTGTAAGATGCCAGGGATTGAATCTGCAATCTTTGGCATTAAAATCATGATTTGTGCTGTTGAACTATAGATCTTCCCAATGGACAGACTCTTTAATTATGTATGAAACTAGCTCATTGTATATGTATGGTGTGTCATGGTGACTGGGCAAAGATGAGATTATCAGATTTTTTTAAAAAGTATTTAATAACAGATGAATAAAAAAATAAAAGAAAGGAGAGAAAGAATAACAGAATAATAATAATAATAAAGAATAAAAATAAATAGAGAAAAAAGAAGAAAAAGTCAATATCCTTCCAATCTTCTTCATCACCACTAAAGTCTATTTTCTATTTAATTATCAGTTTTTGATATAATAATAATAATAATAATAATAATTGCCTCTTTTTCGCAGCTTGAGCTGGCGTACAACATAGTTACAACAGAGAAATAAGACACAAAACTTAAAATACATATAGCAAGATAAACACAAACAAAATGTAGATCAAAATTCACAAGTTAAAATTGACATAAAGAGCTCATTTTGATCAACGGATTATTTTGCTCCCCAGGACGCATTTTTGTGTATTGTTGCTGTTTGCATTGTTCAGAAAATAGCATTGGATAGCTCTAGTTTCTAGAATTTTGTTATCATGATTTTCTGTGGGCAGCTAGATGGTAGACTGGTTTATGTCATACGTTTAGAGCTGATAAGGGAAAACTGGTGCCATTTTTAGAACCAGCAGGTGAGATACACCCAGAAAGAGTTCTAATGTTTGAGGCACCCAAATTTGTGTAGGACATTGTAATTACTAGAACATAACCATCTGTTTGCTTGTTGATATTTGCTATGTAGCATTATCTTAACATCTAATGGGATGGTTTACTGGCACTTTTTTTGACAGGCTTAATATTATTATTATTGTCGAAGGCTTTCATGGCCGGAATCACTATAGGTTTTTTCGGGCTATATGGCCATGTTCCATATAGCCCGAAAAAACCTACAACAACCCATTATTATCATTCTTTGCAGCCAGTAGAGAGCAGTGTAGCATCAGCACTATATGACTCTCACCCTCTGTTTAACATATGGCTGAGGGTCATTTTTTTGGCAAATTAAGATTTATGTTTGTTGTGAAGCCATGTGCGCTGAAAAATGCGAAGGACTTCTCTTTCCAATTCCTCCCGTTGTCCTGGATCATCTGCAAAAAAAAAAAATGCTCTTGTGTTATTCCTCAATGGCACCACCTGTCATAATACCTGTCCTGTACCTCGGTTATATTTCACTTCTACTAACAAACTGCTCAGAACAGTGAGGGCCCTTCCACACAGCCCTATATCTTATAAATATCAAGTCAGAAAATCTGACAATATCTGGTTTGAATTGGGTTATCTGAGTCCACATTCAGATAATGTGCGGTTTTCTGCCTTGATATTCTGGGATATAGGGCTGTGTGGAAGGGCCTTAAGTTGTCAAGATGCAGTTCCTTGTTATAATCACCTTTGCATCCACTACTTCCATTCCCTTTTTTAGTTGTTCTTAATCAATTTGTTAAAAAAATCTTTTTGCTGAATTACAATTTTTCTTGGAAGTGCAGAGTTGAACTGCAAAATGTCATTGCACTGATGCACGATCATATTAAATAAATAAATCAATATAATAATTATTATTATTTGTAATCCACCCTATCTCCCTGAAGGCCGGCTTCCAACATAACAAGCATCCAATGCCTATATGAACAAAGGATAAAGATTTAAACACAACACAATGCAAGACATTGTGCAGCAAATTAAAATAAACAGATGCATCAAATAGTTATCATTAAATAATTATAATTAAAAACCAGTTGAGGTAAAATGTCATGTCCATTCCCTTTCCATCCCATTTAATCAGTGCTGTGAGCTTTATTCCTCCTTCTAATTGTATGCTTGAGCGCATAGTAAAGATTTTCCCGTGACATTAAGTCCAATCGTGTCTGACTCTGGGAGTTGGTGCTCATCTTTATTTCTAAGCTAAAGAGCTGGCATTGTCCGTAGACACCTCCAAGGTCATGTGGCCAGTATGACTACATGAAGCACCATGACCTTTCCACTAGAGCAGTACCTATTGATCTACTCACATTTGCATGGTTTCAAACTGCTAGCTGGGGCTAACAGCGGCAGCTCATCCCGCTCCCCGGATTCGTACCAGCAGCCTTTCGGTCAGCAAGTTCAGCAGCTCAGCGGTTTAACCTACTGCGCCACCAGGGGCTCTTATGCTTGAGAGCATAAGAATGTTTTACGTTGCTTCTTAAATGAGAGTAAGGAGGGAGCCATTTTGATCTCCTTGGGTAGGGCATTCCAAAGGCAGAGGGCGACCACCAAGAAGGCCCCCTCTCTCGTTCCCACCAGCTATGCTTGAGATGGGGGTGGTACTGAGAACTGGGCCTCCTCAGCTGACCGAAGAGCCCACAAAGGCTTGTAAAAGGAGAAGCAATTTGCTAGATAGGCTGGGCCCAAATTCTTTAGGGCTTTAAAGGTAATGACCAGTACTTTGTATTTAGCCTGAAAGCAAATTGGCAGCCAGTGGGGCTGCTACAGCATGGAAGTGGTTCTCTCTCTGTGTGGCACCCCAGTTAATAATCTGGCTGTGGATCTCTGTACCAGTTGAAGCTTCTGAACTATCTTCAAAGGCAGGCCCATGTAGAAAGTGTTGCAGTAATCCAAGTGGGATGTGACTAAGGTTGGACTATTTTTCAAAGGAGAGAAATGAGTAGTAAGGAAGAATAATTATTATAATTTTTGTTTTGATATGTTTCAAAATTAAAAGGAAACTCACTTGAGTTTGGGAATAAAATGTAGCTGGTGCTTGAAATTGACAAAATATAGACTAGAAAAAACATTTTGGTACTGTTCCATTATCTTTAAAAACACCCAATAACTACAGCAATAAATGCTGTAACTTCCCAATACATTTGCTCCCTTTGGAGTAGTCTGCAATTATCTAATACCAATGCTGTTTTATTTGCCTTCAAGAAGAGGGGAGAGGGTGTCTCGTTCCAAAGGCCAATTCTTCTGTTTGGCTCACTTCACCCCTGTCATGGGCCAAGCTTTAAATACAAGATAGTTATCCTGTGCTTTGAATTTATTGTGCCCTGGAGATTTATGGTAAAATTCAGATTCTTTACTTCTCTTCAACCCCCTGAAACTATTTATAAGCAAAATAAGTTTTTAAAAGTTATTTGAAGTTCCAACCAGGTTAAAAAACAATGCTTTTTTGGGGTTATTCAGGATGGAACACCTTACTCTATAAGCAAAGAAAGTGAACATGTATAAGAGAACAAATGCAAAAGTTCCATGGAGGTAGGAATAATAGTAGTAGTAGTAGTAGTAATAGACAGTTTATTATTCCCATGGACAGTTCCTGGCAAAAATTGAGATCCAAATTGACAAAGAAAAAACATGGCTGTGGCTCACAAGTGGAACTTTGAAAAAGGAGACGGAGGCCTGATTCTGGCAGCCCAAGAACAATCCATTAGAACCAATGCCATCAAAGCCAGAATTGAAAAGTCAACAACAGATCCTAAATGTAGACTCTGCAAGGAAGCAGATGAAACAATAGATCACATCCTCAGCTACTGCAAGAAGATCGTGCAGACAGACTACAAGCAGAGGCATAACACCGTTGCTCAGATGATTAATTGGAACCTGTGCCACAAATACCATCTGCCTGCAACGAAGAACTGGTGGGATCACAAGCCGGAAAAAGTTACAGAGAATGAACATGTCAAGCTACTCCGGGACTTCCGAATTCAGACAGAGATTTGGAGCACAATACTCCTGACCTCACTATTGTGTTAAAAAACAAAGTGTGGATTGTCGAGAAACAACTGGAAAAGCTGACACAATATGAGGATTTAAAGATTGAACTAAACGTTGGACACTTCCCAAGTGTCTAGGACTGTGTGATGTATTAGCAAATAATGCGTGCAGATCCCAGTAAGGTGGCCTTTTGCAGCTGGTAGATGGTAATTTTGTTAGCGCCAATTGTGTTTAAATACAGGCCAAGGTCTTTAGGCACTGCACCCAGTGTGCCGATCACCACTGGGACCTGCAAAGGCAAGCCAGTAAAGGTGGTCCCAATGGTGATCAGTACAGTGCCCAAAGACCTTGGCCTGCACTTAAACACAATCGGCGCTGACAAAACTACCATCTGCCAGCTGCAAAAGGTCACCTTACTGGGATCTGCACGCATTATTTGCCGATACATCACACAGTCCTAGACACTTGGAAAGTGTCCGACGTGTGATCCAATACAACAGCCAGCAGAGTGTCTGCTGTGGACTCATCTTGTGTTTCAAATAACAACAACAACAACAACAACAACAAAACTTTTTTTTATATTCTGCCCTTTCTCCCTGAGGGGACTCGGGGCAGATTACATGCAGTGATTAGAGAAAAATGCACTTGTAACCCAACACCAAAATGGGTTACAAATGCCACGCCATGTAAATTACTACAATGTGGAATTACATATATTAAACTTCAGATGAATCAACCATGGCATGAAATAGCTATGGCACATGAAATTATGGCAAGTAAAATGAGCAGTGGTTTGGATTGTTCCTCAGCTCCACCTAAATAAATTCCCTCCAGTCCAAACTAGTCCAATACAGCCCTTGGGTTACCAGCAATCAAGCAGAATGTCTTAAAAGAAGAGGAATGGAAAAGTTGTTTAGTGCACAGCCCAGGATTAACTGAATAACAAGCTCATGTAGAATCAGGGCAAGATCTTTCCTAGGTGTTCAATATAGGAAAAGTCCAGACAGAAAGTTGGTCCTGAAAGAAAATTCAGGAACTCATATAAAAATAAAGTGGTTTCATCAGAGAAAATAAAATAAAGGGGGGAAAAGGTTATATAGGGGAAACCAAAACATTAGGGGAAGATTGTTTCTATTCCACATAACCTATGTGCATTGTCAGAGATGGGCTCTGTGTGAGGAGGTTAGTTTCAGCCTAAAAATAAAATAAGACAGAAACTATCCATGTCCTTTACACAGACAATTTTACATTGTTTTCAAGACTTGACGTAACGCCAAGACCTATCTGTGTTCAAGTAACATCGCAGGCCCCTAAGATAACAATTATCATGGAGTAACAAACTTCATATTTTCCCATACTGGCCTATTGTTTCATGTCTTGCTATTTCATCATACTAGAGAAAAAAACACTTAAAATCTTGTTTCTGCCTCCAGCAGAATTTTGATGTTTGTAGTTTAGTGGGACTGTCAAAGGCTCATCTCTAAACTACAAACCCCAGAACTCTGCAGGAGGCAGAAACGGGATTTTAAGTGGATTTTTTTCTCTAGTGTGATGAAGCCATTTAAAAAGCTTTAGGCATATCTGTGTTTTGCTGCATCTCATTCTCCAGATGAGTCGATCCCACAGGGCCCAGAACACTGTCTAATGCAGGAGCCCCCAGTGGCGCAATGGGTTAAACCCTTGTGCCAGCAGGACTGCTGACCGAAAGGTTGGTTGTTCAAATTCGGGGAGCTCACATCTGTTAGCTCCAGCTTCTCATGCTGGGACATGAGAGAAGCCTCCCACAGGATGGTAAAACATCTGGGCGTCCCCTGGGTAATGTCCTTGCAGAGAGCCAATTTTCTCACACCAGAAGCGACTTGCAGTTTCTCAAGTTACTCCTGACACGAAAAAAAAAAACCTTGTCTAATGCAGAGATCTTTCATTCTTTCTTCGGGTTTAGTAATACCATTTTAGCCCTCAGTTAACCACTCAAGTTTCTAGTACTCATGAAGGATTTACTTTCTCCCATGTTCCACCTTCCTCAATGCAAGCCTGAGTGATTTCAACTTCTGGGTCATCTTACCATTTTCCAGTTAATTCATCAGTTGTTTAGTCTTTTGTCCCAGATTAGCTCTAATCCCCTGCTATAGTCTTTTTATCCTTTTCGATATTCTCTTGCCAGTTCAACAGCCAAACTCATTCAAAGGTTTCCAGTATTGTCTAACTATTTTACATCATTCATCCTCTATGGATTTTTCTCAAACACACCAATTGTTGTTACCATTTCTGACATGGCGACCCCATTTTTTTTTTATTTGCCAGATTTATTCGAAGAGGAGTTTGCTTTTTCCTCTGAGGCTGCGAGAGTATGACTTGAGCAAATTCAGCCAGTCCGTTTTTATGACTAGCAAAAATTCAAACCATGGTCTCCAGAGCCATAGGGTCCACCAACACCGTATAATTAAATCGGTTTGATACCACTTTAACTGACATGGTTCATTGCTACTGAATCCTGGAATTTGTAGTTTGGTGAGTCAACAGCACTCTTTGACAGAGATGGTTAAAGATCTTGTAAAACTACAAGTTCCATGATTCCATAGCCCAGAGCCATAGCTGCTAAAGTGGCATCAATCTGCATGAATTCTAGAGTGTGGGTGCATCCATAGTTAAACTCTCAAACTGCTGCACCATACTAACTCTCCCACCAATTTAGATAGCCTCTATCAATATGTGAAATAGCCTTTGATTATGCATTTCCTGCATGGCAGGGGGTTGGACTAGATAGCCCATGTGGTCTCTTCCAGCTCTATTTTTCTGTGATTCAGAGCATATTCTTGGGGCAATCAAATGGTGTGTCCCAAAGTACATATATAAAGAAAAATCATGTATCCTCTTTCAACCAAGGCTCCCATTAAAATGCACTTTCCTTCTCTGTCTGGTCAACCTTTTAACAACCAAGCCATACTATGTACAAACATATATACATTTTTCTCTTTTATAACAAGGTTATGCCTTCATAGGACAATACAAAAGTTGATTTGTTTTTCTGTTATTTTCTTCTTCTTGGAACTTCTTTTATTTTGCCTTTCACAGCAGGTCATAAGTCAGGGATTATTTTATTATACACTGTTCCCTATGCATGCTACAAATTTAAAGTAGTTAACTTCAGGAGATTGGGGGCTTTATAAGAATTGGTGTGTGCCATTACTGTACTAGTCATATCTATTTCACACAGTGCAAACATTAATGTTCATGTAGTCGCACTGGACAAAATAGCTCAGGTTTGTCATTTGGAATTCAGAGAAATTATGGTTTGAATACTCAGGTAACCATGCCACTGGGATGAGTCGTGGATGGTGTGTGTGTTTTGAGATGCTGTGTTGTACAATAGTGGTAACATTTTCAGATATTATGCTTTAAACCAGTGGTTCCCAATGTCTGCGAAACATTTGGAAACGTAATTCTTTATTCATTTTAATGAATCCATTGGTAAGTGGGCGGTGCCAGTGAGTAGGACATTGAGGTGAGTGTGGGAGGCCAGGGGGAGGACAAGTGATTGACATCATGTGTCATGTACTAACCAACCAGCGTCAGTCAGTCTCACACATTCTTTTGTCTTGCTTGGCTGTGCCAATGTTTCTGTTTTGCTGTTCATAGTGACGGAGGAACCCAAGAAGGAGAGTTTGGCCTTTATAAAGGACAGGGGAAGGTGCAACATGAGGACAACTGTAGGTAGAGACAGAGTTGGAAGAGACCTCATGGGCCATTCAGTCCAAACCCCTGCCAAGAAGCAGGAAAATTGCATTCAAAGCACCCCCCGACAGATGGCCATCCAGCCTCTGTTTAAAAGCTTCCAAAGAAGGAGCCTCCACCACACTCCAGGGCAGAGAGTTCCCCAAAGTTCTTCCTAATGTTCAGATGGAATCCCTTCCTAATGTTCAGATGGAATCTCTTCCTAATGTTCAGATGTTGAGTGATTCGACGGCTCCAGTAGTTTTATTGATCGTGAATCCTCAATATTCATATTATTTTTTTGACTTATTTAATGATTATTGAAATTAGAGAGGTTGCAGAAGAAATCTAGGAAGAGCTCACTGAATTTCAAAATGATAGAAACTGCAAGAACCCATTTGAATCTGATTCTCTTGAGGTGTTTTGGTGTAAAATATCAATTGTTATACTAAAATTTGAGGAATCACCTTATGCTATCTTATGCTTTTCTCCACGACTTATTTACAGGAATAAGGGTTTTGTGCTTTGCTGGTAATTAAAAACAAGTCCAGGAATCAATCAAAAGTAAGTGATGATATGCTTGTAGCTTTGAACAATAATATTACTCCCAGGATTACCCAACTTGTAAAGAAGATGCAAAATCACAATGATGCAAATAGAATTTAATTTTCTATTTAAAATGTTCATTTAATATTATAATAGTAGTCTTAATTCATGTTAATATTAAGTTTAATGAAAATGTTAAAACTTTTGATTAAAGTTTATTTTTAGATTAATAGAGTTTATTATTCTGGAACCTTGTGGTCCCCTCTAACAACAAAAAAATCAAGGTGGTACCTGGTCAAAAAAAGGTTGGGAACCCCTGCTTTAAACTCATATTAGAGGTGGTTTCTTTTACCATCTTATGTATTTAAATCTGGCAGACAATTATAACTCATTCCCAGCATAAGCAGGCAATTATACCTCATTTCCAGCAGTGTCGACCACCAAGCAAACATTACTCCAGCTAATAAGAGATCAGAGTCATTCTTCATAGCATTCCAAGTTCCAGGCAAAATTTACTTCTTCATCCAGCTACATTGCAAGGTGAAAAATTTCCAGATGGGAGCAGAAAATCTGCAGATGGGAGCCTCTTTCCACAGGCAGTAGCAACCCCCACAGCAACACACAGGCAGCCAGGTCTTATTGCCAAATCCAAACTCTCCAGAGGTCAGATTCAATTCAGTTCTTCATTTGCATGTCCGGCCGCATCTGGATGCAATTCTTTCCTCGCAGATGTCTTCCCTGGAGAGAACCTCTTCTGAAAGAGGAGTCTAGAGCTAGCCAATGTTAGGAAAAGAGCCAGCTAACATACCTAGAAAAGCCTTCCGGTATCCATGCTAATGAACATAATGCCGTTTTTATGGGTGACAATAAATCATATAGGAGAAGCTCACTCATGGGTGTGACTTGAACTTCTTGCCATACAACCTTCCCACTCTTGCATATTTTCAATTTAAAGGGAATTTTCAAAAATCATTTTTCCCAGTCTTTTCCCAAACCTATTTTTAAAAGAGCTATGTTTTTTTTTACTGATCAGATGGGAGTTGTATCCAGTTAAAGGTACATCTTCTTCCTTTCAATATAATTGCATTATTTCATTCTCTCTTTGCCTTTGGGTCATACAGGGGTGGTATAGTCTAGTTTAAAGTGTTTTGAGGGGGAATGGTCATCAGCACAACCTATTTCTACTCTGATTGGGACTCAAAGCAGCTTAAAAGTTTAAAAGCTTTCAGTAATTAACACACTTCTACCATAAAATAACAATGGAAGGCTTTTCAATTGGCTTGCCCAATGTTGCCTAGCGGGTTTTCAAGGCCAAGTAAGGATTTGAACCCAGGTCTCCAGAGATCCAGTCTAGAGTTCAAAACACTGTACCATCCTGGCTCTTGAAGTCACATGTACACAGGGGGAAATGAAGATGAAGAAGATGCACCGGGATTGTGGCGCAGCTGGCTGAGTGTCAGCTGCATTAAGATCACTTCTGACCAAAAGGTCGTGAGTTCGAAGCCAGCCCGGGTCGGAGTGAGCGTCCAACCAATTGTGTAGCTTGTTGTCGACCTTTGCAACCCGAAAGACAGTTGCATCTGTCAAGTAGGAAAATTAGGTACCACATATGTGTGGGGAGGCTAATTTAACAAAATTTACGAGGCCATAAAAAAGACACCAGCAAAGCACCCCAGCAAAAAGCATGCGGGGAATGCGGAAGTACTTCATCAGTGTCGCTGATGGACGATGAAAGCGACAGCTCCCCTGGCGGCCAGAAAAGTTAAATAGCCTCTGACTGTCTGTCTATGTCATGTGTCTTTGGCACTGAATGTTTGCCATATATGTGTACATTGTAATCCGTCCTGAGTCTCCTGCAGGGTGAGAAGGGCAGAATATAAATACTGTAAATAAATATCCATAATTGTATAAGCCTGTACAAACTGAAAGGGGTCATAAACCTTATATGCCCAACTCATCAGATAATGCAGAAGGGGACAGTGCACATAGTGAAGACTCACATGTACTATTTCAAGCACATCCCCAAATATAAACTTGAGGGAAGTTTACTAGCAGTGACTTAAAATCACCATAGAAATGTGTGTAATACTTGCAAGAATTAAATCTGATCAAGTAGATGATGGATGTTGTGGATAGGTGAAAGGCTCATCCAGACAGTACCTTTATCCCAGGAGCTCCCGCATCAGAATGGAGGGTGGCCAAACACTGTTCCCTGAAAACATTGGAGCAATCACTACAAACGACAAAAATGTGAGATTTTCAGAGTGCAGAAATACCCCGGTTCTGGCCCCAAAATGTGGATATTCGAATCTCTGTTATGTCCCTACACTCAGAAAATACAGGATTTTTTAAAACGTTGGTTTGTGTTGTGACTCAGCTGGAACCACAGACACAGACTGATAGTGTTGTGACTCAGATGGGGTCTCAGAGTGACTCAGAGAAGGATGATGGGATTCAGGTTCACAATCAGGTTCAAAATGTTCCTGTTGTAGACAATGAGGAACAGGGTGTGCAAGTTCAGTTTTCCACAGCAGGGAATGATGTTTTTGATACTGAAACTAGCCAGGTGCAAATTGACTCAGAAAAGGAGGATAGTTCTCAGCCTGAGAGTAGGCAGGAAGGCAACCAGGCTGACACTAACAAGCAGCCTGAGTTTGATGAAACGGGAATGTTAGATCGGGCTAACCGTTTGGAATTCAGAGTTCGAAGGAGTGTGAGAATAGCCAACAAGAAGGAGGTCAGAGGCCAAAGAAATGCTTTCATGTATTGAAAAGGGTATTAAGCAGTGTTTTTGAAAACAAACCTGTCAGAGCAACTTCTCGCTCAACCAAGCAGCTTGTGCTCATTTTCCTGTGTCCATGGTCTTGGGATTTTGTCATGTTCTCATGGGACTTTGTTTCGTTTGTGCCATTTGGAATTCTGCTTAACAGTGCTATGTTTTATTGATCTCTGGAACATTAGTTGTTTTTAAACTTTTTATCTTTACTTTTTAATAAACTACAAAAACTTCAGTTTGTGTGCAGTTCTGGTGATTTTAGCAAGGTGAATCTATTCTGAGGTGCAACAGTTTGTTCCTGGGTTATACATTTTGGTTCCTGATGGGTTGTATCCTAAAACATGGCAACAGTTGACCAGATGGTGAAAACTTTATCCTGGCAAGATAAACTTCATCCTCCACTCATTTAACGAAGTTTGTGACACACAAACAAAGGTTTTGCCATGTAATCGACTTTATCCATGTTTTTATGATAAAAGAAATCAGGAACGGACATGTGCAAGGTGCTCTTCCTGGGTAGGGACAGCACCTCATAGATCCTAGGTACAAGTACATGACCAAACCTGTCTGCACAGATGATCATGCAGCCTCTATAACCCAGGAACAGAATTTATAAAATAATGAGTATATTCACATATTAAGTTTTTTTTAAAAAAAAACTGATGAAATTTGCAGCGTATGTCCCGCGGTGGCTATTTTGGGGGCTGCAAAATCCCAGGACAAAGCAGCAAGTGTAGACGATGGAGGCAGAAATACCAGGATCAACAGCTCAGTATGTGGACCTCTTCTCAGATCCTGGGATTTTTTGCCTGACTAAAACCTGAAATTTAGTGCTGTCTGGAAGCGAACAAAGATGACCACTTATATTTTTCTGGAAACAAATGCCAGGTGTATGATATATTTTTAGGATGTGCTTCATGAGGATCAGGAAACATTGGTTGTGCAGTTAATTATTGCATTAGGAATTTGCAGCAGCTAAAGAAATGCAGTGGGAAGGTTGCATTTTGTGAAGAAACATTACTGTCAGTTTTGAAGAAGATAAAGCCAAAACTATAGGAAGCAAAGTTTTCACCCCTACTAACTTCTGAATTATTCTAGGTTTCAGTATTCTAGGTTTCAGTGAGTTTTAAGAGCCAAGGAATAAAAGCAAGCGACAGATTTTCTTCTCCTTCTCCCTCTTACTTTTGCATGTCATCAAGTCCTGCAAAGGAAATAGCTGATTTTTTCAGCTGAGTCTTTGTACCAGTGTACAGCTGCTGAAGTTAGCAATAGCAAACATTGATTTTGTCTTGGACAACAAATCCCTTGACATACAGCTGGCATGGCTGGGAGTGGTCAATTCCATTTAGAAGATTTTTTGATTTTCTTTGGAAGGATTTGCTCCAGAGCATTTCAAACAAAATAGAGGAAACTGAAGGCGGCTATATGAATGGTTGAAAATTATTGTGGGTTTCATGAGCATTGTTAAAATTGTATGGTTTGCTTGAAGAAGAAAACAAGCGAAAAGCTACTTTAAGTACTAACTTTTGCACAAAGTACTAAAGTTTTTCACAAGCAGGCACCCTCCAGATGTTGCACTACAATTAGGAGAACAAAATATATGAATAGTTATCCAAAGGAGAGCTGGGAGTTGAAGTGGAAAGAGATTGTAGTCAGAGTGAAAGGGAAAGGAAAATACAAGGATCTGAACAAAAAAAACCCTAATAATATAAACCAATGAGTAGAGTTACATCTGTTCCCAGAGGGAGGGGGGTGGGGGAAAGAGGGAGGGGGGAAATGGGTAGGTACATATAAGTAATAGATGTATTAAACTGTAAAAGGTAAAATGTAATCAACAGAATGTGTTTATGAGATAATAATAATATATTGTTGTGTATATGCGATTATGGCAATGTTACAAATTACTTACATCTAACCAATTAAAACAAGATGTTACACTACAATTCTCTAATTGCAGTGATGCAAAAGTATCTACACACATAGAAATTCAATGTATACATACCAATACAAATGTCAGTAAAACCTAGGATTGATACATCCACATTAAACAGAACTAATTTGTTCTTTTATTTTCTCAAAAGACGAGAAAAATTCCTCGTCACGTGTGTGGAAATAGTTCTTGTGTCTTTACTACAGATGAGTAGACTCCAAATCCTTGCACAGTAAACATCTTATTTTCTTTATTAGACAAGAGTGGGCTCCAACATTCAACCAGTTCGGTAGTTGGGTCTATAAACAATGCATGTTAGTCAACTGGAAACATCAAGCTTGGAAATATATATACTTACTCACGCTACTTACTCACTTCTCAAAAAAGCTCAATATTTGAGGCAAGTGGTCGACTAACTCTTGAAAAGTGAATCCTAAAGGGAACATACATAGTGGCTGAAGGTAGTTCTACATAGTTACATGGAACATATAACAATCATAACAAAGATATATAATATGCACAATAAAAATGATATAATAATACTCACAACAAGTTCTTGTTAACCAACATACTGTGCAAAGGCGTTTTATTCTGTAGTGAGTATGGGATCAAAAGAGCTCAACCCATTGCTAAAACTGCCTGGGGGAATCCTGACATGAAACAATCAGGGCCGGCTAACACCTCCCGACAAAGGATCCCCAGGTAGCAACCAGTCAAGCTTTGAAACTGCAAGGCCATTAAATGCTAGTCAAGCTGACCAACTGCAGCATTCACACTTACCTCAAGCAGACAGTTCTTTCTTCCACTCTGGACATCCCACAGATATATAAACCTCACTTGCCTTGTTTCCAACAGACCTCACAATCTCTGAGGATGCCTGCCATAGGTGTGGGTGAAATGTCAGGAGAGAATGCTTCTGAAGCATGGCCATATAGCCCAGAAAACTCACAACCACCCATTCACTTGCCTAGCTTCCAATAGACCTCACAACCTCTGAGGATGCTTGCCACTGATGTGAGTGAAGAGTCAGGAGAGAATGCTTCTGGAACATGGCCATACAGCCTGGAAAGCTCACAGCAACCCAGTGATTCCGGCCAGGAAAGCTTTCAACAACATATTAAAAGATGTTGTCTACTTCTACTTTAGTATTTCCTAAAGAGTCACTGGATGGGACTGAGTAACCAGGGTGCAGAGGCAGAATTTGCTCTAATGGGAAGCTAAGAAGGGTCAGAATATTTGGATGAGAATCACCAACAAATGCCAAGGGATGTAGGCTATGTTTCAGAGGAAGGAACTGGCAAAGCCACCTCTTAGTAATCCTGACCTTTAAAAAATTCTATGAAATTAATGGAGTCTCCATAAGTCAACAGGTGAATCGAAGGCGCATGCACACTCACACAGTCAAGGCAATATTTGGTAAGAAGAGGACAAGAAATTCAGTATTCATGTTTTTTTCTGTATGTGTAACACTATGGAAAGTATAGATATGGGTATTTACTCTGTGATACCACTGTTAATATCTAACTATACCACGCCTTTATATAACGTAGAGCTATTGGAAGATAATTGGACTGTGACATAAAAATATTGGAAATACTGTTAATATATTCTCATTTCCATAATATTTTCATTTTCTTCCTTCTTTTAAAAATATTAGAGATTTGTGAATACCATTGAGTTATTTGAGAATTAACTGTTTTGCAAGACTGTGACCCAGCTTGCACATTTTTCAGTTCTGGACTGGTTCTGATGGAATGAACATGTTTTTATCTGAGTGGAGGTGGACTGAAATATTAGAAGTGTGGAAAGATACACAGGGCGGTTTATCTGGCAAGATTCAATGCCACATATGAACATAACAATAAAAACATACCCCATCAGAATATAAAACAATTAAAACACATGAGCAAATAAAATACATAGAACAATAAAACAGATTAAAACATATGAAGTGCTTGATTCCATTAATCCATAATCTTGTTCATAATACTTGTTCAGACTGTGTCGAAATCTATAATGTTTTATTCTCCAAATGCCTGCGTACAGAGCTAGGTCTTTAGCTTTTTTCCTGAAGACCAGAAGGGATGGGGCCTGACTGATGTCACTGGGGAGAGAGTTCCATAGCTGAGGGGCTGCCACTGAGAAGGCTCTGTCTCTCATCCCCACCAATCATGCTTGTGAAGAGTGTGGGACCAAGAGCAGGGCCTCCCCAGCTCTAGTTGGCTCATAAAGGGAGATGCATTTGGAGAGGTAAGGTGGACCAGAACCATTAAGGGCTTTATAGGCCAAAGCCAGCACTTTGAATTAGGCCTGGAAGCAAACTGACAGCCAGTGGAACTGATGCAATAGAGGACTTGTGTGCTTCCTGTACGCTGCTTCAGTAAGGAATCCAGCTGCCGCTTATTGGACTACTTGAAGCTTCTTGGCCATACAGCCTGGAAGGCAACCCCACATACTCAAAGGCAACCCCACATACAGCGCATTGCAGTAGTCTATGTGAGATGTAACAAGAGCATGGACCACTGTGGTCAAGTCTGAGTTCCCAAGGTACGGATGCAACTGGCACACAAGTTTTAATTGTGCAAAAGGTCCCCTCGCTATCACTGAAAACGGGGGTTCCAGGCTCAGCAATGAGTCCAGAATCACTTCCAAGCTGCGAACCTGTGACTCCATCCAGCACAGACTGTAACTCTATACCCTGTTCAGCTTTATGACCGACCAGGACTACCTCCCTCTTGTCTGGATTCAATTTCAATTTGTTTGCCCTCATCCAGACTGTCACTGCCACCAAGCAACAGTTCAGGACCTGAACAGCCCCCTTAGCAGTAAGTGGAAAAGAGTGATAGAGTTGAAAGTCATCTGCATACAGATGGTATCAAACTCCAAAACTCTGCATGATCTCCACCAGTGGCTTCATGTAGATGTTAAATAACATTGGGGACAATACTGAGCCCTGCGGGACCCTGCAAGTCAATGGTTGCGGGGCCAAGCAGGTGTTCCCCAACAACACCTTCTGAGAACGACCCTTCAAGAAGGACTGAAGCCACTGCAAAATGGTGTCTCTAACCCCATTCCTGTGAGGCATCTCAGGATACTGTGGTCTTCTGAGATGCCTCGCGGGAATGGGGCTTGGAGGCACTGTTTTGCAGTGGCTTCAGACCTTCTTGGAGAGTCGTTCTCAGAAGGAGTTGTTGAGGAACACCTGCTTCTGGATTTCTTGAGTATTTCACATAGACTCAAAGGTTTATTGTTACATTCGTGTGACACGCCTACACACTGCAGACAACACACTAACATGTTTCAAGATACAGTTCTGGGTTAGATGCTGGGGATACAATTGATTGGTGGAAAGAATTCCATTTTAATTACTTGTTTGGAAAGTGTGCTTGCATTCCTTTGCTGTGCTATGAAGTTGGGTTCCTTTTGCAAAGAAATAAGCCTTGATACCGACACCCAACATTATAGCAATATCAGTATATCTACAAAATAGATACACCATATGTCACCACCAGACATTACTTTTTAATGAATATTGAAAATTCCTAGTCTTCTCCTCTCCTAATCCATAGATATTAAAAATAATTAAATATGATATGCAGACAGTTAAACTAGATCGGAATGGCTGGACAGTGCCTAAGGATATAAAGCTGTCTGCCACAGTAGGACATGAATTTGGCCTTAGGATGCTTTTGGAAGTTTTTTGTTATTTTTTTAGAAATATTTTCCTTTTCTGTCTCATTAGGTCATGCAATTTAGGTAGGAATTTTCACCAGTGAAGTCGCCATGCTGTCTGGGGAATTCTGGGAGTTAGAAAAAGAACATTGTCCAAGCTGTATTATGTTCTCTCTGACATTTGTTGATTAAGCAAACAATCATATTGAGAAATAATTAAGGCGAGAATAAAAACAGCTTTGAAACATATCTTAAATTCTTTAGTGATAGATCTATGTCCATGTTGTGATTCCAGAAGAGGAGTAGCAAAATAACTTAAGGTGGAATAAATGGCTGCCGAACTCAGCTGCCTATGAATGACTCTCTGTAATTGTGTAATCTGATGGGGCCCCAGATGGGATATAGTATTATGCTATGTATGTATGTATGTATGTATGTATGTATGTATGTATGTATTTACTGCATTTATACCCTGCCCTTCTCACCCCGAAGGGGACTCAGAGCAGCCTCACAAATAGGCAACAATTTGATGCCACTTAAATACATACAATAAAGTAAACACATACATTAACATTAAAAACTAAAAAGTTAAAAACATATCAACATTAAACCATTTATTAAAACCATGCAGTCCAAAATAATAATCCAAAGCCATTCCAGTTTTCTTTGCACTATTCCGCATTCACTTATTGCACTGAAAGATTACTGTCCGAAAGCGTGGTCCCATAACCACGTTTTTCTTTCTGAAGGTCAGAAAGGAGGGAGCAGATCTAATTTCACTGGGGAGGGAATTCCACAGCTGAGGGGCCACCACTGAGAAAGCCCTGTCTCTTGTCCCCAACAACCGTGCCTGCGAAGGAGGTGGGACCGAGAACAAGGCCGCCCCAGATGAGCTTAACCTCCGAGGTGGATCATGCTAAGTTGAAAGTAAATCCAAATGTGGAGATCTGATAGCATGGAGATGAAATGTTCTATAACTCCAAGAGAACATGGAGCACACTCAGTCAATGTCAATGGGTTGTATGGATAAATTTGGGGGAATGTTTTGCAGTTCTCAATGTCTAAATATACTTAGGTTTCCATCTTCTTTCCTGATCACTCCATTTTTGTACAAACTCTGTCAGTACACAAACCTCTTGAAACTAAATATGTGCATTAGGACAGTTAATTGCAATGACATTAATCTTCCCTGGAATGTACCATATCAATGGGCATACAACACTAATTTTGTGACCTTTGTGCTCGTGTGTGATTTGGATTTTAAGATTCGTAATACATTTTAATATTTGTAATGTTTAATGGTTTTAACTGTATATATTGTTTTTTTTAAAAAAATTATATTTAACTAGCTTTGGTACCCAGCGATGCTCAGGTTAGATAATTTGTAGTGCTATTTGTTAGAAAAAGTAACATTTTTGGTTTTGGATTTTATGAATGGTTCATTAGAAAATGAATAAGGATATGGGTAAACTACCATCATCCCAGGTCCATCCACCCCAAACACTGCCAGCAGGTAAAGTTGATCATGATGGGTCTGTGTGCCAAATTTAATCCAGAGTCAGAGGGCACTCCAGACATGGGAGCCATCTTGGAAATGGCACACAAATACGGATACATACATGCATACATATTCAAGCTTATATTATATATAGCAAGATGATGTCTTTGTATCGTTTTAAATTACCATTTGTTGTTAGCCACCTTGAATCTTTATATTGGGAGAAAGGTAGGATAAAAAATAAAGTAAGTAAATAAATAAAGGTCTATTCACAATCTGCTCATTTTGTCCTTTGAAGCATTGTGTGCATAAACAAGCCAATCAAAGTTCACTTACCAGTTCAGCAGAATAATATTGGGCTTTCTCAGAACCAAGGCAAAATGAATACCAAGGGGGCAATGTTACAGTGCAACACTGTGTTAAGAAAGTCCAGACTAAATATTCATCTTTGCCAAGGGAGGTTTGCTTAACCCTTTACTAGAAGCCAGTGCCCATGCTTGGCTGGGAGATTCGGGGAGCTGCAATGCAAAAAAAGTTATTTTCCCAAAGCTTGTCTTCCTGCACATGATGATCCCATGAAAATCCCCTCCCCGGCTGTTTTTCCTATTGCAAGTGTTCCAGACTATGTTTACTTCACCAACACAGAATAGCATCACAGTGTGAGCAACATAGCTGGAGAGGGGCAACGCCTCAAAAGGGAAGTGACCAGGAAGGGAAGTCACCCAAGACGCTGCCCAGGCCCGTAGCCAGGATTTCGTTTCGGGGGGGGGGGGGGGGGGGGCTGAATTTTTTTTCAGGGGGGGTTTCGGGGGGGCTGAGTTTCGGGGGGGGCTGAGTCTGAGTGAAAGAGGGGCTAGCCTAGCAAACCTTTTGTATCGTTACCCCAATACCCCCATGCATATGGGATATATTGAGTATGGTGATCAGATCATGATATGAATAAACATAACAGTTTAAATAATGCACCATTAAGGCCTTTTCGTGAACCACCATGAAAATTTCGGGGGGGGGGGGCTGAAGCCCCCCGAGCCCCCCCCCCCCCCCGGCTACATGCCTGACGCTGCCCCTTATTGTAGCAATGTGATGCTTCAAGAGGCATTGGAGCTGAGTTTGTCCATGTGATACAGACTGGTTGTGTGCCAGGGTTCTTTTGAATATAATACGCTTAAAATGGGATTTGGAATACAAGTGGAATTCCCACGTTCTGTAAGTGCAGGCGGTAGTTGAGTGAGGGAAACAGCTGCACATCTTTGGCATGGTGCTTTGCCTGCTTGACCCTTGGTGTGCAACCTCGGTACTCTGGAAAAGCATAATCCATTTCAGGCAGTGGGTGTTTATTTACCCAGGGAAAGTATTAAGGAGCAAATTGCTCCAAATATATTAATAGAGTGAGGCGTCTGCAGCACATCAGCAACAGACCTGATCAAGGGAGTGTTTTTGACCTGCAGAAATTGTGCCCCTTCTCCAGCTTTAGGATAAAATCCAAATGTTGGCTTATTGCGTTAGAGTTGGGATTCTCATTCAGGCTGCTAGAAGTCTAGGTGCCCATCCAGACAGTACCTTGATTCCAGGAGCTTCCTCAGCAAACAGGAGCATGGCCAGATGCCATTCCCAGTAAACCCGGAAGCAGTTGCTACAAAAGGCAAAAAACGCAAGGTATGTATGTGGACCTCTCCTGAAGTCCTGGGATTTTTGCCCCTCACTAAAACCCGTGATTTAGTGCTGTCTGGAAGAGTCCTGGGTTAATAAAGGGATGAAATATCGGAAGGTCTCAGTAGAAAATGAACTGTACTTCGGGCAACAGGGAAAGAAACAATTCGAAAGATCTCTGAGGCCTTGACTCACTGGTTTGGTGAGTGGTTAGATTTGAAAAATAAGATTGAAGGAGAGTATGGAATTATAATATGTTCTATGACAACAGCTGCAAGATTGGTGTACACAAAAATACCAAGACAGTAATAATATGCCAAATATTGTTTCACCTTCCCCAAAATCTGAGGGAGTTGCCCCATTCTTCCCAATTATAGGGTCAGGCAAGTGTTTCACTGACGTTCCTGGTACCTGTAAAGAACAGCTTTGTACTTGGATTAATTCCAGAGTTCAGTTCAAATTTTATGTGCGATTAGTATTTCCTTGGCTTTTTATTCCTACTGGTATAACTGAATATTTCATTGGGTTCCTGCAAATACAAGGTGTGTGCCATAAACCCCTTGTGAGACCAAAAGGAGGCTCAGTGTCGTTGCCTGAATTTTCTGTGCTGTGAAGAATTGCCTGGAGTCTGGTAAGGATTCCACTAGGGATCTTTACAAAGAGTGTTCCAGCGTTGCATCAGGGTCAGCAGCAAAAATAGTACTGAGCCCTGCAGCATACGTCCTATCAGACCGATCCATCACTGAGAATTTCATAATGATTCTTGACAAGTCCTCCACAGCACTCCTTTACCAAGAGAGAGAGAGAGAGAGAGAGAGTGGCCGAAAAGGCCAAACACTGCTAACTAGGAGCAGCTTGGATATCACTTCTTTCATCCAATGACTTTTTCTCTACCTTGGCATGATACAGTTGTCATAGAAATGTTCTTACACAACACTGAAATACTGTATTTACTTGCTTTTAATACAGTCTGTAATGCAGGAGGCCAAGTAGATAACTTCATTCTTATACCTGTCTCCACAATATTTGGGAAATGTTACGTGTTTTGTGATTCCATAATTGAAGTGTCTTATGGGGTTTCTAAACATGGGGAGAAAACCATTAATTTGAATGTTGGAGATTCTAAAACAGGAGAAAGGGAGACACAGGAGAAGTGTGCAGCTGGTTTTGCCGTACAAACACAATTTATGCTGAATCTGATGTTTTTTTCTGGACTCTCCAGTTGGCAGGCCCATTCTTTCCTAGTTCAAGAAACAAATCTTGAACTAAACCTTGAACCAGTCCTAAGGAGAGAGGCACTACTGTTTGTTTGTTTGTTTGTGTGTTGTAAGTGCAGAAGAGGCTGCGGGAAATAAACATGTCATGGGAATAAGTTTCACAGCCAGTGAAACTTGTCAATTTCATACTTACATTACAAAGTGATGAATATAAGAGATATTTAAAAATTATAAATGTAAAGGACACCTGCAGTCTTTCAGGACCAAAACCATTTTCCCCATCTAATGCCCTTCGATACATTTGCAACTCTCATCATTCCCAACCAGTGTGAACATTGACAATGTCAGCTGAGAATATTGGTTGTTGGTGTTCAACACATCCAGAGGACACCAGATTGGGAAAGGCTGACCTATAGTGATGAGAACTTCCTATAGTTTTGAAGCCTACTATGAGAATATGTTCATATCCAATGCCCTTTATTTACTTCATTCTTCTAAAAATGGAACACAACTGATTCCTTTCACATTCGTCCTTGAAAATACAACTCAGAGTATTCTAATTTAGTAGAGTAATATAAACTTGGAAACCTGTGACCTTCCAGATATTCTTGGACCCCAATTTCTATATCCCTGTCTGCTTCCCTCCTTGAAAATTTATTGTGGTGGCTAGAACTTGTGAGGATTGGAGCCCAATAACATCTGGATGACCACAATTCCCTAACTGGTGATATGAACTGTGAAATTAAAACCAGTCTCAGGATATGGTGATTAGAGAAGGCCCTTACAGCCTTGAGTTATTTGGCACATATGGTTGTAAGCTAGCTGAAGGAAATTTATTTGAAAAGAAAATCATGACTTATTTTGAGGAATGTTGCTTCTTGCATGATGCCAAATAAGTGACTGGTGCTGATATTGCAAATCTTCATCGGTATCCCTGAAACACTGTTTCTGCAAGGAAGACTAAATGCCATTGTAGCTGGAGGGTTCTGACGTGTTCCTCTCTTTGCACCATGCTCACTGATCTACGGACAGAGATCAAAGGAAAGCCAATGAAGAACTGACAGGCAACACCATATGTAAGTCATCTGTACAGCACCAGATACATAAAATGGGTCATGATCTCTTATCAGCACCCAAACATCTGGAATTTCCAAACCTTTCATTTTGCAGGCCCTCATAGGAAAGCAACACTCCCAAGTCAAGTATTCCTAAAGGATCGTACTCTGGGTAGTACTTTATGACCTAACTGAAACACAATGCTTTCAAAAAAATTTCTCAATTTCTCTTTCATTATAAAAAAACTAAAATAAAAAAAAAGAGGACGAAAAGGAGAAAATATGGAAAGAACCCAAAGTGGATTTTAAAAAATCACAGATACCCATGCACACATCATGACTGAAATCCAATAAAATACAAATGAAGCAAAAACAAAAACAAAAACAAAAAAACCCTGCCAGTGAACATAGGCATGCCATGGCAGTTGTGAGTTGTTCTGGCATGCTTCTATTCCTTGGGCTAGGCAGTGGCTTTCTTGGCTCATTGGCAAAGGCGAAGCAGTTCCGGATGGGTAGCAAGGATGGGACACAACAAAATGTGCACAAGACAAAGGAGCTGCACACATTAAATAAAAAGAATGGGGCAAATTTATTCCCACACTTGTACATCGAGATGTCAGATGCCTCCTTGTGCAAGATTTGAAAAGTCTGATTACTTGCAGAGTTTGGGTTGTGCGGATTTAAAGGCTGACTTGGATCCTGGCCAATAGGAAGTACAGAACTAAAGGGTGAATAACCTATCTATAGAAGTTCAACAACAGACAGCCTAATATCCAGAGATATATTTGCCATTAATGTCTCTATGCCATGTGTTCAAATATGGAAAGTGTTACGGAAATTTTTCAGTCTATTGAATAACAAGAGGTGTGCTTTTGTCTTTCCAGTGTTGTAATATGGGTCCTTCAGTTTCAGAAAGGGCACATCTGTAAATTTCAAAGATTGTTCCAATACAAAATTCATAACCTCCTCCTACCACTGAAAGATGCTAGAACTGGGCACAGCCAGATCATAGGTTTGAGGAAGGCATGAGCTGAATTACAATGCCTCGCAATTGTTCCACTCTTGAAATGAATGTCATGGTGCTGCTTTGAAGCGACTGGATCCTGTTTCCTTCGGTCGCCCTGCAGGTAGCTGTCTTGTTCTCTCTGGAAGATTTGCTCTGACCCACAAAATGCCAGGAGCAAGGGCAACAACTCCTCCATCTTGGCCTTTGATTATGATTATTCCGTAACAGGTTAGTCAGCTGTTTTTCTAGCTGCAGTTACTTGACTTTAGATAAGTATTCTCCTTAGAGCACTCTGTCTAATGAGTCATTGGCAATAATGCATACAATCACTCATTTAATAACAATTAATATCCATTTCGTACTTGGTGCCATGGATGTAGCTGCTCTCCCTCAAGCAAAGGCTGATGTGGCAGGGAAACCAATTTTTCCTGGTGCTTGAAAGATGATGTACAGCTGCCAAGAAAATGGGATGCCTCATTCCCTCTAGCCAGCATTTTGATTGGGCTTCTTTTCTCCAGAACATGGTCCACAAAATTTCTGGCGACGAGCTCCTCCCTTTTCATTGAATCATTGAGTTGGAAGAGACCATTAGGGCCATCCAGTCCAACACCTGCAGTAATATCCTTCATTTTTAATTAAAACAAAATTAAAAAACCAAACACAAAATACAAAGTGGAGCACTTCTTCAGTGAAATGCTGAAGAGTTATTTTTTAAAAAATCCTTGTTTCTTTTTCCTTCGAACACAACGCTCTTCTTGGGTCCCAAACTAGAGTACCATTGGCAATTGTTTCAACATGCAGAAATGATTCCTGGCAAGTTAACCTCTCTGTTGCACTCCAAGGCTGGGAACCACCTCTGTACTTAATACATACTCTAGTCCAAGGAAAAATAACAAAACAGTTTGTTGAAGAATATATTTCAAAACAATTCATTAAAATTGTATAAAAAAACAAAGTCCAAATATCAGGAATAATCCACAGCAAACAAAGTACAGGAGTAGCATCAACATCCAGGAATACAAAACAAGAATAAAACCAAAATATGAGATTCAGGAACAGTCTTCAAAACTTAGAATCATGATACATGAACAAAAGGAAATGTGCAACATGGAACTAGAAAGTTCATGACTTGACAATAGATCTACATTCAATCACCACTGTTGCCTGGATTAATAGACCCATCTGTTGAACTAGCTAATATAGAGAAAATCATGCTTTCTCCCCTGGGAAACTGATAAGGACTTCTTAGCTAACAATCATCTTGACCTTCATACACTCTCTTGAGAAGCCCTATGTTGACAGAATGTAAATCTCCTATCTAACTGCCTGTCCACCTGGATTTTCATTTTCATCCTCTGAGCTCAGGTCGGTTTGTGACTTTGCTTCCCTAGTGAACTGCCTTTCAGGAATGTGGCCTTCAGACACAGACCACTCATTTTCAGGGCTTGAAATCTCTTGCTGGCTTTCCTGCTGACTTGCAGATCCAGAATCCCCAGTGTCATCAGGATGACTAATAGGCTCAGAATCCCCAGGGAGATGAGGTGCAGGCACAATCAAAGGCTGAACTACAACACTCTCTGCATCCATTTTAGATCAATTATATCAACTATTTCAGGGCCAGTCTTGGAAAGTTTAATGCAGTTTGGCTGATCATCTGTTTAGGATCCTTTCTAGTCTGTTTCTCTGTCCCCTTGAATTGGATTAGTGAAAGTGGCTGGAATTAGACACTGGGGAAATTGAGTGGTGGTGGTGCTTCCTCCTCCTGCCCCATTGTAAGTCTCTTCCATGTGTCTATTTATCAGGCTACCGACATAGTATCAGGGCTGAAGCAGTGATGTTGGCATAAATCCCACTGCTCGATAGAAGTAATCATGTACACTCAGACAAGGAAAGGAAGACGTTCTTGTAACTGAAAATAGTAAAATCCTTTAATATTGTTGGCAGAAGAACATAGAAAGAGTGTGGATTTATCATTCTTTTAACAATTATGATGATATTTTTCAAAAATTAAAATTCTCTTAGGTCTGCCTCTTTCTACTATTCCTTTGTGTTTGGCAAGTCACGGTTTAACAAGTCCTTCATACAAGAAAATGCTCAATAGTATGATTTTTTGTGCCCTTATTGGGTCTGTGCATAATTCTGGATGTTGTTATCAGCTGTTTGATGGAAAGTGTGGAATCTAGGCAAGAGTTTTGACAGATTAGTAAATGAGATTTTTTTCAAAGAGTTTTTTTCTTTTTATTCTCTAATTTTCTATCATTCACTGCAACGTTTGCACTTCTCCGATTTAGCTGATTCAAACTATCTCAATCCAAAAACAAAGCTCTTTGCTTGAGCTGTAAGGCATTGCTAGTAAAATGACTGTAGACATTACCGGGAAAACTGGTTTCCAAAATGCAGGAACGTGCATTCACAGCCATTTCCAAAGGTAAATGATGGATTGGATGTGCAGGGAAATTTGGGTATCACGTTTTTATTCATCTCTCTCTCTCTCTCTCTCTCTCTCTCTGAGTGTGTGTGTACACATACAAAAACAGAATTTTTATGCAGGATATTTTGGATGTTTACATACTTATTCAAACATACAGGTATGCACACATATACAGATGAGTGTACATGAAACTGCTTTAATTTTTCTCCATGTTGGGGGTATTGGTAGTATTTTTCTGTGGGTTTTTTTGGAAATAAAACTCCAATTTTAATAAAAAATAATCCAAGTATCACAAAGCAGCTCTGATTGATAGTACAGTAGAGTCTCGCTTACCTAAGCTTCGCTCATCCAACGTTCTGTATTATCCAACGCAGTCTGCCTCCCGCCCAGATTCACAGCTGTTTCAATACATTGCGATGTTCTGGTGCTAAATCGTAAATACAGTAATTACTACATAACAATACCATGTATTGAACTGCCTTTTCTGTCAATTTGTTGTAAAATATGATGTTTTGGTGCTTAATTTGTAAAATCATAGAATCATAGAGTTGGAAGAGACCTCATGGGCCATCCAGTCCAACCCCCTGCCAAGAAGCAGGAAAATCGCATTCAAAGCACCCCCGACAGATGGCCATCCAGCCTCTGTTTAAAAGCCTCCAAAGAAGGAGCCTCCACCACACTCCGGGGCAGAGAGTTCCACTGCCAAACAGCAGTCACAGTCAGGAAGTTCCTCCTAATGTTCAGGTGGAATCTCCTTTCTTATAGTTTGAAGTCATTGTTCCGAATCCTAGTCTCCAGGGCAGCAGAAAACAAACTTCCTCACTCCTCCCTGTGACTTCCTCTCACATATTTATACATGGCTATCATGTCTCCTCTCAGCCTTCTCTTTTTCAGGCTAAACATGCTCAACTCTTTAAGCCACTCCTCATAGGGCTTGTACTCCAGACCCTTGATCATTTTAGTCACCCTCCTCTGGACACATTGCAGCTTGTCAACATCTCCCTTCAGTTAATTGGCTTTTCCTTAAGCCCTCCTTTCTTTCCAACATTTTTGGTTATCCAATATTCTGCCGGCCCATTTTTGTTGGATAAGCGAGATTCTATTGTATTAAAAAATGTTTCCCCTTCATTTCCTGATCTTGGTTGAGATTCTGGCACGGGGAACAAAAGCGTTTTTAATAAGTTGATTCCTTCTGAAATCCTAATCCAAATGGCGCCCCTGGAACTTTTAAAGTTTGGAATTGCAAAGAATAAAAGTTATTGGGTTGTTGTGAGTTTTCTGGGCTGTCCAGGTTGGTTCATCAAGTGCTCTGCTATGGCTGACTTCAACCAGAGAACTCGGCCACAGCACATCACTTTATGAACTAAACCTGACACAGCATATTATTTGAGAACACAAAAATGCCGGATCACTCTAGCAACCACAATGTCAGACTACACAGAGAAGTCATTCAAATCCACAAGCATGTGGACAATTAGAACAGAAAGGAGAAAAGCATGAACATGAACAAAATCAGGCTACCAATGTTTAAAAAACTCTAAAATCAGGACAGTAAATAAAGAGCAATACTCAGAAAACAGGAGAATTCCAGAGAGGATTCAATCAGGGTCAGCTAACACCTCTCAACAAACGATTCCTCCAGGCAGCAACCAGCCAGGCTTTGAAGCTGCAAGGCCACTGAATGCTAATCAAGGTGGCCAATTGAAACATTCACATCTACCTCAAACAGACAAGAGTTCTTTCTCCCACCCTGGACATTCCACAGATATATAAACCCCACTTGCCTAGTTTCCAACAGACCTCACAACCTCTGAGGGTGCCTGCCATAGAGAAGGACAGAATGTTACTGGTACAGTAACTACTCAAGAACAGGAACCTGAGGATAGGAATACACATTTTTCACAAATAAGTATTGAGGTCCTATACTTTCATCATTTTGTTATTTTAGCATATACTTCTTGGCCAACATTTTGGACACACTGTATATATCATCAAAAGTCTGTATTGGGACTAGTGGTATTTAATTTATTTATGAATTATTTAGAATCAGTAAGAGGCACTGAGCCAAATAGGAGGATGAAAACAAATTATTCAGGATGATGAAAGCGAAAACAACTTCAAAAAGATCTCTGCAGACTGAGTAGGATGAGGAAGGCGAAGTTCCTGGTTTTCTTAAGGTAAGTATAAAATGATGCCCTTTGGGGCAAATTATCCTAACTCCGTGTCCACTGACTGGGACTGCATTGGTTGTAATTCCTTGAGATATAGGTCTTGATGGGCATGGTAGAGCACCCATTGATAGCATTAATTCATTATCCTGCAGCAGTAAAAGCAGTCCAATGAATGTGTAGGTTCTTTCACATTATGCATTTATCGCACTTTGGTATGGTGTTAACTTTTGTGGTCTCATCCTACAGAATGCCAAAAATTTTAGTTTGGGAAGGGTTGGTCAGAAATCTAATGGCTCACCAGACTAGAAAGCCCAGGATATAATAGGATCGTTAAAATGCTAGCCAGGAAAAATATCAGCTGGTGTTGATGGGAGTTGAAGTTGCCTATTCCAACATGGTGGGATGTTAACCTGAGGTTTTCAAGAGAGACTATTCCTACAGTTCCACAACCTTCATAAATGTGGCTATGAGAAGAATATTTCAGTAGCTCTTTCCAGGTTCTGGACTCCCTCCTTAGATAGATCAGGGCCTCCTCCACACAGCTGAATAAAATCCCACAATATCTGTTTAGAACTGGGATATGTGGCAGTGTGGACTCAGATAACAAAGTTCAAAGCAGACATTGTGGGTTATTCAGCCTTGATATTCTGGGTTATATGGCTATGTGGAAGGGCCCTAAAATAGTTTCTTACTGGTTGTCTTTCATCTGCAAGTGAATACTTTTATTTTAATTTTATTTTATGCCAGTAGTCTTTTAGAATGAAAGGTTTGTAAGGAAAGGGCTTTTAAGAGAGTGCTGTAACATTTAAAACCCTGCTGTTACTCCACCTCCCTGATAAAAAGCTTTGTTTGTAAACTTCCTCCTTGATCAAATCACTGGCACTTTTCTGGCATTTCCTTATGGGTGCCTTAGTTATTTCCCCGCTTTAAAATGGTACCTATTTATCTACTCACATTTTTCTTTTGAACTGTTAGGTAGGCAGAAACTGGACTAAAGGATAGGAGCTCACCCCAACCTGGGCTTCAAACTGTCAACCTTTCGATTGACAAGATTTACTGCAGCTTATTGTCTGAAAACAAAGCAAATAGCTGAATTGGATTTTGACTGTAGTGTCATTTTGGAAAATTGGTTAAGTCTTCAAATGAATTATGGATATGAACTCTTTATGGACGACTCCTTACATTGTGTGGTTAACCTGCTGTGTGTGGTTAACCTGCTGTGCTGAAGCCCAGCCCAAGTTCTATGGAACAGTTCTGTGGTCAATTTCCAGAAGAAGTTGACTATACAGTCATGCTGGAGAACGTAGAAATTTTTACAGAGATGTTGATTTAGGTTTTAAAATTGCACTTTTATTAATTTTTTAAAACTTTTATGGGAATCCAGTTCCCTTATCCCCAGCAAATGAGGATCACTGACAGTATTCAGCTGTCCCATGTGTTCTGTCTTTGGCAATATCACAATATCTTAAGATCAGCCATTCTGGATCTCTGGTTTGGTCCAGAATATATTACATTATGTTTTCAAATGTAATCATGACTTGTCTCAAACATGACTGAGCTTGTTTTCAGGATAGAAAAATGCACGGTGGAGACAAAGTACACCTGAAGATTTTTGTTCTTCTCTTGTTACAAGGTTGAAAGCATTGGTGCTCCATAGGCATTCAGAACAGATAAACTGTGGAATTCATTGCCACAAGATACAGTGATGTCTGCCAACTTGGATGGCTTTAAATGGGGATTAGATGGATTTATGGAGATTAGAGCCATTGGTGAGGACAGCTATATATCACCTCCAGTATCCAATGCAGTATGAAACAGAGGATGCAGCAATGCTTGTGTCCTGCAGGCACTCTTTCCACAGGCAAGTAACTGACTGCGGTGTGGACAGAATGCTGGACTATTGGACAGTGCTCTGGTCTGATGCAGCATGGCTTTTTAAATGTCTTTCAAATGCATGACTTCACAACTACAGAAATGCAACAGCTATGCTTCTAGGACCTTTATTTGAAATCAACAGTTTGGATCCGAATACTTCAGAGGACAGGATCAGAATTCAAAATGACCTTAAAAGGGAAGAGAGCTGGGCCAAAACTTAACAAAATTAATTTCAACAAGGGGAAAATGCAAAGTGCATGTCCAGAGGATGGTGAGAAGAAAGAAAATGCACAGATCTGGTGACATCTGGTTTGACAGCAATCAGTATGAAAATGATCTGGGAGTCATAGTTGACCATAAGCAGAACATGAGTCAGCAGTGTGATTGGCAGCCTAAAAGCCAGTGCAGTTTTTTCACCTCTTCACACAAGACATGTTTTCCCTGTTTTACTGCTTTGCTTTGTGGCAAGGATGGGGCCTGCCGAGTGCCATCACATGACACACAGCAGACCCTGCCCACTTTTCTCCCAAAATAGGGGGGAAATGCCAAAAGGTGCTTCCTCCATGACTAGGGGGAGGAAAGTGTAGTTTCCTCCCCTTTTTCATATGCGATGGAGGAAAGGGTGGTGGGGCAACATGTGTTGCTGCCCTTTCTGCCATCTGATGGGAGGAGGGAAAGTGTGTGGGGTGCCACGGGTCGCACCACATGCTGTCCCTTTTACTGGCATGACCTGAAAGGGCTATGTTAAGAGGTACCTAGGCTACATCAGTAGTATAGTGTTGAAATCAAAGGAAGTAATAGTCTCACTCTATTGTACTTACCTGATATACTGTGTCCAGTTCTGAGCAACACAATTCAGAAATTATATTGACAAAGTAGAATGTATCCAGAGAAGGGCAACAAAAATGATCAAATGTTTGGAAGCCAGTTTTATGAAGAGCAGCTTAGGGAGCTGGGTATGTTTAGCTTGAAGAATAGAAGGCTGCGAGAGTATCGGAAATTCCATAACCTATTGGACATAACCGCACCATAACCTTATTGAAAATGTAAAAATTTTCAAAAAATTTGCCCATTTGGCAAATTTATCTTTCAGAAAATTTATCTTTCAAAAAATTTGCCCATTTGGCAAATGTGAATCTCCATGAACATAAAGACCACCTTTTGAATACTACTAGTCAAGAAAAGCATGACCTTGTTAGAAGTCAACTCTTTGAACAAGTGATATTCATAAGCATTCATGTAATGGCACACAGGTAACTCAGCTGTTAAACTGAAGAACCATATCTTTAAACTGCCAACTGGTTGTTTCTTTGGAGTTGAATTTGCAGTTGCCCAAAAATATGCACTCAGAGAAAAAAACCCCAAAGTCCCCCATCTGATGAAGTCCTAGGACATGAAGCAACATGTCACAATTGCATTAAAAAGATTGCATCTGAATATTAGGAAAAAGAAAGAGTGGTTCAGCAGTGCATTATGCTGCACTAGAGCGTGGTGAAGTCTCTGTCTCTGGAGGTTTTTAAGCAAAGGCTGGATGGCCATCTGTTGGGAGTGTTTTATTGTGTTTTTCTTGCAGGGCAGAGGGTTGGACTGGATGGCTCTTGTGGTCTCTTCCAAATGTATGATTCTATTTGCTATATAACATGCAGCCTAAGCCACATTCATTTACAAGTTACTGCTTTTACAAATGAAAAAGAAACAAAACATACAAACAACCTTCAGAGGCTAAAGAGTGTTCTTTGTGGCTATGCTGAGATATTGCGCTTTAAAACAATGCCATATGCGTTATCCTTCTTGCTAAAGATCAGCGAGCTCTTGCACTTGCAAGGACATTTTCTTTCTGGAAGAGCAGCCAAAGATCCGCTTGTGCATCTGATGAAAAGATGGGGGGGATTGTGCAAGCAACGTTGACAGGTTTCACTTTTATTTTAAGGAAAGACCCTCATGTGCCAGAGCTTCACGGAAGATAAGTCAGAGCCGCTTATCTCTGAAGAGCATTCCTGGACTTTATAGTATGCCTTTTTTTTGAAATTCTTATCTGGTACCCCTTTGATTCTTAGTCTGCTCAAAGGGCTGGGTCAGTTCCAGTCTTTCTTTTGTATGAGCTGACAAACAGTCCCCACCCTCAGGCAAAATCTCTTACAGCAGCCAAACATACGTGCTTTAATTACAAGGTGCAACATTAGGGTGTACACTTTTCTCCTGTGGTTTTGCAGGCAAAGACATTTGGTCCTTGATCTAAGGTTCAATGAGCCCATCTCGGCACATCATTTATCCATGGAGCAAGTAAACTCTGCCATCAGAGCTGGGATCCAGTTTGCTGCATGGGTTCTTTGGGCAGACTGCCACTTCATCACATTAGAGAAAAAATCCACTTAAAAACAGATTTCTGTCTCCTGCAGAATTCCGGGGTTTGTAGTTTAGTGAGACTGTTAAAAGCTCTCCCTAAACTACAAACCCCAGAATTCTGCAGGAGGCAGAAACCGAATTTTAAGTGGATTTCTTCTCTAGTGTGATCTCATGTCAAGAGCGACTTGAGAAACTGCAGGTTGCTTCAGGTGTGAGAGAATTGGCCATCTGCAAGGATATTGCCCGGGGATGCCTGGATGTTTTTGATGTATGCTAGTGTGATAGCATATAAGTCACATATACAAATCATTGCAGAAATATACTGGTAATAAAAATCAGAGAGAAAAAATATATAATTCCATTCCAGTTCATGTAGATTTTTAAAAAAGAAGCCCCCCCCCCCACACATTTAGTATAAGTCCGATATCTTGTAGAACAACAATAAGATGGAAGCATAAAATCTTGATAACTCTGTATCAACCCTAAACAACTTGAAAGCTACCCAATTGAACACCACCCACTAGCTGTGCATTATGGCCTGCTGAGCTCTTGATAAGCCTCCTGCTTTCCTTTCTTCCTGGAGGTAGAAAAACAGAGCCATTGTCACGTCAGCCACCTGGAAAAGCACAAGATACACAAGATGGCCTGTCCTGTGCTTCTTATATGTAGGAGTCCTGCTATTAAAATTAATCCTTTTATACAGTTTG
Source organism: Anolis sagrei (assembly GCF_037176765.1). NCBI lineage: Eukaryota > Metazoa > Chordata > Lepidosauria > Squamata > Anolidae > Anolis > Anolis sagrei. The sequence goes on along the minus strand of NC_090021.1, from coordinate 285,856,371 downwards.
TAGATAGCATGGCTTTTAATTTTTCCTCAGGGTTTACCTGAATTAATCTGGAATAAATTGGGATTTCCCAGTTTACTCCAGATTAATTTGGCACCTGGAAAGACCTAAACCTTGATGTAAAGTATGTATCTTTCCTGGTGTGGGCCCTGTGGGAATTACTTCTCAGTAAGAACCGCTTCTGTGATCCCGGTTCTTCAAGCTATAAGAGCCTGAAGGAGCGGAATGGCATCCCTACCTTCCTTGGCCCTCCATTTACCCCCAAAACCTACATAAGGGGCATGGCTGCATGCTCAGGCCCCTCTGACGAAAGCTTCTGGTATGTGAAATCCTTCCTCTTTCCCCTCCCCAACCTCTTAATGCCCAACTTTTGCCTGAGGGGTCTGAGCATGCAGCCAGGCATCTCATGCAAGTTTTGGGGGTAAACGGGGGGGGGGGGGGGCTGGAAGCTGGCTCTATGCTCTCCTGGGTCTATCTCTGTTTGAGCCAGGAGGGCATGCAGCCACCCCCTAACCCGGGAAAAGCTCAGGGGTTGGGGTGGGTGTGGGGCTTCTGGCCCAACTTACCTGTCCGAACGCATCTCCCTTTACGAACCATCGAGGACTTTAAGATCGTCTGGGGAGGCCCTGCTCTCGGTTCCGCCTTTGTCACAAATATGTCTGGCGGGGACAAGAGACAGAGCTTTCTCAGTGGTGGCTATGGAACGCCCTCTCTTGGGAGATCAGATTGGCTTCTTCGCTCCTAACGTTTCAGAAAAAACTCAAGACATGGCTATTCGAGCAAGTATTCGCAAATATTGAGTAACGGATATAGGAAATGGAACAACTATAGTACTACATGATGGGACTAGACAATGTTTTAATGATAATTTATTGACTTACGTTTTTATTGCTGTTGTTATGATTTTATTGATGTTAACATTTTTATATTATACTTGTGTTTTTGTGGCACTGAATTTTGCCTTGTAAACTGCATCAAGTTGCTGGAAAATAATTCTTGCAACAACTCTGTTGTGTAGGCTGGTTATATTGCAGGAACATTCTAGATGAAGACCTCGGATCTGTTTGAGCTGAGACTTTAACTTTGGACTTGTTGGCTCATAGTAGTAGCTCAAGCTCTGAACTATGAAAAAAATAGAAAAGGCAATGAAGTTTGGGATAGAATTAATATAGAACCAGAAAAAGACACCCCCCATCTTATTTTGCACCGACCCGCTGATCAGACCTGCAGCAGGGAGTTCCACAGGTCCCTCCATGTTCCAGACACCAACGGCAGCCGCCCCTTTCCAGGTGGCCCCAGCAGCAGCCACCAATCTCCCCAAGAACCCCGCTATCCCCTCCTTACTTTAAGAAATAAAATTACAGAAAGAAACTAACTTTCCTATTTCTTTTGTCTCTATCACTTTCTCACCACTTCTGGGTTCTTGCTGCTCTGAGTCCCTCTGCGGAGGTTGAGATAAGAAGGGATATAAATGTCTGAAATAATAATTAATAAATAATTGCCAGTTGATGAGACCCAGCCGGTAGGCTGTTAGGAATTGTAGAAGTCCTAAACATGTGGCGGGGCCAAGTTTGCCCATGCCTGGTATACAGTGAGCATATAGTGCAATTCAAACGGCATTATTTGACAGTGTAGATCCAGCTGGGTGTAAGATTGAGACCTTGATCTCCTAAACTTCCTTTTAGGACACCCACCCTTCTATGCAAGCAAATTGCACAATTGCCTATATTGTTTTCAGTTTCCCATTTAATCCTCATCTAAACACTGTTGTGGGAGTATTTACACAAAGGTGCAAAGTACAACAGAACCAAATGGGCCCAGTTTGCCTTTTGATAAAGATGCAAGTTGGGAATGCTGGATTTGTGGGATTCCTCCTGTGCCTCTATTTGCATGCAGTGTTTGGAGGAAGAGGAAGTTGGCCTTCTTCAGACAATAACAAGCTCAATGTAGGAACAGCAGGCCACACCACATCGACAAAACAAGCCTTCATAGGGTGGCAATGCAGGGTAGATGTACACAGTGTGGTGTGTGTAGTCGGTGAGCTGGACTTTGCAGATGCCTTGTATCAACATTACCTTGCACTTTGCATTGAGGTCATGGCCGTAGTGGCTGCCTCTTATCACAGAGGAAGGCCAGCTTCGTAACACTTCACAAAGAATAGACACTACGGGCAGAACAGAAACTTCTCTCCTGAAGGATCCGACTATTTAACCATTTAATTACATTGTTAACGTTTGCAGGCTGTGGGTTGTTTGCTGTGTTTGTTTTAACTGTTGTGAGCTGCTTTGAGTCCTGGATTGGGGGGAAAGCAGATGATGGTAGCAACAAAACAAAAACAAAAACAAAACCCCTAATCTATTAGGAACCTCAATGACAGGCAAAAACAAAACCGGAAGGTTTTCAGGTCTGTGCATAAAAATAGCACTCACAGTTTGGCAATAAGCATAGAATGCTACAAAAGTGTGCATTTGAGTTCTACTATATCTGGCCTCTTTTTGTAAAAACAACAACAACAAAAACTTGCATTTTCTTCCAAATTCTTCCAACAGCCTGGCCTTGATGAAGTCTTCAGGACAACTGGGAAGCGGGCTTCCTAATTGACAAGGCATCATTTGCAGAAGCTGGCTCATGGTCTGTCACTAATACGAAGGTCATAAGGGGCACTGCCTTCGACTAGTTGGACTGTCAATCATCCCCCATTAAAATAAAATGCCTCTACATCAGGCATGGGCCAACTTGGGCCGTCCAGGTGTTTTGGACTTCAACTCCCACCATTCCTAACAGCCTCAGGCCCTTTCCTTTCCCCCCTCAGCCGCTTAAGTGGCTGAGGGGGAAAAGGAAGGGACCTGAGGCTGTTAGGAATGGTGGGAGTTGAAGTCCAAAACATCTGGAGGGGCCAAGTTTGCCCATGCTCGCTCTACATCCATTAAATGACAAAAATATGGCCAAGAATTAAGGAGGGACTGGGAAACGAGAGCATTGTGCTGCCAAATAAGAATCCCCTCCCCCAATTAAAATGTTTCTTAAATCCTTCAAATTTCCAGCATTACAGTTAACTATAAACTTCAGTTAACTAGAAATATGGCTTAGGCAAACAAAAAAAGAGGTGGGCAAGCTTATCAAGGGAATGTAAGCACAGCAAATATAAGTGTTGTAGGCGTGACTGGTTTTCAGTCTCTGCACTGCTAGAAATTTGGAGACAAGGGTCATTTTTTTGGGAGGCCGAATTCTTATCCTTCATTTTGTCATCTCCCCCAATCCCATAAAATTTATTGCTCAGCGACAAGTTGGGAAGGAAATAAATATGTTTGGTTCAATTTTCCTAATGAAAATGCCAATTTCACACCTCCCCAAAGGAACCTCCGGTGGCACAATGGGTTAAATCCTTGTGCTGACAGGACTGGTGACCGAAAGGTGGGCCATTCTAATCCAGGGAGCAGGGTGAGCTCTCATCTGTCCGCTCCAGCTTCTCATGCGGGGACATGAGAGAAGCCTCCCACAGGATGATAAAATGTCCCCTGGGCAACATCCTTGCAGACGGCCAATTCTCTCACATCAGAAAGCGACTTGCAGTTTCTCAAGTCACTCCTGACATGACAAAACATAAAAACTGGCAATAGGATTCCCTCCGGGCAAGAAGCAGCCAAGCTTCAAAGCTGCAAGGCTATTCAATGTTAATCAAGCCATCCAATTGTAATATTCACACTTGCCTCAAGCACACAAGAGTTCTTTCTCCCATCCTGGACATTCCACAGATATATAAACCCCACTTGCCTAGTTTCCAACAGACCTCACAACCTCAGAGGGTGCCTGCCATAGATGTGGGCGAAAGGTCAGGAGAGAATGCTTCTGGAATTTGGCCGTACATCCCAGAAAACTCACAGCAACCTGGATGGATAATACCTTGCCTTGGAATTCTGTACACTTCTAAGGCTTTCAGTACATTTCAGAGGAGGGGAATATGCACAAAACCATGTGTATAGTTTGAGAAATGTATGATGAAAAAGTCCATGTGTTGAAAAAGATGCACAAGTGTGTTACTTTGTGAGTGAGTATACTTATAAATGTTTGTGTATGTACCAACATGCACACACCTTTCTATAAGGAGAGGGTGGAAACTGCTTCTTAGCTTGAAATAAGTGGGAGAAGAATGTCAGTGGGATTCTGAGAAAGGCTGTGAACAGGAAACCGCCATAAGCAAGTCACTGAGAACAAGCAACTTGTTTCAATAGAAGCTGAGCCCCAACAGACTTCCCCAACAGACTCCCATCCCTTTTCACGGAAGACAATGCTATAAGTGGCTACTATTAATAGTCAGGATGGCTATAAATTACATCCTGTGTCAGAGGTAGTATTTAAATCTTTCAGTGCTGCAGTTGTGTGGTAGATGTTTCAGCAGATAGAGGCCTGCAGAAAGTCCCGAGTTCATTTTCCATCGCAAGGGAATTGGGAAAGAGCCTTCAGCAGCACCTTCCACATGAGTGGGCTTGTGAATTAGCTTGAAATTTGAAGGAGCTAACACAGGCATGGGGAAACTTGAGCCCTCCCTTTGGGTGTTTTGGACTTCAACTCCCACCATTCCTATCAGCCGCAGGCCTCTTCATTTTCTCCCTCAGCCACTTAATGTATTATTATTTATTTGAAACATTTATATTCCACCCTTCTCACCCTGAAGGGGTCTCAGGCAGAGCACAACATATAGACGGTAAGCATTCCATGCGGGGACATAAAATAACTATAAATATACACAAACAAACAAAATCAGTTATATCTCTTTCTGAAGGACAGACAAGATGGAGAGGGCTGATCTAATCTCACCAGGAAAGGAGTTCATAGAATCATAGAGCTGGAAGAGACCTCATGGGTCATCCAGTCCAACCCCCTGCCAAGAAGCAGGAAAACTGCATTCAAAGCACCCCCGACAGATGGCCATCCAGCCTCTGTTTAAAAGCTTCCAAAGAAGGAGTTTCCACCACACTCCGGGGCAGAGAGTTCCACTGCTGAATGGCTCTCACAGTCAGAAAGTTCTTCCTAATGTTCCATAGCTGGGGGGCAATCACTGAGAAGGTCCTCTCTCTCGTCTCCACCAAACACATCTGTGACGGTAGTGGGACAGAGAGCAGGGCCTCCCCAGAAGATCTTAGTCTTCGTGGTGGTTCGTAAAGGGAGATGCATTGGACAGGTAAACTGGGCCAGGGCTATTTAGGGCTTTATAGCCTAAAGCCAGCACTTTGAATTGTGCCCGGTAGCAAACAGGTGGAGCTGACATAACATTAGAGTTGTGTGCTCCCTGTATGCAGCCCTGGTTATCAACTTGGTTGCCTCTCGTTGGACTATTTGAAGCTTCCAAACAGTCTTCAAAGGCAACTCCACATAGTGTTGCAGTACTCTATCCTAGATGTAATGACAACGTGGACCACAGTGGCCAAGTCTGACTTCCCAAGACATGGGTGCAACTGGTGCGTAAGTTTTAATTGTACAAAAGCTGCCCTAGCCACCGCCACAACCTGAGGTTCCAGGCTCAGCAATGAGTTCAGGAGGATTCCCAAGCTGCGAACCTGCACCTTCAAAGGGGGTGTAACCAGGAGGACCTCTGTCTTGTCTGGATTCAACTTCAATTTGTTTGCCCTCATCCAGACTCTCACAGTGGCCAGACTTAAGCAGCTGAAGGGGGAAAGGAAAGGGCCTGAGGCTGATAGGAATTGAGGGAGTTGAAGTCCAAAACACCCAGAGAGAGGGCCCAAGTTTCCCCATGCCTGAGCTAACCTATGTTTGGGGATGAGGCCAGGATCTTGAGTAGCTCCTACTAAAAACCAGTGCAGATTTCTCATTTAGCTTGCCCCCTACTCCTTTCAAACACTTAGATGTGGCCTGTCTTAACCTTCTCCTCTCCAGGTTAAACATATCTGGCTCTCTGAGCCACTTTCTCACAGCGCTTGGCTTTGGTTGCCCTTCTCTGGACAGGTTCCAGCTTGTCAATATCCTTCTTGAACAGTGGTGCCCAGAACTGGACTGATGGGTTGACTTGGTATGCATGGAAGTTGTCCTTTGCCACTGTGGCAGGTGCCTACTCTTGACGCAGCCTTCCTGAATTCCACTTTATGCTTAAGTCAAATTGGTTGAGCAGTGTAACCTGTCCAAGTTGACTCAGACCTAAGTCCTATTGTGTCCCTTGGGGCTTATCCTGCCCTACCTTCACTGCAGTTAATGGTATGTGTCCTGATCATGTGCATCTACACGCTTAAGCGGCTGAGGGGGGAAAGGAAGGGGCCTGAGGCTGTTAGGAATGGTGGGAGTTGAAGTCCAAAACACTTGGAGGGAGGGCCAAAGCCTGCCCCTGCCTGGTGTCGAGGGAGAGTGACTCCAGCCTTCTTGTAAGCACATTAAAGCAATCCTTTTGTTTCTCCCTCTGGGTAATTCCTTTGCAGACTCCTGTAATTAGCGACAGGTAAACTCAGACGTCTTGGAGTGGGCTGCCTTTGCCAGGAGCTTTGCCAGAGCGGTGTCTGCGCTCCTTTGGCGGTGCAATTCCCCCTCTTAATGAGAAAGTTGGCAAAGCTCCTCCTCCTCCCTCCCTCCCCCCTCCCTGATGCCAGAGGTCAGGTCTCGACACGCCAAAGCAGACGATCCTGGGGGAGGAGGAAAAGACATCGTCTTTCATTTTTCCAAAAGTTCCTTGGGAGTGAAGCAAGCAGGCGGTCGGTTGGGCCACTTCGCGTTATGTAACGACGCGGAGAGGCATTCCTGGCCGGAGGGGGAGAGGAAGGGGAAGGGAAGGGAAGGGAAGGGAAGGAAAGGGTGCCCGTCCTGCGCCGGAGTCAATACGACCGTTGCAACGCTGCCAAGAAACCTGAAGCGGAAAGTGGTCGGAAGGGAAAAGCTGCGGGAAACGGAGGAGGAGGGAAAGGCGGAACTTTCTTGACTTTCTTTGCAGTGCCAGAAATGCACCCACATGGCTGGGAGGCGGTCTCTGCAAGAGCATGGTTTAGGCTGGATCTGCACTGCCATAGTTTGAACTGCAGTAAATACTGGAACCCTTGTGCCAGCAGGACTGAAGACCCACAGGTCGGAGGTTCGAATCCAGGGAGAGTGCGGATGAGCTCCCTCTGTCAGCTCTAGCTCTCCATGCGAGGACATGAGAGAAGCCTCCCACAAGGATGATAAACCATCAAAATATCTGGGCGCCCCCTGGGCAACGTCCTTGCCCACGGCCAATTCTCTCACACCAGAAGCGACTTGCAGTTTCTCAAGTCGCTCCTGACACACTCTCACTCACTCCGAGTAGGATAGTCTTCCAGGATCAGTGTACTGGCGGTGGGTCCTTAGGTGACTGTGGAGCCCTGTTCTTGACCTGCGTCTTCTCCTCAAGTGAGGGCATTGATTTCCAGGTGGAAAAAGGTCTTAGTCAGGATTGGCTTGATTGGCACGTTTCTCTCTTTCGCCTTCCATTCGTGCCTCTTCAAATTCTACAGCACTGCTGGTCACAGCTGACCTCCAACTGGAGCACTCAAGGGCCAGGACTTCCCAGTTCTCAGTGTATATGCCAAAGGCTTTGAGCCCATCTTTAAATCTCTTTTCCTGCCCACCAACATTCCATTTTACGTTCTTGAGTTCAGAGTAGAGCAACTGCTTTGGGAGACGGTGGTCGGGCATCCGGACAATGTGGCCGGTCCAGCGGAGTTGATGGCGGAGGACCATAGCTTCAGTGCTGGTGGTCTTTGCTTCTCCCAGCATGCTGGCATTTGTCTTCGCAAGAGATTTGCAGGATTTTCCGGAGGCAGCGCTGATGGAATCGTTCCAGGAGTTGCGTGTGACATCTGTAGACAGTCCACGTTTCACAGGCATATAGCAGGTTTGGAAGGACAATAGCTTTACAAACAGGCACCTTGTTTACAAACAGGCACCTTGTTATCCCTGCAGATGTCCCGACACACACACAACGGCAGTAAATGGTTGCATACTGACTATATAACACAGTTCAAACTGCATTATATGACAGAGGAGCAGGAGGAAGTGGTCCCAAACTCCTCCAGAGTTCTGAAGGCCCCCTTCCTCCACTGACATGTATTGTGGCCCATCTACAGAGATATTCTTGGAAGACCTCAGCAAGCGAGAGTCCAAAAGTGGCAGGCTAAAACCCAGCACCTCAATCCATGGCTGATACCAAATGAGAGATTCCTTCCTGGGCACACAGAAGACTGGGCAACTTGGAAGGCATTGAACACACTGTTGGGGATTGTGGGAGTTGAAGTCCAAAACTGCATTCATCCTTTGTGCACACGTGCATGTGTGTGTGAGGAACGACTTGAGAAACTGCAAGGCACTTCTAGTGTGAGAGAATTGGCCGTCTGCAAGGACGTTGCCCAGGTGTGTTACCATTCTGTGGGAGGCTTCCCTAGTTCCAGCATGGGAGGCTCTTGCACCAGGAGATGCAAAGCCAATCTTAAGAAATGGGCCCACAAAGTGGAGTCTAAGACATGGTAGTGTGGAGAAGAGCAAACCACAGACCACCTATTACAATGCAACCTGAGCCCTGCCACATGCACAATGGAGGACCTTCTTGCAGCAACACCAGAGGCACTCCAAGTGGCCAGCTACTGGTTAAAGGACATTTAATAGAAGGCCAAGTTTTTAAACTTTGTGTTTTCTCAAATACATCAGAACTATACCCTTGGTTCGCTCTCTGATACGATAGATCAATAAATAAATGGGAAGCTGGAGCTGACAGATGGGAGCTCACCTTGGTCTCCCGGAATCAAAGCTGCTGATCTTTTGGGCAGCAGTCCAGACGGCACATGAGTTTAATAGAATGCCAAGTTTTAAAACTTTGTTTTCTCAAATACATCACAACTGTACCCTTGGTTCGCTCCTGATACAATAAATAAATAAATAAATAAATGGTAAGCTGGAGCTGACAGACGGGAGCTCATCTTGCTCCCTGGATTCAAAACTGCTGATCTTTTGGTCAGCAGCCGTGCAGGCACATGAGTTTAATAGAACGCCAAGTTTTTTAAACTTTGTGTTTTCTCAAATACATTACAACTGTACCCTTGGTTCACTGCTGATACGATAAATAAATAAATGGGAAGCTGGAGCTGACAGATGGGAGCTCACCTTGGTCTCCCAGAATTAAAACTGCCGATCTTTTGGTCAGCAGTCTATATGGCATGTGAGTTTAATAGAATGCCAAGTTTTTAAACTTTGTGTTTTCTCAAATACATCCCAACTGTACCTTTGGTCCGCTGACACAATAAATAAATAAATGGGAAGCTGGAGCTGACAGACGGGAGCTCAGCCTGCTCCCCGGATTCAAAACTGCCGATCTTTTGGTCAGCAGTCCAGACGGCACATGACTTTATTAGAATGCCAAGTTTTTAAACTTTGTGTTTTCCCAAATATCCTTGGTTCGCTCCTGATACGATAAATAAGTAAGTCCAGAGCGTGGCTCTGTGTCTCTCTCCCCTTTTCCCCGTGCCGCTGGCCCTTTAAGACCTGCTCTCCGAACACTTGCACAGAAAGGGAGTGACCTCTGGGCTTTGACAGCTCCCCTAATAACCAGCCCGAGCCCTGGCCCCGCCCACCGCGCTCCGATTGGTCGCCGGGCCGGTATCCTCTCTCCCCATTGGGCGCCCGGTTCCCCTGAGCGAACCTTTTAGAACTCCGAGGCACAATATTCTGTTACATTGTAGCAAAATGGCGACTGTCATTCACAACCCCCTGAAAGCGTAAGTAGGAATCAAAAATGTACATATTTCCGCGTGGTTTCGATATGAAAAAAGGGCGCCTTTCCCTATGCAGGCGGCCAAGGCAGGAGCGGGCTGCCGGCAAGGCTCCCTCGCTCCCGGGGTTGGTGTGGCTTGCCTTATTTGTGTGTCACACGCACAAAAGTCTCCCTCCGCGGGGGAATTTCATGGGAAGGAACCAATTGTCACCGGGGCGTCCTGCCTGATTGATTGATGGGCGGCTGGCCGGGGACGGAGAGAGTTTTGGGGGCTCTTTAAAGGCGAAGCCACGGCTTCCGTGGCAGCTCCGGGTGGTCGGAGTCGGGGAAGGAAGGAAGGAAAAGGGAAGGGAAAGGAAGGGAAAGAAGGATCGATGCCGGGCAGGATTGGGCTGGATCTAGATCTCCCTTTCTATCCAGGGCGGCTTGTGCAGCAGTTGGGGAGTTCTTTCTTTTGTATGCCTGTCTTCGTGCATTTGTGTGCCTTCTGTGCGCGACATTTCCAAGCCCGGGGAGGAAGGAAAGAGAGTCGGGGGCTTGCCTCCCTTTCCCAGCCTTTCCTGCGCCTGTTTGCCCGGAGGGACTGCGCCGCGGACCTTTTCCTTGGCAGGTCAAGCCTTGGGAGCTCTGCGTAGATATATAGATCTAGATACACGGATGTATTGATACGAAACCCTGAGGCAAAGAGACGGCCGGACTTCCTGCGCTTGGATGGGAAGTAGCCTCCCGAGAATATATAGAAATATTCGGGAGAGAAAGAGAGAGAGACCTGGGGAGGTGAAAATATATTTCTCTCCAACTCTCTGTATATATATCAAGCATGGTCGAACTTGGGATCTCCAGGTGTTTTGGACTCGAACTCCCATCATCCCTCCCAGCCACAGGTCCCTTCCTTTTCTCCCTCAGCCGCTTAAGCGAACTTGGACCCTCCAGGTGTTTTGGACTCCAACTCCCACAATCCCCAACAGACACAGGCCCCTTCCTTTTCTCCCTCAGGAAAAGGAAGGGACCTGAGGTTGTTGGGGATTGTGGGAGTTGGAGTCCAAAACAGGAAGGGGTCTGAGGCTGTTGGGGATTGTGGGAGTTGCAGTCCAAAACATCTCAGACCCTCTTCTTTTCTCAGGAAGGGGCCTGAGGTTGTTGGGGATTGTGGAGTTGGAGTCCAAAACAGGAAGGAGTTTGAGTTTGTTGGGATTGTGGGAGTTGGAATCCTAAACAGGAAGGGGTTTGAGTTTGTTGGGGATTGTGGGAGTTGGAGTCCAGTGCTGCTTCTCCTCTATTATCGCTGGCCTCTGACAGGAAGGGGTTTGAGGCTGTTGGAGATTGTGGGAGTTGGAGTCCAAAACACCTGGAGGGCCCAAGTTCGCCCATGCCTGTTCTGTATGCATGTATCAGCTCTCTCTATTTTTTCGTGTCAGGAGTGACTTGAGAAATTGAATTGGGCGTCTGCAAGGATATTGCCCAGGGGATGTTTTACCATCCTTGTGGGAGGCTTCTCTCATGTCCCCGGCATGGGGAGCTGGAGCTGACAGAGGGAGCTCATCCTCTCTCTCTCCCCGAATTCGAACCTTCGACCTGTCGGTTTAAGCCATGCCTACCTATCGAGAGATAGTTGGAGCGTGAAAGAGGGAATCCTCGGAGAGCTGGAAGACTCTCCTCGCTTCCCATTCCGGAAGCCCGTTGGCGCTCCTCTTTGGCTCCGGGTCCACGGTTCCTTCCCCTCCATCTGCCTCTTCTCCTCCCTTCCCTCCCTCGCTCCAATCTTTCCCAAAGTAGAAAGGCTTGGGGGAGGTGTGCGTGTGCGTGTGTAGATCTCGGCGTGAGGGACTCGAGGCTCCGGCGTTGTGCTGTGTGTGTGTGTGTGTTTGTTGTGTATGTGTCTCTTTCTCTCCCCGGGGGCGGGCAGGAGGCGTCCCGACAGGTGCAGCCGGCTCCGGGAAGCAGTCGGAAGGAAGGCGCTGTGAAGATTGAGGGAGGGAGGCTTTCCTGGCCGGGTTGGGGAGGAGGGGGGTAGTTCTTTCGGGCTGGAAGACACTCACACGTTTGCTCGCACAGACACGCAACCAGCCGGCTAATCCCCGAAGGCATTAAGAAGGGAAGGGAAGGGGGGGGGGAGGGGTTTGGCCGCAGGTCTGGAGGCGCCCACTCGGCTTCCGCCCTCCCCCCTCCCGCCCCTTGACCTTTAGAGCCTCACGTTTGGCGCCGGAGGAAAGGAAAAGGCTGGCTTTCCGAGGGGGAGGGGGCACTTCCCCGCTCCTTTTAAAAGCCAAGGGACTGTCTGCAGCCACTTCCTTCCCCTTTGAGCTGCGCTTCCCGCCCTTGGCCAGCAACTCGGGGCTGACTTTGGGGCCCTCCAGACGGCAGAGGGTCTTGGCAAGCGGCTCCTGGTGTGAGAGAATTGGTCGTCTGCAAGGACGTTCCCCAGGGAACGCCTGGATGTTTGACTATCCAGTGGGAGGCTTCTCTTATGTGTTCAGATGAGAAGCTGGAGCTGACAGAGGGAGCTCACCCTGCTCCCGGATTCGAACCGCAGCAGTCCTGTCAGCAAGAGCCAGCGTTTTTCATAGACGCCCCCTAGGTCACGTGTCCAACATGATTGAATGGAGTGTCATTACCTTCCCGCCGAAGCGGTACCTATTGAGCTACTGTCATTTGCATGCTTTAGAACTGCTAGATTGGCAGAAGCTGGGGCTAACAGTAGGAGCTCACTCTCTGGATTCAAACAGCAAGTTCAGCAGCTCAGTGGTTTAACCTGCTGCGCCACCAGGGGCCTATACATAAATAAAAATAAATAATTGGGGGAAGGGGAGGTTCCGGGGGGTCCACCCCAAGGCTCTTTTCAGTGGGAGGGGAGCCCACGCGAGGTGGAGAAAGCCAACTTCCAGGCGGATGGCGAGGGGAACGCCTAAGCACCCCCCTTCCCCCCGTGTTGACCCTTTGCTTCGCCCCGTCCTCCCACTGGAGACTCGGGGTGGCGCGCGTGGACTTAGAACCACCACTTCTCCGGATATTTATGTTCTGTGTCAGGAGCGACTTGAGAAACTGCAAGTTGCTTCAGGTGTGTGAGAGAATTGGCCGTCTGCAATGACGTTTCCCAGGGGACGCCCGGATGTTTTGATGTTATACCATCCTTGTGGGAGGCTTCTCTCATGCCCCCGCATGGGGAGCTGGAGTTGGCAGAGGGAGCTCATCCGCCCTCTCCCCGGGTGTGTGTGGGTTTCTGGGTCCACTCCCGCGCCGTCTGCATCATCCCTGGAGGCGGGCAGCAGCGGGACCTTCCGCTACAAGAAAAGCGAGGGGGCGATTTGAAAGTTTGGGGCCGGAGGAGGAACGCCCCCTCCCCGCCCCGTCTCCTCCCCAAGCGTCGCCTCGGGACAGCCTCTTCCCTCTTCGCCCACGGGAGCAACGAGGCCCGTCCTGGTGCCCAGCACGGCCACGGGCCCCCTTCCCAGCCCCGCCCCCTTCTTTCGGCGTGTCGGTCCCCATTCGGGGTTAAGGGCACCCGTTCCCTCCTCCTCTTCCTCAGGGGAGGAAGAAGCAAAGGAAGGAAGAGAGAGAAAGAGAGGAAGGAAGGAAAGTGGATCAGTTGAAGTTGCTTTGAGGGAAAGGGAGCGCCTTCCCCTCCAGCCTTTGCAGAGCGAGAGAACTTGGCAGAGTTTCCAAGTGGGGAGTCCCGGGCACGCGGGGAGGGAGCGGGAGGAGGAAGAGGCGCAGGGCTCGCGCCCCCCCCCCTTTCCCCACCTCTCTCTCTCTCTCTCTTCTATGGGCGGGGAAGAGGCAGCCCCCCCCTTTCCTCCTCCTCTTCCTATTCCTCCTCGGCTCCAGGATTACATTTATTTACAGCAGGAGGATTTCGCCATCCATCATTTTGCCTCCCTCGCGCCACGCGACCCAACTCGGAGCCCTCTGCAGACGGGAAAGGCTGCATTCATCCTTTGTGTGTCTCTCTGTGTGTGTCAGGAGCGACTTGAGAAACTGCAAGAGAATTGGCCGTCTGCAAGGACGTTGCCCAGGGGATACCCAGATGTGTTACCATCTTGTGCAGGCATGTGGGTGCAGGCATGTAGGACCACCCTGAGAATTTCGGGGTGGGGGGGGGGAGCTGAAGCCCCTCAAGCCCCCCCCCCCAAATTCTCAGGGTGGTCCGCGAGAAGGCCTTACTGGTACATTATTTAAACTGTTAAATAATGCCGCTAGACCATGGCCATACAGCCCGAAAAAAACTACAACAAACCATTAAACTGTTATGTTTATTCATATCATGATCTGATCACCATGCTCAATATATCCCATATGCATGGGGGTATTGGGGTAACGATACAAAAGGTATGCTAGCCTCAGCCCCTCCCCCCAATCCAAATCCTGGCTACAGGCCTGATCCTATGGGAGGCTTTTCACCTCCCACCTCTCTCCTCTGCACCACAAGATGCAGAGCCAACCTCAAGAAATGGGGCCACAAAGTAGAGTCCACGACATGCCACAGACCACCTATCACAAACCACAGACCACCTACTACAATGCGCAATGGAGGACCTTCTTATAGCAACACCAGAGGCATTCCAAGTGGTCAGCTATTGGTCAAACAACATTTAATATAATACCAAGTATTTAAACTTTGTGTTTTTTAAAAAGAAATACATTACCACTATACCCTTGGTTTGCTTCTGATACAATACATAAATAAATGGGAAGCTGGAGCTGACAGATGGGAACTCACCCCACTCCCTTGATTCAAACTGCCAACCTTTTGGTTAGCAGTCCTGCCAGCACATGAGTTTAACCCAGTGGCAGGCCTGTAGCTGGGGGGGGGGGGGTTTGAGGGTCTTCAGCCCCCCCCCCAAATTCTCAGGGTGACCTGTGAGAAAGCCTTACTGGTACATTATTTAAACTGTTACGTTTATTCATATCATGATCTGATCACCATGCTCAATATATCCCATATGCATGGGGGTATAGGGACAATGATACAAAAGGTTTGCTAGATCTTGAGCCCCCCCCCCCCCCAATCAAAATCCTGGCTAGGGCCTGCCCAGTGGTTCTCAACCTGTGGGTCCCCAGATGTTTTGGCCTTCAACTCCCAGAAATCCTAACAGTTGGTAAACAGGCTTCGATTTCTGGAAGCTATAGGCCAAAACACCTGGGGACCCACAGGTTGAGAAACCCCGTGGCCTGGGGTCTCTTTATCCCTTCCCTCCTTCCAACTCTTCCTCTCTTTCCTGTCTCTCCCCTCTCTTTCCCCCCTCTCCTCTCTCTCTCCTGGAGAAGCCAAACAGGCTCTCTCATAGAATGAGCTCCCCCCACGCTCCCACCCACCCCTTCTGGATGGGAGGGGGTCCAAGGACGGGAAACAATGGCCATTCCAAGGGTGGGGGGTCCTGCCCGGGGATGCCTCCAGAGCCAGTCAGAGCAATCCTTGCTGCCTAGTCTCTTGAAAAAAAAGAGGAAGGTTTGTTTCTTCCTGAAAATTATTAGGAACAGCCTCAGGTCCCTTCCTTCCCCCCCCTCAGCCGCTTAAGTGGCTGAGGGGGAAAAGGAAAGGGCCTGAGGCTGTTAGGAATGGTAGGAGTTGAAGTCCAAAACACCATGAGGGCCCCAGTTTGCCCATGCCTGAGTGTATCCCCCCCCCCCCCATATTTGGAGTAATGCATGCCAATATACTCTTCTTAAATGTTGCTAATTGGATAGATTAAGTCAAAGAAGCCACAGCCTTATGTTTGCAAAGCCTGAAAGCAGTACTGTTGACAGGGTGATTTGGAGGCCTCTCATTCATAGAGTTGCCATAAGTTGGTCAACTTGCAAGCTGTTAACAATAACAAAGCTCCGTGCCTGGAAGACAGAGCATGTCATTAGGATGCATCCTGATGATGTCAATATAAACAGTAGGCCTGTTGAGTATATTTGAAGTGCTTTCCTCTATTTTTGTGCCTAGTACTAGTGTGAACACTCTTATATATATATATCTATCTGTGGTATGTCCAGAGTGGGAGAAAGAACTCTTGTCTGCTTGAGGCAAGTGTGAATGTATAAACCTCACTTGCCTAGTTTTCAACAGACCTCACAACCTCTGAGGATGCCTGCCATAGATGTGGCTGAAACATTAGGAGAGAATGCTTCTGGAACATGGCCATACAGCCTGGAAAACTCACAGCAACCCACTGCCTTCAAGTTGTGTCCGTCAACCTTGAATATCCTAAAGACACCAGGTTCTGTCTGATTTTGGAAGCTAAGCAGGGTCAGCTCTAGTTAGTGTTTGGACAGGCAACTTCCAATGAATACGAGGTGCTTTTAGAGGAAGGACCTGGCAAAACCACTTCTGAGGATTCCTTGCCTAAGAAAACCCTTTTAAATTCATGCGCTTATCATAAGTTGACAGGCAAGTTAAATTCACACACACACTCATAAGTAAAACATATCATAGAGTTTTCTTGGAAAGATTTGTTCAGAGGGGCCTTTTTCTCTGATGGTGAGAATGTGTGACTTGCCCAAGGTCATCTACTATGTTTCAATGCCCAAATATACTTTATTGGGGTGAGGGGCAGTATGAAGTCCCCCTCCAAAATCTGTCCCTTCAAATGAAATTTCTAGCATTGTAAGAATACAAAACTTCAGTTGAACATTTGGAAATACAGTTTAGGCATCCAAAGAAAAGGGCCAGGCAAAATTATACGAGTGTCAATATGAGTGCTCTAGGTGTGAATGCTTCTCAATAACTCATTCTCTGTAATGCTAGAAATTTAGGGAAGGAACACAAGTTTCATTTGGGAGGGCAAATTCTTCAGAGTAATGCCATTATCCCTCCCCCCCCCAAAACGATACACTTCAGACTTCACACTACATCTCTGGTTCTTACTAGGGCTGGGCAACCACGGAAAAATTTGTTTCTAAACTCTATTCGTTTTTTGGGGTTTTTTGCGTTTCGATATTTAAAAGAATTCGAAATTTTTCTTTAAAAAAGTTCGATATTTACGAAATTTCGTGAATTACGAAACAATTACAAAACGATTTCGAAACGATTACGAATCGATTCGTTAATGGCGGACGCGACCGCGCAATACGCTAAAAAACCTCCAAATGGGACAGGGGGAACTTTTGACTGTTGATGTGATATTTATAATTTTTTTTCACTGATTAAACAAACAACAGCTATAAAACTTGCCCCAGACATGCGGAAATAATAACGAAACAATTTCGAAACGAATACGAAATGAATACGAAGCAATTACGAAAAGAATTGAAAAATTCGTTTAGTTTTTTAGATGCTCCTGAATGGTTCAAAATCGCTTCGTTATCAAAAAAATAACGAATTTTTAACGAATTATGAAATTACGAAACCGCCCAGCCCTAGTTCTTACTGTATCTCTCCTGATTCCCAGGAGATCTTTCTAAGGCAGTAGTTCTCAACCTGTGGGTCCCCAGGTGTTTTGGCCTAGAAATCCCAGCCAGTTTACCAGTTTTCTGGAACTTGGAGGCCAAAACATCTGGAGACCCACCACCTGAGAAACACTGTTCTAAGAGGTACAAGGAAGGCCAGCCCTGGAGGTAGGGCCAAATAGAGGTATATGGTGACTGGTGGCAGCAGGTAAATAAATAAAATAAAGCAAAAATGCAGAGGAGAAAAGTGTCCATGGGGCCACTTCAGCAAATTCAGTGCTAGTTGTTTTACACCGCCTATCGTTGACCTTCCATTTTTCTCTTTTATGGGTTTGATTCATGAATTGATTTATATGTTCTCTCTATGAATTTTTAGGTCTTCCAGCATGACTCTATGGTCAGCTTCTGTCATACAATTGTGCTGGAGGACCTAGAAATTCATACAACACTTTTCTCGATATTTGTAGGTTCTCCAGCATGATTCTGTGGTCCGTCTCTGCAGAAGTTGACCATACAGTTGACCTAGAGAGGTGTTCTCTTTGGTAAACAAAAAAGTACAGCATTGCCTTTTAAAATTTGCAGTTGTTTCACTATTGTGTGCGTCTTGTTTTGGGTGTTGCTATAATTTATGCTGTTATTGTTTTTTATTCTATGTATTGTATATTTTATATGCAGCACTTTGGAGTGCTTTTGTGAGCAGCCCCGAGTCCCTTCAGGGAGATGGTGGTGGGGCATAAATAAAGATGATGATGATAATAATAATAATAATAATAATAATTATTATTATTATTATTATTATTATTCTGGGGTCCTGCACCCCTCACCCCAGTGAATGCAGAGGACTTTGGAAGAGCTCTCGTGCAGATTCAAGAAATCTCTAAAGACAATCGCATAAAAGAGTGGAATGAATGCACACGAAAGTCACAAGAATGCACAAACCTTTAGGTTGGGAGCCCTCGAGTGAGGACTCATGCTCCTGTAGACCCATCTGAAAAAGTCCTTTGCCAAGAAAAGATAGATCTGCCAGTCTGGTCAGCATTTGTATATTGGATGTGGACAATTTTATTCTTGGTTCCAGGCAGCAAAATATATCTGGCTAGCCCTGAATGCAGGTGCCTATGGTGGGGAAGTACAAGGAGGTCAGGAATTCTTTGGCATAAACACACCACTTGTGTCATAACCAGATACACATGTATGTAGTGCCCCTATGAGGAGCGGGTTAAAGAGCTGGGTATGTTTAGCCTGCAGAAAAGGTGGTTGCGAGGAGACATGATAATATTTGAAAGGATGTCAGAAGGAAGAGGGAGCAGGCTTGTTTTCTGCTGCTCTGGAGACTAGGACTCAGCACAATGGGTTCAAATGACAGCAAAGGAGATTCCATCTGAACATTAGGAAGGACTTCTTGGATTGTGGTGGAAGCACCTTTGGAGCTTTTCAAGCATCTATTGGGGGTGCTTTCGTTGTGCTGTTCCTGCATGATGGCGTTGGATTGGATGTCTCTTCCAACCCTATGTTTCTAGTGGGTTCTGGCCTGTGAAAGCCAGGTTAGTCTTTAAGGGGCCTAAGGCTTTAGAAAATCAGCAGCCATTATACCAGGTCCTGGCAAAAATATGCACCAGATGTACTTTGCCTCTCGTCAGCCTAGCCAATGGGAAGGGATTGGGAAGCTGCAGTCCAAAAACATCTGGAAAGTTGCCCTTCTCCTCATAACATGGATCCATATCTATTAACATGCAAATAAACACCTGGTGGTAATGACAAAGCCAAGGACTGCCTTGCTTAATAGTCCTGGAAGCAAATTAAAAAAAAAGTGAATATGTACAAGCAGACACAACAACATTTGCATGAAGATTTCCATAGCTCTGAACCAGCCCTGGTTTAGGTTATAGGTGGTACTTGTTGCCCTCCACGTGTGTTGGATTGCATATTCCAGCATTCTCTGCCATTGGTGAGGGCTGCTGGGACTTGTGGTTCAACAATATTGGATGCACAATTCCCACCCTGGCCTCAGTCAGTCTCATTGACTAAAGTATGACAAAGGCCTGCCCATTATCAGCTCTAGATGTAATAAAATATGATCAAGATACACTGCTTCAGAATCTGGTGATGTCTCCTTCTCTGGATGTTTTTAACCAGAAGTTGAATGGCCATCTGTTGGGGGGTGCTTTGATTATGTGTTCCTCCATGGCAGAGTGGGGTTGGACTGGATGACCATTTGTAGTCTCTCGTCCAACTCTATGATTCTAAGACAATGTTATTGAAAAAATTGTAATACCTGAAGTCCGGGTATAACAAAAGTCTGGCACAGAATGTTCTCTCCTAATTGTACGGAAGCCATAATCTTGAGTTGTACTTCTATGGAGCAATGTGCCAGCAAGGTTATAAATGGGTTGGGTAGATCGGTGGATGAGGAACTAACCTCAGGAAGGTCACTTTTGGAGATAACATCTCCCAGAATCCCTCAGCTAGCACAATTAACACCCCTTTCCCCGAGCTCTGAATGTGGGACGTCGCCACAATATGTATTGGTCAGGAACCAATTCAGGCAAGTTATGCTAAGGCTACAGTTCTGCTATGTTAGCAATTATGCAAGCAAGAATTGCTGCAGATGTGGCACCGTGTCAGAAATGGTTAAGTTGCACAGGGTGCAGGCATGGGAAAGATTTGGGATTGTCACCTATTTTTATTGGTTTGTTTTGTAATGAGCAAGCTGTCTTGCCTTTGAAAGCTTCTGGCCAGTCTAGGAATGCATCTGATGAAACTTTGCCAAATTTCTGCATGGTAGGAATAGCTTCTGCTCTAGTAATTCTGCCTGTCAAAGAACTCTTTAAAGCACAGACGGCAATCCTATTGTGATGGGGTGTGGCCCAAGACTGGGAATGAGTTTTTCCCCTCCTTTTCATCATAAAATTGGCAGCATAACAGCTGTTCATACCTACATACCTGGCCTGACTGGCATATTGATGAACCCATTATGAATACAAAGGGCAGGGACTGTATTTTCACTGAACTCAGAAGGCACCCTGGAAACCTTCCTGGTTAAAAGGGGTGGGGGGTGAGGTATTAATGGTACATGTTAAATCATGGAAAAATAGTTTTTTGGACTTGAACGCTCAAAATTACTCAGACACTAACTATGCTGGCTGGAGGATTCTGGGAACTCCGTTGTTGTTTATTCTACTCTTTGTGACTTCATGGACCAGCCCATACCAGAGCTCCCTGTTGGCTGTGGCCACCCCCAGCTCCTTCAAAGTCATCGGGAACTACCCCAAAAAGTAACTTTTCTACATTCTGCAAATAAATGGTGCATCTTGGGAGGAAACTGTGTGTATATTTGTTTATGGGTAACTTGTCCAATTAACCAGTACCAAACCACCTTGTTTGTACCATCATAATTACTAGCTCTGTTTCTACTGGCCAGTATTAATGGAATTACTTCTTTCTGGCTGTAAAATGAAAGCTATTAGAGTCCCAATATTACAGTAAGAACATTTCATTGTCAACTAACCCGTAATGAATTCAGTGAATTAAAGCAATAAATATTAAATCACAAGTGAGGCTGTAACAAAGTGTTGTAGTGTGAAGTTGTCTTGTTCACTGATCTAACCACCAAGTCATTTTCCTCTTCCACAATATTCTATTCCAGTTCTCTTCTCTTACAAAAGGCACTTAGCATTCTACTGAACTTTCTTAGCTCCCATTTGGACTGCTATATAATACAGTTAAACTGCATTACATGGTCAGTGTAGACCAGGCATGGGCAAACTTTGGCCCTCCAGCTGTTTTGGACTTCAACTCCCACAATTCCTAACAGCTGGTAGGCTGACCATATAATGCAGTTTTAAGCTGTATTATATGGAGTGTAGGTGGGGCCTAAGTCCCTATAAAGCTCTTTTGGGTTTAAATCCTCTTGTTACTCATTAGAGTAAACCCATTGAATCAGTTGCATTTAGCTGTATGCTAACCCTCTATCAACAACTGATGCTATGGGTCTACTCCAATGAGAAATAACCAAATAGGATTCCAGACTTAGAGTGCATCTAAGCTAGAGAATTAATTTAGCCTGATGCTATTTTAACTGCCATGGCTCCAAGTATGGAACGGTCAAAATAGTAGTTTGGTGTGGTACCCACACTCTTTGGCAGAAAAAGACTAAAATTCTTGAAAACCACAACTCCATAGTATTGAACCATGGCCATTGATGACGGGTTGCATTAATTCCTCAATGTAGAGGCATACTTTGAGTCCTTTCTTCTTTATTTTCCCTCTTACAGTTTTGGGATTCTCTGAGCATGCAGATACTATCTTGCTGTTTCCCAGGGCCAACTACAATAAATGGGACTCATTATAGCAAATCAGACCTGACTTCCTACTAGGAGTAAAGATGACTAATCTGAAGCTGTTGTACTGTGATATATTATGAGGTGATGTGACTCAATAAAAAGAGGATAGGCTTGGTAGAGTAGAAAACCATAGGAAAACACAGAGACTGCATGGCAGGTTGCTTGATTCAAGTAAGGAAGCCACAACCAAGGTCTGCAAGAACTGAGCAGGGCAGTTGATAGTTTCATTCATAATATCATCATAAGTCTTAGTTAACTTCATGACAAATAACAACTAAACTATAATTATCTTAAAGCTGTGATTAGTAACAACATTGTGGTTTTAAGATGAACTGAAATAGGTGAATGTGAGAAATTGGTTTCTTGTCAGCACCTTCCCAGTGACAGTTCTCCTTCCTGTGTTAACTAATGTCTTTCCCCAATGCATCTTGACTTAAATCAGCTTGCCCATTGATCTGGGTTCGAATTGCAAGGACACCATGACCTGATTGCTAGCATGGCATTTTGTGAAGTCTCCAGTGGCCCCATTCAGTCCCAGCTCACAAAAGTTACTTTTTTGGACTACAATTCCATCCAGCACTAGCTGGTGGATTCTGGGAATTGTCAAGGCCATTCTGGCTGGGAAGTTCTGGGCAATGTAGTCCTCTCAAAAGTAACTGTTGGCATTCTGTTTTGATAACTGAGCAACTATCCCTTTTCCCTACACATTTCAGATTGGGAGGGAAATACAACTGGTCCCTTCTATTGACGGTTCTGCATTAAAGAAGTCAACTATCCATGGCTTGAAAATATTCCCCTTCAAGAAACCCCCAAACAAACCCCCAAAGCAACTCTTTCTGCCATTTTACAGTATATAAGGGACCATTTACTACACCATTGCATATAATGGGACTAGAACATCGACAGTTTTGGTATCCACAGTGGTCCTGGAACCCCAGTGGATGCCAAGGGCCATTGTAAACAAAAACAACATAAGGGATGCCTTCCAATTGGTGTGTGTGAGTTCCCACTCATGTTCACATAGGTTTCTAGAGCCAGCAAGTCCTATGGCCAGTAGTTTAAATACCCCCCCATATTATTATTATTATTATTATTAATAATAATAATAATAATAATAATACACTTTTTTCGTATCTCACCCCATCTCCCCAGAGGGACTTTGGGACGGCTTACAAGGCAGCAGCAGTGCCAACAAAAACAACATAAAATATACAGCTAAATATACACACACAATGAAAAAAAAGTTCTAGTCATAACTGGTTTCAGAATCCAAAGCATCATAACTAGTAGAGCTCCTAGAAAAGAGTTAGATGAATGTTTGTTTATTTATTTATTTTTAGTAGTTTAGTCATCATTTGTGTTTGAGGCATTGAATGTTTGCCTTTTATGTTTGGAATTCGCCTTGAGTCCCTCTGGGGAGATAGGGTGGGATATAAATAAAGATTATTATTGTTATTGCTATATTGTTGTTGTTGTTGCTGTGAATGTGTTGCCCTAGAGGTATGAAATGGTAACACTGTGGAACCTGGAAAATGATAGGCTCCTAGCGATAGAAGATGCATCTGCACTGTTGAATTAATGCTGTTGACACACTTAAACTGCCATGGCACAATGCTATGGAATCATGGGAGTTGTAGTTTTAATGGACTTTAGCTTTCTCAGCCCTTCTCCTGCCCTTCCCAGGATATTCAGGTAAAAGCTAAGACCATCAAAGAAGAAAATGGTACTAGATTTAAGTCTTTTTGTCCCCTCTTAATATCAACAATAAGACTTTTTGAAGAAAGAGTTTATAGCCTAAAAGAGTGCTGTAAAACCACAGTCAGGGCCCTCAAGGAAGAACTTAATTTGGTGTCTCTGGAGTTGCTGGCATTTATCCTCCAACACACCCAATGCTCCTCCCATATGGGAACAGCAGATCACTGCAGCTGAAGAATACATCATAGGCTACCTGCCCATACTGGGTGTTTCAATGTGAGCAAAATACAACTTCCGCCGCCATGAATTGCTTGTTGGCATGCTTGGCAGGCCCTGGAACCACTGTAGGCTTGGCACAGAGTGATGTGACGAATTCCACACTGTAGGGCTGTGAATGGGATCAACAGGGCGTGTCGGCCCAATGCTGACTCATTGATTTCTCCAGGGGCAAATGTACTTCCAGCAACTCCTTTTGGGTGCTGCTGATGTAGGTCGGCTTCTGTCAGCAAAAGCCTGATTTTCACCTATAGGCCTTTTATTGCTCCTGAGATTCATCACAGGGCTTGTAAACCTTCAATGAATAGACCCATCTCCATTGACTTGATGGGTCAATCAACCTCCGTTTGCTTAGCTAGCCACTGATGGCAATAGGACTCACAAAGTCAATTATTATTGCTTTCGCAGGATGAAGTCTTTGTAATGGCTGGAGCTGGGGCTCTGCAAAGTCAAACAGCTCATTCTGTTACTCCCACCGAAATATAATGGTGTCTTCTCAAAGGGTCTACTGACAATAAACCTCAAATCCAATGTTAAAAGCACATTATCTACAGATTTCTATTGTATTTTTGCAGTTCTCTATTGAGCATTTCTGGCTGCAGTGACTAGA
Source organism: Anolis sagrei (assembly GCF_037176765.1). Taxonomy (NCBI): domain Eukaryota; kingdom Metazoa; phylum Chordata; class Lepidosauria; order Squamata; family Anolidae; genus Anolis; species Anolis sagrei. Next base: position 285,832,358 of record NC_090021.1, on the reverse strand, counting down.
TGTATGAGTCTAGCAGGGCTTTCTTGGTAGTGAGGAAAGTGTACCCTGCACATGCTCAGAGTCTCCTCCTTACGAAGTGTCTTCCATGGCTAATTTTATTGTTACTGTTATAATAACCCTTTGTTAAGATACATTTTGAGACTAAGTAGTACTGAAGCTTGACTCAAATAATGCCTTTGGCTCATTCTATTACTGGGTCATTTTTATCTGAGACTTTTTTCTTGGGAAACTGCAAGTCGCTTCTGGTGTGAGAGAATTGGCCGTCTGCAAGGACCTTGCATGGGATATCCAGATGTTTGATGTTTTACCATCCTTTTGGGAGACTTCTCTCATATCCCTGTGTGGAAGGCTGGAGCTGACAGAGGGAGCTCATCCATGCTCTCTCCGGATTCGAACTTCTTAACCCATTGCACCACTGGGGGTTCCTGAGTCTAAAAAGTATGGACTTGCTTGATAACAAGCAACTTTCTTTACTAACTTAGGTGTGGATGTGTCTTGTAGTTGCCTGTCAAATTATGACTTCCCCATGAATTTCATAATGTTTTCTGAGGCAAGGAATACCCAGAGGTGGTTTTGCCTGTTCCTTCTACTGAAATATAGCCTACCGTACCTAGTATTTATTGGTGGCGCCCCATCCATGTACTAAGTGGGGTCGACTTTGCATAGCTTCCAAGGCCTTTAGGATATTTTGACTCCAATCTACCTATTCTCCATTTGAATGCAGAGTGGGTTCCTGCAGGTGTACTGCATAGTAACACAATTGGATTTGGAGATACCTTGTTACTGGGTTTATTTTTACAGTCCTTTTGACCTAGTATCCCATTTTAGAGAAAGTGAAGTTTTCTTTTTGTTAAAAAAACCAGTCAAAGAATTATAACCAAACCTGTGAATTCATAAACTCACCAGGGCTATCATTTTAGGACTAGCCATGTTGACCATTAAATAAAATTCAAAATACACATTGGTGATACCTTTATTAGTCCAACCAAAGAAATGACACTCACTGGCTTCTTTGCCAGACAAGGGTTGGTAAAAAAAACAAACCAACCCTATACAGTGTTTCCTCACTTATTGCGGGTGTTCCATTCCAGGATGACCCGCGATAAGTGAAAATCTGCAAAGTAGGGATGCTATATTAGTTTTAATATTTATACATTATTTCAGCATATCTCAGAAAGGGAGGCTGGTATGTGGGCTGGAACTCCCTCCGCCGGCTCTGCTTGCCCTCCCGCTACTTGGAGCGCTTGTGCGGCCGCTTTTCCCGGCCCATCCCAAGGGCGCCTGCCTGCCTCCCTGGCCTCTGCAGACCCTGGCCGAGCCTCCGGAGCCACGCAGGCAGCAGCAGGCAGGCCTTCCTCACCACGCCTCAGGCTGCCGTTCTGCTGGGGTCTGCGGAGGCCAGGGAGGCAGGCCTTCCCTGACATGCCTCAGGCCACCGCACTTCCAGGGTCCTGAGATGTGGCAGGGAAGGCCTTCCTCAGGCCACCGTACTTCAGCGAAACAGCAAGTCCATGTAAAGAGAACTGCGAAGTAGCAAGGGAACACTGTATAATCATACTGGGAAAATAAATATGGTTCTCTCGGAATCCAAAAAAATCTGCAAGTATGAATCTTTGATTTTGGATGTCATAGTAGTTTTATGCAGACAGAAAGATGAGTCCCCCACCCAAACCCAAGGGAGCTGAGGAATAACTGCAGCAAAGGCTGTAAAAGAAGGCTATTAGAATTGTATATTGTGGGTTGGGAATCTTTGTCTGTCAGATGCTTTGGCCATCAGTGCTCATAAAGCCCACAACGGTAAGGGATTATGGGAATTGTAGCCCAAAACCAAATGTTACTCATGTCTACTGTACACCGTTTGAGGAACAGAATCCTCTGCATATATCAAATGTTATTTCTAGTGAAATAGTGATGAATACCTCACTCTTTTTGTTACAAGGACCATAGATGGATCCCTTCTACACATAGTAAGCAAACATGTGGTTTACTAAAATATAATCCATGAAATCATTTATAAAGAAGTAGAAAGTAGCAATGAAAATAAGCAGAGGAGGTTAGGAAAGGAGATTTAAAAGGGAGGGGTAGTTTTAAAAAAGAAGGACAAAAGTGATGGTCCCTGAGGTGAAATAGATGAACAAAAAGGTGTGCATGTGAGTATATATGTACATACTGTATATCCACCGTATCCATAGGGGGGTATGTTTCTAGACTTCGCGTGAATGCATTAAACTATGAATAATAGTGAATCCTATTAAAATGAAGCTCTTGTTGCTCAAGAATACTAGAGTCATGCTGAGACCTTAGAAAATGTCTGGAGAGAACATATTTTGGTGGACATAAAAAAACAAAGCCATGGACTCATCTCCATTTCTATGCCAAAAAGCTGGCGCTGTCTGTAGACACCTCCAAAGTCATGTGGCCAGCATGACTTCATGGAGTGCCCTTCATGGATTCAAACTGCTGATCTTTCGGTCAGCAAGTTCAGCAGTTTAACCTCCTGCGCCACTGGGGGCTCCTTGTGTATTTTCTTATTAAAGGAATATTTAGAGGTTACTTTTCTAGTTTCTTCCTCTTAAATAGAAGAGCTGGTATTTATTTGTGATCTCCCTCCAAGAACTAAGCAGTGTTGACTCTGCTTAACCAGCAATATCATACAGAATCTGATGCCTTGAGGATATTTGGGAGTTTTGATACAGGTTGAATATCACTTATGTGAAATGCTTGGGATCCGAAGTGTATGGGAATACCTGTATTTGCATATATGTACACAACAAGTTATCTTGAGATGGGATTCAAGTCTAAACATGAAGTTCATTTATGTTTCATATACATCTTCATACATGCAGCCTGAAGGTAACTTGATGCATTCTTTTTTTTAAAGTAATTTTGTGCAAAGAATGTTTACTTTGGACCAGTAGAAAGCACTCTCTCAACCATCCTTGTGGACAATTTTGGATTTTGGAATTTCAGATAAGAGATGTTCAACCTTATTACTGTATCATTATTATAAGTGGGATCTGAAAGACAATGTTGCAGAATGAAGTATGACTGATTGGGGTCAGGGAAGCAACCGGGCAACCATGTCCTTTTCCAGAATATTGCATTTTATCCATTCCATTTACCTTCAAGTTCTCATACCAGGGAGCATTCTGTGGCTACTCATCATGTTTAGTCCTTAATGGACTACTTCTAGCTTCCTTTATCCAAGTTTTTTTTTGTATTTCTAAAAAACAGCATTTATCTAATCCTTTTTTGGCAGTTGCGTCATACTGCTTTGGTTGTACTCAGAGAATGCATTCACAGTTAGTATCTACAAGATTGGTGAGATGAACAGATGAGCGAATGGAAAACAGGAGGCTGTGATTTCTAGGCAGGGAAATGTGGAGGGGGATATGTGGAAAAGAGGTGCTAATACTTCTTTTCCTGACCGTTCTCCTCAAAATCCCCCACCAGCTGTTTATCTCCTCACAGGATTTCACATATGCATCTGCAAGGATTGAGATGTAAAGTTTCTGGAAATTTTGAAGCCATGGGAAAAATATATATATTTTCAGAAAAATTGAAAAAAAAAGTGATATTAGTATTATTTTTTTTTACATATTTAAAGTCACCTTGTAACTTGATGACCATTCAGTATACTATATATGACTTGATTTGGCATAAAACCAAATGTCTGGTGCATTAAGCATGCAACTTATTCAGAATATAATTACAAGTTAAATTTACTTTAAAGCTTTTTTTTTTTTTTTTTACAAATGAACTACAATTTCCTGACCTGTAAGGAATGCCTGAATTATAAGGAACCTCTTTGGTTTTGCCAGTTTGAGGAGCAGCTCCCCACTCCCCTGCTGAAGTAGAAACCAGCAATTAATAAAACAGAGAAAAGTATTGTAACGAAGCTTCCCACCTGCTGGCACCAATTTAACGAAGTCCGTTAAATTGCCACCAAAAATTATGTGAGGAAGTGCCAATTCCACTGAATGTGAGGAACCTTCTCTTACAATGTCAATTAAGCTGCCACCAATATGTTCAGAGACGAAGGTTTACGTCTCTGTTTATCCTTAGTTGTGTTGTGAGGTGACTTTGGTAGTGTGGAATGCACCAAACGTAAAAGCAATGGAGGAGGCAGGTTTGAAATACAAAGAGAACAAGTTTTATTGTTAACAGAACGTAATTGTTGCAGTTTTAAGAAGTTGAACTTGGCACAAGGCTTGATGTTACAAAATGGCTGGTTTGAGATACATTCAGGCTTCTGATGTTACAATTCTACAAACTCCTTCTTTAGTGAAGTGCTTTTATTACTTCAGAGTTCCCAATTGTGAATCTCCACACTGTCCTATACTCGGATCAAACCACTGATCACCAGTCTTTTCCTACTGGCGATCCTTAAAACCCCTTCTGTTAGATTCTTTTAACCTAAGCAATCTAACAAGGTAACACCTTCAGCTCTCTTGCTGAAGAAATATTCACAAATCCTAAGAACTAACTGAATTCTCACAGCTTCACACCACAGAGCCCTAACTGACTCTGCTCCTCTTCCCCGGGTCTCATCCACCGGACTAAACTACTTTTCCCAGAGTCCTTTCCCGACTCTGCTATTTCCCCAGAGCCCTTAACTGGCTCTGCTCTTCTCCTCAGGGTCTCTTCCTCCTGACTGAAGCTTAACTGCCACTTTCTTTTTTTTTTTTAAATAATTTTTATTGAGTTATAATATAAAAAGCAGAGGCAACTCTTGCCCCAACACATCATAAACGTACAGTACACACATCCAATACATCGACATAGCACATAATAAATAAACACGCATCCTAAGCAGTACTACACAATTCTATCTAACCCCCTTGGTGTGGCCTCATTATTGACCCTTCTATTTGTCTCCTAGTTCCTGGAGTTTCGGTGTTTACCATGTTGGCGGAGGCTATTAATATCTTAACCTTATTTTATTCTTCCTTCCTCCCTCCTCCCTCCTCCCTCCTCCTATCTACCCTCCGTCCCGCCCACCCTCCTCCCCCCTTATAATACAATCATACAATCATACAACATATGACACACCGCATAACGCCTGGACAAGTGAGAATTTTCCTCCCTACGACAACCATACATACATACATAACATCTATACATACATACATCTTAACTTCCAGGGTGTTTAAGCGTACGGCTTCTATTCTAGGTAATACCTAGTTCCAGTCCTTTTGGTCGGTTACTCTCCTATTATCTCTTGTTCTTTGGTGATGCTATCTTATTTTATTCCTGTTTATCTTCATTTTCTTTTTCTTTTAGGAAGGTTATGAATTTGCCCCAATCAGTGTTTACTTTCGGTTGGTCATTTTTTCTTAGTCTCTGTGTTAGTAAATCCATGTTCATGATATCCATGGACTTACTCATCCACTGATTGAAGTCCGCCGTTTCTTTGTTTTTCCATCTTCGGGCCACGCACATTCTCGCTGCCGTGGTGAGGTAAAACATGATTTTTTCATCGTTTCTATCTATGGTGGGGTTGCTCATTCCTAATAGAAAGTACTCCGGTTTGAATTCCAGATCTATTTGTAGAATTTCCCTTGTCTTGTGTTGTACCTCTTTCCAGAACTTTCTTATTGTTTTACAATCCCACCACATATGTTTGAAGGTTCCCCGTTTCTTTTCACATCTCCAACACTTCCTGTCGGACCTTCCCTTGCTGTACTTCGCTATTTTTTCCGGTGTTTGATACCATAGATAGAACATTTTAAACCAGTTTTCTTTTATCTCCACCGCGTATGCATATTTTAGTTTTGTTCTCCAGATCTCCTCCCACTCTGTCATTGTTATTGTGCGACCTATCATTCTGGCCCATTTGATCATAACTTCCTTCACCTGCTCCTCTTCAGATGCCCATAGTAATAGCTGTTGGTATAAACCTTTTATTATTTTCCTTAACTGCCACTTTCAAACCTTTTTCTGCTTAAGCTCCGCCCACCTCCTCTTCGGCCCTGTCACCATGGCAACCTATCTCTCTCAGCTAGGCCCTGGCAACCAATGTAATACATAAATACAGATTCAAACACATTATAGATAACACTTTATAATAAACATTATAAATACAGTTTAAACACATTATAAATAACACTTTATAATAAATACATCTCTACAAGTATGATTCCCAGTTTGCCAGGAGGTAGGTTTGCAGTCTGGAGCATCCTGAAACAGATGTACCATGGCTCTGGAAAGGGCGAGAGTGGACACCCAATAGTTTGGATGCTGTTGGGTAGTGAACAGGACTTGGGGAAAATTTATTATTATTTACTTCATTTATATACCGCTTTTCTCAGCCCTTGGGCGACTCAAAGCATGTTTTCAATCGGGTTCAGCAACTGCATATACAAATCTGCTTCTCAGTAAGCTGGCTTCAATCTGTCTTTGAGCTTTGTTTCACACACCCACTATGTAATTATGGAAGGCACCATGCATGAAAAGATATTCATCCAACTTTTCTGGGCAGTTTGACATGGGACTTGGATACAGGAAGTAGGCTCAGTTGACAAGTCCAACTATAAGGCAGGACTTTGGTAGGATGGGTAACTGGAGACACACCTAGTTCAGGAGAGGTGGTTGGTGCACCATACCCCAAGTAACAAGGGAACCATGCAGTGACATCCACCTATGTGGTATGGCATACCTGTCATTCCAGGTGTTGATTCATTAACCAACAGACAGGTTGGACAATGCCTGGATCCAGTCTCATTACAGTGCCAGTCTTCTGTAGAACTGTAACCAGTAACAGTTGCGGCCTCATTTATTCCAAAATGGTGAAACCAAGGGTTGTCAGTTGGATCCACAGAGCAAGGATTGCTTTTCATGGTTACTTGTTCTTCACTGTAGTGCCAAGTGGACACATTCCTATAAAAAGAACTGAGAAAAAGCAAACCAAGACCAAGAATGTTAATGATCTGATACTGTATATAATCTTCAATTTACATCCTGTTTAGAAATTATGTAGGAGCATAAACGTCTTCTGCTTACATAATTTTTAAAGAAATTATTTGGGAGCAGTAAATATCCGCCCACCTTGTCTTAAACTGTGTTCATCATTTTAGAAGGAAATATTCTGTAATCCATTTAGGGTTTTTGTCTTTCATTTTTTTTCAGGGGTTTTGGGGAGGTTTCAGGAAAAAAAACCAGGAAAAATATTTTCTTGAAATTTCCCAGTTGATTTTCCTTGGCTGTATTTCTCTATGCAAGGAGGAATGTAAATCTGGACCCATAATGGAAGAAGCCGATCAGGACTGGAAAAGCAACCCCCATGGAAAAAGCATTTAAATATACAACAAGGACACTTTACACAATTATACTACTATCATTCCATATTAACTACTATGAGTTCATGTTATGGAACCCTGAGACTTGTAGTTTTAGGAGGTGTATTTAGAATTCTCTTCCAAAGGTTCTAGTTCCTCTCCAAATTACAAACTCCAGACATATAGGAGTCTGGAGTTTGGAACACCCTCCCCAAAGACATTAGACTAGCACCCACGTTGGCAGTCTTTAGGAAGAACTTGAAGACCTGGCTATTCCGATGTGCCTTTCCAGAATAGGATAACCTCCAGCACTACATCCCAGAAGCACTTTATTAGAGCTTAAGACTCTCTGCACATTGCACTTGCCCAGAATCCCAACATATCACCTCTTACACCCAGCACTTTTTTAACCTGTACCCTTCATTGGCCCGGCCCTGTGTAATGTTTTGTTTTTGTTATTGCTTATGTTTTTAATTTGCTTGCATTGTATTGTTATTGTCTGTTGTTGTTGTTTGAGGCCTTGGCCTTTGTAAGCCACATCGAGTCCTTCGGGAGATGCTAGCGGGGTACAAATAAAATTTAATAATAATAATAATAATGTATCTACAGGCATTAAATGAGATCATATTGTTATAAGTCTAGTAGAAAAGGGCGCGGAACATTTGATTTCTAGACTCCAACCAGATTGCCACATTTACAGATAAAATTATTCTTAAATTTACAATAATCAGAGCTAATATGCAAACTGACAACTCAGCCTTTCTTTTCTATGCTGTTAACAGGTCTTGTCAATTGACACTATATTTTGTGTCTTGAGCTGTCTCATTTCATGAGGGTGAAGAAATTAATCACATGTGACCAATATCCATGACTCCATTTTTTTATGTGAACAATGACATCTTCTCCATGTGGTGATATGCATGATTCCATGTAACTTTGTTCAATCAGATCAAACAGTATGTTTTTCTATGAATTGTATACTTGGCCATAACTGAGAACTGGTGGATTAATGACAAATTTTGAAATACTGGTCCTCATAGGCACATCTGGATGAATATTTTTTTTAAAAAAATGCAAGTAGGTTCATATTGATAAACTAGTTCTATGAGTTTTCATCTTCATTGGAATAGATATTTTGTAAAATTAGCCAATTCATGAGCAAACTAGTAAAATATACTTCAATTACAGAGAGAGCCATAACAACTGTTGTAATTACAATGTATTCAACTAGTTTAGTCATGAATTGATAATCAATACTTACTGATTTTACAAATCATAGTTTGGTGCACAATGAATATTCCTCACAACAATAATTTGGTGTACATCAAACTATTGTGAGAAATTGTAACTAAAGGGCCATTCTAGACAGGGCTAAATCCTGGAAGTAACAGGGATTTTAAACCCCAGTTCCTCTCGGGATTTAGGCCACACAGTGGGCTCAACCACACTTTTAGTGGGGCGTGATGGTAGCCTCCCCCAGCCACCAGAACCCCCCCCCATTTCCCCCTAAATTGAGGGGGCTGCCTCCCTCTGCTCCTGTTGTATCAAAATGATACATTAGGAGTTTTGGAGAGGGGAGGATGGCTGTGCCATCCCAGTTCTTCAGGTTCCATAATAATAATAATAATAATAATAATAATAATAATAATACAGCCACCAGTGTCAGCTGTGGACTCATCTTGTTGTGTTTCTAATAATAATAATAATAATAATAATAATAATAATAATAATAATATGGAATATGTGCAGTGACTACAGAACAGCCTTAGACTTCAATTTTTGGATGGTGTGATTTTAATACCAAATGTAATTTTAAATGTTTAATATGCATTACTTTTAATTCAATTGATTTTAAGTTTCATGTTTGTATGTGTTTAAGGCACTGAATAATTGCCACATGAAAGCCGCCTTGATTCCCCCTTGGGGTAGAGAAAGGTGGGGTATAAATAGGGCAAATAAATAAAATTCTAGATGTTTTAGTCCAAAAATCAACCCAAAAGAACTGGATCAATTCACCTATAGATCAATGTGACTGCTGTACTTTAACTCTTATTTAAAAAGGAACCATCCCTTTTTCTGAGTATAGTGGTGAAAGGTAATTGCTTTGTCTATCTTGGGAGAAGCCTTAACTCCCTCTACTCTCTCTGCACTCCTTTGATGGGAAAGACCAAAGAGTTGCGACTTTAACTATTTCTCTGCCTGGGCATCGGAATGGCCAGAGATAATAACATGGTGGAAAAAATGAATGAGGTTGGTGCTTCTTTTAGGTCTCCTTTTTAAATGTCTGGGCAAGGAATTGTTAGTGATAGCAGCCAGGGGTTGCTGCTCTCTTGAGGCAGCATCACTTTCTCTTCTCTTCAGAATTACCCTCGACTTATCCACGGGTCATATAAAAATCCATAATTTGGCCCCCAAAACGGCCTCTGGCTTATCCATGAGGTTGACTTATACACAAGTTAGTTACTGAGAATCAAGTTGCAGTGAAAGACTTATGAGCAAGACAAAATAAGGGCTAGCAAGCCTAGTGTACATTAAGAATTGTTGATTTTTCCCTTTTTGGAAATACATTTTGTTTGATATTGTAGAGGATGAGCTGTGTTTAGCTACCACCTTCCAGGGATGTGTCATGTCATGCCTCCCCAGTAAGGAATGTTTGGAAAGCAAGGGAGTTTTGAATGTTAAATTGTAAAGCCTGCTTTAATGAGGATAATACTACAAAGTAAGAAAACAGAACCATCCAGGCTGATGGGGTTTTGGCAAAATAAACTTTTAACAGAATTACAGTCTCTTTCATGGTTGAAAAACACTTTGTATCACAGAGAATCAAAAGGAGCTTTCTCCCTCCCAAGCTGCGGCAATAATAGCTTTTGAACATCTTATAACTGGTATCTACTTTTTGGTAATCTTTTACAATATAAAAGTTAAATAATATAAAATACAAATAGAATGAGCTCATCCTATAGCATTTCACATTTTCCTGTCTCAGACTACAGACTGGACTTTATAGCTTTGTGTGGGTATCATTCTTTCCTGCCTGTCTGTTGTTTTCTCTCCTCTTACAAATGGCACCACCATGACATCAATACTGGGTCAGTAGCCAAGGATTACGCACACCATTGCCAACTTCTGAACTGGCAACCATAGCTATGCCTTTACCAGCAGCCTGATGTACAGATATTAGCAAGCAATGAGGTTTATCTTCATGTCTTCAAAAGCTTTGGCAGCTGATTTCTGCTCATCAAGCCTCTGTAAAAGGCAAGAGAGCAGGCCAAGGCTCTTCTATGAAATGGCTAGTTGGCAGTGCTAGTTACTCAGGAGACAAACACAGGGGCTGTATATCTTAATACCCCTCAAACAATCAGGCCATTTTCAGAAGACACTGAAAGCCCTTTTAAAGCACTTCCTGTCCCTGTAATTGAAATGCAGCACTTATATCGGTTAGAAAGTTTGTTTAGGTACATAGTCCTATTTTCTTTCAGCAGCATTCACATGAACAACTAAATTGGGAAAGAGCCCTTTTAGCACGCTTTCAGATGTGAGTTTTCAATGTTTTGTTTAACATCCTGTTTGGTTACTGTCAGAGAATCAAACTGGATGTTGCACCAGAAAGGGATGGGTGCTTTCCTCCAGTCTTTTTGTCATGCCTCTACCTAGTATTTCTTTAGGATCACAAAATAATGTGAGGGTAGAAATGGAGAAATGAGGAAAAGAACAACAAAACTCTTTCCCCGCTTTTCTGTTCTCTGCTCAAATTCCCCTTTAAACCCACTTTTGCTCCCATCACAGGAAAGGTACAGGTAGAAAAGCAATGGATGTTTATGTAGGGAGATTGTGTACAAATGACAAGATGGCCTTGAACCTGATATCCATGTTTCAGTGATGGGCAGTACACAATAGCCACCATATAACTATACTTCCCTATATATACTACACATTCCTATTCCTGAATCTGTCAGATCTGCCCAGGGCAATAAACACCTTAGGTTCAACCTACAATACTAATTTTGTGCTGTATGTGGAGCTGCCTCTGAGAAGTGTGATTTGTGGCTGAGGAAGCTGGAAATTGTAAATGCAAGTGTGGTAGATGGGCCATTGGTCTGGGTTCAGTTAGAATCCAGTGACCCTTCTGTCATGCCAGTCGCAGGAGATGTTTGGACTCACACATGCACATCTGATGGAAGGAACAGCTGCTTTAAGCTTCCCTAGGATGCAATCTGATACCCAAATACGTGACATAATAGTATGCAATGAAATGTACCATTTTGGTGGCCTAAGTTGCCTCTAACTCTGAATAGGATGGGTTGTAATGTCAAAAACATCTTTAGCCTCACTGGACTCAGTGGAGTGTATCTTTGAGTAAACATGTAAGTCTTACTGATTTCATGGGAAGAGAACTGAACAGATACTTAACTCTCACTAAGAGCAAAGAACCCTCCAAGTCATGGTTCCTCAAACCTTTAAAGCAGAGGGCTGGTTCACGGTCCCTCAGACTGTTAGCTGGCTGGACCATAGTTTGAAAAAAACTTGAATGAATTCCTATGCACACTGCACATATCTTTTTTGTAGTGCAAAAAACATGAAAGAACAATACAGTATCAATCCATCAATCCACATAATAAAAATGGAAATATGTATGTGAGTATGTGGCTGAGGTGTCCACTTACAGAGATAACCTCCTGCCTCCACAAACAGCTATAGCCCCCACTACTCAGGGGACACCAATGGCCCTCCCTCCAATGACCTCAGGTTATACTGAGCGCCATTAACATGTACAAGAGCCCTGTCAATGTCCTCTACAAACACCATACTGCCTACCACCTACTACTGCCTACCATGAAAGTGAAGGCTTTCATATGGGGACAATTTCATCCTAGATTTTATGTGTTTCCTCCACCACAGACATCTCAGAGTTTCTTACTCTCTCCATTGGTGTGTAATTTGCATGACCCTGCCCACTGCCTGCTCCTTTCCTATTATTTTCTATGACATACAGCAAACAGAGGAATTGATCAGCAACTGAACATACTACAGAGGTTTGGGGAGAATTCGCTATGGTTTCTAGGAGACGACGTAGGTACTGCCTGTCTGTTGTTCACCTGCATATAGTTCACCTGCATTCAAAGAGCACTCTAAACCCCACCAATGATGGACCTGGAACTAATTTGGCACACAGAACCCCCATGACCAACAAAAAATATTGGAGGTCTTTGGGGAAAATTCACCTTGATCTGGGGGAGTAGTTCACCTACATCCAGAGAGCACTGTGAACCCAAACAATGATGGATCTGGACCAAACTTGGCATGCACACCCGATATGCCCAAATTTGAATACTGGTGGGTTTTGAGGGTAATTGGCCTGGACATTTTGGAGTTGTGGGTCCTGGGATTTATCGTTCACCTACAATTAGTGAACACTCTGAACTTCACCAAAGATGGAATTGGACCACACTTGCCACACAGAGCCCCCATGACCAGCAAAAAATATTGGAGGTCTTTGGGGAAAATTCACCTTGATGTGGGGAAGTTGTAGTTCACCTACATACAGAGAGCACTGTGAACCCAAACACTGATGGATCTAGACTAAACTTGGCACACATACTTGATATGCCAAAATTTGATTCTTGGAGAGATTTGGGTGATACTGACCTTCCTTTTTGGTGGTTGTAGTTCACCCACAACCAGAGAAACTGAGACCTTCACCAATGATGGACCTGGACCAAACTTGGCACACAGAACCTTATGACTAACTCAACCTACTGGAAGGGTTTGAGTTGTAGTTTACCCTACAGCCAGAGAGTGCACTGAACCCCACCAATGATGCATCTAGAGCAAATCAGGGTTCACCTGGCATGATGTCAGTTGTAGTTAGTCCACAACCTTATGCATTTTGTGCAATTAAAAATGGACTTTTTGAAATAACCCAGGCAATGCCGGGTACCCAAAGTACTATAAAATAAAGAACAATTTTAACCAACATAAAATTACCAATATTTTAACAGGAAGTGTGGGCTTGCTTTTGGCTGATGAGATAATCAAGTTAATTAGGATTGTTGTTGTATGCCTTCAAGTCATTTCAGATCTAGGACGACCCTAAGTCTAAAGTTTAGGGTGGGTAAATGACCTTGGAGGGTTGCATCCTGCCTGTGGGCCTTAGTTTGGGGACCCCTGTTCTAAGTGTTTCATTTTGGCCCAATTCATTAGGTAAAGCAACATGTCTTTTGCATTTATCTTATTACCTTTGGATCATTTGTGCACCCTTCCCATTGGGATTTGAGCAAACAAAAATATGATGGCTGGCAGCTTATTTGGATCAGCCAAAGAAACAATGTAAGTCCCTGGGCTTTGGAGAGTATATTTTGAATTGTGAGTCTCCTAATAATATTGCAAGAGTTGGCAGCTCTGTGGCTGTGCATTTGAAAAGCGGATTAGGCAGGTTTCTTATCTCTGGAGTCCACCACCTGTGCAGATCTTGCTAAACCATCTCGGTTGGAGATGACCTATCTCTGGCATTCCCTTTAAAGATCTTCCTGACAAGCAGGGATTTTGCCTCTCGGAGGAAGCGCATTGCACCAAAATCCAGGTGCTTAAAAATAAATATTTCCAGGGATAATGTTACTAGGGCTCTTTAGAAATAGCACATTTCCCATTTCAAATATTTGGTCTGAGAAGTGGTATAAACTTTGCTTTGATGAAAGCCTCAGCATGGAATACCTTTGTCTCGTGATCTGGCATACCAAAAGAAATTACCTTACCTTGTAGTGTGAATACGTAAGATATATTATTTATTAAATGTGCATGCCACATTTCTACCCAAAATGGCATTCTCAATGGATAAATAGAAACCTCATATTGTCATATCTAATGTTTTATTTCTAGATGATGTCTTATCCCTTATATTTTAAATAAGGTATTTAAAAGCCAAAGAACATTATATTGTCCAGCTCCTGTGTTTTACTGTCTTTGAGCATGTTCACTTTCAAGATAAGTCTTTAGTACAGCATTTCTCAACCTGGGGGTCGGGAGCCCTGGGAGGGTCAGTCATGTGTGGGTTTCAGAAGGTCGCCAAAGACTATCAGTAAACAAATATTTTTTATGGTCTTAGGAACCCCTTTGGCAGAGAGGGCTGAAGATCTCTCCGCCTATGCTTCTCTTCCTTTTTGGAAACAGATGGTGAATCCCTCCACCAAAAGCCCTCTTCTGCCGTGATTGGCTGGCCTCTCAGCCGGCCTCTCAGCCAAAGGGAGGGCTGTTTCTGAGTCTCCAAGTGAGGAGGGGAGAGCAGGCGTGTAGCATGGTGTGCATGTGTGGGGTAAGGGAGAGCGTGTGAGGCTGGAGGGAGGCTTGTGCTAGTGAGTCCCTTCAAGGCATGAGGATTTTGTGTGGGAAGCTTGGTCCAATTCTATCGTTGGTGGGGTTCAGAATGCTCTTTGACTGTAGGTGAACTATAAATCCTAGCAACTACAACTCCCAAATGTCAAGGTCTATTTTCCCCAAACTCCATCAGAGTTCACATTTGGGCATATTGAGTATTCGTGCGCAGTTTGGTCCACATCTATCATTGTTTGAGGCCACAGTGCTCTCTGGATGTAGGTGAACTACAACTCCAAAACCCAAGGTCAATGCCCACCAAACCCTTCCAGGATTTTCTGTTGCTCATGGGAATTCTGTATGCCAAATTTGGTTCAATACAATCACTGCTGGAGTTCAGAATGCTTTTTGATTGAAGGTTAACTATAAATCCCAGCAATTACAACTCCCAAAAAAACAAAATCAACCCCCACTCCAACCCTGCCAGTGTTCAAACATGGGCATATCGAATAGTTGTGCTAAATCAGGTCCAGTGAATGAAAATACATCCTGCATGTCAGATATTTACATTACGATTCATAACAGTAGCAAAATTACAGTTATGAAGTAGCAATGAAAATAATTTTATGGTTGGCAGTCACCACAACATGAGGAACTGCATTATGGGGTCGTGGCATTAGGAAGCTTGAGAAACACAGAATTGTGCCACTTCCCAAAGTACTGGCAGCACCAGCTTATTAGCCCATTCTTCGCCCAGTATAGTTCTTGATTTATTAAAAAAACTGCCAAGTTTTATTATAGAATCTAGATGATACACTATGACCCACATATCTGTAGGGGATATCCTCCAAAATCCCCTATGGATACTTGAAACCCTATGTTTTGGCTATAATTGGGCCGAAAGCATACCATAGAATTCCACTAGAAGACCTAGAGAGGTCCAGAAACATTTCAGGAGAGAGGAGAATATTATCTGGAGCATGATGTTGAGTCCACAGATAAGGACGTTATACTGTACGCTGCACTGATATATACTTAGAATAAGGAGAAACAAAGCCCCCCACCCAACTTTTAAATGTGTTTTGCATTCTTTACAGTGTGCACATGTTGATTTTCAGAAAAAATATCTTGAGAAAGATTTTTAAAATTCTCTCCTCCTAATTATTTACTTTCTAGCTTTCTTTTCATTGCAAGCTTATCCTCCCAGTGCACTTTGGGGCTCTTCTGTCTCACAGTGTGTGTCTTCAAGGTTAACCATTGCTAAGCAACCACCACACAAAGTTCAAGGCCGGTCAGCAGCCTGCAATGCATTTCCCAGGTTATCTCTGATACGAAGTTAAGGGCAGTTGGAGCGAGGAGGAGTGGGGGAGGTGCTCCCAGGGAGAAGTGGGGGTGGGAGAAGCACGTGCTGAGCCACCACAGCGCCTTTGAACAAAGGTCTGGCCAGAAAATGGATTTCAGTGCCACCTGAGCAGCTCTTGTCCCTGGTAATGGAGTGGCACACCTGAGCTCAGCTTGCATCCCATTCATTCCCCCACTGCTAAAGTTTCCCAGACAATTAGCTGCCTCTCTTCACTTCTCCAGCACCCACCTGGGACTCCTCTGGAAGAGAAGCAGCTTGTGAAGGGTGCGGGAATGGAAATGCATCTCCTGTGGCAAGCTTCCACTATAGCAGCCTTCCATCCCCTCCAGCATGGCGATCAATCTGAGCTTGTCAGGTTTTTTTGCTTAGACCTGTCTATCTTTGAGGTTTGGCTCCTCACACTTGTGTTATGTTGCATATGTCTGAATGAAGTTGAAATCCTATCTAAGTCAGGCTGGGTGTTTTGAGGACATCTTTGAATAGTTTAGTATCTCCTGATACTTGGGTCTGAATGAACGGTATCATGACATCATTGTGGTGTCTGTTTGTGTGATGTGTGGATGAATGTGCCAACCTAAGTGACAAGTGGAGTTGTCT
This sequence comes from Anolis sagrei, assembly GCF_037176765.1. Taxonomy (NCBI): domain Eukaryota; kingdom Metazoa; phylum Chordata; class Lepidosauria; order Squamata; family Anolidae; genus Anolis; species Anolis sagrei. The sequence continues at coordinate 285,815,813 of NC_090021.1, read as the reverse complement.
AGGCATTCTTGCAAAGGTTTTGGCACAGAGTCTTGGACTCTCTAAAGGTAAAGGTAAAGGTTTTCCCTGATATTAAGTCCAGTTGTGTCCGACTCTGGGGTGTGGTGCTCATCTCCATTTCTAAGCCGAAGAGCCGGCGTTGTCCGTAGATACCTCCATGGTCATGTGGCTGGCATGACCACATGGAATGCCGTTACCATCCTGCCGGAGCGATACTTATTGATCTACTCACATTTGCATATTTTCAAACTGCTAGGTTGGCAGAAGCTGAGACTAACAGTGGGAGCTTACCCTGCTTCCTGGATTCAAACCTGCGACCTTTTGGCAAGCAACTTCAGCAGCTCAGCAGTTTAACCCACTGTGCCACGGGGGGTTCCCTGGGGTGGTGCTGCTCATCTTAGTTTCTAAGCCAAAAAACCGGCATTATCCGTAGACGCTGGCATGACTGCATGGAGTGCCATTACTGGGGGCTCTCTAAATATGTCTACTAAAACTATAAAAAGGAATCCTGACAGATCAAACTTTCAAAAACACAGATGTGTTAGACCAGATATGGTTGCTAAGGAAGGAGGGCATTGGCACTCCAAATGAGAATCCTCTTATGATTATTTCCTTCAGTCTCAAATGTTTACCATTGCAGAGTGAAATATGAAAAATTATACGAATCTAGAATTCTTACATTTGCCGTGCCCACATTCGGCTGGAAGTTTGCTTGTCCCTTGTCTTTGGATGCCCACCTGTATTTCTAAATGTGCCCCTAAAGTTGTGCAATGCTAGTTACTGCAATGCTAGAAAGTTGAGGATAGAAAGAACACTTAATTGGGTAGTGGTGGCTGGATTTCTTATTAGACAGGCAATGTTCTTATTTTGCCCCCTTAGCAACCCATCACAACTATGATAAACCTTTTAATAACAGAAGCACAGCAATTTTTGTCAGGTGCAGATTGCTAGCTCATAATACAGAAAGTAAAGCTGTAGTACCTTTTTGTGGGGTGGGGTGAGGGGATGCATGCAACTATTAAATTCTTTGGACAGGCTCATGCACTTATACGTAGTAAATGTGCTTGTGGCAGGAAGCAGGACTGCAGAGATAGACCCTGCATGTATAATAATCCTGCTTTTTGTAAGGGGAGCTGGGGTAGGTTTTCTGACCTGCTTATATCTTTATGCAGAGTGACTGTATACACAAGGTAGCAAATTCATACACTGATGAATAGGGCTTGCTAGCAGCTCCCCACTCTGCTACGTTCAGCCGACATGCTTGGAATGCTTGAGTGTGAGGTTCATAGGTCTGTTGCACCTGATCTCCCCAAAGCAATAATTCTTTTAAAACTGGAGTTGGGCAGAAGTGGGGGAGGAATATCCATTAGGTCTCGCAGAACTGTGATGCTCTGAAACTAGACCTCCATTATGTTGTTGTTGTTATTTCTATAGAGATGCTTGCCATACAAATAACCTTCCCAGGGACGGACCATAAACATGGTTTGCATGAAAAAGTGCCTAGTGTCAGCCTTTGGCACCTGTAGGCACAAATACTAGTCTTGCAAAAACAATCCTTTTCCAAGTTTTGCAAAGAAGTATAAATGGCATTGGGGTGTTGTGTGATTTCCAGGCTGTATGGCTGTGTTTTAGCAGCATTTTTTCCTGATGTTTCACCTGCATCTGTGGCTCCTCTGAGGATCCTCTGAAGATGCCAGTCACTGATGCAGGTGAAATGTCAGGAGAAGATGCTGCTAGCACACAGACATACAGCCTGGAAACCACACAACACCCCAGTGATTCCGGCTGTGAAAGCCTTCGACAATACATAAATGGCATTAATTAAGTTTCCTTTATCTCCACATTATCACATTTAATTTGTAAGCAGGATGACGTCCAAATGGTGTGAAGTGATAAAGCTGTAAACATTGACTGTAGTTGCCTTAATGTCAAGTGTCAGTAACTCTGAAATCAAGTTCACAATTTTTCCTACTTTAAGTGAGGAAGAAGCTGTCAAGAAAGTGTGATCCTTACTTAACAGAGTCCCCAAATGAAGTATTTTGCTTCTCTCCAGAGGAATGTATGGTAAGCATTCTTTGAATGAGTCTCAGTCAGAAAGAAGGGTTTCTCCAGAAGGTTTTACAACTATATGGGCAAGTTGATCTAGCAGAATATAGTTCTTCAGAGACAACCAAGTGGAAAAGCAGCACTTTGGAAACTGGCCAATCTATTGTTCTCCTTACAGGTAGAATTCATTCATTAGCTTACTGATTTCACTGTTACTTCATGCTAGCTGAAAGTGCCCAGGATTGCTTTTTCAGCTGTGTATGTGCCCCTGAGTGTGTAGATACCCTAAAGATTGTGCCTGACCTTAGAAACTAAGCATGATCAGCCCTGGTTCATACTTGGATATGGCAAGAGGACCATGTGGTTTGTTTTCCAGGCAACATACATGTCCTGATGAATCCCATTGACAACAGCAAAACTTTCCTCTGAGCAAACCTGTGCCAATTATAATCCCAATGAAGGGATTACTGAATGAGAATTGAAAGAGTTGGTGCAGAAAACAGGTGAATGAATACCAGGTGCTTTAGGTTGTTTTTCAGAGGAAGAAACTGGCAAAATTACCTTTGAATATTCTTTATCATATTTCACAGGGAATTAAAAACTTGGATGTTCCGTCATGCCTTTGATTAGGCAGTTTCACCAGGGAACTCTCTCGTTCCTACTCTAAGCCATTCACTTTATTTCTGGCCCATCTATTGGTTACTTGATACTTTTTTAAGGATATCCCTCAGCCTCTGTTCATTTTATTTCCACACTTTCCACTGGCTCCATTTCGGAAGCATTGCACTTAATTGAGCCTGATCCCAGCTTTGACTGTTATCTCAGCCTTATTGTTTTAAGATGTTGTCTTTGATTGTGCTGTGTTTTTATTTGATTGATTTTAATGCTGTTTTTATCTGTAACGTGGGCTTGCCCCCTTGTAAGACACCCCAAGTCCCTTCGGGGAGAAGGTGGCGGGGTATAAAAATAAAATTATTATATATTGTATTAGAAAACCCTGTAAAATGGATGGAGTCACCATAAAGCATCAGGTAACTTGAAGGCACATACACAAACAAAACTATACAGAAAACCAGTTTGTTACACTGTGATTGAGCACTAAGTTATGAAAAAGAGGAAACATTTTAAAAAACAGTTTAAGATTTTGATGTGTTGTGTGGTTTAAGATTTTCTATTTTTTTTAAAAAAGGTACAAATGAGATGTTGAATTTTGGGAAAGTGTACATGAAACCATCTATTAGCTGTCATCAGATATGGTAGGTCCTTAACTACCTAAGGGCTCAGAAGTGTAAATCAGATTGCAAGCAGATAGAACTAGAGACAATCCATCATGTTAACAAGAGTTTTTACCGCCTGCAACCATGGTAGATGTATGCCTCAGGGCTCACACTTCTCCTTTGACTGTGCTTCTCACAGCATGGGATGGCTCCTATGTCTCAGAATGTGTTGAATAAGTCCCTTTGCATTTGGCCCAAATAAATGTTACATATGCCTTGACACATCCATGATGTAGTGTTAGGCTATGACAGACTTTGATATTTCAGAGAAAAGGCAAGAAACCCAAAGCGCACACACACACACTCTTTGTGCTGGTGGAGATTCGACCCAAGACACAGCCCTTGAAAAAAAGAAAAGAAAATGTGAGCATAGCTGGCTAATGTACTAGCACTTCAAACATTCCTATACACCATGTGCTGATTTATTGCACTGTATGTTCTAACGCTAATGTTCTAACTCTTTTCCATTGACCGACTCCAACAACTTGTGTAATGGAAAGGATTTTCTTTTCTTTTTTTCTTCTTCTCCTAGAGAACTCTGGGAACTTTGTGAATGTTTTAGCATTCATGGGATCAATGAATATTCCAGAAACTCCTTCCTTAAGTGACCTACAATGGGGCGGTCAAACCTCTCCTCTCTCTCTTCTAGAGAGAGAGAGAGAGAGAGAGAGAGAGAGAGAAAGAGAGAGTCTCGTAATTAGATGAAATGAGGATAGACTGTGCATAAATATCTGCTTTGCTGGGAGTCCTGCCCAGAAAGGAAATGAAAGGAAACACTGAGCTGGTTAGAATATTTTGCATCCTTTATGTTATTGACAGATTTATGGTTTGACAGAAGAAACATCCATTTTTTCAAATGTTAAACCCAAAGCTGCTGATTCATAGTTATTGCTACAACCTTTTATATAGGTAGTTAGTATTTTGTCATGTCATGTATTGCTAAGCAGATTTTGCCCCAAACCAAAGAAGTTAACTGATTTGCTGGCCTCCTTTCCCTGCTTGCGGACAGACCTTGAATCCCTTATGTATGCCCTGAAAAGGTTTTGCAGGATCACCAGTGAACACATCCTAAATAAAGCTGAATTGGGAATCTAATAATAATTTTGTTGTTGTTCATTCATTCAGTGGTTTCTGACTCTTTGTGACCTCATGGACCAGCCCATGCCAGATCTCCCTGTCAGCCGTCACCACCCCCAGCTCCTTCAAGGTCAATCCAGTCACTTCAAGGATCCCATCCATCCATCTTGTCCTTGGTCGGCCCCTCTTCCTTTTTACTTCCATTTTCCCCAGCATCATTGTCTTCTCTAAGCTTTCTTTTCTTCTCATGATGTGGCCAAAGTACGTACTTCATCTTGGCCTCTGCTATCCTTCCCTCCAATGAGCAGTTGGGCTTTATTTCCTGAAGTATGGACTGGTTGGATCTTCTCGCAGTCCAAGGCACTCTCAGAACTTTCCTCCAACACCACAGTTCAAAAGCATCTATCTTCCTTCGCTCAGCCTTCCCAAGGTCCAGCTCTCACATCCGTAGATGACTATGGGGAATACCATTGCTTTAACTATGCAGATCTTCATTGCCAGTGTGATGTCAATAATAATAATAATAATAATAATAATAATAATAATACAGCCAACTAGGGAATAGTAAGGGGGAATGAGGGAGAATCCTGTCGCCTGACATACCAACCTTATTGTCCATCAAGAGGGGTACAGCTACAATGGGAAACATTGCCAAGGTTTGCTCAAAGTCATTGAATGAACCAAGAAACAATGTGAGGACTGCCATATTTTTTCTCCCATAATTCCATAGGGAACCTATATAATGGCACTACCTGCAAATGAAGCCCAGTGTTTTCCTTGGCTCCCAGCTCATTATAGCAATGTTATTGCTGGCCAAGCCTCCTCAATGCCAGGATAGGTTCAGTTTGCTGTGTATGTGTGTTTGGGGACTGGTGGCTGTAGCTAAGTTGCCACAGGGGCTCAAGTGGCATTCGGAAGCTCACAAATAACAACTCCCTTCCCAACAGTTGCTAGTCTTCAATTTCATGTAAATAAAAACAAAACAAGCCATCGATGCATCCACAGTTCATTTTATAGGTGGGAATGAGAAGCGGCAAATTCATTTGTTTCTCACCAGATAAAATCTATGCTATCACAAACCATCTAAGCACTATATTTTAAACATTTTATAATGTGTATAGGTAGACTAATAAAATACAAAGAAGCCAAGGGTATAGGATAAGAAGGGAAAGCAGAGTGCTTGGAGATAAAGGTCTGTACATTATAGCCTGCCTGTTCTATATATTATAACCTCCTATATTTTTAAACTAAGGAAAAGTATTTACTGTGGAAATTTTATATCTTGCCCTTCAAAGGCATTTCCAAGGGGGATTCATAGTGTTAAATAAAAGTATTTTAAAAACATAAAAAACACTACATACAAAAAGAAATAAGATTCAACATTCAAACAGAACGGCATAATAACTACAGGTGATAAAACAGTGATTACTAAAGAGTTGGGGGAAATAAGAAATGTTTTTGCTTGAGTTGCAAAAGATATTAATGTAGGCACTGAAGGAGCTTCACTGAGGAGAACATGCTAATATTGCAGGATACTCACTAGTGGAAAGGCCCTTTCTTTGGTAATCAGGCAGCTGGCACACCCAGAAGGGCTTCTTATGGAAATTGTAATGTTTTAATGTATAGATACATAGACATGGAAGGAGATAGCCTCCGGGAACATTGTGAAGAGACTTGTTGATAAAAACCACCACTTGGAAGTGATTAATTTCAAATCACTAGTTACTTTCAGTAATCCAAAAGCCATAGTTGTCGCATAAACATGAGCATAAGTCAACCTCATGTATATGTCAAGAGCAGGTTTTGTTGCCAAAATGATAGATTTTGATATGAGTCATAGATAAGTTGAGGGTAAAACTTGTAAAGGGGGGCGGGGCAAAGAATAATAATAAATAGTATAACTTTATTCTGCCCTCTCTCCCCAAGAGGACTCGAGGCAGATTCACAACAAAAGATGGCAAACATTAAATGCTAGATTCAAATCATAAATAAGAAATATAAAACAAACAATGTCCCCCCCCCCCAAAAAAAACCCAATCCAACATAGCTGACATTAGACATAAATTATATAAACAACAGTAACATTCATTGAAAATAATAATAACAAAAATATTATGCAGCCAATAATGCCGGCGAGGTCAACAGTACCAACTAAGCCAAAAGCAACTGAGTCAGAGTATGGTCACCGCTGCTAGAACTGGAGACAGCTGCTATTTTCTCACTTATGCATTCAAAAAGGCCAGAACTAGCTCTATGGTGGAGAGAGAAGAGGGGATCAGTGCTTCCATGGGGTGTGACTTAGAGAGAGAAGGACAGGTCTTCTGGGTAAAATCTGGACCAAAGCAGTTTGAAAGACCATGGAACAATAGACTGGGTCAATATTGGGAAAGGAGTATGGCAGGGCTGTATACTCTCACCAGACCTATTCAGCTTGTATGTATGCAGACACATCATGCAATGTGTGAGGCTTGATGACTCCAAGGCTGGAGTTAAAAATGGCAACTAGACTGATTGATAACTGGCAAATAGAGGGAGAAAATGTGGAGGCAGTGACAGACTTTGTATTTCTAGGCACAAAGATTACTGCAGACACAGACTTCAGCCAGGAAATCAGAAGACATTTACCTCTTGGGAGGAAAGCAATGACCAATCTCGATAAAATAGTGAAGAGACATCACACTGGCAACGAAGATCTACATAGTTAAAGCAATTGTATTCCTCATAGTAACCTATGGATGTGAGAGCTGGATGATGATCATATAGAAAAGCTGAGCGAAGGAAGATATACACTTTTGGACTGTGTGTTGGAGGAAAATTCTGAGAGTGCCTTGGATTGCAAGAAGATCACACCAGTCCATACTCCAGGAAATAAAGCCTGACTGCTCACTGGAGGGAAGGATATTAGAGGCAAAGATGAAGCACTTTGGCCACATATGAGAAGACAGGAAAGCTTGGAGAAGACATTGATGCTGGGGAAAAAGAAAGACAGACCGAGCAAGGACAAGATGGATGGATGGTATCCTTGAAGTGACTGGCTTGACCTTGAAGGAGCTGGGGGCGGCCACGGCCAACAGGGAGCTCTGGAGTGGGCTATTCCATGAGATCACAAAGAGTCAGAAGCGACTGAGCGAATAAACAACAAGCAGTTTGAAATAATTGTTTTTGCCTGTATGTACTTAAAATCACCAATAAGCAAATCCTACCAATCATTTCTCTCTCTGCAAAGATGCATCTGATGAAATAGTCTTACTTTATGAAAGCTTATGTTACCAACTTCTTTCTCTCAGTTAGTCTCAAATGTGGTACAGAATCTCTCTGTTTACTGATCCAGACTCCCACAGCTATGTCTTTGAATTCTTTTTCTCTAGTCTGTCTATCCTGTTGTTGTTTGCCCTCAAGTCAGCTTTAATTTATGGGTTCTCATGGTGATTCATCAATTGGACCTTGGCAGATGTACAGGTTCACCCATGGAGTGTCAAATCAGGTGCTCCCTCAGAAAATTACCTGACAAAAGAGGCTTTAAAAATGTCTTAGTTGCCAAAGACATGACTATGATTATCTTTGACCACATATAATAACTTTCATGGCAGAATTTTAGGGTCACTGCAAGGTTTCTCCATGCACACATGTTATTGTGCTGTAAACCAAAGCAATATAATTTTAACTGTTCTACAGTCTGGGAAAGCTTTTAGTAGAATGGCTCAAGGGATATACTGATTGTCTGCTATGCGCAGATGTCAACAGAGGGAAGCATATTAGATCCACATTGGACTGAGAGTAATATATAGTGAGATGCCATAGTGGGCAAGTATTCAGAATAGCTTCAAGCCCTTATAAAAATGGCAGGAGATGAAGTGCAAGCTGTTTTCACACTTGGAGCATGTGCCTCCTTTGCCCGTATCACTTTCTTTTTTTAATGCTTTATTGGAAGCACAGTAGGAGGAAGATGTAACTCACTTGCATGCTCTTGCTTGCAGTGGTAATAGTATTGTTGGCGCGCTAATTCATGGTGTCACTCCCATGGTCCTCCTTCCACACCAGGCCACAACATTGTAGCTAAAATACTAGGAAATTTCACAAAATCTGCAAATAACACCCCCCCCCCCCCCCCGCAAGCAGTAATGAAAACAACAGCATGAGCTTGTAATGCATGCAGACGAATCCACATGATTCAAAGTGCCAATGTAATTGGTTAATAATAAAATCTGTGACTAGAGTGTATGTATATTAAAAGATTCAAATAGTAAATTAGCATAGTTTTCACTTTATAGGTATATTGTTACAACACATGCAAGCTGGACATAAAATATTTTTGTGTTATGTCAAGCAAAAGGGGTATTTTAAAATAAAAATTAATATATTTCCAATGAAACATTGCTCAAAAATGTTACAGCCACTCCTCTAATGATGTCACGGGTGTGGTTTTGCACTCTGCCTTCTTTAGTGAGACCACTGCTTTCTTATTGCATCTTTAAAGGCCTGAATTTGAGGTCATCCTTACATTGATTTTAATAATCTCTTCTTACCATACAACCCCCATGCCCAGAAGTTTTTGACAGTGAGTTGTAGCACTCATATTAGTGGTAATTCATACTGGTTTGGATTAAAACGCCAAAGAATCACAAATTTATTTAAATGCTACTTGCCTTGAGATTTGTCTCTCAGAAATCTTGAAAATGACAATAGTTTTCTGAAACTTTAGCTGGTACCCTGAAAACTGGTAACCTGAACCCTATTCTGCTTAATCCATACACATCATGCACTAAGAAGTAACATTACTTTATATTTACTTGACTGAATTTTAACTCTCCAAATTGTTTTCAAAATCACTTTTAAATTTATATTTTTTCTGGCTTTTAATTTATACTGTAAGATACCCTGAGAGTCTCATTGTAACAACAACAACAATTAAAAAAAACTTTGTTGAATCTAACTTTTTGGGTAACTTATATCCAAGACAGTGGTAACAGAAGAAACAGAAACACACAATGAGAGAGTTATTTTTTACTCCATCTTCCTCAAAGTTTTTCCATATGCTCTTGTGACTTTTTAAAGCCACAGAGAACAACTGGAATCTATGTGTCAAGGTTGTTAAATGCTTTCAGTCATGGGGATTTGCTTAACGTTTCACCTGCTTTGTTCAAATGTTCTTGGTTCTGGTAATGGTTCGTTGGCTTGTTGGATTGTCTCCACTTCTTGAAAATGGGTGAGATGGGATGGAGTCAGGGAAAACTGGCCCTTGGAGTAGACTGTCACTGAGTATTGTTGCCACAGCCTCAGCTGCCCTCATTTAGCTCTGTTGCCTCTAGGTTGGCAAGATGGTTGGTGGTACTTATGGAGCCAATTTGGCTTTAGGCTTCCAATTGATGATTGCAGTATTTTTCCATAGCCTTAAGGAATGTTTAGTTGGTCTTCCACATTTGTGGAATTGATTATTCAATGATTTCATTAAAACGTTCTCCCTAGAAATTTCTAAGTATTCCAATATGACTCTATGGTCCACTTCTGCTGCAAATTGACCATAGAGACACACTGGGATACAGAGGTGGCCCTAGGTAATTTTCAATGGTAAGCAAATAGTATTTTGGCGCCCCCCCCCCCAACCAATCATTGATATATATTTTCTGTTCGTCATGGGAGTTCTGTGTGCCATATTTGGTTCAGTTCCATCATTGGTGGAGTTCAGAATGCTCTTTGATTTTAGGTGAAGTATACATCCCAGTAACTACAACTCACATATGTCAAGGTCTATTTTCCCCCAAGAGCGCCTCAAGAGTGCCCCTGGGCAAAATCAACTGTACTGCGAATGCTTACTTTGCATAATGGATTGAGCCGCCCCTGCTGGGATACCTAGAGGTTTATGGAGGAGAGATATTTCTAGGAATCTCTAGGTCTGCTACCATTACAGCTAGACATTGGGTGTAGAGTTATGCTTGAGAAAGCCAGTGTTCCTAGTGAGATATTATCTCAGATTTTTTTTAAAAAAGCAATGTTATTTTTTGTGATTTATTGTTTGTGGTCATGTACTCCTAACCCCAGTGAATGTGGAAGGCTGACTTTTCATGCTTCCAGATTTAGGTTTTTCTGTTATGTCAATTCTTCTGGTGGAATGGAATTGAGCTACAGTATGATCCCCGTATCTGCAGCAGATGTCTTCCAAGACCCCCTGTGAATTCATTAAACCATGGATAATAGTGAGTCCTATATTTTAAGACATGCACCAGAGGCATGTGATAGCATCACATTGGAGGGCCAAGAGAGGCCCAGAAACGGTTTTTAGGGGAGTTTTTGTTTTAGAATGGGTAAGTGAAGCTGAATATTAAATCTGTGCATAAGGGATTACCCTTGACCATTCTCCAGCCAGTTTCATGTGTCATATGAGGAGGGGAAGGAGGCTATGGAGGGCCAGTAGCATCATTTCTAATCCTCCTGTGATGAAATCTGGAACTTTGATTATGGGGAGATCTGACAGCTGCCCTTCATCAAGCACAGTCTGGTGGAAGCCATGGACACAGTCCCGCCACACTCCTTTGTAATCCACTATCTTTTAAAAGTATATTATTAACATGAAGATATGCACTTAAACAGCTCCTTCAGACACAATCTTCAAATACTGTATAATTCTCAAGGCAGCTTTTTCTCATATACTTCTTTTGATGTTTTAAGAGCTCTTTCCTCTCATGCAGATGTGAATAACAACTATGAACTTTGTTTCCATTCCCCTTCCTTGAATGCCTCCCCACCCCCCAATCATTTGAAAGCAAGGTACAATAATTATCTCCAGGTTGGTGACACCTGCAGAAATATCCCAGAAAGAAATAAACTATGTGCATGCCAGATGTTTCCATCCTTTGAGCCCAAAAGAAATAATATGGATCACTGGAGACCACAGAGTGCTCTTGGAAAAGTGTTTTTAATTCTCCAGTACCTTTCGATCCAAAGAGAGGTTACAACAGCCTTTCCTCTGCTTATCTCAACCATAACGAAAGGAAAGGAAGGGGAGGGAGAGAGAGAAAAGTCAAGTCCACCTGCCCATTAAAAGAAGTAAAGGATTGATTTTCTTCCCATGGGATTATTTTAATTCATACCATATTGCTTATTCGTTGGGCCTCTGGTGCTATGAGGTAGACCGTTATCTCAATTGCCCAGAGAAGTCATTCTTTTATTTGCCTTTGCAGTTTGCCTCTGCCGCACTTTGACAGGCCCACAAATTGGATAGGATTTTGACCAGGCTGAAAGAGCAGCATTCCATAATCCTAGCAGGACGACCATCCGCCATGTGGTAGATATGAAGAGATCAAGGCAGGAGATCATAAAAGGATCAGAGGATCAGAACAGGGCAGATACAGGTTTGACAATTTATGATGCATTGCCCACCGGCAGAACTTAATGGCAGAATAGAAAGCACAGCCTGTGCAGCCTTGTTCTTACCTTCTTGTATGTATATTCTTAGTTCATTGTGGGCCTTCACTGGGATAGAGTAGGGAGAGAAGGATGTGGGAAGCATGAGAAGAAGAAGAGAGAAGCATGTGGGAATGAACAAAAGCTACATAACTGATGCCAATCATTGCTTTTATTCTTATTAGGTTATATGCTTATTTTAAGGGACAACTGCAAAAGAAGAAAAGCAGGAACATGTGGTGCTGAGCATTAGCATTCTGCTATCAATGTGCATAACGCACAGAGTCAGGACAGATCTCTGATCCAAAGGGATTACAGTTAATACTATTTTATACAGTGGACTCTTGCTATCTTTTGGGGTTTGTTTTCGGGACACACCCTGACCCCCATGGATACCAACATCCGTGGATGCACAAGTTCCATGATATACAGTGGCATAGTAAAATGGTATCTTCCAAATAAACCGGCAAAATCAATGGTGTTTTTTTTCAATCTTCGAATATTTTAAAGTCATTGATATTTGAATCCGTGGGTGCAAAATCCATGGAGCATCAATTGGGCAAGCAACAAGAAGGAGAGGTAAGTAGAGATGGGGTAAACAGGAAAATAGAACAGTATACTTTTCATTTCTGTTGCCTATGCTTAGATTTGGTTGCAGTAGGGCATGGGACTGACTGTCCAGTTGATACAAAGATCAAGATAGAGGAAACTGCAATTGAAGGAGATGTGTAAACCATCGGCATTAAGAAGAGCAAGAGCAGGCAGGGAGGTTGTTGCACACCAAGGCTGCGGTTGGCACCTTTGAACCCACAAACACATCAATACTCTTTAATAAGCAAAGCAGTTTATTGAAGATTAATATAGCAATAGTCAAAAGGACAAAAAGTATTGAAATAGGAAATAAGAGAATGTCCACAAAACAATCAATAAAGCAATGTAATGATCTCCAGTCAAAATCCAAGTCAGGAGACAGAATAATCCCAAAATCCAATAAGCAAGTCCAGGGGAAGAGAGTATTTCATTTCCAGAAGTTGTAAAGACCAAAGTCCCTTGAAGAAACACGAGGAAACTTGAATAAAATAATCCAAATGTAGGAGCTTGAAATCAGGAAAACCATCTTAAATCTCAGCATGAACATGAATACCAAGATAGATTATACATTAATCTCAGCATGAACAAGAAGGCATGGAACAGGCAAGGAAACCAAACGTTGGACTCACTGAAGAGTGTAGATTCACAGGCCCTATATTCATTCAGAAAGCCAGAGCAAAAGCATTCCCTTTCCCTTGGGAAACCTCTCCCTGACCCCTCTTTTCTCTCAATCTTGCTGAGCGCCTCCTCCCTAAATCCAGGTAGTGATCCTGATAAATTTGGCCTTTGCGCTCATTAGTAAATTCCTTTCGCAATCTCTGTCTAACCTTAACTGTTCAACCTCGGCCTCTTTCTCAGCCTGCTTCATGGCATCTTTGCCTTGCGAACCAACTGTCCCAGAATCCTCAGTTTCACTCTGGCTAACTGTATTCTTTTGGCCATCTTCTCCATTCACAAACCCATGAGAATCAGCAGAAATCTGATCATTTAAGTCAGACATGGGAACCTCTGCAGCTTCATGATCATTCTCCTTTGAATCCTGTGGCAAAGACACAATCACAGGCTGAGCCCCTACAGAGGTGAGCTGAGAGTCAACATGGTTGAGGGAAAACCTGTTTAAGTACACAGTAGGCAAATGACATCCAGAGAAGATAAGGGCAGAAAAGACATAGTCTGGCATTCTGTTGGTAAGTTCCAATTACAACAGCACTGCTAATTCAGTTGTTGAATGGTGAGTCAACATGGAAGCAAATTCTATTAATTGAAGAGTCCAGTAAGACCTCTTAGGCCGTAAGTTAGAAGAAGAAAGAAGAGGCTATTAAGAAAGGGAATGAGAAAAACCACACCCACATGGAGCAAAAACCTGCCCAGATTGTTATTAATTGGCTTGAAAGCACACATCAGCAGCAGCAACAACAACCACCTAGAATAGTAGTTCTCAACCTGTGGGCCTTCAACTCACTGAAATTGTAACAGCTGGTAAACTGGCTAGGATTTCTGGGAGTTGTAGACCAAAACACCTGGGGACTCACAGGTTGACACTTACACATATTTAAATCCATGAACAAAAGGATGCCTAAATCCTTTGGTTCACATGTTACTGGATCTCATATTGTCACATATGAACAAACACTTGATTAGTGCTTATTCAGACACTTCCAAAAAATTAAACCAAGTGAGAGTTTTGGCTTCTACCATAACTTAATTCAGTGGTCCTCAACCTGTGGGTCCCCAGATGTTTTGGCCTTCAACTCCCAGAAATCCTAATAGCTGGTAAAATGGCTGGGATTTCTGGGAGTTGTAGGCCAAAACACCTGGAGACCCACAGATCAAGAACAACTACCTTAATTCATTAGGGAATTATAGATTTTATTCTCCATGCTGGTTAGGATGAAGGTAATATTAAAGACCCCAAGCAGTGGGTGAATGGCCAACAGAACCTTCCTTTTTGTAAATTTTTAATCCTGCATCTGGGTCTCAGTTACCTGGGGAGATCAAAAAACTGGAGGTGGTGCTGGCTGAAAAACTGGAGGGAGCAGCTAGGAATATCATTTGCTTCCTGCTTTGAATAGCTGCATCCACAGCACGTAGGATGACATTCATTTTTTAAAATCCTAAGTGTTTCAAATGTTTGGGTCTCTCTATTACAATGTACTACCACATTTCTCAGTTTGATGATGTCATCTTTCTTCATTCGCTGTGTCATCTTGTATTCAGTCTTAGGTTATTTTTTTAAATACTGTCAAAGTCTCAATAGTAGCTAGCTACTCCACAAGTATGGTATCCCTTAATAAGGGATAATAACTTATTTTTCTTATGTAATAAAATATGGATACAGAGCATTTATTTAGTTTAATATTTACATCCAATTCTATATCTAGAAATGTCAGGATAGTGAAAAAATATCTCTGTGTGGACTCTTTATTACACAGTAAGTTTCTTGTATTGCTCAGGGGAATTTGGGGCCTTGCTAGCTCCTGGCTTGGAGATGCTTCTAGTACTCTGCTGAGGCTGAGGAAAATACCTGACAGTCTTTGCAGGAGGCGGGCAGGTCACAAACCCTTTAAAGAAAGCACGCTCATTTTTTCTTCTCTGTATAACATTGGTGTTTCTTTGGCAACGTAAGTATTACTACAGGTAATACTTTCAGTTGAGTCTGCCTCTGTTGTCTAAAGGAGGGTGCCTTCCTTCTCATCTTAAATTTCTGAGATGAGAGAAACAGTAGCAATGTCTTTAAGGAGTGAAACATTGGCTCAGAGTATCAGCAGAAAGCCATGGGACCCTGTGATCGAGCACACATATAAAAGGATAGCATAATATGAAGGTGTTTCTATATATATATATAAATGCTCTGTGCATAATAAGTGCCTTAAAAACAAAAGAACCAATGAACGAACTCACACCAAATTTGGCAACAAAATGTCTCACAACACAAGGAGTGACCATCACTAAAAAATTTATAATTTTGTCATTTGGGAGTTGTAGTTGCTGGGATTTATAGTTCACCTACAGTCAAAGAGCATTCTGAACTTCAGTAACGTTGGAATTGAACCAAACCTGGCACACAGAACTCCCTTGACCAACAGAAAATACTGGAAGGGTTTGTTGAGCATTGACCTTGAGTTTGTGGACTCAAACAATGATGGATCTGGACCAAACTTGGCACAAGAACTCAATACACCCAAATATGAACACAGATGGAGTTTGGGGAAAATAGACCTTGACATTTGGGAGTTGTAGTCATTGGGATTCAATCAAAGAGTGTTCTGAACCCCACCAACAACAGAATTGGGGCAAACTTCCCACACATAACCCCCAAGACCAACAGAAAATACTTAAGGCCATCCAGTCCAACTTCCTTCACCAGGGCAAGAAAACGTAATCAAAGCCCTCCTAACAAAGAGCCATCCAGCCATAGATATAGATAGATATGATTTACATACACACAAATATAGTATCATAGATTTGAAAGGGACCCCTGAAGAAGGACAGTGATATCTTGCATGTTCCAGGGTGGGCAAACCAGACACTCTCCACATCCACACTGACAAAGAAACAGCAAGAAATACTGTTTACCCACAAGCATAAAGGCATTACATATATTAGAAACCAACACTTTCACATTACTTTACTTTCCATATCAACAGACTGGGCCACAGCAATGCGTGGCAGGGGACAGATAGTTTTTTTTATATATATACACTCATATAAATATTAGGCCTGTATACTAGATTGTATAAAGGAAGTGTTATATTAGAATGAATGCTTTAACATGCTGGAACACCAGTGGTCATTCAGTAATGGTCCTTGCAGATTGATCAAAAGAGGTATGAATTCTTGTAATGCAACTCTTTGGGTTTTTTTCTTGTGATTTCTTTTGGATCTGTGCCAGGACTTTTGTAATTAAAAAAATCTGATTAAGGGTTTGCTGTGTTTGAAGGACATGCATCCTTTCTGATTTTTTAAAAGTATATCTTTATTAAAATAAAAATGCAATAATAATTAATAATTTAAATATAAATACAATTGGTTACTGTGAGTTTTCTGGGTTATATGGCCATGTTCCAGAAGCATTCTCTCCTGATGTTTTGCTCACATCTATGGCAGGCATCCTCAGAAGTTGTGAGGTATACCTCTGAGGATGCTTGCCATAGATGTGGATGAAATGTCAGGGGAGAATGCTTCTGGAACATGGCCATACAGGCCAGAAAACTCATAGCAACCCAGTGATTCTGGCCATTAAAGCCTTTGACGAAGTATAAAATACAATAGTTGAAAAACAAACATAACTGAACATAAACTAAAGTTCCTGATTTATAGCTCTGATTTTTTAAAAAATAGATAGAATAGCTGCTACATCGATGTAATGACACCAGTGGAGCTCTGCCATTATAGTAATGCTGGATGGAGCCAATCCCTCAAACTATCTTTGCAGGCTGTCAGCACCTTGACTGAAATGTGTCCAACCCCTGGAGATCGGTGTCTCTGCAATCATAGGGCACATTGAAAACAGGTGGCTGGAGGGAGACCTCAAGGTCCTCCTATAACCGCTTACCTAAAGGGGATCCCAATGGAAATAATTCCTCAGGCATTATTTTCAGTGTCCTCATCTGCAGCTCATTGGAGAAGCACTAACAGGCTGCAAAGGGGAGTTTTGAGGGGTTACTTTCAGTCACAAATGACCATACATGTAAATCTCCAACAGTAATGACATTGTACTTCCATCTAACTGCTGTCTATAGAGTTGAATTTACAAAAATACAATTTCACTGATCGACTGTAACACCGCAACTTCAAAAAAAAAAAAGTTAAAAAGTGGACAAAGGAACCTATTGTTCAGTTGTCTCTCCCCTCCTTCAAAAACCACTTGAGGGTGAGAATAAAATATTGCTGCTAGTACCAGAAATTGCCGGAAAATAGTTCGGGTCAATGGCATCATTGTTTGGATGTAAAAAAAAAACCCCAACAACAAAGAAACAGAACTACAGTAACGAATACCACGGCCTCCTAATACTTTGCTCCATCTGGATAAGACTGAAAAAATATGATTCTGGCATCTAGAGAGAGATTGTCGTTAGGAATAATGTAGATCATGATTTGTCCTATTGAGACTTAATGTCACGATTGTGGAATTAGTATAGGGAGGTTGGATTGGTAGGATTCTATCAGTATAAAATATTCAGTAATGTTAAAAAAATAAAATAACATAGCACTAGACCTGTATGTAGCCGTATGCTTCTGAACGAGTTTCTTTTAAAATTAAGTCTGTTGAAAATTTAAAATGTCTTATTTTAAAGAAACTCTTCTTCATAGGCTATGCTAGAGTTTTAGGTAAGTATCAACAAATGCTGGCAATGTATCCGACAAAATTCAGCATATAAGAACCCAACTCATGGCAGTGAGTTTTGAATGTAGAAAGCATCACAAAGGAGTTGAGCCTGAGCCACATAACAATGATAAGACATAGAAGGGAATACTTGAATAGCATTGTTATGCCGGTGAGTGTGGAGAAAAGAAATCCTCATGTCTTCTTACAAAGGAGGGCAGGTGAAGGGTGATAGCAATATTTGTGACTCGTGCTTTCTGTAAAAAGGTACATTCAAGTGTGCAAATACTTTTGCACATGTACAAACAGAAGAACATATGTGTCTTTATAGTTAAAGAAGAAAAAAAAACCATACGGTAGAGAGAACCCAAATTCAATAGCTTAAGGCACCATCAGTGCACTGCTGTGTGCTATGGATCGGGTAAGGGGAAATAAAAACTAACCATAAAGAACATGGCAATGTATTATACATTGGACAGACATCTTTAAGAAGGCTTGTGTCTGTAAGCCACTGCTATATGGAAATTGCCATGTGGTAGATTCTTTCATTAGAAATATAAATCACAGAACTAGGTAAAGGTAAAGGTTTTCCCCTGACATTAAGTCCAGTCGTGTCCGAATCTGGGGGTTGGTGCTCATCTTAATTTCTAAGCCAAAGAGCCAGCATTGTCCATTGACACCTCCAAGGTCATGTGGCTATCATGACTGCATGGAGTGGCGTTACCTTCCTGCCGGTACCTACTGATGTATTCACATTTGCATGTTTTAGAACTGCTAGGTTGGCAGAAGCTGGGGCTTACAGCGGAAGCTCACGCTGCTCCCTGGATTTGAACCTGCGACCTTTCGGTCAACAAGCTCAGCAGTTTAATCCCTGCACCACCGGGGGCTCCTGAACTATATACTCTCATTTATTTATTTATTTACTGTATTTATATACCACTTTTTTCACCCCTGGGGCGACTCAAGGAGGTTTACAACATACTAATGGCAAAAATTCAATGCCAGCATACAGCGCACAAAGAAATCATAATCACTAATTACTGCATATAACTATGAACTTAAAATCAATTAGAAACCATTACAGATAGGACATACATAAAATTTAAAACATCCAGACAAACACAAGCACTGATGGAAACATGGGGTTTAGCCAACTCCAATGAAACCAGATTCTTATAGCAAGGAAATCACTTGATCCTTTGTGTCATAGTAATTGTACGCCTTTACCAATTATCCACACTTACAAGATGTTGCTTGTTCAATTACAAATGACATGTAACCGTGTACATATAGAGCGCCTTTGGGAGGCAGAGGTGATGGAGCTCTGGAAAGGTGAGAATGAAGATTTTCTGTTTCATGCAACTGTACAATATGGAGAGTTCTTGTTATTCTGATCAGGTTTTATGTTGCCTTAGGTGTAAATGAGAATATGGGGTGTCTGGCCATGACAGGCACTTTGACCTTACTTCCAACCAAGAGCTGGTATTTTCCTGTTGTCCCAGATGATTACTTACATTTGCTTTTTGTTTTATTTTTATAGGACTGGGAGGAATAATTATAAAGCATAACCAGTGTTAAAACTTTAATATAGTGCTGCACAAAGCCACAGAAATTAGACCCAAGAGTAAACAGCAAAAGCAACATTAAACTCGTCTTGAGAAATGCTGAGACTTAACACTTGGCCATAATGTAAAATAAGGTTTTATAGAAGGTCAGTGCCACTTGGAATTGTTGCATCATTTTAATACACATCATTTCCCAGTTACTGGCTAGCCGTCCCTCTCAAATGTTCTACAGTATTCAATATGGTAATGCCTGGAGTCTTATTAGATTCCCACTACATTTCATATTCTTTTGGATTTGGTTGCAGTTGTGCAGAACATTTTAGGCAATATTGTATACTCACATGAAACATAAATACATTTGCCTGGGAGACAGACTTCAAATTGAATGTATCCTTCTATTGCATGTTCCTATAAAGTGGTAACATACATCTATTTGCTAGTATGAGGGTGTTTGTCATCACTAGAATTTCCAGATCTCAGAGCTAGCACTCTACCTTTCAGAGCAAAGGAAGAAATCTAAGGGTCAGAGAACTATCTTGAAAGGGATATATGTGTGTTCGTAAGTAAATATGTTCTCTTTTGTTATACTTGATATATTTTTAAAATGTGAGTAGTACACTCTGTGCAACTGTGGTGATGCTTAAATCATCATACTTAGTGCCATCACCAAACTCTCCATGCCCTTCAACTATGCTGATTTGGCAATAAATTCTTTGGCATCACATTTTTTGGGCTGCTTTTGAAATGTTCCGTCTCCTTCTGTCACTTCCCCCTTTGCCTTCAGCTTACTTCAGTTGCTGCAGACTGAAGGTGGTTCCAGAAAGCTCTTTATTCCAGGATCATTTGCGTTTTAAAAACACGGATGTTCCTGGGGGCCTGTCTACACCCATCCCAGAAAGCGTGTGCTTTCTGGGGTAGTGTCCAGATGTTCTACTGGGACTAGCCTGGCAGAAGATCTGGGGACTCTTCCCCCCTCCCCAAAGCCCCCAAACCCCTTTGAAAAGAAAAGAAAATTTACCCGGCCTCCAGTACAGTGTTGTAGCACTCTCCCAGCACTTAGAAATGACGCGCCAGGAGGGGGGGGGGAGGGGGAAGGGGGGGGGGAAGAAGGAACAATGTTCCTCCCCCCTCCCCCCCGTTCTCCTGGCGCATTATTTCTACATGCCGAGAGAGGTGCTGCAACACTGTACTGGAGGCTGGGTAAGTTTTCTTTACTTTTCAAAGGGCTTTGGGGGCTTTGGGAGAGTGGGTGCATATTCCCACAGTTTTTTTGGACTAATTTAGTCAAGAAAACTGTGTGAATGGTGTCTGGCCTGCAGTCCAGAAATTGGAAATAGTGGGTTTATCCTGCGCCTTTCAAGAAGGCATGTATTAAATCCACTATCTAATTAATTCACTACAAACCAGGCTTTTCCTGGTTTGTATTGAATTAATTTGGGATAGTTCAGGATGTCATCTGGATGGCCCCTTTTTTATTGCGGGAGTTACTGCAATAAAGGGGCTGTCTGGATGCACCCTGAGCTCAAAAATTGTTTGGACTCAATTAACTCTCAGGAGGTAGAGAAGAGGAGAAGGGAATCTTATCCTTTCCAGTAGGCTTAGGCCAAAGCAATCTGCTGTAGCCTCTTCTAGCTGATGCAATCTTCTTAATTAAAAACTTTTGCCATCTGACTACACTTGATTGTTGCTTTCTATTTGTGAAATGTTGGAGAATATGACTATGTAGGTGTAAAAACTGTGGATTACTTTCTGCTCTGTATATAAATTGGAGCTTGAGGAAGTTACAGTATAGCCACATGAATGTGTGTTTGGTTTGAATTTGCCTGTCACATATAATGGGTTAAATGCCATGCATCTCTCAATGTAATTTAATATGAGGCATGGTCATACTCTCAAAGATACAGACAGGTGAGCACCCAACGACTCAACCAATAGGAACATAGAAGATATTAGGAAAGGTTGGTTGGATGAGCATACTAAATAGGAAGTTGTTTGTTAAGGTGTATCTAAGTGGCAACTTCTTATGTGCTGCTTTCTCACACTGAAATTCAGCACCACACCAGAGTCCAGTAATTCTATCTAAAAGGGGAAAATGGCAATTCCCAAAAGGTCAGTAGAATAAAAAAATACAAAATAGCAGTAATCCAAAGATGACCAGGATCATAAAGCCAGGGAAACCAAAATCCACAGCAGTACTCCAAACATGAATCCATGAACATGAAAACAGGAACTTTTCCAAGATAAACTCTTCAAGGAAACCAAGGCATGAACAATAACAGGAAACTTGAGGATACTTGAACCAAGAACTTGAGAGCAGGAACAGAAGAACAATCTCATATAGCAATGTTGTCTCCTCTGAGAGGCCTGAAACCTAACCACATAAGCCCTCTAAGACATCCATGACATCATACCTGACACATCTGGACTTCGAGAATATCTAGTTTGTCTGTTTTTCACTCCATGCGTTCTCAAGCCTAATCTAGTTTCCTGGGAAAACTCCCTATCTACCCAAGGCCTTTTCTCAAAGAACTAGAACTTTTACATTCCCCTGTTGCCTGGGAATGAGCACAGGAATCCAAAACATCAGCCTCATCTGCCTGCAATTCTCTCCAATCACAGACCGACTCCTCACTTTGAAACCCATCATCCCCCTCATCCTCTGAACTGTCAGAAAAATTGATGCTTGCTGAACAACATTGTGCCTCAGATCTGCTCTTTGTGTGTTAAATCAGAAATTCAGAATGTTTGCAAAGCAGGACACCTGCATGATTGGTTACTAAAAAGTCCCATAGTTTATTTACCTGGATGAATAGCCCTTGAAAGTGCAAAGTGTAACTGAGAAAAGCAAAACAAAATGAATATGTTAGAACCAAATGGTACCAATTTCTTAAACCTTTAAAAGTTAGCAATCCTCCTCCTGCTTTTTTTCTTGGTCTTCAGCTTACTTAAATTGCTGCAAAATGAGTTCAAAATGCAAAAAAAGAAAAAAGAAAAAAAAAAGAAAAAAAGGTTTGGTACAACAGGGGAAAGAGGAAAAGAAAGGATGAAATCTTGCTCTTCCCAGTAGGTTCAGGCAAAAGCAAAAGGCTGCACTTTCCCTTAGGATGAATGTTTCCCCTCCCTCCCTCCCTTAAGAATCTTTGCCATCTTAACCACACATGCCTTGGTTTTTATCTGTGAGGTGCTAGGAGGTCTTTTAAAGATTTTTTAAAATACCCATTTTATGAAATCACTACGAACCACTTTGTAATCCCCCCAATGTTAGCATGGATTGAGGGCTGAAAATGGCCTTGTATCTACCAAAATTGCTCACCTCCAGACAAGATTTTTGTGCCTATAGGCAACTCTGTTCCTCTTTAAAATCAATGTGTGAACCTAGCTTTAGAAATAGTATATGTCATAAGTTTATAGATGAAATAAACCAGTGTCAACTTGTAAGACAGTAACACCTGCAAACAAGTTCCTATAAAGTTTGACTTCCCAACGGAGTACCGATTCCAGTCAAAGATTTGTTTTGAAAGGAGCCAGGTAACCCCTTAATATCCTCCTGGTTTCCTTTTCCCACTGCAGTCATGAGTGTGTTGTACCATTGTGCAGTATTGCCTCATGTCTTGCTCATGAAGCGAGGGCTTTTAAACTGAAATAAGGTTCCGACCCTTTGCCATGACACCTAAGAGAAGGTAGATAATATGATCCTGTTTGCTTATCAGAGGACATTTGGAAATGCTGTAAGAAGATACCTTCCTCACTGTAGTTCTTTCATCTGAAAAGAAGGAGAAAGAAATAGTGTAACATTAGGTCGACGTCTATGAAATAATTCATCCAAGAGAAAACCAATTGAAATAAGTGTTGCATAGAAATATTTGGCAAGATGATATCTTCTATAATAATATCTCACTCTGGATATTATGTTAATGTACCTTGAAATTTATTGGACACCTTCATGCATTTTGGTCTAGCTTTTTGGCAAAGTAGAACTGTCACCCGTTTGGGCATTTTTTAAATGATTGTTTTAAACGAAATAGTTAAATAGTAGGTAATATTAAATTTTTTTATATAGATGTACATAAATTGACATGTAAATTAGCTGTGTTCCTATAGAGCTTGTGCCGGGAATTCATCAAAGGATTGCAACTAGGTGACCAGGGAATCAGATCCCCAATTTGTAGTCTGTCGTTGCTTAATTATTTTTCTTGCTCTGTGCCTCTTTATCTTACGCATGTTTATTCAGAAGTAAGTCCCACTGAGCTTATATGGGGGCTTACTTCCAAGTCAATGAGCACTGGGTTGTGGCCTTTTCTGATTGTAATGCAATGTTAGGTAGGCCTAAATCCAAAGAAATAGCTCTTATTACACAAATCTGGAGACGGGTTTGAATCACCACTTGGGCATGACTTCCACTAGCTGGTCTTGGGCCATTTGGGAGAGTTATTGCAGGACTGTTCATCATCAAAGCAGCATCATAATGCAGTTGCAGAGAAGTATAATGATGATTATTTCCATACTGCATGTTTCTGTTTGCTTCAACAAGTTGACTACTGCAAGGTAATAGGCTAATATAGTTCATAGAAAGGGAGAGGAGGAGAGGAGGAAGCAATAGTAAGGAGGAAGAAGAATCAACTCCAAGAGTTCACAATGAGCTTGCTGAGCATGAGCCTGGACAGTTGCCCATTGGTCGCAATCCACAGCACTAACTCTGTCCATATTAAACATTTAAACATCCAAATGGAGGTGATAAAATGGTGCATGTAGGAAATAGCAGGAGAGATTATTATAGTAATCAAGGCAAACATCCTGGATTATTGCACAAGGAGACACCAGTCTATTCCTTTCCTATAAACAGGTTGTCTGTATCTCATGGTCCAAACAGGATATGCAATGTCACCGAAGAGATTTTCTGTCCTGTTATGACTAGATTTACAGTTGCCAGTTTGCAGTCTGGATGCCATGTGTATACCTTTAAATTCTTCAGCGGAAGTGGAGATGAAGCATCTGCATCTTCTCATTTCATCTCTTGGCCTTGTCTTTAACAATACCCAATCTCTTTTAATGAAAAGGGCAAATAGTGCTCTATGTAGCTGCACATTCACCATATTGCGACCTGGAGCAATTCTGCTGTGAACTATTACACTTTGAATCACACTCTAAACAGAAGGAATTCCAAGTATTTCCATTTATGCTAAAGAGGTCAACTAGAGGAAATGCAGGCTTTCTTTTCCTCACATTGTTGTTTTACAACCAGGTACTCTGCTGTTATTTAATTTTATGGATAGATAACCAAGGGCATAGTTATCCAGTAGAATTTTTTTTTGTTGTGTCAGGAGCGACTGCTCCTGTGGTGAGAGAATTGGCCGCCTGCAAGGACGTTGCCCAGGGGACGCCCAGATGATTTGATGTTTTATCATCCTTGTGGGAGGCTTCTCTCATGTCCCCGCATGAGGAGCTGGAGCTGATAGAGGGAGCTCATCCGCCTCTCCCTGGATTTGAATCTGCGACCTGTCGGTCTTCAGTCCTGTCGGCACAGGGCTTTAACTCACTGCGCCACCGGGGGCTCCTCCTATCCAGTAGAATGAAGAGCAAGGCTTACGTCCAGCATTGTCTTCTTGAAAAAAAATACCAGTGCAATCAAGAGCATTTCATTCAGGTAAATGGACTGAATTATTATTATTTATTTATTATTTACTATATTTCTACCCCACCCTTCTCACCCCAAAGGGTGAGAAGCAGTTCAATATACAGTAACATTGTGTAGTAATTACTGTATTTACGAATTTAGCACCAAAACTTTGCACTGTATTCAAACAGGTATGGATCCAGGTGGGAGGCAGACTGCGTTGGATAATGCAGAACGTTGGATAAGCAAGACTTTACTGTAATTGAATCCCATAGAAGGGATAAGCTACACTCATAGAGGAAAAGACACACAATTTGTTTAATATTGTAGATCAATAGTGTTATTTCACCAGATGTTTGAGATATCAGATTGGATGATACTTGTGTAATAACCATTGTATGTCCTGCTATTTTTTCTTATTACATGGATGTTTTGCTCCATTTCTACTCTTGATCAACAAATTTTGTGAAGACAGAAATTTGTGTGAATATTATAAATGGTAACAGTTATAAGGATTCTGTATTCTGTGTATACAAGGCTAGAGATAATCATCGACACATTACTTTGTTTTAATTTTTTTCAGTTGATACTTTGTCTTTTTATAATCCAGAATTATTCTAAAGATAGAAGATAAATTTTTATCTTACTTAGAATGATACAGGCATTAATGTGAATTAGCAACCTCCCAAATTAAAGTTCTAAGAAGCTCATTTAGGAGGTTAACTTAACTGAAATATAAAGTGCTTCTGAATAAATTGGTTTAAAACTGAGCTGCTGAAGGATGACATTCTGTTTGTCTGAGGCTCCTTCTACACTGCTATATAAAATCCAGATTATCTGCTTTGAATTGGATTATATGGCAGTGTATACTAATATAATCCAGCTCAAATCCAGTTCAAATCCATATAATCCAGTGGATTATCTGCCTTGATAATCTGGATTATATGGCAGTGTAGAAGAGGTTATTTACATGGGCATACATGTAAATAACATCCATAATATTGGGCTGTAATAGTTGATGCCTATTCTTTTCTGTTCAAACCATCTGAATATCTTTCTGTCTATTCCTATTCTATTTCAGTGTTCACAATCTCTGAACAGCCTCAAGCTTTCCTTTCCCAATTGTTTACTTAATATGTGACACCTGATTTAATGACTGTCCATGGGAAAGAGATCTTGGAGTCTTAGTAGACCACAAGATGAACATAAGGCAACAATGTGATGCCGCAGCTGAACAAAGACAGTAGGAATTTGGGCAGCATCCAAAGGAATATAGTGTCTAGAGATCAAGGGAAGTCGAGGTGCCCCTCTATTCTGCCTTGGTCAGACTTCTCCTGGAATACTGTTTCTAATTCTGGGCACCGCAATTTAATCCCATTCTTTCCCCAGCTCAAATGTATTGGCTTGTATTACTACAGACATAGTGTAATGCATAATTTGATCATATTGAGGTATCTGATTGTTATGGTTGTGCCTCTTCCAATGATACTTCCTAGAACAGATTTCTCTTCTTTACTGAACAAGTTGTTATTATTTTCTTCATCATAAGATCCTTCTTTAATATCTTTGGTTTAGAAAACTGTTTCCCAAACTAACACTAACCCTAACTTCATTCTCCCTAATTCTCCATGCCCAAACCAATATCTTCCTATTCCTCCTTATCTCCATCCATCCTGTATTTGTCCATCGATAATCTTCTGATGTTACTTGCTTGCTTCTTCTCACACTGCTTGGTCAAGGTAAAAATCCATATATTTTATGCAAATTTTCATAGGCACAACTTGGAAAGCTATAGCAAAGTCGCAACTAATTTTTTTATCCTGTCAGAAGTGACTTGAGAAACTGCAAGTCGCTTCTGGTGTGAGAGAATTAACCGTCTGCAGAGACATTGCCCAGAAGATGCCCATATGTGTTACCATCCTGTGGGAGGCTTCTCTCATGTGCCTGTAAGGGAAGCTGGAGCTGACAGATGGAAACTCATCCCATTTCACAGATTTAAATCGCTAACCTTCAGGTCAGCAGTTCAGTCAGTACAAAGGTTTAACCCATTGTGCCACCTTGGCTGTTAGCATTAGATGGATATTGCTGTTAGCATTAGATGGATTTTAAAAACCATTGCTTGTATGGCTCATTACTTTCTCCATTACTCTTTAAAAAAATAATGCATTGTAAAGGAAAAGAAAATGGCCAAATTTGGGGGAAGGTATCCCAAATATTCCAAAGCCCCATTAATGGGACAAAGCAATGTAAATGTGGCACAGGAAAAGTAACAGCATTGTTACATATATTGCTGTTACCTACAAATGAAATGTGTTTGCCTGTCTAATTCTTACTTATAACAATTTTTCCCCACTGTGGATATAATGAAGCTTCTTCCCATGCCAGCATTGCCCCATTAGGGTCTTTTTACTGAGTGGGAGCTGCATAACTGTATGAGGAAATTAGTGGGTTGGGGTGGGCTGGAGTGGAGTGTTTCAGGCTGCTTCTTCTGGGGATGCATGAAACAGCAACACAGAGTGGGCTACCTCTGCATGGTATTGTTGTCTTCTCCCAATGACCCCTGTGCTCTGGCATGGCCTTGTGGGGAGGTGGTAACTGCCAAGCAATGAATTTGAACCTGCTTCAGGCTCATTGGTTAGTTGACTTGAGCAGACCAAGTGGATTAGATAGTTGGCTTCTCTCTGGTCTGGCACTGAGTTACAAAGGCTTGTGTTCACACGAGTGCTCAGTAGTTGCCTTTTGCTTGCTTTCCCACCCAACCCTCTTTATTGCGATTGTTCATGTTTTGTAGTTTGTGACTATGGAATTTATCCGATGGTCTTTGGGCTCCATTTCCATGCACTGCAGAAATGGCCCCATGGGAGTCCCTTGGAGGCCATCAGATGTCTTAACAGCACATCCAGTCGGACTCTATGATGCACTGTTTCCCAAGCACGTGGAAACAGAGCCTGAAGACCTCTATCAGGAAATCGGTGTTAATCACTTCCTGATAGAGAAAGATGGGGTAAAGTAGAGGAAAGACAGGGGGAGACTATCCAATGAAGTCCTTAGTTGTTCAGCTTTTGTCACAAATTGGGGGAGAGGTGGGTGGGGATGGTTGGCATGGATCCTGGATTGGGGGCATCGATTAGTGTCCCTTGAAACTGGTAATGTGACTTGTGGTATGTATGATGTTGGTGGGACATGTCCAGTGGTCTGCCTTCCCCACCCCCCACAACTGGACATGTCCCACCAACATCATACATACCCTTGCTGAAAGGGAACAGCTACACATTGGGTTTCTCTCCTGTTATCACAAGGGTTCTGGCAGTGGGCCTGGAGTATTGGACTTATCAATCAACAGGCAGGTTGGTCAATGCCTGGATATGAGACCAATATATAGTACATTTGGTATAGTGGTGCTTTTCAAGAGAAACAGGCTGGTCCCTGAACACAACAGCCCATATCCACGATACAAAAATATATAACTTTTAAAATTAGTTTAGTAGCAATGGCTTACTCCAAAGAATTAGCAGAATTATAGCTTGGGGAAATTGAGACTACATCTCCCAGGTTCATTCATTCTTTCTTTCTTTCTTTCTTTCTTTCTTTCTTTCTTTCTTTCTTTCTTTCTTTCCTGTATTATACAACCCTCTCAGCCCTCAGGTGACTCGAAGCGGTTTACAAGGCAAAATTAAATGCTACAAAGTACAAGAACAATTTAAAAACATTAACATAAGTAAAATCATAACAACAGCAATAAAACATAAGTCATTAATGAGTCCTTATTAAAACATTGTCCAGTACCATTGTATAGTAGTTCCATTTTCCTATGTCAGCTACTCTGTATTTACAAATGCTTGCTCAAAAAGCCATGGCTTGAGGTTTTTTTTTTGAAATGTTAGAAGGGAAGAAGCTTATCTGATATCTCCGGGGAGAGCGTTCCATAGCCGAGGGGCCACCGCTGAGAAGGCCCTGTCTCTTGTCCCTGCCAGACGTACTTGTGAAGAAGGTGGGACAGAGAGCAGGGCCTCCCCAGATTATCTTAAAGTCCTCGATGGTTCATAAGGGGAGATGCGTTTGGACAGGTAAGTTGGGCCAGAACCGTTTAGGGCTTTATAGGCCAAAGCCAGCACTTTGAATTGTGCCCGGTAGCAAACCCTGGGAGCTGCTCCTGTTAGCAACCTGGCTGCCATCCGTTGGACCAGTTGAACCTTCTGGACAGTCTTCAGAGGCAACCGCACACACAATGTGTTGCAGTAGTCTTTATGGGATGTAACCAGAGCATGGAGAGCTAATAGTTTGTGTCTTAAATGGGCTGTGTGTGCTTGTACAAATATTTTCCAAAGTGCCAGCATGGAATACTTGTCTGGGCATTGGGCTCCAACTTTGGAGATAAGGCCTCACATTCTTGTTTGGTCATGAAAACTCATTGTATGAATGTGACCAAGTCACAATCTCTTAGCCTCTCAGGAAGGCACAGAAAACCTGCCTGGACAAATTGTAACCATAGATAAACAAAAAACAAAGAAACAAAGAAACACAAATCCCATGACTTGAAGGAGTGCAACAACAATATTTTCTTCATTTAGAAAATACTTCCTTTAATTGGAGATTCATTATATCTTCCAAGCACTGAACACAGAAAATGCACGACATCACCCACTTTGCACACCTGTTCACTGTTGTGATATTTCTGTGAAATATGTCTTTTTGTGAAATTCATTGCAAGCAGTGACACACTTTTCTGCACCCATCTGAGCCTGCATCATTTAGTGAAAATGTGCCTCCAGTAAACTGCCACTGAAACTCTTCAAGGATGCTTAGTATGTGAGATCCTGAATGGAGAACCTGCAAAGCTTGTTTGCACCTGCATAGGAAGTGCTCTGTGTTGGGTGTGAATGTGGGGAGAGCTTCAATTCAGAATAAAATTGATTCTGTTCGTTTGGCCACATCCTGTTTCCCCTGCCGACATACCTACTTGCACCGAAATCTGGCAAGTAATGTTTTCGGTTTGATGGGACTGCTAAATACGGCAGCTACTTTTGAAAAGAAATAGGCTAAATAATTGCTTTTGGCTGCTGGGTGAAAGGCATAGACCTTAACTGGAGATGCTTCTTCCATGGTAGGATTTTAAAAGTGCAGGAGCACTCACAGAGAAAAAATAACTAGGACTCCACTAAATCAGTTTGTTACCTCCCCCCCCCCCCTTTTAAAATAAATATAAAGTTTCTTTGCCTTTTAAAAATATGGGTTAAGAATCACTCATGAAGTTGTCAGGAGATGAGGACTATGTCTTTCAAAGATCTGTAACAGTAAGAATATAAGGAGCTGCTATGGCTGCATCTACACATATGCTTAAATCTGGGGCTTGTCCAGAGTAAGAGTACATTAGACTGGCTTCAGGAGAGGCTACACTGTTTATCTCCATCCTGCAGCAGCTGCAGAATTGCAGTGAGGCAGAATCCAGACCATCCAGTGGAGTTGAAACTGATTTCATCCCATTACATTGCTATATAATCCATATTATCAAGGCAGATAATCCACATTATCTGCTTTGAACTGGATCATCCAGTTCAAAGCAAATAATTTGGATTTTATATGGCAATATAGAAGGGGCCTTGGCTGTATGGAAGAGCTACAGAGCTCCCCAATTTTCCTTGACTTTGCACAACCTTTATTGTTGTTTATTCGTTCAGTCGATTCCAACTCTTAGTGACCTCATGAACCAGCCCACGCCAGAGCTCCCTGTTAGCTGTTGCCACCCCCAGCTCCCTTGTCCTTAGTTCAGAGCTTGGAAATGTTATTGGAATACAACTCCCAGAATACCCCAATCAGCATTGTAATTCATCACACTTACTGGGAGAGCCTGAGGTTTGTAGCCCACGACAAATATTTTAAGTTTGTGTAAGTGTAATATGTTTTATTGAGGGATAGTGTTTATAGGACTGCAGTGTTAAAGTCTCAATAGATCAAGCTGAATTCTGCATCAGACGGAGAAGCCTGGGAACTTTAGGAGTGTTGCTTGGTACTATACCAATCAGTGGCCTATTTAACAATGTCTTATGCATTCTTTTAAATGTTGTAGGAAAGAGTTTCTTTTTTCAAGGGCTTTTATAATCAGCAAGGGCGCATAACTCCAGATAGCACACATGGATGCCATTGGAACAAAAAAGTTATTCATATTCATTTGCGGGCATCCATCAAGGTATGAAAATACAGAAGAGACAGATTGAGCCATGGGTTCATATGATTTTGTAAGAAAAAAACCCAAAAACTTTGCAGCTTCCTAGATCAACACTGTATAGGTCAGAGCTGCCCTTAAACAGGATTTGGAAACTGCAGTTTGTTCAAAAAGAGGTGGTCAGTTTTTGACCATGCCGTGTTTACCAGTTTACAACAATCTCATCATGCTGTAGCTTCATATGAAAACATACACTGTTAATAATTCCCATGCCAAGAGGAATTCTGTTGGTACAGATACAGGACCGGTCCCAAACCTTCCAACACTGACTTGGTATGATCAGTCCTGATTTGTTTTCACTTGTTTCATTTTCAGCTATTTTTAAAATGCCTCCATTTTTTGCTCCTACCACATTTCCTCTTTGTCCTCAACTTACTGCAGTTGCTGCAAATGGTTTAAAGCAATGGTTCCCAATTTTTTTTGTTTTTTGGATCAGGGATCACTTGACCAGGGACTACTCTCCATCATTAGTACCAAAAGGATTACAACTCAGTTTTTGGTCAACTTTTGGGGTTCTGATTCAGAAAATTACCTTGGATAGACCACATCAGCTCTAGTTTCTGATACAGAACATATGCCATCCAGTAGTTGCCATTTGCTTGTCCACAGAAAACCATATTTAATAATCTAGAGCTGATGTGGTAGCAGTAATCTTTCATGGGTAGTCGGCCTCTCCCCTCCCAACATCCCTGTTGCCTTGGCACTATAAGAGGGTTTTGCGAGACCAGTCGCCTTCATTGCTACATGGTTTCAAGGCAATGGTGTAGTAATGGTGAAGCTGTGGACCATATTTTTGTCCTTTATTCCCAATACAGGCAGTTACGAACAAGATAGGTTCTATAGGTTTGTTTTTAAGTTGAATGTAAGTTGGGGAAAGCCTTGGATAGCATAGGGAAGGGCTAACAGTTATGTGGTGTTTGTTTTTTTGCTTGTGACCCTGTTCAGAAGATTTCACCTCACTCTCTGTCCCTGTGATAATTGGATTTTGAAAAATTTGGCTTGTTGTGGAAACAAGAATGAAGCCTTGGTGGAGACACCTTTTTCCCATGATAACTCTTCCAGAAGTGATTTTCCCTTCCTAGGTGTCTCACCCCTTAACTATGAGTTATTTGTAAGTGGGATGTTTGTAACTCAGGGACTGCCTGTATAGCCTTTCTAAAATTAAACAATAAAACTAACACCAACAACCCACATTAGAGTTAAAACTCTAGATATACTTAAAAGAGAAAGTAAAAATAACAACTAAAATTGACTTCCCTCTTCCTTACTTAGATATATGATGAAAACATTGTCATGAAAACAACTCCCTTCCCACAGATATTAGACTAGCTCCATCATTATTGGTATTCCGCAAAAAAGTGAAAACCTGGTTGTTCGAGCAGGCGTTCGAATAGTTAGTGCAATGAGTGTAATGAACATAGGAATGGAACAATGGATGACAGAATTGGATCATGCTTTCAGTGATGAGACGCCAGTGAATGGCTATTGTTGTTAATTATATAGGATTGTTTAGGTGTTATGATGTTACTGTTTTTTACCGTGTACTGTATTTTGCTGTTTGTTGTTAACCGCTGTGAGTCGCCTACGGGCTGAGAACAGCGGTATACAAATAAAGTTAAGTAAGTAAATAAATAAATAAATCAACTCACTATTATGGGGCCACGATAGCACAATGGGTTAAACCCTTGTGCTGGCTGAACAGCTGAAGTCTTCTGAATCAAAATTCCAGAAAGGGGAATTTTGAGGATGGAGATAAACGTGAAAGTGAAAATCCCAGCTTTAGCAACCCTTTGCCAATTTCAGCACAGAAAGAGCAGGTGTTAGAAATGCTTGAAGGTTTACTGGATGAATTATCTGCCAAAGATTGAAGGTTGTCGGTTTGAATCCGTGAGACAGGGTGAGCTCCTGTCTGTCAGCTCCAGCCTCCCATGCAGGGATATGAGAGTAGCTTCCCACAGGATGCTAAAACATGTCCCTGTAGACACCCAGTTCTCTCACACCAGAAGCAACTTGCAGTTGCTTCTGACATGAAAAAATCTCACTATTGTTCTTAGTGTCTTGTCAAGAGGTCTGTCTAGTTAAAAATGTAGCTCATAAATACATTTATCAATACACTAGCCATCCCTTGCCACTCGTTGCTGTAGCCCAGTCTGTGTATATGTGTTTTGTGTGTATATATATATGTGTATATATATTTGTGTATATGTGTGTTTGTTTATATATGGTTTGCACATGTGTTGTAATGCATTTTTTGTGTTTTGGCTTTTTAAGTCTCTACTGCTGTGATTTTCAGTGTTTTTATGAGTGATGGTCACTTGTTGGCTTGATAGGTGTATTGTGTCCAAATTTGGTGTCAGTTCGTCCAGTGGTTTTTCAGTTATGTTAATCCCACAAATGAACGTTACATTTTTATTTATATAGATAACATACATATTATCTTGAAATTGCAGATTTTGCACATTTGCTGTAACTTGGTTTTATTCATTCCTAACTCCAGTGTTTTTACTGATCTTAGGCTCTGTATAAGAAGGAATGATGCATGGTGTATTAATTCAACGAAATGTGCCAGACTAATGCATTGTATTCCATCTAGGAGGTAGAGACTGTCTTCCGATAGCTGCCTCCAGCAACCGTCTTCCTTGAGCTGTGTTTGGCCAAGAAGGTCTCTTCAAAACCTGTCTGTGTTGTTCCTTAATTAGTCTGTCACTCCAGGGAACAAAAAACTGGGACAGGAATCTAATCTGGCTTTCCTGGATGGCAAGGTGCAACTGAAGCATTTTAACAACTGAACAGGCACATGCTATATACATTAACCCCGAGGAAATGTACCAGAGTCTTTTGGAGGGTGGTGGGATTCTGAAACTAGGAGCCATATCCTTTCCCCATTTAAATCAGTGAACATATTTTCAGAAGCAAGATGGTAGTTTTGCCTGTGTGCCTATCTAGGTTAGACTGTTTCTTTTTCTTGCTTCCCTGCAACATTTTGGGTAAAAATGAGCTGAATCCAGGTTTTTGTTGAAATTGTGGATGCTTAAGGCAAGAATGTTATGTTCACGAAACTGCCCAGGGTGCCCTGCTCTGTACGTTTTCTGGAAAATTGTTACTGTTATTGCATTTGAGAGTTAGTGGCTGCAGAATTTAGGTAATTCAATTTTATTTTTAGTGGTGCATTAATTTAAACTTGATCGTAGTTTCGAAGCAATAACTGCAGTCTTAAGATGCTGACTTAATTTATTCAATACTCCCCCAATGGCTACAATATAACATTGACTAACCCTCTCCCCCACCCTTGCAGGATGTTTGTGTCTTTAACAGGTTTGTGATCAGGAGGAACGCCACATCATTATTTCTGTGATGCCACTTAGGGATCCTTATGAACCAAATTACACAACAGGTCCTGTATCTGAGGGAGATACATCCCTGTACTTGCTATGGTTAGCGAAAATTGCAGATATTAGTGGACTTTTAACGTTGTATGCTGCCTTTCTTTTCTGCTGTGAACATTATCTGGTCTCTAATGAACTTTTCTACCTCCATAGCAAATAATAATAGATGTAATGTTCTTTTTTTTAGTTTAAACATCAAGTGTAAAGATACATGATTAAATACCAAAGTCAAAATCATCCATGTAGTATTTATTTATTTAGCATATCAGGAGCAAACCAAGGGGTACAATTGTAATGTATTTGAGAAAACACAAAGTTAAAAACTTGGCATTCTATTAAATGTCCTTTGATCAGTAGCTGGCCACTTGGAGTGCCTCTGGTGTTGCTATAAGAAGGACCTCCATTGTGCATCGAGCAGGGCTCAGACTGCATTGTAATGGGTGGTCTTTGGTTTGCTCTTCTCCACACTCGCATGTCATTTCTTAAGGTTGGCTCTGCATCTTGTGGTGCCAGAGCACAATCTGTTCAGTGCCTTCCAAGTCACCCAGTCTTCTGTGTGCCTAGAGGGGAGTCTCTCATTTGGTATCTGCCATGGATCGAGGTGCTGTGTTTTAGCCTGCCACTTTTGGAATCTCGCTTGGTGAGGCGTTCCTGCGAGTATCTCTGTAGATCTTAGAGAACTATTTCTTGATTTAAGTTGTTGGCATGCTGGTTGATATCTGAACAGGGGATGGGCTGGGGATGTCACTGCCTTGGTCCTTTCATTATTGGCTGTTACTTCCCAGGGGATGTCAGTTGGTGCAATACCAGCTAGACAGTGTAATTTCTCCAGTGGTGTAGGGCGCAGACATCCTGTGATAATGTAGCATGTCTCATTAAGAGCCACATCCACTGTTTTAGTGTGGTGAGATGTGTTCCACACTGGGCATGCATACTCAGCAGCAAAGTAGCACAGCGCAAGGGCAGATGTCTTCACTGTATCTGGTTGTGATCCCCAGGTTGTGCCAGTCCGCTTTGTATGATATTGTTTCTAGTGCCCAGTTTTTGCTTCATATTCAAGCAGTGCTTCTTGTAGGTAAAAAAAATTACTGTGAAAGATGGGCAATGAAGAAAATGGATAGGAAGAGATTCATTTGAGATGTGGTCTTGGAGAACAGTTCTGCAAATACTGCTAGAAAGATAAATAAATGGGTTCTAGAGCAGTGGTTCTCAACCTTCTTAATGCTGTGACTCCTTCATACAATTCCTCATGTTGTGGTGACCTCTATCCATAAAATTATTTTTATTGCTGCTTCATAACTAATTTTGCTACTGTTATGAATCGTGATGTAAATATCTGATATGCAGGATGTATTTTCATTCACTGGACAAAATTTGGCACAAATATTTGATACACCCAAATTTGAAAACTGGTGGGGTTGCGGAGGGATTGATTTTGTCATTTGGGAGTTGTAGTTGCAGGGATTTATAGTTAACCTACAATCAGAGAGCGGAGGGGGAAAAAGCCTTGTAGGAAGGCCCCACAACTCGCTCTCTCTCCCTCCCCCCTCCTCTCTATCTATCTATCATTGCTTCCTGTCCATGATAGTCAGTTCATGATCTAGTCAGGAAAGCTCACTTGAAGGCCCTGGCCATAATGGCTCTTGTATTGAGACTTATAATCCAAGAAGTAA
Organism: Anolis sagrei; assembly: GCF_037176765.1. Lineage (NCBI taxonomy): Eukaryota > Metazoa > Chordata > Lepidosauria > Squamata > Anolidae > Anolis > Anolis sagrei. Next base: position 285,779,634 of record NC_090021.1, on the reverse strand, counting down.
CTGTTCCATATGCTTTTGAGAATTCACGAGTGCCAATAAGGTTTTTCAACATACAGTCATCACAGAGGACAATGAGACAAGCATAAAGAACTGGATGCTCCCACTTCTAAGCCTGGTAGCCTTGACAATGGTCATGTTGACCTTGCTGATATGAACTGATCTTTCTTATGGCTGTTCTTTTTTTTTTTTTTACTTTTATGTTTGTATTAAACATATTCAGACAATCTGAAAGTGAGAAAAACAAGCTTATGAGCAGAGGGAATGTATGAACCCCATACTTCTGTTTCCATTTCTGTTGCATTCTACTTGCAGTGATTAACTTTTTCATGGTGGATCCATGAGATTTTTGTTAGATTAAATTAATCACCCTGGAAATGACTAAAACAACATCTTTTCACACTCCAGTCTCCAGTACAAAGCCTTTTTGAATACACACAGAAACCATGACATGATGTGCAGTTACAGGAAGAGAACTTTATCTGTGTTGTGCCGTCTTTGGAACAACTCCAGTTGGAAGTGTTCAAAATACATTACATCAAAAATGTACCATACAATCCCCATATCTGCAGGGTATATGTTCTCAGACTTTGTGTGGATATATGAAACAGCAGCGCATAGTGAACCATATTATTTTCAGTGGGTAACAAGAATCATAGAATCATAGAATTGGAAGAGACCTCATGGGCCATCCAGTCCTACCCCCTGCCAAGAAGCAAGAAAAGGACCCTAAGGGAACAGCTGAATAAGTGAAGTTGTGGAAAAATGAACCTGTATATTGGTTCCGGGGGTACTGTGTATTCAGAAGAAGAAAAGAAACAATAAAGGTGTACTCTTGTCAACAGCAACTGTTATCTTGTTTCTCAATAGTAAAGTCAATTTAAAATCCCCATACTACTAAAAGAAATGTCTTCTTCTTCTTCTTATTTTGTTGTTGTTGTTGTTGTTTATTTATATCCTGCTCTTTCTCTCCATACGGAGACTCAAAGTGGCTCACAATTAAAAGCATTACAATAGAACTTAAAATATACAAATATACAAATATTAAATAAAATGGAGTCCAATGAAACTATCCTATTTCTAGCTTAAGACTCTTCTAAATATCACCCAAAAAATGTGCCAGCTTTGCCAGAAATGTTTTACCACATTAGCAGGTTTAGTTCCCTCACTCTGCTTGCAAGGTTCAGGTACCGACCAGATGGTATAGATTTCCTTCCAGTTGGTGGCTCTTTTGACAGTACGGAAGGGCTGAATTACCAAAGACGGTTCAAGTGAAATAGGAGTGATGCTCCTGATGCTACAGGGGAAGATGGGTCAGTTGTGTGGGCGAGGGCAAGAGCAAGGACTAGGTTACAAGATCAATTTGACAAGGTCTGTGGAGAGGAAATGTGACCTGACTGGCTAGGTTTCCACTGTATACTCCCTATTGGCAGAGTTACTGTTGAAGTTTCTGTGCCCTTCAATAAGAGCATATTTGCTGCTGCATACTTATGCTGTAATGTGAAATATTTATGGCTTGCCATCTTGGATTCAGGGGATCATGTCACCTGCAATTCACTGCTCTACTATAATTGCTTTACAACCAGATCCGACCATCTTGTGACCAATGTAAAAGTTTCTTTTTGTGGGCTTCTTTTTGCTCGGTGGAATTACTCTCAGCCGAGTGCGGGTACAGCTCGGCTGAGACATGGCGAGGTGCCTAGCTCTGAACACTACCTCTCTGTGGAAATGGAGAGATTCCCAAACAGCTGAACCAAGCCTGACAAGTCTCTTATCTCCCTTGCAGATGTTTGAGCTTTTGTTTTGCTTTCCCACGGGGGCAAGAGAGAATATAGGAATGTGCCAATCCAGTCTATCTCTGCTCCCAGAGCTGGGAAAGACTGGCATGCCTCAGGCTCTATAACTGGCATGTGTGTGTATGTGTGTGCTTTCAAGTTGCCCGTCAACTTACGTCATAGGGTTTTCTCAGCATGTACAAGTAGCAAAATTGCAATAGGTATGTTGAAAATAGCATTTGACAACTTTTGGCCTTGTTTGTTGGTTTGGAGCTTGAGTTACATTTAAGGAACCAAGATATAGCTCCTGCTTTGACCAAAGAGTCCAACTTTACAGTTTGTGTATCTTTTAAATAGTAGATTTTGCTATGTGTATATCATTCCAAGGTATTCTTTTTTGTATATTCATACCTAAAGTTCTAGCCTTGTTAAATGCAATCAGGCTTAATAAATATGGTTAGAATTGCACCATCAAGAACCTATTCTTGGTAACGCAACAAGAGCTGATGCAGATGTAATATTAGCTGACCATTGGTGGGGGTTCAATGAATAGGATGAGAGTATGAGTATGCCAGGTAGGCTAGCTGCTGGTTCCTCAATATGAATCCTGTTTTCCAATTATTTTTGTCCTTAAGTCATCAAATTTCATTGTAAAAAGTGAAATATTTGAAAATAATTAACATCTTGAGTTGTTACATTCACGGTGTTCCCATGCCCTCTGTATCGTTTCGTACTCCTTTTCTTCGGATGCCTAAACTGTATGTCTAAATCAGTGGTTCTTAACCTGTGGACTGTGGACCACTAGTGGGCTGCGAGGATGAAAATCTGGTCCACGAGACTCCTTTCTCTTTATTTTATTTATTTATTTATTTACACTCCTTTTGCACCACCTGCCACTCCTTCCCTGTTGCTGACCATGGCATATGTTCTGTATCAGAAACTAGAGCTGATGTGGCCTATCCAATGCAATTTTCTGAATCAACACCCCAAAATGAATCGAAAGTTGACCAAAAACTAATTCATAACCCTTTTGGTACTAATGTTGGAGAGTGGTCCCTGGTCAGAGTGGGCCCTGGTCAAGCAGTTCCTGATCAAAGTGGTCCCTAGTCAAAAAATGGTTGGGAACCACTGGTCTTTGAAGACATACAGACAAGGAGACCCCCACCACCTATCTAGGCAATTGGGTCCATTGTTGAATTGCAGTTCTGTCAATAAGTTTCTTCTAAAGTTCAATCAAAATCTATGCTCCTATAACATAAAACCATAAGACCCAGTTCTAACCTCCAAGGAAGCAGAGAACAAATCTGCCCCCTCCTCTCTCTGAAGTATTGCTTAATGTATAAAACTGAATGACATCTCCAGGACCTATCTCCTGTCACATCACCAGGGGTCAAACCTAGGTCCCAGGCCAGAATGTAGACCAGTGTTTCTTAACCTGTGGGCTGCAGACCACCAGTGGCCGTGAGGACAAAAATCTGGTCCACGAGCCGCCTTCCTCTTAATTTAATTTAATTTATTTTTTTCTGCTCCTTTTGCACCGTCTGCCACTCCCTCCCTGTTGCTAACCATGCCTTATGTTCTGTATCAGAAATTAAGGCTAATGTGGTTTATCCAATGCAATTTTCTGAATCAGAACCTCAAACCGAATCTAAAGTTGACCAAAAACTGATTCGTAACCCTTTTGGTACTAATGTTGGAGAGTGATCCCTGGTCAAAGTGGTCGTTGGTCAAGTGGTCCCTGGCCAAAAGAAAAAAAGGTTGGAAACCACTGATGTTGACAAAAGTGAGCTAAATAGACCAATGCTTTGACTTTGCATAAGCACAGCTTGGATCTATTCCTAATAGCCCTGCCAGCAGGAGAATTCTGGAAACTGGTTCAAAAAAGCAACATTTCTAAGCTCTGAAAAAGGCAGCTTCGGCTTCCTATATTCCAAACTGGAATGTCAGTAAGAGATCAAGATGGGGTTTGTGATAGATAACATGAGGCAATAAGCCTTTGCTGCTAGAGAATATGCCATCTGTCCAGTTCTATGCAAAATAACATTCTTAATCTTGTTATAAATTGCTCCACAAAAATTGCTTAATAAGTTAAGTGGCAAGATTTTCCTTTTGAACTGTTCTAAATGTTCTGCCCTTCTTTTATTTTCTTGAGATAATTTGGAGGTATTATTGTCCCATTGGAATAACACTGCAGGTTTAGAGGTTATTGCCGCTATAGTTGGACGTTTTCTGCATACACACAAATGTAATCCTTTAAATCTCTAACCCCCTTATTCTGTCCTCCCTGCCTTCTGTTGTCTGCAAGTTTCATAGGTGTCAAGTAAATTTCTGTGTATTGCCCTGACATTTTCATCCTGCGCAGGCTACAATGGAAGTTGGGCTGCGGGATTCTCAAGTGTACGCTGTTATTAAAAAAAAAAAAAAGGATGCCCTGTAACTGAGAAGTAGCCAAGAAGAGCATGAAAGGAGGGACTATGTTTTAAAGTGAAGGCAAGGAAAGGGGGGGGGGTGAGGGTTGTGGGAGAGTTCAAAGAAATGTGAAGGGAACATGGAAATATCCTTTTTGATGTTCTGCGCCAGGCAGTTTTCAATCTTTGCATAGACTCTCCCCACCTTCCCTCTTGTTTCTCTCTTGCGGAACTGTATCCAATATTCCAGCATTCATGTAATGCCTTAAATTAGCTATCACTCTTCTTGAGATAATTATAGGTTTGTATAATGTACCTATTGTTCTGTTCCACAAAGCAGCACTGTCATATAGATGGCTCGGGTGGGGAGAGGAGAGAATCTCTGCATGCCTCCTGCATCCACACTGGGGTGATAATTAGTATTCTGCTTTGCCTTGCCTTCTTTGGGGCATTCCTGTTCCAAAGGCTACTTACTGGCTATCCACCAGTTCCTGGTTTATTCTTTGCTCTTGCCTATCAGCCTTTGCTGTTGTTCTTGGCAGCCTTTCATCATGACTCGTCCTAATATAAAACAATACTCTCCAGGTGTGCATGCAGGTAAATTATAGGACTTTTCTATGGATGGCAAGCATTTGACAGTGTGGGCTATTCACAACAAAGCAGCATCTTATTTATAAGTAACAGAGGCTAGACCCATCCTCATTAGGAATTTAGTTGCATAAAATATATTAATTCAAAACTTTCCCACTTTTGACTATCCATGACCATGGCTTCAATTAGAATAGCAATAGCAATTGAAACCAAACCACCTAGCCACAAAATGTTTAATAATGATTTTTCCTAAAGCAGCATTTCTCAACCTGAGGATCGGGACCCTTGGGGGGGTCGTGAGGGGATGTTAGAGGGGTCACCAAAGACCGTATTTTCTGATGGTTATGGGGGTTCTGTGTGGGAAGTTTGGCCCAATTCTATCATTTGTGGGGTTCGGAATGCTCTTTGATTGAACTACAAATCCCAGCAATGACAACTCCCAAATATCAAGGTCTATTTTCCCCAAATCCCACCACTTTGTATATTTGGGCATATTGAGTATATGTGCCATGTTTGGTTCAGATCCATCATAGTTTGAGTCTACAGTGCTCTCTGAATGTAGGTGAACTACAACTCCAAAACTCAAGGTCAGTGCCCACCAAACCCTTCCATTATTTTCTGTTGATCATGAGAGTTCTGTATGCCAAGTTTGGTTCAATTCCATCATTGATGAGTTCAGAATGCTCTTTGATTGTAGGTGAACTATACATCCCAACAACTACAACTCCCAAATGACAAAATCAATCCCCTCTCAACCCCACCAGTATTAAAATTTGGGCGTATTGGATATTTGTGCAGATTTGGCCCAGTGAATGAAAATACATCCTGCATATCAGATATTTACATTACAATTGACAACATTAGCAAAATTAGAGTTATGAAGTAGCAACAAAAGTAATTTTATAGTTGTGGATCACCACAAAATGAGGAACTGTATTAAGGGGTCGTGGCATTAGGAAGGTTGAGAACCATTGTTCTAAAGCATCTGCTATCCCTGAAAATGGTTGTTTATGCCACTGCCTGTATGCCAAGTTGGTGTTAGGCAGATTGCTCTAGGAAATGGCATCATTCAGAAATAGCTGCTTCTGTGTTGATGTTGACTTGCAGAACGTTCACCAACTTGTCGTCCATCAGGTCTGTAGGGCAAAAACTGTCCTTATTGACCGAGAAGACTGGACTTGTTCTTTCCACACATCTGGAGGGCACTATGTTGGCAAGGACTGCTTTAACCAAAGAAAGTTCTAAGTCAAAGCAAAGTGCTATCCTGGGATGGCAGGGACTACTGAGTCTGGTTTTGCAGCCCTTGATCCCTATACATTTCTTGGCTGCCATTCCTCTGTTTCCCAAAAAACAAACTGAGGATCTAAGAAGCCTTCAGGATTGGCACTTTTAAAATAGGTTGCATACTTTTAGCAATGTTAATATTTAAAAAAAACCCCAAAACTTTTCAAAATCTGAAATGATCATCTTATTATTTCTGGTCTTGTATGGAGCTTTTTGGTTACCTTTATGGTAGACCATGCAGCCCATGGCAGGTTTTAGGAGCAGAGAATTGGGCCGCAGATATTTCTTTATTCTCATGTAAGGAGATAGACATTCTTACTAGTTTATTTAAGAACAAAGCTCCCATTGACACTACCGGTTGCTTTCTTTGCCCCTGTGCAGATAGTTGGTATGGTGTGTTTGTGTGTAAGGAAATATTTAGGGGATGTATATGACCATTAATTGTATGTTTAGTGTATATGGTTACAACAAACCAGTGCATTTTCTTTGTGTGTGCTCAAACATGTTTGGATTGGTAGCGTCACATCTAGTGGCATTTAGAAGCCTGTAAACTGTGGGAGGAAAAAAAATCCTTCAAACATGGAATTTGACAACAATAATATAAAATGCAAGACGTATCACAAAGTTCAACAAAACATTTTGTGGAATGAGGGACATTTAAAACTCTTAAGCAAAGGAAGGGATTGTTACTTTGTGACATCATCTTATAGAAAAGAGATCTGAAAAGTATGGGCCATAGGCCTTTCAGGGCTGTGTGCCCCCCCCCCCCGAATAATAATAATAATAATAATAATAATAATAATTGCAAAGACTGACATAAACCAGTAAAGGTGGTCCCAGTGGTGATCAGCACACTGAGTGCAGTGCCTAAAGACCTTGGCCTGCACTTAAACACAATCGGCGCTGACAAAATTACCATCTGCCAGCTGCAGAAGGCCACCTTACTGGGATCTGCATGTATTATTTGCCGATACATCACCCAGTCCTAGACACTTAGGAAGTGTCCGATGTGTGATCCAATAAAACAGCCAGCAGAGTGATCTCATTTGCTGTGGATTCATCTTGTTGTGTTTCAAATAATAATAATAATAATAATAATAATAATAATAATAATAATAAATTTATATTCTGTTCTATTTCCCTGGAGGGACTCAGGGCAGAGTCCAAACATAAAAGGCAAACAGTCAATGCCTGAATTCAACAACAATATATCCATACTAACAAAGTTTAACAACTCAGCATATAAACATGAATTATGACTTAAGAACTAAAATTAAATAAAAAACGCTGTTATAACAGACATAAGACAAAACATCAAATATCAAACAGAAGCAGATTGCAAACATCTCCCACATGTTTTTGATCCTGGGATGTTTTAGGCCCAAGAAAGATCATTAATAAGCAAGTAAGTAAATCAGAAGTTGAGCATCCCTCTTCCAGATTTGCCTGTTTGAGCTAGGAGATTTTCTTTATAGGTAAAGGTAATGGTTTCCCATGACATTAAGTCTAGTCGTGTCTGACACTGGGGCTAGTGCTCATCTTCATTTCTAAGCCAAAGAGCCAGCGTTGCCCATAGACACCTCCAATGTCATGTGGCCAGCATGACTGCATGGAGCGCCATTATCTTTCCACAGAAGCGGTACCTATTGATCTACTCACATTTTGCATGTTTTCAAATTGCTAGGTTGGCAGAAGCTGGTATTCTTTATACCTGATCTATAATTCTCCTGATTCTTCCTGGCTACTGGAATTTTTCTCTCTTAGTCCTGTCCTTTATGCTGTCTCTGAAGATGATTGAGACTCCTTGGGTTCTATAATACTCTGGCAACTTGTTCATGCTCATTTAGTGCCTACAATGAAGGGAGATAGCACTCCTGAGACTTACTCTCACCTCAAAGTGACCCTGACTGCTTTTCTGGGTTGACTCAGTTGCCTGCCTTGCATTTAACAAGTGCTAACAATTGGGAATAACATTTTGACACATATATCAAAATATCTCAACAGTAGAGAGGGATTTAAAAAAAACCTGAATGGGAAAAGTAGTTACTCCGGGCTCTTCCAGACAGGCCCTATATCCCGGGATCTGTTCCCAGGTTTTTTAATTATCCCAGATTATGTGGCAGTAGGACTCATATAATCCAATTTAAAGCAGTTTAAACTTTGGATCAGATCCTGGTATATTGGGCCTGTTTGGAAGCGACCTCCATTTGCAGATGGAGATGGTTGCTGTGATTATATATCCAATAAGTGTAGTGGTTGATTGCTCAGTAATATATATTTCACAATCTTTGTACCACCTCAGGATATTACGGTATATCATTTTGCTAACTAAAGCTCATCTCAGAGAAAGTATTGTATTTTAAATAACAAAGAGAAAGTGGTTTTGAGTGGATCACCTTGTACTCAGACGGAAATATTCTTTATCAGTTTGGGTGCCTATCTCCAATCCATTATTTTGTTGACCTCAGAACCTCACATTTGGAGAGATGGAATCTTGCCTGAGAGTATTCTGTATTTTTGACACACCTGATGGTGGGTGCTAATGGACTCATCTTCTCTTAAAATGGGTTCTGTCTGCAGGATTTGACTAGAGGGATTTTCCTAAGCTAAATCTTCTCTTTTCTGATCCAAACAACCAAGCTGTCCCATGATATGCACACACACTCATGCACGGTCACACACACAAATACATGCACATGCGCAAAAAGCCCACCTTGTCAGGGGTGTTGTACAAATTGCCAGCTGTCCCCAAGTCTCAGTCTGGATTAAGAGCTCATTACACATGCTACTCTCTTTCTCTAAAAATATAATGTTCGTTTGTGGGATTAACATAACCAAAAAAACCATGGGACGACTTGACACCAAATTTGGACGCAATACACCTATCAGGCCAACGAGTGACCATCACTCAAAAAACACTGAAAAACACAGCAGAAGAGACTTAAAAAGCCAAAACACAAAAAACACATTGCAATGCATTTGCAAAACCACACACACACACACACACACATATATACGCAAACACATGTATACACATATACACAAATATATACACACACAAAACACAGATACACAGACTGAGCCACAGCAACGTGTGGCAGGGGATGGCTAGTCTATATAAATAAAAATGTAATATTAATTTGTGGGATTAACATAACTCAAAAACCACTGGATGAATTGACACCAAATTTTGACACAATACACTATCAGGCCAACAAGTGACCATCACTCAAAAATACCACTGAAAAACACAGCAAAAGAGACTTAAAAAGCCAAAAAATAAAAAATACATTACAACGCATGTACAAAACCACATATATATGCATACACACATATATACATATATATACAAATATATACATACACAAAGCACATATACACAGACTAGGCAACAGCAACGTGTGGCAGGGGACGGCTAGTGTGTACACACACACTAGCCGTCCCCTGCCACATGTTGCTGTTGTCTAGTCTGTGTGTGTGTGTGTGTGTGTGTGTGTGTGTGTCTGTGTGTGTGTATATATATATATATATAGAGAGAGAGAGAGAGATATGGGTGATTCAAAAAGTTTTGCCTTCTGTGTTATAAAAACGTCATTGAATCTGAAACCATGCACGTTGTCTTTCAGAAGCCCAAACAGGTAAAAGTCAGAAGGAGTCAAATCAAGGCTTTAAAACAGTTTTAAAATCTTATTTTTTTTCCAAAATTGTTTTGATGCCCGGGTTAAACGATGCACATATGTGTACAAATTGATGGTGACTATGTTGAACATAGTTTTGTGTAGAGGACAGTTCAGGCTATGATCTGTAGCAACCTCTGCTGTTATACACTAGTATCTCTCTTATCCAACCTTTGTTCATCCAACGTTCTGTATTATCCAACGCAGTCTGCCTCCTGCCCGGATCCACCGCTGTTTCAATACATTGCGGTGTTTTGGTGCTAAATTTGTAAATACAGTAATTACTACATTATGTTACCTTTTATTGAATTGCTTTTTCTGTTGATTTGTTGTAAAACATGATGTTTTGGTGTTGAATTTGTAAAATCATAATGTAATTTTGCTTTTATAAGTTATTCATTGTTTTGTTATGGTTGTTTTGTGATGTTGTGGGGCTTGGCCTCTTGTAAGCCGCACCGAGTCCTGCGGGAGATGGTAGCGGGGTATAAGAACAATAAATATATAATATAATAATATATAATTTGACATTTAATAGGATTTTTCCTTAATCCCTCCTTTATTATCCAACATTTTCACTTATCCAACATTCTGTTGGCCCATTTATGTTGGATAAGCGAGACTCTACTGTATGTTCATTCATAATGTTTGTGTGACATAGGAGGCAAAACCTTTTGACCCACCCTCATATATGTATATGTGTGTGTATACATACATACACATACATACATACACACACACACACAATTATATATCCAACATCCATACAATACCTATTACATTAATAATGTCTGAGTTGGTCCATAAGCATTGACTGTCTCTTGGGCAGATACAAATATGACAAAAAATACAACAGCATCAGTCATAAAAAATTATGACTGGAACAGTTAATAAATTCAATGAACTAAAAGAGCTGATTAAACAGGTATTAAAGTATGTGTTTATGTGTATAAGCAGTGATTGCAAAAACTACAATGGCAAGCAGCAGTACCTCAAAAGAGGCATATAATTTTATTTTTAAAGTGTCTTTTTTGTTAAGAACCATTGTTTAATTGTTTAATCTCTTATGCAAATTTAACAGACTTAAGGGACTGACTGATTAACTGACTACAGTTCACATGATTAGTCAGCTAAGATATTAAAACGGAGTAGTAGTCGTATTTTTTTAAACTTGATTTTGCAAAAGCAGTAGAAAATCTTATTAGGAACTTGCTGAGCTTCCCATCAGCCAATAGTCAAAATCTTCCCTGCAGATACAATCAAGCCATCTTATATATATATTATGAGCATGCCACCAGGCATCCAGCTATCTTGGTGAACACCTTTTTTAAAAAAATGTGAGAAACGTCTCAGCTTCAACTTTTTAATGATCCAACAAAAGGCAATGGATCAAAAGTAAATAAATTGCTCGTAGATGTAAAGGAGGAACATCCTGCAACCATTAGATAGAAGTGGGTTTGCTGATATGTTCAATAGCCTGACAGTAGCTCAAACGTAGTGGAACTGTTTGGGGCTGATTTGAAATTTGGAGGAGTGTTTAGGGGCAGCTGCTGGTGTCTACATCAGTAGAGAGGTGAACCTACCCTGGGGTTTAATCTGCATTTTAAAGGAAGGTTTCCAAGGGGATGAGCAATTTTGCATGTTCAGGACCTGGAATAGCATTGCTAGAGAAGTCATGTAAATCCTCAGTTACTTTGTACTTGCATCTGAGGATCCATACTTATTGTACTTTTCTCCCTGCTGTGGAACAAAAGGAGCATTTCTATTCACTCTGTATTCGAATGTCCCAAAGTATTGCAGAGGAATTATTCTGCAGAATTATTCTGAGTCCCTTCGAGGAGAGAGGGCAGGTTATAAATACTTATTATTATTATTATTATTATTATTATTGGGTTGTTGTAGGTTTTTCGGGCTGTATGGCCATGTTCTAGAAGCATTCCCTCTTGACGTTTCACCTGCATCTGTGGTAGGCATCTTCAGGGGTTGTGAGGTCGGTTGGACACTAGGAAAATTGGGTTTATATATCTGTGGAAAGTCCAGGGGAACTCCAGAAAAGAAACAATCAGGAACACCCAATCACCTCTCAACTAAGGATTCTCCCAGGTAGTAACAAGCCACACCTAAAAACTGTCAGGCCATCAAATGCAAATTAAGGTGGCCAATTGAAACATTCACACCTAGCTCCAACAGACAAGAGTTCTTTCTCCCACCCTGGAGTGGTAATGGAAGAATGGGTTGCAATTTGTCTCCTTGGTGAGCTTGCTTAATGGAGGAGAATGGGCAAAAGGAGGAGGGGGCAAGACTTCCTTCTTTAGTATGACAGCACTGGACCTCATGACTTTGCCTTCAGAGATTGTGATTTCTCATGGACACCCCATTGCCTAACTCTGAAAAGTCAATTTGCTTATGAAAGAAGTGACGAGTGGAGTGCCACAGGGTTCTGTCCTGGGCCCAGTTCTGTTCAACATCTTTATTAATGACTTAGATGAAGAGTTAGAAGGCATAATCATCAAGTTTGCAGATAACACCAAATTGGGAAGGATAGCCAATACTCCAGAAGACCGGAGCAGAATTCAGAACTATCTTACCAGATTAGAGAAATGGGCCAAAACTAACAAAATGAAGTTGATCAGTGACAAATGCAAGATACTCCACTTAGGCAGAAAAAATGAAATTCAAAGATACATAATGGGGATGCCTGGCATGATAGCATTACATGTGAAAAAGATCTTGGAGTTGTCATGCACAACATGTTAAACATGAGCCAACAATGTTGTGCAGCAGCTAAAAAAGCCAGTGGGTGCATACATAGGAGTATAGTGTCTAGATCCAGGGAAGTAATGCAACTCCTCTTTTCTGCCTTGGTCAGACAACACCTGGAATACTGTGTCCATTCTGGGCACTGCCATTTAAGGGAGACGTTGCCAAGTTGTAATGGGTCTAGGACATTTAATCAACTACCAAACTCACAAATTTTGTATTTTGTCTGGTTTTTTTTGCTTTGTTCTGTTAGAAATGTAATATAATCGACTGGTTGCACTGACACGATAAATAAAATCAATAAATATGGGTCTAGAGGAAGGCAACTAAAATGATCAAGGGTCTGGAAAACAAGCCATAAGGGGGGCAGCTTAAAGAGCTGGGCATGTTTAGCCTGCAGAGGAGAAGGCTGAGAGGAGACATGATGAGGGCCATGCTTAAATACATGAGGGGAAGTTATAGGAGGAGGGAGCAGGCTCATTTTCTGCTATCCTGGAGACTAGGATTCGGAACAATGACTTCAAACTACAAGAAAGGAGATTCCACCTGAACATTAGGAAGAACTTCCTGACTGTGAGAGCTGTTCAGCAGTGGAACTCTCTGCCTCAGAGTGTGGTGGAGGCTCCTTCTTTGGAAGCTGCTAAACAGAGGCTGGATGGTGCTTTGAATGTGATTTTCCTTCTTCTTGGCAGGCGGTTGGACTGGATGGTCCACAAGCTCCCCGCAACTCCATGATTCTGTGATTCTATGATTCTTTGGTCCTCAAATCCACCAAGTTTCTCTGAGATTTTGTTCTAGAGCAGTGGTTCTCAATCTGTGGGTTCCCAGGTGTTTTGACCTACAACTCCCAGAAATCACAGCCAGTTTACCAGCTGTTAGGATTTCTGGGAGCTGCAGGCTAAAACATCTGGGGACCCACAGGTTGAGAACCACTATTCTAAAGAATCTTCTATTTACTACCTGTTTGTTCTCAAAAAAAGTATTGGACAATTGTAAGCTACTTCTAGAACCTGGAGACTGTATCATCTGAGTGAGGGTGTGGGGGGCAGTTCACTCTAAAAACAAACTCAATCACTCCTGCTTCTAACTAAAAAAATCAACATAGCACATAAAAGCCAGTATTCTGTTCCATTTCTACTTGTAGGAATACTATTTTCTAAAACATGCAGAAATATAACTCTTCCTCTGTAGTATGTAGTATTGTAATCCCTTCAGTTACCCCAAAATTCTTTGTGTCACATCAGTGATTTTTTTGCCTGCATGTCTCAATCAGTTCAAATGTTAACATACCATCATTCTTGCAGTCAAGGTGAAAAGTCTTGTAACTGATTGACCTTTGGGGATTTGTTTTTTTAAAAGCTAATATTGTATATCTTACATCAGAAAAATTAAAATTATGTATCTGATAGCTTGTATCAAAGGCCAGCTCAGTCTGCCATCATTTCTGATTATAAGTGATGAATGTGATGTGCCGCTTGATTGATGTCGATGATGACTGATTTGTAATGTGAGATCATGGAAGTGACTGAATGGCTGGTTCTACAACATGTCCCATTAAGTGTGCATCTTGGCAATATGGAACTTTTGGAACCTATCTTTTTCATTTACTATTTCTGGAATCGTGTCATGGAAATAAAAGCACTGAAACAGAAGTACAAGTTGGCAAGCTGTAAAGATCAAAGGTCCAATGTTCTTCCTTGATGCACTTTTCAAGAAAACTGAACTCTAAATGACAAACCTTTCTTTTATTTATTTTTCAATAAATGTAAACTTTTTTTTATTTGGAGGTGTGTTTGATGTTTGGCAATCCTAAAAACTTACAGTGGCTCCCAAACTTTTTTTGACCACTTGACCAGGACCCACTTTGACCAGGGCCCACTTTGGCCAGGACCCATTTTGACCAAGGCCCACTTTGACCAGGGCCCACTTGCCCAGGGTCCACTTGCCCAGGGAGCACTATGACAAGGGCACACTTTGACCAGGGCCTCCTGGACCAGGGAATACTTTGACCAGGGACCTCTTGACCAGGGGCCACTTTGGCCAGGGCCCACTGGGTCAGGGACTACTTTGACCAGGCTCCAATTTGACCAGGGCCCACTTGACCAGTGTCCACTTGACCAGGGCCCACTTTGACCAGGGCCCACTTGACCAGGGCCCACTTTGACCAGAGCCCACTTTGACTAGGGCCCAATAGAAAGGGACCATTTTGACCAGGGACCACTCTCCACCATTAGTACCAAAAAGGACGGGGCTGGTTAGCTCTGTTGAAAGGAGTGGAAATAAAATGAATAAAATAAAATAAAATAAATAAATAAAGAGGAAGGAGGTTCATGGACCGGATTTTTGTTCTCACGGCCCACTGCTGGGTCGCAGCCCACAGGCTGAGAACCACTGCTTTGGAATCAGATTTGCCATTTGAATGGGCAGTGAATAGGTACACAGATACATGTTTTGATTCCTTTACACTTGGGGTCCTTTCTTCAAAACACTTTGTGCTCCAAGTATGAGAATCCCATAGATAAATCCCAGTAAAACTATGTAAAGGCTTGGTTTCGCTGGAGCAGCTCCAGAACATTTTCTCTCCTTGCCTTGTGCATATTTACACACCTCAGCTTATTCCTATCTTGACACTTTCCTTTCTGTTCTCTGAGGCTTGGGCTAGGGGCTTATTTGTTAAAAAAAGAAATCCTCTCTTCAGTCAGGCATGTGTCTTTTTCTACCTTAGTATCTGGCTTAATTCCTAGTAATTAAAATGCTGCTAGGGGAGAAAGTTTTTATATTGTTCTTCAGCAGTAGTTATCTTGTTAGGTTTGGGCTGGCTTTCTTGAAGAACTTTCCATTGTTATGCAAATTCTATTTTTTAAAATATCACAATATTAATTATGTCAACCTGCATATAGTGGAAACTACAAGGTGTCCAGTGGAACATTGCGTAAGTGAAAAATATATTACCTTTATCATAGAGGTTTAAAGTACAGTCTTAGGTTCAAGAGGGGCTGTGGTGGTGCAGTGGGTTAAACCGCTAAACTGCAGAACTTGCTGACCAGAAGGTCAGCAGTTCAGATCCACGGGACAGGGTGAGCTCCTATTGTTAGCCCCAGCTTTGGCTAACCTAGCAGTTCGAAAACATGTAAATGTCAGTAGATCAATAGGTACCGCTCCGGCGGGAAGGTAATGGCGCTCCATGCAGTCAATCCGGCCACATGATCTTGGAGATGTCTATGGATAATGCTGGCTCTTTGGCTTAGAAATGGAGATGAGCACCACCCCCCAGAGTCGGACTCAACTAATAATACATCTTTAATAATACTAATAATACTAATAATAGAACTTTATTTGTATTCTGCCCTATCTCCCTGAGGGGACTAGACTTAATGCCAAGTGGAAACCTTTACCTTTACCTATAAGGTTTAAGATACAAGGTTTAGAATATAAGCTTATAATAAGTTGCATGGTCAAAATAATTATTCCATATTTTATAATAACCTTTTCAGTGCATGGTCAGGCACATACACATGCACCCCTGTTCAAACCAAACAGAAAATCAGCTAATAACCACCCAAATCTCAAATATATGAGTTTTGTAGTTTAATTAAGAGATGCTATTATTACAAATGAATAATTACAATACATAATTGTAATGGGAAAAAATGAACATGGTCTCATCTGTCTAATAATCCAATCTTCTGTTTTCTGAATCTGTGCACAAATTAAGAACATAGGATTCATCTGCTGTAGCCATTGTTCTAGTTTTCTTTTAACTATTTGCAAAATAATTGTCCCTTCTTAGAAGCCTTTATAAACCCTCGTACCTATTTGAAAAACCCATTGACTTAATTAGAAAGCACCATCTATAATTAACACGTAAATACTTTAACTCACTTGTAACTCAAAGCCTTTGCTTTGTAAGATCAATCATATAAAATCTTTTCTGAAGAATTACTTATACATAAATTTGCTGTCTGACAAATAAACCCCTGCATTAGAACTTTGATTTTCTTTTTTTTAAAAATCTTCATATACATATAGAACTATCTTCATGATCAACACCCATAGAATTGCATTACATTTAAATGTATGTTGGTGGTTTTCCGTCTTTGATCCTCCAGATCTTTTGGGTTTCACCTTGCAGATTGCTTTACCATTGGTCAAGCTCTTTGGTACTTCTGGGAGTTAAAGTTCAAAACACATGGAAAAACCAAAGCCTGAGATGCACTTAGGTGTGTCACATTCATTTATCTCTGTTGTATTTATTTATCTCTATAATAAGACTTTAGTGTAAAGGAAGATTGGAGCATGGACTGATGTATTGTTCAAACAAACACACTTTTTGATATAAGTGGAAAGATGAACAAACACTTGTGACTTTCATAACAGCAAGGCAGTGAATCAGATCCAGATTTTAAGTCCAGGGGAGTTCTCAGGGGTGCTAAACCATATCCCCAACTACACTATGAACCCTGTATCCATGGGGTATATGTTCCTGAACTTATTTTGGAAGCAGGAAAACATGGATAAAAGTGACTCCCGTTGAAATGAATGACTTCTCCCAGAAGTTACCACACTCACTTCGAAAGATTTAAACAATTCCTGGGATCCAAACTTGACTTAGTGCAGCAGCTTGCATTTTTAAAAGGATTATTTAGTTCTATCAATGTGGGCCATTGTTTACTTTTCCATATTTATTGACAGCTGGAAACAGCTCTTTTGGTGTGCCATCTATCAATGTTAATCTGTTTCTCCCATGTGCTCTGTGTGCAGCTTTCATTTCACTTTGTAAAATTGCTCTTCTTCAAAGGGTCCATCTTTTAGTGGTTCTGACCTTTTTATATTGTTCTTCAGTATATTCTTCCTATTGACTTAATATTTGGTCATGCAAAATGGAGGATGGCCTACTGGCAAGGGATGGGGTGCATCTCACACAAGTAGGAAAACACCTTTTTGCTCACAGACTCGCAAACCTCATTAGACGCACTTTAAACTAGGTCCACCGGGGGAGGGGGGCAACAGCCTTGCGAACACTACTTTACCCATGTCTGGGAATCGCCAGAAGGCTAAATGGAGGGCTGCACAAACACAACAAGGACCAAGTACCAAAAGCACAATAATCCCAATTAAACAGCTCAAGGGAAGATCCCAGGGGCTCACATGTCTTTACACTAATGCACAGAGCATGGGAAATAAACAAGACGAACTCCAACTTTTAGCACAACACCACAAATATGATATCATAGCCATCACTGAAACCTGGTGGGATGACAGAAACCGAACAAAGGGGAGAGGAGGTGGAGTAGCCTTATATGTCAAAAACTCTTATGCTGCAGAAGAGATTCAAGACAGCAATCTGGGAAACCAGCTTGAAATCATCTGGATAAGAATCAAGGGAACTGGGACTCAAAAAGATGTCGTTGTAGGCGTCTACTACAGACCCCCAAGCCAGGAGGAAGAACTTGATGAAGTCTTCTGCCAACAGTTGACCAAACAGGCACAGAAAAGAGTTGTAGTAGTCATGGGTGATTTCAACTATCCCGATATTTGCTGGAAAACAAACTCGGCCAAGAGTTCAAGGTCCAACAAATTCCTCGCTTGCCTTGCAGACAATTTCATGGTCCAGAAGGTAGAAGAGGCAACAAGGGGATTGGCTACTCTTGATCTCATCCTAACAAATGCGGAGGACCTGATCGATGCGGTCGAAGTGGTAGGATCCTTAGGGGCAAGTGACCATGTGCTCCTGCAATTTGAGGTACAAAGGAAGGCCGAAACTAAGACAAGTCAAACCCGCATTTTGGACTTTAGGAGAGCTGATTTCCAAAAAATGAAGGAAACACTGAGCAGCATTCCGTGGACACAGATACTAAAAGACAAGGGAGTTACGGATGGATGGGAATTTCTCAAGAGTGAAATACTCAAGGCGCAATTGCAAACCGTGCCAACAAAGAGAAAAAATAGGACAAGTGCAAAGAAGCCAGAATGGATGTCCAAAGAACTTCTAACTGTGCTAAGACACAAAAGAGACATGCACAAGAAGTGGAAAAAGGGAGAAATCACCAAAGAAGAATTCAAACAAATAGCCAACACCTGTAGGGAAAAGGTCCGCAAGGCTAAAGCAAAAAACGAGCTCAGACTTGCCAGGGACATTAAAAACAATAAAAAGGGCTTTTATTCTTATGTCAGTAGAAAAAGGAAAAACAAGGAGGCGATAGGACCTCTTCGCGGAGAAGATGGGGCAATGCTGACGGGATAGGGAAAAGGCAGAACTACTTAATGCCTTCTTTGTCTCGGTCTTCTCACAAAAAGAGAGTCTTCAACCTCAGCAAGATGGAGTGGATGAGGGATTGGAGGACATCCAACCCCAAATTGGGAAAGAAGTCGTCCAGGAATACCTGGCTGCTCTTAATGAGTTCAAGTCCCCAGGGCCAGATCAACTACACCCAAGAGTATTGAAGGAACTAGCGGAAGTCATTTCGGAACCATTGGCAACCATCTTTGAGAGTTCTTGGAGAACGGGAGAAGTTCCAGCAGATTGGAGGAGGGCCAATGTGGTCCCAATCTTCAAGAAGGGAAAAAAGGATGACCCAAACAACTACCGTCCGGTCAGCCTCACGTCGATACCGGGCAAGATTATTTATTTATTTATTTATTTATTTGCTTCATTTTTATACCGCATTTTTCAGCCCTTGACAGGCGACTCAATGCGGTTTACAATGCATTTAAAAACACAACAATACAACAACAGGATCGACGTTGATCCACAACAATTAACAATCAGACAGGACAAATCAACAAACAACATATATAACGCCTCAATTGAATCAGATCCGTTCTCATAGTCGTTGTGCCGTTCCTATGCTCCATTTACCGTCTTCCTTAATTAGTTGCATTGCTTAGCCAAACGCTTGTTCGTAGAGCCAGGTCTTGACCATTCTCCGAAACGTCAGCAACGAAGGTGCCTGTCTGATGTCTACCGGCAAGGCATTCCATAGCCGAGGGGCCACCACTGAGAAGGCCCTGTCTCTCGTCCCCGCCAAGCGCGCCTGTGACGCAGGCGGGATCGAGAGCAGGGCCTCCCCAGACGATCTTAATGTTCTAGTCGGTTCATAGGTGGAGATGCGTTCGGAGAGGTAAGCGGGGCCAGAACCGTTTAGGGCTTTATAGGCTAAAGCCAGCACCTTGAATTGTGCCCGGTAGCGTATTGGCAGCCAGTGGAGCTGGCTCAGCAGAGGAGTGGTGTGCTCCCTGAGTGCCGCTCCTGTTAGCAACCTGGCTGCCGAGCGCTGGACCATCTGAAGCTTCCGGGCAGTCTTCAAGGGCAACCCCACGTAGAGCGCGTTGCAGTAATCAATCCGGGATGTAACCAGAGCGTGGACCACCGTGGCCAAATCAGACTTCCCAAGGTACGGGCGCAGCTGGCGCACAAGTTTGAGTTGTGCAAATGCTCCCCTGGACACCGCCGAAACCTGGGGTTCCAAGCTTAGCGAAGAGTCCAGGATCACACCCAAGCTGCGAACCTGTGTCTTCAGGGGGAGTGTAACCCCGTCCAACACAGGCTGTAACCCTATACCCTGTTCGGCCTTACGACTGACCAGGAGTGCCTCTGTCTTATCTGGATTCAATTTCAATTTGTTCGCCCTCATCCAGTCCGATACAGCGGCCAAGCAACGGTTCAGGACCTGAACAGCCTCCTTAGTAGTAGGTGGGAAGGAGTGACAGAGTTGGACGTCATCTGCGTACAGATAACACCGCACCCCGAAACTCCGGATGATCTCTCCCAACGGCTTCATGTAGATGTTAAATAACATGGGGGACAATATTGAGCCCTGCGGAACCCCACAAGTCAATGGTTGTGGGGTAGAGCAGTTGTCCCCCAGCAACACCTTCTGAGTACGATCCTCTAGGAAGGACCTGAGCCACTGCAGAGCAGTGCCACCAAGGCCCATTCCCGCGAGGCGTCTCAGAAGGATACCGTGGTCGACGGTATCGAAGGCCGCTGAGAGGTCCAGCAGAACTAACAGGGACACACTCCCCCTGTCTAGCTCCCTGCGCAGATCATCCACTAAGGCGACCAAGGCTGTCTCGGTACCATGTCCCGGCCTGAAGCCAGACTGTGCCGGATCTAGATAATCAGTGTCTACCAAGAATACCTGGAGTTGTGAGGCCACCACACGTTCCAGGACTTTGCCCAAGAAGGGAAGATTGGAAACAGGCCGATAGTTGACGAATTGAGTGGGGTCCAGTGATGGTTTTTTCAACAGCGGTTTTATCACAGCTTGCTTTAAGCTGGCTGGAATTTTGCCTTCCCGAAGGGAGGCATTAACCACCACCTTCACCCACTCGGCCAATCCCCCTCTGGCCTCCTTTAGAAGCCAGGATGGGCAGGGGTCTAGGATGCATGTGGTTGCCCTCATTCCTCCAAGTATCTTGTCCACATCCTCAGGTTTCACCAATTGAAATGAATCCAACGAAATCGGATAAGCAGATGCTCGTGTTACATCCTCTGAGACTGCCGTTAACATGGTGTCCAGGTCAGAACGGATCAAAGCGACTTTGTCCGCAAAGAACCGAGCAAATGCTTCACAGCGGGCCGTCGAGTTGTCAGGGTTCCCATCCGGCGTGGTGGGATTTAATAGACCTCTGACAACTCGAAACAGCTCAGCCGGACGGTTCTTTGCGGACGCAATATTGGCCGCAAAGAAGGATTTCTTTGCCGCCTTTATTGCCACGGCATATGCCCTAAGAAGGGCAACATACCGTGCTCGATTTAACTCGCTCGGGTCCGAACGCCACACGCGCTCTAGTCTCCTCTTCCTTCGCTTCATCGCTGCCAGCTCCTCGGTGAACCAAGGGGCTGGTTTAGCTCGGCTACTTGAGAGGGGACGTTCTGGAGCAATCGTGTCTATTGCCCTAGCCATCTCCCCATTCCAGAGAGACACCAGGGCATCAACAGGATCACCAACCGAGGAAGCGGGAAAATCCCCAAGAGCCGTCAGGAATCCATTCGGATCCATAAGCCTCCTGGGGCGGACCAACTTAATGGGTCCCCCACCTCTGCAGAGGTTAGGAGGTGCAGTGAGTCTAAAGCTGACCAGATAGTGGTCGGTCCATGGCAACGGAGAGATGGATAACTCCTCAACACCGCCACTTTGCTCCCATCCCTGACAGAAAACCAAGTCCAATGTGTGTCCAGCACTGTGAGTGGGGCCATGATTATGGAAAAGATTGTTAAGGAAGCGGTCTGCAAACACTTAGAAACAAATGCAGTCATCGCTAATAGTCAACATGGATTTATCAAAAACAAGTCATGCCAGACTAATCTGATCTCTTTCTTCGATAGAGCTACAAGCTGGGTAGATGCGGGGAATGCCTTGGATGTAGCGTACCTGGATTTCAGTAAGGCCTTCGACAAGGTCCCCCATGACCTTCTGGCAAGGAAACTAGTCCAATGTGGGCTAGGCAAAACTACGGTGAGGTGGATCTGTAATTGGTTAAGTGGACGAACACAGAGAGTGCTCACTAATGCTTCCTCTTCATCTTGGAAAGAAGTGACAAGTGGAGTGCCGCAGGGTTCCGTCCTGGGCCCGGTCCTGTTCAACATCTTTATTAATGACTTAGATGAAGGGCTAGAAGGCATGATCATCAAGTTTGCAGACGACACCAAATTGGGAGGGATAGCCAATAGTCCAGAGGACAGGAGCAGAATTCAAAACGATCTTGACAGATTAGAGAGATGGGCCAAAACTAACAAAATGAAGTTCAACAGTGACAAATGCAAGATACTCCACTTTGGCAGAAAAAATGAAATGCAAAGATACAGAATGGGGGAAGCCTGGCTCGAGAGCAGTACGTGTGAAAAAGATCTTGGAGTCCTCGTGGACAACAAGTTAAACATGAGCCAACAATGTGATGTGGCGGCAAAAAAAGCCAATGGGATTTTGGCCTGCATCAATAGGAGCATAGTGTCTAGATCTAAGGAAGTAATGCTACCCCTCTATTCTGCTTTGGTTAGACCACACCTGGAATATTGTGTCCAATTCTGGGCACCACAATTCAAGAGAGAGATTGACAAGCTGGAATGTGTCCAGAGGAGGGCGACTAAAATGATCAAGGGTCTGGAGAACAAGCCCTATGAGGAGCGGCTTAGGGAACTGGGCATGTTTAGCCTGAAGAAGAGAAGGCTGAGAGGAGATATGATAGCCATGTATAAATATGTGAGAGGAAGCCACAGGGAGGAGGGAGCAAGCCTGTTTTCTGCTTCCTTGGAGACTAGGACGCGGAACAATGGCTTCAAACTACAAGAGAGGAGATTCCATCTGAACATTAGGGAGAACTTCCTGACTGTGCGAGCCGTTCAGCAGTGGAACTCTCTGCCCCGGAGTGTGGTGGAGGCTCCTTCTTTGGAAGCTTTTAAGCAGAGGCTGGATGGCCATCTGTCAGGGGTGATTTGAATGCAATATTCCTGCTTCTTGGCAGGGGGTTGGACTGGATGGCCCATGAGGTCTCTTCCAACTCTTTGATTCTATGATTCTATGATTCTCATACAGAATTTCCACTTTTCGTTTACATTTCTCATTGATTTCTTGAATATTGTAGAAGAATCTCTTGTTCTTCATTTTTTTGTTATCATCTTCTATTTTTCTGCATTGAATAATTACACTAGTTCTTTTTTGTTCCTGTGCACAAGTCATGGAATGGTTTCATTCAGGATTCTTACCTTACTTCAGTTTTTTCTTTTGCTTCTCATCTGTCTTGAAGAGTAATCTGTCATCCATTGACATTTCTCTTTCTTTTTGACTGCAAATGCTGTCTTTTTGCATTCATGACAATGTCCAGAGATTTTTTGATTCCCCATCAATTAGGCTTTGTAGAGCAAATCTTAGCTTTAAATTCTACAGTGATGTTCTTCTGGTTGTGTTTTGCCACAATGGTTAGTATACAACCTCATCAGGTGGGCTACTTTGCCCTTTGTACACAACTTGTTCTCCCCTTTAAGCACAGAGCCCATTACATGATGCACTTGCTGAAAGGGGAGAGTAAGTAGCATATGCCACCATGGCAACAACATGGGAGGTTTCCCATGTTGCCTTCAGAACAATGGGGGGAATCTGGGTGGCAGATGCATCCCCTAATGGGATGGTGTCCCATGTAAGTCAGTTAGTGCAGTGCATGGGGCAACAAGTTCCCCTCACCCCCTGGCAGGACCCCATGGATTTGTCACGATGCATGGCAAATACATTAGTTATTGTGATAGTCCTTAGTGTTCTACTTTAATTTTTGACACAAGAAGCCAAGAATGGGTAATGGTCACTCTCCAGATTCCACCAAATAAGCTTTAATTTATGTTCTCAGTTACTTAAATGGATGAAGACTTGGGTGGTCAGTCCTTTCAAATCAGTACAATGTCTGGGGAGCCACCCGCTGCCTATTCTTCAGTAAGTAGGAAATTTCATAGTTGAGAAGGTGCAAATATGTGACCAGGGCCCCCTCGTGGCAGATCAGGTTAAACTGCTGAGTTACTGAACTTGCTGGCCAAAAGGTTGGTGGTTTGAATCCAGGGAGCAGGGTGAGCTCCTTCTGTTAGCTCCATCTTCTGCCAAACTAGCGGTTCAAAAACATGCAAATGTGGGTTGAGCAATAGGTACCACTCTGGCAGGAAGGTAATGGAGCTCTATGAAGCCATGCTGGCCACATGACCTTGGAGGTGTCTACAGACAATGCCGGAGCCCCTGGTGGCACAGTGTGTTAAAGCACTGAGCTGCTAAACTTACTGACCGAAAGGTCGCAGGTTTGAATCTGGGGAGTGGCATGAGCTCCCGCTGTTAGCCCCAGCTTCTGCCATTCTAGAATTTGAAAACATGCAAATGTGAGTAGATCAATAGGTACTGCTCCGGCGGGAAGGTAACGGCGCTCCATGCAGTCATGGTGGCCACATGACTTGGGAGGTATCTATGGACAATGCCAGCTCTTCGGCTTAGAAATGGAGATGAGCACCAACCCCTAGAGTAGGACACAACTGGAGTTAATGTCATGGGAAAACCTTTACCTTTACCTTATGGACAATGCCGGCTCTTTGGTTTAGAAATGGAGATGAGCACCACCCCCCAGAGTTGGACATGACTAGACTTAATGTCAGGGGAAATCTTTATCTTTACTTTTAAATATGTGACCTTCCAGAAATTGTTGTTCAAATGTAGTCATCATCAGCCCTAGCTGATTATAGTGGTTACAGCCAAAAAGACACATAGAAAACCACAAAATCCTTGATATAAAGATTTAAAAGTAAGAACAGCATTTAAAGATATTTCAAATGCAGTGTGAAGAATGCTCTCATCCAGTGAGTCTACTTTTCGGAATCCCTCACTTCTCTTTACAGATAAAATTGAGATTGATGAACAGAAATACTTGCTTCCACAGCTAGTCCTTTATCATATTTGAGTGTCTTCTTTTTCATTAGAGTAGCTGCTGAATATGAGACAGCTTCATTCTTGTTGTAAGTCTGTTGATGTCATTGCTATTTCCACAGTAGCAATATTAACTTGATAGACTAAAACAAAATATGAATTAAACAACAAACAAGCTCTAATTACCAAAGCTGAGGAGGGAGAGTAGAAATTTTAATTTTTAGTCATGAGTGGCTCTTGTTGGAGCTAATAATGTATTGGATGAGATTGGAGATGTTTGTTTAGTGTTTTGTTGTGGATGTTGATTGTATTTCATATGTATTATCATGCTTTTATTACTGCAAATCTATTCAGGGCAGATGGATGTTTGAAAGTATCTTTGCCTCTGTATTTTCTTTGTTCAAGGCCAGGCTCGGGAGCAAAATAAAATCTAATTATCACGCTAATGTAAATTTATTATAGAGTGGTTAAATGTAATTGTGGTTTACAAGAATCATATTGTGAAGTAAAAATTATTTCACTGCATGGAGTTGCTTGGGGATGGAATTATATAGTTCAATCAGTTTTCTTATTCTTTTGCTTTGAGTTTCAACACATCAATTAGTCTTACAATTGTAAAGCCCACGACTCTATGCCATACAGTAGAAACAAGAATACATGGCATTGTGCAAGGCACATTCTCAAGGCTAATTTTATTTAATGTTTTGCATTTAAAAATTTTCAGTTTTAAGAAGCTGAAAAATGCAAAATGCACTGCCCATTCAACCAGGTTTCAAGCTGTAGTACGAGGGTTGAATGAAAAGTAATGCCCCCACCTTCATTACTTGGGTTTGGATGGGAATATTTTAATAAATCAAACACAGAAATAATCCTTAGAATGTGCTCCTTAACTACCACTATTCACTTTCCCACATAATCACCAGACAATTGGATACATTTCTGCCAATGATGAACATGTTATCTGAAGCCGTCATGGAAGAAGTTGACACTGTTTCCACAACCAGTGTCTCACAGTTCTCAACGTCTTCATCAGAAGCATAATGATGTCCTTGCACATCTTCTTTCATTATCGGGAACAGATGGAAGTCAGACGGTGCTAAATCTGGACTTTATGGAGGATGCCGTACGATGGTGAGATCTAGTCTCTGAAGTTCTGCTGCGGTGGCACGTGAAGTGTGTGGTCTGGCATTGTCATGCTGCAGGAAAACATTTCCCTTTTCCTTTTGGACCCTTGTTAGCTGTCGTTTCAAAGTTTGCAGTGTTGTGATGTAATGCTCTGAATTTATTGTTGATCGTCCTGAATCAATCTGTCAACCTTTTGGTTGTGAAACTCGGTGGTTGCTGTCACAGGACATCCAACTCTTTGTTTGTCATGCAAGTCAGATGTTTCCACCTCAACATCTTTAAACTTACTTGCCCAACGATGCACAGTACTCACATCGACACAATCACCATAAACAGCTTGCATTCTCTGATGCATCTCCTTTGGAGTGACACCTTCTTCTGTCAAGAATTAAATGACTGCACCGTATTGACCTACCATCTGCTCAGGGTTCCATACTTTGCACTTTAACAACACAACTGTTCAATGCTAAAGATCCCCACCAAAATGGAACTGTAGAGGAGAGTCTACTGAACAAGCCAGTACATCCCACATACCAGTACTGCCATCTGTTGAGGGGTTACGAAGGTGGAGGCATTACTTTTCATTCAACCCTTGTACTTCTCTGAACTTTAGTTATACTGCTTCCACAGTTTTAAATCTCCCCCTGAATCCAAATTATGTGTCATCTGCCACTTCTCTGCATTTATTTTAAATTCTACTGTGTACTTTTGCACTTTCATTTTGGCTAATGGAATAAGAATCAATCATACTGAAACAAATTTTAGTAATGATTCCCCATGGAGAGATGCTATTGAAAAGAATCAGCTAAACCATCTTCTTCTGTTCACTTTACTATTTCTTCAAAAACACCAAGTCTAGGGATTTTGTCCCTTTTTAAAACTGTATTACATTTTGAATTTTCTGTATTTCCAATCCAGTGTCGCTTTCAGTTCAATAGTTTCTGTTCTGATATCTTCAAGTAGCTATTTAATATAATCACACTGTGATTTTACCCTGGACATCAAGTATCAGACAATCATCCTTATTTATAACTAGAGGACATTGTCATTTTTGAATAAGCCTTTTACACCCTTGAGCCTTTCATGCACACACACTACAACTTGAAGAGATGTTGGCCCTGATGGGTTCACCAGCATGTACTTCAGCTATGCCAGGCATGGGC
The DNA here is from genome assembly GCF_037176765.1 of Anolis sagrei. Taxonomy (NCBI): domain Eukaryota; kingdom Metazoa; phylum Chordata; class Lepidosauria; order Squamata; family Anolidae; genus Anolis; species Anolis sagrei. Next base: position 285,752,462 of record NC_090021.1, on the reverse strand, counting down.
AAACTTTAATCCTCCAGGTGTTTTGGACTTCAACTCTCACAATTCTTAACAGCCTGTTGGCTGCTAGGAATTGTGGGAACTGAAGTCCAAAACACCTGGAGGGCCCAAGTTTGCCCATGCCTGAGCTAAGGTAAGCATCAGTTGATAGTGAACAAACCTCTAGAAAAGTTTGACCAGGAGGCCTATAGAGACAGGAGGATCTAAACCAACTCTAATTTGCGGTCCGTGAGCAAATTAGGGACCAAGGCCAAGAATGCCAATGGGAGTTTGCTATAGAAAAATGTGGGCATAGCATTGTGATGCAGAAAACAATGGAAAACCACATCATTGTATTTTCCAAGGAGGAAAAAAAGAAGAAGTAAAATCCTCAGTCAACAAGTGGCGTTGGCTCAATAGGAAATGGTTCAGTAGGCTCTCTGTTGAAGTAACTGTTAAAAATCCACATGTCATCTCAGGATTAAACAAATAAGGTACTTTGTTACCTTGGTTGTTCCAGATCAAGAGCCTATATTAGAGCTGTAATAGGTAAAAGTAAAGGTTTTCCTCTGACATTAAGTCCAGTCGTATCCAACTCTGGGGTGTGGTGCTCATCTCCATTTCTAAACCGAAGAGCCAGTGTTGTCCATAGACACCCCCAAGGTCATGTGGCCACCATGACTGCATGGAGCGCCATTACCTTCCTGTCAGAACGGTACCTATTGATCTACTCACATTTGCATGTTTTCGAATTGCTAGGTTGGCCGAAGCTGGGGTTGACAGCGGAAGCTCACGCTGCTCCTCGGATTCGAACCTGCAACCTTTCAGTCAGCAAGCTCAGCAGCTCAGTGCTTTGACCCACTGCACCACTGAGGGCTATAATAAGAAACCCATATGTTTAATAAGGGGACATGGATTTAGGCTTTTCACTTTTCTTGCAAGCCACTATGGCAAATAAAAATAGTAAACTTTGAAATTGGATAGACTGGTAGAGTTCCCTCTACAACAGTGGTTCTCAACCTGTGGTTCCACAGATGTTTTGGCTTTCAACTTCCAGAAATCCTAACAGCTGCGAAACTGGGAGTTACAGGTCAAAACACCTAGGGACCCACAGGTTGGAAACCACTGCTCTACAACTATATAATTGAGCCAGCTATTAGGAAGGGTGAAGCACATGGCTAAGGCAGCTGATTCAGGGTGTCATCAAAGGACAGGAAATTGTTAGGTAAAGGTTTTCCCCTGACATTAAGTCCAATCATGTCGGACTCTGGGGGTTGGTGCTAATCTCAATTTTTAAGCTGAAGAGCCGGCACTGTCCATAGACATGACTACATGGAGGGCCATTACCTTCCAGCCGGAGCGGTATCTATTGATCTACTCACATTTACATGTTTTCAAACTGCTGGGTTGGCAGAAGCTGGGGCTAACAGTTCAGCAGCTCAGTGCTTTAACCCACTGTGCCACCGAGGGCTCCAAGGAAATTGTTATTTAACTAATTTCTTATGGTTATATTTTTATAGCTAAGACTGGGGACAAATGCTTGTGGGATTTTTTTTCTAATATTCCAAAAGAGTTTGCTGATTTTGGCAACCATTTCTTGCTGTTTTAGTTAGCAAAGTATCACAGGCAATTTATGGTTGAGGCTGATTAAAATTCTGTTTCAGTGACAGGATCATTTTGGTGCCTTGGTCAAGCCATTATTTCCCAAGTCTACAATAGTTCCTTGAGCCAGTGTGGTGTAGTGGTTGGACCGTTGTATTCAGACCCCAGACTTCAAATCTCCACTTGGCCATGGAAATCCATTAGATGACCTTTGACATCTCAGCCTCAGTCTCAGTACAAGGCAATGGCAAATATCCTCTGAATAACCATTGCCAAGAAACCTTTATGATTAGATCACCATGTCCCACAGTTGAATGAAGGCACATAACAACAGCAACAATACTTCCTTGTCTGTGCAAATAAATATGATGTCCTTTACTTGTTGAAGGGAAAAGTTTGCACCCTAAGATTTATTTCCCCTTCAGCTGAGCATTCTTTTGCAAAGTCAAAGGTGATGTCTTGGCCAAGATCATAAAGTCAACTATGGGAAAGAAAATAGTTTTGTTTAACAAGCACCACAAGAGCTAATTTCATGTATTTGAACAGGCATTGGCTTAAACATCCAGTTTGAAAGTATTAACTCACTTTTCATTTTAATGTCTCCAGTGCATTGCTGGCCAAATATGATCACTAAAAGGTTTTAACTGAATCTGAAAGAATTGTGGTGACAGAATTGAGTCCTGTAGCTCTCTTGCTTATCAGAGGAGAGCTGCTGCTTAGAGAAGAAAAGCAGCTGGTGTTCGGAGTCTCTTGGGACCTGTTAGAAAGGAATGAGTGTAGTCAGCTTAGCACCATTCTCTTCTTACTCACTGAGTTGGCACACCTCATACTCACTGTTGGGCATGGACGGCAGTCAAAGGCCTGCAGCAGCATGCTTCATTTTCCCTTCCATTGTTCTGCACACATCTAGGGACTCACTGCTGCTTTGATTCTTCATGCAGAACTCAGTGGGGAGAAACATTAGCACTGCTTTGTTTCTTGACATGAGAATTTCCTGGGATTTTGCTTATGCATGTGTGCTTGAGTGAGTTTGCCAACATCTTCTGAATTCTTTCCTAAGTCAAGGAGTTTAGAATCAACAAGTCCACGCAAAACGGATTTTTGAAATTTTGGCTCTATTTTGATGGCATAATTGATACTATAATTTCAGCAACATTTGTTGAAAAATAGCTGTGAAGTCTTTGCTCCGCCTTCTCCTCTTCTCTGCTTTAGAGGGCCCTGTTCATAGATTTCCCCAATAGTGTAGATACCTTCCTTTGTATTGGTTTTTGGGTGGAGCATAACACCCCCCAGAGGCCAGCCTTAGTTGGCCTATTCCATTTCCCTGTATAGAGCTCTCTTGCTGGAGTCCTCCTTTTTCTAGAGCAGAGCTACTGTGACTTAGGCTTTCGATTGTCTGGTAACCGTAGGCCTAGCAATCCATAAACAGGGATCCTTAGCACCTGCATTTAGCAGTATTTTTATATTATCAGTCCAAATGACAACAGAAGCTTATGACCAACTTGTGCTTTACAAGAAAGAAGATTGAGATAGTTTATAACCATCACTTTGCACCAGAGGGAGAAGACTCCAGAGAGATGAATAGGTCTTTCTGTATTTGTGCAGAATATACAGCAAATTCTCAATCTTTGAGCAAGAACTGCACCTCCTCCTCTGTTCATGCAGGGACCATCCACTACAATTTACCCCCCCCCCCTTTTTTTGTCCACCTCAGTAGAATCATAGAACCATAGAATCATTGAGTTGGAAGAGACCTCATGGGCCATCCAATCCAACCTCCTGCCAAGAAGCAAGAAAATCACATTCAAATCACCCCCGACAGATGGCCATCCAGCTTCTGTTTAAAATCCTCCAAAGAAGGAGCCTCCACCACACTTCAGGGCAGAGAGTTCCACTGCTGAACAGCTCTTATGGTCAGAAAGTTCTTCCTAATGTTCAGGCGGAATCTCCTTTCCTGTAGTTTGAAGCCATTGCTCTGTGTCCTAGTCTCCAGGGCAGCAGAAAATAAGACTGCTCCCTCCCCCCTATGACTTTCTATCACATATTTATACATGGCCCTTATCATGTCTCCTCTCAGCCTTCTCTTCTTCAGGCTAAACATGTCCAGCTCTTTAAGCCGCTCCTCATAGGACTTGTTCTCCAAACCCTTGATCATTTTAGTCACCAAGTAATGAAATGCTCAGTATGTTTGCTAATTATATGTTCAGTTTTACTTCTATAAAGTTATAAAAAGTTAACAGATAGTTTTATTGTTGTTCATTTCTCCCTGTATCCCTCCCTTCAGTTGTGTTGCCCTTTCCTAACATCCAGCCTTTTATGGCCTTAGATGTTCTGATTATGAAACAAAAGTACCTCTTGACTTACATTCACTCCAAGTTCCTTCATTGTTTGGAAGAACACAGTAACATCACTTCAATTGTTTAATTTTCACCCTGTAGGGTAGAAAAGCCAGAGTGGCTAAAGTGCCTGCATGGCTTTGTTATTGTTTGGCTGTTCTTGGAAAGGGCATTGATAAAAATTAACTGCTAAAGACCATGACTATCTGCCAAATACCTCATCTGTCTTAGCATATACCTGTTCTATCTAAATGTCCAGATTTCGCTGGGACCCAGTCCAACACAGTATCCAAAAGCTCTGGTCACATTTCTGAGATGGTATGGTGCCATTACTTGAACTTCTTTCAGGCAACACAGACATCTTTGGCCTTCAAAGATATCTAAGCTGAAGGATTGTGTCAACTCTGTAGCAATAGAATGTCATCTGAATCAACCAACTTTATCAGATCACAATCTTTCAAGAATTAAAGGTCTTAGAAATGTAAATAATCTGCAATGGTATTGCAAAAAAAAAATTGTAAAGAAAAAAGGAAGAAATTAGTGAAAGAATTTCCAGATAATTTTTGTTGGCTATCTTTCTTGTAAGATCTATCATGGATTGTGTTAATGCCCAAGGATCTCAAGCAGTCCAGCTGACTTCTTCAGCATCAAGGACCTTCGAACCAGAACTACCATCCATGCACCTGAGTTGCATCCAGACTGTACATCTGGAGGTGCATTCATTGTATGGCATCACACACAGAGGATGAGATTATGGAGAAACCTGTATTTGCTCCCCGGTGCTCTGATTCTGAGCAGTTTGTAAATTTACTATTAAAACCAACTCCATTTCAGATCCAGGTCTAGGAGTATTCTGCGAGTTCATATTATTTTACCTACGAACTTGTGCAGAACCACTTATAGGAAGTAGTCAAGGTTACTTTCTTCAAGGGGAAGATTGCCTGATTTGAGAGGGAGATCATATGGAGGTTAATTTTTTTAGTGCAAATATGGTCCAAGCATGTGGAAGAAGTACCACAGTCTACATTTAATGCTTCCCTGATCTTTACAATGGCAGACCCCTAGAGTCTAAACCAGGGGTCCTCAAACTAAGGCCTGAGGGCCAGATATGGCCCTCCAAGGTCATTTACCTGGCCCTTGCTCAGGGTCAACCTATGTCTGAAACGACTTGAAAGCACACAACAACAACAATCCTATCTCATCAGCCAAAAGCAGGGCCACACTTCCCATTAAAATACTAATAAGTTTATATTTGTTAAAATTGTACTTCATTTTAATTATTGTATTGATTTTAAGTGTTTTTGCACTACAAATAAAATATGTGCAGCGTGCATAGGAATTCATTCATGCTTTTTTCAAATTATAATCTGGCCCTCCAACAGTTTGAGGGACTGTGATCTGGCCCTCTGTTTAAAAAGTTTGTGGACCCCTGGTCTAAACTATAGTCACCATTGCTAGACATACAGTTGTATATTTCATGCCTCTGGTACATCAGCAGGAAATGATTACATCAGTTACCACTACAGATTTCATGTAGCTTTGATCAGAACTCTTCTACTATATCTTCTACTATATCAATTTTCCATGCTTTCTGTAAAACAGCAATCCCTGCAATCAACCTTAGTGCCAACTTTGATATCTGCCACAATATCAATAACTTTATTGGTACTGACAAACAGCTCTGGTACTGGTGAAAACCACTTAGCAAAAGATAGCACTTTAAAAGATAAGGAAAATTAGTCATGAGAATAAAGAGAGTAAAGACAAAAATCCACTCAGGGAAAAAATGTTCATACTATACATCAAGGGACCCACTGACCGCATAGGGGAGCTGATGAAGAAAAACAACCTATAAACTATCTACAGACCCACTAAGAAAATTCAACAAATGCTATGTTCAGCAAAGTACAAGAGGGATCCTCTCATCTCTGCAGAGCTTACCGTATACCATGCAGCTGTGGACAAGTCTACATAGCAACCACCAAATGCAGCATTTCCCAAACACGAATCAAGGAACATGAAAGGCACTGAAGACTAATTCAATCAAAGAATTCAGCCATAGCAGAGCACCTGATGAACCAACCTAGACACAGCATATTATTTGAGAACACAGAAATTCTGGACCACTTTGACAACTACCATGTCAGACTACACAGAGAAACCATTGAAATCCACAAGCTTGGGGACAATTTCAACAGAATCTGGCTACCAGTATTAAAAAAGATAAAGAGCAACACTAAAAAAAACAAAAAAAAAACCAAACAGGTGAATTCCAGACATGAATAAATCAGGGCCAGCTAACACCTCTCAACAAAGGGATCCCCCCAGACTGCAGTCAGCCAGGTTTGAAGCTGCAAGGCCATTAAATGCTAATCAAGGTGGCCATTTGCAACATTCACACTGCCTCAGGCGGACAAGAGTTCTTTGTCCCACCCTGGACATTCCACAGATATATAAATCTCACTTGCATAGTTTCTAATAGACTTCACAACCTTTGAGGATGCCTGCCACAGATGTGGGCAAAACACCAGGAGAGAATGCTTCTGGAAAACAGCCACACAGCCTGGAAAACTCAGCAACCCAGTAATTCTGGCCATGAAAACCTTCAACAACACAAAATCAGCTTTGCCTATATTCCTGTTTATTTATACCAGATAATTCAGCTTGATGTCTTTGTCACTGACACCCACTCTCATTCCCCATTGGGTTATGTGAAATCTTTTTCGTCCATCAGAATAGCTACAACACTTGAATGAGAAATATAGATGCCCAAAGAGAAGGTCACCAAACCAAATACAGACCTCCAACACCTGTATGTATCCCATGTTGCTGTTCTTGCTGCACATGATGCAAGAATCATGATAATTATCCATCTATTCCTCCTGTACTGTGAAAAACCAACAATCTTTGCTGAATATAAGAAAGAGACTATGTTCTTCTCTCCCAACCTCCTCCATAGTAGATGTGGCTCAAGGACAAGTTGCACTCAGCTCCTTCTGAGCTCCCAGTGGTGCATGGGTTAAATCCTTGTGCTGGGAGGACTGCTGACCATTAGATCAGCAGTTTGAATCCAGGGAGAGCGAGTTGAGCTTCCTCTGTCAGCTCCAACTCCCCATGCAGAAAGAAGCCTCCCATAAGGATGGTAAAACATCAAAACATCCGGGCATCCCCTGGGCAATGTCCTTGCAGATGACCGATTCACTTACAACATAAGTAACTTGCAGTTTTTCAAGTCGCTCTGACATGAAAAAAAAGCTCCTTCTGAAAAGAAGCTACAGGAAGTAGGGGCATTTATTCTCGTATATTACAGCTGTCCCATCCCTGAGAATGTCAAACTATTGGGCCTCTATGGCTGCTTACCAACAGTGCCTTTGGGAGAAAATTATTCTCTTTTCTAAATTACCTCTCTCCTGATCAGAAATAATTAGCCTTGATCTATCAGGGAGAATCTCCTCATTTGGCAGGCTAACAAATAAACACAGCGCATCATCCAAAGCAATGCAAATGCTCTGGCAGAACAGTAGTCCTCAGGTGACACCCAGGACTACATCCAGTGTCCATTTTACTATTGAATATGGTCCATTAGTCAGTGCCAAAACAGATGACAAGTGAGATTACAGTGATAAACTTCATACCAGGGCTAAGAATGTGACTCCCTCAATTATCCAGTAGAGTTCCATGGCTGAATGGAGATTTGAACTGCAGTCTTCAGAATCATAGTTCTATATTATGGTTGAGTTTCTTTGCTGCAGTATAGTATTTTTGAAATACATTTAAATTTCCTGCAAAGTTAAAACTCAGATAATAGGTTATCATGAGTCAAAGCAATTGTGATTTTGGAGCTGATAGAAAGGAGCAATTCTGGATTTTTGAAAACTGATGAATATTATTTTGAACATACCTGATTTTGGAAGGTCACAGAAGGAGATTTCTGCATTCCTCAGCAACCCCTGTGGGAACAAAGCTAAATGCAGGAATGTGCAACTTAGATTTTTGTAAAAAACATCTTTAGTTTGGTTGAGTCTATAGTGTGAATTTTAGCTTGTATTTCTGTTAACATCAGATTTTTTTTTCAGTGTCAGGAGTGACTTGAGAAATTGCAAGTCGCTTCTGGTGTGAGGGAATTAGCCATCTGCAAGGACGTTGCTTGGGGGACGCCCAGATGTTTTGATGTTTTACCATCCTTGTGGGAAGCTTCTCTCATGTCCCCACATGGGGAGCTGGAGCTGACAGAGGGAACTCATCTGCACTCTCAGCGGATTCGAACCTCTAACTTGTCAGTCTTCAGTCAGTGGGTTTACCCACTGTGCCACCGAGGGTGCAAAATCGGCTAATTAAGTATGTTGGTTCGAATCTTGCTGATTTGGCCCACCTAAAGTGACCCATTGAATCAACTCTTGAACAACAAGTAGATAAATCCTGTTGATTCAGTGGTTTCACTCTAATTGGATTAATTATTAAAATAGGATTAATTATTTTTTTAAATCATGTTTTGAAAACTTGGTTTACAAACTAGAGTTGTTTATTTTCTGGCTTAGAAACTGCAGATAAAAGCAAGGCCTTGTAATTTTATATTACGTTTGTCCCTCCCCTAGCAAAACCCATGTTTTTGAAAAGGAATCCTCAATGCTGCAAAATTAATGAAAACATTTAATGTTTGAAGATTGGCTTGTATTTTTAGCAATAAAATTAAAGTAGGTTCTAGCGGGGATCCCTGTAGTTTATCATTACATAGTTTTGGTTAATTCAAAGTGATGGGAACTACTCATATTTCATGAGTAGGGAGGAAAGCTCGGTGTACAGGGAGCATGAGCAATTGGCGATAGTTTGTTTTCATTCCACATGCTCTCTTTGTCCTATTAAGTCCTGACTTCCTCTGTGCACCCCCACTTTAACCATCACAGAAATGTGAGATAATGCTGTTGCTGACATACAAGGGCTGCTGAGAGAAAAAAAGAGTCACTGTTGATCCATTTCAGCCTCCTTGTTAGTGAGTTTGATTAAACAAGGTTGTATGTTACCCAGCTTTAATTATCACTTTTAATAAGCTTCATTTCTTCCTAGCCAGGCTTCAGTTGAGTTTTCAGCTTTCCTTCCCTAATTGAAATAGGGGCCTAGACAGCAGCCCTGGGATTTCTGCATGGGGAGCTTTCTCAGTAGGTTGGCATATCTTTACTTAGATTATACATTTTGACTAACCCTGTATATCTGGAGCCCTATCCCCTCCCTTCCTGGTTCAATATAGTAGATCTCCCCTCCCTGCACTCTGGCAGGGAAATGACTCCACCAGTACTCCTCAGACAACTGGAAAATCCTAAGAAATATTATCTCAGAGCAGCCTCACCATTCCTTCCCACCCCCGTAAAATCCAGTGCTTTTTACACACAGTTGTATGGCAGTTTCAGCAGTAAACATAAACTCTGATATGAATCTTCTACCTCTGCTTCAATGCCAAGAAAAACCACAAAGGTTACATTTATTGTCTTTCATACATCTGTTGAAGAAGCCTTGCTATACACATGCATACATTTACACACGCACACAGGGGTGGCTTTAATTTAGATTGGGATGGGGGAAGAAGAAAAGGATAAGAAGGAAATATGTTTGTGTGTAGGTGTGTTTGCATTAATTAACCCTTACAGTCACGCCGGTCACAGCTATTAATCTGATTCATCTGCATCTGAGGTTTCTAATAAAATATTGTGTGGGGCTATATGTCTGATCTCTGGGAAAGGAAGATGGAGGAGTAAACAATCCCTTCCTTCGATGGGTCATCCTGGGTTCATGAGATCTCCCAAGATGTGACTGTCTCGTAGTTCTCCTTCTCTCTTCTAAACTTTGGACATTTTTGGCAACATCTCTTTCCACACTCAAGATACTTTAAACCCCCCCCCCCTCCTTCCCTGAAGCTCTTGCCATCTCATTGGTCTTCTCTTGCTCCCTCGCTTATCGGATGCCTGCATTTCTTAATATTTTGGTCATTTATTTGCCAAATTTGGCAATAAAAAAGGTTCAGGGAAGTTCACATGTATTGTCCAACTGTAGTGTTGTAAACCGCGTTGAGTCACCGATTTAGGCTGAGAAATAGCGGTATACAAGCGCAGTAATAAAATAAATAAATAAATAAATAAACTGTTGCACAGCTACCAGGGTCTTTTGACACTAGAACAGTGTTTCTCAACCTGGGGGTCGGGACCCCTGGGGAGGGGGTTGCAAGGGGGGTTTCAACAAAGACCATCAAAAACACATATTTGGCAGAGAAGGTTGAAGATCTCTCCACCTGTCCTTCTCTTCCTTTTTGGAAACAGACAGTGAATGCTCCTACCAAAAGCTCTCCTTCTGCTCCCATGATGTAGGTGAACTACAACTCCAAAATTCAAGGTCAATGCCCACCAACGCTTCCAGTATTTTCTGTTGGTCATGGGAGTTCTGTGTGCCAAAATTGGTTCAATTGCATCGCTGGTGAAGTTCAGAATGCTCTTTGATTGTAAGTGAACTATAAATCCCAGCAACTAAAACTCCCAAATGACAACCTCAATCTCCCCCTCCCAGACTACACCAGTATTAAAATTTAGACATATCAGGTATTTTTGCCAAATTTGGTCCAGTGAATGAAAATACATCCTGCAGATTAGATATTTACATTACGATTCATGACAGTGGCAAAACTGCAGTTATGAAGTAGCAACAAAAATAATGTTATGGTTGGGGGTCACCCCAACACGAGGAACTGTATTAAGGGGTCACAGCATTAGGAAGGTTGAGAACAACTGCACTAGAAAATGGAAAAAATACTTTTTGAACTGGCCATATGGTTAGGAGATTTTGGGAATGGTGACCTATAAAGTAACTTTACCAGGATCTGATCCACATGTCTTTCTCTAAGTTTGCCATTGGTGGGCCATTTCAAAGGAGCAAGACCTAAGCAGCCACTTGAAATGTACTTCCAGTGCTGCTAAGAGGAGCCATGGGTGGGATGTCTTGTCTAATGCTTTGTTTCTTTGTCAGAGCTTGGAAGAAACTTTTTACAAATGAGTTACGTGTAACCAGTTCTGAAACTAAGTTCCTAGAGAAATTAAACTGACACCTCCTTCACTATCTTTTTGTAGACAGGAGAAGTCTTTTTTGATTTGGCAGATCTGTAAGGACTGAATACTCAAGCAGAAAGTGCTTTTCCTGTGCTCTGTGTTTGTGGTTCTTTTTAATGTTTGTTTAGGACGGCTTTTACTTTCATTGATAACTAGCTGTCCCCTGCCACACATTGTTGTGGCCCAGTCTGTGTATATGGGTTTTGTGTGTGTATATATTTGTGTTTATATATATATATATATATATATATATATATATATGGTTTTGCGCATGCGTTATGTTTTTTTTTGCTTTTAAAGTCTCTTCTGCAGTGTTTTCAGTGATTTTATGAGTGATGGTCACTTGTTGTCCTGACAGGTGTATTATGTCCAAATCTGGTGTCAATTCATCCAGTGGTTTTTGAGTTATGTTAATCCCACAAATGAACATTACGTTTTTATTTATATAGATTTAATTGTGATGTGAAAGATTTTACTTGTATCTGTTAACTTTTGTAAGCTACATTGAGTCCCAGAATGGGAAAAATTGAAGGATAATCATGATTGTGACAACAAAATATCTATAATTATGGGAATTATATTAACAAGGGATAGTTTAATTCCTTTTGTATCACAACTGTCAGTTATTTTTATTGTTGCATTTATAACATTTTTTAAAATCATTCCCTTTTTAAATTTGGGATGCACTTATGATCATCCATATTCATACAATATACTTTATTTTTGCACATGACAGGAGTGGAAAAATGTGATTCCAAATGATTTGTGTGTGTGTGTGTGTGTTAATCCCTTCCACAGCACTGCTTCTGTATGTATGATCTTAACCATTTGAACTCCTTTTATTTGGTGAATGTGGAGCTGGAAGAAGGGAGCAAAAGTGTTTTTGGAAATACTTCTTTGCAAGTGTTTTTGTGTTACTTGCGTGAATTATCATTCTCATCATTACTGTTGATGATTATTACCGCTGATTGCCAAGCATGATGAACAATCTGATTGCTATTAATATCATACAGATTGTGTTCTCACTAGACATCAATCTAAATATAAGGTCCGTGCTCCATTCTCTGAAAGACTTGAGATTTCGTCTCATCCAAACTTGCCCATTTATTTCAAAGGAAATATGTCCAAGAGAAAAAAACCCAGGCTACAACTGTTGCCTCTGCAAGACTGTATGAAACATGGGTTTTACTTGTTTCCTGCTTCACTGTATACAATAATGCTTCCATAACTATCCTTGTTTTCTACTAAATTGCATAATTATCTGTCAAGTGAGAGTTGTTACAAGAATGAGGCATAATAGTCTTGGAAATCAATATGATGTGCCCCCTCTTTTAATTATGAAAAGTGCCTTGCATTATGCATGTTTTAAAATATGTTTTCCTCTCAAGAAGAATAGTGCAAATGCATACATTGACCTTGTGTTATGGAGCCCTCCAAATTCCATCTGATCTTGCCATATACATTAGATTTAGACTGATTCAGTTGAAAGGATGCTTGACATGCTGGAAGCAGTGTCTTTGTTTGGTTCTCCATACTGGTTCTGACATGGTCTGTACAACCAGGGGGTATGGGCAAAATTTCCAACCATGTCTGGGAGGCTCGGAGGCAAATCCTCAGTGCACATAGAAAGTTGGTACTCAGGCAGAGTAAGGTCTACTATTGGGCAGATTGAGGTATTATATATTGTATCACAAGGCTTCTTAAAGAGAACGAGGCCCATGACTAAAAGTTTATTGAAATTGACAGCTGTAATTTTTCACCCATTTTTACATTGATTCTTAGCTGATTTTTTTGGTTTTGTACCTTTTTTCTTTCTTTATGGGTTATAGGAAAGATGGTGGATGTTTTTCTAATCTCCTTTTTCTCTCTACACTGCAGTCTTGGGGACCAGTTCTACAAAGAAGCCATAGAGCACTGTCGCAGCTACAACTCCCGTCTCTGTGCTGAACGCAGTGTCCGTCTACCTTTCCTTGACTCGCAGACTGGTGTAGCTCAGAATAATTGTTACATTTGGATGGAAAAGAGACATCGGGGACCAGGTATACATTGTTTACAAACTGTGTGACGTTACTTTGGGGATAAAGTATTTTTCTTACATAAAAATATCCATTTTCACTGTAGTAAAAGACATATATGAATTAATACGAATTACTTTAACCTATAATAGTATAAGAAAAACAAAATAAATAGGTAAATGAGTTTGCCTTCCAACCATCCAGATGATGATATTATTTGCATTCTTAACCTACTTCCTTGGTCAAGAATGCAAATAGTATAATAATCTGGGCATTCTTAACCTACTTCCTTGGGAGCCTTGGGGGAGCAAAAGGTTAAACCTTTGTGCTGAACTGCTGACCTGAAGACCTGAAGGTGGGCAGTTTGAATCTATGAGACAGGGTGAGCTCCTGTCTGTCAGCCCCAGCTTTCCATGTGGTGACTTTAGAGAAGCCTCCCACAGGATCATAACACATCCAGGCGTTCCCTGGGCAATGTCTTTGTAGATGGCTGATTCTCTCACACCAGAAGTGAATTGCAGTATATTCTCAAGGTACTTCTGACACGATTAAAAAAAACTATTTCCTTTAATGCAAACTTTTTAACCATATTATTTCTCGAATTGGATAACATACCGGTATACTAACTTCTACTTAACATTACATTACATATTCAAACACTATGACAGATGACATGGTTCTGACAAATGCCCAACTGGTTGCCAATTTTGCTTAAAATTCTCCTTTGTAGTGTCTTTAATCAGGGTTATCAATTTGTCCATTTCTGCTAGACCTGACATATTCAACCACCAGTTATGAGACACTGGAGATGCCACAACTAGAGGCCATTCACACTACACAAATATCATGCTTTATTCCACTTCAGTTGCCATGGTAACATCCTATGGATTCCTGTGTTTTGTAGTTTGGTGAGTCACTACAGCTCTTTTATTTAAAATCTTCACTTCTATTCCTGAAACTCTCAATCCAGTGATTTCATGGGAAGTTGCTATGGTAGTTAAAGTGGACTAAAGATCTATAATTATTTAATGTCAATGAGTCCCAGAAGAACATGTCTAAAATGGTTGACTTTAAAAGGATTTTTGTTAGCAACTGCAGGGAATAAGTAAGGTCTAGCATTTGTCCTTTTCTGTTCCGTTAATGAAGATAATTGCTTGACATATCTCTCTTCCCAACCTACCAATACTGTGTCAACTCAACCCCTTTATTTCTATTGATCTCTGTTGCAGAAGTGCAGCAGAAAAACCACTAGAGAAAGTGGATGGGAAATGTTCTTGAATACAGTTGAAAGGGAAAGGCACTCATATTCTTTTTGATATGTCTGAAAATAATTAATTTTTTAAAGAAGAAAACATGCATTAGAGGTGCACTTGACATTTTAAAGTTGCATTGCTATTACCTACTTGAGAAAGAGCCGGGGAAGCTTCTTGTACATAGCATAAAAGAAAAGAAAATTGCATGAGTAATGTAAGTGGGGAATATGATGTGTTGTAGAACCCAGGCATTGGATGTAATTGGTCAGAAATAACTAGTTACTTGTTTGAATCCCTTTCCTCTGGGATGAAGGAAAAATACCTACATAACATTACAATCAGTCCTACACATTGGTTACGGTTAGAGTCATAAGACCCCTGTGGAAGTGAAAAACCATGAATAAAGAAATTGGTTTTTTTTTAAACCTAAGGATTTAGAAATGTATACAGTCCTTCAGGAACCTCTAGGTCTTCAAGTGTGATTCTGTTCAGCTTCCTGCAGACATTGACCATTTAACTATGCTAGGAGAACTAGAAATTCCAAGAAAGGAGATTTCTCTATAAATCTCTAGGTCCTTCAGCATAACCATACAGTCACACTGGAGGACTTAGAGAATGCTAGAGAGAACTTTTTTAAAAACCAAATCCATGAATAATAAAAATAGTAAAAGTCAAAACCGCAAATGTGGAGGAATGACTTAGTACACAACAAGGGATATAGCTTCAGTCCTTTGTAGTGTAATTGTAAACTTTGATTTCTTTAAGAATTACGGGAGTGTGTTCTTACTAAATGGTAATGGAGGAGGAATATCACATGGTTCAAGTAGCGGCTTGTGTTGTGCCCCATGTTCTGTTGCAGGTGCTCATATTGGGGTGGACGGGAAGAGTATATTTTATAGCCCAGGGCAGTGGTGTCCATTTTTAAAACTAACAAAAAGGTATCAATTTAGGTACTTTTGAGAAATGAGAAATTACAATTTATTTGGATAATGACATGTATTAAGATAACTATAGTGTGCACACATCCCTTGCTGGATTGTCACCTTGCCATGGTGACGGATCTTGTGTGCTCCAGTGAACCTTTGAGCAAAGTCATTGGGAGTCATGTATTTATTTATTTATTTTGCATATTTGTTTCCTCAAGGGGGGACTCAAGGTGGCTTCCCAGCAGGCAACCATTTGATGCCATCAAACAAATTTATAAATAACAATTACAATTAAAAAAATTAATTAAAACATTATTAATACATTCATTTAAAATCACGCAAATTCAAAATCATGTACTCCCAGCAAGGTCAAATATGGCAGCAAGGTCACAGGGGAGGAACCAGACAAAGAATGCTCTAATAATCTCCTCAATGGCAGAACAAGCAGATGATAACATGGTACATATGAAGGCAGATGAAGACCACAAATCATTGTGGTATCCATGCTATTGGATTAGAACTTTTTCCTGTGAAGATTGTGCATTGGTCACTGTACACTGATCCCCACATATAAAATAAATTCATGCACAGGTATCTTCCAAACAAACCAAAACCAACAATAGACCCATGGTGATTTGTGAGTGGTGATGTGAGTCAGAAAATCTGGAAGCCCTAGCCACAGACAGGCCTATGGGCAGTAAATACGTATTCAGTCATTCTAATTCAAAGTCTGAGGCAGTTGAGCAGTCCGGCAACTGTCTCCACAACTGAGCAGCTCTGCCTAGGATCCACTCTGCTAGAAAAGGTTCTCTAAACAAAGTCTGCCTCTTTTACTTATCCCTGACTGGACTGTTATATCCAGAAGGGTCACCATCTTGCAGTTGAAGAAGACAAATGAATTTTGGAACATAGAACATATGGACACTGCTGGACAACACAGACAATGAATGCCCTGAATGTAGAGGTGATATTATTTCAAGAGAGTTGAGATGTTTTCACATTGATATAACAACACTCCAAGAGACTTGAAGAGCAGCAACTTCTAAAAAGATTAAATCAGCATTGCTTTTGAAAAATCCTGCAAATTTCTTGGGAACACAGGTGAACAAATATCAGGATTCTCAAAGAAACAAAGACTAAAAGCATTGAAATGGTTGTCTGCCATCAACTGAATCAGCTACGTTGTCTGAATTCCTGATCACTGTTTTTCCAAAGCAGTTACTTTATTCTCAATTTAAGAATGAAAAACAGAATGTTGGTGGACAACGAGGCAGATTTAAAGATGGGTTTAAAGCCAACCTAAAAAAATTGTGGAAACTATTGCCCTTTGTGGCACAATGATGGTAATTTCAGGGTCCTGTTGAGATCTTGTGGCAGATCAGGAGACACTGACCTGAAAAGTTACCTCAAAACTGCAGCTATGAATGCCCAATTTATGAGACCTCAAATACAGAATGAACTAATAGACATCTGTGGTGACAAGATAGTCCAAAAATTGTTGAAAGATGCAATGCATAACAGTATTCTCTGTTTTAGCAGATGAAACTTTGGATGTGACTGCATCAGAACAGTTATTGTTTTTGGTAAGGTACATTGATATTGAAGCTGCAGGAATAAGACAAGACTGTTATAAGCTTCAGGGAAATAAATGATATGACAGGTGGAGGACTTGCAGGCATTTTTTTTTTTGAAAACATTGGAAAAAATGGGCTGAACTTGCAATACTTGTTTATCCAATGGCTGTCTACATCCACTGCAGTGCTCACTAGCCTTAGGTCAATTTAACTTTAGCAAAGCCATGTAACGTTCTACTTGTCAGAAACTGCCAAGGAACAATATGCAATTTTTTCAGAACATCATCCATCAGACTGGAACTGTTGAAGAAAAATATAAAAACCTGTTTCCTTGAATCAAGAGCAAACAACGTGTTGTAGCTTTGTGAAACTCATTGAGTTGAGTGACACCATACAGTTCTACGTTTTGTTGAACTGTACAGTGTGGTGGTGAGAACACTTGAAAAACTAAAAGAGAGTCCTCTATACAACAGTGAGACCTCTTCCCAAGCTGGAACCTTCTTTTAGTTGTCCTGAATCCTGAATTTGTAGAAACCATAGTCATCCTAAGATACCTTCTGTCATAATCCCTTCATCTTAGCAAAACTTTACAAAGAATAAATGTGGACATTTTTCTGTAGTCTGTAACATGTCAGCACACTTAGAAAAAGCCAAGGAGATGTGCACAGAATCTGTGAAATAATTTCAGGAGAAATTTGTCACAGCAAGATCAGTGGTGAGTCTATGGGTGGAGAAGTTCGTATTCTGCACATCTGTTCCAGGCAGACTTTTAAAATCATCATCCAGGCAACTTCACCAACATCAATGAAATATTATAGGCTAAATGTGTATATTCCACTTCTGGACCTTTTCTGCAATCAGCTTCTAGAAATCTTGACAAGGCATAGGGAAGTAGTTCAGGAACTGCAAGTGTTCCTCCCTATTAATTGTGGCCATTTAAAATCCAACTTGAACAAGTGCACAGAACTTTACAGTGAATGTATCCAAAATACTGACATACTGATGGAGGAATCTGACCTGTGGTGTAGAAAATGGAAAAAGATTGCACCTGCAGAAAAATCATCAAATGCACTGGAAGCATATATTGTCTGTAATTGACAGTTGTTTTTTGAATGTGAGGAAACTTCTTCAGATTTCTGCAACATTGCCAGTGTCAACAGCTACAAATGAAAGGTCATTTTTAACTCTTAAAAACTTGAAAACACAACAATGGGGCAAGAAAGTCTGCTTGGACTTGCACTTTTGGGTGTCCACTGAAGTATATCACTGGAGCTTGATTTCTTTTCAAAGTGTATTGACACAGTTTTCAAGTGTTTCCAACAGACATTGTGATATTTTTTTGTAACTATAAATTACCAACTATGAGTCATTTTCAATTTTTTAGGACTCAAAACATTGTAGGTAAAATAGAAATTTGATTTAATTGTCTATATATGTATAGAATGAGTCATATAATTTAAATTGATTTGTGTTATGGAACTATTCTTCGTCATTTGCTAAAAAAAATAAATACCCCCCCCCTTTTTTTTGTTCTGGCTACGGGCCTGGCTATAACTGAAGGATAGGAGGAAGAAAGTTGCATTTCAAACCACAGGATCACCTGAACCAGCCATGCCCAATCTTTTAAAAAAAAAATCCCTTTGGAGGTGCTCAAACGCAAATTCAAGAACCGCTTACACAGAGGAGACAAAAACATTAAAACCTAGTAAAATCTACAGATATAATGCTCTGAAAAATCATACTTTCTTCATACAGTTTGGAAGACCCCTGTTTTGTCTTCTGTCTAACCAAGCCAAAAAAAAAAATCACTTCTTGGGTGGGAGCATTTGAGCTGAAGAACTGTGGAGAAAGGATTAAGCAGTCTTTCTATGTGTTCCCCTCATCCACTCAAACTCATAGGCTACCCAGAGTAAAAAAAATCAAAGAAACTCAAAGAAAATCCATGTAATGTTTAGCTAGAGGCTTGTGCCTAAGGGAACATTGCTGAAGAAGAGAGACAGATTTAAGTTGCTCATGTAGCCAATTTAATGCCCTGTATGGTTAAAGAAACTATTTGGCAGACATGTCATAACATGGCGATCAATTGATGAAAATGGACACATGCACCCATTTCTTGGCAGTCCCCTGGCATATGGCCTATCTTGATGCAGGCAATTCAATTACATGTCTGCAAATAAGTTCCAATGTTTTTCTTGGTGGTTGTTGTAAATGGTTATTAATGCTATAGATTACAGGGAGGGGGATGTTACAATGTAACAAAAGTCATACAATAATTATTTCATTTTATCTTCAAGGTTATGGTCACTATGGACCCGAATCAGTGGCTACAATCTTTCTAGGAAGTATAGCAGTCATCTCTTTTTCTTTTCTCAACAATTTATGATTTATAACTACTTCCATAAGAGAAAATATTTGTTGTTACCTCCCTTGTGTTAATTCTATTGCTTCAGTCTTTTCCATGTTGTATGTATTAGAAATAGTGCTCAATGAAATGTGCTTTCTTCTCCATCTCTTTTGCTATTTGCAGTGGGGTTTTGTATAGCATAACAATTTCCTGGATGTCTCCATACTTACTGAGTATTTAGAACTTCCCCCATTTACTCAATCATAAATTGTAATATAGGTTCCACAGTCGATATATCTAGGTAATCACACCATATAAATTTTCAGGTATGTCGGTGTAAAGACCTTTCTTCTCTCTCCATCTCTCCCTTTCGTCTTTATTGAGGGCTTAAGCAATCTATCCATACATGTTTTGAATGTGCATCTTAATATAATTAGTAATTTTAAATTATGAAACTTGTATACTGCCTGTTTTTCTTACTTTTCTGAAGCTGCTCCAGAGGAACTCAAGAGATAATGCACCTTCCCTAGTAAATTTTATGAGTTTTATGGTCTACGAGTTTGGATCATGTGATTTTAATGTTTTATTTGGTGTTTTTAATTTTTATACTTCCTTCCATTTTCGTGCTTAAATGTCCTATTATCTTATGGAGAATTTGTCCTGTTGTATTTTATGCTTTGTCATATGTTTGATTTATGATTTGGTTTATTTATGTAAGGCATTGAATTTTGCCATTATTTTTGTAAATCGCTTTGAGTCCCCCCCCCCCAGGGTGAGAAAAGTAAACACTGTAAATAAACAAACAAATAAATAAATTTTAATAAAACGAGGTCATAATCAAACAGGTCTTCCTTTCTCTCCCAAAAGTAATCAATACCCCAGGAATCTAAGCCTAATCCAATAATATGAATTCTTTGCTGGTTGAATTCTTTGCTTCTGAAATTGTTCTATTCCAATAATTGGAAATCAGTAGTTAGTAGACAACTCAGGCCATTTTGTGGTGGAACTGGGTCTAGCAGAAATAAATAAATGCATTGTGAGAAGATGATACAACACTGTTCGAAATATGGTACTTCAGAGTGAAGTGTGGGTGATTGCATGGCTATAAATAATCTTTTATATCAAAGATGTCAGTGATTAGAGTTCCGATATCTAGTGAATTGGGTTATACCCGTTTACTAAACATTTACTCAATATGGTTAATATTTTTAGCCATCTTCATTCCAAAATGGCACAGGCCTGGCATTTTGAACACACTGGTGTGCTTTAACAGTTACACAGGCAATTCGTGAGCAGCATTGAACTCCTTAATTACCTTCTTTTGCCTCATTGGCTTGTTGTTGTTTATTCACTCAGTTGCTTCCGACTCTTCGTGACCTCAGGGACCAGTCCATGCCAGAGCTCCCTGTCGGCTGACCACCTCCAGTTCCTTCAAAGTCAAGCCAGTCACTTTAAGGATACCATCCATCCATCTTGCCCTTGGTCGGCCCCTCTTCCTTTTTCCTCAGGATCATTGTCTTCTCCAAGCTTTCCTGTCTTCTTATTATTGTGGCCAAAGTACTTCATCTTTGCCTCTAATATCCTTCCCTCCAGTGAGCAGTCAGGCTTTATTTCCTGGAGGGTGGACTGGTTTGATCTTCTCTCAGTCCAAGGCACTCTCAGAATTTTCCTCCCAACACCACAGTTCAAAAGTGTCTAGCTTCCTTTTCTCAGCTTTCCTTATGGTCCAGCTCTCACATCTCATTGGCTTATATATGATTATATTTGAGATTTATTTATTGTCATAACTCTCTAACTTTTAATTAGAGGCAGATCTAACTTCCAATTTCGTATTATTTATTTATGTATTTTGGGGGGAGGGGGGAAGTCACTCAGCTAGACAGAAGAAAACAACCTTTCTAGTGCATCAGCTTGCTTTTGTACTGGTCTCATAATAAAGGTTGTATCTCATGGCAAACAGTTCAGGGTTAATTTCACACAATGCTGCACATAACTCCTTTCCTCTTTTCCCTCCCTCTCTCTTCAGCCTTTCACTCGAGCTTTGAGTTATGGCTCTTTCCACTAATGAGATAAACAACATAACTCATTGTGGGTCCTGCTATTTCCTTTATAATCAAATGGCTAGAACCTTCTGTGGTTGCCCTATAAGGCACTGAAATGCAAGGCAACTCAGGAGAAGAAAAGAACTCCAAAGAAACCCCAACACAAAGAAAGCTGCTTTAATTCTCACACATACGCTGCTGGTATCAGAACAGGAGGAAGACCTGGGTAGATGCTTGGAACAATTAGGGATGAATGTCTTTAATGAGTTGTCTTGCATTTTTTTGCTGAGCAAAAGGAACAACATCCAAGCAGTGCTTTGCAGTGGATAGGTTAACGTCCTACCCCCCATTAAATGGATTTTGCTTTTGAAGACTGGTTGAGTGACATGAACTACTGGTATCCCCCTCAGATGAATTAGATTGCTGTAGCACTGCTTGTTAGTACACAGCCCTGTTAATTAGGAAAGGAAAAGGCAGATATTTTTATGTAGGACATTTTTTATCCCTGTTGTGCCTCTTTCTACTCTGGCTGCTCAGGGTTATCTGCCCAGTCAGCTTTTTTGAGTTTGCAAGCTTTCAGCCTGGTAGGAAAAAAAGACTAGGTGGCTGAAGCTTGCCTCCCCCATCCCTGCTTCCATTTCCACCGCTCAGGAAGTAGAGGTACTCAGCTGCTGCAACAAAAACACAGAACAAAACCTACTCCCTCCAGGAGTCTGGGTTGAGCTTTCCATTATTTTCCATAATTCTTCTAGATCAATGTTCTTAAGCTAAAATATTGCTTCTGCTGTTCTGACTAGGAAACTCTTGCCTCTTGGCCTTAAAGAAAGACGCCTCTCTCAATCTGAGTGACCCAATTCTTCATTTTTGAATAACACTGTGGAAGAATGTAACTCTGTGGTGTAAAGCCATATAGATGGTGATATCAACGTCAAATGTCACCTATTTTGAAGATGTTGTGTTTCCTCTGCTCCTAAAAGGATGGTGGCGTTTGTTGTCTTCAAGTCAACCTTGATTTATCATAGGCTTTTCTTGACAAAATGTATTCAGGGGAGGGTGACACAGCAGGTTAAACTGCTGAGCTGCTGAACTTGCTGACCAAAAAGGTAGGTGGTTCTAATCCGTGGAGCAGAGTGAGCTCCGGGGAGCGGGATGACCGGGGTGAGCCCAGCTCCTGCCAAACTAGCAGTTTGAAAACATGCAAGTGTGAGTAGATCAATAGGTACCTCTTCTGCAGGAAGGTAACGGTGCTCCATGCAGTCATGCTGGCCATATGACCTTGGAGGTATCTACACAGACAACACTGCCTCTTTGGCTTAGAAATAGAGATGAGCACCCCCCCCTCCCCCCAAGTTGGACAAGACTAGACTTAATGTCAGGGGAAACCTTTACCTTTACCTTTATCTTACTTGCCTTCTTCTAATGTTTTGAAAGTTTGACTTGCTCAAGGTTATTCAGTGGTTTTCCATGGTTGAATAGGGATGTAAACACCAGCCTGCTAGTGTCCTGGCCCAACACTCTAACCCACATGGAATGTCCTCTTTATAATAGGCTCACAGCTGTTTCTTATTTCAGATTCCAGCTCCAGTATAGCACCAAACAGAACTGGCAGCTTTGCAGTACCAGGTATTTCTGATCACAGTCCTGGAAAAGAGGGCAGGTGGAGGAAGAAACTCTGCAGTACCTTTCACACTTTTCAATCCACTTCATGTGTCAGTTTGAGTTAATCAAGTGGGAAGGTTCATAGTGATGAATCAGCTGCTGCTTTCCACTTGGCATAGAATGCAGAACCTCCCTCTTAATACAGTTGACTGTCCAGAATTGCATTCAGAGGCTATTCCTAAATCAATCTTTCTCCTAAAGCAACATGGAGGTGTAAAGTCCCTTTCTTCTTTGGAATTAGCTACCAGGAAACGAACAAATGTTATTAATAATTAAACAAATAGGTATCGTGGAAGAAAAGCAGAATTAAGTACCACCTTTAGTTAGTGTGGTACTGTTTTGATCCAAAAGGGATCACATACAGTGAAAGACATCAATAATCTAGCATATTAATTATTATCTATTAGGGGTGTTCATTAAAGATTCCCCCTGACTCACTTCTATTTATCACAGTATGCTGAAACTGCACATGTGTAATGATATAAATCTCTATAGGTTACGTGCCAATTTACAACTTAGAACTGATAACGGTCTTGATTTTACGATGCTGAAATGGTGTGAGGTTTGATGATGGACCCAGTGGAATACAGAGCAGTTATTAAGTTCATTTACTGGAAAGGCTGAACACCAAAGGAGATGTTCGATGAGATGGAAGAGGTTTATGGTGGTGATTCCTCATCATATGATGTAGTCAAGAACTGGCATCGTCAGTTCAAATGTGGTCAGGCTTAGGCGCAAACAGCTCCAATTCCGGGGCGATCCCACTCTGCTTTTGTTGAACACACCATCCAGCAAGTGGAGGTCGCCATTTTGGAAAATCACCGTGTAACCATTTGCCACATAACCCAAAATGCCAAGATTAGTGAGGGGTCCTAGAAAAAGTCATCCAAGACCATCTTCACATGTATAAGGTATCTGCTCGTGGGTCCCCTGGTTGCTCACACCTTTCCAGAAGCAGGAATGCATTGAATGCTCTCAGGCTGTATTGACTATGTGTCATGGAGGACTTTTTCAATAGACTAATTACACAGGATGAAAGCTGGGTCCATCACTATGATCCTGAGACTAAAGTCCAGTCGATGCAGTAGAAGCACCATGACTCACCACCTCCAAAGAAAGCACATGCCCAACTTTCGGCAGGCAAGGTCATGCTCACAGTATTTTGGGACCAGCATGGAGTAGTCTTGATGGATTTTCTAGCAAAGGGCACCATGATCACTGGGGCATACTATGCTTCACTGCTGTGGAAATTGTGGGAGGCAAGGCCATCAAAGCCAAGAGACATGGCATGCTCACCAAAGGTGTCTGCATCTGCAAGACAATGCACCAGTTCACAACTCACATGTTGCCCAAATGGAAGCCTGCTCCTGTGGTTTTGAAATTCAACCGCCCCCCGCCCTCCTTATTCATCTGATCTTGCACCATCAGACTTCCACCTCTTTCCAACAAAGAAGTTATTTTTGAAGGGCAAGGAGTTTTCGGATGATGGGACTCTGATTTCTGAAGTCATAACGTGGCTTTTGGAGCAACCTGTCGACTTCTACAAGCAAGGTGTTTACAGTTGCTTAAAAAGATGGGAGAACCGTGTGTCCCTAGGTGGCACCTATGTAGAGAAGGACTAATAACTGTGCCAAGTTTCATTGCTCTCAGTCCACAGGAAGTGGGGCAGGGGAAATCTTTAATGAATGCTTCTTGTAGAATGAAGGTATGTAGGATGTAGTGTTTCTTTTCTCTTGCTATAGTAGTAAGATCAGTACTACAGAGAGAAGGTTAAAAAATATTCAATGTTTTAAAAGGTGTTTTTCAAGTGTTGAGAAACCTTAATGAGAATAATTAATCTTAGGTTTGGGAGTTATTCTGCACAAATTTTACATATAGCTATTTTGTACAGATAGCAGTTTTTTTCTGCACAGGAAACAACATTTTCAGCATGGAAAAATATTATTTCATTGCAAGAATATTAATTACAGCACAGAAAATGCTACTCTCAACACAGAAAATTCTGAAATTGGACATTTGTTCTGTATAAAATTTTATAATAATAATAATAATAATAATAATAATAATAATAATAATAATAACAACAACAACAGCAACAACACTTTATTTATATTCCACTCTTCTCCCCGAGGGGACTCAGAGAAGATTACAGTATGTAAACAAACACAGGCAAACAGTCAATGCTTTGTTACAATTAAATACCACGACACAAAAATACACAGACAAAGGCAAAGGCTTCTCCTTTCATTTCTGGTTCTGGAGGCAGTGCCCATCTCTGGCTCTATGGGAGATGCTCATCTCCATTTCCAAGCCGAGGAGCCTGTGTTATCCGTAGACATCTCCTGGTTGTGTGGCTGGCATGACTGCATGGAGTATCTTTTTGTCTTTTCTGCAAAGGTGGTACCTTTGATCTACTCATATTTGCATGTTTTTGAAATGCTAGGTTCAAAATCTGTAACCCTCCTTGAGTTGCTGTATGGTTGAGAACGGCGGGCTATAAATGTCGTAAATAAATAAATAAATAAAAGGTTGGCAGGAGCTAGGGCAAACAGTGGGATTTTACCCCCCTCTGCGGATTTGAACTGCCAGGCTTCAGGTCAGCAGTTCAGCAGCACAAGGCTTTAACCCATTTCGCCACCAGGGCTTTTTTCCCAGCACAGGCATGCTATTTCCTGCCAAGAAAATGCTGGTTCCTGAGCAATACAATCATATATGAATTTTGTGCAGAACAAGTCCCAAATTGCAAATAGTCTTTGAAAGTTGTGTGGTTTTTGAAGACTTTCTTGCAGTGGGAAAAATTGCTGAAATTTATCATTGCCATCTTCAAATTGAAACCTACGGAAACCCACTAGGTTCTTCCTACTTTCTGTATTCTTTTATAAAAGATAATATAAGCAGAGGAACACTTTATACCCTGTAGGCATTTAAAATGAAATTCATAGGGTCCTCCTAAGCCATTGGGTGACTTGGAGGCATATGTACACACACAATAAAAGGCAGTAAGTCCTAGCTCTCGCTGAAGAGGCAAATCCTTGTTTTGCCTGATTTGCTTCAGACTATAAGGGGAAAACATGCAAATGTGAGTAGATCAATAGGTACCGCTCCGGCGGGAAGGTAACGGCATGGCATGCAGTCATGCTGGCCACATGACCTTGGAGGTATCTATGGACAGCGCCGGCTCTTCGGCTTAGAAATGAGATGACCACCACACCCAAGAGTCGGACACAACTGGACTTAATGTCAGGGGAAAACCTTTACCTTTACCTATAAGGGGAGAATAAATGTGATAAAATGTTTCACTATGCAAAGTATTATCAGTTGTAGGAGTAATAGCAGAAGAGTAACAATAAGGACAACAGTAGCGTGTTTACCCACTGAAAGTGAAATGTCAAGGATAAGGATAAGCTAGAATGCTTTTCTCCCCACACTTCTAAGTGAAGTACACTTCTTGTTTGAAGAAGCTCATGCCTTCCAGTGAAGGTGCAACTGTAATCTGTAGTGGTGAACTTTTAGAGAAAGGTTTACTAGCTCAGTGTGTGTCAAGCTAGCTGCAATGTTGGGATATTGGTAAATTAATAATAGCCGTGGGCTGCTCAAATCATATCAGGACAATGGAGCTGCTGTCATATATTTTTAAGTCAACCCCCCCCCCCCAAATACCAATGTGTCTAATTAAAATCTTTCCACAGAGGAAATTGCATATGCGAAATTGTATATCCCCAGCTGAGCTAAACATCCCTGTCTTCCTGAAACAAACTTCAGAGTGTTTTTGCTTGGAGAGCAGCACCTCCTTCACAGTGTTTTTACTTGGAGAGGTTAAACTCCCTTCCGTAGTGCTTCAGTCCCAATTGGCTCAGTCCCACCTACACTGTTGCTGCTGTTAATGCATTTGGAAGTGAGAAATTCTGACTGTCAGCCTTCTATGTAATTTCTGGTTGCGCCCTGAGGTTTACATTTCCCACAGATTGCCACATGCAAGTCTCTACACCCAGCCCAGATTCTAATGGTGCATCATGCCAGCCATATCTTCTGAGCCACGGGGAGTTCATTCATTACTCTCTGATTTCACAGAATTTCCCCAGATATTTCTTCCCTCCCTCTTTCCTTTCTTCACTAAGCTCACTAAAGAAACACGCTGGTATCGAGGAGGGCAAGGAACCATGCAGGGTAAGAAACCTTACAGGGACTGCGATGGTGCAACAGGTCAAACCGTTGAGTTACTGAACTTGCTGACCAGACTGTTAGCAGTTCAGATCTGTGGGACAGGGTGAGCTTCCACGGTTAGCCCCAGCTCCTGCCAACTTAGCAGTTCGAAACCATGCAAATATGAGTAGATCAGTAGGTACTGTCTCAGCGGGAAGGTAAATGGCACTCCAGGTAGCCACACTGGCCACATGACCTAGGAGGTGTCTCTGGACAACACAGGCTCTTTGGCTTGGAAATGGAAAGGAGCACCTCACCCAGAGCCAGAGATGAAAGGGGAAGCCTTAGCCTTTGTCTGTGTATCTGTGTTTCATTGTTTCAAAGCATTGAATATTTGTCTGTATCTGTATATATGCTGGAATCTGCCCTGAGTCCCCTCAGGAAGATAAGGCAGAATACAAATAAAGTTATTATAATAGCTGTTCAGCAGTGGAACTCTCTACCCTGGAGTGTGGTGGAGGTTCCTTCTTTGGAGGCTTTTAAACAGAGGTTGAATGGCCATCTGTTGGGGGTGCTTTGAATGTGATTTTTCTGCTTCTTGGCAGGGGTTGGACTTTTTCAGGTTGGTTGTTGTTCCAAAATGTCCTTTAAGGACATTTTTGCTATGTTTTGGAATCATCCCAGGCATTTTTATTTGGGATAGGGCCTTTCATTAAAACTGGAAGTGAGTTGAGGTCACTTTCTGTTTTGGGAAAATACCTCTTTTCAGCTCCCTCCTAAAAACAGGATGGAAAATGCCCCTGCCCCCAGCCTTTAGGTATAGGTAGGCATTTCAAAAGACAGGGGTAGGGGTTTTTTGGCAATTGGATATGTATTGGATCTTCTAGGAGGCTAATGCAGCCTCCTGCAATTGACCAAATTTGCCATAAAACCTATTTTGGGTTCACCAAACAATTGACTAACATTAGGCAGTTGTTACTATCCTGATTTAAATAAAATTTGATTAAGAGCAGGCCCATAAACATACGATAGAGCTTTGGCTGTGAAAGGAACACATGAAGCCACCTTATGTTATGGCAGATTACTGCTCCATCTGGCTTAATGCTGTCTTTGGCGACTAGCAGTGAATCACTGGTGTTTCTGAATAGAGTCTTTCCTAATTCTATCTTGAAATATTTGCGTCTCAGTCATGGATCTCTGGAATGGGGGGAAAAAAACCCTCTAAAAATAGTAGATGCAGTCTTTCCCATAGATATTTCAGACTCATTTCTCTATTTATTTTCTTTCTTTTTCATATTCTTACCATATAGGTCTCTATCTCTATTACTGCGAGAGATACAGTGCTGAGGTAGTGCTGAGGTAGTGCTGCACTCACCATTTCTTAATTGGGATTAGCCCAGTAAAGATAGTGATTAGCTATTATTGGCATGCAGACATGCTCAATAGTGTCTTGCCCCCAAACAAAGCCTGAACCAGACATGGCTTACTGTACTAGAAGGTCATGATAACAACTGTTAGTATCGACAAATATTGATATAAGAAAGAAAATTTACAATATCAGATTTATTTATTTTGTATCAAAAGCATTATATAAATTAGTATAAAACTGATAAAAATAGGTGTGCAGGTGCTAAATATCTTTTGACCAAAAACGGGTAACAGCAACGGCATTGTCTGTAGCCTCCAACAATTCCTCCTCTGTACATGAAGCAGGGCACAGTGGACAAGCATACAGATCCAGAGTTGTCTGTTCTGCTCCACAGTCACACAAGGTATGGGATTCTTTTAGGTAGTGCCATTTTGCCAGGTTGTCTTTTGATCTGCCCACTCCACTTCTGAGTCTATTCAGGGACTTCCAGGTTGCCCATTCTTGGTTTGTCCCTGGAGGAAGACCCTCGCGGGGGGGGGGGGGGGGGCATCCAGTTGGGATTTCCTGGTTTAGCTGCCCAGAGGGATACCTTTGCTGTTGCTGGAGGGACGCCAAGAGGAGTGGTAATTCTCATAAAGCTTTTCCTTGATTTGAGTCTACTGTGAGGAGGCTGGTAGCCATGTAATGGGTGGCTTTCACAGTGTTCAACCTTATTTATCTCACATTTAGCAGCAGCCTCCCATCGCACATCGGGGGGGGGGGGGGCAATGCCAGCTAGCTTGTAGAGTTTTATCTACAGGTGTAGGTTTAAGACACCCTGTGATTATTTTGCATGTTTCATTTAATGCTATGTTCACCAGCTTTGCATGGGCAGACCAAACAGGGCAGGCATACTCAGCAGTTGAGTAACAAGGCCAGGACTGATGTTTTTATTAATTTTGCACCCCACGTGCTGCCAGTAAGTTTTCTCAGGGTGTTATTGCGTGCAGCTAATTTGAGCTTGGTATTCAAGCAGTGTTTCCTATATGCTCGTGTTTGATCTAAGGTGACACCGAGATATTTAGGATAGAAACAATGTTCAAGTTCTTGACCTTCCCAGGTGACTTTCAATTTCCTGTTGGCTTCACGGTTGTGTAGATGGGAAGCACATACTTGTGTTTTGGCAGGGTTAGACTTCAGGTGGTTACCTTTGAAGTAGCTGGAGAGATCTTTCAAGGCATTAGTAAGTTGAATTTCAACTGTTTCAAAGTCTTTTGCTTGTGTTGTTAGGCCAAGGTCATCAGCATACATAAAGCTCTTTGTGAGTGGTGGTTGTGGCTGATCGTTAGTAAAGATATTAAGGTCAGTGCAAGAACGCTGCCTTGGGGTAAGCCATTCTTTTGCTTCCTCCATCTACTTTTCCTGCCTTGAAATTCCACATAGAAGCTACAGTTTTCTAGGAGAGTCTGGATAGTTTTTGTGAAATAATAGGATCGGGTAATATTGGAGACTTTCTGCAGCATTTTCCTATGTTGCACCATGTCATAGGCTGCTGTAAGGTCAACAAAAACTGTTCCAGTAATGCAACCTTTTTCATATCCTTCCTCGATGTACTCGGTCAGATTAAGAATTTGGGTTGTACAATTTTTCCCTGGTCTGAAACCTGCTTATTGTGTAATAAGCTGGGGTTCAATTACAGGTCCTAATCGATTTAGTAGTATCCTCTCATATACTTTATATAGATGATATAGGAGTGAGATAGGCTGGTAGTTCCTGGCATTGGAAGCGTCTTTACCAGGTTTTAAATTGGCAATTATCTTAGTTTTCCTCCATAGTCTGAGAATCTGTTTGTGTGCGAAGCATTGATTGTAAAATTTCAAAAGCCAGTTTTCAGCTTTGGGCCTCAAATGTTTTATTTGCTCCATTATTAAGTCATCTAGGCCAGGTGCTTTGCCAGTTTTACATCGCTTAATAGATTCTCTGAGTTCTTTCAGTTTTGTGGGAGATGTCAGTTGGTGGGTTTCAAGTTCTGGCACCTTGTTGATTTTCACCTTTATTTTCCTGCAGTTGGTTTTCCCATTCTGAATTAGCTGGTGTGCTATCTGGTCTGGTGTTACATTTGCATGTCCACAATTGACCAGAGGGTCACTATCCAGGCGTCTCAGCAATTGCCAGGCTCTTTGGCTACTCTTAGATATGTCAAGATTCTCAAGTAGTTCTATCCAGCAGTCTTTTTTAGCTTTAGCTATGGCTGTAGATAACTTTTGACTTGCTGCTGTAGTCTTGTTATAAATGTTTGATGAGTTAGAGCAGTGGTTCCCAACCTATGGTCCGTGGACCACCAGTGGTCCCCAAGAACTAAAATGTGGTCTGCAGCCTCACCATTACTACATTGTTGCAATGAGAGTGACTGGTCTCGCGAAACCCTCTTATAGTGCCAAAGCAACAGGGATGTCGGGAGGGGAGAGGCTGACTACCCTCGAAAGGTACATCAAAAAGCTTTCTGACTGCTGCTCCTCCTCTCCTCCCTCCCCCTGAGCAGAGCCATTCCATGTGGCACCTGGAAATAGGGATGCCTTGGTGTCTAAAGTTGTCCAAAGACTGATTCATAGCCTTTTTGGTACTAATGTTGGAGAGTGGTCCCTGGTCAGGTGGTCCCTGGTCAAAAAAAAAAAAAAAGGCTGGGAACCACTTAAAGAACCCTATTTAATTTTTGACTCTATATTTTATAATGTCAAGTGATAGTAACTTTTCAGGCATTCTAACATTTGGGAGTGGGAAAAAAACAATTTTCATTCAACTGCATCTTTTAATCCAAAAGTGGAGTGGACTTTCCACCTTAGCTTAGGGGTTCAAATTGCCCCATGTTGTGCTGTGGCATCTTTTTCCATTGAAGACGTTCATGAATGCTTGTCCTGGCCAACATCCTTTCTTGTAAGAACATCTTGAGATTTGCTTAAACCCATATATACTAAACAGTATATTTGAGGAAGATTAAATGTGAAAAATTGCATATCCCAGGATACTGACCAAAGTCATTTCCTGACTCCCAAAGGGTGGAAATCCAGGGATCACTTGTGCTAGTATAGGACAGCTGAATCTAGTGTCTCTGCAATTTCTGACCCATTTGTGAATCACCCAGAGAATGTGTTAGCTTTGAGAGGAGGAAGGGTGGATTGTAATTTCATACAAACCTTTATTGCCAGGAAATCTGGATATTTCAGAGTGAAGACATCAGTTATACTTCCAACATTTAGCCCTATTGCTGTCTAGTGAATACCCTTTAAAATAAATAAAGAGTGTTATGGCCCTTCTCCATCATGCTCAATATTATTGTCCATGTTGAAGAAATATATTCCTCCTGATAATTCTAAAACTCGCTTTAAAAAAAGTTGGCTTGACCATTTTGTTGATTCTGCAAAAATTTAGTATTACTGGTCCAGTTTTGCTTGATTAGTTGTGAATCACTAATAGTGTCCAACATGTTGAAATCATTTCCACCTTGGATTTTGTAGTTGTTTTTGCAATTATCTTAAAATCAGTGATTTTGAAAAAAAGCCATGGTATCTTCTGTCTCCAGCTTGCTGTAGCCTGATGAGGAAAAGAGCCCCACAGGGATCATTTCCAGAGTTGTCTTATTCTCCATGGCTGCACTATCAAACATCTAGTTTTCCAAGAAATAGGAAAGGTTTAACAGACTCAGGAAGAGCAGCAATTTCTGTGTGTAGTGGGAATCATATTTGCATAGCTGTGCTCAGTCATGAGAGAACATCCTTGAATGAAAACATCCTAAGAGGAATGCTGAAAATTCCTATTCCTACATGTGCTATATTACTGAATGTTCTAATAAAGGAACAGGGATTTTAAATAATAACAAATTTATTTATTTAGCAACAATCTCAAGCTAATTCATGTTTGCTGAGTGCAGATGAAAGCAAAGGTGTATTATGGCCTGTGGCAAAGATGGATGGCCACGTTTTTGGATCAGGGCTCAGAATACCCCCACAGGGATAAATTAATGCGGGTATTTAGTTTCCCTTTCCAGTGATTTCATTTAATCCAAGATCTTTGCCTCCAGGATTCTCATAGAGATCTAATTCCTTGCTTAATAGAGGTAATGACTTCATGGTCCCCCTCCCCCCTTTGCACCATTCTAATGTTTTTGCTCCTGTTGTGATTGACTCTTGGTATATTCAAAAGATGTAAGAAGAAAGTGGAGGCACATTAAGATATTTATTTATTTATTTATTTCCCTATATTTATACCCTGCCCCTCTTACCCCCCTTGGGGGGGGGGGGAGACTCAGGGTGGCCTCACAACAAGCACCATATGATGCCATCACCATCATAAAACATTCAACAGATACAGTAGAAACATTAAAACAGGTAATTAAAAACAATTGATTAAACCCTCCAGTTAAAAACCAAATCCAAGTCTGGGTCATGAGTTGCCTAAGTCTTCTTTCCACTTGCTGCTATGCTATTCACTGGCTGAACACCTGGTCCCATAGCCAAGTCTTGAGTTTCCTTCTAAAAGACAGGAGGGAGGTGGCTAATCTGATGCCCCTGGGGAGAGAGTTCCATAGACGGGGGGCCACTGCTGAGAAGGCCCTGTCCCTCGTCACCACCAATCGCATATGCGGTGGCGGTGGGATCGAGAGCAGGGCTTCTCTAGATGATCTTAAACTTTGTGATGGTTCGTAACAGGAGATACGTTCAGACAGGTAGTCTGGGCCAGAACTGTTTTAGGGTTTAAGAACATGTTTTGACCTGAGTGTACCCCATTGACTTTCTTTAAGGGCCACTTAGAATCAAAATTCTGAAATTTCTGAACTAGGAACTCTCAAGGCATTTACTGGACAAGTGTAAACAAATGATATAGATACATTGCATATAGATCTATTGGTTTCTTTCTTGGTGTAGCCAACCACATGGAAAGTGTGTGGTTTCCTGCTAATGTAGATGAGAACTATATGTAATATAGAATAATTGTTTATATTAGTAAAATTCTCCTTATCTTGAAGGATGTGGTATATTGGAAGACTAATAATTAAATTACCTCTGAAGCACAGACTTATCATATCTCTCCTTACAGAGGAGATTCCCCCTTTACATTAGTAAGATCTTCCTAACTGTGAGAACTGTTCAGCAGTGGATCTGCCCTGCAGTGTGGTGGCGGCTCCTTCTTTGGGGGCTTTTAAACAGAGGCGGGATGGCCACCTGTCGGGGGTGCTTTGAATGCGATTTTCCTGCTTCTTGGCAGAGGTTGGACTGGGTGGCCAACAAGGTCTCTTCCAACTCTTGGATTCTATGATTCTCATAACTATTCTGGCAGAAGCTGCGTTTTCGGACAATATTCTGTGTACCTTTACATGGAACTTCACATGTAACCAGCTTTTACTTGCATCTTGCTAAACCATAAGTTCAACCACATCCTGTGTCAAAAGATCTGCATTTTTAAGTCATGCAAAAGTTATGAATTGCCCCCTAGTAGTTTCATTGACTAGTGAGTCATTCAGCACAGATAACACCAAAAAGAATTGCACTAGAAAAACCTTTCTGTTTACCAGAAATATCTGCTCAAACTTTCTAACTAGTACAAAAACAGTTCTGGTAAATGCCTATTGATTCAAATATATATAGAAAGATGGGCTGCCATTGTCTCATAACTTGATAGTCTCATAATTTGAAAAGGGTGCTTACCTGCAGGGATGGTACAAAAGGAGGCATTGTCCCTCAGTAAGACGTCTGCTCTCCAAATGAAATCTTCCTTCATTCCCCAAATTTCTTGCATTGTAGAGAATTGGACACTGAATATAATTCACAAATGGACCTCTTACATTTGTTGTGCACATTTTCCCTTGGTAAGTTTTCCTGGCCACTAGTGTTTGATACCTACATCTTATTTCCATTGCTCAGTTAAAGTTTTCAATTTCTGCAAGGAAAAGTTCTCATCCCCACCAACCCACACAGCCCTGTAGCTAAACTTTTGATTATGGCCCCAAGCTTCCATCGATATTATGAACTACAAGTGAAAAAAAGCTGAATCTGAAAAGAGATTGCAGTTCAATCTTGGTTTCCAGTGCATTCGTACTGTATCCTGAATTCACCTTCTTAGGTGCTCTTTTCACTGCTGTCCAAAATGGAGTAGATGATATTAGGACAGACTGGTCACCCTGTTACTAAAACCTTCTGCTTTTATTTCCAAGATCCAATAGCTAATCTTAGCTAGAATTAGACCCTCTGAATCAATATGAGCTGGCATTTATATACATTGAATTGATTCAGCAGGGCTACTCGTGTTGGCATCATCAACTAGATTTAGACTAGAAACACATTGATTTCTGGAGATCACAGACTAATGGGCAAAATAGTGTGGACTACATATGAAATGTTACATTGATGTCTATCATCCAAGGTCAAACATTATTTGAAGAATGAAGAACTGTAAAACTTAATGTTTGGTGTTAAAGGTTATCAGAAGAATGATGGATTATGCAATATTTTATTACTCAAGGTTGTAGATGTGCATAGAATGTTCAACATCAGTCAATTATGATAATTAATGGATAATAAATATTGTTGTAAACAATAACTATCTGATATATAGCTGTCATCAAAGAAAACTCAGGATCAAATGATAAACATTTCACAAATCTGTTTAATGACCACAGCAGACCAGTGGGCATCTTGGGTGTCAACAGGTTAAGGCATGACCTTCAAGGATAAGAGGTGAGGGGGATGCCTACATTATAAATTCACATACCTTGCCTTGTAAGTCAAAGGGAGGAAAATTAATAGTATATTAGGCATTATCAAGTAACAGATAATTAACAAAAATGTCAACAACTCAGAAATAGACTAGTATCAGACTTTTTATGGGTTACATTCTTGAGATTATAATTGTATGAATATGTTGTGAAAATATTAGCTTCTTCTACCAGCATCTGAGGCACACCAGAAAATTGAGAACATGTTAGTGGATAGTTATGAACCTTGGTAAAATGTTTATATTTATACAGAGTTCTCCTTTTAAATCTTCTTAGTGATTCCTGTTAGAATACCTTTGGCTCATTTAAGCCAGTTTTTTTGATTATCAATTGGCTAATTAATAGATAATTTAATTAATTATAAATTGGTATTTAAATGTTGTTGCGTGATGACATTAAAGAAAGCCATTGCGGATAGACACAGCAGCCAGGCACTCGTCCAACACCCGAGAGGCCTCCTTGGAATTAGGTGGAAAAGAGTAGTAGAGTTGTGTGTCATCTGCATAGAGATGGCACCCAACTCCAAAACTCCAGATGACCTCTCCCAGCGGTTTCATATAGATGTTAAAGAGCATGGGAGATAGAATAGAGCCTTGCGGGACCCCACAGGTCAAAGGCCAGGGATCCGAGCAGGCATCTCCCAGCTTCACCATCTGGGTTCGTCCCTCCAGGAAAGACCGAAGCCACGACAGAACCGTGCCCCCGAGACCCATCCCAGAGAGACGACCCAGAAGGATACCATGATCAATGGTATCGAAAGCCGCTGAGATGTCCAAGAGAACCAACAGAGTCACACTCCCCCTGTTCAGCTCTCTACGGAGGTCATCCACCAAGGCGACCAAGGCTGTCTCGGTGCCGTGACCAGGCCTGAAACCAGACTGATCTAGGTAGTTGATGTCATCCAAAAAGCCCTGGAGCTGGGAGGCGACCACCCGCTCCAGCACCTTACCCAAAAAAGGGAGGTTGGAGATTGGCCTGTAATTGTTCAGCACCGTGGAGTCAAGGGAAGCCTTCTTGAGGAGTGGGCGAACCACAGCCTGTTTCAAATTAGATGGAAAAATCCCTTGCTCCAACGATGCGTTAATAATCAACACAAACCAATCAACCAACCCCTCCTTGGCAGATTTAATGAGCCAGTATGGGCAAGGGTCTAGAGTCGAAGTGGTCGCCCTCACAGCCCCAAGGACCTCTTCCACGGTCTCAGGAAGAACAAGCCTAAAAGAATCCCACAAAATTGGACAAGCAGATACCTCCGTCACCTCTTCTGGTACTGCGATGAAATTGGAGTCGAGCTCAAGGCGTATCTGAGCAACTTTGCCTGCGAAATGGTGTGCAAAGTCGCAACACCGAGCTGCTGGGTCGTCAGAGATCTCCTCCACCACAGGTGGGTGAAGGAGCTCCCCGACAACCCGAAACAGCTCTGATGATCTATTTGCTGCAGACTCTATACGGGTGGTTGTGAAAGATTCCCTGGCCACCCGTATAGCCACGGAGTATGCCCTAAGGGAGGCTTTAGCCCGTGCTTGATCAGACACGTCCCGAGATCTCCTCCACTTGCGCTCTAGCCCCCTTCTCGTATGCTTCATCATAGCGGACCATTGAAAGTCAATGGTGCATTAGAATTGCACACATAAACCCAGCTGTGTGAAAAGGCCTGAAAGAATCTCGACCCTCAGGGGTAGTGGGTGTGAAGAGGCTGTTCTCAGTTGTGGTGGCAGCCCCGAGAGCTCTGTGGCGCCTGGAGAAGGAGACTCGGGCATTCCTGCTGCTTAGCCCCATGGTGAGAGACTCGAGGATCCCAGGCAGCCCTCAGGTCTCTCGCTTGCCTCCTCTAGACTGAATCC
The DNA here is from genome assembly GCF_037176765.1 of Anolis sagrei. NCBI lineage: Eukaryota > Metazoa > Chordata > Lepidosauria > Squamata > Anolidae > Anolis > Anolis sagrei. Next base: position 285,715,543 of record NC_090021.1, on the reverse strand, counting down.
CATGTGGTTTCGATCTGGCCTCATTCACGAAGCCTTCAAAATCTTCCCATCAGTTTGCAAAGACCTTGAACATGAGGCCAGTTGGGAATTGTGCACAGCCTCGATCTGACGGAAGGGCATGGCTTTCCAAATGGCCTTATTCATGCTGCCTGCTTCTCTGATGTGCTGTGTGCGTACTGCATTACATTTGAAGGCAAATCCATTTTTTTGTAATGTGCACCTTCAAAATAGAAGTGTGCATTACATTTGATGGTGCATTATATTCAAGTAAATATGGGTACTTTTCTCTCCTATGCTTTCTGCCTTATCATTTAAGGCTTTAGCATGCCACTCAGCCCTCAGCATCTGAGGCAATGCTTCTGAAACCTGTTGCTTCCCCCATCCCAAAAAGCTGTCTCTTTTCTCCTATGGAGAAAGCTATTTTTAACATTTTAAAGATTCTCTCTATAACTTTAATACTTTTGTATAAGCTGTTGTTGTTGTTGTTGTGAAATATTCCTCCATCACACACAGCACATGCATATCCTGTGTAAAATGATGCATCGAAGGAAACCAATACAGGAGAAAGAGTGTGTCTTGTACATTGGGAAAACATAGCAATACTATGACAACACTATATAGAAATAGCACTAAAGCACTGTACTTTTCTTATTGTTGCAAGATCTCTGTTCCATACACTCCCTTTCTCCTTCATTAGTCACTTCCAATGCCTCATTTCATACAGGCTTTGTGTGCTAATGGTTAGGGTTAGGGCTTGTGTGTTGATGGTTTGCAATACAACTGAGTCACCTAAGGGCTGAGAAGGGCAGTATAAAAATATAGTAAGCAAGCAAGCAAGCAAACAAACAAACAAATAAAGCATCTGAAGGCAAAACATGGAAAAGTATGGGTGGGGTGGCATGCCCACTTTGAACGTCACAATCTACATCACAAAACAAGACCTTCACAAATGAACTGAAATGAGGTCAAAAAGTCTGAAGAATGATTGAATAGGGAAGTAGCAAGAATAAGTGTAGAGAAACACCATTAAATGATGTTTGGTTGTTTACATACTGCAATTCGGTTCTGGTGATACTAGATGAGAGACTACCTCCTGGGCACACAGAAGATTGGGCAACCTGGAAGATACTGAACAGGCTGCACTCTTGGACCATGAGATGCAGAGCCAACCTTAAGAGATGGGGCTACAAAGTGGAGTCTACAACATGCGAATGCAGAGGAGAGCAAACCACAGACCACTTACTGCATTGCAACCTGAGCCCTGCCACATGCACAATGGAGGACTTTCCCACAGCGACAGTTTCTGTTCAAAGGACATTTAGCATAATGCCAAGTTTTAAATTTTGTTTGTGTTTTTAAACTAATTATAACTATATCCTCAATTAGCTTCTGACCCAATAAATAAAAATTAAATGATGTGGTACAATGTATTGTCGAAGGCTTTCATGGCCGGAATCACTGGGTTGTTGTAGGTTTTTTGGGCTGTGTGGCCATCACAGCCTCTGAGGATGCCTACCATAGATGCATGTGAAATGTTAGGAGAGAATGCTTCTAGAACATGGCCACACAGCCCGAAAAACCTACAACAACCCCGTGATGTGGTACAAATGGCCAGTCTGAATGTGTTCGCCTTTTATTCCAATACCAAGACTGAAACTAACTGGTAGAAATTTGTGAGGTAGTCTTTTGGCCAGCACTTCTTTGACTACTGGATGTAGTCAGGGATCAGTAGAGCTCCCCACCCCATACGGCAGGGTCATGTAATACACCTGAAGAAACAGCATTTTGCCTATTAAAACACATGTCACAGTTAACTGGCTTATTTTCAATTTGCAGGAAAGAAAAAAATTCTCAAATTGCAGGTTTAAAAAACACTTTAGTGTCTCCTCACAATAAATTATTTTAACATTCCATTTTAATATTGTGAACCATCATGTTGTTGATGTTTCTAACTGTAGTTCTGATTGTCTTTCTTTTCAGACTGCATATGTGTGCACTATTTTAGACCAGTAGACAAGAGTAGTTTGCAGAAATTATGCCTTCCATACCTTATTTTCTTGTGGTTGTTTTTAATTCTAATGCCTTTTAGACATTTTTTGAACCACTCATTGATTTTCAATTAGCAGCTTTCATAGTTTTGAGGACTCTTTTCATAAATGGTTCGATTGTAACTCTAAATAAGGTGCTGCAAAATACAGCAAAACACCTGCTTTTCCCCAAGAAGGAAAACAAAATCTATGCTGATTTTGTATTAAACTCCAGAACTCCATGCTGTGCCAACCACTTCCTTGAGCCAAGCTTGTCATCACGCACGCCATGTAGGCAATCTTTACTTTCATTTCCCATGTTACCTTTTCATAGTCTCCAACTATCCGAATTAATCTCGTTTTTTTTCCAATTTGTTTTTAAGAATGTTTGTTCTGGTGTAGAAACAAATCAGGATTTTTAAAAGTAAGGTAACTCTATGTCTGTAAGAAACTGGTCATCAAATGTTGTAAACCCAGCCTATGTGATGAACATTGTTTTACGGGTTTTGCATTTATAACATTATGCAACTGATTGAGGAGGCACAAATTTGGATTATGGTTACTCTTGGGCATTTTGCAGTACCCTTACTATATTCTGTATCATTCTGTAAAATTGTGAAAAGATGGAAATAGTTCCAGAGGATCTCATTTTGAAGACAGACTAAGAATCTGATGTGGATGTATACAGATTGAGTATGCCTTAACCAAAATGCTTGGGACGAGAGGTGTTTTGGGTTTTGAATTCTCCTCCTCCCACCAGATTTTGAAATACCCATATTTATATAAACATACATAATAAGGTATCTTGGAGATGGGACCAAAGTCTAAACAAGACATTCATTTATGTGTCATATACACAGTCTGAAGGTACTTTTAGAAACAACATTTTAATAATATTGTTCAAGTTTGTGTACTTTGAGCAATCAGAAAGCAAAGGTGTCACTATCTCAGCCAGTCATCTGGACACATTTCAGATTTTGGAGGATTTTGGATTTCAGATTTCCAGACAGTGGATGCTTAACCCGTTTATAGAATATAAGTCTGGATGTAAAAATCTACAACTCAAGATTTTAACAAGTGTTTGTTGATTTGACATTGAAGAAAACAGAGTGCATGTGTTTATTTTTTATTTTATTTTGTCTCTCAGGACTTGCACCAGGTCAACTCTATACGTATCCTGCCCGTTGCTGGCGCAAGAAGAGACGTTTGCATCCTCCTGAGGATTCCAGGCTCAAGTTGCTGGAGATCAAACCTGGTTGGTGCTCCCTCTCCAACCCCACTTCCTTCCTTTGTTTTCTAAGTGCTTTCCCTAGATTCATAGGTCAGGAAAAGTCTGCCATTCATAGTCATGAATCTTTTGACCTAGCCACTTTTTTGCCTATTCCCTTTTGTAGGTTGAGAATTTAGCAAAAATCATGTTTTTTTCCATAGCTCTCAAAATATAATGAGGGGGACATCTTCTCCATTCCAAATTCAGGAGCAGCTGTAATTAATTCAGTTGGAGATTTGCTTGGTGTTGTTATTGAGCCCTGGTGTTTTTATGATTTTTTTGAGTGGGTATTAAAAGGACACCCCAACAAACATTTGCTAAGTCTCCAGCCATCCATTAAAACAATAGAATGATTATACAATGACTGCAAACAGGAATCAGGGATGGTGTTTATGTGAAGTGACTTGCTATATAACTTGCTTAACTTCAAACACACAGTTACAATAACCTGACATAAATGGCCAAGGAGTATTGGGATGCACCTGCACTTTAGAATCACAATGTTCCCGTGCTACTTCGCGGTTTACTTTGTGCCGACTAGCTGTTTTGTGGTTTTTCAATAAATACAGTAATGTATATATTTACACTGGAGCTGCTCCTCTCTTTGCCACGTGCATCATGGGAGATGGCAGCCTGGGAAGCTGTCTCCTGTAGGTGCCCCACTTGCCTAACTCTTCCTCCTCACCTGCTTCCACTTCCTCCTCTTCCTCACTCTCCCCTGCAGATGGGAGCCCTTCTGGGTTGAAAGTGGGAGAAGGAAGGGAAGGAAGGGAAGGATGATGGACAGGTCTAGAGGGGTGAATGGCAGGTGGGTTGGGAGGGAGGAGGAGGGACTCACATGACATCATGAGACCAACCTGGTGCAGGGAAAGAAATACTGTCCCCCATGTTGTTTAACATCTACATGAAGCCGTTGGGAAAGATCATCCGGAGTTTCGGGGTGCGGTGTTATCTGTACGCAGATGATGTCCAACTCTGTCACTCCTTTCCACCCACTACTAAGGAGGCTGTTCAGGTCCTGAACCGGTGCTTGGCCACTGTGTCGGACTGGATGAGGGTGAACAAATTGAAATTGAATCCAGACAAGACAGAGGCACTCCTGGTCAGTCGAAAGGCCGAACAGGGTATAGGGTTACAGCCTGTGTTGGACGGGGTTACACTCCCCCTGAAGACGCAGGTTCGCAGCTTGGGTGTGATCCTGGATTCTTCGCTGAGCCTGGAGCCCCAGGTTTCGGCGGTGTCCAGGGGAGCATTTGCACAGCTTAGGCTCGTGCGCCAGCTGCGCCCGTACCTCGGGAAGTCTGACTTGACCACGGTAGTCCACGCTCTGGTCACATCCCGTATAGATTACTGCAACGCGCTCTACGTGGGGCTGCCCTTGAAGACTGCCCGGAAGCTTCAGATGGTCCAGCGTTCGGCAGCCAGGTTGCTAACAGGAGTGGCACTCAGGGAGCATACCACTCCTCTGTTGAGCCAGCTCCACTGGCTGCCAATCTGCTACCGGGCACAATTCAAGGTGCTGGCGTTAGCCTACAAAGCCCTAAACGGTTCCGGCCCCACCTACCTCTCCGAACGCATCTCCACCTATGAACCGACGCGGACTTTAAGATCGTCCGGGGAGGCCCTGCTCTCGGTCCCGCCTGCGTCACAGGCACGGTTGGCGGGGACGAGAGACAGGGCCTTCTCGGTGGTGGCCCCTCGGCTATGGAATGCCCTACCCATTGACATCAGGCAGGCCCCTTCGCTGCTGGCGTTTCGGAAGAAGGTTAAGACCTGGCTCTATGAGCAAGCGTTTGGCTAATCAGTTTGGCTAATCAGTGCAAGTAAACATAGGAAGACGGTAAAATTGAACATAGGAATGGCACAAGGACTACGAGAATGGATTTTGCTCTGCTATCGAGGCGTTATGAATTGCTAATAATTGTGTATTTTGCTATTGTGTATGCTGTGTTTTTAACTGTTTATTGTTGTGATAACCTACATTGTGTAAACCGCATTGAGTCGCCTAATGAGGCTGAAAAACGCGGTATAGAAATAAAGCAAATAAATAAATAAATAATAAATAAGGTGGGAGAGGCATCAAGCTCCCTAAAAAGAAAAGGGTGTGAGGATATACTCAGCAGATGAATACACCAAAAACGAAAGTAGGACTTGCACAGCGGCCACTTGAGATGCTACCTGCCGATGTGAGATTTTATATATATATATATATATATATATATATATATATATAGCATCCCTACTTCACGTATTTTCACTTTTTGTGGGTGGTCCTGGAACGTAACACCCATGATAACTGAGGGAACATTGAAATGCAGTTTGACACCACTCACTGCCATGTCTCAATGCTATAGCATTCTTGGAGTTGTTTGGTGACGCACCAGCATTCTTTGGCAGAGAAGGCTAAAGGTCTTGTGAAACTTCAGTTCTCATGATTCCATAGCATTGAACCAGGGGAATTAAACTGGTGCCAAACTCCATTAAATCTGCAGTATAGATGCATCCCAATCTAAAGCCCATTTTACACTATTAAATTATAGCACTATGTTTATTTTCCATGGGTGAATCCTGGGCTCGTGGTTTAGTGAGGCTTGATAGCTCTCAGGCTGAGAATTCTAAATTTTGTTGTTGTTTATTCTTTCAGTCGCTTCCGACTCTTCGGACCCTCTTCCTTTTTCCTTCCATTTTCCCATCATAATTGTCTTCTCTAATCTTTCCTGTCTTCTCATTATGTGACCAAAGTACTTCATCTTTGCCTCTAATATCATTCCCTCCAGTGAGAAGTCTGGCATTATTCCCTGGAGTATGGACTGGTTTGATCTTTTTACAATCCAAGGCATTCACAGAATTTTCCTTCAGCACCACAGTTCAAAAGTGTCTATCTTTCTTCACTCAGCCTTCTTTATGGTCCAGCATCCATAAGTTACTACTCGCATCCAAGTTACTATGGGAAATAGCATTGCTTTAACTGCGTGGATCTTCCTTAAACTGCAATACCCCCTTAAACTGCAAAATCCAAGGTTCTAGGATAGAACTATTACAGTTAAAGTGAAATGATCCAGCTATTTATTTATTTATTTATTTACTTTGCTTGTATACCGCAGTTTCTCAGCCCGACAGGCGACTCAACGCGGTTTACAACAAGGGTAAAACGTCAATCAAAACAATATACAATTTAAAACCATTAAGAACATAGTATACAAAATAATGACACATCAATAACAACTCAATAACATCTCGTAACTAGAATCGTGATCCAATTCGTCGTCCATAATTCTGTTCCTGTACTCATCATATTCATTGCACTGTTTATCCGAATGCCCGTTCAAACAGCCAAGTTTTTAATTTTCTTCGAAACACCATTAGCGAAGGGGCTGATCTCACATCCGTGGGGCCACCACAGAGAAGGCCCTGTCCCTCGTCCCCGCCAGCCGTGCTTGTGAAGCAGGCGGGATCGAGAGCAGGGCCTCCCCAGAAGATCTTAGAGTCCTGGTGGGCTCATAGGCAGAGATACGTTCGGATAGGTAGCTTGGGCCAGAACCGTTTAGGGCTTTATAGGCCAACGCCAGCACTTTGAATTGAGCTATAATTCTGTAGTGTGAATGGGCCCTAAGAAATCATGCAAGTGTGCATGACAGAGAGGAGAGAAAGATGGGATGGATTTCCATTCCACAGACAGATGGGCTTTAAAATTATTTTACTGTCAGGATGTCTTACAAGGAACAACAAGATATGTAGCTTTCACAATGCTAGTGCAATTCTTTATAAGAAGGAGTTTGTTTTTCTCTACCAAGGATAGGTATATTTGTTTCTATTTCATCTTTTGCTTCCTGTTCTCCTCATTGCAAAGCTTTTTATGAAATGTAGAGTTGGTGAGTGACTATCATTAGCTATTAAGACAAAAGGCATCTCTGGTGCTGTACATTGATCAGAAGGAGACGGTGCCAGTTAAGTGTGGTTTTTTCCAATATGAAGTCTGCCAGGGTGTCCCGTGATATTCGTTTGTGGCAGCTTCTTCAAAATGTGTCATAAGATCTGTTGGAAGCCACTAGATAAACTCTGGCTATTTGTTTGTTTCAGCTGGTTCCGATTCAGTTTTATTCGCCAGAGAGACAAGGAACAGCTATGAGATTAGGTTTTATCTGGTCGGACCATTGCAAAATTGGACATATTAGCATCTGAGAATTTCATTTGGCTTCCTCACACAAAATGACCAGATGGTCAATAATTAATGCCAAACAATTGTCTCTCTAAGAAGGTAAAATAACACTACCAGCTACAATAGTCATTTGTATGTTGCCTCACTCTCTTCTTCTACTTAGAAATTAAGCATGCAATCAAAGCTCAAAAATATAAAAATACTAGACTTCAATAAGTAGCCTCCCTATACCAGCCCTTCCATACTTTTTCACATTAATGTTTTTAAGTGGCTTCTAGTATAGCCATTTAGTATAAATATGGGAAATGTACCTGAAGGAGACCGTTATTTTTCTCACCAACAGTGTTTCATATAATTTGTATGTCTTTCAGTATGCACAGCTGTCTCTGTGGTAAGTGCTAAAAGGCTATATTAGCAGACCCCTTCTCTGTGGTATCCTAAAACGATTGATACGGCCAGACTGATAGCACGATCAAGAGTCTCAGGGTATTGTGCAGATTTTTGCACGTAAGAGCACAAGTTATCTTGAACCATAAGTTGACATCATTGTTTGGTGATATACAGATTTCTCTTATTCTCAAAGTTTACTGTACCTCACCAAAGGCTTAGTAAGGCCATTCTGTGAAAATGGGTTTTTATTGAATAATACAAACACATTCACCTCTGGAATCTAGCTCTGGAAAATTTTGCAGAAAGAGAAAGTTAAAGATTTGGTGTAAAAGAAATTTGGATTCCAGAAATCCTCACAGGTATATCTGTCAAGCAGTTGCATGACTTATTGCCTCTTTTGGTCCAGTTGAAGCAAGGATATTTGAGGAAGTCAATCTTTTGTGAATTCCAGTACAAATTGGCTCAATCCATGTTTCTGGATGGATTTTCTCCCGGAAATATAAAAGCAATTTTTAATGTGCAGGACATGGTGGTTTCTGTGCAAAAACAATATTTCTGTATAGAAGTATATACATGTTTTAAATAATAAATAATAATAATTTGTCTGTGCAGAAAATGCATTTTCTTTACAAAAATGTGCAAATTTTGTGCAGAATAGATTCCCAACTATATCATTTTTAAAGGCGGAAATAGCATTTTCTGCATGTATCCTGTGCAGAATATGCTGTTTTCTGTGCAAAAATTCCACACGCAGTTATTTTCTAGTATAAACCTCAAGTTTTGAATAATTTTCAAAAGTCTGCAGTATTCAAAAAATTTCTTGCAGCAGGAAAAAAATTGCTAAAAGTGACTTTGTGCTTTCTTTGGGAATGAAATTAATGAAAACTTATATACTTTCTGGATTAATGTGTGAATGATAATATTGCTCTCTAAATATTGAAGCACTAATATGGATTAACTAATATATATTTTGAAGCAGACTGTTTCTTGGAAGATGTATTTTAAGAGAAAAAAACCTCACAACCTCTGAGGATGCTTGCCATAGATGCAGGAGAAACGTCAGGAGAGAATGCCTCTAGAACATGGCCATATAGCCGCCCAAAAAGCCTAGAACAACCCAGTGATTCCATCCATGAAAGCCTTGAACAATACAAAAAATACATTAAATGCATATTGAAACTAGATCTTAGGAATTTTACTTTTTTGGTGGACTATACTTCCCCTTATCCTCCATCCAACTCTGTTTCTCAGGGGATCAGGGAACACGGTTTAGATCAGGGTCCTTCTCCAGGGGGAATGTGAGAATTGGGTGTAATGCTTCCTGTCAGGATCCTTCTTTTGATTAGTAGGAGGCAGATCTAGCCTTTTGTTTGCTTTGCTCCCCCTTTCTTATATAATGTGTATTCCTTCTTTCGAACTGTGGTGGCCTGAGGTTATAAGCACTAAATCTCAACTGAAATGCTGGTCAAGGACAAGCATGTGTTTCCTGTCAAGCATCCCACTTGATACAGAGATGCTGGGACTGAAAAGACTAAAGAACATGTACCCCTCCATAAATAATGGATAAAGGCCAATAAAAACTTGCTTCTCTGTTCTTCTCCACTTTCCAACAGTGTGTTAATTCATTCCTGAAAGATAGCAGGTGGCCTTCCAAAGAGGGGAATTCTTATCTGATCAACCAAAATATTTTTGCGTGTTTTCTAATTGCAACACTTCTGCATCAAGTTATAGCTCTGAACTGTAGCAAGTTCCAAACAAGATCAATCTAACTTTAGCTTTTCCTAACACAACATGCTATGATGGAGGTGTAGGTGGTGGACAATCCTGCTATTTATATTGGATGACAGTTAACACAGTATATGTGCAAGGGTTTGTGTGAGAAATTAGCCTCTGCCCACACAGTGAAGTCCATTTGTGTTCCTGTGTTTAGCTGCATTTCTTAAACTCACAGTTGTTTCACTAGGCAAAAGGTCATTGCAATGGCCTTCTCACTCAGGAGAAGTTTGATAAAGCAGGAAAGGTCTGCTGAAGTTTACTTTAGCCTAACCGAGATGGCATGTAAAACACATAGCTGCTCCCTATTAATAACTTTGCGTATTTTATCAAATGTTCTAAGGTTTGCAATTTTGTATACAACTTAATGTGAAAAGGTATGTAAAAGGTCCTACAGTATTTCAAAAGACCTTGTGGGCTTATTCTTGTTCCACAGAAATTGGGAAAAATGTAAAATATTGAAATAGCCTGTTTGCTTTTGTGTCTAGATGAATTCTGTTGCTTCTAAATCAGGGCTTTGGACTACAGCTGGCTGAAACCCCAAGCCAACATGGGCATGCTTTATTGGGAAATGGTTTTGGAACTGCCCTGAGCCCCCTCAGGGAGATAGGGTGGGTTATCAATAAAAAGTATATTATTTGAAACACAACAAGATGAGTCCACAGCAAACAAGATCACTCTGCTGGCTGTTTTATTGGTTCACATGTTGGATACTTCCCAAGTGTCTAGGACTGTGTGATGTATCGGTGAATAATGTGTGCAGATCCCAGTAAGATGGCCTTTTGCAGCTGACAGATGGTAATTTTGTCAGTGCCAATTGTGTTTAAGTGCAGGCCAAGGTCTTTAGGCACTGCACCCAGTGTGCCAATCACCACTGGGACCACCTTGACTGGCTTGTGGCAGAGTCTTTGCAGTTCGATTTTTAAATCCTCATATTGTGTCAGCTTTTCCAGTTTCTCTTCAATCCTGCTGTATATCATCATCATCATCATCATCATCATCATCGTCATCATTATTGAAGATGTAGCACCAAAAAGAAAACAATCCCCATTTCACTCTCTTTCTGAATCCAAATGAAAGTCCTTCTGTCTCTGTATCTCATATATTGAATCAGCAAACCAAGACAAATTGGCCGACATGAAATGCTGGAGAATGGTGAAATGGGTATTCAGCATCTAGTTCATACGTATAGACAGAACTGGGATTGCCACTGTTCCAGATTGGTCCATGTGAGGAACAGAATTCAGGCAGAACTGGTGGTAGGAAGTTCAATTTAGATACAGGACAGAATAGATGGGTTATGGGTTCATGTAAGTGGCAGGAGGGAAACAAGGGGAATTGGAGAATAAGAGAAAGAAATGGAAGTAGCCTGCCGCCATAAATTGTGAAGAACTAGAAGTGGCTGGGGAGCTGTGGAAGTCGTAGTCCAAAAAAGTAATATTTCCAAACTTTGGATAGAGAGGAAGGGAGAGTATGGGACCCGAGAAAGAAAACAGAGGGAGTGGGATAGCAGAAGCCTTGAAAAAATGGATAGATCAGATTAGCTTCTGTCACATGAGTATTAAGGAGAGCAGAGTTGCAAGGAGTGAAGTGAGAAAGAGGCCACAGCAGGAAATACTATATGGGTAATTTGGGTTAAAGAACCTTGATTGTCCTAGAAATCCTTGCAGAAATCTACTGTGTCATGTGTTTCAGTTACTCTTGACATTTGAATGGCATCTTTGGGTCTGGGTTGTTTTTCTTCAATTCCTCCTTTCAACAGACCCTCAGTGTTGAGACATGCATTCACTTGTTCTTTGTCCTACGGTAGACTCCAGAGATGAAATAGGCTTGGATGCTTCCACATGAGGTGTTTTTATGGGATGCTCACATGACATTGTAATCAAGTTGTCAATGTTAAATGTTTTGTTAGAGTATTATCTGGCTTTTCTCAAGAAACAGAAACCCTGGTGTTCCCACACCTCTGTATACTGGAATTATCTCCTCAAAAGATGTGGTTGGAGCAGGCCTGTAGCCAGAAGAAAAATTGGGGAAACATTTTTTCAAAGTGTATCATGAAGAGTAGGTGCATAACACAAAACAATTTAAATTATATGATTCATTCTATTTTTATATAGACTTAATTAAATCAAATTTCTATTTTAGTTACAAAGTTTCAAGTCTTCCCTTCTTTAGCAAGGTGATCCTATTGCCATTTTGCATTCCTTCACTGTTACCTTTCTGGTGGATGGCATTTAATTATCCCTGTTGAAAAAAATCAATATTTTAATTAGCGCTAAAACACCTTTTGAGCTTTGTTGTTAAACATTTGCACATCAGCATGAAAATGAAAGAGTTACAATTTTAATTAAATACTTTTCTGTAAAATGACTTGAGTTGTTTGAGCACATGAATATTTCCATTGTGTGTGTGTGTGTATACATATATTGTATAAGTAGATATATTGTATAAGTGTAATTTTTAAAAACAAAAAAAGGCATATATATATATATATATTCCTATTTTTTGTTTTAAAATGCTTTAAGCATTCATCCAACAAACAGAACAGGGCAAGTTTAATTAATGGGTGTTCAAAGTCAGTAATTAAAGTTTAAAATTAAATTACTAACTTTCAGTGGTGGGGAAATGTCAAATAACTTTTCAACTAAAGTGAATTGTATCTTTCCATTCTCCAGCCATATGACTTCATTCACCATCATCATAGGCTATCATTCGTGGCTGAATATGATTGTCTTCCAAGGGCAGGGTCTTGTCAGTGCATCTGTAAGTAACTGTAGAGACCTATCCTGGACTGGCATAGTCTTTCGCAGTGAGGACATACATTTCCAGGTAGAAGGTGGTCCCAACAAGGGCTTGCTTGATGCGCCTTCCTCTTGGGACATTTCTCCTTTTCGCCTTCTATTCATGCTTCCGCAAAATCTATAGCATTTAAATTTAAAAAAAAATTATAATAAAAATTTATTCTCTCTGTCAATGGCAGATTTTATATTTTCTTCACGTTACAATATTGGTCTTCTTCCTAGAAAATATTTCCACTTATACAATATTTACAGTGCCATTTTTTAATACTCTCAAAATGTTTCCTGTGCTCTCCACTCCACCCCCTTCCTGTAGCATCTGATCATTCACTGTTTAATGCTGGCGCTCAATTGGCTTTGTTTCCTCCGGCTGTATAGAAATTGCTGGTACTTCCTTTGGAATGACTCCCCCCAGATACACTGCTTAATTAAGCAAATATGTCGTAGTTGAATGTAATGTGGCTGTTTCAATCAGGGAATAAATATTTCATGTTTAATCTGCTTTTAGGAGAAATCCTATTGTGATTTCCCCCCTTTTCTCCACAAGATGAAATATGCCACAACAAAACTCTAGTATGTTTTGTCTTGACTATTGCCCACCACAAACACTAGTCTTCAGCTCTGGGTTCCATGTCTCACTATATGGACAGAAAATGCCAGGTGATGGTAGGCATATATATTTCTGCCACTTAGGTCTGACTCAAGGCACTTTGCTGCCTGTTTGCCCCCACCCCTAGGTCCACCTACAGAAAACAACCCCACTGGCAGTTGAATCTTTTTTTCAATATCTCTGGCCTCTACCAGATCTGAAAGTATTCTTCACATCTCTAGAACATTCATATGCCTGTCACCCAATTGCTTGCAAAGGGATAGGATTCTCTTAGTGGGTTGCTGCATCCAGCTGTCAAACCAGCATAAATCAACTTGTTTCTGGTAGCACAGCTTTCATTAAGTGGATAAAGCACTGGAACGCAAGAAAAGGATCAAGACTTAGGATCAGGCTGTCAGATTATCAGTCAAGGATGAGATATAGGCTTTTTCACAGTGCAATCCTGCATAGATCTACTCAGAAGTACAGAATCTCATACTCTCCCAGTTTAGTAGAGATAGTTCTGAGTAATCCTCTGTCATCCCTCTTCTTTAGCTGCATTAACAATGTCTCAGTTTCTTTCCCCTCTTCCACCTTTACCTGTTGTCTTTAGTTGCTGAAGATTGAGTTCAAAGTATTAAAATAGTTTGCACTCCATTAACACAACAGAGAGAGGAGAGGAAAGGTAGAATTTTGCCTTCCCCATTAGGTTCCGCCCAAAGGTTACTGATCATATTTGCTAGCATGTGGATTCTTCCTCATTAATGTTTCTCATCCTGACCACATTCTGATATCCCTGTTTTCATCTGCGAAAGGAGCCATGGTGGCGCAATGGTTAAACCCTTGTGCTGGCTGAATTGCTTACCTGAGGGTCGGTGGTTTGAATCCACGAGATGGGCTGAGCTCCCGTCTGTCAGCACCAGCTTCCCATGCGGGGACATGAAAGAAGCCTCCCACAGGATGGTAACAAAACTGGGCATCCCCTGGGCAACGTCCTTGCGGACGGCCAATTTTCTCACACCAGAAACGACTTGCATTATTCTCCATTTTTCCTCTGACATGATTAAAAAAAAAATCTGTGAAATGCTGAGAATGTGGAATTGGGTCTAATCCCAGCCATCTTTATAACCCTAACTTTACACCTACCCAAATAACCCAGAGTTCTGTGTTCTGGAGCTGCCCCAGATGCAGAATGGGAGATTCCCCAGAGACCTTTAGGGTTCAGATGGCAGGCCATGTCAAGAGTGCACTAGGGTCACTACTGCTGCTGCTCTTTTACTGGCCAAAAGCAGCTCCCTGGCTGAACCTTCCTGATCACATTGATGAGGCCACAACAGGGTGCTCAACCATCTTGGGCACCATGTGACCAGCAAAAGTGGTATTGCTAGTAAAGCTCAGTCAGCGAGCTGCTTCTAGCCACTGACACAGTGATGGGCCAGTTGACACATGAACACTGGATTGGGCTCGATCTAGACTGATCCAATTGTCCAAACCTCAAAAACACCAGGCTGTCTCCGGAGTAAATTCCAGTTCCCTTTGTCCCAGTTAATAACTGGAAGCATTACTTATGCTGTGAAACCAGCTGGATCTAGGTCATGAGGTGTAAGGTGAATCCCCTTTATTTGGCCTGTGTAGACATGGCTTTAGCACAGGCATGGGCAAACTTCAGCCCTCCAGGTGTTTTGGACTTCAACTGCCAGAAATCCACCAGGTGTTAGGCATTGTGGGGGTTGAAGTCCAGAACACCTGGAGGGCTGAAGTTTGCCCATGCCTGCCCTAGCACATGTTCCTAAGATCTCGACATTGCATTCATGTGAAACATGTTATTTGTATGGCATTGCTCTTTCACTCATTGCATTGGAGTTCCTATCTAGTTCAAAATTGAGTCCTTTCCAATGGGCATTATTTCTACTCAGCTATAGTAATCAAGTACAAAATACAAACATAGTGAAGTTATCTCTTTCTTTAAAATTCATGTTAAAAAACTGGACTGGAGAGCAAAGGACTGTGATGTGTATCAGTGCTGAGGACAAAAAAAGTCTTGTTTGGAGCATTCTTTATGGATACAATAGGGATTCTTGTATCAGTGAAATAAAACTTGATGAAATCTAATAAGAATGCCAATTGCATTTAACCTTTGAAGAGAAAATGTGTATCTTCAATATTATGACTGACGCATTCATAAATGCAACGAAACCTAAAATCGACTGTTTCACATGCACATTCTAAGCACATATATCATTGAAGAATAAGTGAAAGCTGCCTGTGAAAGATATATGTGTGCTCCTGCATGAGACTTTTTATTTTAGTAGATTAGAAATATGAGTTTTTTTAAATGCCTCACTTACCTCCTCTGCTGTGAATTGTTAAAAGCCAACTTTAAATTTAAAATAATTCTTTTCCTTGATTAAGTACAGAAACTACTATTTCAGGGCCAGTAGAGGGAGTAATATTACAGGATTTTTGTGAATGGGGTTTGACTCTGCTTTCATTTAAATGTATTTATTGAAGAAGAAAACTTTTTCATAGAATTTATACAAAATAATCAACCAAATTCTCCAACATGTGTGCCTGCAGGTGAAAAATAGAAGAGCATGTGTATCACCACCAAATAGCCATAAAGATCAAACACTGCAACTTTTTCCTTTGTCATTAATTAATATGGGTATACAGTATATATTTGTGACTGAAATTTTGGGTTACAATGTTAGCCAATGGTTTACTAGGAAATGTGTGCATGCTTTAGGGCAGCTCAGAAAGTTTTCATTGACTGGCAGAGATATAGACATTCACAACATCTAGTTTTTCAGGTGGTGCAGAGTTTGTGTGGAATGAAATGTTTAAGTAAAGGTAAAGGTTTTCCCCTGATTTTAAGTCCAGCTGTGTCCAACTCTGGGGTTGGTGCCCATCTCCATTTCTAAGCTGAAGAGCCCGTGTTGTCCATAGACACCTCCAGGGTCATATGGCCAGCATGACTTCATGGAGCGCTGTTATCTTCCCGCTAGACTGGTACCTATTGATCTGCTTACATTTGCATGTTTTTGAACTGCTAGGCTGGCAGAAGCTGGTGCTAACAGTGGGAGCTCACCCCGCTTCTCGGATTCAAACCTGTGACCTTTCGGTCAGCAAGTTCAGTAGCTCAGCGCTTTAACCCTCTATGCCATTGGGCATAGTGGGGTTATGCAAACACATACTCACTTCTGCTAGTTGGATATATGTGTGTTCTAACCCAGAGTAAGACGCTGCAGCCTTCCAGATGCCAAATTCCAGCTTCCATCACCTCTTAGCAGTATGTCCAATTGTGAAAATCAACGAGAGCTTATGTTTATTAACAACTGGGAGGCCAGATGGCTGAAAGTGAGCATTGAATGATTAATCTAGAAAAGTCTGGGTTCAAGTAATAAAATCATAGAGTTGGAAGAGACCTCATCGGCCATCCAGTCCAACCCCTTGCTAAGAAACAGGAAAATAACATTTAAAGCACCCCTGACAGATGGCCATCCAGCCTCTGTTTAAAAGCCTCCAAAGAAGGAGACTCCACCACACTCCAGGAGAGAGAGTTCCACTGCTGAACAGCTCTCACCATTAGGAAGTTCTTCCTAATGTTCAGGTGGAATCTCCTTTCCTTTAATTTGAAGCCTTTGTTCCACGTCCGTCTCCAGGGCAGCAGAAAACAAGCTTGCTCCCTCATCCCTATGACTTTCTCTGTTCCCTGGCTTGTTCTCCAGGCCCTTGATCATTTTAGTCACCCTCCCCTGGACTCATTCCAGCTTGTTGACATCTCCCTTAAATTGCAGTGCCCAGAATTGGACACAATATTCCAGGTGAGGTCTGGCCAAGGCAGAATAGAGGGGTAGAATGACCTCCCTGGATCTAGACACTAGACTCCTATTTATTCAGGCCAATATCCCATGTTGGCTCATGTTTTACTTGTCCACGAGGACTACGAGATCTTTTTCACATTTACTGCTGTTGAGCCAGGTGTCCCCCATTCTGTATCTTTTCATTTCATTTTTTTCTGCCTAAATGTAGTATCTTGTATTTGTCCCTCCTGAACTTTATTTTGTTAGTTTTGGCCCATCTCTCTATCTGTTAAGATGGTGTTGAATTCTGCTCCTGCCTTCTGGAGTATTTGCTATTTCTCCCAATCTGGCATCATCTGCAAACTTGATGATCATGCCCTTGAAGTCCCTTTGTATTCAGCCATGTATGTGATGCTTTTTTCTGATGGACTAATGTTTAACAGCTCCACGGCATACAGATACACATGATCCTCTTCATAGTGGGAACAGCTATACTGATAATTGAATTTGGCCAGTGCAGAAGTGTGGTTTGTTTGTGATAAGAACTTACAAAAAATCATATTTTCCCCCAATATCACCAGAATAAGGATGCTGATCAGCCTTGTGAGCTATAACAAGGCCACAACTTTATTAATACAAATCTGCAATGGGAGAAAATGGAACATGTTAGCAGTCAGAAACCTCTCTCCAAATGCTTAGAAAGCCCATGGCTGACAAACCTATAACATGAATCGATATCATTGGAAAAGCATGACTTTCTTTCTATGATTGTGCTTTTGTAATCACATCAATTCGTGTTATAGGCTTCACAGTCATGTACTTTTAAAGCATTTTGTTTTGGGGAGGTTTGGATCTGCCATGACTTGGTTTTTGTTATACTATTTTTCTTTAATGCCCTTCTGCGGACAGGTCTTATGATGCATCTTAACTGTAGAATTAATGGACTTTGATTGCACTGTAACTGCTATGGCTCAGTGCTATGGAATCACAGGAATTATAATTTTGTGAGGCACTGGCACTATTTGGCAGGGAAGGCAAAATATTTTGTAAAATCACTCCCATGGTTCATACCATTGAGCCATGTCGTTACAATGCTGTAAAATTGCATTGATTCTGCAGTTGATTCTGAGTTAGCAGAGCATTTATTCCACTAACAGGGTTGTTCCACTTTCAGATGGGATGGCTTGGAATGGATTCTGCTAACTGAAGTCAGTTTCTGGTGTCCAAAGCAGTCTTCTATTAGAAGGACTTCTGTAACATAGGGCCCTACCACACTACAGTACACATTTATATGGTTCTTTTTTTAACTGCTATTGGACTGAATGGTTGATGAGTTCTCTAGCTGCAAATGGTAAACACTCCATCACAGGATTCCATAAGATGTTGTGGCAGATCCTATAATTAGGATCTGCCATGTTTTGTATCATATTTGTGCTATCCTATTGTTACTTTGTGCTTGAAACATAATATGTAGTTTGCTATAGAGTGTTAAGTTATTTGGCAATAGTTGTACTGCTGTGTGCCTTTAATTTATTTTATTTATTTCTTGCATTTGTTAACCGCCGCTCTCAGCCCTAGGGCGACTCGCGGCGGTGTACAGTACAAAAAGACACTTTACAAAGGAATCAGAAACAACAACTAACATCACTAATACATAACATCTAACTTACACTAAAAATCCGCTCCGTCATATTTATGGAATCATAGTCAATCTCGTAGTCATAATTCAATCCGGTTGTCATTACCCGTAGCATAGCACTTAGTTGAAAGCCTGCTCGAAGAGCCAAGTCTTCAGGCCCTTACGAAAGGCCATGAGGGAGGGGGCCTGTCTGACGTCAGCAGGGAGGGAGTTCCACAGCCGGGGGGCCACCACCGAGAAGGCCCTCTCTCTCGTCCCCGCCAGACGTGCCTTTAAGAGAAGTATAAATTGCTGATGGGAATTTGAGAATATTCTAGAAGTTGCTATCTGAAGTCAATGGTTGGTAGAAGCTGGTACATCATATCTCATTAGCTAGACACCTGCAGATAATGGATAGGCTGAGTTGTAGATCTGTTTTGAGAGCAACTCACTTCCCAAGGTCTTTCTTGTGTGAAAAGGGGATATATGAAAACAAAACATTGCTTAAATTGGTTGACCAGGGAGTGCGAGAGTGTAAGGGACAAGGTCTTTGGATGAATGGGAATAATCCAGGTCAAATGATCAAATGTACAACCTATAAATCTTTCAGAAGCTGTTGGGTCTGACATTACCACTGTGGCCAGCAAATTTTGGATTTTGGATTTTAAGCAATATAATCAGTGCATTATGGTAATTTATAATGATATTATACAAAGGACAAAATTGCAATGTCGCACATATACATCCAGGACACTAAATAAACAAAACAAAAACAACCAACAAAGAAAGCAAGAGGTTTTTCTAGCTTTCTAAATTCAAGGCAGAGACATAGAATCATAGAATCATAGAATCATAGAGTTGGAAGAGACCTCATGGGCCATCCAGTCCAACCCCCTGCCAAGAAGCAGGAATATTGCATTCAAATCACCCCTGACAAATGGCCATCCAGCCTCTGCTTAAAAGCTTCCAAAGAAGGAGCCTCCACCACACTCCGGGGCAGAGAGTTCCACTGCTGAACGGCTCTCACAGTCAGGAAGTTCTTCCTAATGTTCAGATGGAATCTCCTCTCTTGTAGTTTGAAGCCATTGTTCCGTGTCCTAGTCTCCAAGGAAGCAGAAAACAAGCTTGCTCCCTCCTCCCTGTGGCTTCCTCTCACATATTTATACATGGCTATCATATCTCCTCTCAGCCTTCTCTTCTTCAGGCTAAACATGCCCAGTTCCCTAAGCCGCTCCTCATAGGGCTTGTTCTCCAGACCCTTGATCATTTTAGTCGCCCTCCTCTGGACACTTTCCAGCTTGTCAACATCTCTCTTGAATTGTGGTGCCCAGAATTGGACACAATATTCCAGATGTGGTCTAACCAAAGCAGAATAGAGGGGTAGCATTACTTCCTTAGATCTAGACACTATGCTTCTATTGATGCAGGCCAAAATCCCATTGGCTTTTTTTGCCGCCACATCACATTGTTGGCTCATGTTTAACTTGTTGTCCACGAGGACTCCAAGATCTTTTTCACACGTACTGCTCTCGAGCCAGGCGTCCCCCATTCTGTATCTTTGCATTTCATTTTTTCTGCCAAAGTGGAGTATCTTGCATTTGTCACTGTTGAACTTCATTTTGTTAGTTTTGGCCCATCTCTCTAATCTGTCAAGATCGTTTTGAATTCTGCTCCTGTCCTCTGGACTATTGGCTATCCCTCCCAATTTGGTGTCGTCTGCAAACTTGATGATCATGCCTTCTAGCCCTTCATCTAAGTCATTAATAAAGATGTTGAACAGGACCGGGCCCAGGACGGAACCCTGCAGCACTCCGCTCGTCACTTCTTTCCAGGATGAAGAGGAAGCATTAGTGAGCACTCTCTGTGTTCGTCCACTTAACCAATTACAGATCCACCTCACCGTAGTTTTGCCTAGCCCACATTGGACTAGTTTCCTTGCCAGAAGGTCATGGGGGACCTTGTCGAAGGCCTTACTGAAATCCAGGTACGCTACATCCACGGCATTCCCCGCATCTACCCAGCTTGTAGCTCTATCGAAGAAAGAGATCAGATTAGTCTGGCATGACTTGTTTTTGATAAATCCATGTTGACTATTAGCGATGACTGCATTTGTTTCTAAGTGTTTGCAGACCACTTCCTTAACAATCTTTTCCAGAATCTTGCCCGGTATCGACGTGAGGCTGACCGGACGGTAGTTGTTTGGGTCGTCCTTTTTTCCCTTCTTGAAGATTGGGACCACATTGGCCCTCCTCCAATCTGCTGGAACTTCTCCCGTTCTCCAAGAACTCTCAAAGATGGTTGCCAATGGTTCCGAAATGACTTCCGCTAGTTCCTTCAATACTCTGGGGTGTAGTTGATCTGGCCCTGGGGACTTGAACTCATTAAGAGCGGCCAGGTATTCCTGGACGACTTCTTTCCCAATTTGGGGTTGGATGTCCTCCAATCCCTCATCCACTCCATCTTGCTGAGGTTGAAGACTCTCTTTTTGTGAGAAGACCGAGGCAAAGAAGGCATTAAGTAGTTCTGCCTTTTCCCTATCCCCTGTCAGCATTGCCCCATCTTCTCCTCGAAGAGGTCCTATCTCCTCCTTGTTTTTCCTTTTTCTACTGACATAAGAATAGAAGCCCTTTTTATTGTTTTTAATGTCCCTGGCAAGTCTGAGCTCGTTTTTTGCTTTAGCCTTGCGGACCTTTTCCCTACAGGTGTTGGCTATTTGTTTGAATTCTTCTTTGGTGATTTCTCCCTTTTTCCACTTCTTGTGCATGTCTCTTTTGTGTCTTAGCACAGTTAGAAGTTCTTTGGACATCCATTCTGGCTTTTTTGCACTTGTCCTATTTTTTCTCTTTGTTGGCACGGTTTGCAATTGCGCCTTGAGTATTTCACTCTTGAGAAATTCCCATCCATCCGTAGCTCCCTTGTCTTTTAGTATCTGTGTCCACTGAATGCTGCTCAGCGTTTCCTTCATTTTTTGGAAATCAGCTCTCCTAAAGTCCAAAATGCGGGTTTGACTTGTCTTAGTTTCGGCCTTCCTTTGTACCTCAAATTGCAGGAGCACATGGTCACTTGCCCCTAAGGATCCTACCACTTCGACCGCATCGATCAGGTCCTCCGCATTTGTTAGGATGAGATCAAGAGTAGCCAATCCCCTTGTTGCCTCTTCTACCTTCTGGACCATGAAATTGTCTGCAAGGCAAGCGAGGAATTTGTTGGACCTTGTACTCTTGGCCGAGTTTGTTTTCCAGCAAGTTTCGGCCTTCCTTTGTACCTCAAATTGCAGGAGCACATGGTCACTTGCCCCTAAGGATCCTACCACTTCGACCGCATCGATCAGGTCCTCCGCATTTGTTAGGATGAGATCAAGAGTAGCCAATCCCCTTGTTGCCTCTTCTACCTTCTGGACCATGAAATTGTCTGCAAGGCAAGCGAGGAATTTGTTGGACCTTGTACTCTTGGCCGAGTTTGTTTTCCAGCAAATATCGGGATAGTTGAAATCGCCCATGACTACTACATCTCTTTTCTGTGCCTGTTTGGTCAACTGTTGGCAGAAGACTTCATCAAGATCTTCCTCCTGGCTTGGGGGTCTGTAGTAGACGCCTACAACGACATCTTTTTGAGTCCCAGTTCCCTTGATTCTTATCCAGATGATTTCAAGCTGGTTTCCCAGATTGCTGTCTTGAATTTCTTGTGCAGCATAAGAGTTTTTGACATATAAGGCTACTCCGCCTCCTCTCCCCTTTGTTCGGTTTCTGTGAAAGAGGTTATACCCCTCGATATCTACATTCCAGCGATAGGAGTCATCCCACCAGGTTTCAGTGATGGCTATGATATCATATTTGTGGTGTTGTGCTAGAAGTTGGCACATGGCACATATGTTCTCTTCTCAATGTAGCAGTATTATTTTGTTTTCTGACTAAAGAAATTTACAAAAAGTAGGAACTTTTAATGTCAAAACACCAAGGAATAGTATTTCCTTCTTTTTTCATAAAGGTTATAAATTGCTTCAAATAATTTAATAAATTATCCAATGTTTTGTCTCTTATATCTGTGGCTAACTAGCTTGTCTATTTCAGCTATTTCTAATTCTAATTTCAGTAAATTTCCCACTTAGGTACTAAGCATCAAAGCATAATTTATTCTCAAATTTAGCTTTCTTGTTTTCAAAACTGTAGAGTATCTTGCAAGTGATTATATTTCTTACAATGTATGCCATATTCTGCCACAATTCTTTTTGAGTTTTGAAATCTATACCAATCATTTCCCCAATCCAGGCCCGTAGCCAGGATTTCGATTCGGGGGGGTGGGGGGTGGGGGCTGAGTTTGTTTTGGAGGGGGGGGGGCGAGTCTGAGTGAAAGAGGGTCTAGCCTAGCAAACCTTTTGTATCATTACCCCAATACCCCCATGCACATGGGATATATTGAGTATGGTGATCAGATCATGATATGAATAAACATAACAGTTTAAATAATGCACCAGTAAGGTTTTTAGGCCTGTTCCTGGGGTTATTTGAAGCACTCATTCAGAACATTGCATTAGATAAAGCACATCACATCTAGTTTCTTAGATATGGTTATCATAATTTTCTATGATTGAGCAGATGGAGACTGGTAGATGGCTATGTTCTGCATCTCAAAAACTAGGACTTACAGGGGGAAAGTGATGCCATTTTTGGAATTGCCAGGTCAAATATGCCCAGAAACAGGGCCAACATTTGGGGCACCAAAATATGTGTTGGCCAGTGATGTGCTTGGTCTCCTGTAGATATCTTCCTTCTGATGCCTAAGAACTTCTTTTCCTGTTTGCTTTTGTTGCCCAGTGTTATCCAGCTCTTTTGAACCTTTTTATCTCTTCAGTAAAATGTTTCTAGTGATGAACTTGAAGACTATAGTCTGTTTTTTTTATATTTATTCCAAATTTGCAAGATGGCATGCCTTTGATTTAGGATTCTGCTATTGCTCTGTGGCTCTACTGAATTAACTGTGTTTTAAATTGCTATGTGTTGTTGTGTACCTTTAAGTCATTTCTGACTTAGGACACTCTAAGGCAAACCTATTATAGAGTTTTCTTGGCAAGATTTGTTCAGAAGCTGAGAGAGTGGCCAATATATTTCTATGTCTGAATGGGGATTCAAACCCTGGACTCCAGCATTATACTCCAACACTTAAACCACTACACCATGCTGGCTCCTCAGGCTATGGGTTCAGAGCATTAAATATCTCTATTGTAAGTCCTAGTGCAAAGGTGGCATGCCCCTTTCTCTCCCACTTTGGTGGCCAGGGCCACTGAGAGAGAGAGAAGAGAGGAAGGTGTGCAAGAGAGGAGGAGAAGAAGGAAGGCTGAAAAACTAAAAAGGGCTGAAAAACTAGGCTTATACTCGAGTATGTGAGGTCAGATTAGATGTCATGCAGATGATTTGTGAATAGAATTTCTGGCCATTATATTTCTGTATCACTTTACCAAGGATCAGCAATAATGCAGTGGATATAGATATAGGCATTTAAATAAGTATAGAAATGTGATGTGAAAGTATTTGTTGGAGTTGCAGTGTGGATTGGGGTATTATTTATTTGTTTATTTACAGTATTTCTACCCGTCTTTTTCAAACCCGAAGTTGACTGAAGGCGGCTTTACAACATAGACAGCTATTCAATGCCATTAAAACAATGTACAAATTACAATAAACATTTAAAACAGAATTATAAAATACATACCTTAAAACCTTTAAAAACATTTAAACCACTACCTTCACTATTAGCCTTGTCATCCAAAAACATTGTCTAAGCCGTTCCAGTATTCGATTTCACATAGTTCCGTGTTTATCTATTGCACTAGGTTCCCAAAGGCTTGTTCAAAAAGCCATGTTTTCACTTTTCTGCGGAAGGTCAGGAGGGAAGGGGCTGATCTAATATCCCTAGGGAGGAAGTTCCGCAGCCGAGGGGCCACCACTGAGAAGGCCCTCTCTCTCGTCCCCACCAGTATGTGGGTAGGACTTCAAAGTGGAATAACTCTTTTGACTGTGTTACAATTCCAATTAAACTCCTTCTCATTAATCTGCTGTGTTTTCTGTGGGCAAAATTATTCATCATATATTTGCCCTCAGGGGTACATAGCAGCTTCTCAGTGCACGTGTGTGCACAGTGTATGTGTGCATAGTGTGTGTGGGGGGATTAACTGGGAAAAAATCCATAGAGAAAAGGAATAACCTTTTTTGCAGCACTGTGGTTCCCATCTGCATTGACTGACTCCCCTTTCCCATGACTGCTATTAACATTTTTAATATGTTTTAAAATGAGCATGGGATGTGTTCAGAGATCTTGTTCTACCTCTTGAAAAACTCTAGTTTTGAAAGTGGAGATGCCATTTCATTTCTTTTACAAGACATTAACAAGGGAGAAATGGGGTTGCCACA
This sequence comes from Anolis sagrei, assembly GCF_037176765.1. NCBI lineage: Eukaryota > Metazoa > Chordata > Lepidosauria > Squamata > Anolidae > Anolis > Anolis sagrei. Next base: position 285,690,709 of record NC_090021.1, on the reverse strand, counting down.
TGTCCCACATAATGTCTTGTTAAATCCTATATCTATGAAGTTGACACAGTGATCAATATCATATGAGTTCAGGGGAATTTTTATATATGCTGTGTGGTAGAGAAATGTGGGCTTTTATCTTCTTTAAAAATGATCTTTTAATTTTATTCAACTTTATGGGGCTCTTTGGAAACTGTTTAGAAGGTTGAAATATGATAATATTTAAACAGTGATTTTTCCTCCCTCCAGTGCCTACTTTAAAGGTATAAGTAATAAATGATATAAAACTCCAGCTTGAAATGTTACGAGCCAAATTTTATGAATAGAGTGAAGCAAGAGTAGTAAGATTTTCTTTTGTTCCCACCTATTATTCCCTCCCTTTTTGCAGTGAATGTTTTCAATTTGTCATCTTTATTCTTCTCTCGAGTAAATATTTTACTACCTCATAATCATTTTACACTTGATATATATTAAATAAGTTTTTTATTGATTTGCAATTCATTTTAATATTTCCCTGCATTTTGCACTTGATGTTCTCATAAAATACAGGTATGTTATGCTAAAACTTTCAAGTCAGACAAACATCTGCTTATTTCAAGCAATGGATGTGTGTGGGCACGTGGGAGTCAATGGGAAATGGAGCTGATGCAATGTACATTGCAAGGAAGGGAGTTATATGAAAATATAAGGTGAAGATGTAATATATCTAATGCATACTTTGTGTCAAATCAGTATTGGGTTTCTGAAAAATTCTGCGAAATGTTAAATAATATTTAGTGGTTTGAGTGTTGGACTAAGATACTGGGAGACAAGGATTCAAAACCTCACTTGAAGATGGAAACCCACTGAGTGACCTTGGGCAATTCGTCTCTTCTCTTCCTCAGAGGGAGGCAGAGGAAACCTTTCCTCTGCACAAATCTTGCTAGGAAACCCTGTGCTAGGTTCACCTTAGGGCTGCTATAAGTTGAAAATGGCTGGAAAGCACATAACAACAAAAATGTTATTGTTTAAGTAGTAAAGTGTTTTTGTTTGAGTTGGGGTTTTGCTCTTTTGGTACAGCAATATGGCCTTCCTTATAGAGGCCAAAGTGGAAGGAAAAGAAGGAAGATGTTTATGCCAGAGTTAATAATGTCTCCCTGAAAAGATGGGGAAAGGCATTTTGCTGCTTAAACTTAGGCAGTATCATTTGTATTTCTCTTAGAACTATTACTCAGTAGTATCACTGCCAAAAGGGCAGTGCATGAGCATCCTGCTCAAGTTACATCAGTTGATGATTGTTTAAGTGACAGTAGAAGAATTGGCCAAGTGTAGAATATGTGATCCTAAAAGTTTGGCTCAGTGTTTGTGTCATAAGCAGAAGACGTAAGGTGTCATTCTCCTCATTTTCATTGGGGGCAATTGAACAATGAGATCCATGAAGCTAAAAATGCTGTTCGTCATAGCTGAAAATTTTAAATAGTCTTTAAAGAACCACATTCAACTGTTTTAGAATAAACAGATGCAAAAGCATCCAGTAGCACCTTTGAGATTGAGAAAAGTAAATTTCTAAAATCAACTTTTGGGGGTGATTGAAAACTCCATATTTCACCATTCCCAGATCATCAGGAGGTCTGAATGCAACAAATGAGCTTGCCCAAGTCTTATAATCTTTGGGAGTAGGGCACAATCTGCAGCAGCTTGTTTGGTGAGGTCATGTTAGAGAGCCTTCTTTGTGGTTGATTCTGGACTATAGAGCTTCCTCCTGAAGGAGGCTCGATGACCTTTATTCCAGTTAGCAAGTGACCCAGGATCCAGGTAGTTGGAGTGTAAGAGCTGTTGAGGAGTATTTCTGTCCAGATCAATCACAGGGTATCCAGCAGGATGAAGGGAGAAGCAATATAGCAGTCACCAGGCAGTACAGAAGTTGTACAGAAAGTTAGTAGTGCAGATAAATAAAGCCAGAAAAAGATAAATAAGAGTCAACGGTCATAGATAACCCAAAGTCAAGAAAACACACCCAAAAAGTACTGCTAGTGATCAAAAAGGATGGTTGATGGCAACAAAGCTGCCAGGTAATGGCTGGAAGATTTTTATATAGGCAATTGGATACCAGATGCCCAATTAGGTCAGTGTCTTCTACTTAATAACCTTTGGAAATGATGCAATATCTCTTTGCCTGTTCATCACTTGAAGAATGATGACAATGGACCCTCGGTGCCTGCAGCCTCTTGCTATGGAGCAAGGCCTCCGTCTGCTTCAACCCCTGGCTTCTGTGATTCAGAAAAACCATTGTTACCAGAAGATTCCAGGCAGTCTGCCTCCTCCTAAATCATCCCACTCCAGAGTGTGAATTATGACACTCAGTTGGCGTCTTTCTGCTCTTTTTTCAGTGGCAAAGAACTTATTCAAACAAACCTTCAGCCTTTAACTTATTGGAGACAAAAGATACTCAGTACATATATTGTATTTCTAAAATGTAATACATATTAAAAGTGTTTTAAATTGTTTTAGATTACTGTTTTAATTTTGTTGTTCAATGTGTTTTAAAACTTTCATACCACTTATAATTTAAATCATTTTGCTTTAACTTACATTGTAAAATACTTTGGGTTCCATGTTAGGAGAAAGGTGGGATGAAAAATGAATCAGTCAAATAAACTACATAAATAAATCTGATGAAATGGACTCCATAAAAACATATGCTAGAAAATTTTCCTTCCCACTATATCTCACTGATGCTACTGGATTCCTTTATGTCTTTTTGTAGAACTAGAAAGTAAATCTGCCTGCACACATGAACCCCAACTACATCTGTTGTTGTAACCAAACACTCACTGCTCTGCAAGGTGCAAGCACTATAGGAAGCAGTGATATTCAATCTCTATGTGGTGCTATGGATTACAAGCCTGTCAGCAAACAACGATGAAGTTAAGTGCAAAGTGCAAGACTTGAGGATAGATGCTTGCAGCTGTTGTTTCTGCCAATAATGCTGCATCCACAATAAATGCATGCATGTTGTATAATAATGTGCACAGACAGGGAAGGTGACTACCCTAGATGATGATCATTTGGGGATCTCCCGCTAATGCTGAAAATCTGTGGTGATTGTGAAAAGGTACTGCTAGCAAGACTCAAGCTACCTGTATTTGTTTTAATTTTTGTAAACTGGTTTGAGTACCAGGTATGGGGGTGGGATGGTTCCAGAAATACATGAATAAATAAAATTGGATATGTATTGTCGAAGGCTTTCATGGCCGGAATCCATGGGTTGTTGTAGGTTTTTCTCCTGACATTTCGCCTGCATCTATGGCAAGCATCCTCAGAGGTAATGAGGTCCTCATTACCTCTGAGGATGCTTGCCATAGATGCAGGCGAAACGTCAGGAGAAAAATTGCCTCCAGAACATGGCCATATAGCCCGGAAAAACTTACAACAACCCAAAATTGGATATGTTGGAAAGAAAGGCATTGGACAGGTTTAGCCTGGCAGATTCTAGACTGAGACACTTCAGTTCTTGTGGGCAAAAAACCCCCATTATTTTATATTGAGGTGAATATTTATATCCATCCCATCTTCCTGCCCTCAGGAGGCAGTGCTTCTAGTTGTTGTTTATTCATTCAGTCACTTCTGACTCTTCGTGACCTCATGGACCAGCCCACGGCAGAGCTCCCTGACGACTGTGGCCACCCTCAGTTTCTTCAAAGTCAAGCCAGTCACTTCAAGGATACTATCCATCCATCTTGCCCTTGGTTGGCCCCTATTCCTTTTTCCTTCCATTTTCCCAACCATCGTTGTCTTCTCCAAGCTTTCCTGTCTTCTCATTATGTGACCAAAGTACACTTCATCTTTGCCTCTAATATCCTTCCCTCCAGTGAGCAGTCGGGCTTTTTCCCTGGAGTATAGACTGGTTTGATATTCTTGCAGTCCAAGGCAGTCTCAGAATTTCCCTCCAACACCACAGTTCAAAAGTGTCTATCTTCCTTTGCTCAGCCTTTCTTATGGTCCAGCTCTCATATCCGTAGGTTACTAAGGGGAATACCATTGCTTTAACTATGCAGATCTTCGTTGCCAGTGTGATGTCTCTGCTCTTCACCATTTTATTGAGATTGGTCATTGCTCTCCTCCCAAGAAGTAAACTGTCTTCTGATTTCCTGGCTGCAGTCTGTGTCTGCAGTAATCTTTGCACCTAGAAATACAAAGTGTGTGACTGCCTCCACGTTTTCTCCCTCTATTTGCCAGTTATCAATCAGTCTTATTGCCATAATCTTGGCAACTTCTAGACTTCTTCCTAATTACAGTTTTGACCCAACTTTTGGCCGTCAGACGCAGCTTAAACCACCCCAGGAGGTGTTAGCTTGTCACTTTCTCCTCTCCCCCACAAGTGTGCTATTTTAAAATAAAAATGAAGTTGGAAGTGATGTGACATAACTTTCAGATTAAAGGGAATGCGCTTCTGAGGACTGCTGAGAGGCTGAGGAAGGGAAGGCAAAATTCCCACTCTGCAGAGTTGCCCTCATCTACTTTAGATGCAGCTGAGGTTGCCATATCCCACTTTCCTATTTCCCACACACAAAAAACCTGACAAAAATTGAGATGAGCTTAAAGCTTTGATGAATCCAGTGAAATTTGTTTGGGGGTTAGGTGGACACATGCATTTCTAACTATGTAATCTTGCCATTTTTTGTTTTTCATATCTGAATTGAGTAAATCAATAACTTTCCTCTTGGAAATGATGCCAGAAAGACATCTAAACTGTGAGTGCGATGACTGGAGCCCAAGCTTCTCCAGCTTCTCTCTTCTCACTCCTTCCTTGCTGAATCTTAATGGGTCTCCTACTGTTGTGATATATGCAGGATACATTAATGGAGATAAGATGCCTTCCAACCCACCATGCCATTTCTGCTGTTCCATATTTCAGACTAGCCACCATTTTGCCCTCTCCATACAGTAGCAGCTTGAAGGATGTTAAGCAGCCAAAGATATCCTTAGATTGATGAGTTTATTCCCTCTCCAGCTACTAAAGGGCTAACAAAACACCTAGGTCTTTCTTGTGTGCAGCAAAGAGATGAATGCTGGGTTGGGGAGGGAGAAAGGTAGTTAAGCGACTATCACAGCTAGATGTTAATGAACAGGCAGGCTGACCTTGCTGGGTGCACAAAGGAACCCAATTGCTCCCTGTCTCCCCTTCTTTTCTGTCCTGAAATTAAGTACCTCAGGTGGCTCCATCTGCTTCACGTTAATCTTTCTTTCAAACAGGGACATGCCATGCTTGCATTTGGTCCAGTTGTTTAGAAAACACATTTCTTTGCACACCAAGGGCAGCTGACCGGTCATTTGTCTCTTAGATGTGAAGTGTCTCTGAAGCCATCAATCTTTTTGCCCACCCTCTCCTCCCACCCCCAAAAGCTTCTTGACTCATCGTTAATCAAATGAAGGGGAAAACAGACCCCCCCCCCCACACACACACACACGCTCTTCACCCTCTTCATTATCATTTGCTTTTCTCCTCAGATGGATTTCTCCTCCCCTCATAATCTTTACTATTTTTGGTCCAGGAAGATGGAGGCAATGGGAATAATTTATGGACTGTGGAGATTTTGCCTCGGCTTCCCACAGCTCTTGCTGTCACTTGGATGGATGGCAGAGGTTGTTTCACGTTCACTCCCATTCTGGGTCTGTTCTACACCAGAGCTCTGGCTGTTCTCATTTTTTTGCTCTCTGTGGACTCCAGTGATGAGGAGGGAGGCCGTTCACAGAAGGGCTGTTCTGCATGTACCACGTCTCATTGTGCTGCAGAACCATGGCAGTGTTGTGTGCAGACATTTTGCACCATCTTTCTTTCTTTGACTCTCAACCTGAAAGGTAATTGCAGGAGACACTTTACTAAGATGCTACTTGCATCTCACTGGGGGGGAGGGGGGGGGAGTGAGGAGAAAGTGGACTACAGGTTTACATAACATTTGCATTTGGAGTAAATTTTTGACATAATGTAAAGACAAATAGAATACGTACATCTTACCATACTGGGTGTCATTTTGCTAACAGGGACTAAGGCTGATGGACAAGCTCAAAACCTTTTCTTCCTTTTCCTTCTGACTCCCCTGCCTCCAAATTGGACTTGGAACTGGAGAGTCTCTCTATAAAGCAGAGCAGCTTTGCCTTTGACAGATTTAAGGATATTTGTAGCAAAACTATGACTTAATCAAATTGTAAGCATCTTCCTAGAGTAGATCAGTGAATCAATATGATTTGTATGAGTGTTGGTTGAACATTTAGCAACTTATTATTTAATGGGTTCAACATAACCTCCAACATTTCACAGTTGACAACCAGAACACTGTGGTCAATCAATATCAGAGTATGGTCAAATTGGCAACAGTTATTGATGAGGCAGAACACACAAGCTAGGAGAAGCTGCAACCTGAATCTATTGGAAAAGACCAGATTCTACTCTTCCTCTCCTTAGTTGTGTGCAAACTACAGTTGGACAACTTATTGTGTAAGCTCATGAAGAGCTTTGAATAACATATTCACTCCAGTAGACCTAGAAAATACCTAAGGGAGTGGTCTCTCAGGCTCCCCAGTGCGATTCAATGGTTAACTCCAGCCAGGATCTCCAGGTGGAAGTTCTGCTGGAGTCATGTAGAGAACACATCTCTAGACATTTTCTAGGTTTTCCAGAACAATTCTCTGCTATTCTTCATCCAGAAGCTCAAGGGATTGTTCATTTCAGGTAAGAAAAACAAGGTTTCAGATTACACAAAAATCATATTACGTGAAGGGTCCTAGAAGAGATAATCCATGTTGTATTATATAATCCCTCAATGGATCCCTGTTGTACGTTTGGCCCTTGAATTATGTTTGCAGCAACTGAAGCAAGCTGAGGACAAAGGGAGAAACTTGTATATTTTAAAAGCAGCTGAAAAAGCTGGATCATGGAGGATTAATAGGAACGGTCTCTGCCAATTTATTGTCTCTGCCTTTTTTAGTTGGTCCAGTATTTGCAGCCAAGTTTTTCTTATTTATTTGAACCTTAATATATTCCCTTGTTTGTCTGAACTGGACACACTGGACTGTATCCTGAGAACAAACACACATTTTGTGTTCGCCTGTGTTTCTGCCACTACTCATTTTTGTGCTATGGATCTTTTGGCTGTGCAGTCTTCTAACTCGATATGCTGTGACTCTGTCTAAAGATTTTCTTATTGGCATTAACACCCTAGTGACTTGGAGTGTTTCTTTTTCCTATACGGTGTCTTTTCTCACTGTTCAGAGTCTTGCTGAGTCTGCAGGGTATATTTTGCCCACCTGCATGAGCTCTATTGCCATAAATCTTGTTTTTTCAGTACTCATTACACACACACACAAAGCTTTTGGCACTCCATGTACTTAGAACATGTGGAAATGACATTTTCATATATTTCTAATCAGTGTGATCTCTTTTTGATCTAAAACTATTTAGCTGCTTGTGAGCCCTTTATTTTATCAGTTTTAAAATTATTTATTTATGCAATACTTTTGACACAAAATAACTAAATACATACAAATAATGAGTGGTAGTAGTTTACTTGCTATCTGAGGTCTACATTATTCCATCAGCAGTATTTCCAAAGAGTAGTTGGGAGATGACACTTTCATTTCCTACAGTTCTTTGTGTTGTTCAGTGTAGGTTTGTCATGGGACATTTTGAAAAATTAAAATGGATTTTAGTATCTCAAGTGCTGTTGAATAAAAGTTCTGGGAATTACTTAGAAATGTTAGTTGGAATGATGGCTGGAGGAATCCGGAAGCTGCAAGCCAAAAAAGTGATTTCTTCAAGCCCTGGGGCTAACGACAAGCCTAGTCTTCTCTGTCATTTTAGTCTCAAGGCAACCTTGAATGAACAACATATTCAAGAAATATTGTCCACTTCTTGCGTATACGAAATCAAATTAGATCACCATATGGAATATTCTAGAGTGGATCTGCTGAAACTAACCCTCAAGTGGTTTTGCTTAATTGCAACATGTGTAACCATCACTGCATGCTTTTTAAAAGGATATATTTATACTATCATTTAACAGTCTGGGAGCCAAAGTGAAATTGTTGTCTTTTTGTTTTACATATTTATTTATGTTTAAATTATGCTTCGGAATCATTGGCATTGAGGGGTGGGAGTCAAATGCCAGAATCTGTGATTAAATGCTTTGATGGCACCAGTGATTTCTAAATGATAGGTCTGGGACCTGATAAATGATTGCAGGAGTCTCTGGAAAATTGTGATTGTACTGACTGTTCTCATATGTAATTGGCATATAATCTTCCCCTTCAGTTTCCCTTTATATCTAAAGGCTGTTTTGAATATTACGTTGAGGTCACCTAGGTTTGTCAGTGAGCAGATGCTCAATGAGAAGCTGTAGCCAATAATTCTGGCTTCCTCATAAGTATATATTCTGGATGTCTCTGCAAATGGATTTTTATCCTTCACAATTGACATTCTGGGTATATATCTGTAACACATAGCAGGTATGCATGTTGCCCCACATCATTAGAAATAGCCCAAGAGACTGTTTATTCCTTTGTGTTGACTTGTGGTTTCTGTGTAACCGAATAAAGTGAGCACAAATGATAGCTTCTGTCACCCAGATTATTTGCTCTTCCTCTATAAGGGTCAGGGATGGCAACATATAGCCCCTCCCTTTGATCCTAGTGGGCAATAACAATCCCAATAACTATAAGACAGGGCAGGGCAAGTCCAACAACATTTGGAGGATTACATGTTGCCAAACCCAGTTTTAGATAAGGCTGATCTACTTTGGAAAAGTGAAGAGTAGGGACATCACACTGGCAACGAAGATCCGCAAAGTTAAAGCAATGGTATTCCCCGTAGTAATTTACAGATGTGAGAGCTGGACCATAAGGAAGACTGAGCAAAGGAAGATAGATGCTATTGAACTGTGGTGTTGGAGGAAAATTCTGAGAGTGCCTTGGATCGCAAGAAGATCCAACCAGTCCATATTTTGGGAAATAAAGCCTGACTGCTCACTGGAGGGAAGGATATTAGAGACAAAGATGAAGTACTTTGGCCACATCATGAGAAGACAGGAAAGCTTAGAGAAGACAATGATGCTTGGGAAAATTGAAGGAAAAAGGAAGAGGGGCTGACCAAAGGCAAGATGGATGGATAGTATCCTTGAAATGACTGGCTTGACTCTGAAGGAGCTGGGGGTGGTGATGGTTGACAGGGAGCTCTGGCGTGGGCTGGTCCATGAGGTCACGAAGAGTCAGAAGTGATTGAACGAATAAACAACAAACAACTTTGGAAAAAATGCCTCTGGCTGCCTAACTTCTCTCTCATGCAAATCTTCTTAAACCCAATCATCTTCAGAAACACTGAATATATCTACTACACAATTATTATAGTTTGTTGCTACTTTAATTGGTATGCCTGCATCCTATGGAACCTTGAGATTTGTAGTTTGGTAAGGGGAACTCAAACTTCTTTGCCAGAATGCTCTAGTGCAGTGGTTCTCAACCTGTGAATCCCCAGGTGTTTAGGCCTACAACTCCCAGAAATCCCAGCCAGTTTATCAGCTGTTAGGATTTCTGGGAGTTGAAGGTGAAAACATCTGAGGACCCACAGATTGAGAACCACTGCTCTAGCTCTATAGCTCAGAGAAAGGCATCTCACTGAACTATAAATCCCAAGATGTAGGATGGAGCCCATGCAGTTAAAGGGAAATCTTACTGCTATAATCCTACTACTACTGCTATGATCATTTCCGCTACCTTGGCAGGCACCACTCCACCAAAGTCAACATTGACACCGAAATACAACACCGCCTGAGCTCTGCGAGCGCAGCATTTTTCCAAATGAAGCAGAGAGTGTTTGAGGACCGGGACATCTGTAGGGATACCAAGGTGCTTGTTTATAGAGCTATTGTCCTCCCAACCCTGCTTTACGCCTGTGAGACGTGGACTGTCTACAGAAGTTACATGCAACTCCTGGAACGATTCCATCAGCGCTGCCTCCGGAAAATCCTGCAAATCTCTTGGGAAGATAGGCGGGCAAACGTCAGCGTGCTGGAAGTAGCAAAGACCACCAACATTGAAGCAATGGTCCTCCGCCACCAACTCCGCTGGACCGGCCACGTTGTCCGGATGCCCGACCACTGTCTCCCAAAGCAGTTGCTCTAGTCCGAACTCAAGAACGGAAAACGGAATGTTGGTGGGCAGATAAAGAGATTTAAAGATGGGCTCAAAGCCAACCTTAAAAACTCCAGCATAGACACTGAGAACTGGGAGGCTCTGGCCCTTGACCACTCCAGCTGGAGGTCAGCTGTGACCAGCAGTGCTGCAGAATTTGAAGCAGCACGAATGGAGGGCGAAAGGGAGAAGCGTGCCAAGAGGAAGGCGCGTCAAGCCAACCCCAACTGAGACCGCCTTCTACCTGGAAACCAATGCCCTCACTGCGGGAGAAAATGCAGAGCAAGAATAGGGCTCCACAGTCACATACGGACCCACAAGAATATTGGAAGACAATCCTCCTCAGAAAACGAGGGATCGCCTAACAACAACTGTTATAATATTGCTGTTTGTGAGACTTTATTGCATTTCTCAGTCAGTTTTAATAATGCCTGGGTTGTGTTCATTTGATAAAACTCCCAGTAACAGTAACCATTTTGTCTACAAGTGTGATATCTGTAATTAGATTTTAAAATACAGATTGCTTTTAGATATAGATACCATATTTGTAGATGAAACTGTTAGCACAATGGTGTTTTCTTAAATGAACAAGATAAAAGCATTAGATTTTTAAATACAGATATATCAGATTTTTTTTTTACTTTATTGAGGCAGACATTTGAAATGTTCTGTAAAGAGAAGCATGGCCTTTAAGAAACTGGAGACTTGAAAAATTAATGCATGGAGTATGATTTGAAAGTAGAACTCCTCTAGGTCAAATATAGAACTGGCTTGAAATTCAAAGACACCCTGCAATCCTGGTGTAATTTATAATACCAGTGTACTGTGGAATCGCAAAATCCCAGAACGCACCAATTCTTGCTTTTTCTTTCATCTTGTGAGACTAGTTGGCCTTGCTGGAAGGGAAGCGCACTGGCCTCTAGAGTGTCCAATTACCCCATTGCTCTCTGGAATATTAAACTGTCAGAATAACAGAACATGGACTTAGAAGTTTGATTAGGATGTTGCTTCTGAACATAAGCAAAGCCCTGCTGAATCAGACCAAAGGCCTTTCTATCCAGTGTCTTGTTTCCTATGTTGGTCAACGAATGGCAAAGAGTTTGAGTGCTGTATACTGATATGGGAGCAGGCAGGCAGAACAGAGCAGAGACAGACAGGCTGTGGAGAGGCTGGTAGAAATTGACGTTATTTAGCATCGGCAGAGGATTGTACAGAATGAGTGTCACAGCAGAATGACTCTGAGGTCTGTTACAGAGATCATCCCCCCCCCCCCATCACCTTTTTTGGGGACCAACAAAAAATACTTAATGGATGTAGGTTATCCCATTTTAAAAACAAAATAAGGAATCCCCTGAATACTATCTCAACCTGATTGTATTATTTACTTAATATAATTAAAAATCTCACTGTGCACACAAACATGTTTGTTTTTTCCACACCCCCTCCGCTGCTCTTCCTTAAAACTCTACCCCCTCCCCTGCCCTCGAATGCTATATTTATGCCTTAGAGATGTGGAAATGAGCAATATGATGGATGGATGGATGCGGCTTGTCTGGGTTTTTCACCACCATTTCCCCTGGGGCTCTCCATATGCTGGCAGAGAGCACCATCCCAAAAGATGGTATCTTTTGCAAACTAGACAGCTAACAGACAGCTTCTCTCTCTGCATATTTCCCAGAAGAAGAGGAGGGGGCTTCATCTGTTTCATACCTCTTTCCCATGGCATATTTCACGATATTGGTTCTGACTTCCATTGTTCCAAATAGTCCACCATAAATAAAAACGTGAGTGGTGGGAAACAGCAATAGGACTGAGATATTATATGCTTGTGACACTGATAGATTCTCATTGGGGACTGACATGAGATTTAATTGCTCACTGAGCCACTGAGTTGCCCTTTAAGGCACATCCTGCCATGTCCTGTTAATGAGCTCAGTGGCTACATTTGCTCAGCAGTAGATCTCTGATGTGCTGGGTCCTTCTTTTTCTCCACCCGGAACACACAGACACACAGACATTTGCCATCCAAAATGGTACTTAACTGGAATCAATCATGATATACAGTTATGTGGTATTTGTTTATAAGAGTAAATGGGTCCAAGACGCAATGTGACATAGTGTTTGTATAATCCTTGTGTAAGCATTTCTGGGGAAGCTGGATTGCTTTGGTTTTGCACAGTACCTGCTGTCTCTGGAGTGACAGATAATGCCCGAGCTCACCCGATAAGTACCTCTGTTCCCAATCACAACTGGAAATGGAACTGACATTCTATGTAGCGAGACTGCGGCTTAGTGGCATCTAATTCAGTGCTTTGTTGTGCAATCAAAATATGGTCCATCGGCCTGTGCAGAAAATTAGAAAGGGAAAATAGGTGTTTTGATGGATGAACATAATTGATAGTGTTTGTTTTCGCTGGTTGTCATAAAATGCTCTTGCAAGGACGGGTCTGGGTTTTCTCTTCTCCTACAAGTTTGTCCTGAAATGAATGATTTGGGCTGTGTCTATTTTGCCTTTCTAATTTTCATAATGAAATTGCAAGCAATGTTTTACTTCCCACAAATTAGAACATGGGATCCATAAGGTCAACTCAGTGTACAATTGGCCTTCCACAAATTCTGTTTCTATGGAATTGACTAACCACGGCTTGAAAATATTTTCTAAAAAATCTAAGAAGCAAACTTTGATTTTGCTATTTTATGTAAGGGATATTATTTTACTCATTTTAAATAGCATGCATTCTGTGATTAACTGTTAGTTTCACATTCTTGGTCTATAGAAAATAACTGCAACTTCTGTTGTATTTGCTTTTTCAGAAGTTGACCTGCCCCTAAAGAAGGATGGTTTCACATCAGAGGGGACCACACTGGAAGCTTTGCTACGTGGAGAAGGGCTTGAAAAGAAGATAGATACTAAAGAGGACGACACTCTACAAGAAATCCAGGTGACTGGGAGCACTCTTCACATTTACTCTCTATATACTTTAGTCTTCCACATTTGCTGGAGTTAGGGGCACAGGATCCCAGTGAAAGTGAAGAATAAAGGCATTGCTATGTTTTTACCTGATAAAACATGTATCTAGAAATTTCAAGACCAGCATTACTCTATGGTTGACTCCCACTTGAAGATGACCGTAGAATCACACTGGAGAACCTAGGGCTTTTGGGGAGAACATTTTAACCAAATCTGTGAATAATCAATTCCACAGAAGTCAAAAACCACAAAATGTGGAAGGATGACTGTGATGCTGAAATAATTACTTATGATGTTATTTTGTCTTGGGAATCAGGTTATTAATCTCTTATGGCCTTCATGCTGTGATTTGCAGGAGAATATACCAAAGTAAATCCCAGCCACTATACATAATCATATTTGTTCTTATGTGTGAAAAAGAAATTGTGTTCTGATGTAGGCGTAACTAACAAACTGTTGTGAGGTACTATAAAATATCAGAAAATCCCTCACAGCTCAATGGGCAGCCCAGTTAATTCTCCTTTACTTAGAGGAGGAATGTACATAAAATTTGGAAGAGGAGTAAGCTTCAATGAGATACAAGAGATGCAAATGAATAGTGCAGAAGATACAAGAAATGCAAGTTAACAATGCACAATAGGTCAAGAAAAAATTTCAGTTCTTATATTTGCATCTCAATGTTATTTAAAGAATAAGCACCATGCCATTAGGGGGCTCTGGGCCCTTCCAGACAACCCCAAAAATGAGAGGCTTGTCGGGATTTACCTGAAGCATCCTGTTCTGGAACAGCTGTTCCAGGAGCTCCAATTTTATTTGCTTTGAACTAAAGGTTTGTTTGCAATCCCAGACTTGGGATTTTGCAGCAGGGTGGCTTCCTGTTATAGTTTGCAGTCATAGGGCAAGCCACCTGTCCAGCTTCATTTAGCTTTGTTTCCGCCCCTTTTTCTGGGTTTTGGGAAGAGAGAGGAACCATTTTAGTCAGTCACACACAAGGAAGCCAGCCTATAGGCCACAAATCAGTTTGTCCTGTAGGAAAGGCTTCATTCCTCAAGACCATCCAGGGTCCAAACTGACTATCCAGTTCCAGGGAAACGGAAGGAAAAAGTTCCAAAGGCTCTGGCTGAGAGCTCACAGCCTCTCAGCCTCACAGCACCAGAGGGGAAAACAGCCCTGAAGTTTCCACAGGACAGCATTACAGAACCACAGAATTCCAGCTAAATATCTTCTAGCTTTGTCTGGTAGGTTACTCGGTTTCCAGACGCATTTGGGATCGGCAGTTATACCCAGACCAGCGAGGCCTAGGTGATGGGCGGCCTGGGAGAGATTACGAAGGGTTCTTCTTCATGTTGAGATAGTACAGTTAAACCAAGTTAATGCCAGTCTCTTAAAGACTAGAATAGTAAAGCCTTGAAGTTTTGTTTGAAGATTTGTTCCTTAATAAAGACTTTGTTGTACTTTTAAAGAACTCTAAAGCCCATTACTTCTGGAAGTCTCTAACAATCTCTCTTCGGGCACCTCGGCTTCCCACTGGGTTTAAAGTGTGCGTCTTATAGAATAAAGACATTGTGTACAGGCCCAGTGGTGACAGAACACATCCAGTGAATGCCTCAGGTAAAAGCAAATTAATTCAGGAATTAATTAGATATTCCATTAGATCTAGGCCTTTCTGAAAGTACTGGATCTAATGGGCTATTGGGCCTGTGGGGATTCACCCCCAGGTAGTCCTGGGACTACCTGGGGTGAGTCCCTACAGCCATCTCCCTTCTTTTGGGCTTCTAAAAGCCTGGAGGAGCAAGCCACCCAAAACCACCCTAAGACTTGTAAAAACTGGCCGGGCCACCATTACGGCGTCCTGGAGTCCTCCTGGCACATAGAAATGACACATCAGGAGATGGGGGAGGGGTGAGGAAAAAAGAAAGATTTTTTTTTGTGTTATGATGTTTAGCATATTGATTATAACTTGAGTACTAACAACAACAACAAAACTTTATTTATATATTGCTCAGGCATGTAGCCGGGGGGGGGGGGGGGGGAGCTTGAAGGGCTTCAGCGCCCCCCGAAATTCTCAGTGTGGTCCGTGAGAAGGCCTTACTGGTACATTATTTAAACACGTTTATTCACATCACGATCTGATCAGCATGCTCAATATATCCCATATGCATGGAGGTATTGGGATAATGATACAAAAGGTTTGCTAGGGTAGATCCTCAGCCCCCCCCCCCCAAAATCAAACTCAGCTCCCTGAATCAAACTCAGCCCCCCCCCCCCCCCCGCATCAAAATCCTGGCTACAGGCCTGATGTCACTCTATCCAAGTAACATCATCAATACATACAAAGTAAACAACATAAACATAAAATTAACAAGATAATATAAGCACAAAAAAATCACAGTAGCACATATATATTTATAATATTGAAAAGGCCGTGCTGAGGATAGTGCAATTTGTAGAGGGCCCGGGAAATTAGGTAGCTGTTCATTTCCGGGGCCTAATAGGAGGAAGTAACCTGGGTAATGGGTAGAAAAAGATATGGCCATATTCAACAGTATCTGGGGCTGAGCTAGAACTAGTCATTCTCAAAGGCTTGTTTAAACCACCAGATCTTCAGGCTCTTACAAAAGAAGTGGAGGGATGGGGCCTGTCTTATTTCTCTAGGAAGAAATCTCAGTGGAAATTGGTGGAAATCAATTTCTAAAATGTTGCTAGATGTGATTTTGATCAGAGGAGGAGGAAGGGAATCCTTGGATATTTCAAGAAAGTGTTTGGAGTCAGGTAAAATCAAAATAAAAAGAACAAGAATCTTTCAATTCCTCCATATATATATATCTCCATTCTGGCAGAGTCCAGATGTATCTTATTTAAAGTCTGTATTAAAACCTGGGCAGATTCACTGCCACAAAAGCTACGTTAGCCACCAGTGTCATTGCACTGGTAATGTATTGATGTCACTGACACCTTCGAGGAAAAATAGAACACTATGAAAAATAAGTGGGCCCAGGTTGAAGCTGACTGCAAAACATTTACAAACAGTTGTCGGTAAGGCAAACAAGGATAGGTTCCAATCAATCAACACCCCTCTTACCTCTATATTTGATATTGAAAATAGTCAGGTGCAAATATTTGGAACAGCCCTGCTTAATGTACTCCTTGAGAACAACTTGTAGAGTTCATGCTCTGAAATAGCATGATCCTTGCAATTTATGTATCTAAATCAGGAATGGGAAACACACATGTCTCCAGATGTTGTTGAACTGCAACTTGCCATCAGCTATGATGGCTGAGACTGCTGGGACTTGCAGTTCAACAACATCTGCAAAACTTCATGATTCCCACTTCTGATCAAAATGCTGGTGTTATGTACTGTATATTCTCCTCCATCTTTGCTCTTATACTAAAAATCCTCTGCTGTGCTGGGATTTCTTTTTAATTACTGTTTATTGTTTTAATGACAGAGGGTTCTGGAAAATGATGAAAATGCAGATGAAGCAAATGAGGAGGAAGAGATGGAAGAAGATATCCCAAAGCGAAAGAACAGACCCAGAGGACGGGTAGGTGGTTTTAGCCACAAAAGAGGAAGAAAGGAAGAAAACAAATGCTGTTTTCATATTCACACTCATTGTTTCTATATGTTCACAGATAGATAGTTTGTGTGTGTGTGTGTGTGTTTTCAAGGTGTCTGCTGACTTATGCTAGCCCCATAAATTTCATTGGGTTTGCTAGACAAAGAGCTTAATGCTACGCTACAGCTTTCTCGTAAGCACAATTGTTTTGGGTCTCTCCTATTTTATATACCTATATTCCAGGGGTCATATAAAAATTTCCTGGGCCAAAAGGGATTGCGACTGTGAGTGGAAAAGTTTAAGAAGCCCTGGTCTACACTATGGTTTGGATTCTTGAAATTCTCTTGTCACATAACTACATTAGAGCTCTCAAACAGAGAATTCCATGTCTTTCAGCACACTACAAATCCCAAACTCCATAAAATAAAGCCATGGTAGTTAATTTGAACTGCTACAACTGTAGGGTAGATATTTTTGACGATTCAGTCGCAGCTCATCCAAAATTATATCTTTCTATGGGATGATTACCCCCAGTTACACTTTCTGATTTTGGTTTAGAATGTTGTTGTTTTTTTTAATAGTGGGAACAGAATTATTCTTCTCCCCCAAACTCAAATTATACATATGTTTTTGTGCCAAGAGAAACTTTTATCATTTGGCATTTGTTATATCTGCATCTCTGGATGAACCGAGGCAGTATATTTTCCCTCGGCGGTTTCAGTGCAGGGAAGAGCTGGCTATTGATCAGCGTTCTCCGCATGGCTCTGCAGCTGGAGGCTCTCAATAATCATCTCCCCTGGCAGGAAACCCACACAGTGTGAAGGCAGGCAGCTCACCTCCCCCTCGTCACGCTGCCTGGCTCTTCTGGCCCTCTCTGCTCTCCGGAGTGAACTGCTGGAGGCTCTCAGGACTGAGCCACACCAGCCCTTGCAAACCTCCAGTTGCAGAGTCACAGCAGGAAATGCTTTTACATTAGCAAAATGTTCACAAGGACTTCTCTATACTCCTCCATCAATACTCCTCCATCCCCTATTTAATGGATTGTGTGGAGGGAAAAACAAGGCTACTGATGAGCTATGGCATTATTTTGTGCCAGAGGAAGAATGCAGGAGGGAGGTGACAGACTGTTGTGTTACTGGTAGCAGTAAGAGTCCAAAATGAAGAAGAATAAACTGCAGCCTAGATTTTCATCTCTCTTTAAATCTCCTTTGTTTGTTGATGTTTCCAATGTTTAAAATCTCCTTTTTGACTTCTATCCTCTTTGACTATCCTGCCTTTCCTTGGCTTGAGAGCGCTGGTTGTTGTTGTTGTTGTTGTTCCCCACTTTGTCTTTCCTGAAGGTGACCCGTTTTATCTCTCCTGAAGGAGAATCCATTTTAAATCTATTGTTGTAGGCTTTCATGGCTGGGATCACTGGATTGTTGTTGGTTTTTTCAGGCTATATGGCCATGTTCTAGAAGCATTCTCTCCTGACGTTTCACCTGCATCTATGGCAGGCATTCTCAGAGGTTGTGAGACCTCACAGCCTTTGAGGATGCCTGCCATAGTTGCAGGTGAAACGTCAGGAGAGAATTCTACTAGAACATGGCCATATAGCCCAAAAACCCTACAACAACCTATTTTAAATCTGGTTTCTGCCTCCTGCAGAATTCTGGGGTTTGTAGTTTAGGGAGGAGCTTTTAACAGCTTCACTAAACTACAAACCCCAAAATTCTGCAGGAGGTAGAAACCAGATTTTAAGTGAATTCATTCTCTTGTGTGATGAATCCAAAAGTGGTTTAATATAAAAACATTACCGTACAATTTAAAATATACAAATATACAAACATTAAAACAATGAAATATAAACAGTATTTAAAAATCACAGTAAAAAACGATAAAAACATATTCAAAGTTAATGGTTCCTACCCATTTCAAGCTGACTTACAGGTTATATAGAACGAGGGGAGACACTTTGTAACTGTGGGCCCTTTCACACTACGCAGTTATAGCACCATGGTTATGAATGGATCCATCCAATGGATGCCAAGGATTTGGAATTGATGAAAGAGTATTTTTATTTTCTGCTACAAAGCTTTAGTGGTTCACCAGACTGCAAATCCCAACATTTCACGGGGCACAGCCCTGGCAGTTAAAGTGGAATTATAGTGCTGTAATTTTATAGCATAAAAGGGACCTGTGATTGAGTTGCTAGTCTACCCAATTCATATGTAAAGTAGTGTGAGGTAGAGTCCCTTAAAAAGGTGTAGGTAGATTGGGTGTGAGATAGAAACTCTCACCATCATCCTTCCTTCACTTTCCCCCCACACCACTTTTAACTTGGCCAAGGCTTCATACTAGAAGGGAGGGAAAGCTGTGAGTGACAAGCTGCAGACAGGAGCACTCTCAATACACTATTTTTGCATGTTGTTTTGCTTCTTTAGGTGGCACCCCATCCTCACCATGCACAGGATCAAAAATGGGGTGGGCATGTGTCTAATAAAGCATTTGAAAAAGTTATTGGGAGGTGGGTACAACTCCCAGAATCTCCTAGCCAAAATAGGGATTTTAGAAATAGGAGTTCAATAGATAAAATTGCCAACATAGGATTATAGAATGATAGGATCATAGAGGATTGCAAGGGCCATCTATTCCAGATGAAGTCTGGTCAAAGTAGGTCAGAGTATTACTGTTGCTTTCCTCAGGCTCTAAAGTATGTTTTTGTTGACGCATAGTGTACAGACTGTGTTGGCCTTTTTGGTTTCCACATCACACTCAAGTTGATCTAATGCTCTATTACGACTTTTAGATCATTTTCACATGAATTATGCTACATGCAGTCCTCTGATCAGTTGTAGCTCTGATAGGAATCAAAGGTATCCCACCACAGACTCTGCAACCGTTTTTTAATTGAACCACAAGCATTAATTTGGTCTAGTATGACTCTCAGAATGACTGTCATTCTGAGAGTCATACTAGACCAAATTAAGTTGATTTTTCTTTACAATCCCCACCTCCAGTTACCTATTGATTGTAATCATAACTTGCTATCTTCTGGCTTAGTCTTTACTGTCTATGATCTGGAGACATAATGTTACAAAGGAAAAATCAGTATTTGGTGACATCATGGTAAAAAGGAAAAGGTCTGTAAGAATGTGTTGGCAATCTCTTCCAGTTTGCAGCCACATCAGATTATATCCAAACAGGTGTGCCAGGTGCATCAAACACTTGGACAGGTAACAAACTCTCAGCCTCAGAGGAAGGCAAAGGCATACCCCCTTTGAACAAAACCTGTCAAAAAACCTCTGTGATAAGTTTCTTTGGGTAGGGGGGGTCACCATATGTCATAAATGATATGGCACTACACAATAACAAGGTGCCTCACACCTCTTTAAGGAAGTAATTGTTCCCTCCTTTAGATTTTCTAAAGCTCTCTTGATTTTCTGCTGCTCATAATTCTAAAATTTAGGCCCATAAACATTTGGTTGATTCAGAGCACAAGCAAAGGGATTAACAGCATTGCAATAGAAGTAGTACAGTGGATCTAACATACTGGTCATTCCAAATTTGTGCACGTCCTTCCTTTTCCTACAGCATGATTTCATTTTTAATCTCAGGCCCCTTCATCTGTCCTTCTGGCAAGCATCCCTGCTTGGCTTCATTTGAGTGCTCCAAGGCTGCTCTGCTGAAGCTTTCCTGCTATATACATCAATTCCTTGCTGTATAACGGCAGGAGACTGAAGGCAGCCGTGGATGACTGAATGCCACAGACTGAAGCCCTGACAGCAAGCACGTGGCACTCAGGTCCGTGCCTTTGGGGTGGCTGTCTATTTGCCAGCCCCCCTGAGGCCAGCCATGAAATTGTGAGAGTGCTGGCAAAGAGATTTGAAAGCCAAGGACATGTGGATCTGCAAGGAGAGACTTAAGAACTTTGTCTAGAAATAATGGGCAGGCAGTAAAGCCTCAGATTCTATAGTGTGCATTATGTAGTCTGGAAACATGAGAATGCATACAAATTGTTTATTTTTAATAATGCAGAATAGATCTCAACCTAGATACTTTTGGGATTTCGTTTCACAATTTGTCTGGCCAGTTTAGCTATTAGCTGCACTGGTTGGGGGATTCAGGAACCTATAATCCAAGGAGGAACATATTTCCAAAATCTAATCTTGTGCTAGCTGCTGTTCAGTTCTCTCATGCCCCAACATGGACAATAGAGAAAAAACAAATAGATATCCATTTATATGCATGTTACTAGTTCTCCCCCCCCCCACTCTCCCCAGTACCAGAAATTATTATCAATGATGTGTTTAAATTAATAAGCTCATTTCCATTAACTTTTCAAATGCTTTAAGATTGCCAACAGATGTGGCTACCTGGTTTGCTTTTTTAAAAGATTGAACTTTCAATAGTTTTTGTTACTATGTGCCTTCAAGTCATTTCCAATTTATGGCAACCCCAAAGTAAACTGATTTTGGGATTTTCCTGGCAAGATTTGTTTAGTGGAGGTTTGCTTTTATCTTCAAGCTTGTTTTCTGCTGCCCTGGTGACTAGGACTTGGACCAATGGGTTGAAATTACAGGAAAGGCGATTCCACTTGAACATTAGCAAGACCTTCCTCACCGTGAGAGCTGTTCAGCAATGGAACTCTCTGCCTTGGAGTGTGGTGGAAGCTCCTTCTTTGAAGGCTTTTGAACAGAAGCTTGATGGCCATCTGCCAGGAGATTGAACTAGAATATTATTATTTCTTTCTGTGTCAGGAGTGACTTGAGAAATTGCAAGTCGCTTCTGGTGTGGCTGTCTGCAAGGATGTTGCCCAGGGGATGCCCGGATGCCTTTAAAAAATGTTTTTACCATACGTATGGGAGGCTTCTCTCATGTCCTCGCATGGGTAGCTGGAGCTGACAGAGGGAGCTCATCCACACTCTCCGGCAACCTTCAGGTCAGCAACCCAACCTTCAAGTCATTAGTCCTGACGGCTCAAGGGTTTAACCCACTGTGCCACCGGGGTCTCCTATTGGACTAGATGGCCCATTTGGTCTCTGTCATCTCTATGATTCTATGATTTCTCTAAAATAGTGTGATTTGTCCAAGGTCACCCAGTGGTTTTCAATAGCCAAGCGGCAATTTGAAACCTGGTCTCCAGAGTCCTCTGTGTTGTAACTTTGGACTGGCCTCATTATTTTAAAAATGTTATCCACTAATTAACCTACCATGTTCATGAGTTCTCATGTGTGTGTAACTATGCATGTGTTGAAACCAAACAGGATTTTTAAAAAAGGTTGAACATCCCTTATCAGGAATTACAACATCTAAAACACCTTTGCTTTCTGATAGTTCAGTGTACACAAACCTTTTTATGAATGAAATTATTACAATATTTATAAAATTATCTTCAGGCTATATATGTGTAAGGTATATATGAAGCATAAATGAATTATGTTTGGGTTGCATCTCCAAGATAGTCAATATATGCAATATGCAAATACAAGTTTCCAAAATATAAAATAAAAAAATCCAAAAAAACTTCTGGTCCCAATTGTTTTGAATAAAGGATATTCATCTTGTATGTGTATTATAAACTGGCAAAAAAATACTTTGGGGACCAATATCTCCACTATTTGCAGTAACAGCTTGTTTTCCTTTTAGGCCAGAGGCTCTGGAGGTGGTAGGCGAAGGAATGATGTTTCTTCCATGGATGACCATGATAAACCCTATGTTTGTGACAGTAAGTAGCACCCAGACCTTCCATTTTGGTTTTAGTCTCATCTGCTTCCTAACAGCAAACAGAATGTGCTTTCTTTGTAGTGGTGGTGAAGATATTTTACAGATAGATAGATAGATAGATAGATAGATAGATAGATATATATATGCTGTTGCTATCTCTGCTTGTTCTTCCTATTTTTTGCATGGGTGAGTGATAACGAAACCCTCAGCCAGAGGTGATGTTGTCTGCTGCTCTCATAACTCATTTTCCTCTTTAATGTTTGTGTGTTAATATGTATTTTGTAGAAATATATTTTTATATGTGTATGTTGTAGAGTGCTTTTAGATGACTGTGTGTTTTTAGTGATGTTGTGACCTGCTTTGAGCCACAAGGAGAGGTGGGTAAGAAATAAAATTGTTGTTGTTGTTGTTGTTGTTATTATTATTATTATTATTAAACTTGGATAAAGCCGTCATTCAAATTACATGGCAGAGTTATATCTGAGTTGTTAGTTCTATGCACTACTCATTTAGGATTTGTTCTGTGAAGATTGTTGGAGGGAATGCAATCAAAATAAGATACAAAATGAATGTACTCCTCATCAGAATGCCCATATTTGGTAGAATGTCAATGTTTTCTTTTGCAAAGGTTTCCTTCTTTGACTATTTATTGGTGCATTGTATTGATGGCTTTCCCTTGTGAATTAAGAATGCAAGCTAAGCATAAAAGATCCAAAAATAAATAGGTTTCAGTCTTTCTGGACAGAGTCAGGTATAATGGTTTCTTTTGTAATAGCTGCTTTATTGTAGAAGAACTGTCCACTGTTTGTCTGTGACAATGTCTCCATTTGTAGAAAACTTGCTTTAAAATATGCACTGATTGGCATAATGTATCTGTCTGGCCAACCTTGCTCTTGACAGTTACCACCCAGTGCAAAATGAAAGTTTATCCGATGGTGATGAGGCCTATTTCAATTTATGCATTCCACAATGTGACCCCTTAGTCTTATTCATCAACCCTTGCAACTAGGTTTTGAGCAAGCTTGGGAAAGTTTTTTTATGTTCCTGGGAGATTCTGAGGATTGTAGTTCATTTTTCTCATAAACTCTAATTTTGAGGCACTCATATCTGAGTAGTTGCTTCTAACTCTAGAAATCATTTGAGCTTCGCAACACAACCTTTTCCACATTACATTTTGTAATCTGTTATTTTTGAGTTGAAATGGGATTTGCAGCAAGTGCAGATCTTTCTAGTAATGACAGTGTTACATTCTCTATGTCTTGGTTTTTTGCATCCTAATTAATGTGCTTCATTCATAACAATAGTACTGTAAAGTTTGTATTTCAAAATAAATTCATAATTTGTCATTATTGTTCTGATGAGTGATGAGAATAGTTAGTACTTGTCCACTTGATGATTTCCCTTGCCATTTTCAAGACCGTTTGCTTGCCTGCTCTTTCCTCTGCGTTCTTTAGGCCTTGATTCTTCTGTGAGCTCACTTTAGTGAGAACATGACAGCAACAGCTAAAGAAAGTATACAGAAGGATCTTGTAGCACTTTTAAGACCATCTGAGAGAAAGAAGTTTGCAGCATGTTATAATAGACTTAAAGTCTATGAAAACCTATGCTACCAAATCCTGCTGTCTTTGTTTGTCTCTAAGGTGCTACAAGAGCCCTTTGCATACTCATATTCCAGACTCACATGACTATGTCTCTGAAAAGCTAAAGCTGTTGAGTTCTATAGACTAATTGTGATCTCTTTCAACTACCCTATTCACTTTAAACTCAGCCGTAAGATGAACTTCTTGTGAGATGATATAACTGTTAGCTACATATTGTTGCTGCTTGAAAAAGTTGCTTTCTGATGCTTCAGATTTCACTATTCTTCAGACAGCATGGAAATAGCAAGGCACCATTGGGAGGTTGCTGCTTCATCTGATCCCCATTGCCCAATTATTGAAGATGGGCCAGCAGTACTGCTTGTCCCATTAGTTTTTATGGTTGCTGACAACTTTTATGGAGTGCTCACTTGTCAAACATTAAGGAGGTTGCAAACTTGAAATATTGGTTCATGCTGAGGATAGTAGTGAAATCAAGGCAAGGATGAACAGTGGCCACAGGAGACCAGAAGTCAGAAAAAGAGAAGAACCCCCAGATTTAATCCAAAGTCAAATCAAGGTACCAGGAGTGCCACAGAGAAGTAGAGAAGGGATAGCATCCTCACAGCTATTCAGGACATCTGTCAGTAGCTTGGGTTGCTCTTTCTTGTTTCCCTGAAGCTAAACTACCAGGGTAAGAGCCAAAGAGAGGACACAAGGACCACCTTCAGAAGCTGCCACTAAGTGTAGCCCAAGAGAAAGAAGTGCTGGACAGCAAGGAGGCCACCTGAGAAAGCAGCAGGGGGGTATTCAGAATTGTCTGATCTAGACTTGGGCTTCAGGGATTTCCAAGGGTGCAGAAAAGGGGACAAGTGACTCTTACAAGCCACCATGCTTCTCTCATGAACCACCCTGATATTCTGTTTCTGCTTCCCAGAATCTATCTCCATTTACCTGCCAATCTATATACATCCATCCTGCCTCTCCATCTCTGACCCTCAATGGGGTTCCTATGTAGAAAGATTTTTTTCTTATGCAGAATTGCTGCTTTTTGTGTAAAGAAGAGCAATCTTGCAAAAACAAAACATGTAGTTGCCTGGAAGCAATGTTGTGTGTGTGTGCCAATTCCCACAATTCTAATGCAAAACGCTTTGTGCAAAACAATTCCCCAAAACACTGGAATTTGCTAATACTGGGTAAAAGCTTTTCCCAAGTATTTGGAAACCCATTTTATAGCCAACAAATTAATATTATAGGAAATCTATGCTCTTCCTCTCCACCCCCAAGATTACTTAGTTCTTTCAAAATAATTCCTGCATAGTATCCATGTTCTCTTCCAAAAGTAATCCTTGGAGTCCAAAGCAGACCGTCCCATAAATGTAGAATGATGCCCGATCCTCTTTTAAACCCAGGATTTGCAAGTTACTCTTGTTTACTCACATGTTTGAGCTCAGAATTTGGCAACCTGCATGTTACCTGAGTTGGATTCAGTGTGGGCATTGAGGCTTCTGTTTGTTTGCTAAGAATGGGTGACTGCCATCAACTCAACATAAAATGGTGGCCAAGAACCCAATGGTCTTCTTCCAGAGTCCTGGCTCTCACTTAATCCCAGTTCCATTTAGACATGCATCATTTGTGTGGATGTGGATATGAAAGAGAAACACACCACTAGATCTGGTACAACCACTGTATGCATATGAATCAGGCTAAGAACAAATCACTGTAAAACTATAGAGAAAATGAGTTAACCTTACTCTGTACTGTAGTTTCCTCACTGGAAAATTGGATAACACATTTTTATTATGCCCTACTAGGTAATACCTGGAAAGTAGTTGCTTAACTGAGCAATATTTAAAACAGATAATTTTTAAGAGGCCACATTGTTTTGGAAGTGAGATAAGCTGCTAGCTAATACAGCAGTGGAATCAGTGCAGCCTCAACAGTGTAGGTTTGAAATGGAGTACTTTAGTATGATCCTATACTCATTTTATACTTATATTTGGATTCCTCAGGAGACGGCATGTGTGCCTTCTATTAGTAGTCTTGAGAAGTAATTGTATACAATTTGGAAGACACCCCCACTAAATATTCAGAAGTTGGATTCAGATTATTCCTGGTTGCCCTTTTTAAGTTTATAAGACATTGTGTGACCCTTTTAGGGGAAAAAAGATAAATCTTCATGTATGGTCTTTTCTTTATTGGCATAAGACAGAAGTAGTTTGCACATGGATATCTCTACTCAAGTGCATAATATGTTTGGGACTCACCCAGCTCTTTAAAGAAATAGCTTTCCGGTGGCAAGAAATGCCAGACCTGGAAAAAGCTACTCTTTTGGACTGCACCTCCCAGAATCCCCAGCGAACTTGGCCAGGGCGACCATGTGATTCTGTAAATTGTTTTGCAACAAACCAACTTTTCAAAACTCTGAAATACATATAAGAATTTAAATGTCTAGAAAATAGTTCTGGATCAATATTCTAAACTCATTTTGCTGTTTCTGACATATTATTCTCTGTCTACTGCTCTTTGTGTTTCCTCTGTTCATAGTCTGTGGCAAACGCTATAAGAACAGGCCTGGATTGAGCTACCATTATGCTCACACTCACCTTGCGAGTGAAGAAGGGGATGAGGCTCAGGAGCAGGACACACGTTCCTCACCTGTCCACAGAAATGAAAATCACAAACGTGAGTAGAATGTGTGTTTCCCTTCCTTTTCCTCCAACCCCCATTATGTAGACTTCTATGGCACCCTTCAACCCTTTCCTTGGCTACACTTTATCCATGCATATAGGCAGTGGTTACAATTACTTTACTCCTCTGTGAATTATTGTGGCCTGAGCTTTTAGTGGAGCTAATCAGCTGCAGCTTTCCCAGGTGCTGAGCTCAGCTAGTCAAAAATTCAGCTCGAACCTCACATTAACTCTGCAGCAGGTCACTTTCCATCAGTGCTCCCGTGGGGAGAGCTTGCAAGAAGATAATGCAAGTGAAGTCAAGGAAAGTAGGGGATCCAATCTACCCTTGTCAAGCAATCCCATAATAGCTAACTTTGAAAACAACAAAGCACCCCTCCTTTTCTTCTACCTTTTCTGGTTCTCCTTATTTATTGTAAATATATTTTTCTCATCCTCAACATTCTTCGAAATCCTAATCTGATAATATGATAGGATCTCTATAAATATCAAGGGAAACAAGTAAGCGATGTATTTCTAAGTTGAAAACAAGATGAAGCCCTTATGGGGCAGACCTAATAACTTCTTCCACAAAACCTATGGATATATTAAAAGGTAATGATTCTCAATCCTTCTCATTTTAACACAGACCATGACTCATGAAGTGAGTCTATTGCTGTTACTTTTTCGAAAGCGTTCCTTTTAAATGTATTGATAGCTCAGGGTCATTTTTATAAAGCAGTGTGAAGCCCTTGTACGGAAAATGCTAGGATAATACATTTTATGCACCGGATTTATTGTAAGTGGCATGGAAGTGGTGCTGACTGTAAAATAAAATCTTTCCTCAAATAAAGGTCTATATTATTGATGTTAGAAATAAATGTGGAACTACCAAGGTACAGTCTTCTTCAGAGCAGCATAAAACATAGTAGCTCTTTACTGAGTTAAGGTTTAGCTCCTAATGAAACATTGGTTACTGGCTTCCTTGCAGAGATAAGAAGATAAATAGATAAACTAGAATCTGTGACTGTTATGCTACATTTGATTGAAAAAGTATAAAGCAATCCCAGCTGGATTGTAGGAAACATTTCGTTGCTTTTAAAAAAGCAATATATAGACACTTCCTTTTATTTTTTGAAAGTTTATATTAACATATTCATTAAATCCACTAATACCTTAAAATCTAACATAGATAAAAATGGCCAGTCACATTAAATACAAAGTTCAAATTAGTGAAAGCATACATAAAACAGTAATGAGATTGCATTCAAGTATTTTTTGTTATATCTATTTGCCAGCTATCATATCAGTGTGCTCAGTAATTCATTGAATAAATCCTTCTAAAATATGCACCGTTTACTCGATATCTTCAGGATTGGAAAACATATACTTTTCATAAACCTTATTCTATCCATCCAAGATTACCAAATAGATCAGGTTTAAAGTGATAATCACTATTCAGCATTCCCCACTCCACTTTTACTTGCCCTGATCTGTGTACTAGAACTCATGTGACAGTGAGCAAATGGGAATCTGTTTCAATTCCTTGTCTATATTCTAGAAACAGACCCACAGACAATCCCAAGATAACAACTACAAAATCTAAAACAATTATGCATAACTAGTAGAGGTGTGCATAACGCCAAAAATCTGCTTCGTTTGTATTTACAAAATTCAAGTACCCCCCGTTTCAATTCTAAAGTGTTTTGAAAAATTCTTAAGGGGTCCGTGTCATATCTAATATGAAGTTCCAAGAATTTCGTTAGTTATTTGTTATGTTATTCGCTCATTTGTATCTATGGGAACACTTCCAGGGCTCCTCTCTCCCTCATTTTTAGGGCTATTGGGATGAATCTTGCTACAATTGTAGCACACATTTACCACTATAAGCCCCCCTCCCCCCCGTTACAGAACGTTTCGCTCATCCACTGATTTTTTAGGAAATTTTAAAAGTATTTTTTATGAACAACATTAAAAAAAATTATAAAAGCCTATCCCCTTGAATTTCACTACAATTCCCCATCATTCCTCCAAAGTTTCAGAAATATTAGCACATCCACTGATTTTTAGGGAATGCTTAAAGTTTTGCCCATTAAAAAAACCTCAAAAGAAGGTATCCCCTGGAATTTCTCCACAGCGACAGAACAGGAGCAGGGCATCATTCCTGTCAAGTTTCAGAAAGATCTGCTCATCTACCAATTTTTAGGAATTTTTAAAAATGTATACAAATAAAAGCAATGAATATACTACAGTGTTCCTATTCTAGCTTTTGCTAAAAGGATCTTAAACTCAGGTGTGACGATCCTAAAAGGAATCCTAAGCTGTGAATTCAGTTCCTAGTTAATCGCTCCCTACTGAATTGCTCTCTTACTAGTTGCTAACCTAGATCTCTAGCTCTCTCCCAGCTTGCTCGCAATGGCGACAACGTGGCTCCTGTATTTAAAGGAAATGCCAGGAGTATCTCCTTCCTTCCCCTCTCCTTCAGCCCTGATAGGCTGATAACAGCATGTAACAGACCAAGTTTGCCTGCACCACCCAATAGAGTTTGCTTGTGCTGAAGAAGAAGCGGACTCACTGCCACTTACGAAAAGTACCAAACTTCTTATGAAATAATTTGTTTGTGTGTGATGGGGCAGTGGGTTGTGCTGACTTTGTAATGCAGGTTGTAAGTATGGATTAGGATTTGGAACAATTTCAAACTACCAGAAAGGAGATTCCACCTGAACATTAGGAAGAACTTCCTGACTGTGAGAGCTGTTCAGCAGTGGAACTCTCTGCCCCAGAGTATGGTGGAGGCTCCTTCTTTGGAGGCTCTTAAACAGAGGCAAGATGGCCATCTGTCAGGGGTGCTTTGAATGCAATTTTCTGCTTCTTGGCAGGGGGATGGACTGGATGGACCACGAGGTCTCTTCCAACTCAATGATTCTGTGATTTACTGAAACACATTCAACTTATGACCCGTGTCTGAAGTTTTGCACAGCCCTAATAACTAGTAGTCTTCCAGATGCTATTGGACTGCAACTAAAATCAGCTGTAGTCAGTGTACCCAGTAGTGAAAGACAATGGGTTCTAGTTCAATATTTTCCAGAGAATCACATGTTATCAAACCTCCTTAATATGTCGAGGCCTATCCTGTTGCTATTCTTGACCAGAGAAGGTCCACCAAATCAACAGGAATTACCTTTCTGTTGTTTTTCTAGTCAACAATTGATTGAATAGCTCTATACTCTAGTTAGAACTAATCCATAGGATTCCATCATAACTCTTTCCTTTTCAGTTAACAGAACAAACAAGAGGAGACAATTGGGTGTTCTTGCTTGTGTAGCTGCAGCATCAAATGATAGTTGACAAGTATTTTGAAGTAATTTGCTATTCAGCTGACATGTATATGCATATACTGTCTGTTGTCAAAATTATGTTCTGTTGAATATAAAATGAGTTTAGCAGTAGCTGCTTGTAGATTTAGGTAAACATGTTTTCATTCCTATGTATATTCTCTGTCCTTTCATATGTTCACATAAAACATTTCTCACCTTTGAAAACGTTTTGAGGGATAAGGAAGTATGTTGCTAATGTCATTACCCATAACTGAAGATTTCTTTCCAAGCTTACTGAAATACATTAAAATGCATGTGTCTTCAGAGCTGTGAAGGTATTTTTAAGCTGTCACATGCTCAAATAGAAATGGCTGTTTGTAGTCAAGTGACATCAGAATGTCGACAAGATGAAAAAAGGTATTATTGAGGAAGAACACTTAGGGCCCTTCCAGACAGGCCCTATATCCCATGATCTAATCCTAGGTTTTCTGTTTATCCTAGATTATCTGACGGTGTGGACTCATATAATTCAGTTTAAAGCAAAAAACCTGGGATCAGATTTTGGGATATAGGGTTTGTCTGGAAAGGCCCATATACAGGAGAAGCTGAAGCAGTTTGCTTCTACCTGTGTACTTTCTCCTGTCCTTGCTTTTGCACTTTGAATTCAGTATGCAGTAACTGAAGTAATCTGTAGACAAAGAGGCATGTGAGAGAGAAAGAGAAACTGGGACATTTAAAAGCTACTGAAAATGTGAAACGATAGATAATGAATTTGGGACTATGCCTGCCAAATTCAAAGAGTTGAAAAATACTTGTAGGTTAAGCATGGTATTGGGCTCACCAGAAAGAACTGACTGTGTTCTTCTTTTAGGGCTTGTATCAGATGAGACACCATAACAAATTGAGGAAAGTGTACTGAACTCTATACAGCAGGGGCATCTCAGGCTAGTTGTCCACCATAATTCCATGTGGCATTGTGCATGCTTTAGGCAGAATAACTTGGAGGAAAGCTGCTTGCCTTTTACCCTCCCTCGCCCTTGGGTTAGTCTTAAAGCCATATTAAGTCCCATTTGCTAATCTCTTTGAGGTTTGGATACTTAACTAGAAAGGGTTTCTTTTTTCCATTTTCAAAGGATTGGTTGGTAATTCAGAATTGAAAAGAAGTGACAGAAGCAACACAGGAATCCTTGTAGATGTCCTTTCGTTATAAGGGAGCACGGGCTGCTAAAAGAGAAGCAATGGCCCACTGGAGTTGTTGTGGACAACTGGACCATCAGTGGGTATTTTGCACAGCTGGAATGTTTGTTCATGAAATCTGCCAGCCAATATGGCTGGTTATTGGTCATGGGGGAAAATGGAAAGAAAATAGTCTCCATAAGTTGGTAGGTAACTTGAAGGCACACACATATATCTGAATTTTAGCCACTGGAAGTGACTGGATGCACACATCTGAAAAAATAGTGAAAGAAAATAAATTCAAATGTAAGTTTTTGTTAGTATCCTGTCTTTCTCTAAACATGGGAGCCAAGCTGACTCATAGCATAGATTAAAAAGAAGTACAGGCTGAGTATCCTTGGGGCAAGTAGTGTTTTGGATTTCAGATTTTTTTGAAATTTGGAATACCTATGTTTGCATATGCATACATAATGAGAAATCTTGGAGATGGAACCCACGTGCAATCATGAAATTCATTTAGATTTCATATACACCTTATACACATTGCCTAAAAGTTATTTCATAAAATATATTTAATGATTTTGTGCATTAAACCAGACTTGAGTACACTAAACTACAAAAAGCAATAATGTTGCTATTTAAGCTGCCCATGTGGACATTTTTGAGTGTTGGATTATTTTAGTTTCAGGAATTTAAACGAACTATTTTATAAACTAAACAGTTTTAAAGCATTTAAAACATAACCATTACAATGAAGCACAGATACAACATTAAAAGACACTTCACTGAGACTAATAACACTGCAAATAATAATAAAACCTCTTTTAATTAACATGTTTTATTTGATGCTGAAGTAGGGCTGAGAAAGTGTTAGACTAGCCTCCTGTGAAGCAGCCACCAAGATGTCCCTCTCCTGTGTCCTTATTGGATATTCCTATGGCAATGTTGAGGCAGAGAGAAATTCAAGTTAAAGCTTGTTTCTAAATGAATTTACTCAAGTTGAGATCTTTAAGATTTTTTATGAAATTGTGCAGGTATCTTTCTATTTCCTACTATTGAGAAGAAACTCTGTTTTGGAGATTCCATCCCCACCTGCTGTTCCCTTTTCAGATTGCTATATATGAGACTCATATATAAGTCTAGAAACTTTATTCAAAATGTTACCCCAAAAAACTGGGTAAACTTATTCAGAGGTCAATGTGACTACTATGCTTTAACTCTTATAAAAAAGAGAACCACGTCCTTCTTTGAATGGAGTGGAAAAAGGCAAGAGCTTAGTCTGCCTCTGGAAAATCTAAAAGAAGCACAGATTCCTCTACTTCCTCTGATAAGATGCTGTTTCTGGCCTTTTTGAGTGCATGGGAAGGAAAATTGGCAGCCGTGGCA
Source organism: Anolis sagrei (assembly GCF_037176765.1). NCBI lineage: Eukaryota > Metazoa > Chordata > Lepidosauria > Squamata > Anolidae > Anolis > Anolis sagrei. Next base: position 285,658,204 of record NC_090021.1, on the reverse strand, counting down.
GGTATGGATGAGCTGATGCCTACACTTTCCCTTCTCCTCAGAATTATCTTGACTTATCTGGGAGATTGACTTATACAGGAGTATATACAGTATGTGCAAATAAATGGATAATATGAAAAATGAATATGTTGGAAAATTGTGCACATACTATGGCAAAGACGGAAATAATGTACTGTTCCAACTATTGTTGGACTGCAACTCCTAGTACCCATAGCTAGCTAAACCAATGACATTTACTCTCTTGCAGCACTTGTGTTCAAAAGTATGTGTGCTGACAAAAAGTATATACGAAAATCTGCATAGAGTTCTGTGTAGGCTACTCCTTGTCACCTCATACAAAAAAAAAAAAGGAATGAGAATGTAGATGGGAAATACAAAGAGTTCAAGGATGAGAGATTATTTGCATCAGATGTGTTCTGTCACATGGACCTTCCAGCTTTGAAGGCAACCAAAATTCCCTCCCCTGGCAGAAGTTTAAGGGCAGTAATATGAGAAAAAGAGAGGGAGAGAGAGAGAGCGCTATTGCACCTACGTCATGAAATATCCTCTCCAGAGAGACATATCTGTGTTCCTCATTGCCTGCTGTCCCTTGGGCATATTAAGGCAAGGTTAGTTAAGGATGTGCTACCTTAATTGAGTCTATCACCTTTGTACTCTTTTAATTATTTGCCATTTTGTTGAATGTAACTTTTAAATATTTTGTTGCCAACAATTGGCCATCCTGGGATCCTGATGGATTGAAAGGTGATTGACAAATGCTTTTTTCTTTTGTTTTCAAGATATCTGGCTGGGAAGAGAAGTAACAAACAAATGTTATTATACATCTAAAAATAACATTCCAGTTATTTTTACTAGCTAAACAAATGCACTTTGAGCAATTTGCACTGAAGCAATGATTGCAGGGGGAATTTGCTCTTTCCCCACCTGTTGATTTTCCATTATAACTCCTTTCCCAGCTTCCCTCCTCTCCCTAGTGTTTCAAATATAAATGTGCAAGAGAAACACCTTCTAGAATTTGCAGAGAGTTAAAATAGAAAAGGCAAGGGATTGCAGGGGAAAGCAGTACATGGGAAAGGATTAACCTTACCGCAACATGTTTCAGTGAAAAGCAATCTTCTCCCCAAATGTATCATGCCTATTAGAGGTAGCTATAGGGGTTTTCCACCACTGGTGCTGTTCCACATTTAGAGTTTATTTAATGTTGGGGTCTTTGAGCTGCCATTAAACTAACATGCATTTGTTAACAAAACTGGGAACATGTGATATATGTTGCTCCTCACTTCTTTAATATCAAAATGAAACAATGAACAGTGAAGCAATACTGAGCAGTATCAGCTATTTAAAAGAAACTGTAGGCTTGTAACTCTCTGAGCCTGACCTACCTCACAGGGCTGTCATGAGGAAAAAGTGTGGAGCAGGAAAATTATGTACGCTGCCATGAATGCATTGTAGGAAAAGCAGGATATAACTAATACATTTATTCATTTATTAATAAAATAGGAGCTATTTTTCATGAAAGTGAAAACAAAACTTAGTGTGCTCTTGATGCCCAAATAATACCATATAGATGTTAGTTGAGGAAAGACTACTACAAGCAGGGCAGCACTACAGCTGAAAAAAGGCCTTGTCCATGGTCACGGTCCTTTCTCACCTGTAAGATGAATCCATTAGAGGATTAAGATGCTGAATAATAATAATAATAATAATAATAATAATAATAATAATAATACTTTATTTATACCCTTGACATGTTCATGACTATGCACTGCAGTAGCATCCAAATCTATACCTGAATAGATCTTCAAAGTGCTCAACTTCACATAGGTAGAGCGCTTCAAATTATACAAGATGGCCAAGCATTCATCCCTTGGAATGGTGATGTGGAACAACCTGCTCTTCTTGGGGCAACAACATAGACCCAGGAATATGTGGTGGGAGAGATTGTGCCCATGCTCTCACTAATGTTTGTTGGCTTCTATGCATGTGGAGTAATCCAGATTTCAAGGAATCTATACAAGTTGTGAAGTCTGTTTAGGATATAGGGTCGAGTACTTGGGAAGAGCTTCTTTAAACTTTGGGCTGAAATCCAAAATGGATTTGATGTTCCTGCTGAGCTAACTTCTCTGTGGCCCTTGTATTCCTCCTGCCCATCACAGAAACCTGTCTCACTAGATGCCCGGCACTTGCATCTCACTAGCAAATGTTTTTTTTAAAGGGGGAGAGGAGTGAAGATACAGTGTGCATTTTCTTCAGATCATATAAACCCTTCACCTTTTCCATAGGCCCAAACCATGTGATCAGAATCCCATGTAAAAACCAAATGACTGAAGGATTGAGGGTTATATTATTTGAATTTTTCATATGCACCTCCCCCTTCCTAATGAGATATCCACATGTAAATATCTGCCAGGGCTGCTTAGGCAGGGATGGGCTAGTGGCCACAGTCTGCTCTCCAATTTACACAGCAGGTGAATTGATTAGAACTGGTAAAAGACACACTATGGGAATGGGGTTTTACATAATGCACTCAGTGGATTCTCCCCACTGTCCCCTTGCTGCTTTTCTTTGGGTGTTTGTTTGCTGCCTGGAGCTCAGTTCTCAAAGCCTCCCCTCTTTCACTTAGCAGAAATAAATTTACACTGCCATCCATCTTCCATGCAAATGTTAATTGTTCCTATTGCCTATACAGGGACATATACTGGGTCCCTTTGTGCATAGGGAGGAGGCAGGATTCAGCCACCTCTCTAAGTACTTCTGGGCTTGTGTTGTGAATCAGATTTGACAAGTCCACAGTGTCACAAGATCTGGACTGCAGAAATCCTCTCTGTCTGGCTTTTGGGAATAGAAAAGGAAAGGTGTATATATGTATGTGGAGGGAAAGAGGGAGGGTGTTAATCCGCGCAGCTAGCCGGCACCTTCTGAAATGGCAAGAAAGGACAGAAGTACAGTAAATAGCAGGCATTGTTTATTTCCCCAGCTGCACAGGAGAGAAATGCATGCAGGCCAATTTAAAGAAACCAAGATAAGCCCAAGCATGGTGTGATGTGTGGGTAGGGAAAGTGACATACATGCTGTTGCAGCTCCTAGAGCAGTGGGGCTTTTTTGCTTATTCTTTTTCCTTCTAGTTCCTTCCTTTCTTCTCTTCAAGCATCTTCTTATAGCAGTATCCATGGTAAATAACAGACCTGCTGGTGCTGTATCTATCCAAGTTGGAGACTGATTTTATGCCAGTTCAATGACTATATTTGTTCTTTCCTTTCTCTCTCGTGCATTGACTTTCTCTGCCAACCTCATACCACTTGGGATGAATGAAACTACATTACTCAGGGAATGCTGGGAAATACATTTCTGATGGCATACAGATTTCAACTGACTGGTTCCCAATGGGCCTGAATAGCAGAACAACAGAATATAAGCGGGCTGTTCAGTTTGGGTCTTCTCTATTACTCAATTTCTCTTTGTTTCTTGTATTATTCTTGCTATTTTGCAAGAATGCATTTGATTTTTCAGATCTACCTTACTGATCTCACTCTTTCTGTGCACATTTGGTTACTACTTCATATATCCTATCTGATCCTTCAGATTCACATTGATATTTACATGTTGGCTCATTCCATATTGAAACAGAGCTAGGATGGGGAATATGTGACCTTACAGATGTAGTTGGATTGCCACTGTCATCAGCCTTAGCTGACATTGTCATTAGTGGGGGGGGGGGGGGGGGAATGGCAGTTGCTGTTGAACAATGGAGAGTCCCATGTTCCTTACAGCTGATTTTTTTTAAGTTCAGTAATAGCCATCCTAAATTATTCTTACTCCTATATTACCAACTATCCTTTGCATTGGAGTTTTAGTATTGACTTTTTTATGAAAGTCAATATTATTGTTCTTTCTCAACTTTATGTAGCTCCTTTTTCTTCCTACAAGCTTAAAAATAAACACGTTTATTTTTATTCTCAGAGTAGTTTTGTAAAGCAAGAATTTTCAAATGATAATTTTTTAAAAAAATGAAAACATAAATAGAAGTTGGCATTGGCCAGTGCAAGTCACATGCCTACACAGTCCATAAACTGTCACACATACAACTTCCAATCAAGTTATCACATTATTTGGACAAGTGATCTGATGAAAATTTGAAAAGTTTCAGAATAATAAACATTGTGGAAAGAATGGATTTTCCACTCTCTTTAAATGGACTATCATCTTTTAATTTTATTGGTATATAGCAGGTATGGACAAACTTTGGTCCTCCAGCTGTTTTGGACTTCAACTCTCACAATTCCCAAAAGTTGGTAAACTGGCTGGGATTTCTGGGAGTTGAAGTCCAAAACAACTGGAGGGCTGAAGTTTGCCCATGCCTGCTATATAAAATGAAACAGGATAGTTGCGCCTATTAACATTGTCATAGAAAGGGCCTCCCATAATACCAACTGCTTCTGAATTGATTCTATTTTCTGTTGCTTTGATAATGTGATAATCTTTATTTATAGGTCAACTTTCCCTCTAAACCACTGTCTGAGGTAGCTTGGAGATTAAAATAAATACAATATATCTGTTGTTGTTCATTCGTTCAGTCGTCTCCGACTCTTCGTGACCTCATGGACCAGCCCACGCCAGAGCTCCCTGTCGGCTGTCACCACCCCCAGCTCCTTCAAGGTCAGTCCAGTCACTTCAAGGATGCCATCCATCCATCTTGCCCTTGGTCGGCCCCTCTTCCTTTTGCCTTCCACTTTCCCCAGCATAATTGTCTTCTCTAGGCTTTCCTGTCTCCTCATGATGTGGCCAAAGTACTTCAACTTTGTCTCTAGTATCTTTCCCTCCAGTGAGCAGTCGGGCTTTATTTCCTGGAGGATGGACTGGTTGGATCTTCTCGCAGTCCAAGGCACTCTCAGCACTTTCCTCCAGCACCACAGCTCAAAAGCATCGATCTTCCTTCGCTCAGCCTTCCCTAAGGTCCAGCTCTCACATCCGTAGGTGACTACAGGGAATACCATGGCTTTGACTAGGCGGATCTTTGTTGCCAGTCTGATGTCTCTACTCTTTACTATTTTATCGAGACTGGACATTGCTCTCCTCCCAAGAAGTAAGCGTCTTCTGATTTCCTGGCCACAGTCTGCATCTGCAGTAATCTTTGCACCTAGAAATACAAAGTCTGTCACGGCCTCCACGGTTTCTCCCTCTATTTTCCAGTTGTCAATCATTCTTGTTGCCATAATCTTGGTTTTTTTGACGTTTAGCTGCAACCCAGCTTTTGCGCTTTCTTCTTTCACCTTGATTAGAAGGCTCCTCAGCTCCTCCTCGCTTTCGGCCATCAGAGTGGTGTCATCTGCATATCTGAGGTTGTTAATGTTTCTTCCAGCAATTTTCACCCCAGCTTTGCATTCATTAAGCCCCGCACATCGCATGATGTGTTCTGCATACAAGTTAAAAAGGTTGGGTGAGAGGATGCAGCCTTGCCGTACGCCTTTCCCAATCTTGAACCAGTCTGTTGTTCCGTGGTCAGTTCTTACTGTTGCTTCAAACAAAGTACGTCCCAAAGAAAAAGAAAACCAAGAAGGCAAAATGGTTGTCTGCTGAGACACTGGAAGTAGCCCAAGAAAGGAGGAAAGCAAAAGGAAACAGGGATAAGGGGAGATATGCCCAGTTAAATGCGCAATTCCAGAGGTTAGCCAGAAGAGATAAGGAACTATTTTTAAATAAGCAATGCATGGAAGTGGAAGAAGACAACAGAATAGGAAGGACAAGAGACCTCTTCCAGAAAATTAGAAACATTGGAGGTAAATTTCAGGCAAAAATTGGCATGATAAGAAACAAAGATGGCAGGGACCTAACAGAAGCTGAAGAGATCAAGAGAAGGTGGCGCGACTATACAGAAGATCTGTATAGGAAGGATAATAATATTGAGGATAGTTTTGACGGTGTGGTGAATGAATTAGAACCAGACATCCTGAGGAGTGAGGTTGAATGGGCCTTAAGAAGCATTGCTAACAACAAGGCAGCAGGAGACGACGGGATCCCAGCTGAACTGTTTAAAATCTTAAAAGATGATGCTGTCAAGGTGATGCATTCCATTTGCCAGCAAATATGGAAAACACAAGAATGGCCATCAGACTGGAAAAAATCAACTTATATCCCCATACCAAAAAAGGGAAATGCGAAAGACTGCTCAAACTTCCGTACAGTGGCCCTTATTTCTCATGCCAGTAAGGTAATGCTCAAGATCCTGCAAGGAAGACTCCAGCAATACATGGAGCGAGAGTTGCCAGATGTTCAAGCTGGGTTTAGAAAAGGTAGAGGAACGAGAGACCAAATTGCAAATATCCGCTGGATAATGGAGAAAAGCAGGGAGTTTCAGAAAAACATCTACTTCTGCTTCATTGACTATTCTAAAGCCTTTGACTGTGTGGATCATAATAAATTGTGGCAAGTTCTTAGTGGGATGGGCATACCAAGCCACCTTGTCTCTCTCCTGAGGAATCTGTACAAGGACCAAGAAGCAACAGTAAGAACAATATATCTACAACATTTAAAAGTCTTATATTAATTAATATATACAGTAGAGTCTTGCTTATCCAACATAAAAGGGCCGGCAGAAGGTTGGGTAAGTGAAAATGTTGAATAATAAGGAGGGATTAAGGAAAAGCCTATGAAATGTCAAATTATGTTATGATTTTGCAAATTAAGCACCAAAACATCATGTTTTACAACAAACTGACAGAAAAAGCAGTTCAATACACGGTAATGTTTTGTAGTAATAACTGTATTTATGAATTTAGCACCAAAACACTGCAATGTATTGAAACAGCTGTGGATCTGGGCAGAAGGCAGACTGCGTTGGATAATGTAGAATGTTGGATGAGCGAAAGTTGGATAAGTGAGACTCTACAGTAGTTATATTCAATTTTGCCATAGTGTCACTGCACTGCTAATGCTACTACAACTCCAAGGATCTATCAATTCCAGACAATGTGCAGAATCTGATTGTGCAAATTATACTGAGCTGTATGATATCTCCAAGACTAATATAGAAAAACTCAGAGTTGATATATATATTTTACATTAGAAATAATCCAAATGATAAAGTTCAAATCAGACCAGCATGCTAAGGGAGAGAGTTGCCTCATTTTACCCTAGATGTTGGATACTGAATAATAAATGTCGTAATTTAATTTGAAAAAAGGCAACTGTGGTTGTTTTTCCCTACTTGTTTCTTAGTTCCGTTTCTCCTTTATCTGTTAAAGGCAAGCAAGCAAGTCTTCAGATCTACTAGAGAGAAATGGGTGCTCAGTATGAAAAGACTGGAAAACGAATAGCAAAATACAAGTAATGCAGCTCCATCTCTAGTGTTTTGGAGAGGAAACATAAAGCCTACTGGGATCAATGTTGTAGATACTTTGGTTAATTTAAAGCAGGGGATATTGTGTAGTGTAGAACTTTCACACTGGAGAGATCAGCAGATGCTAGTTCTATATACAAAACTCTCTAGAATCCAGAGGTAACAAAATTGAAGCACTGATCCTACTGAGTTCCCAAGCTAAGTTTACTTTCTATTCAAATACTCCTTTGACAAATCATTACCCTGTTAAATTTTATACAAGCAGGATAGTATAGAGGAATAAATGAATAAAAGGACAGTTCTCAATTGGTGAGCATCTATTGGTGCTTTTGTCCAAGTAGCATCTATTTGGAATATCTGATGAGGGAGCTATCTTGCTTTCCTTTAGTCATATTTTTCACATGGTCAGTGGCATGAGGTATATATATATATATGAATATAACCGTCCTCTCATCCCTGGTAGCCTTCCTTCAATAAATTCACTGCAATGCAATTTACTGAATATCTAGAAAGATCATGGTTTATTTACATGCTTTTTTTTATCCTTTACTACTTTTATTCAGGGGATGTCAAGATATTATAAATACATACAGACATACAGACAAATATCTCAGGATAAAAATTTCAATTAGTCAGCCTAACTTTCATTTTAAACACTTGAGAGAAAAACCACAGTTTCTTGAGGTTAACACATAAAGCTACCCTGGCTATACAAATGAGATTAACTACTGCTTTTATAAAAACTGCAGGATGATGGGATAGTTTTGAGAGCTAAACTTGGCCACGGTTTTTCACACTCTTGTTACATCTCAAATAGACTACTGCAACACGCTGTAAGTGAGACTGCATTTGAAGACTGTTTGGAAGCTTCAAGTAGTACAATGAGTGGCAGCCAAATTGCTCACTGGAATGACATACAGGGAACATGCAACCCACTGATATGTCAGCTCTACGGGCTGCTAATCTGTTACTGAGCACAATTCAAAGTGCTGGCTTTAGCTTATAAAGTCCTAAACAGTTCTGACCCAGCTTACCTCTCCAAACATAGCTCCTTCTATGAACTAATGTGGACTTGAAGATCTGGGGAGGCCCTGTCTTCGGCCCCACCCCCTTCGCAGGTGCAACTGGTAGGGACGAAGAACAGGGCCTTCTCAGTGGTGGCCCCTTGGCTATGAAACTCCCTTGCCAGTGATATTTGATTGGCTTATTCCCTCCTGTTCTTCAGGAAGAAAGTCAAAATTTGGTTATGGAAACAAGTGTTTGGGAAGTAGCACAACCACAGTACAATAAACAATCACAAAGTTAATAAAATAAATTGGCTTGGGCAATGACTGCGAAATTAGAGGCTATGATTTTAAATCAGTTATTTAAATGTATTTATATGGTTTGCTTTTATGATTTTAATGTTTAATGTGTTGTATACTTATTTGCTATTATATTGTTATGCGGCATTGAATTATTGCCAAACTAGAAGACACTCCAAGTCCCCTTCAGGGTGAAAATGCAGTAAATAATAATAAATATTTAATCTGAGGGATTTGCAGTATGATAACAAGATTTGTGCAGTTTGAAAATGCATAATTTTAGGCCTCTCACTATTTGTGAATGATGTAACACAACATGCTGCAGATGTCAGTGAACTAATATGTACTGAGCCAGTAGAATAGCCACATCAGGTTATGTCCATTATTTATAGGGGTTCATGAGAATGATATATTATTATCTCCACTAACATAGTTCTCTCCTTCAATTTAAGTTTAGAGCTTAATTAATATGTCTGGTTGAGAGTAGAGCCTGCTACTATAATCTAAACCTCCAGCATTTAATGTAGAAGCTCCAGTATTATAACTGATGAAGGTCCAAGCTAGGTATGTGTTCATATTTCAATTGTTTTGGATCTTCTGTGGCCTGATAAATATATTATCTATTTGATCCATGTGTTACAATGTGATTGAAGTTATTATTTTGATATGGAAGAATACATTGTATCATTTCACATTGCTGGTGAGATAAAACTTCCTGCAAGTAGAAAGTATGGCAAACCTATGCTAGGCAATCTTTTCCTGATGTACTATCTATATATTCTATTTTTCTGTATATCCATCCATCCTAAATTGGGACCCAAAATTAATTTTAACATAGATTAAAAGAGAACCCAGCTAATACAACCAATTGTAACAAGAAAATAAAACTATACAAAGGCGGTCCCCAAGTTACGAACAAGATAAGTTCGGTAGGTTTGTTCTTAAGTCAAATTTCTATGTAAGTCAGAACAGGTACATTTTGTAAAGTGTAACTCCAGTCAAAGATTTTATTTATTTTTTTATTTACAACATTTCTACCCCGCCCTTCTCAACCCCTGAGGGGGGACTCAGAGCGGCTAACATTGGCAGCAATTCGATGCCACAATATCACAATGAACAACAATATAAAAACCATAAATATACAATAGATTAAAAACATAACATTAGTTATACAATCATAAAGCCGTTTCCATTATTATAACAATCATATGGTCCAGTTCAGTGTCCAAAGTGCCATTATGTCTGCTAGCCAAAGGACTGGTTCCACAACTACGTTTTCAGTTTTTTCCTAAAGAAAGAATCTAATCTCGCTGGGGAATGAGTTCCACAAGTGGGGGGTCACCACCGAGAAGGCCCTGGTCCTCGTCTCCACCAGACACGTTTGTGAGGCTGGTGGCACAGAGAGCAGGGCCTCCCTGGTGGATCTTAAACTACGAGGCGGAACGTAGAGGGAGATACATTTGGACAAGTAAGCTGGGCCGGAGCTGTATAGGGCTTTATAGGTATATATTATAGGTATATATTTATAGGTGAACTTGTTGACCGAAGGATTGCAGGTTCGAATTCGGGGAGCAGGGTGAGCTCCCACTGTCAACTCCAACTTCAGCCAATCTAGCAGTTTGAAAACGTGCAAATGTGAGTAGATCAATAGGTACCACTCCAGCGGGAAGGTAACGGCACTCCATGAAGTCATGCTGGCCACATGACTTTGTAGATGTCTACAGACAACACCGGCTCTTTTGCTTAGAAATGGAGATGAGCACCAACCCCCAGAGTCGGACACGACTGGACTTAATGTCAGGGGAAAACCTTTACCTTTACTATTTATAGGTATATAAATACATATTATATATATATAAGCTTTGGATCGCACAGAAAAGGCTTAACACCCCTTTGTGGTGTTTGTTTTGCTGTCTGTGCCCATGTTCAGGAGATTTCATCTCACTCTCTGTCCCTGTGATAATTAGATTTTTTTAAAAAATGGCTTGCTGTTATTCTGCCAAGTAGATAATAATAAAGGAAGGGGCCTGAGGCTGTTAGAAATTATGGGAGTTGAAGTCCAAAACACCTGGAGGGCCAAAGTTGGCCCATGCCTGGTCCAACAGGATGGTGTAATTTCCAAGAAATGCAGAGTGTGATTCTCATCCCAGTTGGAGAGAGGAATATTTGAGTAAGAGAATAGAAGTGATCCAAATCAGCTGCAGCAGTAGTGATAATTGCAGTAATTTCCAAGATGATTGTGTCGGGACGCTTCTAATGACTGGCCCCTTTAGCCGCCATATTAAAAACAACAGTTGAGAAACACAAGTGGGGAAGGGGGGTGGTTTAGATAGATGTTGGAAGAATTAACACTCTTCTGAATGAATATGAAATGTCTGGACTTTCTTCAGCTCTCCGACAGATTTATTCAGTCTCCTGTGTTTTGCTTCTGTCCACTCTGCCGTCCTGCATGCAAAAAACAAGATAAAATAAAACGTGCTGGTCTGTGCAATGAGCCATTCCCTTTGAAACCCATCCCCGATGCCTTCCTCGCTTTCTCATTAAAGGTTGGGAATAAGCCAGCCGGAGGTGGACTCATCTCCAGCAGAGATTCAATCTCTCATTCTATTAGCGCAAGGTACTTCCAGGAGCATGTCTTCCGTCAGCTGTTTGTACTTGGCTCTTCCTGTCCTATTTGTTCATTGAGTGTATTTCTTTAAAAAAAAAAATCTCCATTTCTTGATTCCCTCTACCCCTTTGGAAACTTGCTTCGGAGCGAGGGGGGAAAAAGAGGAGAGGCTGCAAATCAGTTCTTTACACTTGAGAGATGGAGTAATAACAGGTGGCAAGGCCAGAGGCAGCCGGAGCCTGGGATTCTGGTTGTCATGGAAACGTGTCAGACCTGTGGAGAGATGAGCTCTGTCAGCCATAGAAAAGGCCGAGAGCGGCTCAGTGCCATTTACCCTATAGGTTCAGATTGTATGTCAGCCATCCCTCCGAGGGATGAAGGCCGGAAAGATGTGGAAATGGCAAAGCCAAAGACTGCGCAGAGATTTGAACTGGAGCGACGAGGGCTCATGGTAGAGAGGACAGGGAAGCTCTTGGCCCAGGCGTCCAACAAAGGAGTCTTGTTTTGCATTTTCTTCATCGCGAAACGCCAGGGCTGCTTGCTTACTCTGTTTGGACTTGAGATTTAAGTTCAAACAAAAATATACGTGACACAATAATAGAATACAAAAGTCAAAACCCATTAAATAAACAATTAAATCAAGACATTACATTGAAAAGTCTTGAATAGGCATTCAGAACACAGTAAACAATCACTATGTACTTAAATGTGGCTCGAGAATACTGAGGTTTAAAGCATGTGAATGTTTTTGTTTTTTTTTTGGATGGCATGAAGGAAAAATAAGGTGCCAGTTGAGCATTTCTAATCCGAAATTTCAAAATCTAAAATAATCCTGCATTTTGGCCTAGAGTGCTGGCATGAAAAGCCCTATTTCCTTATAGTAAAAGGCACTGAATTTATCTTTTTTTGTGTCAGGAGAAACTTGAGAAACTGTAAGTCGCTTCTGGTGTGAGAGAATTGGCTGTCTGCAAGGACATTGCCCATGGGATGCCCAGTTTTTTTTAATGTTTTACTATTCTTGTAGGAGGCTTCTCTCATGTCCCTGCATGAGGAGCTGGAACTCACAGAGGGAGCTCATCCACACTCTCTCTAGATTTGAACCTGCGACCTGTTGGTCTTCAGTACTGCCTCCACTGTGCCACTGGGGGCACTGAATTAATACTTTATGATCCCTATATCCTGGACATTGCAAAAACCTTTTGAAATGAATGACTTCTGGCCAAATAACACTGGATAACTTAGAATTGTTTGATATACATTCCTTTTTGCACATTCTTGTCCCACTGCTATAAGTTAGGGATATAATTTATTAGGGAGCCTGTATAAGATAATGCTTTTATACAATAATAGAATCCTTGAGTTGGAAAAGACCTCATGGGCCATCCAGTCCAACCCCCTTCCAAGAAGTAGGAAAATCACATTCAAAACAACCCTGACAGATGGTCATCCAGCCCATGGTTAAAAGCCTCCAAAGAAGGAGCCCCCACCACATTCTGGGACAGAGAATTCGCTGAACAGCTCTCACAATTAGGAAGTTCTTCCTAATGTTCAGGTGGAGTCTGCTTTTCTGTAATGTGGATCCATTGTTCCACATCCTTTATTTATGTAATAAAATACATAAATATTTTTTATTAATTTTGTGTCAAAAGCATTGCACAGAATGTTGTAAAGCAATACTTTTGGGTTGGAAAGATTAGTCATTTACAAGAAATCTTGCCCAGGGGACGCCCCACTGTATTTTCTCAGTCTTCGAGGAGGTTCTTTCCATGTCCCTCATAAATAAATGAAACTGCGGATACTGGTCCCACAGATACGGGATCATTTTGGAAGTAAATGGGACTTCATGCTCCCCATTCTATTACAATATCATCCTTCATAGTTTAACAGCATTTGAGAATACCTGAAGAGCTTTACCACCTTCATTTTTATTTGCAAGCCAAAGTGTACTATCTCCACCTACCATGAATAGTAAAATATTTCAGATCTTGATTGACAAATGGGCAACATTTTTCAGAGTAGAACTGCAAAACTTCATTTAGAGTTCAATATAATATCGGTTTAAACCAGTAGCAATTGTCGCTACATTTGTGTGAGCATTTTATATTCAGCTAGGGATTTAGCTGCAAAGCTGGCACTTGTACTAGGGAAAAGGAGATATGGTGGCAGAAAGAAGGATCTGGGGGAAAGCTCTGCTTTATATTTGTGAGCTATTAGGGCAAACTGACCCCAGTACAAAACCAGGATAAAGCTTGCTTGTTTATTGAGCAGTTCCAGCTGGCAGAAGAGGGATTCTTCAGGAACTGTGTATGAATCACTGAACTTGTTTAGTAGTATAAGAAACAGGCTATTGAGCGTAAGAAAAGTGCAAAATGATATGGGAGTAACATTTTGCATCATACAGGCACCCCAATCTTCATTATCAATATGGGCTACTGTTGGAAGAAATAGAACAGAAAAAGTAGGAAAGGAGTGGGTTTCAGACTCTCACCTTCCATTGCAAACATAATTCCTAATAGCTTTGGCTTGTATCAAATTGTGCCCTAGTCTTAGTGCATGTTCCATTGCATCAGATTTGTAGATTTTCCATAATCCTGGGGAGGAGTATCTAGTATAGTTTTTATTGTACAAGTGGTTTTGCAGAGTCATGGCACAACTCTGCTTGGGCAACTGGCTGCATGATTTGTTGTACAGCTGCTTACGCAAAGGTATAATTCAGGTTGAAATCATGTGGACCTTCAGGTATTGTTGATTTCAGCTCTTGGCAGTCTTAGGTCCCTTCTACACCGTGATATAAAATCCAGATCTTCTTTGAATTTGATTATATGGTAGTGTAGACTCATGTAGTCCAGTTCAAAGCAGATAATGTGGACTATCTTCTTTGATAATCTGGATGATATAGCAGTGTAGATAGTACAGGCAGTACTGAGGAAAGCTGAAAGTTAAAAGCTAACAACACCTGGAAGGCCTTGTTTTAATTCAGAGGAACCATGCTACAGAGGATGTAGGCGTTTATGCTTTTGAGTATGTAGAATCCGAAATTCCTTATAAGAACCTTCATTGCAAAAAACTCAGTATAGATAAAGCCCTGTCTGAAAATTCAAAAAAGCAATGGAGGACAGACTATTTCTCATAATGCTGATGTGGCCATTGGTGGACACATGTTCAGCATTCATGAAAAAGGACAAACTTGCATATAATTATTCGGTGTGATTGGAAACTGTGTGTGAGGTTGTCTGATGGAAGGAGGGAATATAGAAGAGTCCTGTGTCATTCATCTGTAAGAACAGCTTAAGGTACGTGCAAGAAATTGCAATGGGACAAGCAGGTACATTTAAGTGTAGAAGGCATTTTTATGAATACCTCTGAAATATGATTATAAATGAAATCAGCATGCTTTAACATCAAAGAATAAATGTTCAGGAATTCTGAAGTTGAATCTTGTTGTTTTTACTGTTCTTGATTTGAAGTATTGATATCTTCTAAAGAGTTGCAATCTATATTTATGTGTTTAAGGATTTGTTATTTAAACTCAAACAAAAATATTGGTGAAACAATAGATAACACAAAAGTTAAACCTCATTAAAGAAATAATAAGATTAAAATATTAAATTCAACATATTTAACACTGTAAAAACAATGGCCATGTTAGATTAAAGTAACCCAAGAATGCTGAGGGTTAAAACAAATAAATGATTTTGATAGACAAACTTGCATATAACTTGCACTTACTTAGAGTTCTGAAATCCAAAATATATCCAAATCTGAAACTGTTCAACTGGGTGGCCATTCTTTGCTTTAGAATGGTTTGGTTTACACAAACTTTGTTTCATGCACACAATTACTAAAGGTGTTGTCTAAAATTATCTTCAGGCTATGTGTATAAGGTGAATTTCAAACATCAATGAATTATGTCCCTTCTCCAAGATTCCTCATTATGTACATACCATCAGCTTTAAACTTCTACTGTAAGCTGTTTTGAGTGCCATTTGGGAGAAAGATGAACTATAGAATTGGGCCTCCATATAGGCAGGCTTCACTTTTGTGGGTTTGATTAGAATGTTCATTCTAGGAATCTCTCTGTGATCCAGCATGACTCCATGATTAATCCCTGGCAGAAGCCGACCATAGAGTTGGACTGGAGGATCTAGAAATTCTGAGAGGGAGTGCTTATCTAAGTATTTGTAGGTCCTCTAGCACAATCCCCACTGGAACTTGGCCATTAGATTGCATTGAAGGAACTAGAGATTTCCGGAAAGGTGTCTTCTTACATAAAAATAGTGTTTTTAATTCACTTTTAAAATAGTAACACTCTTTACTTCCTTTTATTCTTGAGCACTTCTTTTGCAAGTGCAATACTTGAGAAGTAAATCTGTATATCTCTTCCTTAAATATGTATATATATATATATATTTGCCAGCAGCCCAGAAAGGACCAGATGGGGCCATCATTTCCAATAACTACTGTGACTTCTGTCTTGGTGGATCCAATATGAACAAAAAGAGTGGACGGCCAGAGGAACTTGTTTCATGTTCAGATTGTGGGCGCTCTGGTAGGTGATGCCATATTGCAACTTTCTATGTGTAAAGAACATACATGGCTCCTTCTTCCCATGCATATGAAGAATATGCATATGCTTGATCATTTTGTTTTGTGTGGTCAGGATTGGTTAGACAAATGCATTCCTACATAATTTGGATGCACATAATGGGCTAATACTGAAACATATAATTAGTAAATAAAAATGGTATGTAAAAGTAGATGTATTTGATTTGAACCTGGATAGTACTGAGGGAGAGTTTCAGTCTTCATATAATTCCAAAAGTTCTACTGAAATTTGTGCAACTTGGATGATAGGTATATCCATTGTATACATCTAATTTATAGTCTTTCCCACTTGCCCATGTCTGATTGTGTGTACACACACAACAACAGCAACAGAGGAAACCTCTTCATCTATCTGTTGGAGTAGGTTCTAGTCCACAAAGACATATGCCACAATAAATTGATTCTTTTTAAAAAGGCTCATCATTGTTTTTGCTGGAATAGTTTGACATGGCTTTCCCTCTACAGAGAGACAGCTAAGGTCTCAACTCTCGTGTAAGCAGAACTCCTATGCCAATGTTCACAACATATTCTAGTAAATTGAATCTTTTGCAAAGCAACTGCAATTTAATTTAATTTTTTAAAACCATAGTTATAAGACCAATCTCTGAGGCTGTACACAGCATTATGGATGCAATCACAACAATCTTGATTCTCACTTAAACCTTAGATATTTTGCACACAGAAGAAATTTCCCATATATGGCAGAAAAAGCAATGCCAACATCTTGATTATTCTGTGTGTGCATCCAATAAAATCTTCATATTTAAGTATAAATTTGTTATATTTATATTTCTTCTTTGCAAAATGATTTGATTTCATTCTATGAGAACATATTTCCTCTGTAGCCATTCTTTTACTTATTTGAACCCATGTTAACTGGAATTACTGGCAACAAACAGTGA
This sequence comes from Anolis sagrei, assembly GCF_037176765.1. Taxonomy (NCBI): domain Eukaryota; kingdom Metazoa; phylum Chordata; class Lepidosauria; order Squamata; family Anolidae; genus Anolis; species Anolis sagrei. The sequence continues at coordinate 285,641,449 of NC_090021.1, read as the reverse complement.
GGGGAGTCACTCTTCAGGGGATAAATCCAATACTATATAATATCTTGAAACCTCTGACAGAAGTTATATATAACATTGGAATGTTTTATCTTTGTCTCTCTACCTTTAACTGAATGAAATGCTTTCAAATGTTTGCATTTACCTGAAGTGATTACATTAATGTGACTTTTGTTTTTTTAAAAAAGAGAGTTTATTGAAGAATAAAATGTGCACTTATTTGTTTGTTAGTATGGAAGTTTTTTCTTCATCTTGTTTTGCAAAGGAACCTCACCACTTAGGTGAACAGGTGCTGAAAGAGATCAGGAGGAGAAATTTGGGGTTGTTTTTTTTCTTTTTGAAAAAAAAATACACAAAATGGGTTATTATGCTCAAGTAGCAAATTTAGGACATTTGATGCCAAAATGAAGGCGAAACATTGTACTATGTACTGTTAATGGATTTTCACTATTATACACAGTATGAAATCTTTTAAAGCTGCTCAAAACAATCACAAAATGGTTTTTGTGTGTTTTAAAGAGAGGAAAACAGTATTAACCCTTTTGCTGCCTTAGTTTATGGGCATCTGTGGTGGTGTCATTTTTTAACGCTTGCAGTTCAGTTCATACTTCCCTTATCATCCCCCTTCCTGTTCCACTGATCTGTATTATTGACTTGACCCACTTCAGATTTATACATATACCTAGACTGAGATTGTCTTTTTAGTCTGGATGGTTTAATAACAATAATAGTGGTGATGGTGATGATGATGATGAAATAAAATTGTGATGCCTATTGCTTAACCCATGTGCTGATATATTCATCATACATGTCAGCTCATTTGGGAAGAAAAAGCAGGAAAGAAGAAGCAGCTGCAACTCACACTACGGAGGACTTGTTCGGTTCCACCTCTGAAAGCGACACCTCAACTTTTCATGGCTTTGATGAGGATGATTCAGAAGAGCCTGTTTCAAACCAGAGCAGCAGCTCCACGCCTGCAAAGAAAAAGGGCAGCTGCTAAAATGGCTCATCACACACAAGCTCTAAGAGTGACTTCCTGCCCCTTTTGCTACTTTTACTCTTATTGTTGCTATTGCATTTTTTCAAATTTAGACCTATTTTTACCTTTGAGTGTGTACACTGAAAGCACAACCATCTAATAATGTAAAAAAACTTCTTTTTTGGGAAAAAATTGGCTACTTTGTTTTCATAATTCTCCCTCCTTTCTTCTCTTTGCAAACCCAAAATGTGGGTGTCATTTTTTTTAAAGAAAAGGTAAATAATAAATAGAAAAGAGCTAATTTGTTCAACTTTTAATATATATTAGCCCAATATCAAAAATGAAAATTCAAAAGGGTTGGACACCAGGACCCTACCTAAAAATGTGTTTTAAAGTATTTATTTATATATTCTATATATTAATAGATAAAAGACTTTTGAAATTAAGAAAAAAAGCAATGATGTCTACTTGATAATCTAATTGTACAGAAAGTGCTGTAAGTACAGCTATGGTATGGATTATGAAACAGCTATTGAATGGATTATTCCAGATCAAAAGGAAACTGAAACACTTGCCAGTGTGACTTTGGCACTGTGAAAAGTTTGCACACTGGATTTTGTGACTCCCCCCTCTGTACTTTTGGCATCTTCACTTTTAACCATTTGGGGGAAAAAGGCAAGGAAAATCCAGAAAGATGGTAAAACAAAAAAAAATCCCTGCCTCCTTTCTTGGGACACATTTGTACTCCTTCAAGAATTCCTCATGTTTCTCACCTTGGCATCTTTTTAACAGACACTGCCTCGTTGTTTTTCTTCTCCACTTTCTTCTTCACCTTCTACATTGTGGAAAATAATTTCCCCAAGCAAATGGATGGAATATAGTCACAGATTCTGCAAAGATCAAAGGATGTGAATCTTGAAAGAAATTAAAAGGAAAAAATACCTCATGTTTCTTTTGTTTTACGTTTTGAAAATAAAACAGAAACCCATTTAGTCTTATTTTTGATAGCTCCTCTTGAAATATACCAAAGCAATACTCAGTATTCTTCAGAAGGGAGCAGAGAAGACAGAATCTCTCTCTCTCATTTGCTATTCCAGCAACATGGAGTTGAGCAGCAGGATTATAAGGTATGTTCCAAAATGGTGCATATATGATACTTCGGGGGGAAACTGTGGTTTGAGGTTGTGTCAACCTACTCTTACTTCTTTGATAGAGAGTATAGAATTTAATTAGGGTTAACATTGTCTTGATTATTAACTATGATGTATTATGTCAACCATTGGTTGCTATGTTTATAGTTAAGATCCCACATTGAAACTAAATGTATAGTTTTTTGAACTAAGTTCTCCTTCAAAAAGTAAGAACATATATGTGTGTATGACTGGGGAAAGAGAAGGAAAAGGAACTGTCTATCAAGATGTCAGGGATTATTATGGTTTAAGAAATCAAGGAAAACAAATATGGATGGGCACTGGTATGGGTACAATAATATTAGATCTTTTGTAGACTAATTTGGCATATATATGTTGGGGACATAACTAGTTCTGGTCCATACTATTGTAGAGCTACTGGGTTAAGTACGGCCTTGGCCTCTTCTGGCGGTAGATTCATGAGGTTAATAGCTGTGTGTTTAGGGATGTGTACATGTGCTTCTGAGTCTGTGTAACCTTTCATTTTCATGTTCATTATTGTTTCCAGTGTTTGTTGTGCCTGACCATAGAAGGTGTGTATTCTAATGGTATGTGTGAAGTTGTCTGTTGACTTATGCTGACTCCATTAATTTCATAGTTTTCTTAAGGAAGAATACTCATATGTGGCTTTGCCAGTTCCTTTCTCTGAAATACAGCTCCTGGTATCCTTTGGTGGTCTCCCATTCATGTACTAATCAAAGTTGATATTGTTAAGCTTCCAAGATCAGACAGGATCTGGTGCCTTTAGGATGTTATTACTTAGTATCTTAGGTATTCCAGACTCAGGGCATTTACTTCTTTAATAGAACCAGCCCATCTTTAGTGGGGTCTCCCTCTTTTTCTATTGCCTTCCCCTTTACCTTGCATTATTGTCTTTCTCCAATGAGTCATGGTCTTTCAATATATGTCTAAGGTATAGCAGTCTCAGATTAGTCATCTTCACATCTAGTGAGAGTTCAGGTTTATGCAATCGAAGATCTATTCATTTGTCTTTTTAGCAGCCCATATTATTATTATATCATTGCCACATTTCAGATGAGTTGATACTCTGCTTGTTGGCATTTTTGCTGTCCAGCTATCATGATGCATACATAGAAGTATGCCTGGGTAATTCTGACTTCAGTATTTTAAAATGTGTCTTTATACTTGAGGATCTTGTCTAGTTCTTTCATGGTTGCTTTTCCAAACCAGCTTTTACAATTAAGGGGTTGCACAGAATAGGGAATTTCAGGAGCTGTTGCCTGTTACTTAGTTGTGTAAATAACAGCACCTATCAAATCCTTGTTCTACACAACCATTAAAGGTACATGTGCAGTCTCTAGTTTTAAATCTGGCAACCCTCCCCCCAGTGCTTGGTTATAGTGCTCTCCCCAGTGCTTGGTTACAGGCCAAGGGAATATACTGTCTTATTTTCTCAGAAAAATGAATTTCTGTCACAGGAACACTTCCTGACATGCCATGAAAGTTAATGGCAGATGAGTATTACTCTGAATGCCACATTTTTCTGATAAGATTTTGACATGATAAAAGCAGAATGTCTGAAAACACTCAATTTTCATTCCTGTGACTATAAATCTCAAAAATTTGAAACAATTTTAAATGAGGTTCTCTGCAATTTCTATGTACCAGACACATTTTGTTTTACTTGAGTTTTTTTAACCTTCTTCCTTTCCTACTTGTTAACCTGTAACTCAATGTTAGCAGTTGCTCAAAATTTGCCATTTTTCAGCCCATGACTGTAGTTCCACAGATATGGCAAATCATCCCTGCTAATGCCCGAAGCAGATCAGATAGTTGATCAGCACAGCCTGTGCAAGGGATACCATCTGTGATAAAGGCCTTCTGTGCCTGCTGTCATAGTCTGTTCTGGCAAATTCTCTTCATCATTCTGAAAGGCAGCAACGAAAACAAAATCTGCAGTACAAAATTTGAACTAGATATAAGTACACTGTAATATCAGTCCTGTGACTATTTGGATCTCATATGAACTAATAGTCATACCAAACTTATATGAGAAATCCTGCTCTGCTCTTCACACACCAATCATAATTGTTATGAAAATATCACAACAATATTTTAGTTGAAGCTTTTACTGCATGCAATAAAATATTTCTTTTCATGTTAGAGTGCTATGTTCTGAGGGAGGGAGATAGAATCAATCCAGTCTAGATGGAAATTTTAAACTGTGATAGCTTGTGGTTTAAGAGGAAGAAGGCAAAGTTACAAAATACTCTGATGTTTTCTCTTGGCATCACTGACCTTACACTTGGAATTTAAAACATTTTGTCATGTTTGTAGTATCCATAGAATTTTACATTGATCATGATGTTTTGCAAATGGTATGAGATCATTTAAAGGAGCTTTTGAATCCTTGTGGTTGAGCAGACAATTCTCAAAACACAGCCCTCGGCCTAGCATATGGTCAAGCAAGCTACATCTATATAAATAAAAATGTAATGTTTATTTGTGGGATTAACATAACTCAAAAACTACTGGACGAATTGACACCAAATATGGACACGACACCCCTAACAGACCAACGAGTGTCCATCACTCATAATCCCCCCCCAAAAGCAGTGGAAAAGACTTAAAAACACCAAAAAAAGCTAAATGAGAATACAGCGCATGTGCAAAAATAACACCCCCCCCCCCCCCCCGCATAAGGGAGAAGAAAACAAACAACCACCCCAGCACTCCTTTGCTAATTCCTGTGCTACAGTCACATCAGAAGCTTGCAGCCCTCGGTGACGACGGCAGTTGGAAGGAATGGCAAGGAGACCTGAGGGCAATGTAGGGGCACTAACCATGGGGCCCTTGCTCTGTGGAGAGCAGGGATGCATCTCTCTCAAGCACTGACTTCAACCCCCAACTCTTTTTTGGCCTATTTCTAGAGGGAAGGAATGAATGAGGGAAAGTGAGGGGGAAGGAAGGAAGGAGAGAAGGAGGGAGGGAAAGAGGAAAAGAAAGAAAGAGGGAAGGAAGAAAGGAAGCAGAGAAGGAAGTAAGTAAAGAAATAAAAGTAGAGAAGGAAGGAGAGAAGGAATGAAAAAAGAGAAGGAGGGAAAGAAAATGAGAGGGAAGGAAGGAGAGGAAAGAAGGAGAGAAAAAGAAAGAGAAGGAAGGAAAGGAAGAGAGAAGGAAGGATGGAACCAAGGAAAGGAAAGGAAAGAAAGAGCGAGAGAGAGAGAGAGAGAGGGAGGAAAAGAAAAATAAGGAAGGAAGGAGAGAAAGAGGAAGGGAAGGTTGGCCACAACAACACATGGCTGGTACAGCTAGTACTAGGTAAAACTAGTCCCACAATCCTAAAGGTTCAGTGTTTATGTTCTGTATTGAAGTGGGAATAATTAATACTCCAGATAAGTCTTGGACTGCAGTTCCCAGCAGCCCAAACCACAGTAGCAAATGGTGACCACAGCTGGAAGTTACATCTAGAAGGCTGGAGCAATCTGGGAATCACAGTCCAAGTAAAGACTGATGATAATGTGCTTCCACAGTAAACTTCTACCCTCTTTCCACATGCCTCAGAATGCTAGCTCTCTGTTGGAAAAAATGCAGAAGAATAAAGGAGGAGGAGAGCTTGAGCAAAGAAGGTAGAAGCTTGGATAGAAGCACTGCACACTGTGCAACATTTTCTTGTATGGACCCATTTATCTATCACTTGTTTGTCCTTTGTATAAATACTAGAATTTAGCTGGGGCACATCTTTGCCTGATCTTCTCCTTTTCAGGAGTTAATGTGTCCTTTCTGAAAATGTATCAGTTGTGAAGTGTGCGTACATTCAAGGTGGTGGTGTACTGTTGTGAGAGGTTGTAATTTATATCTATTTTTAATAGCTCATAGGCTGAGGTGTTAGTGTGTCAGTGTAATCCTGCAGCAGATGGTTTGGGTAAAGAATAAACTGCAACTATTTCATTGGGTTCCAGCATTAAATCAGACAGCTATCATTGCCATATACGGTTTAGAATGTTGAGTTTTGTTGCTACATAGTGCTGCTTAGTTGGAGTCTACGTTATCTTGAACTTTAGCAAAACTTTTTGTTGTAGTGAAGTGTGGAGTTTGAGCTTCATCTCTGTTTCTAGAAGGTTACTAGATGCAGTATAGAGCAGGGTTCCTGTTCCTTTTTTCAGTAGTTAGACAGAAGGTGAATTTCAGCAGAAAAAGGTTTTCCTCACCCCAGGAGCACAGTGGCATCTCAAGATGCATTCGTAGAAATTCACTCTTTTATGCAATCATTTAAGAAACAGGAGATAGTCCCAAACCTGTGCCCATCCATGCATGTTCACATGTTTATTGTATCTTCGGTGTACACCTAGAAATAAATTGCTATTAGTAAATTCTTAGGAGTTAGACATGTCATAACAGAATGAATATTACTGATTTGGAATCTGTTACCATAATGAATTACACATTTTTAAGAGATAGATTGCCCCTGATGAACATGCGTAGTATAAAGGCTTGGATACTATTTTAAACTGGAGCAGTAACACAAATCAAGATCCAGACCAACTCTTGGTTAACTCTAGTTCAGTCTAAGGCTTGAGGATGGGATTTTTTCACAGTTAAAAAATGTTGAAGCCCATAAAATACTGAACAGATCTACTATTTTAACATAATGGATAGATAGATAGATAGATAGTATTTAGAAGCTACTTATAATAATTATTTAAACTGGCTCTAACTTAGCTTTTCCATATTTATGACAATGGCCTTCCCACCAGGGATGGAAATAAAATTCAAAAATATTATTCAATGAAAAAATAACTTTCTTCAACATTAGGAAACTTTGATTAAGCTAATCCTAGATGAGTGAACATTTTGCTGTTTATTACCTTTTGTGTGGAAAAGGCATGTGTGTGTTTTTGCATAGAAAACACATTTTCTATACAAAAAAGATCTTTCTGCAAAGACGATGAGTTTCAAAAGGAGAAAACTATATTTTATAAACAGAAAATAACAAATTTGCTCCATAGCAGACATTTACTGTGCAGAAAATTGTGTTTTCTGTGCAGACAATAACATTTCTCCACAAAAAAGTTATTTTCTGTGCAAAACAGCCCCCATATTTCTATGTAGAAAATCACATGCATTTTTATAGAGTAATTCCTAAACAGCAAATAGTCTTTTAGAACTGTGCAGTTTATGATAGCTTTCTTAATGTACAGTATATATTTGTGCATAAGTCAGCCTCATACATGTGTAAAGGTAAGGTTTGAGGCCGAAATTATGAATTTTTAATGATCTGTAGATAAGTGAAGGTTCATTCCGCAGAGAGGAAAAAAAGACCAGTGCCATAGAACCAGCTACTGCTAGCCACCACAGTTGGCAATTTCCTACCGAGGCATTCAAAAATGTCAGAAGCAAAACCATGGTGGAGAGAGTTAATGGGGTTGGTGCTTCTTTTAAGTTCTCCCAGAGCAGGCTACATTCTCACCTTTTGCCTCTCCACTCAGGGAAGCAAATGCCTCCTTTTAAAAATAGGAATTTAGTACTTACAGTACATACATTGATTTGTGGATAAGTCAACCCAGAGGTTTTAGGTCGATTTTTTGATTCAAATTTATAGACTTATACATGAATATCTACGGTAAGGCGAAAATGGTTGAAGTATTCGTTCTTGCAGACAAGAATGAAATTGTTGACGTTTTACATTTTTATTTCTTTCTGCGCAGTTGAAGGCCATTTTTTCTGAAACATGTGTTGCTGCTATGTGGGGAGAGTACTGCTACTACTAGTTGTTATTACTACTATTATTGTTTGAGGGTTTGTTTTTAGTGTTCCCTTTCTTTGCCCTTCCTTCTATAGATGATGATCCTGTGCTCACTTGAATTCTGAATCCATCAGGAAAACTATGGAAGAAGCCAAGTAAGATTTGCCAGGATGCTTTGATCTCCTCTCCTTGCCTGATCCTTTCTCAACCTGTGTCTCCTCCCACACAGGAGCCTGGACTGGGGAATGCCTGCTGGCACTTGCTCAGAGAAGTCTTGGGGTTTCCCTAGGCTTGTGCAATACAAAGAGAATCCTTACGTTTTAAAAAACAAACAAACAATCTTTTTCTTCAAGTGTTGTGTGAGCTAGTGTGTACGTTTGTATATATAAGACCAGCTCAAACTGGAACTGATTGACAATAGAAATGACTGAAAATGACAAAGAAATTTCAGAAAATCTCAACAAAAATAGAACAGGTTATTTTATTTATTTCAGTATTTAAAAGAGAAAAGTAGGGCTGATGTTGCACAGTTACGTTTGTTTAAAATTCATTTTGCTTCAAGAAAGATTTAAAATAATTTCTTTGTGAAGAAGGGACTTTTTCAACAGTGTTTAATGTAAGATATAGGTTATTTGCTTTCAGGAGAAGGCTTTTTTTTAATTTATGAAAATAAAGATTAAACTCTGCTCTCTCTTACTTTAAAGATGCCATTCGTACACATGCTGGGTGTTTTTATTTTTTCAAAGCGGATGTGGTAAGTTCAAAGTTGCTCTGGCTCATTTTCCTGAATGTCTGCTAATGTTTTGTGTGTGAATGTATTAGAATAAGCAAAAACACATTTTAAACAAACAAACAAATTATTCTGAAGAATCATGCTGGATTCTTGATGGTTGTTGTCACAAGAGTTTAAAGAGTGTTCTACCAAGAGTATAAAGTAAGAGGAAGCTTAGGCATTGCCATTTCTTAGCAATAACACCACTGAAGCCTGGTACTTTTTAAAAGGAAAGATGTTCTGTTGCCTGCAAAGTTACCTTATTGAGTGAATAATTCATGCCAACACCTGCTTGCAAATAAAGATAACTAACAAAATACAAGAAATCTGGACTTGGGTAACTAGGACAATATATTTGGCAATAAATCTGCATTCCCAAAATTGTTGGAAGAGGCATTTGAAATACTATTTGGGAACAGCTGGGGACATTAAAAATTAACCTTTATTTTCCAGAAGTAGTAGAATACATCCAATGGGAGCTAGTCTTACGTAGTTTCTCTGTTGTAATTTCTGGGGTTCTACATGTGGCAATGTGACAACTAGTGCTTTTGGGATGACTTTTAAAATGTTCCTTTTGGAGTGTGCTAGAACAATGTACCCTAATATGTTTTGAGCAAAATGCCAGATTCAATGGACACAGATTCATTCCTATGGAAAGTTATTTGGACAACCCGTTCTCTTTTAACTTTTCCAGGAATTTATGTTCACCAGATAGTGTCAAAAAGTTTTTTGTATGAAGGGGACAGCTGTGTCTTGAAAATGTACCATTCAGTACGATTCTGTGCATATTAATTTAGTCAGAAGTAAGTTTCAGGGAGTTAATAAAATCTACTTCCTAGTAAGTATTCATTTGAGTGCTTAGTCATTAAGCACACAAATGAATGAGTAGATTAAAGGTGACACAAGATCATTTTTTAGAATTTACAACTGAAAGCTTCTCTTTTGAATTTCGGTGAGCAATACATAACTCTGCTGATAGATAATACTATAACTACAGCTCCCATAATCAACAGTCAGTATGATTGCTGACTATGGGATTCTAGGAGTCATAGTTTCTGGTTCTAGTAGGAAGCCCAGACCACAGAGACAGGCACAGGGAAGCCTAGAGCAGATCAAGAATGTCCAGGAAGCTGAGCCATGGTCAACAACACAGGATGCTGCCAAACAAAGTAGGCCCTTTTCTATATAGCCCTATATCCCAGGATCCGATCCCAGATTATCTGACAGTCAAGACTCTTAGCGGATAACCTGGGATCAGGTCCTGGGATATAAGTGTAGAAGGGGCCTACATAAGGCAGAGCTGATTCATAACAGGTCAAGTTTTACAAGGTTGTTAATCAAATCCGGGAAGCGGGGGAGGGTTGAGAGAGGATAGCCAACAGAGTAAGAATTTCTAGAAAGCAAGCTGTCAAGAAAGTTCTAGGTCATGTCTCTTCATCAGTCTTTCTACCATAAATAGCAGTTCTTACACAGATGCTGCCAGATTCTGTAGCTGATCAAGAGGCTGATAGCAGATATTCTCAACAGAAACAACCCCTCTACTGTAGCCTTGCACTTTTCTTTACAGGCTGCTATTCCCTGGGAGTTAGAAGTTGCTCTGCCTCATGCTCTAATGCAGAAATCCCATCATCTGGTGAGGTCAAACCCTGAACTGTTTCCTCTTATAGTCCTAGCTGCTTTCTTTGTCTCTTGGGATTCTAGATTTGGGTTGTCAACTGGGGACTCTGGTTCTTAATATGATGAAGAATCTCTCAGTTGGGGATTCTAGAGTTGGGTTGCCAGCTGGGCACTCTGGTTCTTCATATGTTGGGGTATGACATGTAATTAGCCCCCTCACCACAACAAGGTGACAGTCCATCGAGGGAGATGTAATAGGTTCTACCCAGCTTGCAAACCTGGGAACTTGACATCACCTTGAAATATATTACAATGGCATAGAAGCAGCCCTGCAAATTCTGAATCTAGTTGCTGTCTCAGGGATGATGGGTATTAGAACATTGCTTAGGCCAGAAAAGATCCATATTAAGTGAAATGAATTAAATGAAATCTGCATTGTGTACTCAAATAAATCTGAAGAGCTAAAACCGCAGTACATTACATTGCCCCAGTACATTGCTAAAATCAGTGATGGGTGGCATCAGAAGTGGACCCTGTACCCTCACCTATCCATGTCACCAATTGGGGATGCTTCAGAACTGTAGAAAGTTACTTCAGTCAATATCAGCTGGAATCTGCTGGCTACAATTACACTAACATTTTAAAGAAAAAATTGAGTTAGCTAAAAAGAAAGAACATCCATATTGAACTTCAGCAAATTGTACTCATTTGTATTTTGTGTCCACATACAATCTACTTCTAAGACATCTCCTGTTTACTTCTCTGTAAATATTTCTTTACCCAAGGTTTTTTTTAAAGAAAAATTTGTAAAACTGCAATTGCTGTACATAGTTTTTAAAGTCCTCATTGTTTACAATGCTGTTCTCCATGCTGAAAATAAAACTTCCTTCTCTACTTCTTTTTGTTATCTTTTTCCATCTGGAATTTTTTAATTTGGTTTCTTAGTGATTTTTAAACAAGAATTTTAAAATGGAGCATGAAATTGAGTACAGTATGACCCTCCCCTATCTATGGAGGATAAGTTACAAAGGACCCCCTGTTGATACCCAAAGCTGTGGATAATAAAAAAACCCCCTAATTTTGACTATACTTGAGCTGGAAGCATATTATGGAATCACACTGGAGGACCTACAGAGGCCTGCAATGCTTCCATCAGGAAATATTCTTTGGATCATGGGTAAGTGAAACCGTGGATATTGAATCTGTGGATAGGGGGTGGGGGTCATACTGTATACCATTTTTTGTTTTTCAGTGTTACTACTGTAAAATCATTCCCCTGTTACTGTGACCTCTGAGAAGGCAACAGCATATATAAAACTATCTTACACAGAGCCTAACCTTTATCCATGTAATTTGCTGTCTAATCCAGGAGTGTAGAACATGTGACCATATGAATATTGACCTATAAATCTCACTGCCCACGGCCATTGGCTATGCTGTATGAGTGCAATACCATCTGGAGAGCCATAGTTTTCCCATCTCTGGTCTAATTTAATTTACTGACAAGACTAAGGTTCTCTCAGAACTGCTTTCTGAAAATCTCAACATGGAGATACCATTGACTGAAACCAATAACTTCTGCAGGAAGATGCTGCTAAGTAATATTACTAAGACTATAAGGACATTATAAGAGTAAAACTATCATTAAAAATATCTGTATAGGTAGGTAATTTTTATCTTGCAAAAAAGCAGCTAGATGCCCTAGCAATAGTAGAACTATAGCATTAATACGATTTACACAAGTGTTGATTTCTCATTCAGTTGTTGGGTATTCAATGGGTTTTCAGGTGAGATTAGCAATTTGATTTAAGACCGTATTGTTGCATATAAAATAAACATCTTACATATGTAATAAAATGTAAAACAGCATATAAAATTGTAAGTTGTACCTTCCTTTAATATATTATTAATCAGGACAATATGTTGAGATAAAGTTACTATAAACCTAACCCTTTTTTGATAGATTAAATTTAAATGTTGCTTATCATGTACACTAAATTTTAAGTTAATTGCTCTGCTAGGTATCAATAGGATCTTCCTGTTCTCTTCCATAAGATGATCATGTTTTTCATTTTTGCATAGCCATTTCCAGTTTGTGTGTTGAAACCCCATCCAGAATATATATATATTAAAAATGAAATCAGTTATTCCTCAATATAAAAAATTACATGTGACAGCATAGATTAATGTCTTCAAATAAAACATTACTCTTTATTTTCTATATATATATTGGAATAGTCAGAATACAAAATGTGTGTTGTACATCTAAATTGGTATTAGGTAAAGTCAGATCTTTGAAGTCATGTTAAATTAGTCTTGTTTGTACAGTAATGCTACTTGCAGTATTTCAATTATGTGCTTCTTGATTTTGTTCTTTCCACTCCCGAGATGATTAAGAGCTCAGTTGGTGCCCACTGCATAAAGCACAGATCAAGAGCAGGATCCAGATGGATACTTCTGCTCCAGGAAGCGATTTTTGTTTGCAGAATTGAGAGGAGGAGCAATATTTGCTCTCTCCTACAACCACTTGTGTTCCCTAAAAATCTGCTCTGGCCTGCCCCCTCTTTTTTTTGTTTTAATAAAAGAATAGGACTGTCACTCAAATATTGTGACCCGGCTTAAATCTTCCAATGCCAATGTCACTTTTGGACAGCAGAGAGCTAGAGCAACTCTACTTTTAGAAGCAAAGGAGATGATGATTTCTTGGTCTTATACAAAAGTTTGGTTGCTGTCAAACAAAGATTTGATTGCTATTGCCTGCTTCTTATGCTCTTAATATAAAACAGGTTTCCCCTCCTTTTGCTCAATGCTAGGGAAAGCCTTACCTGCTAAAATTCTAGATGTTGCACTGTTATTAAAGGCAGATGTTCTATAAAACGAGAAGAGAGGCGGTTAAATAGATCAGAAAGGAAATGCAGAGAGTGAACCATGGCACTTAAAATGGCAAATTCACAAAACAGTTTTTGATAACATATTGACATCAGGTAGTCTGCTTTTTATCATTTTGTCGAATCAACATAGTTAAAAATTCACACCATGCGAAAGTTAGAAAGCACTGAATGCCAAAATGTCAATATTATCAGCAATTACCATTTTCTAAATAGCTGTGGTCAATCATATAATTGCCACTGCCTGTACTTTCTGCATTTCATTTTCTTATCTGTTTACATACCCCACCCAGAGAACAATTGTGTGCGCACGCATATTTAAGCTGCTTTGAGTCCCACCTTTGGGAGAAAAGTGGGAGAAAATAAATAAATACATAATAAGGCATTTCTTCATATATTTGATAAAGTGGATTCCAGTTAATAAAGTGTGTGACATAAACACGTTGGCCTTTAAGATGCCATAAGACTCTATTTTTAGTGCACAAGGCTATCACATCTATCACACAAGAAATATCTTTGAAACATGTAGATTGATTACAAGCCAAATGAAAAAAGAACCGTAACTAGTTAACACCAAAATAGAGCAATATCTACTCTATAACCCCACTCCCAACTATTCCTCCTTCTTTATTGGAACAATACACAATTTGGGACAAAAAGCTCCTTTAAACACTATTATAAAGAATGACATTCTAAATATTTGGTTTCAGTTTAATGGTCTACAGCAGTGGTTCTCAACCTGTGGATCTTCAGATGTTTTGGCCTTCAACTCCAGAAATCCTAACAGCTGGTAAACTGGCTGGGATTTCTTGGACTTGTAAGCCAAAGCACCTGGGGACCCACAGGTTGAGAACTACTGGTCTACAGTAATGAATTACATGCAAATGAGTCCCTCCTAAAAAGTGCTACGGAAACAAAGATTTCTTTTTAGTAAGCACTACTATAGTCATCATCATCATCATCATCATCATCATAGGCTATCCCTCATGGTCGAGTATGATTGTGTTCCAAGTATACGGTCTTGGCGGTGGGTCCCCAGGTGACTGTAGAGATCTATTCTTGATCCTCATGTTCTTTCACAGTGAGGACATTGGTTTCCAGATGAAAGGCGGTCCCAACAAGGATTAGCTTGACGCACATTCCCCTTGACACTTTTCTCCCTTTCATTTTCTATTCGTGCCTCTTCAAGTTCCACAGCACTGCTGGTAACAGGTGATCTCCATATGGATCATCTGAATGCGTCTTTGTGACCATTTATTGTCTCAGAAGTGCAAAACATGAAACTTGTTCAATGGTACTGGCCCTTTCTGAGCATCTTGTTCCATAGAGCTTTGCCAAGCAAAAATACATTACATTTCCCCTCTGGAGTTTTTTTTGAATTTGATCACAGGAATTTGTGTTGTTTTTGCGTGTTTTGTTGCAGAGCTGCTTGTTCAGTTCACACTAGCATTCCCCATCAGTGTCTTGGTTCTATGATTTTAATGGTTTAAAGTACAGCTTGTGTGGAATCATTCACTTTTTAGCTGTTTTTGGTATTACCAGAACAGATTGTAGTTAATTCAGCACTATAGTTGGTAAGCACATCCTTCCAGTTCCCCTCAGTATTGTTGAAACCAGTGGCAGTCTTTTTAAAGTAATTGCGCCCGGAGAACTACTATATGTAGTAACTGGAGAATAAGGCAACAAATGTATACATTATTAATTTTTCAATTGTGATTACAGTGTCTAGACCTAAGTTTATTGCAGATGCTGAAAATTATTTCAGATATCCTATAGAAAGGTATAATCAATAACTAGTTTAAATAGTCAAAATACACCGGCTCAGCTTAACTAAACCTGTAATATCTATTTGATTAATTGCCTAGATTAATTGGTTTAAAGCTGATTTAAAGGATGCTTTTGATTAATCAGGCAATACATTCAAAAGTTGGATTGATGAGTAGCCATTACAGAACTGGCACTCCTCCTTTCCTCTTCTGCAGCAAGGAATACTCTTCAAAACTGTACGAGCAGTGATATCACAATATTTTTGGTACTATTTGCCATGACTGATGTAGCAAGTGGAAAGGGCACTTTTTAAACAAAGGATCTTGGGCCTGAACCCACTGGTCAGCCCCAACTTAAGTAGATCTGCTGACTCAACTGCTGGAAGGTAAGCCTCCTGATTCAATGGATCTGGAGTAGATCTGCAGAGTAGACAGGACTAATCAATAAGATTTAGGTCTGTTAAAAGAAAGAAAAACTCTCCTCCTTTCTACTGGGAAGAAAGCTAACCACTCCTGCTTTCATCAGGCATAAATAAGAGGTTATCTTTGTGAAATTGTTCTGGGGTGGATGGGTTACCATTGCCTTCCTCTGAATACAGCAATTCTAAATCATGGACAATAGTTGAGTCTTTAGGGAGTATTTTAAAATTCTGTAATATTGGGGCCAGGCAAACAAATGGATAATTGTACAACCAGAATATCAGGGAATCAACAGGCTTTAGGACTGGGTAGTTTGAATGCTGCATCGCACATGGCCCCAGAGTGCTTGTTATCGGCTCCTGCACTGATGGGAACACTGCCAGTGGTACTCCTGTGTCCATAGGGCTTTTTGTGGGCAAACAGGAAGTCTCTGTGATGACCACGTCTCCCTGCTGGCACAACAGAAGTTTCACCTGCATCCTATGCTCACATTTGGTGGAGCTTGTGAAGGTTTTCTGAAATGTTTCATTAATAACTTTATTTGAATAAAATTCCTTTACTTGTGTAAAAGCTAAGGCATTAATGTAATCCAATCATGTTTGGTGCTTCACAAAAATGTAAAGTCAGGAACACTGGAGAATATGGATCATCAGAAGAACTTTGCATTATTTTAAACTCTGTTGGGAACTGGGATTCCTAAAATAAGATTAAATGAATATGTGTTACTCAAAATAAAAGAGGAAGAAAAACATCAGTAAACCACTTGACTTTGCTATATAGCTAACATTTTGAGGAACACAAGGAGCTTTCATACTAACACAGATGTTAGGTGTATTAGACTTTATGTCCACTGATGTCAGCTCCCAAGGATAGAAGGATAGAAGGATAGCCTGACACAGAAATGATTCAACTTCTGCACTTATTACCAGAAGCATCAGAAGTAACCAGTTCTTATTCAGTTTTCCAAATGCCAGGTTGTGTTTCACAATGACAATAAAATCCATCAGCAATTGCTGTTATGCTACTAGAAAATGGAAAAAATCATTGGCTAAAGATCTATTTATGATGGGAAGAACTGGTTCTAACTGAATGATGACAAAGATCAATATCCAATTAGGTTTTTTATTTTCTTATATTGGAAGCAACATTTTCAACAATAAAGTTTATTTTTAAAATGCCACTTACCAGGTGGTTGAAAATAACTTCATTGCATAAATAACAAGAGGATATACTTAGATGAGAGACCACCAACAAGTACCAGGTACTATATTTCATAGGAAGGAATTGGCCAAAGCACTTCCGAGTATTTCTTGTCTAACAAAACCCTATGAAATTCATGGAGTCTCCATAAGTCAACAGGACACTTGAATGCACACACACGCACACATAGCTGAGAAAGCTGTATATTCAGTTTAATATTCTTGGTAAAAATGATTTTTATTTTAGCATAAGCAGCTGTCCCGGACATTCACTAGCTTTATAGTCATAGTAGCTTCAGTGGTAGCCTTAGAAAGTGATAACTGAATGGAAAAACAAAATGGAACTATAAGGCTCAGAGTAGAGCCAGTTGCTCTAATTTCCACTTCATCACACTAGAGAAAAAACCCACTTAGAATCCGGTTTCTGCCTCCTGCAGAATGTGGGGGTTTGTAGTTCAGTGAGGCTGTTAAAGGCTCCTCCCTAAACAACAAACCCCAGCATTCTGCAGGAGGCAGAAAATGGTGTTTAAGTGGATTTTTTCTCTAGTGTGATGAAGGGCTTTTGAGCCTTGGAGCAGACATGGTTGACTTTCTTTACTTTTTAAAAAGCAGCCTTGGGAGGGAGAATAATGGTTAGGAGGATTTCCCCTTCATTTATTTTCGCTACCCCGCAGGTCATAATTTCCATGTGGCTATGTTTCCATTTCCAGGGAGAAAATATTTTGGTGTTTTTTATGTTCTCCCCTAGAATTGACCAGAAGGACTTGAGAAAGAGTGAAGCAACACCTCCTTTTTTCCACACTTGGTCCCTTTGAGTTTGCAGCCTCCTGCAGCTCTTTTTGCTTGAAAAATGGTGTTTTGATAAAGGTACACATGAGTAGTTTAAGCCCAAATGATTTTAGAACTGAACCAATATCTCCTTTGAGAGGCTAAAAGAAAGGAAATCAGAGTTACAGAGGGAGTATAAATTCTTTGGAAATTCGCAATGCTTGTAGTTGGTGCTTCCTGTGACCCTGTTCATATTGAGCATGGTTCTGACACCAATCAATTTCATTCAAGCCAGACTGCATCATTTCCTTCCAACTGCTAAGAATAGCAAATGGTGAGGAGGATGAAACCAACACAGATACCTGACATGACAAGTCTGCATGTTGGGCAACCTGACAGGTCATACAGTCACAGCTCTCTTTGTACTAACACAGAAACAATATTGGAGGGACAAGTGAGAGCATTATTAAAGATCAAAGTTATGTGGGTGTTTATGAAAAAGTGTTGCTTGATAAGCTTTATTATTATTTTTTAAAAAGATGGTCTGCTGCCCTGTATTTTTAGAATCCATGACCATGTCGTTTTTGCTTGGCTGCACATTTTGAAAGGGTTAGTGAGCTTGCCAGCTGACTGCAAGCTCTGTGAACCGGCCTGTTTGGAACGACTGCAGCACATGGTGAGAAATTCCTGAACCGTATGTGAGTTTTCTCCTGTGATTAAGTTTGTTGAGGGCATCAGGAAACCGAAAAGGGGTTACAGATGGAGTGCCTATAGTTACTCGGTTATGTAGACACACACACTCACACATTTTATCAGAAGCCCCCCCTCCTCCTCCTCCTATTGGGATATAATCTGTATGTTCCCCAGTTTGACAGCCAGAAATATAAAATGCCCTTTCCCAAAGATATAGTGCTTGATAGACACCTCGCCATCCTAAATGGATCTATTTGCCTTTTCCATGGGGAGTCAAGAGGTGTTTTATTTTAAGAGCATTTCCAATAAGAGTTTAAATTCTGGGTCCCCTTCCCCCCCAGATTGGTCTTCTCGCTGCTCCCCTTGTGCTCCAAATCTGTGCAGCGCTTGGAGGCAGGTTTCTTCCCCGCTGGGATTGTTTAAGCAGTCTAGCTGCCTTTGGCAATTAACAATTCATTACCCATAATGCTTTGCTCATTGTGCTATGTACTGGTGTGTGTGTGTGTGTGTGTGTGTGTGCTCCTGGAGGTTGCAGTGACCTAATTCAGCCCCAGGAATTGTACAGTGTTGGATGCCTTACCCAGTATATTAACAAGCTGATGCATCGATGCAAGGTGATGTGAGTGCTTTCCCAGCAGTGGCATTGGCAAGGAGCAAAAGGTTTGCTTAGCAACTAGTAATGTCAAACATGGCCAGACTATGTTGAAGATGAAGCAGAGCAGTTACTATTTCATGTAACAAACAAAACTGTGAGCAAACCATTCTATTAAGAGATGTCAATACGCTAGTCTATAATTACTGTTTGGATTTAGGTGTCAGCCCAACATGGGTAGAAAAATGGTCTGATGCCCTTATTTTATAGAATTAAGTGGTCTTTCTTGGCAGCGGCTCAGCTATTGGAAGTTGAGGATGTTTCACATCTGGTGCCTGATTGGTTATTAGCCAATAGATTGTCTTTTTGTATATCATGGGCTATTCACTGATCTACAGGGGAAATGCACGTTTTCTTGATTTTTTCACCTGCACCTTTTTGTTGTCTTGTTGTACCCTCTCTTGCACTGATGTGTTTTCTCTTTGTGATGCTTTCCTGTATATTTGATCTTGTAAGAGTAACCAATGGAAAAAAATACCCTCTTTCTCTTCTGACCTTTTCCCCAGTGCCTACTTAAATCATGTCAAATAGATAAGGATTTGGCACTTGCCATTTTCCCCACACCAATTAGCTTCCCACAGAAAAAGCCATATTTTGATCTATATTTGGTTCATTTGGTAGCCTTGCCTACCCAGAGATACTTAAGATTCCCTCAGAAATGCAAAATACTATCTCCAGTAGCAAATGCTGATGTTGAGTGCTAACAAAATTGGAGCCTTTGTAATGGTCACAACAATCTGCAGGGATCATGCTTAAGAAATTGTGAGGTTGCACAAAAGTACAAATGGGCAAACAAATATACAGGCAACATGGGATGCTCAATAGTTACAAAATCTTGAGTTTCAGAGAAGGAAAGGTACATAAGGAAGAGGGGAAAGAATTGAGAACTCAACCTGTACTATGGAATAGATCTGTGAGAAATCCTGAAAATTCAGGTATATAACAGGACTGGATTTTTGAGTACTGAAATACATATAATTATGGTTGCTGTTTCAGGGAGCTAAAAGGTGTTTCTTTCTTGTTCGGTAATACTGTAGTTGCCCATTGCTTTTAGCTAATGTGTGTTATGTTATGGCAACATTTGTAGCATAGGGAATTAAACAAGATCATAAATTCCTGTTCATTCCCCATCCTATCAGATTCAGAAGTACTGTTATCTGTATTTTTTAAATCACTGAGTTACAAACATCTGACTTATAAAGGACTAATAGTTAAGAATGGGGTGAGACAACAAAAAGTGAGAGAAATCTTCTAGGAAGGGAAATTCACTCCTGGAAGAGTTATTGTCATGGGGAAAAGTGTCTCTACTGAAACTTTCCAACCAATTCTTGTTTTTACAACAAGTCAAATTTTTCACAATCCAATTTTCACAGGGACAGAAAGAGTGATGAAATCATCTGAACTGGGGCACAGATAGCAAAACAAACACCACAGGTGTGTTAACCCTTCCCTATGCTAGCCAAAGATTTGCACTCTCTCTCTCACACACAGCTGGAGTTACACTTTTTAAATGTACCTGTTCTGACTTACAAACAAATTCAGCTTAAGAACAAACCTACAAACCTATCTCACTCATAACTTGAGGACTGCTTGTATACTGCTTTAGTTATTTTGTAGTCGAAACGTATAATCAATCTATTAGTAATCAGCAAAATATATTTACTTATTTATGTTATTTTTACCTTCTGAAATTAATATGCTGGGCAACAATTCCTTTAGCACCCAGATTTAAATATAGAAAAACATTTAAATCAGAAGAATCTAGGAAGAACCACCTCTTAACAGCTTATCTTTTGCTGCAAAAGCCAACCCCATTACTTCCACATGTTTGAATAGAAAGGTAATTTCTTAAGTATCGAAGTTGTCACAGCAAACTCAATAGATGCAAATATGGTGTAGTGAAGAAGGTATGATCTTGAAAGGATATTTGGAACTTAACAGTCTATGTGATCATAAATTGCTATGTAATTTGTTATGTGAGAAATTCAAATCTAGTATTAGATTTATTGAATTTTTTAGACATAGATTTTATTAGGCATTTATTTAAAATAGTATATATGCTTAAATGCAAACACTATTAACAAACCTTTGAAAAGTTTGTTCTCTTCTTCCCTTCAGATATATAATATCCTTTCCCCACATCATAGGGAGCCAGCAGAATGGACAGATATAATTGCTATACCATAACAGTCCTCAGAGGATCAAGTTGGTGGTGAGTCTTGGCAGGATCAGGCCCAACAACTGTGTGCTGATTGCCGTAATGTAGTTGGTAGTATTTAGCACAACTGTAGTGCTTTTATCTACTGATTAGATTGTGATGGATTCATCCTGTCGTAAACCATTGGGACCTAAGTTACCCTCCACTAGCAAGCACATCCTATGAGTAGAGTTCTTATCATAGGATATATCTGCAAATGGAAGGTGACTTCGCATGTAAGGTTTCTCCATAAACAGTTTGTACTAATAATTAAGCATATCCAACTCACCTTTACCTAAATTTCAAAGTAGCACCTTTCGAGCTACAGCTATTTTTTGATGGCAAATTCTCTCAGTAGCCAAAACAAAAAATACATACACAGAATAATGATTAAGTGTGTTGTTGCACATGTATGCAGAACTGTAGCTGTAACATAATTCCAGTTCATGTATTATTTCCTAGAGTTTTAATTCTGATATAAGTAAAGATGTACTTTAAGCAGAACTGAATCCTGTGAAGATAATTATACTCTTTTGTAAGGTCTTTGCTATCCTTTAATCAAGTGCCATTAGTTTAGCTGTATAACTTTGGTTGCTAAGCTATAACAATATGTTGTTGACTCTTGAAATACATAAGTAGGCCTAGGGTGGATGATGCTTTTCTAAAATTCACAGTCACAAAATGTCAACAGAACAATGTAATCCTTATGTACCATATAGAAAATAGTCTGTGATAGACTGCACCTAGTCAGGCAGACAAAACAAACCATTGGTTTGTGTTAAGAGAAGTACAACATCAGAGTTAGGGAGCAAGGCAGCACATATACACCTGTGATGAAACAGTAATTGCATCACAGTCCAGTACTTTCTAGTGCAAAGGCCTGAGTGCTGTTTATATTTGTATTTTGAGTAATTGTTAGTTTAATCTGGGGCTGAAAGATGAAGTTGGAAGTAAGCTTTCCTTTGCTTCCCATTGGTGATGTGGTAGCTCAAACTAGGAACCTTATCACATTGGGATATAATCTATTTATATCTGTATGCATCCAGTTGTTTTTTTCCTTACAAATTGTATACTGTTTTCAGATGGAATGTATACTGATCCCATCACACCCAAATACTACGGTTTTATCTTCAGAAAATACTCTGCTTTGATTCATTACACCATAGAAGGCTGGCTCTTCCCAATCTGTTTTGAACACTCCCTATGTCACTCTGTGACCAATCTGTTTTGAAGATTCCCTATTTCTCTCCATGACCTTTAGAAATCTTTTGTTTTTCTAAAACAGTGCTTCAAAGTCTCTAACTACTGCTCTTGTGAGATTTGAAAACATTATCATGTTTCTGCACAGTAAATACATTTGTGTGATCGCTACCTTTTGGCATTAGTTCTGAGGAATCTTATCAGATTTGTGAATTATAGATTATTGATTCATTCAATTCCTGATTTCCTTAATCCTGGAGATAGTTCTCCTTCGATGTCCCAAACAGAAATGGAGGTCACTTCCATCATGAACAGTCTGGAAGCACAAGACTTTGCCCCCAGACGTGCCTTCAAATTTCAAGTCATATTGTTACTAAAGGGAGGCATCCTGATTCAGTTCTTCAGTGACGGTAAACTCTGTAGTATTTCAAAGACAACAATTACAATCCAGTTTGTAAACATTTTGCAGATGAATTTTGACAGATTACTGGCAGGATGGGTTGATCGTCATGTTATGGAATTTGTTCAAACTGTATCAGAAACAGAATATCTCCTAATGTGATGAGGTCCCTATCCTCAGTCTCGCTAAGTCCCCACCTACACTGCCATATAATCCAGTTTCCAGATTCAGATTAACTGCATTGAACTGGATTATATGGCATTATAGACTCAGATAATCTAGTTCAATGTGGTCCAATATGCATTATATGGGTCTATACTGACCACTATAATGCAGTTCAAACTGGATTTTATGGCAGTGTAGATGAAGCCTAAGTGTATGCCTTCACTAATACTGAAGTATCATACTTGATAATGTAATGCTGTATTTCTAACCAGTATATGATGAAAGCAGAAAAAGAAAAGCATAATGCAAACTCAAAATCTGAGATGGTCCATGATGATCTGCATAGGTGGAAAAAATTCCCATTGGTCAGTGATCAATTAAACTACATAATGAGCCACAATTTCAGGTTAGTCACTAATGGACTGAATGAGGGCTGGTGGGAATATATTCCAAAGTTCCTACTTAGACTGACTGTGTGGTGAACCCATCATGGAGTTAAAGACACTATTTTTAGCTATCAGAAGGTTGGTATTTGTGGGTGGAAAGGGAAGGAGGACCTTCCAGTCTAAGCAATGGGTTGGCTCAAATGCCAAGAGCTATAGGGTCAGGCAAAGGGAGAGGTTGCTTTCTCCTGAATAGTAGTAATTGTAACCATCAAAATACCCTAATGCCATGGTATAGCTCAGTTATCCTTGCTACAGGAAATAACATTTAGCAAAAGAAAAAGAAAATAGACTTGGTTTTTGACAGTAAATTGCTATTATAATCTTTTCTGAAGCCATCTAAGTCTTATTTGGAGAAACATATTCATTTAGTCTTCGATGTCTGGTGGCTGTGGCTAAAAGTTCATGGCCATAATTAATATTGCGGCAAAGAATTCACTAATTAAGAAGCCTAAATGAGCTGTGTTAAGGTCGTTACCGGTCATTGGATGTCTGCATATACCAATTGCTCCTGGCCTTAATGTAATTTCTGGTCATTAAGGTTCCACAATTAATGATAGCTACTCTTTTAAATTGTATGTATATATTAGGCAACCAGCTCTTTTGCAGGATTCAATTTCTTTCCAGAGATGGCCAAACAATACACTTGGGAAAGGGACCTATAATGAAATAATTTCACAGAAGGCTCTGGCTGAAATGCTGAAGTCCATATAAGACAGTAGACGGATGAAAATGAATCCTGAATTACTTCACTGTTGCATATGGTAGGATGTCAGATTTCAGAGTTCTTTGGAACTCTGAAATCCCTTCTGGTCTTGGAAGCAAAGCAGGGTCAGTTCTGGTGAGTACTTGGAGGGAGAACCCTCCAAGTAATACCACATGCCATAAGCTATATTTCAAAGGGAGACCATACAAATCTATAAACTATACTCCTATAAACTATAAAATTCATGGTATCACCGTAAGTCAACAGGTAACCTAAAGACAAGTACACACAAAAATATATACAACACACATATTTCAAAAAGTTGGCTAAGAGAAGTGATTTGCACTTGCTGGATACTTCCTTTAGAGGAGCTGCTTTGGTCTTAGCTGAAAGATGACTGAGAGGGACAAAGAGACGTACATAATCTTGGTTTTCTTTTGCATTGGATACCTGTCAATGAGAAGGTACATAGGAAGGAAAAAGGAAGATATGGAAAAGAGGGTGCAGTTTAGATGAGAAGTAAGGCTGAACTCCCCAAAACAGTAATATCGGTCTCCCAATACAGATTTGGAATCACAGCAAGTGATGTTTAGCCCTTCCCTTGAAATACATTGCCCTGGCCCATATCACTGCCTTCAGATCTGCTCTTAGCTGTGGAAATGCAACTATACATTGTACAAAAACCTACAACAACCCAACTATACATAGCTTACATGTTTTCCTCTCTATCTGGTAATAGCAATGGGCTTGAAATGATGAAATTTAAATGAAGACTGTGAGTGGCGAAAGATCTTTTCCATCTCATGGTATGAGCCGAATTCACACCCCACTCCCCACCAAATCCAGGAACTGGTCTTAGAAGAATGTATTGTGAAAGGTGATGATAGACCTCTCCATAAATGCTTGTTTTTCCTTCAGTCGGTTACCTCTATATAGTACATTCCTATCAGCTATGTCATTACAAGAACCAATAGGGCTGCTAGTTGCAACATGTAAAATACACTCAGGGCATTTCTACACCACTGACACTATAATCCAGCTTGGAAACTTTTTAGAAAGAATTGGGTTTTGCTGCACAGGTAATTAGATTACCATGCCTGTGACAGTTAGCAGGGGAGGCAATCAGTTACCTTCCCAGGGGTTTGATTAGTCCCTTGTTGCCCAGCTTGCCCTTGGGACACTTTTTGCAGCCTCCCTTCTGGATTTTATTCTGTGCTTAAGCAGGGGTGGGTGTCTATAATATACTCCAAAGCGTTTTTCCTCTGGTTCTGGAATACACAGCACTGGATCTGGGATACATTGTAGTGCATTGTTGTTGTTACTGAATTCCAACTTTCCTGGTACTTTTTAAAATGTGTGGTTTACCTCTAGATGGGTGCATTGCCGGCTTGTGTTTTGTGGCCACCAAAACCTTGAGTCAGCTTTCAAATGCATTATATGATCAGTGCAGAAGGATCCTCAGTCTGATGTGGAACTATCCAGATTCACAATTTATATCAGCGTAGCTGTACAATAAAAGCTGGCAAGCTAAAAAGTAGGATCCCTTCTTTAATAACTTTAAAGAGGAACAGATGTAAGCTATGCTATGGCAAAATAACACAGTGATGGTCATATTTGCAAGCAAATGTCTGGAGAGGACATTCACTAGCTTTATAGTCATAGTAGCTTCAGTGGTAGCCTTAGAAAGTGATAACTGAATGGAAAAACAAAATGGAACTATAAGGCTCAGAGTAGAGCCAGTTGCTCTAATTTCCACTTCATCACACTAGAGAAAAAACCCACTTAGAATCCGGTTTCTGCCTCCTGCAGAATGTGGGGGTTTGTAGTTCAGTGAGGCTGTTAAAGGCTCCTCCCTAAACAACAAACCCCAGCATTCTGCAGGAGGCAGAAAATGGTGTTTAAGTGGATTTTTTCTCTAGTGTGATGAAGGGCTTTTGAGCCTTGGAGCAGACATGGTTGACTTTCTTTACTTTTTAAAAAGCAGCCTTGGGAGGGAGAATAATGGTTAGGAGGATTTCCCCTTCATTTATTTTCGCTACCCCGCAGGTCATAATTTCCATGTGGCTATGTTTCCATTTCCAGGGAGAAAATATTTTGGTGTTTTTTATGTTCTCCCCTAGAATTGACCAGAAGGACTTGAGAAAGAGTGAAGCAACACCTCCTTTTTTCCACACTTGGTCCCTTTGAGTTTGCAGCCTCCTGCAGCTCTTTTTGCTTGAAAAATGGTGTTTTGATAAAGGTACACATGAGTAGTTTAAGCCCAAATGATTTTAGAACTGAACCAATATCTCCTTTGAGAGGCTAAAAGAAAGGAAATCAGAGTTACAGAGGGAGTATAAATTCTTTGGAAATTCGCAATGCTTGTAGTTGGTGCTTCCTGTGACCCTGTTCATATTGAGCATGGTTCTGACACCAATCAATTTCATTCAAGCCAGACTGCATCATTTCCTTCCAACTGCTAAGAATAGCAAATGGTGAGGAGGATGAAACCAACACAGATACCTGACATGACAAGTGTGTGCAATGCAAACACGTGTGCCATTGGCCTGCTTCCACCTATCTCTGTATTTGGTGCACGCTAATGTTTGGACAGGGCTGATAATGGGTCCCAATTTTGAGAAAGATACCAAGATGGGGAGGGATGTGATTTGGAGGGAATTGTTATTAGTATCTCAGCTGTTGTTCTTGTTTTACAGAAGGAACACTGACCCTACCTTTGGTTTGTTTGTTTGTATTTCCTTCCCCTCCAGAACCCCTCATTGCTGATCCTGCTACCGTAGTCCTGCTGTTTTGCAAAGCTGGAGTCGACACGCATGTAGGGGAGGGGGCTAGAGTCCTGGCAGCAGCTGTCCTTCCCTGATAGATGTGACTGTTATGCTAGCTTTCCTTCATTTATTCCTTTTGTAGGTTATTTTTGGTTTTGTGGGTAGTTGGGAGGTCTTTTTGTTTTGTTTTGTTTTTTATACTGAAAGGTTAGCTGTGCAGTTTGGTTTCTTCTCTGCGAACCAACTTTGGAAGTGCAGAGCTCTTAAAAATAATACTTGATCCTCAGTACATTGGCAGATGCCTAGACAATCTAATTGGGAACAAATTATTAATGCTGCCACATATTTCAATGAGCTAAAAACTACAGATTTCTTTGGAAAAGGAAGAAATTATGAGTGCTTTTCCTCTAACTTTCCTGTTTTTTACTTGAAAGGGAAGAAAATGGTGCAATGTTTTTAAGAGCTCTGAATAAAACTGCTTTGCCAATGGGGAAGTGGGAAGGGATGACTTTGGTTCTTCTTGTGCCCGGCAGCAAAAGGGTTAATGCCTGCTTTCCTCTTTGATATCCATTAGTTTGGAGCCCATGTTGTGATTGGTCCATGTCCATGTGTGTTTTGTTCCTAGAGTTTCTGACTTTGATTAACATAGCCAAGAAAGTACCCCTAATGATGGGCATTTCCCATTTCTTTAGGTCACCCCACCTGCTTGCAATTCACAGCAAACATGACAGAAGCTGTCAAAACCTATCAATGGCAGTGCATTGAGTGCAAATCCTGCAGCCTTTGTGGAACCTCTGAGAATGATGTAAGTTTACCTTTGTTACTATCACCAAAAGCAGCTTCTTGCCAATCACGAGACAGTAATTAAATGTCATCACATTTGAGATTGTTCTTTCAAATGTCTGTAATGCCCCGTCTTTCCTCTCCTCCTTCTTTTAAAAAAATGCTTTCTGTTTGAAGTGCAATAACACTTAGCACCGAAGAGTTAAGAATGCCCCAGAAGTAATAGACCTGTAATATCCATCTCTTGTGTCTTCTTATCCTGACTCTTCTGTGATATAGTCCAATAGTTTTAGGGTTGTGTTTCCATTTCTTTTCTTCCTGCCCGTTCCACTTTCAGTTGATCTGTAGAATGAAGGTAAATTAGTGGAGCAACCTATGTAATAAGCGAGTCTTAGAATGGCATTCCTATAATAAAGCCTTTATTTCGATTTGCTAAGCCACTGGTGTCTTTGCTCCTCTGGCAAGGACTGGCATCCTACTTAGTATTTAAACTATGTAAGCCAGACATATGACATTAGAATGATTGGAAGTCATGTTTACAGTCATTGCACCATATATAATGCTTGAAGTCAGGCAGCTCCTGAAGAGAATGATTTCCAAGGTATTGGAGAAAAGAGTGGTGAGCAATGATGTGTTCGTCCTCTGCCTGGCAGCAAGATGATTGGTGCATCATGTCTTGTTGCTGGGAGAGGGCTGGAAGCATTACCACTCACCTGCATCCTTTAGTTGGGGAGGGACTGCCTGGCCTCCAAGGCAGGTTTTTGAGGATGGCATGGGAAGGTGCAATTCCATCACCAGAGCTACATCTCAGGCAGGATCTCTAAGTGCTACATGCACCCTGCATTGCATTTCAGCCTTACTTGGGATCATTGTGGAATTATAATATTTAATAAGCTCCCTATATTATAGGAAGTTCAATGGCTTCACATTGGAATGGCACTATGCTCAACATCATGCCCCATGTGACTCATAGCAAAATGGTGGTGAAGGAGGATTAACAACAACAAAATTACAACAACCAAGGGAAGAATCAGAACTCAGAAAAGTTACTTTTATGCCATTGGATTTTCTTCGCAAGATTTCTTCAGAGGCTAAGAGAGCATGACTTTCCAGGCTCACCCAATGGGTTTTCATGACTGAGCAGTGATTCAAACTGCTCTCATGATCCTAATTTAGCAATAGTCGAGCTGAAACAAACTAACAAACAAAACAACATGGACTACATTGAGGATTAATGAGTGTAGCAGATGTTTACAGCAGAAACAAACATCTACACAGTAGTTCTCAGCCTGTGGGTCTTCAGATGTTTGGCCTTCAACTCCCAGAAATCCTAACAGCTGGCAAACTGACTGGGATTTCTGGGAGTTATAGGCCAAAACACCTGGGGATCCACAGGTTGACAACCAGTCTTTCAGCCTATAGGGAGCCAGGCTTCTTTTGCAGCCAGTGGTAGGCCAGGATCCCACTAAACAGCAAATCCTACTAAGACAGTGGTTCCCATGCTCTGATCATTCAGCTGTTTGGGGATTCAGCTCTCAGAATTCCTGGCTTTTGGCGATGTTGGCTGGAGCTCCCTGCAGTTGAAGCCCAAAATATCTGGAAGATCAAATGTTTGGTAACTATTGTACTAAGACAATATCTGAGTCATTAGAGACTGGTACATGCTTCCTCGCTGATTAGTCCATGGCTATCTCTATCTCTCAGTCCCATTTTTTATATATATATATTGTGTTCTTTTCTCCAATTTTTGGAGTCATGGTGGCTATACAAAGAAAGCTTTACTTTGCAAGTGAATGGCCATCCTTTCCTTCTATAAGGTGTGGAGACAGTAAAAAGCAGGGAGCCAATTTCTTCCCTTATAGCCATCCTAGCTACCCCAAGTTGGAGGCATATGAGCTTAGAAGAAAGCAAATAATCTCATGTACATATCTCCTGGAATCAAAAGCAGGGATGTACTGTGAGGCTTGGCTATATGAAGTATATAATAACTAAATCATAACCCTTTTCTGGGCAATGGTGGCAGGGTCCACTGACCCCTTGGACTCCATAACTGCAACCACAATTCTGGGTGGGATGGGGCTTAGCATCCTCTCACTCCACTTTCTCTTGATACCATTGATGGAAAAGGCTATTGGATATAGAATCATAGAATCATAGAATCAAAGAGTTGGAAGAGACCTCATGGGCCATCCAGTCCAACCCCCTGCCAAGAAGCAGGAATATTGCATTCAAATCACCCCTGACAGATGGCCATCCAGCCTCTGCTTAAAAGCTTCCAAAGAAGGAGCCTCCACCACACTCCGGGGCAGAGAGTTCCACTGCTGAACGGCTCTCACAGTCAGGAAGTTCTTCCTCATGTTCAGATGGAATCTCCTCTCTTGTAGTTTGAAGCCATTGTTCCATTGCGTCCTAGTCTCCAAGGAAGCAGAAAACAAGCTTGCTCCCTCCTCCCTGTGGCTTCCTCTCACATATTTATACATGGCTATCATATCTCCTCTCAACCTTCTCTTCTTCAGGCTAAACATGCCCAGTTCCCCAAGCCGCTCCTCATAGGGCTTGTTCTCCAGACCCTTGATCATTTTAGTCGCCCTCCTCTGGACACATTCCAGCTTGTCAATATCTCTCTTCAATTGTGGTGCCCAGAATTGGACACAATATTCCAGATGTGGTCTAACTAAAGCAGAATAGAGGGGTAGCATTACTTCCTTAGATCTAGACACTATGCTCCTATTGATGCAGGCCAAAATCCCATTGGCTTTTTTTGCCGCCACATCACATTGTTGGCTCATGTTTAACTTGTTGTCCACGAGGACTCCAAGATCTTTTTCACACGTACTGCTCTCGAGCCAGGCGTCCCCCATTCTGTATCTTTGCATTTCATTTTTTCTGCCAAAGTGGAGTATCTTGCATTTGTCATTGTTGAACTTCATTTTGTTAGTTTTGGCCATTCATCTCTCTAATCTGTCAAGATCGTTTTGAATTCTGCTCCTGTCCTCTGGACTATTGGCTATCCCTCCCAATTTGGTGTCGTCTGCAAACTTGATGATCATGCCTTCTAGCCCTTCATCTAAGTCGTTAATAAAGATGTTGAACAGGACCGGGCCCAGGACGGAACCCTGCGGCACTCCACTTGTCACTTCTTTCCAAGATGAGGAGGAAGCATTAGTGAGCACTCTCTGTGTTCGTCCACTTAACCAATTACAGATCCACCTCACCGTAGTTTTGCCTAGCCCACATTGGACTAGTTTCCTTGCCAGAAGGTCATGGGGGACCTTGTCGAAGGCCTTACTGAAATCCAGGTACGCTACATCCACGGCATTCCCCGCATCTACCCAGTTTGTAACTCTATCGAAGAAAGAGATCAGATTAGTCTGGCATGACTTGTTTTTGATAAATCCATGTTGACTATTAGCGATGACTGCATTTGTTTCTAAGTGTTTGCAGACCGCTTCCTTAACAATCTTTTCCAAAATCTTGCCCGGTATTGACGTGAGGCTGACCGGACGGTAGTTGTTTGGGTCATCCTTTTTTCCCTTCTTGAAGATTGGGACCACATTGGCCCTCCTCCAATCTGCTGGAACTTCTCCCGTTCTCCAAGAACTCTCAAAGATGGTTGCCAATGGTTCCGAAATGACTTCCGCTAGTTCCTTCAATACTCTTGGGTGTAGTTGATCTGGCCCTGGGGACTTGAACTCATTAAGAGCGGCCAGGTATTCCTGGACGACTTCTTTCCCAATTTGGGGTTGGATGTCCTCCAATCCCTCATCCTCTCCATCTTGCTGAGGTTGAAGACTCTCTTTTTGTGAGAAGACCGAGGCAAAGAAGGCATTAAGTAGTTCTGCCTTTTCCCTATCCCCTGTCAGCATTGCCCCATCTTGCTTTTTGGATTCTCTTTTTGATAGCGAAGGAGATCCATTTTACAATGACAATCATGGTATTGCTTCTGTTTTAAAATGTATGTATAGAAGATGCTCTAGTTTAGGACAGAAATGTAGCAATTTTGATTCAGAGGTTCTATCTTGATGGGTGTGTGTGTCCTTTTGCTAGGTCATGCTTTGAACTCCATAGGATATTTTTCAATTTAAAATACAAGTTGCATCATGTATGATTCTTATGCTCAGGAAACAAGGCAATGCCAAAGTGAAAATGTAACAGCTATCATTTCAGAAAACAGGAACAATGGTGGTATATTTCTCACCAGTGTTCAGATACAGTATCCCTCTATCTGCAGGGGATACTTTCCTGAACTTTCAAGGAATTTGCTAGGTTTTCCTACAGGACTGTATGATTAACTTTCAGTAGAAGTATACCATAGAATTACCTCGAGGACCCCTAGAATGCTAGGGGTGGTGGTGGGGGGATGGGACACATATATTCTTGAATGTGAGTATGTGAAACCAGACTTGTACATATAGCGGTCCTACTGTATCTATTTATTATCTTGCCATCACAGCTTCTCATTTATGGCACTGAAATGCATATGCTTATGGAGTGCCTTCAGCTCCAATGAGTAATACCTATTTGTCTTTCTTTTCCCATAACAATCCTGGATCAGGACCAGCTGCTTTTCTGTGATGACTGTGACCGTGGCTATCACATGTATTGCTTAAATCCACCCGTCTCTGAACCTCCTGAAGGTAACATTGTTTAGAATAGCTGTGTAAGAAATTATGAGTGTGTTTCAAGGAGAGCAGTGGGAAATTGCAAAGTCTGGGCCTTTATGTAATGATCAGTAACATTACAGGAGCCATTTTCTTGTGCAAAAGAGGGAATCCGGGACAACATTTTTCCTTCCATAGGCTGTTATATGATTAGTGAAGCAGTAGCCTTACTCATCCTCATGGTAGGGGTGGCCCTAGGGGTCTGAATGTGTTCACTTGTATGTGTGGCCTAGCCCTCAGCCTTTGACATAGCATCAGGAAAAGTTTGTATCTACAAAAAAGATATTTGGAATTTCTGCTATTTTAACAGAAATGTTTCACTTAAGCAAAAATCATCATTTGGAGTTTTTTGGACTGACATGAAAAAATCAAGTTCAGCAGATGCTAAGAGAATTCAGAAGAAGTCACGGTTGTAATTCATCAAATTGTGTGATGAAGTAGGAGTGGGGAGTTAATTGACTAAATCATTAAAAGTCTCCCAAAAGCCCCGAGTCTCTGCTCATAGAGAAGGGTTGCTTGCCAAATCTCTGAACAATTCATACTCGGAAGTGGTTTTGCCATTACCTTTACCTATGCTATATTCCTCTGAATATAGCATAGGTAAAGGTAATGGTTTCCCCTTGACATTAAATCTAGTTGAGTCCGACTCTGGGGGATGGTGCTCATCTCAGTTTCTAAGCCGAAGAGTCGGCATTGTCTGTAGACACCTCCAAGCTCATGCGGAGCACTGTCACCTTGCTGGAGTGGTACTTATTGATCTACTCACATTTGCATGTTTTCGAACTGCTAGGTTGGCAGAAGCTGGGTCTAATGATGGGAGCTCATCCCGGTGTATGGATTTGAACCACTGACCTTTTGGTCAGCAAGTTCTGCTGCTCAGTGGTTTAAACCCCAAAATATAGCATATAGCACCTGAAATTCATTTGTGGTTTCCCACTGAAGTATTAAAAAGCACAGCCCCTGCTTAACTCCCAAGATCAGCTGGGATCTGGTGCGTTTGGGGTCAAATACAGCCAGACTACATGTATTTACACAGAGAGAAAACTACGTATTTGTGATCATAGCAAAGATGAAATTTTATGTTGGCCAATGTCTTTTCCTTGTAGGAGAGATGCAATGTTAAAATGGCTCTCTGTTTAAATACCACTCCCACAATTGTTGACATGTTTAGATGTCCCCTAGATGTGGGGTGGGCAATTTCCCCCCTATTCTAAAAGCCTCATTCTCACAGAGGTATTTGATTCGGTGCCAAATGTCTACAGTGCTTTAAGCCAGAGGTGAACAAGTCCATCTCATCCCTTTCTTTTACCCACTTCCTCCTTGATCACCCTTGTTGTTTCTTTGCTATAGGTGTGCTATAGTTTGCCTTCTTTTAAATTATTTTGACTGGATTTAATTTGTCTTGCTGTAAGTGATAAATGATTAAAGATATGTTTCCTCTTGCCTTAAATTGGCTTTAATGTACACCAAGATGACACCCTCAGGTAAAGGGTGGGATTATTTAAATGAATAGATAAATAGACATGTACATACATAAAGATGGCAAAATTGAATGTTTTACTCTAAATCAACCAGTAGCAAAAATGGCAGATCTGAAGGTTTGTTTTTCTTGCTTTACAGGAAGCTGGAGCTGTCATTTGTGCCGAGAACTTCTTCAAGAGAGAGCATCTGCCTTCTGCTACCAGCCCTAAAAGAATCTCACCTGGGCCAGGATCAAGCGTGTTCCTGGACTTGTGACACTAGTGCACAAATGTCATCCACCACCTATGGATATGTGTAGCCACAAATACACTTACACAAATACACACAAAAGACAATGGGCATTCAATGAAGTATCTGTCCTGTTTGCTGTCCGAGTGTAGAATATTGTACCTCCTGGGTTCTACTAGAAGGATCACACTTTTTGGTAAATGTCCCTGATGGATTCTTTCCAGTGCAGTGCATGATTGGAAATATACTGTAATAGATTCACGCGTGTTATGGTAATAGCAGAGGGGAACTATTGTAACTGTTTGATATTTTAGAAATTTGAATTGTGTGACATTGTGCTTTTTGTTTGACCTATATTCCTGCTCCCAGAGAAGAAACAATGTTATCTTCAAAATCATTCTTGATGCAAAGATACTGAGAAGGACTCTTCACCACAGGTTTTAATAAACCAATATTTAGATGCGTAGGACTTTGATGGATCCAATGTCTCAGTTCTTTCCAAATCATTACCTATTAAACCCAAGTGACAAATTGTAGAGAGATACATAAGTGCCATCAATCTGAGTCTTCTCCATTTCCCTGGTGACGTGTGAGTTAAAAAAAATTCATGATAACAGAAATCTATTTCTTTCATCCCAACTTGATAAATCAACACTGAGATAACTCTGTGGGACTAATTTATTTGGGACTAACAACTGGATTTAGGCTGGTGTCATTGTCTTGCCCACTCTTATTCCTGTGCCATTGTCCAGTTAGGGATGCTAACCCTCTGAATTCAAGTCTGATGAAACCCAAGAAGTTTGGGAAGTGAAGCAAGTGGACAATTAGGATCCATGCATTTTTCAGTAATGTGTCATTTGGGCCCAAGTGCCAAACTGACATGACAAGATGTTTAAAGCTAGCCTAATGTTGTATCAGTGAGTCCTATCAGGACATAATGGTGCAGGCTGCATATCAGTAGTAGGTGATAAACATATCTTTACTGTCTATGTGGTGCTTCCCTACACCCTACAGACTATGTTGATTCTAAGTTGAGCTCTGATATGAAAACCGAAACTGGTGTGGATGGGGAGAAATCTATGAAGGCAAAAGCAGAAAGTATGGGGAAGGCTCTGCTCTCCTTATTTCTTTTTGTAGAGGACTGAGGCAGTCCAGAACTTAACGAAACAGGTTAGTCCTAATTATTATCTTTCTTCTTGTTTGGTGTGAAGATTGAAATGAGATCCAACATGGTGTAGTAGTCCGAGTGGAGGAACAGGTTCTATTAGGAGACAGGACATCCACCCTAATCAATGTACGTGTGCTTCAAGTATAGGAAGATGCCTTACACCTCGCTGTTGGGTGATTGATCTCTGTCTTGCCTACACTCATTTACTGTGCTTCTCCAGAGGTTATTACGTTTGTCAGAATTTCCCAAGTCTTCTCTAGCCAGAAGCTGGAAAGAAAAAGTAGAGGATTATTGGCGGCCTTTCTTGTATATTTTGTTTAAAATCCAGTGCTCTCAGATATAGAACACAAGGCTGATTTTAACATTGATCTTTGGCTGTTTGAATGTCCTTAAGATCCTATCATTGTGTTCAACTGTTTCACAATTTTATTTC
Organism: Anolis sagrei; assembly: GCF_037176765.1. NCBI lineage: Eukaryota > Metazoa > Chordata > Lepidosauria > Squamata > Anolidae > Anolis > Anolis sagrei. Next base: position 285,606,170 of record NC_090021.1, on the reverse strand, counting down.
ATTTTAGAGAAAAGAATCTCTTGTATGTAAATACACTGTTTACATTCCATACATAATTTGTTGTAATGTGCTAGGGGAAACTTTTCAAAGTTATTAGTAGTTCTTGCTTAAGCCCAGCATTTATAATTAAAAGGGGTTTTGTTTTTTGAAATATGTATATTGAACTTAAACAACAGAATAATGTGTTTCCCAGCCTCCACCCACCGCCAATTCATTTTGTCATGTGGAAAAATTATCCTCATGAGTAAGAAAGACTCCATGCTTTAAAATACACATTCTATTAAAAGGGAGAAAATAGAAAATACAACCTAATGATCAAACCAAATTCAATAATAATGTTCCAAAATTCAAATGAGATGAAGACTATAAGCCAGTGGTTCCCAATCTGTGGTCCATGGACCACCAGTGGTTTCCAAAAACTAAAATATGGTCCATGGCCTCACTGTTACTACACCATTGCAATGAGAGTGACTAGTCTCACAAAACCCTCTTATAATGCTGAGGCAATGGGGTATCAAGAGGGGAAAGGCTGACTCCCCACAAAAGATACGTCAACAAACCTTCTGACTTCTGCTTCTCCTCCTCCTCCTTCCCCCGAGAGGAGCCATTCCATTTGGTGCCTCGAAACGGGGGCACCTTGGTGTCTTCATTTTTAGACCTGTTCCTGGGATTATTTGGGGTGCTGATTCAGAAAATTGCATTGGATAGACCACATCAGCTCTATGTGATTACATATGGCTTTCTATGGGTAAGCAGATGGAGACTACTGGATATTCTGTGTCAGAAATTAGAGGTGGTATGGTCTATCCAATGCAATTTTCTGAATCGGCACCCCCAAATAACCAAACCAAATCTGAAGTTGACCAAAAACTGATTCATAATCCTTTTGGTACTATTGTTGGAGAGTGGTCCCTGGTCAAAATGATCCCAGGTCAAAAAAAATTGGGAACCACTGCTTTAAGCTGAAGATAGATCTGAGACATGAAATATGAAAAAAGCCAAATTGCAGAGATTTGGCTAGTATTTAAAGTGATTTTATATATATATATATATATATATATATATATATATATATATATCTTCATGGATGTGTGTGATATCAAACAAGAACACTAATGTCCAAAAGTCACAAAGTAATACATATGTTTTTGAGTTTCAAAGAATTCTTCAAACTGAAGCTTTTTTTAAAAAAAAGGAGGGGAAGTGTTAGCAAAGACCACAGTCTGTGGTATGAAATATATGACAGTTTTTAGAATCTCTAATATTGTAGCGCAAAAATCCACTATAAATGAGGGGGCAACCCAACCAAGGTTACAAATGTCTACATCACATTGATTTCAGTTGTGAATAGCCTTAATTCTCTCCAATGAAAGCAACAAGACTTAAAGACTGCTGTATGTGGTTGGTTGACTGAATGACTGCAAATAAATGTGTCTGTTTATGACCTGACATTGTGCATTTATGTGCATTCTTGCTAAGCTCAATAGCAGTTATTTCAAAAGTGGAGTGTGGAGAATTTTTTTCAGAAAGTGCATAACTTTAGATAGACTCTACCCTAAGTGACAACACTCACCATAGTTTTACCCTTGGCATTGTAGCAGTGAGCGGGCTTAGGGCATATGTTCTGATAAATTTTATTACAGAAGGGCCTCCTTATCTATGGATTCAACCATTCATGGATTGAAAATATATTTTAAATTCCCAAAAGTAAACCTTGATTTTACCATTTTATATAAAGGACCATTTTACTCTGTTGTTGTCTATAATGGGACTTGAGCATCCATGGATTCTGTTATCCACAAGAAGTCCTGGAACCAAACCCCAGCAGACACCAAGGGCCCACTGTACTTGATGCAGTGCCATGCACAATGACTATGTGACAAATTTTGTCCAGAGGGCATGGAACTGAGATGAGACTTCTGCTATAGAGCTGAAGCATGCCATCTCTCTCTCATACATCTAAGCTTGAGTACTAAATTTTAACAATGGGATTCCAGTCAGTAAAGATAATAGCGTAATGTATTTCCCAGCTTTTGCTCCCATTGGCAATGCTGGGTAAAACTACCGTGTTTACCTCATAATACCCTTAGCTGTGCCGACAAAGAGGTCTTGACTATAATATTCTCTCATTCTTTCTCCAGCCAGTTCTTTTATTTTCTACTGACTCTGAAAGTTGAAATAAGTCTGAAATAAGTTTTCCATAGGAGAAGGGTTGCAGGGAGAATTAGCAGGAAGGAAAAAGCGTAACACACGGTTACCATCTGCTGCCGTTCCTCCTCTGCAAATTCCACTCTGTTACCTTATTACTGTTAACTACCAACTGGGAAATATATTTCACTATCAAGCCTTAGGAAAGTGACTTTTTCAGACTATAACTCTTCTGGAAGTTAAAGTCCCCATGGAGTAATTTTTCCAAGCTCTGTTCCTTGGGTAATATGTAGTTCCACCAGGAATAATAAAGGTAAGGTAGAAAGAAGGCTAAGGTTGTATCTTGATGATCAGATACTTACAGGCAAGAAAATGTATTTCCTTTATTCCTGTAAAATGAATTGCTTGAGCATTTACATGTACTTTTGTCAAAATAAATATTGGCTGGCACCCTGTTGATGAATTACAATGACTTACTATACTTTGGACATAATATGAGACCATGTCAGTCATGACACAAGATGACAATGTTTGGGAGGAATGTAGAAGACTGCATTATGTTGTATCAAGAAAGCCATGGCTCTGCACTTGCATTATTTTAGCAAGGTCTCTTAGTGGTCTCACAATAATAGGGTCAGCATAGGTCAAAGCTAACTTCATGGCAATTAGCAACAAAGCAGACTTCGAGCTTACTTTTTTTTGGTTGATTTGGAGTATTTACTACTAACTATACAATAACCCACCTTCATCCTTTCTCAACTGCAGCCCCTCCCTTCAAATCTAGCCATTCATTGGTTGGTGTAGAGTGTGAGAGCAGTGGGCAAGCTTTCTGTTTTTCCCTACAGGTAGATGCAGAGCAATGCTATCATCTGCAAGGACCTCTGGAGGACCCTTGATGATGACTGTTGCTGTGCTTCCGGCTAATGAAAAATAGTTGGAAACTTGTCCATTGGCTCCCTCCACTCTCCATAACCACTAAATAGCTGGGTTTGAGGGGGCAGGGGCTCAATGATGAAGGGGAGACTTGGAGGTGGTTGAATGAGATACTATTATAAATACATATTGAAGCACCATTTCCTTGTGCAGGATTGTGGTCGTTACTCAAAATGTATTGATTTCATCTCCTTAAAAACGAAATACAATGAACTAGACCGGGACTCTGGGAGACCAGAGCTATGATGGCAGAATTTGTAGTTCAGCTAAATCCCAAGGGATGCCTGGCGAGTAGCTAATGTGGCTACTGAATCGGAAACCAGGAACTGAAGATCTCACTAGGATGAAGGCAAGCAACAGAGGCTTTATTCAATTTGCGTGGAAGGAACACTTGTACAGCACTGGTGCTTGAAGGGTACAAGTGTAAAAATGTATTCACAAGCAAATATCTTCATACGCATATGTTTCCATTCACTAACATTGTCCCATTTAAAAATCTCCCTTCCTCCTCCCTTCCTCTTCCCTGATTGGCCAGTTTGGCAAAGGCGGGCGGTGCTTTCCCTGGTGTTTGATTGGTTGGGAGGCAGGTCTATGCTGGTACCCTGATTGACTGAGGCACCGGTGATATAATTGGGGATTTCCTCCCAGCTGAACAGGGAATCCCAGAAGCCTCCAATCAGCTGCTGGAGGTGATCTGAGGGAGGGAGCTCTGTGGACCATGCAAGTTCTTGGATGTGTCAGTTCTTGTGGGTTTTTTCGGGCTATATGGCCATGTTCTAGAGGCATTTCTCCTGACGTTTCGCCTGCATCTATGGCAGGCTTCCTCAGAGGTCTTGGATGTGTCTTTGATATCAGCTGGAATCTCAGCTCAGCCATGAAAGTCATTTATACTTTCTCAGCCTCAGAAAAATGCAATGGCAACTCCTCTTGTCAAGAAAAGCCCATTATAGGGTTGCTGTAAGTCAGAGTTGATTTATATGAACAGAACAAAAACAATAATCTTACACATAAAGCCAGGTATAAATCCTATTGATTTTAATAAAGTTAATTACCATAAAAGAATGACAATGAATTCAATGCAAACCCAAGATTATATGTACCAGCAAATGAAATGCGTAGGCTGTGAGATTCTGTTCAAGATTGTGCATCATGGTAGAGCAATGAAATGTTTCATTCTCACAGGACTTCCCTTTCTGTCCCCCTTCTCAGTCATGTGGTGCCTGGTGGGGAGTGGGGACACCTAAGCTGTATCTGGCTATGTCCCTACTGACAGATATGCTGACATGAAGTCATCTGGAGCTCTGGAGGATCCCTGAAGAGGAGTTCATCATTGAGTGTAGAGCTACTAGGCATGTGCAAAAAAATTGGAAGAATCAGAGATCGTAAGAAAATCGGAAGTTTTGTAAGTCAGAAGCCATATCCAAAGCGTTTGCCTGGCCCACGCCAAATATTTTAGAATCGAAACATCCCATGCTTTTTCATTTTAATTTTGGAAATCTCAGAAGGCTCCTAAAGTCAGTTTCATATTCAGTGCAAGGAAGCAAAGCCATTAAGCCAAAAAGGTTGCCTGCTTGCCTTAGTGCCTGCCTTGCCATTCCTCTCCCTGGAATTAATAGAGTCTTCTCTTGGCATTGGGAGCAGTGAAAAGAGGGAGCAATGCATTTGGGAAGCGGAGGAGCCCTATACCAAAGAATTAAAAAAAGTTCTGCCCTAAACTACATTTCCCATTATGCATTAGCACCAGAAACCCCCAATTAGGAGAGGAGATCGTTTTGTACCAGCTAGAGTTCCAATACATTTATTAATATTCTACACTATGATTTCTGTTCCTGGGTTGTAAATGTTATTTCCTAATAGGTTCTGTCATAAAAATATGGCAAAAGTTTGTTACACTGCAAAAACTGTCTTCGCACAAGGGACATTGTCCTATATATAGCACATTTTGCTTTGTTGAGTCTCCACCAATTTAGTGAAGTTTCTGCCACAAAAACAATGTTTCTGGAGAAACAACTACTTTCAAAGTAGGACTACACAATTGAACAGAAAATACCACTTTGAAACTAGGAACAGATTTTCTTATTATTAAAAAAACAGTTGTTTATAAAAACTTTGAAAATTTGCCAAAAATCTGCAGATGAGTGAAACATTCTTAAATTTGGTGGGCTAACAGTAGTAAATGTGTTCTACCATTGTAGCAAGTTTCACCTGAATAGTTTTAAAATGAGGGAGTTATGAGCCCCTGAAGTTGTCCTAATTACAGTGTTCCCTCACTTATCGCGGGGTTCCATTCCAGGAGCCCCTGCAATAAGTGAAAATCCATGAAATGCACAATTGTGGCCTCCTCCTTCTCACTACCTCTGCTGCTCCCGACCTCGGAGGCCCCTTGGGCGCAATTGAAGGGGGCTGGAGCACAGGTGGCAAGGGGGAGGAGGCCTGGCTCCCCCTCCCCTCCTCTCTTCCTCCTCCTTCCACATTAGTAATGAAATTTCATTAGTCTTATTATAGCAATGAAATTTTCACTAAGTATTCTTTAGAAACACTTTAGAAACAAAGCGACAGCACCCCCCAGTTTTGTAATGACTTTTGAACTATTTTTTATGGATCACACATCCCTAATAGCTACAGTTAAGTAGCACTTTTCACAAGACACTCCATGGCTATGGGTGGGTTTGAGTAAAAAGAAGAAGATGAGTTGTCAGGAGACTTGGATTGTTTCATTCTGACCTTCATGATGACTTTCTACCCAAAACATAATCAGGTGTAAGTTAGACTTAATGCCTACGTGTGTCACTAGCAGGATGCCAGCCTCTATTGACTGTTACACCAATGCTGGAAATTAACAGTGATAGAGTACATTGTGAGAATGCTGTTAGAGAGAGGTATGTTTATCTGAGCTGGTTGCATTAATGTTGAATCTATGAATATAACTGTGTATGGTTTCCAGAATTCTGCTAGTGCCCTATATTAATGCTCATGTTTTCTCCAACGGCAACAAAGATCTGCATATTTAAACAATGGTATTCACCCTTGGTCACCTACGCATGTGAGAGCTGAACCATAGGGAAGGCTGAGTGAAGGAAGATAGATGCTGATGAACTGTGGTGTTGGCAGAAAGTTCCGAGAGTGCCTTGGACAGCGAGAAGATCTAACCAGTCCATCCTCCAGGAAATAAAGCCCGACTGCTCATTGGAGGGAAAGATAGTAGAGGCAATGATGAAGTACTTTGGCCACATCATGAGAAGAAAGGAAAGCTTAGAGAAGACAATGATGCTGGGGAAAAAGGAAGGAAAAAGGAAGAGGGGCCGACCAAGGGCAAGATGGATGGATGGCATCCTTGAAGTGACTGGATTGACCTTGAAGGAGCTGGGTGTGGTGACGACCAACAGGGAGCACTGGTGTAGGCTGGTTCATGAGGTCACAAAGAGTCGGAAATGACTGAACAAATGAACAACGACAACAGTTTCTCCATGAAACTATAGTGCTGATGAACAAATATCAGACAAAACCTGCAACCCCTGAGAAACCATTTCCTCCAATGTCTGTCTTACTTCTTGGCCTCTGTGTCTGTGTCTTTTGCCTTTTCTGTCACCAACAGATCACAATTAAATTAGCTTTCCACATATGGTGGCCTACCATACTTTCTCTCAAGAGCAGCAACAAGCTACAAGACCCAAGAAGAGATTACGTCCGTGGAAATCTAAGGAAACTTGGAAACAACAGTTGAAGGAGGATGTAGCTCAGAGTTGCCCTGCCTAAACGCTGTAGTTAGCGTTCATAGAAGTTCTTATGGAGCTGAAAAGGTCTTTGATTTGATACCTTTAGTTGTTGTGACAGACAGGCTTGAATGGCCATTTCCATCTCCTCAGTGCTTTCAACGCCATACCTCATGCTGTTGTCCTCTAACAAAAGGAAGAGAACGTAAAATCCCTTTCAGTGAATAGCAGCTCAAGCTAGCATTACGAAATCTGTCTCGAAGATGATTGCTGTGCTTTTATTTAAGCACCAGGCTTGGCACACCCCGATCAAAAAGGAACTTTTATAATAGGAGACACCAATGGGTATGAGGGGAAATGACCATTTGAGGGACAGAAGTTAACTAGGGCTGTTGTGAGTCTGTATCTTGTAATGGCTTGGGTATGGAGAGGACAATGCCAAGAACAGACCAATACAATAGCAATGCCCCACAAACCATTCTGCATGCAGAGTTGGATTGCATCCTGCTTATCATTTCCAGGGGTAAGCTCCACTGCTATGGGAACTTGACTGGCTCAAGCTAGCTCAGAAAGCAAAGCTGTTCAGTTCCCTATTCTGTAGTGACCTTGAGCTACCAAATGGATGTGCATATGGTTCATGAGCACAAACCTTGGAGCTCATCCAGGAAGGTGTGTGTTTGCACATGCGCCTGTGGATCTGTTGAGGCGGGTTGCTTCTTTGCAACTCCCTGCTGACTCGGAAGCTTAGGCCTTAACAGCTGCAGTTGTCTGGCAGAATTAATTCCTTCCAAGCCTTGGCTTCCCTCCCCCTCACTCCACAGAAGCCTTCCTATACCCAAGTGTGAAGGTGCCTGGCAACACAATTTCCTCCATGGATTTGGGCAACTCATGGCAATTTTCTTTCGAGATATCAGCTCCTCCTTCTGCTCAGATGCATGTTACACATGCTTCACAAAAAGAAATACCTCTTTTCCCAAAGATGCTCAGTGTTCATATTTGTGTGCCCAGTATTTCGGAAGAAGCTTGGTCTTGCATTTCAAATTTGTGGCAGTTGATCCAAGCCAGAGAGAGAGAGAGAGAGAGAGAGAGAGAGAGAGAGAGAGAACTCATCTCTAATGTATGCCTGGTTGAGTATTCACAGGATAAACTTTAGGCAATTAGCATTGTTAATGTTCATTGTGTGATTGTACAGCTGTGTGAGTCTCATTAAAATGTCCTCCAGGGACGAGGGAAGGGGGCAGAGATTAAGGTACTGAGGTATCAGCTTGGCATACTGTTGAAAGACATGTCTGGTATTTTGGGGACTGTACACAGCCAAACACCAAAATCTCTAGGATATGGGAAATGTTCATGTTTTATCACTTGGCTGCAGAGTGACTGTGTTTTGGAAAGGACAGCTTTGTGTAATCCGCACTATGCAATTATAACAGTGTGAAGCTATTTTAACTCTTACGTCTCCATCCTTGGGAATCCTGAGATTTTCAGATTCAGAATTTTATGCTATTTCTCAGGGGAGTGGACTAAAGCTCAGGTGTCTCTCCCCAAATTACAAATCCCAGAACTATTGGGTGAAGCCACTGCACTTAAAGTGGCCTCAGACTGTTGTGACTTTGCAGTATGGCTATAACCCAAAATACCAAATGGATGGGGAAGAAACAGAAAACATTAAACAGCAACAACAGTACCCAGATTGTTGTGGGATTAGGATTCCACAAAAAAGAAGCAAAATGAAGCTATCCAAAGCAATGGATGTCACAAGAGTACAAATTAGGAATTTAAATAGAGCCTCAGTTCCTCAGATTGGAGGCCTCTCAATATATTCACACATCAGCCAACCAGATGCCTGTGGGAAGCTCACAAGTTAGAACTATGAGGGGTGTTCATTAAAGATTTCCCCTGACCCACTTCCTGCGGACTGTACACAGCCAAACACCAAAATTAAACTTGGCACAGTTATTAGTCCTTCTCTACATTGGTGCCACCTAGGGACACACGCTTCTCCCATCTTTTTAAGCAACTGTAAACACCTTGCTTGTAAAAGTTGACAGGTTGCTCCAAAAGCCATGTTGTGACTTCTGAAATCAGAGTCTCATCATCTGAAAACTGCTTGCCCTTCAAAAATAACTTCATTGTTGGAAAGAGGTGGAAGTCTGATGGTGCGAGATTGAGTGAATAAGGGGGGTGCGGTAGAATTTCAAAGCCATGGGAGGATGCTTTCATTTGGGCAACATGTGAGTTGTGAACTGGTGCACTGTCTTGCAGAAGGCGGACACCTTTGGTGAGCATGCCATGCCTCTTGGTTTTGATGGTCTCCAGCAATTTCCACAGCAGTGAAGCATAGTATGCCCCACTGCTCACGGTAACCTTTGCTAGGAAATCCATCAATACTACTCCATGCTGGTCCCAAAATCCTGTGAGCATGACTTTGCTTGCTGAGAGTTGGGCACGTGCCTTCTTTGGAGGTGGTGAGTCATGATGCTTCCATTGTATTGACTGGACTTTAGTGTCAGGATCATAGTGATGGACCCAGCTTTCATCTGTGTGATCAGTCTGTTGAAAAAGTCCTTTTAGTTTCCATGGCACATTGTCAATAGAGCCTGCAAGCATTCGACTCATTCCTGCTTCTGGAAAGGTGTGAGAGGCCGGGGGATCCCGCGAGCAGATACCTTATGCATGTGAAGATGGTCTTGGATGATTTTTTTTCCATGGATCCCATGCTAATCTTAATATTTTGGGCTAGGTGGCAAATGAATTTGTGGCAATTTTCCATAATGGTGACCTCCACTTGCTGGATGGTGTGTTCATCAATAGAGTGGGATCATCCTGGAAATGGAGCTGTTTCCACCAAAGTCTAATCACATTTGAATTGATGATGCCAGTTTTTGACAACATCATATGATGGGGAATCATCACCATAAACCTCTTTCATCTCAGTGAACGTCTCCTTTGGTGTTCAGCCTTTCAAGTAAAGGAACGTAATGACTCCTCTGTATTCCACTGGGTTCATTATCAAACTTCACACCACTTCAGCACCTGTAAAATCAAGACTGTTATCAGTTCTGAGTTGTAAATTGGCACGTAATCTATAGAGACTTATTACACATGTACAGTTTCAGCGTCCTGTGATAAATAGAAGTGGGTCAGGGGAAATCTTTAATGTACGCCTCTCATATATTGTGGGAAATGCAGAATTTTTTTTTTTAAGATGGTCCTTAAGGAAAAACCGAAGCATTTGGAAGATCAAGAGCAAATCCCTCAAGCAATTTAGTCATCTTCCCTTTCCTGTGTCCTTAAGCAATTCACTTGCCTATGTCCTCAAGCAAATGCAGCAATTCACTACTTTGTGGCATTAATAGCTATGAGTCCAAATAGTTGATTTCTTGCACTAGTTTGAAAATGGCCATCAAGGTAAAGCTAGATCTGGAGTATAGCAATTATGAAACATATTGCCTTATATTTGAGTGAGATAATAGTCAATTTAGTTCACTTTGGGCTATAATGATTGCCAGCAGCTCTCCAGGGTTCCCAAGCGTTTTTTGAATTCTCTGCTGTGAAATATACAAGGTTCCCCACCTCTGTCTCTTTAGATTGAGTTCTCTCCATTCATCAACTAAAGTGTATCTGTTTGGAATGCTCTCTTGTCATGTTCTGGTTATCTGGGCTCCTAACATGCGATCGGATTTAAGGAAATGTAGACTCAATCTTCCACATTACCACTCTTAAATATTGAAATCTGAGGATGCTTATTGTGGGAGAATGATCATCTTTTGGGCTATTTTATTAAAATGGACACCTACACAGCTTTCTTTTGAGGACAAACATAGACTTTGTATTGTTTAGGTACAAACGTATACATTGGCTTCACATTTCTAATAAGAAATACCACATCCTAAGTCATACCAGCATCTTCATCAGGTTCTTTCTTATTTATTTCACCTGAGATCGCTATGGGGCAATTCTATGGTCTAACTTTTGCAAGAGATTGAACACCTTACATGTTTTCTCTGGTACACACATATATTCATCAAAAATAATATTGTGCTGCTGGCATTGCAATTCAATATATATAATATATTTCTTAAACAAGCATTTCATTTATTTTAGGGGAAATTTGCAGAAGACCATTGTGCCAGAATTGATCCATCCATTCCTATGTCTTGTAAAATACTTTAATCTTAAATCTCCTTCAAGGACTGTTTTTGGAATGTTTTCAAGATCAGAACTGATGGGTATGGGCTTGGAATGCAGGAGACACCCAAATTTGAAAACTTGGCTACTGTTCATTTTCTTTGGTTTATCTCTTGGATAAACCATATCAAAAACATCTTGTAACATCCAAAATTATTATGATTAATCAGAATGTTGTCTTGAGTACCATATAGTACCCTGGCCTTGCAAGATATACAAAATCTCGCAGTTCAGTCAAAACCTCAACTTTCTACTTCATCACACTAGAGAACGAATCCACCTTAGAATTTGAATTCTGCCTCCTGCAGAATTCTGGACTTTGTAGTTTAGCTATTAAAGGCTCCTCCCTAAACTACAAATCCCAGAATTATTCAGTAGGCAGCAATCAGATTTAAAGGCCTTATATGGCTTGGGGCTGGAATACCTGAGGGACCACCTCATCCCCTACAAACCCCAGAGATCACTCCATTCAGATGACCAGAATTTACTTGAAGTTCCCAATTTTAGGACCTTTCACCTGATACCTACTAGGCGTAGAGCATTTACGGTGGTGGCTCCTTACCTGTGGAATGCCTTGCCAGCGGGAACACGAGCTCTCTGAGATTTACTATCCCTTTGTAGAGCTTGTAAAACTTATTTATTTAGGCTGGCATTTGAACCTTGTTGATCAAATTTTTCCTTGATTTTAATGTTATGTATTATATGTGTATATTGTGAACCGCTCCGAGCCTTCAGGAAATGGTGGTATATAAAATTGATAAATAAATGAATAAATAAATAAAGTGGATTCATTCTCTAGTGCAATGAGGTACATGCATGCTGAGAATGGATTTCCCAACTATTGTCTGGAGAAGTAAGCTTCCTAGGTTTGTATTTCTCTTCTTTAATACTTTCGTCTGCTTTTCAATAAAATCATTTGAATTTCAAGTCACTTGTGTGGTTATGGCCTCTGAATCCAGAAAGGACCTTTGCCTTTGGCAAAACATTTATTCAGACAAGAAATATCTATTTACTATGACTTGTTCAATATTGATAAGATTCTATCTCCCTTTCTCTTACCTGCATTTTAGAGGTATTTATGTGCTAGGAACATCAGCCGCAGCATAAGAATAGTAGAATCATGGAGTTGGAAGAGACCTCATGGGCCATCCAGTCCAACCCCCTGCCAAGAAGCAGGAAAATTGCATTCAAAGCACCCTTGACAGATGGCCATCCAGCCTCTGTTTAAAAGCTTCCACACTCCGGGGCAGAGAGTTCCACTGCCAAACGGCTCTCACGGTCAGGAAGTTCTTCCTAATGTTCAGACTGTGAGTTGTCCTAGACAGCTATGCCTGATCATCTCTGGGGAGAGAGCTTTCATACTATTCTCAACTTTTATCTATCCAGACAGAGATGGATCCAACTAACAACCCCACTCCCTCCACAATGCTCACTGAAGTTCATTCACTAAATTCCACTAAAATAATGCCACTTCTACACATTTGTCTATGCACAAATATGCTGCTTTTTATTTATCCTTTATTTGCACCTCTTTCATCATCATCTATTACTTTAAGAATCAGTATAGCATTTTCCACCACTCCCATTGTGACAAGGCAATCCAACATTGTCTCTTCAGAATTTGAAAGATCAGACATTAGTGAAATCCATGGTTGATGTTGCCAGCACCTTCAGCTACTTTATGCTCACTATTCCAACCCTTTTTGCTGATATTATTTGCTTCCATCGAGATAAAGGAGGTGCTATGTCACCTAGGGGTAAAACTAATCATCCAGGGCAGCATTCAGAGAAGTTCAGGGGATTGAGTACTGCTTGGAATCAGGCATCTGAGTCCTTGTTCAATGCTTTCATTATCCTTAATAAGGTAGGAGTCACTGTAGGCCACGGCAAAGAAATGAACTCGGTACCTCAGCAGTCACGGCTAAACAGTTACATTCAAAATAAAACATGGGGCAGCTTGTCAGCCTTTGAAACGGAGGGTATTGTTCCAGAGGCTTGGAGGAGGGTATAAGATTCACATCCCAGACTGGCTGGAATTTTTTCAGTTAGTGCCAGTTATGTAAGTCCCATTGTACAAGGGTTTTCCGGAAAGTAAGGAAAGCAAGTAGCTCTTGCAGGGAATTTTCTTGAGGGAAGAGGGAAGCCAGTGGAAGCAGACGAGCAGTGCCAGTTGTCAGTAGCTCATCAAGTAGTGTTGTGGTGAAGGTTAGAGATGAGTGTCCTCATTCCGTTTCCCTCCAAGTGTGAAGTTCACGCTGTAATATGCTTCCTAAATCCTAAGGGCATGAACGCCTCTGCAATTCATTGTGAAATCATTTCAGTTTATGAAGAGGATGTAATGTCAAGACAAAATGGGTATGGAATATATTGTGAGATCATGAAGAAACTTTGCAGAGCCATCCAAAACAAACGTTGTGGGATGCTGATGGCGAGAGTCTGTCTGCTTCGTGACAATGCATGTCCGTACACCGCTCATGCAACACTAGAGTTGTTGACTTTATTTGGTTGGAATGTCATAAGCCACACCTCTCACAGACCTGTTCTTGCACCCAGTAACTATCATCTGTTCACTAAATTGAAGGAACACTGTAATGAATTCCTTACCTTTTTAGGCCAGAGGAAGCTCTGGAAGTAGGCCCAGGAAGTTCAACAGCCATTTTATTAGATGGTGCAAGAAGGCAGCCAACTTAGAGTACCCATTTTCTAGAGGGGGCAGAGCTTAGGAGCAGCCTGGAGGGAAATGTGGAGAGTTTTGTAATTGGCTGGGAGAGAGTGGGCAGAGCCTGGCTTGAGGACAGAGAAAAAAGCCTTGAAGTAGGTGTTTTTAAAAATCTGACAGCTCAGTTTGGGTCTGATGTTTGAAGAGTGGAGAGGGTTGGTGTGTTAGGAGAAGAGAAGTCAGAGAAGCCAGGAGTTGGTCAGTTAGTATAGATAGATAGCTATTAGGGAGATTAGCTAGTCTAGAGTAAAGACAGATCCAAGGGAAAGGACTGCCTGGAGTTTTAAGGAGGTCTAGTCAGAGGGAAGTCTGCTAGGTTCCTGAGGGAGTGGAGACTTGTTTTGAAACTAAGCCTTGAACTATTTTTAAAGTAACTATACGCTTTTACTCATTTTTGCAACCGTTAGGATTAAGTACCTGAATTGTCAAAGTTCTCACAAATAAACAACTTTATACTTTGTTTAACAACAACTGTCTCAAGAGTGACATAGTTCCATAGCAGTTTAGAGAAACAGAGTTTTAAGAATGCTGGCAGTGTTTATCTAAAAGAATTTCAGTGTTATTTACCTCAGAGTTCAGATCCCTGAGTGCGAATCCAGCACAACACAGATTACTGAAAACCTCTTGCCAAACCAGAAGCTTAATATTCCTTTAAGTGTGGTGGTTGCCAGTGATCACAGAACTTTACCTCAGAAAATAGTGTGTTGGTGGCAAAGTCTTAGCAGCCTCCAAACACTTAATTAAATTCATTTAATAATCTTTTACATTTTTGGTGGTACAGAGTTGGGATTGTTTGAATAAATCCCCAATCCTTTATCTTTTTGGTGAGCAGCGTTTGGGATCATATAAACATTTCTTTACAATTTGTTTGGCAAGTGGTGGGATGAATAAAGACTCCCCTGCCAGAAGAATTTTGGGTTTGCCCTGAGTGAGTGGATTTAGAAATTCACAAAAATCCTTTACAAACACCTTGGTGGAAAACACTTTTCCGACAATGACGAGGTGGAAATCAAAGTGACAAACTGATTGAAAAAGATAGAGGGAAACTTCTATGACACAGGCATCTAAAACCTGTCACATGGATGACAAAATGTATTGAAGTGAATGATGATTATGAGGGAAAATAATGCAATACCTATGCTACATTCCATGTAAATTTTATTAAAATGTATTCATTCTTTGTATTAAAAAAAACTTGTAACCTTCCTTTCCAGATAATCCTTGTAGTACCTGCTAACAGGGAGTGAATACATAGTAGGGCTGGGCAACCACGGAAAAATTTGTTTCTAAACTCGATTCGTTTTTTGGGGGTTTTTTGCGTTTTGATATTTAAAAGAATTCCGAAATTTTTCTTTAAAAAAGTTCGATATTTACGAAATTTCGGAAATTACGAAACGATTTTGAAACAATTTCGAAACGAATACGAATCGATTCGTTAATGGCGGACGCGACCGCGCAATACGCTAAAAAACCTCCATATGGGACAGGGGGAACTTTTGAAGCTTCCCTCTCCCTCTGTTGTTGACTGTTGGTGTGATATTTATAATTTTTTTTCACTGATTAAACAAACAACAGCTATAAAACTTGCCCCAGACATGCGGAAATAATAACGAAACAATTTTGAAACGATTTCGAAACGATTTCGAAACGAATATGAAACGAATACGAAGCAATTACGAAACGAATTGAAAAATTCGTTTCGTTTTTTAGATGCTCCTGAATGGTTCAAAATCGCTTCGTTATAAAAAAATAACGAATTTTTAACGAATTACGAAATTATGAAATGAAACCGCCCAGCCCTAATACATAGGTAAATCCAATTGATTCAAAAATATCTACTCCAATCAGGACTAGTGATAGAATTGTGTTTTATATCTTGATATTCTGGTAGAAACTGGGTATATTGATGTTTCTGAAAAATGATTACAAGTGGCCAAAAGAGGGTGGGGATGTGTGACTGCTTCCTTTTCTCTAAATAAAATTTGAGAACACAAATTCCTAGAAAAGAACAAGTCCTCCATACAAAAAATGTACTTGTGTATGATGGGGCTTGTTTCAGGTGGGGATTGGTTTTGTGTTGATCACCAAATCTCCACACATAAGCCCCAAAAAAATAGCAAGGTCATTATTAATCAGAGCCTGTTTGTTTCTCTCCCTTCCTCCTTTGCTCCAATTACACTTCCCCGCTCCATAGGCACCTTTTTATTTTTGGAATGTTTTGCCCTGATTTCTTTCCCTTTGCTAGTATGAGGGATGCTTTTACAGTCTGTTCACCATGACACCTCAGGCTCCTTAAATTGGAAGCTGCAACACTAACATTAATGCTGCCTTCGCTTTACAAGATAGTGAGTGCAATGCTACAAAAACCTGTTGTGTGACCTTTCAGTATTGTGAGCCCAGATGCCAAAAGAAGAGAAGACTCTTCAATTTTTAACAATTCCATAGAATGTTCTATACTACCTGTAAGGGTGCAAAAACCTTGGCTTGACAACAGCTCCACAAGGAAATACTGCATGGTGGATTTAGCATCCTATTTATTGGGTCAGGCATTTCCAGACTGAAAGTCCACACCTCCAAGGTGCAGAAGATGTAAAAGAATAGAGGGCTTCTGCACCTTGAGTGGGATATAGAAAATATATCTTACTCTATAACTATTAAAGGGTACATGTCCTGTTCTATTTTCACACTTGACTGGTGTAGACTTTCAGATGTTATCCATTTGGAGATTTTACAATTACAACCATTTGTTATCACATCAATTGCCAGGGCAAAATCATGGGATTCATAGGCATGCAGACTGCAAGGCAGTTCTGATACTGTAGTTCTGGGAAGTATGATTAGAGCTTTCTTGCAGAGAATTGTAAGAGTCTGATCAAACAACAAAGCCAAGATCTGTGATCCTGGAATCGCAGCAGTAAAAGTGGCATTTGGCCTACCAATCAGCAATTAAAATTATGATGGAGCCATTCTGGAAACCCTCCTTAGCCCCAATTAGTTTCTTTTTGCTTTCTTGAACTGCCATATATTCTCGTACTGAGAATACGAGGTGTGTTCAAAAAGTATCCAACCTTTATTCATTAAAAAAATTGTATTAAGATACAACGATCGTATACTAATCTTCTTCAAAGTAGTCCCCTTGAGCTGAGAAAACTTCTTCCAATGGTTCTGCCACTGCCAGAAGCAGCGCTGAAACACCTCAACAACAACAATTTTATTACAGTCCATGGACCCATCATTAAAACCAACAGTCATTATAAATTCTCCCATTTCAGGAGAAGTCCATTGTACAAAATACATCTACATGGCTTCAAGTAATATCCCTATCGGAGGTTAGTTGCCTTGTTGCCACTGCAAGAAATTTTGCCACTGAGAGTCACCCTGTGGCACTTGTCCTCTAAAAGATATCTAACAACCCTCTGCAGGGGGTGGCTGGTCATGCGGGACAGGGTTGAATATAAAAGTTGGCTACATTGCACTGTATAGTAGCGGCATTGCAATAAAATGTGTTCTATTGTTTCTATTTCATTTCCTCCACAGGGACATAGTCTTTGGAAGTGAGGAATTCCAGACAGTCTGCCTCTTAGCAGCTCTGAGGGAAATACGTTTAATCTTGACTTTGTAAAGAGTCTGCGATATTTAATCACTGTAAGACTTTTTAGGTATTCGCAAGTCTTAAATGGCTCACTGTATGGTAAATTTAGAGCTCTGGGGGAGCATGGTGAATTGGAGTGGGCTCTAAGCTCTCCCAGGACAATGCCTCGCAACCTTTGCTTCAGGGATTCTTGTGTCATTTTGAGTCCCAAATGGAGCAGAAAAGGTGTGGATAGTCCAACTGAGGCTGCTTTTCGTTCAGTCCTTCACACCTGAAATGCCTCTTTTGGTATTGTACATAGCTGGTGAGTCGCATTCTGCATGATGTCTTCTCTGATTCCTTTTAGGGGCATTTTCAGCTTGGGGGAAAGCCAGACGTCACACAGAGAAATGTTGTGAGAGTAGGGAGCCTGACGAAGCACAGGTGTGTTGTGTTTGGCCAGGAAATTCTGTATGTGAGGAATGGGTGAGTGCATTATCATGATGGAGCTGCCAATTGCCTGTTGTCTACAGGTCCAGCCATTTGTGTCTCACAGTGTTATGAAAGTGACACAGAACCTCTTGTAGTACTCCTTGGTGATGATTGTGCCATTTGGTGCATAGTCGTAATGAACTATACCACTGGAGCAAAAGAAGATGGTCAGCATGACTTTGGGATCACTGTTGGTCAACGATGAGCTTATTTTTGGATGTTGAGGGCCTACTAGAATGTGTTTCACTTTCCACTAATGTGCAACCATCTTTGAAGTGGTTGTTCACTCCTCTATCTGTGTGGAGCGCATTGCTTCATCCCCAAAGGTCTGTTGAGTCTTGCAGATTGTTTCCACTTCGAAATTGCCAAACTTTACACAAAATGTATTGCAGTAGCATTGTTCAAGTTTTTCTGTAATTTTGTCAAAAACAAAAATGAGATGGCATTCACATTTCCTCACTTACTGGCTGTCTGCCAGTAACTGATGGTTTCTGTAGGCAGGAAAAAATTCAAGCATGAGCATTAGGATCACCTAATGCATGCACCAAACCATGCTTTCCTAGCTACATTTGTTTAAGCAAAAAAATATGGTGGATACTTTTTGAATTCACCTCGTATGCAATAGGTGTTACGCTCAGGGAAAGATTTTCTCTTAGTCCAGCCACAGGCTCACTATATGAGGACACAGGAGAGATCCTCCTTGGTGGCTGATCCAACCCTATGGCATCCCTTCTATGGGAGGCAAGGCTGGCCCCTTTTTCCACTCTACTTTTGGTAATTGCTTGCAGGAAGGGTTCATATTGGAAATTGCTATTCTAGGTTTATTTATTTATTTATTTTTTGGAAGGAAAAAGGAAGAGGGGCCGACCAAGAGCAAGATGGATGGATGGCATCCTTGAAGTGACTGGATTGACCCTGAAGAAGCTGGGGGTGGTGATGCCTGACAGGGAGTTCAGGCGTGGGCTAGTCCATGAGGTCACAAAGAGTCGGAAACGACTGAACAAATGAACAACAAAAGATTGCTTAAATATTTTGATTTTATTATTATGTTTTAGCTCGTTTTAATTTATTTGATTTTAATTAATTTCATAGAATCATAGAATCAAAGAGTTGGAAGAGACCTCATGGGCCATCCAGTCCAACCCCCTGCCAAGAAGCAGGAATATTGCATTCAAATCACCCCTGACAAATGGCCATCCAGCCTCTGCTTAAAAGCTTCCAAAGAAGGAGCCTCCACCACACTCCGGGGCAGAGAGTTCCACTGCTGAACGGCTCTCACAGTCAGGAAGTTCTTCCTAATGTTCAGATGGAATCTCCTCTCTTGTAGTTTGAAGCCATTGTTCCGCGTCCTAGTCTCCAAGGAAGCAGAAAACAAGCTTGCTCCCTCCTCCCTGTGGCTTCCTCTCACATATTTATACATGGCTATCATATCTCCTCTCAGCCTTCTCTTCTTCAGGCTAAACATGCCCAGTTCCCTAAGCCGCTCCTCATAGGGCTTGTTCTCCAGACCCTTGATCATTTTAGTCGCCCTCCTCTGGACACTTTCCAGCTTGTCAATATCTCTCTTGAATTGTGGTGCCCAGAATTGGACACAATATTCCAGATGTGGTCTAACCAAAGCAGAATAGAGGGGTAGCATGACTTCCTTAGATCTAGACACTATGCTCCTATTGATGCAGGCCAAAATCCTATTGGCTTTTTTTGCTGCCACATCACATTGTTGGCTCATGTTTAACTTGTTGTCCACGAGGACTCCAAGATCTTTTTCACACGTACTGCTCTCGAGCCAGGCGTCCCCCATTCTGTATCTTTGCATTTCATTTTTTCTGCCAAAGTGGAGTATCTTGCATTTGTCACTGTTGAACTTCATTTTGTTAGTTTTGGCCCATCTCTCTAATCTGTCAAGATCGTTTTGAATTCTGCTCCTGTCCTCTGGACTATTGGCTATCCCTCCCAATTTGGTGTCGTCTGCAAACTTGATGATCATGCCTTCTAGCCCTTCATCTAAGTCATTAATAAAGATGTTGAACAGGACCGGGCCCAGGACGGAACCCTGCGGCACTCCACTTGTCACTTCTTTCCAAGATGAGGAGGAAGCATTAGTGAGCACTCTCTGTGTTCGTCCACTTAACCAATTACAGATCCACCTCACCGTAGTTTTGCCTAGCCCACATTGGACTAGTTTCCTTGCCAGAAGGTCATGGGGGACCTTGTCGAAGGCCTTACTGAAATCCAGGTACGCTACATCCACGGCATTCCCCGCATCTACCCAGCTTGTAACTCTATCGAAGAAAGAGATCAGATTAGTCTGGCATGACTTGTTTTTGATAAATCCATGTTGACTATTAGCGATGACTGCATTTGTTTCTAAGTGTTTGCAGACCGCTTCCTTAACAATCTTTTCCAAAATCTTGCCCGGTATCGACGTGAGGCTGACCGGACGGTAGTTGTTTGGGTCATCCTTTTTTCCCTTCTTGAAGATTGGGACCACATTGGCCCTCCTCCAATCTGCTGGAACTTCTCCCGTTCTCCAAGAACTCTCAAAGATGGTTGCCAATGGTTCCGAAATGACTTCCGCTAGTTCCTTCAATACTCTGGGGTGTAGTTGATCTGGCCCTGGGGACTTGAACTCATTAAGAGCGGCCAGGTATTCCTGGACGACTTCTTTCCCAATTTGGGGTTGGATGTCCTCCAATCCCTCATCCACTCCATCTTGCTGAGGTTGAAGACTCTCTTTTTGTGAGAAGACCGAGGCAAAGAAGGCATTAAGTAGTTCTGCCTTTTCCCTATCCCCTGTCAGCATTGCCCCATCTTCTCCGCGAAGAGGTCCTATCGCCTCCTTGTTTTTCCTTTTTCTACTGACATAAGAATAGAAGCCCTTTTTATTGTTTTTAATGTCCCTGGCAAGCCTGAGCTCATTTTGTGCTTTAGCCTTGCGGACCTTTTCCCTACAGGTGTTGGCTAATTGTTTGAATTCTTCTTTGGTGATTTCTCCCTTTTTCCACTTCTTGTGCATGTCTCTTTTGTGTCTTAGCACAGTTAGAAGTTCTTTGGACATCCATTCTGGCTTCTTTGCACTTGTCCTATTTTTTCTCTTTGTTGGCACGGTTTGCAATTGCGTCTTGAGTATTTCACTCTTGAGAAATTCCCATCCATCCGTAACTCCCTTGTCTTTTAGTATCTGTGTCCACGGAATGCCGCTCAGCGTTTCCTTCATTTTTTGGAAATCAGCTCTCCTAAAGTCCAAAATGTGGGTTTGACTTGTCTTAGTTTCGGCCTTCCTTTGTACCTCAAATTGCAGGAGCACATGGTCACTTGCCCCTAAGGATCCTACCACTTCGACCGCATCGATCAGGTCCTCCGCATTTGTTAGGATGAGATCAAGAGTAGCCAATCCCCTTGTTGCCTCTTCTACCTTCTGGACCATGAAATTGTCTGCAAGGCAAGCGAGGAATTTGTTGGACCTTGTACTCTTGGCCGAGTTTGTTTTCCAGCAAATATCGGGATAGTTGAAATCGCCCATGACTACTACATCTCTTTTCTGTGCCTGTTTGGTCAACTGTTGGCAGAAGACTTCATCAAGATCTTCCTCCTGGCTTGGGGGTCTGTAGTAGACGCCTACAACGACATCTTTTTGAGTCCCAGTTCCCTTGATTCTTATCCAGATGATTTCAAGCTGGTTTCCCAGATTGCTGTCTTGAATCTCTTCTGCAGCATAAGAGTTTTTGACATATAAGGCTACTCCGCCTCCTCTCCCCTTTGTTCGGTTTCTGTGAAAGAGGTTATACCCCTCGATATCTACATTCCAGCGATAGGAGTCATCCCACCAGGTTTCAGTGATCCCTATGATATCATATTTGTGGTGTTGTGCTAAAAGTTGGAGTTCGTCTTGTTTATTTCCCATGCTCTGTGCATTAGTGTAAAGACATGTGAGCCCCTGGGATCTTCCCTTGAGCTGTTTAATTGGGATTATTGTGCTTTTGTTGTTTGTGAACCAACTTGAGGTCTACCTTGGAAGAAAAGTGGCATATAAATGCTTTAAATGAGCAAGCAAAACAAACTAGCTTTTCCCAAAAAAGGAAGGGGCCGTTTTTATTCCACATAGCAAATAACTCAGTTAACATCATCACTCGAGGATTCCAGGGGTTGTTGAAAACATAGTTTCCAAAGCTCTGTTCTTTAGAGAATAGGGCATGGTGGATCAGCCTTAATTTTTCTGAGATTATTTGTCTATTTGTTTGTTAGTGTACTGTTTGTTGTTCATAATAAGAAATTGCCAGACCATAGATCTTTAGGTGTACTTGACTCCTAGGAACCAAGTGCACAATTTGGCAAGACTTATGGTCCATGTTACATGCAAATTTATAAAGGCTACCTCATGGAAAACATGATACTGTGAACCACCGCCTCCTCCTGAGAAAAATGTATAATATCACAAAGATTACCACCTCACCCGCCTCATAGGAAACCTGCTACAAAACAGGAGCTTTTTTGTTGAGTTCCAGGGCCAGAGAAGCAGATGGCGGAAACAGAAGAACGGCCTGCCTCAGGGGAGCATGCTTGCTCCATCCATGTTCAACATCTACACAAATGACCAGCCACTGCCAGTGGGACAGAGAGTTTCATCTATGCTGACGATCGTGCCATTACTGCTCAAGCAGGGAGCTTTGAGATGGTTGAACAGAAGCTCTCTGAAGCTCTAGGTGCTCTTACTGCCTATTACAGGGAAAACCAACTGATCCCTAATCCATCTAAAACACAGACATGCGCCTTTCACCTTAAGAACAGACAAGCATCCCAAGCTCTGAGGATTACCTGGGAAGGAATCCCACTGGAGCATTGCAACACACCCAAATACCTGGGAGTCACTTTGGACCATGCTCTGACCTACAAGAAGCACTGCCTGAACATCAAACAAAAAGTGGGCGCTAGAAACAACATCATACGAAAGCTGACTGGCACAACCTGGGGATCACAACCAGACACAGTGAAGACATCTGCCTTTGCGCTATGCTACTCTGCTGCTGAGTATGCATGCCCAGTGTGGAACACATCTCACCACACTAAAACAGTAGATGTGGCTCTTAATGAGACATGCTGCATTATCACAGGGTGTCTGCGCCCCACACCACTGGAGAAATTACACTGCTTAGCCGGTATTGCACCACCTGACATCTGCCGGGAAGTAGCAGCCAATAGTGAAAGGACCAAGGCAGAGACATCTCCAGCTCATCCCCTGTTTGGGTATCAGCCAGCACGTCAACGACTTAAATCAAGACATAGTTTTCTTAGATCTACAGAGACACTCGCTGGAACACCCCAGCAAGCGAGAGTCCAAAAGTGGCAGGCCCAAACCCAGCACCTCAATTCATGGGTGATACCAGGTGAGAGACTCCCCCCTGGGCACTCAGAAGACTGGGCGACCTGGAAGGCGCTGAACAGACTGCGCTCTGGCACCACGAGATGCAGAGCCAATCTTAAGAAATGGGGCTACAGGGTGGAATCCTCGGCATGCGAGTGCGGAGAAGAACAAACCACAGACCACCTGCTGCAATGCACCCTGAGCCCTGCCACATGCACCATGGAGGACCTTCTTGCGGCAACCTCAGAGGCACTCCAAGTAGCCAGATACTGGTCAAAGGACATTTAACCAAATACCAAATTTGCAAAATCTGTGTCTTTTTTTCCTTTTTCTTTTTAATCTGTGTGTTTGTTTTGCTCTGTTAGAATTGTGATACAATGGTTGTTGATGACACGATAAATAAATAAATACATAAATGGAAAACATGCTAATTGTGGACTTGCTGGAAGTGGAAACGAGGCAAGGAAAGGGAAGGGGTTCACACTAACCCTCTCTTCGCCTTCTGATGTTTTTCCAGTCTTATTTTTCCCCAACAGCTTTTCATCATGGAAATCATACATTTGAAAAAATAGTAGAAGGGTAAACAAGGCAACCAGGAACACTTTCTGGTATTTGAAATGAATGCAAATTCACTTGTTTGGTGGATTAGTGTGTCTTGTGTAGCTCCAGTCTAGGGAACCACAAACCTAGTGGCTTTATGAGGAAATCAATATTGATAAGTCACTGGCAAGCCGATGAACCCGGTTCTTACGGGACTGTAAGGGATCTTCCTCGGACAATTTGTGCATCTTTTGAAGCGAGTTGTTGACATAATATTGTCGAACAACTCGAAGAAGCTCTATCCAAAATCGCTAGTAGAATCTCAATCCAAGTAGAAGTATCGAAGCGGGCCGTGCGGCGGAAAAAAAGGAATTGTGTCGGTATGTGCGGGGCGCCTTTTTATCCCCTGCCGGGGCTGGGCAGGGTTACCGCCAAAACTTGAAAAGTTTAAACTGTAGAAGTTTCCGTTGGAGCCCGCGCAGGCGCAGTCTCTCCACAAGTGTGCATTCGCAGAGACCACGAAGAAAAATCTAGATTTTCTGAATGAGTCCAACACAGGTCCATTAAAATTAATGGAAACTGTAAATGACAATTGGAATTGCTCCTGGAATATGCTTTTTGACTGTATGATTTTAAGTAATTATTTTAAGTGATATGTTTTAATTATGTGATTTTAAAATGTATGTTGTTTTATTTTTATATGCATTCAAAGCATCGAATTGTGCCTCTGCTGTGAGCTGTCCTGAATCCCCTTTGGGGTGAGAAGGGTGGGATATAAATGTAATAAATACTAAATAATAATAAATGGGTGTGGATGTGTCTAGCAGGGAGGGACTCCAAAACACTGGTCTTATAATGAAAGAAGATTACCAGGGCCAGATTATGGGCCATGTTGAAACAGTAGTTGCCTGAGTGAGAACCTACTCTTCCACTATTTAATTTTTACAGAGGGAAATGCTATCCAGTGCAGATAAAGTTGCTCTCATAAATGTTTTATGGTGATTTGGTTTTCTTTAGTGGTTGCTTTTCTAAAATGTTTGGTGTCTTTTTGGGGACTTTCATTCAGAGAAGATATTCATAGATTTACAGCTGAGTCCAGCATATATATTTTAAACAAAACACAGAAGAAAACAAATCTCTGTGTTAGGCGTTCACTCCAAGGCAGTGGAAAAGGAGAAAAAATCTTTCCAAAGTCTGGGTGTGTTGTGAGTCACCAATGAAAATGGAAATATGCCCCAAAACACTATTTTCTTTCACATATTTGTTCACCCATATTAGATTTAAATGTTTAGATCAAAAACGGATAGTAGGTAGGTCCTCATAAGACCATATTTTCCACATACAACCCTTGGACTCAGCCTGTCCCCCTTTTTTTAACCATCTTAGAAGTTGTTGGGGGAAATTTCCCAGTGCCTTCAAGTTGACTCTGACTTATGGCCTCTTGATTCTAGAGCTTTCTTGGCAAGATTTATTCAGAGATTTACCATGGCCTTCCCCATAGGCTGAGCAGAAGTGTAATTGTTTGCTAATATTATTCCTCTATGAAGAAAAACAATTCTAGCAATTTTCTTCTCACTGTGAAAAAGTCTCCAAAAAGAACATAGACTATTTTCATTTTGGGACTTATTCTGCACAAAGGCTGAGAGTGTATGACTTACACAAGGTCACCCAGTGTGTTTCCAGGGCTGAGTACTAATTTGAATGCTGGTCTCCCAGAGTCACCCCAATATTCCCCCCTAAAACAGCATAAAATAAAACAGCATAAAATAGTACAATCACATAACCTGGGGGCTTTGGGCAATGCAGTTGTCCATTTGGCAGCTCAATGCTCCATATTCAGGGGCTACAGAAAAGGCCTTGGTGAACCACACAGTCACCGTACATATGACACATTGTGATCCATGTTCTGCCAAGGCAATTGCTTGCAAAGCTTTCAGTGAAAAGAACAACACTAACATGTTTTAATGAAACGCGTGTAGGGCTTAATTTATTCTTTCCAATAATCTATTGCATTTTTGGTACATATATATTTTATTCATTTCCATAAACTGTTGCTATAGATAACCTATGTACATGCAAGTAAGTAACTTTTTTCTATAGAACTGCCTCATCACAAAGTTAAACAGCAATACAGATCTTTGTCTCCAGAAAAAAAATCAAAAATAAAATGAGATATATCATTTGCCATGAGCAGATATAGCACCTCAATATTGCCCATAAGTCATGATAAGTTTCACCCTTTGGGAAGAGAAACCTGATATTTGTTAATCTTCTACATTGTGGTAACCTAGAAAACAGAAAATGCTGATTACGGTATTGGTTAGTGCAGAAAAAATGGTCTGAGATTCCACTATCACAAACTGTAACAGATAGTAATTTTGCTAAAGATTTTAGTTGATTTGTGTGATATGTTTCAAGCTTGAGGCCCTTTTTTAAAAGTCTGTGCAATGTTTGTTTATACATGTTTTTCAATATTGGAGGTGAATAAAAATGCACAATATGAAGGAATTTTCATATCAATTCCTCTGTTCCACCAAAGTACTGTTGCTCAAGTGCTGTTGCTCAAAATTATCAATTTCTCCATTGGGCAATGTGGTCTGATTGTCCTTTTGTTGTGTTTTATGGTGACCCTAAGACAAGCCCATCATAGGGTTTTCCTGGCAGAATTAGTTCAGAGGGGTTTGCCTGTGACTTTCTGTGAGGTTGAGAATGGGACTTGCCTAAAGTCACCCAGTGGGTTTCCATGGTTGAGAAGCGATTTGAACGCTGGTCATCTGGTCTCCTGGTCCAACTCTCAAATCACACCATTCTTAGGACCTTATCGGATGCAGTCTTCTTTGCATCTTATCATTTCTCCATGTTGCCAAAACAGATTCCCATGGAGCCCATCACATGACACAGGGCAACTTCTGTGAGGGCTCTGTGAGGCTCTGTTTAGGCAATGTGGAGAAATGGAACCCAGAAATGGAGCCCACTGAATAATATGAAGAAGTAGTGAAGGGAAAGGAGAGAAGGATGGGAGTTCATCCCAGAAGACAGGAAAGAGTAAGGAGGACTGTTCCCTCCACTTTCCCCCTCTTTCCACCTGCCCATCTGATGAGGTCCTAACTCTCTTACAGGCAGGCAAATGCTATTCACTTGCTTTCTTTTAAAGGTGCTTTTCAAGATTCATGGTTCACCTCCTAATATTTGCCAGTTGCTTTCATATAAATATTACCTTTTAAATGTGGGAATGGGAAACAACTGGGATGGGACTGATGGCAATTGAGAATCCCAACACCATTTCCCCAGTCTATCTCCAATGTGTATTCTTTTAATATACAAGCAAATATGGCATGGGAAGAACAGCTGAGTAGCTCAGTGCATGGCATGTTCTTTGCAGGCATTCAATTCAATCCCTGGAATCTAATTAAAAAGAGTCAAGTAGCAAGTGATGTGAAAGATGTGTCTGAAACTCTGGAGGGCTCCTGCCAGTGAGAGTAGGCCAGCCTTCTCCAACATGGTGTGCTCCACCAGTCCCAAGCAGGAATAATGAAGATTAAAAGCCAAAGTATATGGAAGGTATCAGACTAAAGAAGGCTGGGATATATTATGTCGGTGCTGGTCCAATGGGTGGCAGGCAGATTGCTCACTGGAGAGGCGTACAGGGAGAATATAACCCCCCTGTTGAGCCAGCTCCACTGGCTACCAATCTGCTACCAAGCAGAATTCAAAGTGCTGGCGTTAGCCTATGAAGACCTAAACGGTTCCAGCCCAGCTTGCCTGTCCGAACCTATCTCCCTCTATGACCCACCTTGGAAGTTAAGATCATCTGGGGAGGCCCTGCTCTTGATCCCACCACTTTCGCAAGTGCAATTGGTGGGGATGAGAGAGAGGATCTTCTCAGTGATGGCTCTTTGTCTATGGAATCTCCTCCCTCCACGAAATCAGGTCAGCTCCCTCCCTCCTGTCTTTCAGGAAGAAGCTTAAGACATGACGGTGGGACAAAGCATACAACCAGTAAATAGTGCAACAAGGATAATGGACTAATGGAACTGACAATTGGAAAGGCCTTGGACTACGATTTGGATTACATGATTTTAATTGATGTTTTAATAATTGTTTAATTGTATGGTTTTAATTGTATTTGTTTATTTTTATATTTATATGTATTGCCATCAAACAACTGTCTGCTGTAAGGCCTCCCTGAGTCCCCTTTTTAGGGTGAGAAGGGCGAGATACAAATATGTGAAATAAATAAAATAAATAAATCTATAGATAGATGACGATATCCTGTGTTCCCATAGAAAGAAAACAGTACTCCTTTATCTTTAAAAAATCGGATAGTCTCAGCAAGTGATAACTTGCTCTATAAGAATAATAGAGAACAGAATTGGAAGAGGTCACAAGGGCCACTACTTGTCATGCAGGAATACATTCCCAACAGATGACCATCCAGCCTCTGTTTAAAAACATTTAGAGACAGAGAACCATCACACTGCAAGGCAGCATGTCCCATTGCCAAACAGCTCTAACCATCAGAAAGTTCTCCCTAATGTTTAGGTAGAATCTATTTTTCTGTAATTTGATTCCAGCTTGATGTTCTAGTTTCCAGAGGAGCAGAAAAGAACCTTGCCCATCGTCAATATGATATCCTTTCAAATATTTAAACATGGCTATCATGTCTCATCTCAACGTTATTTTCTCCAAGATACACATATCCAGCTCCCTAAGCCGTTCTTCATAGGGACTTCATTGTGCAGGGAAGGGTGACCAAACCTTTTGGTCACCCTTCTCTGCACACCTTCCAGTTTGTCAATATCCTTCTTGAATTGTGGTGTCCAGAACTGGACACAGTATTCCAGATAAGCTTTGACTAAAGCAGAGTAGAGTGGGACTATGACTTCCCTTGCTATAGATCTTAGACTCCTACTAATGCAAATTAGAATCACGTAGAATTTTAAAGCTGCCACATCATACTGTTGACTCACATTTTACTAGCTTGGTAGTAAAGGGTGGAGGAAATCTTGGATATCAAACTTTCTAGCCTCTTCATGGTTCTTATAGGCACTGCAATAATATGCCTCTTTGTGTCTGACAGTCCCATGGTCCCAATACTGTGAGGGTCTATGCACTTCTGGAAGTTGCTTTCTTCACCATAGCCAAGAAAGTGAGATTCCTCTCACATTAGTTTCCTAGCTGGTGATCTTGTAACATGTAGAGGAAAGATAACATGGACCAATTGCAAGTTGCTTAACAGCTTTAATCATGGCTACTGCTTGTGTCTGATTTTATCAGGTGTTATCTCAGATTTTAAACTACTTTAAGACTTGGGGTAGAATAGCTCAAAATGTAAATTTATGAGTTTGGGAAGACTACTAATGAATGGTAATATTTTCAAAATCTCTTGAGTGCTAGTGACATTTTTCTAAAAAGGAATCACAGCTAGGCCTTGATAAGTGAACACTTAAAATGAATTTATCTCCTTTCCCACTGAACATCATCGTGTGACCAATTCAGATTATATGAATGTCACCTTTCTTCCCTTTGCCATCTCTCTCCCACCTGTGATAATGGCAAAATGTCCAGCTGGTCACAGTCCTGAGAGAAGGGAGATGATTACCCTTCATGGCTGACAGCTTCCGATTTTATATCAAAGACTTGCATGTCTAACCTCCAAATGAGCACCATCTGGACTTACACCTGAATGTCAGCTTTTCTTGCATGGATTCTCACTTTGCTTGCCAATATGTGTTTGTAGCCTGAATGGGAAGTGTGAAAGGTGATGAAATTTGGCAGGTCTTTTGCATACGCTCTTATTTATGATTGCTTATTCCTCTTTTAGCATCCCATGTTTTTGCTTGAAGAAATATAGTGAATATGTAATGGTAGTCTATATAAGGAACCCCCAAAGGATTCTTTAAAATGGTTAGGCATTTGTGTCTGAAGATTTGGAGCTGCCCCATCTTCTCTCTTCCAATTAACAATCATTGGAGAAGAGATATCTCCCAGATTTTGGCTTTTTCTCATTTTTTCCCTCTTGGCCATTAAAAAGCAGCCACAGCAACATAAATATTTTTAAAAAACAATGTTGCCTCTCTACCTGAGATTAAAACCATGTGGTGGGCTGCCACCAAAATATAGTGCTGGAAGGGAATGCTATCCAGTCACCAATTTTTCATGAATACATAACTAAATTAATCTTGAAAGATGGTCATCCAACTTTTGTTTACAGATTTTCAAGGAAGAATCTGCCACCTCCAAGGCTGCATACTCCTCTATGGAACAGCTGTTATTGTCAGGATGTTCACCCTAATATCATAAAACAACTTAAGAGAACACATTCAACTGGGCTTAAATGAAGCTAAGATAAAGACATCAGGCATACGAGTCTTGAGGAAATGTTTGCTTGGGATGTTTCCGCTGTATGCTATTTTAAAAGAATACTGATGCTGACCATCAAGATTGTGGATTTTGCACTGCAAAGAAAGGTTGGGGAAAAGGAGATGGCTATCTTGAGCCTAGAGATGAAATAGTCAAGAGGAGCTATGGTGTCACAAGAAATATAATGTGGAATTGAATGAAATAAATGAATGAATTACACCTAATAATTTTGGAGGCACCATTCTAAAAGATTAAGGTCTGCAATGACTAAAACATTAAGTTCCCACTTGTTGAATTGTAATTAAAAGTTGCTAATGAGAACTGAAATGCTAAACTGCGATGAGAACTGTGACAGTGATAAGACAAATGTTTACATCTGATTACATGTGTCAACATTTGCTGACCAGAAACTGGATTAACTCTAAAGGAAATGATCTCTGTTTACATTAGTCAAAGACGATGCTCTTCCAAGTTAAACCCAGAACACAATGGTTAATTACCTGAAGACAAAACATCTATATCAGGAGGTGAAGACTCAAGATAATTTTAAACAGGACAATTATTTACTACATCAGCAGAATATTCCTATAAAAGACTCAATCTAATAATTCTCATGTGTGACGGACAGCGGAGCTGTTCACCTGCCTCTCTGGTCCACGGGAAGGACAGAGATTGTGCCCATAGATATGCTATGGGAAAACAGGATTCTGTACACTTTGGTCTCCCTTTCTCAAGGGAAGAGGAAGGAGTGTGTTTTGGAGTCATGATACAGCTACGAGTGTGTTTTGGAGTCATGATACGGTTACAGGGAGTCAGGTTCTGCTGTATGAAAAACAGCAATCTGATCCTTGGCATTTGGACATTTTAGAATTTTAGTTTTGGCATTTTAGTTTTAGCATTATAGAAGTTTTGGAACAATGTGTTTGCAGGCTTCAAGGAATGCAGGGTTTGGCCTAACAGATGTTCTTCTCCAAGGAGGGAAATATGCCTTCTCATGCTCCAGAGCATTGGATATAAGACAGGAGATCTGAATTACAAGAAAGCAAACCCATCACCCCCCCTCCTCCAATATGAAGAATACCCTGTTGATATGGGCTACTGGAGAGTGGAAGAGACTGAAAGCAGTGGAAAAACCTTATAAGCCATTTTAAAGTAAAGGTAGCTCACCATGAACACATTTAGCGCAAGCCTCTATATGCACTGCTCAAAGTAGATATGTTAGTTTGTGGCAGTGCTAGGCAGAGAGGGAAGGAGCCTCACAAAACACTTAAAACTAGAGTCAATAAGACTGTAGTCCAGCATTTTACCTAAACCTCATCTATATGTTTGGGACATTATGTGACAATCTCTCACAAAGAATAATAATCTTACAAAAAGTTATAATCTTTCATAAAAGGGATTTAAAATCATGATCACCATTATGCTCTATTTAGTCACAACTAAATATATCCTACCGTAATCGAGACAACTTTTAAAGGAAAAGGATACAATAAGGGCCATGAAATGGGCAGTGGCTGATAGTTTAATTCCATTTTAATGTTGGTCTCTTTTATGTCTGGCAAGTCTCTTTCGAGAAGATCCAACCAATCCATACTTCAAGAAATAAAGCCCAACTGCTCACTGGAGGGAAGGATAGTAGAGGCAAAGATGAAGTACTTTGGCCACATCATGAGAAGAAAGGAAAGCTTAGAGAAGACAATGATGCTGGGGAAAATTGAAGGAAAAAGAAATAGGGGCCAACCAAGGGCAAGATGGATGGATGGGATCTTGAAGTGACTGGATTGACCTTTAAGGACCTGGGGGTGGTGACAGGGAGCTCTGGTGTGGGCTGGTCCATGAGGTCATGAAGAGTCGGAAATGACTGAATGAATGGACAGCAACAAAGTCTCTTTGATTCCCAGTTTGGGGAAAGGGAATAGATTTGTCATAATTATCAGCAATTATTGATGGGATCAGATAGAATCATGATAAAAGGCAAAAAAAAAAAGGGGGGGGGGAATGCTTGTTTTTGTCTTGTGTCTCACTGAAATTGATTATGGCTTTCAAAATTGTACTTCTTCTTGAAAGTGGAATATGACATTTCTTGGACTATAAATGTACAAAGAGCACTAGTAATGGAGGGAAATTATGTTTTTGTCTCTATTTTGTCCGATTAGCTTCTTCTTTATGTAGACCAAAACTCCCAGGGTAATTTCACTCAATCTGCCAGCTTTCACTCCCATCTTCTCTCACTCCAAAGTATCGAGCTAGCCATAGCAGCTCAAAGTTCTCTCAAACTGTCTAGATAGTGTTTCTCTAATAATTATTATTTTATTTCTTTGCAATGCGTATGACCTGTGTAGCCCTACAAATGTTGTTGGACTGCATCTTTTAGCATCCCTACAACTACTTCTTGTTTTCCTGGAAATGGTCTGTAGACAAATAGCCAATGACTCACAGACTAATGCTGGTTCACTTCGAGTAACACTACTTTAGAGTATTTGAAACCCAACTTACAATGCTGGTATTTTGAGGAAAGAAACTGGAACAAATCTGGACAAATGGAACTAAATACAGACATTCAAACCACCACAATGTTTTCAAAGGCAGGCTCAGAAAGCAACTATTGAGAATGCTGTGTACCAAAACCACTGTCCAGTGTTGGACTCATGTGTCTCCCAGGATATCTTAATACTGGAGATTAAGGCAATGTTTTTAAAGGAAGGCTTTTGTAGTTCTATTTAATTCAGGGATGTCCAAAATGAATGTAAAAGGAAGACACAAAAGGAGTTTCTCTTCCTCTCTTCCTCTGATGTTGCTAGACTCTCCTGTCTCCTCACAGTGGGATCTTGGGTTCTCCTTTGCCTCTAGTCTGGTTTAAGATAGCTTTGAATCAAAGGAATCCAGGAACACCTTAATTTAGTAACACAGCTGTTTTTTTAGGGAGAAGAAGAGGCTGGAGTCTTGTCACATCTCATGACAGCAATCTGCAGACCCAGCAGGAGTGCTGTTCCTGCCTCTTTTGGCAGGAAGTCAAAAGCGGCTATTAAAGTAGCTTTCTTTGGTCTTAGCTTGCTTTGGTCTTAAAGAAGGGGAAAAGAGCTTAAGATCGGAGTGGTGATTTCAGTCATGCCTATATGACAATGTGCCCCCATTTAATGATTGACATAATTGATGGCACTGTGGCAAGGGAGAGGGAGATACAGAATCACATCACTGACTTTAACTCTCTGTGCATAAATGTTAGGAGCTTGGAAGTACAGTCCAAGCCCTATACCTGTGGGACAGTTACCCACAATTTCATCTACTCTCACTTGACAAAATATGTTATCTCTCAGAATTTTCTAGATCCTCTGGGTGATTCACAGAGATGATACGTCTTTAGGAATTTTCTGGGTTCACCAGGGCAATTTTATGGTAACTTCTGGTGTCTATTTCAATATCTATGATTTACTGTTTCTGTGGTAAGTCTATCCCCCATAAATACAGGGATTATATGGTAATTACTTAGGCACAGATAATCGTTAATCCCTGCAATAAGAAAGGCATTCCAACATTAAATTATAACATTGTATAAATGAGGGCTTAGTTTCCAATGTAGAGTAAATGTAACTTTCAATATTTTATCATTATGGAGGTGTGGTGGAGGGCTATTACATGGCTGAAGGGTTGGCTTATATTGTGCCTCCTGCTGCTGTCTTATTTTCTATTTGTTGGGATTGAGATTATGAGGTGGGTGGAAGATGGGACCAGTGGTGTATTTGGAGCTCCTGCAGTGATTATAAGTATATTCTGGATTTACCTGCTGCTCTGTTAAGTTAAATGTGTGCTCTGTGGGCTCTGGATCCTAGTTCAGCACTGGCAGGGCTCCTGGTCAACCTGTAGTGGTTGCAGAAGTAGTGGTAGCAAAATCTAGGGCAGATTCATCATCTTTAGGTGACCAATTTGCTTTAGATTCCCCTGTTAGGACAGAATGTACTTTGTACCATATGCCATAGCTATTTTTGTACCTTAGCTATTTTTCAAAAAAGCAATTTCCTGAGCTCTAAAAAAAAGTTTACATGGAAGATGCCAGAGTTATACTAAAGGGCTCTTTAACTTATTTAGCTGCTCAATATGAACAAGTAAGGAGTAGAGTGAACCCTCACTTTGTTCCTGTCACAAGCAAGGAATCTATAGTGGGAGAACCTGCTGTATGCCTGGAAGCTCTCCACAGGATTCTGATTGCTGATTTTCCAAGTTCCTGGATCATGTGGAGAGCTCCATAGTCAAAAGAAACCCTTCTCTTCAAACTAACAACCTTTCATGCAAAGAAATCAGCAGTGGGATGACAGTCTTGCACACTCCCCTCATCATCTTTAATTTCTGAATGTGGCTTACCGATACTTGTAAAGATTCTTACTCCCTACACTGAAAAGAGGAGATGAATAAAAACCTCTGGTATTGCCACACTCCATATGGGCTACCCAGCATCACTTCTAGTTGTTATACAAATCCACCATCTCTTCTGGCTGCCATTAAGATCAAGATATAGCCCAAAAAGAGGTATTTGGGAGGATTCTGGAGTGGAGTTGTTTAAAGCATTTCAAACACTTTGAAGATGTTTTGGTCACTTTTTAATGCACTTTCCACCAAATTGGCAGGGAGAGTTCACAAGGCACTTAAGCTACAATCTGGTGACTTGATCTTACATTCATGTGAGAGACAAATGCAAAATTCTGCATTTAATCTACAAAAATAAAATGTACACTTATAGGACGAGGAATGCTTGGTTTAGGAGCAGTCCATGTGAAATGGACTTTGGAGTTACTGTTGGTCATAAATTGATCCAGTTGTGTGATGCTGTAGCAAAGAAGATAAATAATGATTTAACCTGAATTAAAAGAAAAGAATAGTCTGGCCTCATCTGAAATATTGTGTTCAGTTCTGAGCACTTGAGTTTAGAAAAGACATAGACAGTTTAGAGCAGGTTCAGAGCAAGGCAAAAAGGATAATAAGCAACATGAATAACAAAACATGAGAAAAAGTTCAGGAGGCTGGGCATGTTGACACTGGTGAACAGAAGACTGAGTGTTAACTTCATTGCATTCTTAAAATATCAAAGGAGTAGATAGACCGGTTCTAATGACTTTCATTTGGGGGGGTTATATTTTGATGTAACATTAGAAGAAACTTCTTGACAATAGTGTAATTATCTAGAGAGATGGTGAGGCCTCTTTCTCTGGACATCTTCAAAAAGAAGCTATAGAGTTACTTGCTGTAACTGGTTTTCCTTCACTGAATGAGAGGCAATACTGGACACTGGACAGTGATTTGGGGGCCTTTCAACTCTATGATTTTATAAATTTGGACCAAGAGAGAATATCACACAAGTGCCAGAGATTTTAAGTTACTTGGGCTAATTAGTAAGCTTTTCTCAAACAAAAGCAATATAATTTTCTGTGTTGCCACAAGTGGAGCCAAGAACTTATTTTCAAGTTGGCACATTTTTCAGACTGAGGTTTAAGTTTGGGTTGGCATGGTCAAAACTGAAGAATGCTGCCAAGTCTTTCATGACTGTAGTAGTGTAGCCCCAAATGTACCCATTCAGGACTAGGAGATTCACCACAACACTAGAACTAAAATAGATTGCTTAGTCATATCTTGAAAGACTTGGTGTGTGTGACAAACTGTTCTCTATCAGAATGACAGTTAATCAAGATCCCACAAGCTGACAGTGATTTTCTTACACAGAAAAATAAATTAATGTTAAGACTTGGGCTGAGTTTATGCACAGCTCTGCATGCATATTTTCTGGCTTTCCCATATTTTGCATGGTATGTGTGTGTACAGTTGATCACTACAAGTATTCTTAGAAATTATATTTCTATCAGAAAAAACCCACTGGTGAAACAGGTGAGCTTGGGGATGTTAAAACTATAGATGGAACATAAGAATGGAAAGGTGTAAGGTGTGCAGTTCCATTTCAAAACATGGCTGCAAGAATTTATTGGATTCATTACATGAATTTTAATCATCAAAATACCGTAGTTGCTAGTAATTTACTGGTCTGCGGACAGATATAGCTGAGACTCTGTGGTGGGGAAACTATTGAATGTAAAGTGTTACCAGGTTTGAACCATCAGGCCAGAATGTGGTCATGGCTAGAATAAAGAGGAGCTAAATATCCCAGTGACAGATTTACCACACTGCCCTCCTTCCTCCAGATATATGTTGGTGTAATAACAGTACATTGGATTTGGTGGATCAAAGGCCTCCTTTGATCACTCCTTTTTTTTTGCTGCTAACATCACTTGAAAATTGTCAGTATACAGAAGTTTGCACAACAACAATGAAGAGGCTTTGGAAGGCAAATATTCTTTTCCAGTAGAATATAATCTGATTCATCCTACCAGACTTGAGATGCTGTCTCACACACCATAGTGCAACACTTATGAATTCTATGGACAGTGAGCACAGTCTTGAAAGAAACAATCCCTCTTTACAGAAGAAAGAATGAAGAAGCCTCCTGCTAACTACCAAAACCCAACAGGATAATAGGAAGAAAGCATATGGGAGATGCAGGTTGTGTTGTGCCTACGGAAAGATGTGCAATTGAACACTTTAAAGAATGTCACAATTGGAATGGGAATAATAATTTAGGACAGACTGTGTTTATGATACAAACTGTGAGAGGACTGATGGTACTGGCCTGCAGACATAGGTTCACCCTTCGAAGGAAACATCCACACTGCAGAGCATTTCACCAACAGAACAAGATGTGAGGGAGATAATTTTATCTTGAAGACTTTCATGAAAAGTATAGCCCCAGAATAAAGATGTGAATGAACAGACCCATGGAAACTTCCAATTTCCAACATCAAAGCAGTAACAAAGAAAAGAGGATGTCTGCAGCTCAGGGATGTGATTGTAGGTTCTGACTAATGTGTAGATCATTGTTCAAGAAGTCTGAGATGTTACTGAAAGCAACATATCACTCTAAACACATTAAATTTCATCTAATTTCATAAGATAATCAGCATTAGGCCTGGCTTGTACTACTTCAGTGAAAGATGACTGAGGAATATCAGGAATCACTAGTCCAAGTTTGATTAGGAAATAATCTTTCCTGACACCCTGAAGAATCACTGCCAGTAAAAAGTTCATCATACCAGATTTAAAAAGCCAAATGGTCTGATTCAACATAAGACAGTTTTCATCCTGCAAATCAACAATGTTGAGTAGTTGTGTTGCTCATTGTCAAGTATTCATTCTCCATAAACTTTGTCTTGAGAACCAGTTGAGTGAACCAAGGTTGCCTTAGATAAATGCACATTTTTTTGGTGTAGATGTCTTTTTAGAACAGTGGTGCTGAAAGTGATGGGGTGAATTAACACTATGGTACCATCTCATAAAAATGCTGCAAGAGGTGACATGATAGCCACCCTGAAAAAGCTGAGGGTATGCCATGTAGAAACTGGAGTGACATTTTCTGCTGC
The DNA here is from genome assembly GCF_037176765.1 of Anolis sagrei. Lineage (NCBI taxonomy): Eukaryota > Metazoa > Chordata > Lepidosauria > Squamata > Anolidae > Anolis > Anolis sagrei. The sequence goes on along the minus strand of NC_090021.1, from coordinate 285,568,684 downwards.
TTCAGAAATTAAAACACAAATCAATTATTCAAATTACAAGGAAAGAGACTCCACCTAAACATGAGGAAGAATGCCTTTATAGTGGAATACGCTGCTTCAAAGGGTGGTGAGTTCTGTAAATGTTTTAACAGCTGTTGGGTTGGCATCTTGCAGGAATATTTAGTTGTGTATTCCTGCATGTCAGAAGGTTGGAGTAAATGGTCATTATGTCCCCTTCCCACTTGAAGGATGTATAGACTTTCTAATGTCAGTAGTTGTTTAAAAGCAGAAAAAATAGTTTTGAGGTCTATGCGCTCTTCTTTATTGGAGGATTTTAAGCAGGGATGGGATTGTGATCTATTATGTTTTCCTTGTGGATTCCTACACTGGCAGGGGACTAGATGGTTTTTTGTATCCCTCCCCAATTCTATAAGACTATGGGTCTCTGCAAGCTGGATTCTCCATTTCTGCCATTTCACAGATCCATACTGCTGAAGCCATTTTGAGTTACCTTCATTTTCATTTGCAGCTTTCTGGGTTATTTAAAGAGAGAGCTTAGTCTTTTGGCTGGCAGGAGCAGAAGAGGCAGGAGTTCTAAAGGATGTGCTCTGAATCAGGGAGTGAGACAATGAGACTGAAATCCTGCCTGGGGTGGCAAAAGACTAACGGGATGAATTTCAATGCCCACATATTTTAGCAGTTTGAAGAACCCTACATAAAAGACTCACACAAGATAGCTCTCCCCACCCTGGTAATATTATATGCCTTTTGTCTATAATCAACAGGATGCCAAAACATGTTGCTAAGAGCTAAATTACCTCCAGAAGGTAGGTGTAGAGCACAGATGCTATGATGCTCAAGATGCGCTATCTATTGCTGCACATGGCTCGGCTCTCCCTACAGTCCAAAAGCAGCAGGCATGCTGCCCAGTTGCTTTTGGTGGGAGGCACAGCTGCGGTTTGGTGCATTCCAGCTGGCCTGAGGCCCTGTTGCCGAAAGGAGCCAAGGGGTAAATTGACTGCGAATTTTTGTCCTTGCTGCTGATGGCCAACACTGCTCACTGGCAGTAACAGCCGTCTTCTCCTGTGCCGCAGGATTAGAAAGCTGCCAATTTGGAAGAGGTCAGAGTGAGGCAGTATTTCTTTCTCATCTTCTGTAAAAGGCTGGAGAGAAGGCACCTGAAGAAGAGCTAGGAAACCCTCTGCAAAACCCAATGAAAGTAAAAGAAAAGGGCTATGCAATGACTGCATCGGCCAAAAATACCCCCCACCACCACCACACACCTGTTCTGCAGTCTCAGCTGATAAAATTAAGACATTGGCTCAATTTCGTACTTTTATGCAGGCCCGTATTCAAGCCATTGAATTGTGCTACAACCATTTTAGAGCTGAGAGGAGAGTAGGAGGCACCTGGATCATGTCTGGTTGCAAATCTTCTGCCAGTAGAAAATAACTGGTGCTTTTCTCCAGGATGTTCAATTAATTCTGTTGAAAATCAGGAAGAACAACATCAGCTACCTCCTCTCAGGTGTAGAAATCCTCCTAATCAATAACACTGTCTCCTGCCCTCCCCCAGCTATGAAATAACCTTGCCTTTCTTAAGATGGGGAAGGAGGTGTCATGAAACTGATTTCTGCAAAATCTGAAAAAGGGCATATGCTCATGTAGCTCCAGGATACACAAGAATAAGTCATAAACAGGATTCAAGAATTTCTCAGCTAGCATAACCACTGGCAATACTGTCTGTGAGCTGCAGTCCAAAAAAGTAATTTTCTCTTGTTCTGATAAGACTACACCAATCCCAGAGCGACCCCAAAGGGATATGCTCAAATTACCTGCCTAAGCAGGAACTGTAGTCTCCTTAGGCAAACTGGCTACTTTTTGGGGGGCAATATATAGATTTTTGAAAGCAACACCTGCTTTAAAAAATTATTTTCTTCTCATGTGTAGTAGGAACAACACATGCAATTGGTTACAGAGCCCACTATGTGTTGCAGCAGAGTATCTTGCAGAGTTTTCTCTAGTATCTCATAAGTATTTCATTGTATGTTGTATATCTAAAATATTTGTTGTTTTGATCTAGTTGAATAATGTACAGAGACATATGCATTGGGTCACCCCAAGACATTTTGCTGTCTTTGGCATAGGGCTAAATGGTTTTCCACTTCACTTTATGAGCCAACCAAATTGAGTATTGCCATGTCTTCTCTTACACCAGGGACAGAAGGATAATTTAAGATGAACATACTACTATTTTGCATTCATAATTCTATTCGCCAACACCTTGTCACTACTCTGTAGTCTCATACTGTGCCTCCTAAAGCAGTGCCTCATGTTGTCTAACTTTGGGCCAGACCCATGTACAAAAGCCACCTTTTTCCTGGACAAAAATCACATTGAACACTTGTTTTTAGTGAGAATTGGCATCAAATAGAATTTCAATTAGACTTACAAACATAGAGCTGGAAGGAACCCAACTCTTAGATTCTATAGCAGTGGTTGAACTAGACATCTAGTCCAGGGATTTAATAAATGTTGTTGCTGTTGTTTGTAGTATAGGGATTTACCACTAAAGTACTCCTGAGAGATAACCATCCAACCTTTGTTTAAAATCTGCAGTGAAAGTGATTAATATACCACCAAATTCAAGTGATCCACTCCCATCTGCCTCAAACCTGATGCAAGTGCCATGACCTAAATAGTGACCATGAGTACAGAACAGTCTATTCTCACTTCCCAGTATCTGGACACCTAGTTGGTAACACTATCGAGGCTCTGATGTAGATCACTTTGTTATTGATGTTGCAATCCTGTTTCTTGGTGTTTTGTTTTGTTTTGTGTTTTTTTTTTTGCAACAAACCTGGTATGGAAGTAGGGGCTAGTTCTTTGTGTTAAATTCCCATTTATGAGACCTTGCCAGTGAGAATGATTTTGAGAAATCAACTAGATATTTCTGCTCCTAGCCAAGCTATCACATACAGTTTCAGCCATTCCTCATTTATTGCCATATTTTGGAACACATTCTTGACTACCGTGATATTACACAAGAAAATCATTTGCTACTAAACTATAACAAGGTTAGATTGATTAAAAAAAAACACACAGGCACACCATATCCTCTCTTTCTCTTGTTGGATATCTGATTTGTTTCAGACTATTAAACCTCAAATAATCCTACTGAGATTTTCCCAACTGAAATGACTTGATCGTAATCTCTTTTAGGTATTGAGAAATGTCTCATACCATCCATCGGTTCAGTTTAATCTATTTGACATAACTATGGAGTAAATATAATGGGAAAAATGCAAAAAGTGCAAATATATAACAGTATAAATGCTCTTCAGCATTTGAAATATAGTGTTTTACTATGTGCATCAAACAGACCTGTACTAACTGTGTTACAGCAAGCGGAATGCTGCCTTCCACCAGTCACAAATGACAAATATCTTGTAGTTTAGTGCTCTACTGTATGTTCTGCTCTTGATAAACTGCAAAAGAAGAAGTAGAGGAGCTGCGAAACATTTGGTAGACTAAGGCCACAATATATGGCTGGGTCACAATACAAGTTGTGCAGATCTGGCAAAATATTTTGATACTCTTGCCTGGAAACCAAGCCACATATGTGTAAATTCAAAAGAACTCTACTGAAATCAGAAAGCTCCTATGCAGCTTAACACCTGACTTTGCGGACTAGAACCATATCTGATCACTGATAGCTCAGATCCTTTCACTAAACTAAGATTCCCCAAATCCATGTTTGAACAACTAATTGTCATGGAATGAAGAGCTGAGGGATTTCTTCCTTCCTTCCATGCATCCTTCCAAATAAGGAGCATCTGGTGACTATTCTATTGGCCAGAGAGATGTGAAATGAAAGGAAACTTTTATATATATAGCAATTAATAGGAAGCCTCTGGGCAGGCAGGAAGAAAAATATTTTGTGTGTGATCTTTCAGATTGCCCTGATTCTTCTTTGTGGATCCTAATCTGCATTTCTACTCCAGATTTGCACTTCCCTTTGTTACGTGCTGCCCAATTAAGGATTGTTAGGTCTCAGAAAGATTGCCAAATCTGAGATGCTACTGTCTAATGAGTAGTCTGTAAACCACAGCTAGAAATATTAGTCCTACCTAAGTATGTGGAAGAGGGGCACTTAGGTTTGTGCACATGCAGCAGTAGTGATGGTTGATGGTGGCAGCAGCAACAGTAGCTAGGAGCAAGGCAAAATGCCTGCATTACAAATACTGATCTGAGCCAGCTGTTCTTTACTCAGACTTCTCTTAGGAGCCACTCATTATAATAATACTTATAGCACATTCTTTCTCATTCTGCTGGAGCTGATCTCCTGCATTCCCGAAAACTGTGCTCCCCTGAAATTAAATCAGAAACACGAGTAATATCTTCATAGAGCTTGGTGCCATTAAAAAGCTGTACAAGTAAGAAAAAAGTGTTGATGTAAACTATGAAAAGAAGAACCTCCAGTGGGCGAGACTCTCCAACTTGATTTGCTTTTCCTTTCCTGGACTTCCTCCTTCTGTCTGCACGGCCTCACATCCGTACACACACAGTGACCCAGTTGCCCCTGATGAGATTTCCTTCGTGCAGAGGAGGAGGAGGAGGAGAAGGAGGAGGAGGAGGAGGAGATGGAGGTTGAGTGCAGCTGTCTTTCGAAGATGTCAGCGACTGCTTGCAGAGACCATGCTGTCAAGAAGATTGCATCAAGCCTGTGAGGCGTTTGCCTGCCAGTGACTTCCCCTGAAGGAACAAACAAAGGGGAAGCGGGTGTGGGGTGGGGAGAAGCCAAGAATATAAATACATGTTGTTATTTGGTAAAACTGTTCAGTGATTTTTTTAAAAAAAGAAGCTGATGCTGGAACCAAAGATGAAAGGACAGAGAACAAAAGGTTGTGGTGATGACAGACAGAAAAAAGGATCCTTTCTTTTTTATATGCTTTTTTCAGATAAAGGACATGTCAGGTGTCAAGAAAGCAGATTCACTGTACCTTGAATATTTGATACTGCTGATAGAAACCTTATAACCAGACACTGCAAGGTCCTAGCAAATGAAGCATCTCAAGTCAAATACAATCCAGGGATAGGACACCTCTAAGCTTGAATCTGTGTCTATCCCCCTGTGGATTCACCAGTCTATGTCTCATCTTGACCACCTTCAGAATGCAAACTTTGGAACTTTTGTGACATTAAATCCAACCCTTGGACCAAAAGATCCCCCCCCCCCCACACACACACAAAAACACATACCTCTTTGGTATAGTTAATCCAATACCTTCCTTCCCCTATCAAAGTGTTTTCACATTTAACGTTGGCTTCGTTGCATTCATATTGAAGATTCCTGATGTAGTTAGATACAATAGACTCTTAGTTAACTAGCACCCATACAAATTGGTAGATGCTGGATAAATGTATTTTCTGATTGCTTGAGATTAAAGTAGGCCTAACAAATACTACACCCCAAACTATATCATATCATAAACAACACTGACGTAATATTAATATTGAAATACAGTAAATAAAAGCAAATTAAGACCAATCTAGACAACCTTAACTTAATGAAATACAATTTTACTGTATTATAAAACAGCTTTGTGAATGCAGTTCAACAAAGCTCCTTGAGAGCTCTGGCTGTTTGAGTTCCTGTTAACCGAGAGCCTACCATATATCACAAAACCATTTTCAACTTAGTCCAAACATGTAAGGCAACTTGCTTTGCAAAGATGTGATTTCTGTGCCCTGTCGAAATGGCATTTTGCATGCACTAAGCCTGTGATGCAACATTGTGATCTGCTTAAGCAACAAGAAACAAAAAGGGGAAAGATACAAAATACAACAGAAAGCTATTTTTACAACAGAAAACAATTTATTTTCCAAATTGCCAATAAGAACACTTTGGAAAACGTCTCACCCCACCACCTACCTCTTCAGAAAGGTTGAGACTGAAGTATGTAATAATCTATATTTCTGTATCAGTTCAGTTTAGTTCTCCTGAGATCAGTTTTGGTTGTAACAAAAAAGGTTTTGCTTCATAACAAGAAAAATAGTTTTAACTTGTTAATATGTAATCAGATATATACTCAACTGGAAACAAAATTCTTTATCTGGATGTTCTCACAAGAAATAAATTTTACAAAATTCTGGAACACTGAAAATAATCTCAATTTTTAAAGTATAGCTTTATAGGTATTTTTAATGTATTTTCACCTTTAGACTGCTAAGAATATTTTAATGATATTTATAAATTATGGTTAGCACCCTGTTGGAAAGTTACATCAGTGTAAACTAGCTATGAACATGTAAAGTTCAATTTGTTTATATTTTCAAGAGGAGAGCAGAGATGTAGTTATGTCACCAGGAACGAATTGCAAATGAAGCAATTACACGCCTGATCCTGATGCAGAATCTATCCCCATGAGCAATGCAGCCAGTTGCTCAATGTATCACATCACCCAGTTGTCCCATTGTGCAATGAGAGCTCCTACTGTCTGACAGGGCATCTTGCATGGTGCCCCATAGTGCATCACTTCAATTTGCTAGCATGGTCGCATGTTGTGTTAGCGATATCATGAAGTTAAGCATAAAGGTTATTCATCAGAGCTTCCAATGAAAGATCTAAGAAAATGTTTTCTAAATAAATTTTGGTACTTTTAAGAGGAGGTTTTCCCCTGGATTATTTATAATTTAAGGCAGTTGATACTAGAACATAAAATATCATGTGTAAATCCAATGGTTAGACTTAAATAGGTTAGACCAAGCATGGGCAAACTACAGCCCTCATGGTGTTTTGGATTTTAGCTTCCACAATTACTAAAGCCAGAGGGCCAAAGTTTACCAGTGCCTGGGTTAGATGCATTAACTTATTGGTATGTATGCAGGTACTGATCTACCATGTTGTTATCTAGTCTGTGGGCCCACACAACTTGAGATTATTTAGGTCAGTGTTTGTTCATCCTCTATTTAGTGTTGAAACCCTTTGGAAGATGGACATACTTAAATTCCTTCAATCAAATGAGGTCCCCATCTCATTGCCATATTGACATCCCACCCATACTTTATGTTGTTGAGACCAGTAAAGTACTAAGGAACAGGACTATTTAGCTTCTCTTATGAAGCCAGAACAAGTTCTTTCAAATCAATCTTTGGAACCCTCATTTTTCAAGGTGAGTTGAGACAATTGGCACTTGGAATTATGTGACAGAAAATAAAATCTGTAGTGTCACATAATTTCACAGTAAATACCTACCTGGTCATTCACAGGATCATGTGATTTCTGTATTACCTCAAGGCATTCCTTCCAGAGCTACTCATCAAGGAGCATAATGCACATTATGACTATTTTAAATAATAAACACAGAAATTCAGGTTTAATTGAATCAGTTGTGTCCACAATGTAATAAAATAAACATATGTCAAAATGACACAACAAATTTCTCAGAATAAAGAGACTAGATCATGTTCAACTTGATCTGAAAAATATGTAATATATATTTTAACACTTACTCCTGCAAATCAAAGCATAACCCTAATCTCTATCATTATCAGAAGCTCTATTTGTAAGTTGAATTTTGGAGTTTTGTTGCATTATCTGCAGGTTAGGGCTAGAATTCTGGTTGTGCAATACATAGTCAGTCCCCAAGTTACAAACATCCAAATTACAAACGACTCATAGTTAAGAATGGGAGTGAGACAACAATAAATAAGAGAAATCTACACCTAGGAAGAGAAATTCATTCCTGGAAGAGTTATGGGGCGGGAGAGGTGTTTTCACTAAAGTTTTCTCTACAATCCTTGTTTCCACAACAAACCATATTTTTCAAAATCCAATTATCACAGGGACAGAAAGTGAGGTGAAATTTTCTGAAGAGGGGCACAGATAGCAAAACAAAGTCACACTTAAAAGGTACCTATTCCAATTTACATACTTACATACAAATTCAACTTTGTAATTTGGGGACTGTCTGTACATGGATGGAGGAAGAAATTAGGATTTGCTCACATATTGCCTTCATTTTTCTTTTTTTCTTCACCCTGTAACTTAGACCAACTACATCTTCATTATTTGAACCACTTCTTCCCCTTATTCTCCCCACTGATAACTTGCAGCAGCCCTTCCCAGGATCTGGCAATTGCTTGGGAAGGGAAGATTTTGGATGGAATGCAAATGACTACAAAACGGCTCCCTGCAACTTGTCCAAAAAAGAGGGGAAATGTGACTTATACTTATCCACGTGCATGTTACTTATAAGGTGTTGCCCAAAATCTCCAGGCTCTAAGTTGCCTGCTTCATCCATTAATGCAAGGCCTGTGACATTTCAATCCCGCCACCACCGCTTATGATATGCCATCCTAGTGCACTGACAGGACTCCAGCTTGTGTGCAAAAGAGAAGAGCAAAGGCACAACTTCTCCCCAACAACCTGCAAACACATCAAGACTCTTGATTATGGCATGCACCTCTCTAACCTGTTTGGAAGCTAAGAACAAAAGGGGTTGGGTTATCCCTGGTTTCTCTGCCATTGCCTGTGTCTTCTGTATCCAAAATCTTCTAGTTCTCCATTTTTATAAATTGTGATGACAGATTGGGGGGGGGGGGGAGGAGTGAAACTATGGATGGCATTGTATTCAGTAGTTACATCATCATAAGCTAACCTACAATCCTGTAAAGTTAAATATATAATCACATATCAGAACTATCATCACAAGTCCCTCGAAGGATTTGAATGACATGTCAGAAACATAGCCATATCATTGTAAAGTTATGAATTGAGGCCTCTGATGAAAGATTTCAGCCCATGTCTTTTGGCTTGGAGAAATGTTCAATGGCAGAATCCCTTCCATTTCTTCCCTGTTTAGTATGACTTCTTACTATCTCAAGTCTACAGACTCCTGGAATGAACTGTCTCTCCCACTCACAAATCCTGTGTCACTTGACCCTTACACAATACATAGGAAGCTGAAGGCAGGACAAGATAAGAAAACCATTTGTGCTTCCTTCCTTTCTAAAATGGATTCAGCTGACTCCAAGATACAGCACAGTGTTTTAAAGGGCTATACTTATAATTTATGGTACTTGTAACCACACGAGAAACTAGTTTTGAGACCCCTGACTATTCAGAAGAAGGGGTGTTTGTGGAAGTTGCAAAAATTAGAAGAACATACTAATTTATTCAGAATTTGTTAAAGTAGCTTCTTGTAAAAGGGAAATTTGTTGTTCATATTCAATTGTCCGAGACAGAAAGTAATGTATGGTGTTACTCATTACTAGCTGATTCTCCCTAAATTCAGTTTTTTTTGTGAATTTTTTTAAATACATGAAATAATTTAAAAAATCAAACTGACCTCCCCAAATCATAAATTGAAATAATAAATAAGTATAGCTCTTTCTTAATATTTTATCATTTCCCTTATTTTATGGAAAATGACTGAAAGTAACCACATGACTCTTCTGAATTCACAATTCTTGTGGAAAGGGATTTAAATAATATGCTGAATAGATAATCTAATTATATTTTAACTTTCATATGCTTCAGTGATGTAAACTCTTTTCTTTCCCCACCCTCCTTCATTCTTATGTCACCTTTCTCGCAGCATGGGACCAACAGTGGCTAACAAAAAGGTTAACACAAAGCCAGCTAAATACTTGAGCTGGAATTCACTATCACAGTTATGGATGCATAGCAAAAGTTAGACATCTCTAACTAATTCATATTTATGGTCTTTGTATATTAATGATCATGGCATTATTGTCACAATTGTAAAAGCTCCCTAATCCTGTTATTCCTAGAAGCAACTGCTATCAGAAACAAGGTTTGTTCTCCTATCAATTGGGGCACAACCTGCAGGACTGAGTAGGGCTGTTGATGGTAAGGTGACTTGGAGGTCTCACTCATATGGTCACCATAGGTCATTTCAATGAGAAACATCAAAGCAGGTTGGAATCTTCTTTTTAAATCTTTGCTTTCACCATCTGGAGAGTCATATTTGGCTCAGCATGTATTTGTCCTTTAGCTAAGTCACATTGATCCCCTGAGAATTTTGGAAAGATACTGAAGGATGAGAGTGGCTGAAGGTCTTTGAAAATGGTACCTTCCTTGATATTTTGATAAGTATGGGGTTTAGGATCTTCATTGCTGAACTGCTAAATACTACAGGTACATTCTTAGTTTTATTTCATCCCTCATATTACAAAACAAGGCTGTAAGGAGGTAGAGTGTACATGGCTTCCAGGTCCTGAGACCTGTGGACATCCAATAGAGTATCTATCATATATTGTTGAATACTCATACTTTCTCATCAATCAACCTTATTCATATAGTTCTTTGAGACTACAAACTGTATCCATAGCAGCAATAAAACATTGATAATGAGAGGTTGTATTTCTGGGGAGAAACGTCTCTTGTTATATAATTCCTTAATTCAGGCCATATGATAAACAGTACAGTACTTGGGTTCTCAGAACAAAATCAATACAAATCCTAAACAGAACTGGGAAACACTCCATCTTTGGTTATTGAACCGGGGAAAAAATCCCATGAACCCTCCCACGCAAATGCTTCATATGTTTTCAGTGAAAGATTTTGCTACTGAACTCACGAACCATATCCCTTTAAAATAGTTCTTTTATTAGAATTTGCAGAATGATACACACTGCAGACATAAAAAGGTAACATAAATTAAGAAAAGAAGCAAAATTAAAATGCTTAGCAGAGGTTATAAGCAAAAAGCAGCAAGAAAGAAAGATCATGGGAAGAGAACATAAAATCTAAAAAGGTAAACCATAAAAAGAGATCAAAAAGAGAATTTAAATTAGTGCACATATACAAAATAATAGACAGAGAATTTAAATTAGTGCACATATATGAAATAATAGACAGAAAAATAAAAAAGATCATTTTTTTAAAGCAAGAAAACATAAGTTTTACTACTATATTAACAGGAGTCATACATCTTTATTTAATTGTACTGTCACAAATATATAGCACAATCCACCAAATAAGGAATGTCACACTCAGAAGTCTGGAGACTGCATAGTAGCAGTGTGTGCCTAACTGTTCCTATTTCATCTACACTTAATTGCATTTCAATTAAGAAATCTGTACTTTTTAGGGGTGTATGCATATAATTACTATTGTAGAGGGAGAACTTTTTGAATGGGGATATCATAATGCTTCCTACTATGCTTACAAACAATACTCTTCTCTACTTCCTCATCACAGAAAAGTCATGTAGACAGCTGCTCTCTGTTTGAGTTTTGTCTAAAGGGTAGCTCAGTATATGTAAGTAATGTGAGATGGCAGAGGGGGGTGCTTCTTCCATAACACAAGAAATATGTCAATACATTTAAAACCCAAACATTCACACAAAATACCACATGATCATGAGAAGCCTTCTAAGTATTTCCATGCTTCAGTGTCAGGGATGTAAACTGTTACAAGATAAAGTGGAATGTTGCTCTTACAACTGTGGCTAGTTGCATCATGTAGAATGGAACACAGACCAACCTCTGGGCTATGTGCTACTGTGCATGAAGCCACCACAGAAGGAAGAGGGATGCAATCCTTTGCTAACTGTATTGTTGAAGTATGCAGTGCATAATCCTAACAATCTTTTTTAGCTGTGGAAAACTTCATAGTAGAACTCTTAGTTATAGTTCAGGCTTTTTTGTGTGCAGAGAAACAACATTTGTGCACGAAAACCACATAGTTACCGCAAACACATTCTTCAAACAACCCAGTGACTGTATAGATGGATATCACTTGAAGATCAATATACAAATCAAGCAGATTGTGTAATGGGAAGCAGAAAGTGGAAAAGATCAATTCTCTCTGCAGAAACAAGATCAGGAGGAGATTGCGGGACAGACCAGGAACTACTAATATCAAAAATCAGAATAAAGCTATAGATGAACATTAAATGAACCATCATACTGAAATACAATCTAAGAACATTTCTATAGAATGTAAAGATAATGTGAAAAAATAGATTTGCACAGTTAAACATAACTGTTGAAACCAGAAGAACTCTGGACAGAAGCTAGGGATATTGTCAGGGAAGAATGCAAAAAGATACTATCTATAAGCAAAATGAAAGAGAACTCAATGGATGAAAGATTAAACTCTTCAAGCAGTCGACCACTGGGAAGCAAAAGTAGAAAATGACAGAGATAGTCAGAACTCTGAGTGCAACAGTTCAACAGTATGTGCAGGGACAAGGACAACTACTATAACAATCAATACAGAAAAATGGAAAGTGTCAACAAAAAAGGGAAAACAAGAGATCTCTTTTGCAAGATTTCAGAAATAAAAGGAACATTTTAATCAAGCACAGGGATGCTCTACGACCTGCAGGGGAGATATTACATGACCAAGTAGAAATAAAAAGTTGGAAACAATACACAGAAGAACTATACAAAAGAGGTGAAATGGTGACAGGTTCATTTGAGAAAGAGCCATATGAAGACGAACTTCCACTTGGGAGAAATAAATTACCAGGAACAAATGGCATGTTAGTAAAATTGCTCCAATCTACACAGACAGAATCTATCCTAGTTCTAACAAAAACCTACCAACAAAAACAAGGCCCCACAGATTGGAAATGCTCAATATACATCCCAGTCCCCAAGAAACACCAGGGACTGCAGTAACCACAGGACCATTGCATGAATTTTCCATGCAAGCAAAGTGATGCTCAAAATTGTACAACAAAGACTATGGAATGAGAAATGTTAAGATTCCAAGCTGAGTTCAGGAACAAAAGAGACAACCAGGATCATATTGCAAACATATACTTGAATCTTTGTGTAGATCTTGAAAAATATGAATCTCTCTTAAAGAAATGGGTGTGTCACAACATTTGATTGTCTTGACAACCCGTACTTAAGACAAGAAAATACTATCTGAACAGAATTTGAAGAAACTGAATGGTTTCGAATTGGCAAGAGGATCAGGCAAGGCTGTATTTATCATCCAGCCTATTTTAACTTGTACACTTTATAATATATAAGATAGGATTAGTAAATTTGAGGAAGGAACATCAAAAATTTAATATATCAGATGATACCATAGTAATAGCAGAAAAAAAGACAGATTTGGAACAATGACTGAAAAAAGTCAAGGAAAAAAGTGCAGAGGTAGGTTTACAGTAGAACAGCAACAAAAATTTAAAGTAGATGATGAAGATAATGAAATCATTCAAAAAGAAAGTAAGAAAGGGTTTAAGGCAGTAGGAAAAGAGGAAAATGGCAGTACAGATGGAAAGAATCAGTAAATTAAAATACATCCCTGGATTTTCAAAGCCTGATAATAAGATAATTGGAGGTCTCTCATCTATAGGGTTGCCATAAATGCTTAACCAACGTTCTCCTGGCCCGTTTATGTTGAACAAGCAAGACTCTACTGTAGTTCAGACAAGCATAACAATCACTTTTACTTCAATGTAAGCAAGAAATTTTAATTTTTCTTTTTGCTGCCCAACTAAAAATCAAGAAGCTCCTATTTCCCATATGTTGCAAATTAAATATTGAATACCCAGTCCTAATGTCACTCTTTTTCCAATCCAGTTAGCATAAACAGCAGTCGCAGTGAATAAAAGATAGGACTTTATTTAATTAATGTGTTTAAAGTACTTCTGTTCAGCCTCCCGGGCCATAAGGGTTCTAGAAGCATTGAACCTGGAAACATAACTCCTAAAATTCTCTGGCCAGCATTACCACTGGGGTCACTGGCTGGGGTCATACTATAAAAAGTACAGTGTTCCCTCGCTACTTTGCGGTTCACTTTTCACAGACGCGCTGTTTTGCGGGTTTTTGCCTCCTGGCAATGATGGGAGTGTGGAAGGGGGTTTCATTCTCCCTTCAGGAGAGAGGCAGCCAATCATAAAAAAAGAGAGAGGAGATACAAAGCAGTATGTAAATCACAGCCTTATAGCCCCTTCCTTATAGCTAGCAAAAAAAAAAAAGAGGTCACGATGCCCTTAAATCTCTCCTTGCTTCTGCCTTACCCTCGGTATGCTCTCTCTCTCTCTCTCTCTCTCTCTCTCTCCCTCCCTCTCTCTCTCTCTCTCTCTATATATATATATATATATAAATATATAGTCCCTACTTTGTGGATTTTCACATTTCGTGGGTGGTCCTGGAATGTGACACCCGCAATAAGTGAGGGAACACTGGACTCCAAAAAGGAGTGTTCTCAAGGATGAACAGTGCTATTTGCTGCAGGACAACTTTAAATGAGATTATTTTTTTAAAAAAATTATTTCGTGCAATGTAGCTACTGAAACAACAGGTTGAAGGGAAGACCTTGTTGTATATGTGACTTTTCAGTAGGGAATCTAAGGGGAAAAGGCTGAGAAACTGCCCTTCCCTCATACTTATCTTTGCCTTCAAAGTGCTGTTCAGTAGCTAGTTGACACAAGAAGAAGAAAAAGACTTTAAAGGAGTCATGGAATTAGAAGTAACATAATTTTTTGCTAACTGTAGAAGGAAATAGCATTTTAGGAAGAATAACAGTAAATGTGAAGCTTTACCATTTTGGGAGATATTAATTCTATAATATGGCATATGAGTTGATCACACTAAAAAGGGTTAATCTAAAGTCACTCACCTCATGTTTGTTTCCAAAAATCTTGAAAAGCAGTTGCTATGGTTCAGTGTCATTCAGCATATTGGTATTGTTTTTACTATTCTTCTCAGTGCCATTTTTGTTTTTGCCCTCACTGAGATCTTGGACACACATAAAACAAGTATCTACAACCAACAGAACTAATAACTCTATGGGAATTTCAAGCCAAAGATAGTGAGGGCAGAACAGAAGGAAGCAAGAGCCAAGGAAATACTACAACACTGAAAAAACAAATAGAAAATCTACACATAGGTTTGAGAAGAGGAAGGGTTTTCCCCCCAGTATGTTCTTCAGCTGCATCGAATGTGCTAATTTCAAAGGGAATAGTCAAAATGAAAGACTGGTGCAGCTGTAATGTTTATGCCTATTGAATGAGGAAATTATCTTTTCCTTAGTCTTTATTTAGCTGGCTGCTAAATATATTTTCTCTGTAGTCAGTAATGACTGCAAGATGTTCCTTCTATCACTTTTCAGGGCTGTTTAATAGCTAAATGACACACCTTACTTGCTTGGGGCATGAACACTGGATTGCAGGAAGTGGAAGCACATTGTCGTTTTCTTCTTCTCTCCCCCACTCTCAATGTAACTGGCTTCAGTGTTCACTTTTGGGAAACTGGTGCAGTTTAAAAGTTTGTGCTGACTGTGTTAGTGTGGACTTCTTCTGAGTCCATTTGTATATTTTAAAATAAATTTATAATGTAAAAACTAAAACAAAAAACAATTGATAAATCTCCAGCGGTCTCTCTTTTCAGAGAAACTGATCCCAATGCTGCTGTCGATTTTTTTTTTTTACTGTTTGGGGAATTGAGGAACTGGGAAACAATATGTTTAGTTTAAACTGAAAGCAGATGTGAGCTTGTTGATTCATAATGTGGCTAGCACTTCTCAGAGCAATAGTGCGATATCTGCAGTGGAAATTCAGCACAGATTTTCATTTTGCTTTTGTACTCAGGTACACATACCAGAATACAAATCATTTGTGTGCCAGGTCAAATAAATGCTTATGAAATGAAATAGCTGGTCCCTGGGATGAATTCCAGGACTATCAAGCTCGATTTCAAGATCTCTACCAGTGACCAAAGCACCTGAATAGGGAATATCTTTTGCTTCAATGGCCAGGAAAACAAACATACTTCAATACACATAATTCAGCTATGCAGTATGTGTGTGTCCCTCTTCAAATTACCTATAGAGTGATGACAAACCAATGGAGGTTTCCTTAGGCAAGTGATGTTTAGAGGTGGTTTTGCCAGATTCTTCCTTTGAAGAAAAGCTTACAGCACCTGGTATTCATTGTAGGTTTCCTATCCTAGTACTAACCAGAACTGGCCTTGTTTAGCTTCCAAGATCGGATAGTATCTGGTACCTCCAACTGGGTAACTTTGGTCAACTCACCCTCTCTCTCAGTCACAGAGCACGGCAACAGCAAACTTCTTCTGGGCAAATTTTGCCAAGAAAACCCAATGATAGGATTGCTCTGGGATTGCCATATGCCAGAAATGACTTAACACTACAAGCAACAATTCTGTAAGTCGTGGCAATAATGGCCACTGATTTGGTGACTTCAAAATGAGATTAGGCAGGCATATGGAGGATAAATTTAACCCTAATGGAAATGTGATAGCTATTATAACTACTACCTGCTATCTCCTGGAGATTAGTAATATAAGCTGTTCCTCTGCCTGAGATGAGAAGGAAAGTGTCACTATGCCCAACGAATGCCTATCTGTCTTTTATCTCAGTCTGATAACAAGGCACAAGAAGGCAAGCCCCTTGAAGTCCAGTCTAGTTACAAAAGTCAGGCAAAGCATCCCGTTTTGCCTGTCATCTGTGAAAAAAGAGAGGAACAGCGGGGTGAATCTGCCACCCCACTCATAGCATCTCCCTCCAAAACTTTCCCCATCACATGAGGGAAGTGTTGCTCTCCGGTGAGGACTCCTGTGTTGGGGGGAAAGTGTTCAGCAATGCTTTCACTCTGGTTGAGGGCAGGGCCTCTGCTGGCAGCCACACAACATCATGTCATGGCCAGTGTGGAGCTCCATCCATTAGATGGGGTGAAAGCATCCTTGGAAAATCGCTCCTGCCTACCCTTCTCTGGCATGTCATTCCTACGTGCCAGGAGAGCTCTGGCACCACGCAAATGGAGGCCAGGTAAGTTCTTTTATTTTTAAAAGGGGTTTTGGGGAGGGGGTTAGAGTGTCCAGGCGTTCTCCTGAAAAGTTCTGGGAGCACATCTGGACACCTGTCCCAGAAAGCATAAACTTTCTGGGTTGTGTGTAGACTACGATCTGGGAGCATTAGTGTTTTAAAAACACAAATGTTCTTGGATTAAAGGGCTACCTGGATTCAGTCTTTGTTCTCGAAATGGCCTAACAATCTAACTGTCCCTATTGGTGTACCAGGCAGAAATGTGGGAGAATATAGGTGCATTGAAACCTATCGAACATCTTCTAGATGTGATGAGATCATCCACATTGGACAGAACATGGAGCTTAGTCAAAAATATATCTCATTAAATTCTATCTTTTCATTGCATTACAATGACTTAAATATGGTATAACTAAATTGTTGTTGCTTAAAAAATCAAATGAAAATCTTTTGAAAGAAAGGAGGATGCTGAAGCAAGGAAGGGGAAAAAAAAGAAGAAACATAACCAGAAAAGCCAAATGAACTTACCACACTGCGAGTAAACTTTTCTAGAGAAGTTCTACGACCTTGCCCACTCTCCGGCTTTAGAAGGGGGAAAACAAAGTTAGGATGGGAAAAATACCCCAAACAAAAGAAAGCAAAAGAAGAAAACCCTTCAGCTTAAATTTGGCTCTTAAAGCATTAGCAGAAAAAAGAGAAAAGGTTAAGCATTTTAAATATATGGCAACTGCTCTTTGCAACACCAAAAGTAAGAGAAAGTTTTGTACTATAATATCCCCTTGGGAGATATCCCATGTTTGCCTCTTAAAATGCAGCTCTGTAGCTATAGTACAAAGTTATACAATTCAAGAGGGAGGACTTGAATGCTGCCTTCAGTGTGCCTCCTCTCTCCTTCTTATACTTTTGCCTTCACTTCTGGAGTTCCCTTCAAGGTTGGAGCCTAAAGTTTCCCCTGCCAGCTGGTGGCATCCTCCTCTCTGAGAAGGAATAACCATGGGGCAATATGTCCTTAAATAAACCTGCCATTTCTACTATGCATCAGGAGAGGACTGTCTTCAGAAGATGGTTCCCTGTTTTCTTCTCCCCCCTACAGTCCCCCATGTGGGAATATATCAGAATTCCTGACTAGAACTCTGAGAAAGAGGACCAGGGTCATCTCCTGATAACAGTTGTGCTGGAAAGGGATTTTAACAAGCATGGTTTGTTTCATGAGCTCCACTTGCTGAAATCCACAGTGGCACAACAATTTGTGGCAATGGATTCAAACTACAAGAAAAGAGATGTTGCCTAAACATTAGGAAGAGCTTCCCCATAGTATGAGATGTCTGACAGTAGCATATGCTGCCTTAGAGTGTAGTGGAGTCTCCCTTTTGTAGGTTTTTAAGAGTATCATCTGTCAAGATGGTTCTGGTGGTCAATTCCAGTTCTGCGATTCTATGAATGTAAAGCACAGTAGCCTTATCTTCTTTATGAAATGGGCCATTGTGATGCCAACTGGGAACATATCACAATCAAAGCTACATTCGTGTCAATATCTGGTGACTGGTCCACTAAGTTTTATTTTAGCATTGGAGGAATGTAGGCACATTTGTGGAATTGGAAATAGTGGTGGATATAAAACTAGCTTTAAAAGTTAGCCCCAGAATCTCTCTGCCTGTATGGCAAATGGTCAAATTCTGCATATAACGCAATGCCAATCATACTGTGCTCTGAAAAACCATGGATGCTTCTCAAAAATTCCTAAATAAGATGATATCCCATACAATACAGCTTGACTCCCATTATGTATTTTTTTTCACCTGAATTAGATGGTGGCATAAGGGAGATACAGAACCTTAGCACTACCCTTTGGCGTTCCTGCAATGCAGGGTAGCAGCTACTTCCTGTCATGATAAGATTGCACAGCTGCTTTTCAGGTGGATAGTGTAATTCTGCCTTCATGATGTAGTGCAGCCCTTCCTGTAATTTTTTTCACAGGCTCTTCAAATTTAGCCAGGATTAATTTCCAGTGGTTCTCAACCTGTGGGTTCCCAGATGTTTTGGCCTTCAACTCCCAGAAATCCTAACAGCTGGTAAACTGACTGAAATTTCTGGGAGTTGTCGGTCAAAACACCTGGGGACTCACAGGTTGAGAACCACTGCAGTAGACAAAGTAAGGCACAGGACCGTGGTGCAATCTCAGTTATGTCTACTCAGAAGTAAGCTCACTGTATTTAATAGTGCCCACTTCTCAGCAAGGTATACACAGGATGATAGTTTTATTGGAATTTTTGGCAGAAGGTTTTAACAGGATTAAGCAACAGTTTTTTTAAAAAAAAGATTATCTGAGTATTTTCTCTCAGAACCTAGAATTGTAAATAAAAGGAGTTTATTATAATAATTCTGAAAATGATAGAGCTGTAGATTAGCTAACATCCCCCCAAAAAGCATGTTTTGGATAATTTGGCATGTGACAAATCCTATTTAATATATACAAAATACATTTTTTTCTGGCAAGCAAGCCATTTTGTCAAATAAAGGAATTAGAATTGTCAAGGGAATAGCCATCAGCCTTGGCCTAAGTCAGTTCACGAGACATAGGGTTGCAGATTCATTTGGTGGCATTACTAACTCTACAGAAATTGTGTGTGTGTGTGTACTATGTGCTAACAAGACCCAAGAATACAGGGAGATGCTAAAAAGGTTAAGATGTGTCATGCCTCTAATCAAAGGAAACAAGGAAAAAGCTTTCTAGGAAAGGGTCTGGCACCACATTAATGCAAGTGCTGGTGCTATATTACCTTGCCTAATGAAGGAGCAAAGAGGGTGGGCAATAACATTCCCAGTTCAAACCTCACCAAAGTCACAAAATCTCTTTAACCCCATTTGTAATATGGAAACAATATTTGTCTACCTTACAGTGCTCTTGTGAGGATTAATAAAAACTGGAAATGCACTACAGACATACTAAAATTGTATGACTATACAGTGAACACATTATTCCTATATGACAAACTGAGTGCACTGTAAGTATGCCAAATAAATTGATAAAGATCAAATCATCTTAAGTGTTGCTTTGGTTATCAACTACATTCTGGCCTGACTTATTCTGTAGAGCTGAGAAACCACCCCGCCCCCCTAAATAGGTACTATACTGGCTGGATCAGGTGCAAATCAATTTCTTCGGACAGTTTGGGAAGTCAAAGACAACAATTTGTTTGGTAAAAGCATTCTGCGTATGTCTTGTAAATCAGATTTAGTAATTGCAAAAGGAACAATTCTGACTGCTGCAGTGTGACAACAGTGCCAGTCATTAATGGTTATAGACGTAGAATCCAATACATACAAATAAACATAGGGCTTGCTTATGCATTTTTCAAACATGCAAAAACAACAACAAGAAAGAAGGTAGGGTAGTTGCCACAAGAGAGCAAACCTACTGGTTGCAGTATACAGTTGGATATGGCTAATAAGGCTTGATTGGGAAAGCGCTCATTCCAGTTAACTGCAGGAAAGTTAATGAGAAAATATGGGTCTGTATATGTTTACTGAATCTACGTTCTTTATAATAAATACATAACAATTTCTCTCTTACTTTCATATCCCACCACCTGTTCCCATCTACTCCACCTCCAAAACAGATATTTGTTTCAGTACAAAAACGATTGCCAAGGTATCTCGTCACTTCCCAGGCAAAATCCCTTCCCCAAAGCAAAAGTCTTTGGAATGTGGTAATTCGTTTTTATATATACAGATTTAAAATTCCCTAATCTTTACCTTACAACAGCCATAAAACTATCATTGGGCAAAATCATGAGAACAAACTTAGCTGATAGCTATGAGGAAAATGATATGATCAGTATCTGCTGTAATGTTATACTAATAAAGATTTTATTATATCAACTCTGTTTTTTGACATATTTGTAAACCTTCCTCTACAATGTCCTGTATTTTCTGACCTGTAGGAACCTTCTGTAATGCCACATATTTTTCCACTTTAAATACTGAATGGATACATCTAAGGATGTTTATTTCCCTGAAATTCCTGGAACGAATAACTCCACATTTTACATAGTCAAAGAAGATAGAAGGATGGTATTTTTTCTCCAGTCTACTCCAAATAAAGTAATACCCAATGGAAAAAGTTACCCCAATATCCATCACATAGGGACAAAATACTATACTGTCACCTCTTTATTTCCATTATTATGATACTAACATGAAGAACAAATAGGATGCTTTTCAGAGACCTTGGAAAAATCTTTTCTTGACTATCACTTCTAGGGTCACCCTAGCTTCTGGTTGTACTAGCAGTTGTAGTCCAAAAATTAGCTTCATTCAGCTCTCACTTTTCATCAACTGATAAATCTCTAGCAGGAGCCAAAATATGGTACTGGCTGCCAATCACTTAGCATCTGGGAGAACCTATTCTAAAGACAGGATAGTAGGCCTACTCAAATGGTGGCCTGTGAGCTTTGTATAACAGCCCATGAAGCACTTAGCACCAGTACTACAGCAAAGGACATACAATGAAGATGAACCTACAACCTTCAGATCACCAATACATTCCCATTCTAGTTAGGCTTAATGTCACATATGCCAGAAAACATCTTAGTAAGTGAACACCTCATACGGTCCCAGTTTTCCATACAGCACTCTCTATGGTGGATAGTATGTAAAACAAAATGGCTCTCCCAGAAAGCCAAAGTATACTACTAGAAAGGTGAAGGGCGTGTAGATTTCATCAAGCTAATCTGATACACTTGATCCATTCAGGTGGTCCCTTGCTTCTGAAACAGCTCAAAAGCATTTAAACTAGTGCCCAGAGAATTGCTTAAATAAGACTACTTCTCATATGAACTTGTGCTTAGAAATATCAAGGGATTGAAATCAAAATGTGGAAAATTCTTCTCCCATGTGTGCAAGCAACACAGCAAAGGGAAGACCTTCTGAAAATCATTCAAATCCATCCATAACCAGAGAGGGCAGTCCCCCCATTCCCCATCTCTCTTGTTTCCCGGCTAGAACCTCATAACTTTCACCACAAGCTCTTTGTTCTTTTGACCTGTTAATAATTGACAGAAAACATATTGCTGGTAATGGCATGCTGGTATCCAACAGAAGAAAGGAATGGAAAGGTATGCTGGTTTTAAGGGATGATCAGTCTGAATTATTAATTTGTGCTGGTTTCAAAGGAAAATGAGGAAAAAAAGAATGCATATACAGTAAAGTGCAAGTGAAAGGGAATGGGGGAATTGATAAGAAGTCAGGAAATAGCCTCCAGGTAAGGCATCTCAGGAAAAGCCATGGACAAAAATGATTTTGTACTATGTTCAAATGGTTGCTACCATGGTAGTAAATATAACAGATCCATAGCTTGAATTTTTAGGACTCGCTAATATATGTTGTAAAAAAAGAAACATAGAATGGAATTTCATTGTTTCTTGCTGAGCTATTGTGAAGAAGCTATAGCTCAGTAAGAAAGCATCTGATCGGAATGCAACAACCCCCAGGTTGATTCCCTAGTATATTCATTTTAAAGGACCTTGAGTAAGAGTCCTACTGGATCTTGGGTGAATTCATACTAGTCAAAGTAAACCAGCATTTTGCACCTCATCAAATGATTTTTTTTTGAGATGCCAAACATGGTGCTTCCTGGAGGAGGAAAGAAATGTTCACATTCCTTTGGATGAAAAAGAAAATGGAACAATCCCGCACTCTGCACAATAGTGAAATGTTCAGGTTCACAGAGCAGCAAGCAGCAGGCAGAAGTCAAGAAGTGCCGAGAGGTGCAAGCATGTCCTTTCCAATAGATACCTTCTTCTTTGCCAGCAACAAGTCTTGGTAAGCATTAGAACGAAGAAAACGTGCATAGCTGTCACTCTTCATCAGCTTGTAAATATGTTCCTGTGGGGAGGGAAGAAATGACAGATTGAGATTTGTTACTGGACATCATTCAAAATATTCAGGGCACCTCCAGGACAGAAAAACCTACTTGGACACACGGAGCACATCAATCAGTGAGATTCCTTATATAATTTACTAGCCAATATATTATACTATGACCAGCACTCAGTCCAGAAGCTTCTCACTTCCCATCAGGCATCAAGCATTGTAAGGGGGACTAATGTTGTCTCTTTTCAGTGGTCAAGGAAGGGGTTGCAATTCAGGTAATGGAGAACTATTTATGCTCTCAGCTCTTGAAGGAAGGAAAACGCAATGAACTTCATTTGAGAATAGACCCTCTTTTCTTTCCCTCCTAATAAAGGCGAGACCAGTTTACATTTGGACCAAAAGGTCCTGAGCGGTTAGAACAAGCACTTTTGAAATTTTATTTATGTATTAACCCACCTTTCAGGTTAACAATTGTTTCTTATTATTTAATGCTTGAAATGTTTTTATTTATTGTATTTTGCCTTGAGGGCCTTAGCTGATTGAGAAGTGATAGATAAATGTTTCAAATGAATAAGTAAAAACCCAAATTATCCTATTTCCAGTTTCCTCTGAACCTGAATGAAACCCATTTTATGCATAGAGCTGATAAACTGCTGTTCTCTGAAGCAACTGGCATGGGACATGAAGCATTTAACACATTTTATAAGAAAATGTGCAAAGAACTAACAATGGCTTCTAAAGACATGCAACTGAAATGTTTGGATTGCGAGTGAAAAGTTGGGACAAAATTACAGTGTAAAATTAATCACTCCAATGTGATTAGTAGCAGTGATACTGATATAGAGTGCCCAGATTGTGTAAGATTCAGTCTCTACTTATAGGCAGCCTCTGTAGTTAGATATGAGTTATTTGTCAAGAACACTGCAAACACACAATGAAAGATGTGCACCTATGTTGTAGATTACAAAGGAATAGGATTTGTACTAGGAGGGATGAAAATTTTTAACCTCTGTGTTACAGCCTCATCACACTAGAGCATGGATCCACTTTAAATCTGGTTTTGGCCTGCTGAAGAATTCTGAGATTTGTAGTTTAGTGATGCCTAGGACATCTCTGGTTGAGCAGATTAAAGGTCCTTCCCTGAACTACAAGGCCCAGAATTCTGTAGGAGGCAGAAACTGGATTTAAAGTGGATCCATGCTCTAATTCGGTGATTCTCAACCCGTGTTCCCCAGATGTTTTGGCCTTCAACTCCCAGAAATCCTAACAGCTGGTAAACTGGCTGGGATTTCTGTGAGTTGTAGGCCAAAAAACCTGAGGACCCACAGGTTGAGAACCACTGCTTTAAGTGTGATGAGGTCCTTAGAAATTGGGCAACAGTAAGGGTTGTGCTACTCTTTCATTCTTTACTGTAAATGTTTTTCTTCCGAAAGAAGCATGGAGAAAAGATTAAAGCCAACAATTGCAAGATAGTAAAGTCTATGATTGTTATATATCAGTGTTGATTCCTACTAGCAAGGAGGCCTTGGATAAGGTGACCTTGGGTAGTTCCCCTTCAATGTTGTTGGCAGTCATAAAGCCCCAAACTTAAAAGAGTGGATAGACCCATTTGCCCAACACTTAGGATCATCAAACAAATGAGGAAAATAACAATGATGATGATGGGAATAGCCTCAAAGGGTCCAACTAAGGCACTGGGACTCTGGCAGCTGCCCATGAGTGAAAAGTATTGATACCAGGTTATATATGCAACCAAATTTTATGATACCAGGCTCTAACATGTAAGCACTCCCAGCCATAGCTCCTTCAGATGTCTGAGAATGCTCTGTGGAGGTTTGGAGAGTTCTGCTAAACAGGATGAAATGTGGTCTGCAAATGATGGAACCCCTAAACTGGATAAAGTCTCCAACAAACACAAAGAGCGGATTGCTTGAAAAAGGTAAAGAAGGAACTCTTCAAGTAACGAAGAAAATAGCTATTCTCTCCACTGAGGGCAAGATCTGAAGAACCCTTTTCAAAGAATGAATTGACACAAGCTCTGTAGCATTCATTTCCATGGCTGTACAATTTGGCAGCCAAGTCCACCATTTCCTTTGTAACATTTTCAGCTGCCACTGATTCAGCATCCTTCTTATTGTGCGTACCTGAGAGAGCTTCTATCCACAAAGGCTTCTATTTGAATTATAGCTTCAATAATCATTATGTCTTCTATACATAGTGAATCACTGGCTGTAGATTGGAAACTCTTACAATAACTGATTATATTGATTAAAATCTGTCCACTCTACGGAGATGCCAATAATATCTGCTGATGCAACAGGACTGCTAAAGTATGCGAAGCCTGCAGCCCAGAAAGAGAGGATGCAATTAGTGTTTGGCATTGAAAAACAGATGGGGTGGGAGAGGGGTGGGGTCACAGCACTTCGGGAAAGGATGGATAGTGAACTAGGTGAAAAATACATTTAACTCTTTCACTCCCACTTAGATCATTTTATTGGCAGTAGCCAAAAAACCAAGGCAATTCTGGGCTTCATCAACAGGAGCATAGTGTGCAGAGCAAGGGCAGTAGTAGTAGTGTCACTGTATTCTGCTTTAGTCAGAATGCAAAGGCTGTGCCCAGTTCTGGGCACCACAGTTCAAGAAAGGTATTGACAAGTTGGAATGTATCCAGAGGAAGGTGACCTAGATAATCAAAGATCTGGAAACTAAGTCTTAAATTCACCTGCTGGGCTTCCATGACTGATTTGTCATCAAACGAATAGTCCAATGCACAAACTACTCCACCACACTGGTCCTCACTGAGAGAGGATAGCTATTTTTAAATATCTGAAGGGGTGCCATGTAGAAAATTGAGTGAGCCTCTTTTCTGTTGCTCTGAATAGTTCCTCCTTCTGGATCTCTTAACAAGATGCACCCCCGGAATTTGAACAGCACTATGGATGAAACAGAAGAGGCTGCCATCCAGTCTCACTCTCTGGCTCTTTCTTTCCCCACCAAAGACATATCATAGAGTCCTAAAAGGGAAGTGAGGAGGCCCCTCAAGGTATACACAAAGAACTGATTTATTCAGACCTTACTGAAATTCTAGCACTACCAAAGGTTACATCTGTTTTTGCTGGAAATATAACTCAATGCAGATTTCCCTCCCTCCTTATGCCTTCTCTCACATGCAGATAAGAAAATGGAAAACATCATCTGATATATAATTTTTCATATATCAGGTTGTTTTTAAAGGCATCAGATAAGGTAGCCACATATGGGACAAATAGATGTGCCTAAAAACTATATATACTAATCCAAATATATGTTTTGAATATATTTAGAAAATATGAAAATAACTAGAACAAATTAAATATAAATGTAAGCTATCTCATGCTGCTGGGAGAACCATGAGCAGGTGACTCATCTGACTGCTCTGTCTGTTGCCTAGGTGTTGATGGGTAACTCTGAGGTCATTGTTCTCATTCCCTCTGGTGCTTTGTTTTAATAGCCAGTATGGGCCAGATACCACTTCAAATAGATGACTGCTCTTCTCTAGGCAGTGCAACACAGTTGCCTTGGGCAACAGATATCAAGAGGTACAAGAAGCAAAGAAATAATTTGTTTAAAATGGTTTAAATTCTATAGGTAGTTCAATTGCATTTTACTGAAAATGTTTGAAAATCCTTACTTACATCTTTGCTATGTACTTTTTAATCAATGAAAAAAGGGATACCACCCTGAGGGCCTGGACTGAGAAAACAGCAAGAAGAAAAAGAAGAAGAAGAAGGAGGAGGAGGAAGTGGAAGAGGAAGTGGAAGAGGAAGAGGAAGTGGAAGAAGAGGAAGAAGAGGAAGAAGAGGAAGAAGAGGAAGAAGAGGAAGAAGAGGAAGAAGAGGAAGAGGAGGAAGAGGAGGAAGAGGAAGAGGAAGAGGAAGAGGAAGAGGAAGAGGAAGAGGAAGAGGAAGGGATCAGAGCAAAGAAAGGGGAAAAGAGCACTTGAAATCAGGGAGTCCAGCAAAGTGAGGTGTGCTGGGGAGACATCATTTATCTATCTATCTATCCATCCACCCAGTATTTATATATATCGCTGTGTTCAATGCATTATGTTTCAGGGTGGTATGTAGTATAAATGGACAAAAACATATACAGTCATCTCTTTAGTCACTTTGATAATTTGTGCTGTCTTTTTGTGATTCCAAGGATTGTTTGGTTGGGTTTGCACTGTTATACTGATGACTTTGAAAGCACACATAGCCAATGTAATGGTAAGAGGAGAAGCACGTAACTACATACACACACATACACACACACAAATGGTGATAAATCATTAGAAAAGTCTTAAGAAGAAAGTAGACAACTGAAGAGGAGAGCAGGAGTAAGCATGCTACCAATACAGGCTTAACTTCCTGCCACTGCCTCTTCTGCTTTCTACGTGCATTCTCTTGGAAAAGAAAATATGTGCTCTGTTAATTTTCTTAAAACAATGAGAAGGAACACTGAAAACAACAAGACAGAAATGCAAATGGAATGTGGGAGGTGGAATAAGATGGAGGTTATCTTGATAGGACACTTGTTTGGAATCAATATGGCACAAGAAGATCTTGGGTCTCTATATCTCTCCCCCAGCAGTTCAGCAACAATTACCCTAGCAAGGTTGCACGATAGCAGCCAGCCAACCAGGGCCTTGGGAATATATGGACAAGTATGCTGTGATCTGATAATTTTAATAATTTTATTTCCACTTCTATGCTGGGAACTCAACAGAGTTCAGCCATATATAATAATAAAATAATCACTCCCAGTTTCCGTTCAGTGTGCACATCTGGGAATCCTCTTTTCCTTCCTGGAATGAACACTGCAGAAAGAACATTTGAAAAAGGTGTGTACTTTACTCTTGAAAATAGATCTGAAAAGCTGTACATCTCATAAGCCACAACCTAAATGCAACCTGCCTTGCATCAGAGGTAGATTTGGAAAAGGCTAAGGTGTTTTGAGAATTGCAGTCCAAAAAAGTAACTCTTTCAAGCGCAGTTTAGCACTCAGTGTTCTTGGGCAGTTGTTGAGGACTCGTTATGGCTGGCACTCCTGTCCTGAATTGTTGTTGCTACTCTGAGTTATTCTAGTCCATTGTATGCAATTAAATTAACTCAACAGCAAACTCAGGATGCTACCAGGCTGAAAGACCCGTTTCTATCTCCTTTAAAGCTATTGGAAATAAGGAGGAGGAAAGCTCACCAGCTAACATGGGAAGGATTCATGTTGGAGTCCTTTAAATCTGAGGCCCATTCACACTATAGAATTATAGGGCTATTATACCCCTTTTGCTTGACATGGGTCCATCCTATGGAATTCTGGGTTTTGTTAGTATGAACAAACCCCTTAAGCAAGCAGTGTACACAAGCCATATGTGAAAACCAGTGAGTGACACAGAACACCATCCTCCCACTGCCAAGCCATGTATGAGTTCAGCTTATAATCAAACGTATTTTGCCTGGGACCGCAAAAAAACTGAATTTACCAATCACTGCTCAGATGATAATAAATGGTCTCTGCCTCAGTGTGGTATAGTGGCTTGAGTATTGGACTAGAACTCTGGAAACCAAGGTTTGAATTTCCTCTTAGTCATTGAAACCCACTGAGTGAACTCTCTCAGCTTCAGATGAAAACAAGGGCTAACCCCATCTGAGCAAATTTTGCCAAAACAATATGATAAGGCTGCCATAAGCTGGACACAACTTAAAGGCACATAAGAACGAATGGCCTCTGCTCTGCTTGGCAAGTCATAACCTGTGCCAGCTTCATACAGGTTTTTCAGCCTTCTGCCTACAGATTACATCATTTTGTTACTCTAAATCACTCATTTCCAATGTCTGCATTTTAGGATTGCTGGGTTTAATAAAGAATGAGGCTCTGTAGCTTTAGTAGTTAGTAGATTCTGGCTCATGAAGACATCCCTTAACCCACAATTCTCCTTCCTTACCCCACTCGAAAATCATTTTAACTGAACCCCCCCCCCCCCCCGGTACGGTTATTCACAAGCTGTGGAAACTGGAGAATTAATTTATTTCGGTTGCTTCTACCCCACCCTTCTCACCCCGGGGGGGGGGGGGGGGGGACTAAGGGCAGCTTACAAAAGCGAGGCACAATTCAATGCCCGCATCACATAACAGCAAAAGACAATAACATCAGTTAACGAAGGCAGCAATTCTAGTAATAACAATTAACAGAAACAATAATTATTATAGGCAAAAACAACCATAAAACCAATAAAACCAATAAAACCAATACAAACCTCATTGACGGTCAGCGTTTCACAGTCTCATAGTTTAAATTCCAATTCTACAATTGTCAGTCCTTTCAGTCCTATCCATCTGGTTTCCATATCTAATTGTCAGGTTGCCCAAAGGCCTGGTCCCACAACCACGTCTTTACCTTCCTCCTGAAGGCGAGGAGGGATGTTGATGCTCTGATTTCCCCCGGGAGTGAGTTCCACAGGTGAGGGGCCACCAATGAAAAGGCCCTGCTTATCGTCCCCACCAGCCTCACTTGTGATAGCGGTGGGGTCGAGAGCAGGGCCTCCTCAGATGATCTCAAATTCCAGGGTGAGACGTAGAGGGAGATACGTTCGGACAGATACACTGGACCGGAACCATAAAGGGTTTTGTAGGTCAAAACCAGCACCTTGAATTGTGCTCGGAACTGAACGGCAGCCAGTGGAGCTGACACAACAGGGGGGTGGTATGCTCCCTGTATGTCGCTCTGGTGAGCAATCTGGCTGCCGCTCGCTGGACCAGTTGAAGTTTCCGAACAATCTTCAAGGGCAAACCCACGTAGAGTGCGTTGCAGTAGTCTATACGGGATGTAACAAGAGCATGGGCCACTGCGGCCAGATCAGACTTTCCAAGGTACGGGCACAGCTGGTGCACAATTTTTAATTGTGCAAAAGCTCTCCCAGCCACCGCCGAGACCTGGGGTTCCAGGCTCAGCGATGCGTCCAGGATCACTCCCAAGGTAAGCATAGTGCATCCAGCACCATTCCTGGAGTTGGATCCACACAATATGAGACTTTAGGTGTTGCAGACAACTAGAAGGTGGATTTGGGCAAGGGGTGTGTGTGTTGCAATTATATCTGGTGGAACTTGGTATGATATGCCTTCCTGATCCAGAATCTGGCGAGTATTAAGCCCACAATAATCCTATTCTATATTCAACCTGGGCAACTCTCTCCCATTTCCATTTGGAACATTTACAACAGTGGGACAGGAAGATGTGAATCCTGAGTAGTACTCCCCCCTCCCCCTGGGCGCAAACCCCCATATTTCATATCAACCTTGTTTCCATCATAAACTTTGATGCAGAAGTCTTATCTCC
Source organism: Anolis sagrei (assembly GCF_037176765.1). Taxonomy (NCBI): domain Eukaryota; kingdom Metazoa; phylum Chordata; class Lepidosauria; order Squamata; family Anolidae; genus Anolis; species Anolis sagrei. Next base: position 285,538,699 of record NC_090021.1, on the reverse strand, counting down.
AGCCAGCCAAGGCTCTGGCCTCAAACCACTACATTTTTAACCTCCAAATGTATTATTCTGTCAAGAGAATGTTGCCCGCAAGCCTTAATTTGCAGTGGAAACATTGTGACTGTGTGTGTAGCCTCCTTTTTTGTTTTGTTTTGTTTTTTGGCAACAGAAGGAGTAAAGGGACAGGATGTGGCTTTAGTCAAGTAACTTACGAGAGCAAACATGCTGCATTACAATAACTTCTCTGTACAGTAGGCTGCATTCCAGAAACTGTCATACTATGATATATTTGATCAAGTCTTTGGGGACTTTAGAGTGAAAAACATACGCTAAGTATAATAGATGTGGATCTGTATCCCTTGAAAACCAGGGCAAAACCTCATTGCGGGTGCATTGCTTTGGTTGTGGTGTATTTCTCAGAAAAGAGCTACCATCTGGGCTTGCTGTACATCTGTTTATCAGGGTGGAGAACGTGTAATGAGTGGTGTATTCTATTTGAAGCCCGCTAAGGAGATGGATTGTATACCATAAAGCCACAGCACATTGCCTCTAAATGACTGTGCAGAACAACAGGCTGAATAATACATTTCTCTCTTATGGGTTTGAGGGAAGGCCTATTTTATTCCCTGTGCATAAAAACCATCTGGGCGCTTATGGCTTGCTTCTGTGCACCGTGGCTTCTGTTAGCAGCAGAACTGATCCAAAACTTAGCCTCACTAAACAAAAAGAAAACTCCACTCAACCATGATGATCTCCATCATTATCTGAACAATACACATAGACATCGAGTGGTAAGATGTTATTTCCACTCCTCACTTTTTGGCCTATTCCCTTAAACTGCAAGGAGACCTGAAGCTATTTAAAGGCCCAGAGCTTGGAGAAACTACTGTTTTGGGCTATGTGGCCATGCTAATTGGGTGATTCAGAGGGTTGTAGACCAAACAGTAACTGCTCTAAAGCTCTATTCCAGTCTCCTGGAGGCTTCTGGAAAAGGAATAAAAAAGAAACCAATAAAAGTTGGTTAATGTGCCATGTTGGCTGTTCTGTGACTGTTCTCAAACCTTTATCTCTGAAGTCACCTGCCTACATTGTATCTCTCCATCCCCAAATTATTTCTGTCCTCTGACTATATCATGCATACCATCCTCTGAATCTCACCAAGTCCTTAAACACAACGTATTGCAGGTGTTGCTGGTTCCTGATCCACCTCTGTTCTTTTTATTTTACATTGTTACTAACAAAACAGACCTGGATTTACATGCATGTATGGCTCCACAGCAATATAAACCATACATGCATGCATATATACATGAAAATTCAGTCTTATGTATGGTAATTATCTTTCTCATTCAGTTTTAGATGAATAGTTGCATATCTTCATCTCACACCAGTGTTTTCTTTTAGCTAATTATGCCTGGCTCTCTGCACAGGAATGTGGCATGTGGGTGAACTCTTATGGGAACTGAGGGCTTAATTTGAGCCAGGGTGTACCAGGCTTCATCCTGGAAATCTGTTTTCAATGCTCAGTCTCAGACCCAAAAATGTGTTGTGTCATAACAATATGTTTTCCTTGGTAAGTCCTGCTATTTCATAGATCCTGCTACAACTTCTCTCAAAGATGTGGCTCTCAGAAAAGGTTTATTATTGGGCGATAGGCTCACTGGTATCTCTTACTTACAATATAAGCAACAAAAACAACTAAAGTCCTGTAAATTCATTCAATGAAGTAGTTTTGGGTAGCAAAACTAGTCATTTCTTCATGTCAGAGTGAAAATTATCTTCTCTTTCTCTGACTCTAATTTTTCTCATTGTTCTTATTTGCCAAGTAAAACGTAAGTACATTCTGTAGCTGCTGTCAAGTTCAAATTTAGACCAAAAAAATGGAAAAATTAAAATTATGGGCTACGAGCCCCAGAAGCTCCCAGCTAACATACTCGTAAGATTATTGGATTTGCAGTCCAAAAAAACTAACATTTCAAGTTCTGTTTTAAAATATTATACTTCTCCTTCAGTTCTAATATGCTATAAGGAATGACACCCAAGTCCGAACCTGTGCATCTTCATATGTGTACCTCCCTGGGTCTTTGACGTTTTGGCTTGTTATCTCATAGCTGTGAGAATCCAGGTTAATGGCACTCTGGGCCCCAGGAGCTAGGAACTCTTGCCAGATCTCTTCCACTCGGTTAGCTACATCTTGCAATGGTTGTTTTTTGAGATCTTGGACAGCCAGCCAAAACCTGTATGGGAGAGGGGGGTAGAAAAGGAGAAAAAACAAAACAAAATCTATCTCAGGAATGTAAGTTAGCTTGAGACACTAAGGCTTAAATAAATCCTGGTTCTATCTCTGCTGAAGCTTAAGTGAAAGAGAGTTCATTCATTCAAAGCACAGCAGTAGACATTTTTGTACAGCACATATTCATATTAGATTAAATAAACGTTTCCAATGATCAATATGGGTAGATTGAATCTGGGATCTCCTTCACCCAAAACATTTGAAAAACAAAATATCTTTTGCCTCCACTTTATTATTTTGTACTGGCTGAGAGAATCTGAAAGAGCCAGTTTTTCATCACCTCATTTACTTGAAGTTGATTCATCCATACTGGCGCCATAAAAAAAATGAAGTGCAAGATATGAAAATCTGATACTTTGCATTTGATGTTTGCTAAGAGAATCAGGGATATGTAGAGGTTTTGGTCATAGGGCTACAACTCTGAAGACTAGAGTTGAAATCCCTGCTTGAAATTCCATGGGTGACCTCGAGAAAGTCCCATTTTCTCAGCCTCAGATGAAGGCAACACTCTTTGAACAAATCTTGCCAATCTATGAAAGGTTCCCCTTACAATCACCCAAGTAGGAAGGAAGAAATAAACGATTCCAGGTCTAGATTCAATATTATGCAAGCACTGTTGAGCCAACAAAATGGGATTTCCTTGCCCTGCCTCAATGTCATTCAATCCTCAATGTCATTCAAAAACTAAATCTGGAGGTTTCCCAGATATTTGCTGGAGGTTTCTGCGAGTCACAGGGACTACACTGGATAGTAGAGATCATCACACGATAGAAATGAATGTTCCCTGCTGAATGAGCATGAACCCAGAAGAATAGTTAAAAAAGAAGAAGTTTAAAACATCATTTGAGGCTTCCATGCCGCAGGCATCTGGGGACAGATGCTTTCAAGGACAGCTTGAGAAATGCATGGTGTTAAAACAGCCATCAATTAACTTCTACATCACCAACCAAGCTTATTCTTATTGTCTTATTCTATTCTAAGAGATTAAGGATTTTTCCCCTTTAGCCCCAAACCAGAGCCATTTAGCTAATATTGGAAAATATATTTTTCACTTGCCAAGATTATGCGATTTGGTCTGAGCTTTCAAAGTTTTCTCTTTTTAAAGAAAAAAATGGCAATCATCTATATGCTGTTAACTTCTTGCTTTTAACAATTTCTCTGCCCAGCGAGAGGTATTAAAGCCATCTGCGACAAGCTCTGGTGGGCTGTACCCACAGTTCCCTTTCAAAACCGCCTGTAGTTTGATTGACTATCCATTCCAGTTCTCCTCCTCCATAGCCATGGCAACCAAAAGGAAAGAGAGAGGCAGATAAGCCATTCAAGATAGGGAAAATAGCAATGCTCAACTGGAGTGCCGGTTATAGACCCACTGGGAGGGCTTGAAATCCTTAAAAAATCTTGTCACTTATCCTTGCCTAAACAATACCATCATATAAACTGCTCCAAAGAAGACAGCAAAGGGAGAAACCAAATAAAATTCATAGTTCTATATAAAAAAACAGGGTCCTAAAATGTACCTTCTTGGAGGCTGCACATAAACGGGATAAGAAGTGAAAATGCAATCAGTTGTGGAAAGCTCTAAGCAAGAAGAATAAAGCTCAGCTACTTTCCCAGTGGCTGTCCTATTTGGTAAAGGAAAATAGGAAAAGGAATGCATAGCCAGAGGAAAACATTAATCACCATATTCTCTTTCCAGCCAACACACTGTTGTGACAGGGGTGCGCAGGACATTAATGTAAACCTAAGACAAGAGGAACCACATTGACTTGGGATTACAGCAATTGAGACAAAGGGGGGAGGGGGGGACAGACCTGAAATAATTTTTTGGAAGAATAATATAATTAATATCAACACAATTTGTAGGTAAAGGAAGGAATTCTGAATTTTAAACTGTAATATGAGCAGCAATTGTAAACTGAGTGTAGATACGAAGTAATCAAACATCACACTGGTTGATGCCAACAAAGATCAGAACAACGTAAGTTCAACATCTTTTAAGTCTTTTAATGCTGGCTGGGGAATTCCGGTAGTTCTAGTCCATACAGGTACTTTTCCAAATCCTCTGGAATCAGCCTGACAGAGAAACCTTTAACAAGAATGGAAGTGTTCAATCTCAGTGTGGCTTTTAGATACATTTGCAGGTATTCCTGGCTGTTCTATTTCTTCCATTATGGGCCTACTTATCACTTGCCTTTTCCATAATGTTGCTCCCTCTCCCTCACCTTTCTCTTAAAAATTATTTTGTTTTGTAGGTGAATCCTAAGCAAGGTAATACTTTGCAGTGCTTGTATTTTCCCCTTCAAGCATTTACCAGAGAAAAAGGCTAATAAAGTGATATGTCTGTAGAACTCCAGCTCAGAATCAACTCCAGTGTCTTGCTGTCAAGGATCATATCTTTATCCACATCACCAAGTAGAAGAATTCAATTCACCTTTGCTGTTGCTCCTTCTAACATTGGTATTCATCTTTCCTTTCAACCTACATTCTCTTTCCAGATCTTCTGTTAAGATAGCCACACTCACAACAGTTATGTTCCTTTTCTCTGTCTTCTTTCTTTTCTAACCCAAATAGGATTTGTACATGTACTGCTTCTAGAATCAGCCATTCATTTCTGTTACAACCTCCACTTTGGCTCTTCAGTGATGAAACTCTACATTTTTGGTTCTACGTTCTAGTCTAATGACTGCTATTTCTCCTCTGATCTCAGAATAACATTTCATAGCACCCTGTGAAAGGTTTTCCACTGTTTGTTTCTGTACCTAGTGAACATTGTACATCTGGATAACACATGGTAACTCCACTGTGCTATGCTAAGATGCTGTTCTTGTTCTAACTCACAGGAAGAAAACACTCACCAATAATGTATTTACTGTTTAGTTTAACATACATGAAGTGGCAGGCTGTCTTCTGTGCACTTGTTTTCTCTTCATTTCAAGAACCTGATTTAGTAACTATCACAAAGATTTTCAAGCCATGGAACCGAGTAGAACATCTTGTGAGAAGAGCACACAAAGTCGATCAGGATCGAGCAAGATCATGGAGCTAGCAGCCATTAGATCTCTATATAGCGTCAGCCCTTGTCCTCAGAGCTTGGAGAAAAGGACCTTGGCAACAGGCAAGACCAACAAGTGTCTCATGTGGGCAATTAGTGGAGGAGTTTTGAGGGGGAGGTCCAGAGTTCTGTTTCAGTTCCTACTTAACATTACTGATGCTGAAGAAGCTAATGAAATCATCAGCAATAACTATGGTGTGTTTATGTTTTTGCCAAAGGATGTGAACAACTACACCTGAAATAAGAGCAAGCTGGTGATCCTATTGGAAGAGAAGGTCCAGAACTTCAGGTTGTGTATCTACTATCCAGTATATTAGGGAGAATGAAGTTTTCTAGCACAGAGCAGGAAAGGATGTCATGAATGAAGAACATACAGGGGATTTTTCTGAGGAGGATGTCAGTTCCAAAACACAGGAGGCAGACATTTGGAGGAATGTGACATCCAGATGTAGAAGGACTAGGAATATTTCGCCTTCTATATATAGGATTCTTACAGAATCAATCCATATCCACGCACCTGAAGCAATATGTAAATATGCAGCACATATGACTTATTTCCCAAGTCAAAGTTAAACATGATCTGCTGATTTCTGTAAAGGAATTAAGCACATGCTTAACTTTATGGGATGTAGTAATATTTATCTGCCATATCTGCTTTATCCTATTCTCACAAACTACCAAATATTAGAATGATTCACAACATCTGGGGAAGTATAACATATGGTTGGAGCTTTATAAGCAGTTTGAAACTCAGACTTATATCGGGATTAATGCTGTCCTCACAAATAATGGAAAATCCAACAAATGGCATTTTTTTTTCTGACCTGGATCAGCAATATATCAAATTTATTTTTTATTGCACTTGTGCCCCAATCTTCAGCTGAGGAGGTCAGAACAGTTTACATATGGTTCCCAAGTGGCTATACGGAGGCCTGCATAGTTTCATTTGGTTGTATGGAACAGGAATTCATTTATAGTTTACTGGAATACATAGCCCCTGCTAGGAACATTTTTTTATGTTAGCACACTAATGCCTTTGTTGCTTATATAAGTTGTGAATACAATTAATATCGTATAAGAAGAAAAAGGAACAATTTAAAAATTACAAATACATTCAGTTTATAAACAGATCAAGTGCATATCTATCTGCAATGAATTGAAAATGTCATTTATAATGCGAGTTGGGCATAAATGAGAAAGGTTTATTTGATACAGAAAGGGACATTTCTGAGATCATAACTTCCAAGCTGTATTATAACAAGTTATTATTAAGGTTCTGACTATATAGTGGTGTTTAGGGCACTAGAAATTATGGTATGACATGAAAGGGGAAAAAACAACAACATTCATATAACAAAGAGTACTGAAAAGCAAGGTGTATAATTTTATATGCAATATTTTCCAGTATAAAACTAAAGTGTAGCAACACATCTATAAGAGTCATGCTCTTCCTCAAATCTGTGGCATATTATGTTCTTTTATGAACCTGCGATATTGGTTTTCACTTGAATTTAGCAGAGAAGTAACTATCTACAGAGCATGCACACCCTCTAGTGGTCACAGGGCAATAGAAATAAATATTGATTGCAAATTTACTTCTTGATATTTTTAACTCATATTCTTTTATCTTCACTGTGTTTTATACAATCCATTTTGTATGAGTGGTTATTTTTCTACTTTTCTGTTGGCTTCAAGGAACTGTTAAGATTATTTTCAAACATATACCGTAATGGGGTGGTCATGGCTGACAGGAAGCTCTGGCGTGGGCTGGTCCATGAGGTCACGAAGAATTGGAAGTGACTGAACGAATAAACAACAACAACTGTAATTGACTGGCTGATATTCAATTACAATCAGAACGTGTTCACATAAAGCACGTGCTTTGTATCACAGCTAGCCATCCATTCCTAAGGAAGTTTCACTAAGGCTTTTTTACACTCATCTGAGCTACTGAATTATGCAAATTCAGATGAACACTGTCTTCGAGGAAACATTAGAGAAATTAAGGATAGAACATGATTACCCTTATAATAATTAGGACATAATGAGAAGACAGGAAAACTTGCAGAAGAGAATGATGCTGGGGAAAATAGAAGGAAAAAGGAAGAGGGGCTGACCAAGGGCAAGATGGATGGATGATATCCTTGAAATGACTGGCTTTGAAGGAACTGGGGGTGGCCACAGTCAACAGGGAGCTCTGGTGTGGGCTGGTCCATGAGATCACAAAGAGTCAGACTGAATGAATAAATAACAAACAATTGATCGGCTATGTAGGGAAGATTTGTAACAAGTCTACAGTAGGTTTAGAATAGTTATATATTATAGGTATTGCTGGTTAAATCTGAAGTTAGGTAGTGTTAGGCAGACTGCTGCTTCTAGTTGGATGGAATCGTGCACCCCTCATGATGTTTTTCTTCCTAAGAGAGTTTTCTGAAGATACTTAGGCTGAACAAATGCAATCATCAAGAAAATACAAGTACATCGGTCAGTTGGCTTCCTTCCTTCATTATGCTTCCCTGAAAGCAGATACCCAGTTTTCTCTCTATCACGCTGTGAGCACATTTAGGAAATTGAAGTTCACTTGAAGTCCCAATCCTCAATGTTCTGTTTTATTGGACCCTCTCGTCACATCTCCTCTTTTGTAGATTCTGATGTCCTCTCCACTCACACATACTTTATTTCAAAGTGAAAATCATTCCATTCTTGGATTAATTTTTTTTGTTCAAATGAAATGTAGTGTTATGGCTTCCTACAGATTTATTATGGCTGGCTGGAATACACTCATATCTCAGATAAAGGATAAAACTGGAGACAGTTGGTAAGGTGCATTCCTTAGGGCTGGCCTGAGATATTTTGTCACCATAGGCAAAATAGTGAAAAAGCACCTCCAAGACTCCCAGACTTGGCAGCCCCTCCTTCCATCATCCACTATCAACACACTCCTGTAATTGCTCCTCTGCTCGATTCACTGTTTACTCTTCACTGCTCTCAGCACACCTTGGGTCTTTCCAACTGATGCTGTCGTTCATCCATCTCTAATTCACATCTGGTTCTTCCGCTGATGCCTGGCCCATTCCTGTGTCAATATTTGCCTATCTTTTCCTTTATGCTCTTGCTATTCCCATAGTCACTCTTGACAGATTCAACATGGTTCTTTTCATGTTCTTAACTTCTCAAAGCTCTGCCACTAAGCTATGATATTTGGAATTTGAAATAGTTTTACAACATAGGTCTATATGGGATGTAGAAGTATTGTGGCTGTACCTGCAGACATCATATGTTCTCTCTGTCAGCACTGATGTAGACACAAAGAAAGACCAACTGCAGAAGCATTACTGATAATTAGGTAACTTCCCACAGCAGGTATTTATTGTGCTGAAGGGAAAGAATGAAGTGTTGTCATGAGTCCTGGCAGCCTGTTTCTTATTAACAGACAATAGACAAAGGATTCCCAACAACCTTACAAACCTGGAAGTTCAGGGAGATGAGTATGCCACATCATGAGACAACAAAAAATTAAACATCAAGTCTCATATTCTGCCTTTTATTTTTCAATTCATAAGAAACTGAACTGTTATATTTTAATCTTATTTGCAATAACAAGGCTGAGTCCTTCACTGTTTAATTTTTTAAATGAGGCAGTGATAGAACTCAAGTCCATTGTTTTTACTACTAATTTTGAAAGGGTTGGCCTGCTTCCTCTTATGGTTACATAATAACTGCTCTGAGATGAATGGTAGTCACAATTATTGAAGGATTACTTGTTGGACCAGGCCTTAGACCAGGCATCCTCAAACTGCAGCCCTCCAGCTGTTTGGGCCTTCAACTCCCCAAATTACTGACAATTGAAAAAGCTCGTTAGGGCTTCTGGGAATTGGAGGCCCAAAGAGCTGGAGGGCTGCAGTTTGAGAGTGCCTGACTTAGAGTTTGGCAGATTTGAAGGGAAAATGGAAAAACATTGCTGTTCAACCTAACCCTTTCTCAGTTAAAGGATGTCGCTCGTCTATGATAGGATTGGAAAATGTGGTCTTCTTTATGTTGCTGGACCCATCTGGTCTTGCCAACATAGCTAACGTAGAAAGGTGACAGAAACTGTAATCCAGCAACATCTACTAGGCCAGGAATTTCCTACCCTTGATGCCTCCAGCTCCAGTAGGATCTTCAAATTTGTAGCAATGCAATTTAACATGTCTTCCTTCTACACCAGCGTAAACAGCTGCACAGGTGTAGGAGCTTGGAAGAGCAAGAAAAAGAACAAGAAGAGGAGGAGGAACTGAAGGAGGTTATAGGGGAAGGTCATTGGCATAGGAATGTGGGTGCAAAGTCCTGACATTTTATAGCACATACGTTATAAAGTTCATAATTAAAAAAACACCAGAGGACCCACAGCATTCCTAAATCCTTTCACTCATTTTTTGTCAGCAAAGGTACCAGTACAACCAGAAGACCTGCTACTATCCAGCCGAACAAGCCAGGCTGTGAATCTTTCTTGACACACTGGAAATAACACTAAAAATGCACTGTGGGGTAAAATCAATAGAGAAATGGTCTGTGTCCGGACTCTGGTCCCCAACTTCATGATTGGAATACTCTACAAAGAGTGTATATATAGAAAATAAACAGCCTGTTAAATTGCTTTTTCAGCTGCATTCCCCAATGGCCAATGTCCAGGTCAAAGGTACATGCACTTAAGGATTTCTATCAGGATTAAATATGTTTATATGATTGAATGTGATTTGAGGCTAAAAGTTGTCCCAGCATTCTCACAGTCTTCTTCAATGAGACTGGAATGCACGTACGAAGGCCCTTCATATAAATTGCTGAGAATGTATTGCAGGAGTTTGTCAGATTGAAGTCCTCTAGATTTGCTCAACCTCATTGTCTGAAATCTGAAAACACGTCTTTACAACTAACCCTTAAGTAGAGAACAAAGAAGGATGCAAGAGAACTATTCCTTAATTGTTAAGGTGGTGGAAACTTCTTGCAGAAATCTTTCTTACAGTTTCCCTGAAGAATATCGATATAATGGAGGAAGCCAGTATGAACTGAAAAATTCTGAACAATCAGACCCTCACATGATTACAGGAATCACGACGAGAATCTTCCTGGAGCATTTAAAGCTACTTTCTTCTGCATGGAAAGCAAATGGTTCCTATAAAAATGCTGTGAGCATATCTTTTAATAAGGGTTTTAAGCAAATTTCTTACTAGCTAATTTTAACCTCCCTTCTATAGAGAGACTAGCCTAGTCACCAAGTGAATGTATACTTTTCTATCTAGCATCTTATTCTCAGTCTTTGAATTGTTTAATTTTGTCCCTGCTGTTTATTGGTGAGCTCTACATCTTTAGTTTGTCTGAAGAGCCTTTACCTGAGGTTTTCAGAACTGAATTCTGATTCCAAAAACCGAAGAAACTGGTCACGGCCCACTGGATCTTTCAAGACTTCATCTATAGAGAAACCCCATCTTTTGACGCGATGCTGAGAAGGCTCTTTGCTATGAAAAGTGTACAGAAAAAGAGAAGTATCAGCCTGTGCCTCCTTGGGAACTCTTCAAGCATTTCTTGGTGACAACTTAATTCAGAAAGTTCAGCAAAGGTGTAGGGTGAGTAGTGACAATTTAAATTAAACTGGCAAAAATACATTTGACTTAAGAGAATAGAGAAACTGCATATGCAAAAGGGTGATTTGTTACCCTGTCAAAATGTCAGAAAAAGATAAGTAGGGTGATGCTTATGGATACAAAGGTGATATCAAACAAAAGACTTGTTTAACACTTCAAAGCACCAGCTCAGCAGCCCAAGAAAGTAACATCCCCAGCATTTGAGCTAACTGCACGTTAATCTCTAGCTAATACGGTGGATCTTTGGCATCTGCTGGGGTTTGGTTCTTGGATCCACTGTGGAAAATAGTGTCCTATAAATAAATTGGCAAAATCAAGGTTTGCATTGGTTGTCACCATGTCCCAGTAGAAATCAAGTCTACCAGATTAGCTGAGAAACAGTTCATCTACAAGCAACACCTGTGGCCTTAGCCCAAAAGACTCTTGAGTTTGTAGTCTTGTCGGGAGATATCGTCTTGCTGGATGGTGTTATTGTGAGCTCACTGTGTGACTAGCTTTGTGAACCCTGGACTGGAACTAGACTTAAGTTCTTTGGATTCTGTCTTACAATTAGTTACACTGTTGCTCACTGACTTATTTGACCTCAGAACATGGACACTGACTTACTGGCACTGGGACTGTGGATTTGGGCTTTGGTTCAAGAACTCTCTGTTCTTGAACCCCTTGACTTGGATGTTGACTATCTGTGTTTGAATGTGAACAAGGCACATCATGACAGTTGGCCACAAAATGTGCAGTGCTATTGCTCACTGCAGCATGCATTCAAAGATATAAGCATTTTTAAAAATCACAAGAAAATCTGAATTCAGCCAAATAATGTGCTGGCTGCCACAGATGTCAGTGTATCCCAGATCCTGGGCAAAATTGGCCCTGCAAAATGCAAAGCAAATTGTAAACACCTGCCCTGCCCATAAAGGGGGCTGTCAAAAATGCCTCAAGGGCATGGCTGAGCAGCAGGGAATCAATTAATTACTAGTGCTCTTAACTGTCACGCTCCTTTTTTTCCACTCCTTATGCCTCTGGAGCGCTAGTACACATCTCTTCTGAAAATGGAAAAAATTCCATGTAGAGTAATTTGAGGTTAGGTTCTGTGGCTAACCTGGCCTCAAACCAGTTCCAGATCTGTCAATCTAATCACGCATGCAGTGAAACCAGTTCCTCCCAAACTGCTTCCAAACTGCATTATATGTCAATATTGATATGCCCTTAGAAGAACAAAAGCTTCCCTTTCAAAACATCTATTTCTTACCTTGTTTCTAAGTCCCAAAACACAGTGTCATCATTTATCCAGGGATTGGAAGGTTCCGCAGGAGTTATAAAAGGATCGTAGTCAATATACTGATCTGAGTAAGTAATTAAACTTAACAGGAGAGAAAAACACAGGGGAAGAGGGGAGGGAGGACCATGTTTATACACTGTATATAAATCCCATGGTATATTCCCTTTAGACATCAATTGAAAATATCATATTTACACCACAAAGTATTCATAGAGATTGAACAAAAAAAAATCACTTTTAACACTGCAATTCCATCATGGCCACTGATCATATTATAAGGGGATGTAAAGCAAAATAAGGAATCCGGATAAGCTTTCCCTAGGAGCCAATCAATTGCAGAAATAAAGATGTTATAAAGGCTTATTTTTACGGGGTATGAACTCAGTGGCTCTGTTTTATAGTATCTTGCCTCTTACAAGGCTGAGGGGAAAACAACGTATTTTACTGTCTACAAGGATACATTTTGCATTCCAGGCCTGGAAGCCCCTATGACCACAGCACCACGCAAGAATCCAGAATATAAGAAAACAGTTTACTGTAAAATATATCAAAAGTGTAGGAAAAAAACAGGAATAGAGAAAGAGGAGGTATATCAAAAAGGTTTAGCTGTAAGCAATAATCCAACAGGAATCCAAATGCCTCATACAGATTCAAAGGTAATACAGTCTAGGAATAGTCAAAAATCACAAGAACTGCTTAAGTCCACAAGCAAGGTTGTATCCTTAGTAAAACTTTATCATGAATACAAAAACAGAAACATAGTAACTTCCAAGAAACCTGCATCCCAAAACCAAAGGCTTGACTTGAAACATGAACCTGGAACTCAGGCCTAGCTTTTTACTCAAAACGCTATGTGCCTTAAGTAACTTTAAAGTAACTTGCCAATTGAGAGCTATCTATGAAAGCATTTCATCTCCCATGACTTCTATCCCCAACTTTCCCACACAGAAGCTCTGCCCTGTGATGCCTATTTTCTGTTCTGATCTGTAAATGAAGGCCTTTGTTGATTTCTGTATCCCCAGGTGGTTTTCCCTGGGAGCCTTCAATATCACTTATTACTCCGCTGGACTCCTTATCTAATGTTCCAGGATCTGGCTCTTTTGACTGATCTTGGAGGCCTGCATTTTCCCAATCAGATCTCTCACTGAGAGAAGCATCATTCCCTTGCCTTAAATCTTCATCACTTTATGCCCTAGGAAATCCCACAGGCAATCCCATAATCCTCTCTAAAACATCAGCGAACCCATCAGTCTCAGGCTGATCTACAACAATACACATGAATGTAACTTCTGTTTAATTCCAGTCAAAATTAAGCACTTCTTAGTGCCATCGATTTCTACTGGAGAGAGTTTGGTTTGCCAATCCTTAATTTGTTTAACCAATCTATAACTCTGTCTCACAGAAATCAATCACACAAAAGAACTTAAGTTGTTTAATCTTGTTAGCTAATATTCTGTTTAAATTATTGTTGTTCATTCGTTCAGTCGTCTCCGACTCTTCGTGACCTCATGGACCAGCCCACGCCAGAGCTCCCTGTCGGCCGTCACCACCCCCAGCTCCCTCAAGGTCAGTCCAGTCACTTCAAGGATGCCATCCATCCATCTTGCCCTTGGTCGGCCCCTCTTCCTTTTGCCTTCCACTTTCCCCAGCATAATTGTCTTCTCTAGGCTTTCCTGTCTCCTCATGATGTGACCAAAGTACTTCAACTTTGTCTCTAGTATCTTTCCCTCCAGTGAGCAGTCGGGCTTTATTTCCTGGAGGATGGACTGGTTGGATCTTCTCGCAGTCCACGGCACTCTCAGAACTTTCCTCCAACACCACAGTTCAAAAGCATCTATCTTCCTTCGCTCAGCCTTCCCTAAGGTCTAGCTCTCACATCCGTAGGTTACTACAGGGAATACCATGGCTTTGACTAGGCGGATCTTTGTTGCCAGTCTGATGTCTCTACTCTTTACTATTTTATCGAGATTGGACATTGCTTTCCTCCCAAGAAGTAAGCGTCTTCTGATTTCCTGGCCACAGTCTGCATCTGCAGTAATCTTTGCACCTAGAAATACAAAGTCTGTCACGGCCTCCACGGTTTCGCCCTCTATTTTCCAGTTGTCAATCATTCTTGTTGCCATAATCTTGGTTTTTTTGACGTTTAGCTGCAACCCGGCTTTTGCGCTTTCTTCTTTCACCTTGATTAGAAGGCTCCTCAGCTCCTCCTCGCTTTCAGCCATCAGAGTGGTGTCATCTGCATATCTGAGGTTGTTAATGTTTCTTCCAGCAATTTTCACCCCAGCTTTGCATTCATCCAGCCCCGCACATCGCATGATGTGTTCTGCATACAAGTTAAAAAGGTTGGGTGAGAGGATGCAGCCTTGCCGTACGCCTTTCCCAATCTTGAACCAGTCTGTTGTTCCGTGCTCAGTTCTTACTGTTGCTACTTGGTCCTTGTACAGATTCCTCAGGAGAGAGACAAGGTGGCTTGGGATGCCCATCCCACTAAGAACTTGCCACAATTTATTATGATCCACACAGTCAAAGGCTTTAGAATAGTCAATGAAGCAGAAGTAGATGTTTTTCTGAAACTCCCTGCCTTTCTCCATTATCCAGCGGATATTGGCAATTTGGTCTCTCGTTCCTCTGCCTTTTCTAAACCCAGCTTGAACATCTGGCAACTCTCGCTCCATGTATTGCTGGAGTCTTCCTTGCAGGATCTTGAGCATTACCTTACTGGCATGAGAAATAAGGGCCACTGTACGGAAGTTTGAGCAGTCTTTCGCATTTCCCTTTTTTGGTATGGGGATATAAGTTGATTTTTTCCAGTCTGATGGCCATTCTTGTGTTTTCCATATTTGCTGGCAAATGGCATGCATCACCTTGACAGCATCATCTTTTAAGATTTTAAACAGTTCAGCTGGGATCCCGTCGTCTCCTGCTGCCTTGTTGTTAGCAATGCTTCTTAAGGCCCATTCAACCTCACTCCTCAGGATGTCTGGTTCTAATTCATTCACCACACCGTCAAAACTATCTTCAATATTATTATCCTTCCTATACAGATCTTCCGTATAGTCTCGCCACCTTCTCTTGATCTCTTCAGCTTCTGTTAGGTCCCTGCCATCTTTGTTTCTTATCATACCAATTTTTGCCTGAAATTTACCTCCAATGTTTCTAATTTTCTGGAAGAGGTCTCTTGTCCTTCCTATTCTGTTGTCTTCTTCCACTTCCATGCATTGCTTATTTAAAAATAGTTCCTTATCTCTTCTGGCTAACCTCTGGAATTGCGCATTTAACTGGGCATATCTCCCCTTATCCCTGTTTCCTTTTGCTTTCCTCCTTTCTTGGGCTACTTCCAGTGTCTCAGCAGACAACCATTTTGCCTTCTTGGTTTTCTTTTTCTTTGGGACGTACTTTGTTGCCGCCTCCTGAACAATGTCTCGGACTTCTGTCCATAGTTCTTCTGGGACTCTGTTTACTAAATCTAGTCCTTCAAATCTGTTCTTCACTTCCACTGTATATTCACTAGGAATGTTAGTGAGATCATATCTAACTGGTCTGTGTATTTTCCCTGATCTCTTTAGTTTTATTCTAAATTGGGCAATAAGAAGTTCGTGATCTGAGCTACAGTCAGCCCCAGGTCTTGTTTTCACCGACTGGATGGATGTCCGCCACCTTCGGCTGCAAAGGATGTAGTCAATCTGATTTCGGTGTTGACCGTCTGGAGAGGTCCATGTGTAAAGCCGTCTTTTAGGTTGTTGGAAGAGAGTATTCGTTATACACAGCGTGTTTTCCTGGCAAAATTCTATCAGCCTGCGTCCCGCTTCATTTTGTTCTCCCAGACCATGCTTGCCTGTGATCCCTGTTGTCATTTGACTTCCCACCTTGGCATTCCAGTCTCCTGTAATGAAAATAATGTCTCTTTTTGGTGTATTATCCAGTAGGTCCTGCAGATCCTCATAGAACTGATCTACTTCTGCTTCTTCAGCAGCTGTGGTTGGGGCGTATATTTGGATCACTGTAATGTTGAAAGGCTTTCCTTGCACTCGAATTGAGATCATTCTGTCATTTTTTGGGTTGTATCCAAGCACCGCTTTAGCGAATTTCTTATTAATTATGAAGGCTACTCCATTTCTTCGATGTTCCTCTTGTCCACAGTAGTAGATCTGGTGGTCATCTGATGTGAAGCGGCCCATTCCAGTCCATTTCAGTTCGCTGACCCCCAGAATGTCTATCTTTAGTCTTGACATCTCACCAATAACAACATCCAATTTGCCCTGGCTCATAGATCTTACATTCCAGGTTCCTATGGTGTGTTGATCTTTAGAGCATCGGATTCGTCGTTCACCTCCAGTACCGTCGGCCGCTAGCCTTCCTTTCGGCTTTGAGCTAGCTGCGTCATCACATCTGGGGCTAGTTGAACTTATCCTCTGCTCCTCCCCAGTAGCATTTTGGCCATCTTCCGACCTGGGAGTCCCATCTTCCAATGGCATACCGACATATCTCTGGTTGTACTGGTCCATTTAGTTTTCTTGGCAAGGATACTGGAGTGGTTTGCCATTGCCTTCCCCAGGGATCACGCTTGGTCTGACCTCTCTGCCACAACCGTCCCGTCTTGGGTGGCCCTTCACGGTTTCGCTCATGACATCATTGAGGTGCTCAAGCTCCAGCGCCCCGACAAGGCGGCGATCCTTTGCTGGAGGTTTAAATTATTAATCACATATAAAAAAATCTCACTGAAACAGCATCTTCAATGGGTATTCTTAAGGATAGGATATGTGGCACTATTTCATTCTCTTGTTGCATGAGCCATTGCTACATGCTTTATGGGAGAATACCATCAAAACAGTGTTTCTAGTTTTGAGAGGAAAATCTCATGTTTAAAATTTTACAAATTAATTATTAATATATACAATACAACTCCCGTTTCTGTGAGGCCAATACACATGAATTCAGTTGTCCATGTCTGGAAAAAGATATCCCTTTTTATATATATATAAAAATATAGGTCCTTCAGTGTAATTCTAAGGCACTGCTTCTTAAACTCTGGGTCTTGACCCCAAATAGGGTCTCCTTAGATCAATCTTGAGGTCCCAAAAATTGGCAAGAGTAAAAGATGATATCTTGGTTAAAAGTTTTTATTAAGTGAATATGAGAAACAAAAACATCTACAGATAATCAAATACATATAATACAGGTATGCCATTCCATCGAACCCTTATTAAAAATGAATTTAATGTTGCTTCCGGAAGTTGTAGCCATAACAGATTTTTTTTGTTCCATCCCCGCCTTATACCTTTTTCAGATTGTTAATAGACTTGCTCTTATGGGATGTCTGTGGAATTTTTTTTATTAATTCTATCTTTTCCATACTATAAATATGCATGGCAGTCAAACCTTATGGTTATATCCCTTTAGGTTGAATAAAGTTCAAATTTCTAATCTAACTCACTCTTTTGGCCAGCTGAAGCTTACCACTTTGTAATAGTACCTAAGGGAAAAGATTTCTGAACATCACTTAGTGACTGCTTTAGGCATTAATCAAATTTGTTGAGTAGTGTTTATAGTTGACTCATAAACCTCATAAAAAGAAAAATCAGCCTCTTTGGCAAGCCTTAAAAATGCTGATTTGTTATCAGTAAATGTTTGATTTTTATATCTATTTTATATACTTATACACCAAGGGTCACAAAAACATTTCTTAGGCCAAAAGGAGTTGCGAGTGGAAAAAGTTAAGAAACACTGTTCTAAGATAGGCTTCCACCAGAGGTTGACCATAAAGTTGTGCTGGAAAACTTAGGGCCCTTCTACACTACCATATAATCTAGAATATAAACTCAGATAATCAATTTCATCTGCTTTGAAGTGAATTATCTGAATCTACACAGTTCAAAGCAGATAACCTGGATTTTATACAGGTGTGTAGAAGGGGCCTTAGAAATGCTGGCAAGGCATTTTCTCTAGATATATTCTAGGTCTTCAATGCAATTCAATGGAGTGCTTCCACCAGAAATTGATCAGTTAAAAATGTGGGCTCAGTATTGTCCCCAATGTTGTTTAACATCTACATGAAGCTGCTGGGGAGATCATCTGGAGTTTCGGAGCAAGATGTTATCTGTATGCAGATGATGTCAAAATCTGTCACTCCTTCCCACCTGTAACTAAGTTCAGACCTTGAACCAGTGCTTGGCTGCTATGTCAGACTGGATGAGGGCTAACAAATTGAAATTGAATCCAGACAAGACAGAGGTCCTCCTGGTCAGTAGAAAGGCTGAACAGGGCATAGGGTTACAGCCTGTGCTGGATGGGGTTACACTCCCCCTGAAGTACAGGTTCGCAGATTGGGAGTGATCCTGGATTAATCGCTGAGCCTGGAACCCCAGGTCTTGGCGGTGGCCAGGGGAGCTTTTGCACAGTTAAAGCTGCACCCATACCTTGGGAAGTCTGATCTGGCCATGGTGGTCTATGCTCTGGTTACATCCCAAATAGATTACTGCAATGCACTCTACGTGGGGTTGCCTTTGAAGACTGTTTGAAAACTCCTACTAGTCCAACGGGCAGCAGCCAGATTACTCACTGGAGCGCCTATAAAGCCCATCTTACTTGTTCGAACGTATCTCCCTCTATGTTCCACCTCGTAGTTTAAAATCTGCTGGGGAGGCCCTGTTCTTGGTCCCACTGGCCATGCAAACACGTCTAGTGGGATGAGGGACAGGACCTTCTTGGTGGTGACCCCCTGCTTGTGGAATTCGTTCCTCAGTGAGATTAGATCAGCATCCTCCCTCCTTTCCTTTAGGAAAAAAACTAAAATTGTTGTTTCTGAACCAGGTTTTCAGCTAGCGGGTGCAACAGCACTTCGAACATGGAACTGGACCATACGACTGTTACGATAATTGGAAATTGCTATGTGATTGTTTGATTATATAATTAATGTTACTGTTGTATTTTTTTTATGCATTTATGGTTTTATACTGTTGTTTATTGATATTGTGGCATCGAATTGCTGCCTGTTAGCTGCTCTGAGTCTAAGGGCGGGGTAGAGAAGGGAAGGGTAGAAATGTTGGAAATAAATAAATAAAATGCTAGAAAGGTGTTCTCTCTAGCCATTTTCTACATCATCCTGCACGATTCTATGGAGATCACTCATTTCAATATGGTTCATTATTATCTGCAGTTTTACATTTCTGCAGTATGCCCAAAACATAATCCCTGCAGATATGGGGTTCATAATGTAAGCAGTGTGGGTTAGTTTTTGGAAAATCCATATTGTAATCCCCACTGAGCCCCCCCCCCCCCCCCAGAAAGGCCCTATATCCCAGGATCTGATCTCAGGTTTTCTCCTTTAAACTGGATTATAAGAGTCCCTACTACAAGATAATCTGGGATAAACAGAAAACCTGGGATCAGATCCTGGGATATAGGGCCTGTTTGAAAGGGCCCCGAGTTACAAAGCCCATTGGAGCCTTTGGTCAGCCACTCTTTGGGACTGTCCTCTCTCACAGATTTGATGTGAGGATGAAGTGGAGAATAAGAGGGTTTATTGGACGATAGAAATGTAATTGAACACATAATGAATAAAATGCCAAGTTACATTTGAAAACAATACATTCGATTCTAACTCTGAAAAACCCTTACAGTGAATGCCTGACATGTGTAAAGGGTAACATTCTTGGATAAATTTTGCAAACATCTGAAAACTCAGAAGTGCATGGGTAAATGTTGACAATCAGTTCAATGTGATTTTCAGCACTGATATGTTGAAACATTTTTTTTCTGTAATGCAAAAGTTCACTGGAATGTATCAATGGAATCTCTTTCCATACTTGATTTGCAGCTCTAGCAGTGTGACTGTGAATAAATAAATTGCAAATCTAAGAAGTGGAAGCAAGGTTCCTAACATTGGCTACCGATTCCACTTCAAATGTTGCCTTGCCCACAAAGTATAGATGCATTCTGAAAATCAGAAATGCTGCAGCTGGTGGTGCAAACATGTTTTCTCTTGACACTGTCACAGGAAGGTCGCTGTCATATCAGAAGGAATTAGAATCACAATGCTCCATACCAATGCAGGTTCCACCGATAAAGCCTTGAGGCCTTTAGCTCCTCCTTGTCTTATTTCATTTCATTAATTGCATTTCATGGCTACTGTGGCTCACATTAAAAAGGAAAAAGGAAGGAGGAGTGAACCATATAGAAGCACCTTTAAGTCTAATTGACTGTTTATTTTTGCATGAGCTTTTGTGAATATAAACCCACTTCTTTGGAAGTAGCAAAGAGCAATAATAAATCCTCAGGTATAAAGGCTGGAATAGGGAAAAGTCTTCACTTTTACAGGGAAACAGCAAAAAAGACAGGAAAATAGAAGTTTTAGAAATCCACATCAAGTAGGGAATCTTTTGGAAATCCCAAAAATGTCCTTGAATGAATCTGTAAGTACATTAGGTTTTTTTTTTTTAAAAAAAAAACAAAACAAACCAACAGGCAATCCTATACAATTGTGACTGTATCTGGAGCTTATGGAAGCAAAGAAAATAAGGTTAGTGCTTTTATTGGGATGTTGATTTCTTATCCAGAGATAGTGCCTGTATCTTTAAGTATATGTAAACAAACATGTGTGTGCTCATACAAAACTTTTGTACAGTGAACATGTCGAGGGAATGTCAATTCACATGCTCTGGTCACTCCCCTTATTATATCAGTTTATCTATACAATAAATTTGTTTTGGTTTTACATCTGTTTGCTGAGAATGTATACATTACAGGCAGTCCCCATGTTACGAACAAGCCGAGTTCTATAGGTTTGCTTTCAAGCTAAATTTATTTGTAAGTCATAACAGGAATATTTTTAAGTGTAACTCCAGACATATACACCTCACTTTCTGTCCATGTGATAATTAGATTTTGAAAAATGTGGCTTGTTGTGAAAATAAGAATTGGTGATAAAGCTGCATTAAAGATATTTTTTTTGCAAAAAACTCTTTCTGGAGTGAATTTCCCTTCCTAGGTATATATTTATCTCACTCTCTGTTCTTTCCCCCTGTTCTTAACGATGAGTCACTTGTAATTCGGATTTTTGTAACTTGGGGACTGCCTGTACATCATTTTTAATTGGGTGTGGTTCTCCTAAGAATCCTGTAATTGCCCATTTCTCGGGGTATTTATGGCAGGGAGAGAGGCTCTTTTGGTCATACTAACATCATGGAATGTTTTACAGAGAGAAACTCCTATGGCATCTACATTATGAGGGTTTTCATCCAGAGTGAAGAACTTTTAATTTTTTCAAGCACTTCAACATTATTTTAAGATCACGTAAGATTTAATATCACATTAAGATTCACAGCATTTTTAGCCACTTTGTTCGTTTGCTGATTTTTATTCTGCTATTGCTGCTAATGCTTATTTACTTATTTAGATCACAGTAGGTTGTTAATTTTAAAGAGCTGTCTGGACCATTTTTGTTGTCATTATGTTTTTTGTATTTTTTGTGATATAGGTTTTTTGTGTTTTCAACATATCACTGTCAAAAGTTGGGAGCTAGAATTATCTGTCTTTAACCACATCGGTTGAAAAGTGTAGTATTTTGCATAGCGGTCCATGATAGTTGTTCCAGTTCAAAACACACACAAACTAGGACAGCATTATGATTTGATACTGCTGCAATTCAGTTCCAAGCCTCCACCCTCCCCCACAGTCTTCTAACCAAGGTCTCCTCTATTAGTAAAAATATTGCAAAAATGAATTGGTGAATTAATGCTGCACAGATCACAGAAAAGAGAACTTCATACATTATGATCTGCAAATTTGCTACAGTCTCAGCTGAAACAATAAGCCATTAAAATGAGGTTTCTCTCTGAAAAGGCTACTGTTTAATCACAGTTCCCTTCTAATCAACAGATCTGGCTGTGCTGACTTCAGCATTTTATTTCAGCTGTAAGGTCAAATGACCTTGAAAAGTGCTTAAAGTGTCCCCTCCTCCTAATTCACTCAGCAAGAATCCCCCTCATTCCACCTCCTGTAACATTAAACCAGCCTTCTCCAATACTGTGGATTCTTTATTTTCAATTTTGACTCTCATTAGCCCTAGCTAGCATGGTCAATGATCAGGAATGTTGGGAACTATAGATCAAAACAATTGGCAAACATTATACAGAAGGAGGCTGCACTAATGCCTGGTTCAAAGTTAAATATCTGAATTTTGGACTCATGTTCTCTATTAATTCTTTCTTCCTCATTTTGTGTGGTGACAAAAGGGAAATCAGAATCCTTTGCTTTCTCTTTTAAACTATGTGAATTCCTTTCTGCATTTGAACTGGTTTGTTTCAAACAGGACTGGGAAAAATGTGGTGCTGCAAAGTTAGGACTGCAGCTTCCAACATCCATCATCTTTGATTATTGGAATTGCAATTAAACAACCTTTAGAGAGCTTCATTTGGATCACCCCAGCTTTAAACTACACTTTAAAAAAACAAGATCAAACCATAGTTAATGATCCTGCCTTTCAAACACTATTCAAAGTGAGCAGACTTCTGCTGCATTATAATATAACAACGAACTCTGGGTGGTTGAAAAGTAAGGAATTCTGATGTCTCCTTGCTATTCTGACAGAGAGAGGAAGAGCACTCCAGATCAAGCTTCTTGCATAAAATATTAAGCCATCCTATTTTGCACGTTAACCCACCTTATTCTCTACAAATAGCAGTTGAAGTAAATCACTGTTGAGGTGAGTGGAGTGGGATGATTTTTATTTACAAAACATTGCCATCCCTATTCCTGGTTCTGGTTATTGAGATCTGTTTTTATTCATTTTAATGTTGTTTTGATACTTGGCTGTTTTTAATTGTTTAATTCAGATTGTTATATGTTTATTATGTTTTTAAATGTGTTTTTAGTTGGTAAACTCTGTTGTGCTAGGCTTGGTCCTGCTTGTATGCCTCCCCTCCTTCGGAGAGATGGCAGGATATAAAGTTGTTGTTGTTGTTGTTGTTACAACAGAAATGGAAGAAGTGTTGGAAATTGTTTTATACAGATGTTTTGAGCTGTCTGAAGAGTCCCTCTTCTGGTCGGGGAAACAGGAACATTGTGTTCTCTAAACTGAAAAAGGGCCTAAAGCAGCATTGCTCAATCTGGGGGATGGGACCCCTGGGGGGTCGCGAGGGGGGTTTCAGAGAGGTTGCTAACGACCATCAGAGAACACATATTTCTGATGGTCTTAGGAACCCTTTTGGCAGAAAAGGCTGAAGATCTCTCTGCCTGTCCTTCTCTTCCTTTTTTAAACAGATGACGAATCCTCCCCACCAAAAGCCCTCCTTCTGCCGTGATTGGTCAGCCTCTCAGCTGTCCTCTCAACCAAGAGGAGGAGTGTTTCTGAGACTAAGAGGGGCATGGAGAGCAGGAATGCTCAACGCATGGTGGCATGGTGTGCATGCACGGGCGAGGGAGAGTGCATGAGGCTAGAGTCCCTTCAAGACGGGGGAAAGGGTCCACACAATGTGGGACTGAGTGTGGTCCAGCAGCATCAGGAGGAGGAGGATCAGCAGAAGAAGCATAGGTAATTTGTAATGCTGTTTATTAGAAAAAGTCAGTCTTTCCTTTGTTTTTTTATTAATGCTCCCATTAGAAAATGTATAAGGATGTGGGTGAACTACAACTACCAAAATTGTGGGTCAGTCTTCCCCAAATGCCACCAGTATTCACAGTTGGCCATGTTGGCTCTGTATGCCATGTTTGGTCCAAATCCATCATTGTTTGAGTCCACAGTGCTCTCTGGATGTAGGTGAACTACAACTCCAAAACTAAAGGTCAATGCCCAGAAAACCCTTCCAGTATTTTTTGTTGAGTGTGGGAGTTGTGTGTGTCAAGATTGGTTCAATTTCATCACTGCTGGAGTTTAGAATGCTCTTTGATTGCAGGTGAACTATAAATCCCAGCAACTAGAATTCCCAAATACATAATCAACACCCCTTCCCCAAACCCCACCAGTATTCAAATTTGGGTGTATTGGATATTTGTGCCAAATTTGGCCCAGTGAATACAGCCTACATGTCAGACAATTCATAACAGTGGCAAAATTACAGTTATGAAGTAGCACAAAAATAATTTTATGGTTGTGGGTCACCACAACATGGGGAACTGTATTAAGGGGTTGCGGCATTAGGAAGGTTGAGAAACACTGGCCTAAAGGCACTAGATCTTGGAACCCATGTGGTTAGTACTTAGATGGGAGCCCTCCATTGAACCCTTGGTGAAGTACACTGTATATTTCAGAGGATGGAAGTGGCAAAATGATGTAATCAAAGTCTCCAATCCCGGGCCAAACTGGTGTAAAAACATGGAAGTGTGCTATTAAGCGAGAGAGTCCATATCCATATACAACTAATCCTAGATTATCTGATTAGAAATCAGAGAATATGTCATCTGAAAGCCGCTCGTGAATCCAAGTCTTTATATTTTGCAAATACTGTATTTAATCCTTTAGGAAGAAGAAACAACACAATGACAGAGCAACAGTACAGCAACAATGAATAATATGAATCAGATTACTTACCTTTCTGCTACTTTAGACATTTTTAAACAGTGTCTGTCTATCTGCACATTCAGGAATGTTATCTGATGAAAGGAAATGAAAACAGCTCTTAAAGATACAGTAAACATATTCTGGATGTTCTGACAATAATGTCCTTGATATTATTTTCATAGTTCAAATGCCTTACACCATCATGTATGGATAGGTATTGATTTCTTTACAAATCTTCCTGGAAACTCTGGTACACTTTTGGAGTGAACTGGCAAGCACAGACTTCCTGCTTTACTATTATACGGGTGGTAGCACTCTGAATAAGTGGGTAAGGGCCCGACTATTCAGACATGATCAGAGCGTTACAATCATGTTGGTTGCATGATGTGCAAGTGCAGTCATGTTGGTTGTATTATGTGCAAGTGCTCTTTGACATAAACCGAACTGCTCTGAAGCAAATGCATTTGGAATTAGGGATCAAACTATGACAGCACAAGATTAATGATCAAAATGAACATATGGTGCCTTTGTTTAATCTGGTGGTCAACAAATTAACATTATGCTGGTGTTTCAATCCTGCATGTAATTAGAATTCCTCATGGCCCCCCATGACCTGGAGAGCAGATATCTGCAGCAGGGAGTCAGTGTAGATTCCCCACACAACTTAAGGAATCCTGATTGTTTGGGCTCAGAGTCAGCTCTGTGATGAAACGGAGTGAGGAAACTGTCTCAGACTGCAAGATACCAGTGGGCACAGAGATATGGCAAAAAAGGGAAGGAAGCAACTCATCCAGGGTCAAGAGCTTTGAGCATAAACACTTTCCGTTTTTCATTAGTATAAAGCTTGATAATCTTATGTTAAGCTTGCTCAGTCTGGGTAGTATAAGGCAAAAAAATTACATCTGCTAATTTGCTGATGACTGTAAAGATCTATTCTGCAATTTTCTAATTCTGAGTGGTTGGCAGAAGAAGAAAAGTGTTGGGTCCCTATTGCTGTGCCAGTCCCCAAACTAATGATTTAGGAAAACAAAGCTTGGTAAATTTGTCAGTGTATTCAGATATGTTTGGAATATTGCAACTCCAGCAAACAAACAAACAAATAATCAACAAACAACAACAAAACACCCCCCCCCCCCAAAAAAAAACTAGACACCAACAGTGACATAGGTTTTTGTCATAAAAGACTGAACATTCATGAGGGGTCCTATTACTTAGATTACTTTTTTGACATGATGTCATTACAGTCACTCAAGGTAGAATCAAGAATATTCAAATATCATCCTTTTTAAGACATTGTTTGGTATCCTGTTAGTGATGTATTAAAGCTAGGTCTGCTTGTGTATACCTTTGTTAGTTGTTGCAGAGGTTGGTATACTCTTCCATCCCATGCAAAGACTAAAGCCCAGTCCTACAATATTCGGTTTTGTTGTTATAATCTCTCGATGGCTATTCTGTGACTTCTAGATAATGTGGGACAGCAGAGATGCATCTGGCTATGCCCCATAGCTAAATGCAGATCAATGACATCATTCATTGAAGCAAAACATTATTGGTCTGTTTCTGGCATAGCTAATCATAATTTCCACCAACAATAAAATCAGTTTTACTGCAATAAATGTATGAGTCCTGAGTGGCGAGTAGGGAGCGATAGTTGACTCCTACTTGCAGAATGCTTATGTTAAAGTGGGCAATGTAGGAACTTGGCCACTGAGTGTCACCTCTGAAACATAATGTTTGTGGGGCATCTGGAACATCAGCTATATTTCTAGGTATTCCTCTAAAAGATAGTGCATCTGCAATGCTTTATAAGTACTTAGAGAACCTTAGGGTGTGATGTCCTATTTTTCAATCTTGATTTTGCATTTGCTATTTTTATTCTAAATAAACTTTATGTTCTTCTGACTATTTAACAGTGGTCATTGATTAATACCCAACACTGGACAAGCCCCATCTAGGGTTTAAATAATGTTGGAAGCCTATATGTGTGCAGCAGCCTAACCACTGCAGATGCTAACCTGAAACAATGGTGAAAACAATGGGGATAGTTGACAATTGCAGTGTAAACAAGGATGGAGCTTCTGACTTGCCCCTCTTCTCCCTTATATACTTTTAGTGGAGGAATAGAACATGTGGTGTTCGGAGATCAGATTGGTGGGCAGGAAATTCAGAGATCCAGATTCTAGTCCTCACTGTGCTCATGGGCCTGATCTACCCCACATAATTGAACTCCAATCCACCACCTTGAGCTTTCTATATGAAAGGTATCTCTCCCTCCCTCTGTTATTACATAATTCTCTACCTATCTGATAGTGGAACAAGCTTCCAATTTCAACAATAGCACTATTACAAAGAAAAGGGTGGAAATATAATTCTGGCATTTCAGAACAGATTACTTACTTGTTTCCGGACATCATCTTTTGTTGTTTTTCGAACTGGTTGGGAGGGCATATGTACAGGGCTTTGGGACTGACTATCTTCTGTGACTCCATAAACTGACTATAATAAAAAGGAAAGATCAGTATAAATTACATGTATAGTTTATTATTGTTTCAAACAGGAGAGTTCTTAGTTATATGTTTTTAGGATGGAAACAAATACATCTCTTATAAAGGAGGAAGTTAAGTGGAGAAAAAATGGAATGTGACGGCACCATTATGACTCGCTGGTTTTTATTTTAGGATAAGCTTTTATGGGTATAAACACAATCATAGAATTGATAAAGACACTAAGAGCCATCCTATCCAACTTCCTACCATACAGGAATAACAATCAAGGCACTCCTGACAGATGGTCATCCAGCCTCTGTTTAAAACCCCCTAGAGAAGGAAACTCCATTGGGCTCCAAGGCAATATATCCCACTGTTGCACTGCTCTTACCACAAAGAAGTCCTTCTTAATGTTTATGTAGAATCTCTTTTCCTGCAGTATAAATTCATAGCGCTGTGTCCTAGTCTCTTTAGCAGCAGAAAACAAGCTGACTCCATGTTCAATGTGCAGTCCTTTCAAATGTTTAAACATGTCCCCTCTTAAACTTTTATTCTCCAGGCTAAACCTACTCAGCCACCTAAGCCCAGCAGGGCCTCCTCAGATGATCTTAATCTCTGAGATGGTTCATAGGGGGAGATACTTTCAAACAGGTAAACTGGGCCAGAACCATTTAGGGCTTTATAGGCGAAAGTCAGCTCTTTGAATTGTGCTCAGTAGCAGACTGGCAGCCACTGGAGCCGATATAACAGGGAGATGGTATGCTCCCTGTATGCTGCTCTGGTGAGCAACCTGGCTGCCACCTGCTGGATCAATTGAAGCTTCCAAAAGGCAACCCCACATAGAGTGAGTTGTAGTAAGCTATATGGGATGTAACCAGAACGTGGGCTAGCGTGGCCACGTCTGACTTATGGGTGCAGCTGGCACACAAGTTTAATTGTGCAAAAGCTCCCCTAGCCACCGCTAAAACATGGGATTCCAGGTGCAAGGATGAGTCCAGGATCACTCCCAAGCTACAAACCTGCATCTTCAGGGGGAGTGTAACCCCATCCAGCACAGACTGTAACCCTACACCTTGTTTGGCCTTATAACTAGTTCCTTCTGAGTTAACTATAATTGCAACTGCATTACAAATAAGGTTCCATACTTTAGGTATACAGTGATATTGCTATATGTAAGGCTAAATGATCACATATGTTGGGTTGTGATCAGTTGTGTTTCTTACAGAGTTAAGAAACAGACAAATTGAGCCTCTACCAACTGAGTATTGACATGGTGCACCTGGCTGTGTGGGAGATGTAGTAAGTCCCATGCTACTAGAAAATAATGAACAAATGTGCTCAAGTCTCACTATTAACTAAATGTTGCTAGACCTCATTTAACAAATGTTGTTTCAGACTATGGAGCTCATATGTATTAGTTATATTTCCATGAAGAACAGAAATGTGCATATATTTGTACAAAACCTCTACTTTTGGGGGACAAATCCAACAGCCAAGTACAGTTGCCATGGTTATAAAGGTTTACATATATTTGAGAGAGAATTTGAGGGAATGAATGGAATGAATGCAAGAGTGCTGATTCCTAGCTCAATCTCTCCATGTGTGACTATGGCCTAAATCTAATTGTTAGTTCTATCCAGAGTGGAAGCATCAAATCAGTGGGAAGTTATTAAGTCAACAGTTAGCACCATTGATCCAGTGGGTCTTCTCAATTTGAGACTAACAATTTGATTTAGGCTTTATACTGAAATATCAAGAACTTATTTTCAACTTAGGGACTTTATACAACAGCCTCCCCCCCCCCCCCCAAATTTGTCCCTTGACAAATAATAACAAACAAGCATGTAAACAAACATATAGAAATATTTAACCACAGTGCTCTGAGACACAGGGTTATTTTTAATCATTATTGGTGTAAAATGTCCCAAGACTGTAAGCCCTGCAGGTAACAAAAAGATCCCACCAAACTGGAATAGCCTCATTTCCAAGGTCTCTAGACTTTGGGGTGGATGCGTCTTGCCTTTTTGACTCTCTGTGGATTTTTCATGCGTCGGCACTTTCTGATGTCCATTTCTGTTGTATTCACACAGCCTGGCTGAAAAAGACACATTTAGGAGATTACTAGGACATATCAATAGTATTAAATATTCATATCATTCTGTTTTCTAAATATTCAAAAATTTCAAACACTGACTCGTCTAGAAGAGAGTTGCTATCATTCACACAAATGCTATAGCCCCAATATTTGGCAATTATTTTAAAGGTGCAAGAGACTGTAAGGTAGAACCCAATTCTATTACTTGTGAATGGTCCACAGTTCCAGCACAGCATAGGGTATTACTCTTCTTTCTGTGGCTGAAGGAGTTGGGGATCTGTTTCCATTCACCATGAAAATCACAAAACAGAAGAACTGGCCTCCGTCAAAGGGCACATTGGCTAGGGCTAGAATGCTTGTAGTTAAAAAAAAGGAACATTTCCAACCTTGAGAATATTCTAGTTTTAATCAACACCCTTAACTATAGTATCAAGCTCTAGATGACTCAATATCATGCTTGTTTTGTTATCTGATTCATGGGAAAGGAAAAATGATGGGCACAAACAGGAGTTATGTTCAAACTCTCAAAAGTATTTGTTCTGTTGCACAGAAAACTGGCTAGCAAGTCATTATGCATATGAATAGAGCATCATAAAGTTACTTTTTTAGATTACAACTCCCAGAAGTGCAGAGCTCACGTAGTTCTGCAAATTGTCTGGAGTCATTACATTATAAAGGAAGCCTTGTCAATAGTAATGCAGGCTGCGTTGAAACCAACAATAAAACACTGGCCATTATTAATTTCCTTTCACAAGTCTGGCCTGGAAATATGCCAAACATCTATCATTGTCAGGGCTTTTAATCACAGGAGAATCAGCCTTTGCTTGCTACACCTGCTTCTGGGTAGTATTTGAGAAGCATCTTGGTTACTTCCCCCTCCATTAATTAAGCAAACTGTACCATGGAAACTTTATTTGCGTATGAACTAAAGAAGAATCAAAGATGACTCAAACTTGTTTTCATGGACTTCATAAATCAGGATTTCCACATTTATCTGAGTATTTTTATGTGCTTCTCATTTTTAAGAGCATGGTTCATCCAAAGTAAAGTACTTTCAAGTGGAATTTGGCCTATTCTGTGCTTTTTTTAACGTAAGAGTACATGCCCATTTTTCTCTTTAAGGGTGTATCTACATCAGGTTTCCAGGCATCCTGGATTTTAAGGGAAAGTCCTGTATTTAAATAAAATGTCTCGTGTCCCTTTACATCTCAGGCTGGGATATCAATTGTCCCATATTTCAGAGACCATGAAGAAGAAGGAATGGTTGTTTACCTGTAACCAAAACTATTCAAAATGGTGCTCCATGAACAAGTGATTGTTCATGAAATGCTGTGGAACCAAAAATCAGTGGTTGCTGATCCACAGATATGGAGTTGCAATCAATTGGCAAAAATATAGTACCAACCCTGGCTCATTCTTCTGGTCACCTGTCATCTTATGGTGATGGCATTAAAATGATAAGGTTTTAAAAGGCAAGTAACAAATATAGCCAGTCTCCCAGATCAGAAAACAATTTCTTACTCTATTTCCTACACCAACACTTTTTTGGAGCAAAAAGTGAGTTGTGAAGGGGTTTATAACCAACATTTCAGGAAACAAGACAAATGTGTCGGATAAGACATGCTTTAGAAGTAATAACACAAAGTAGAATAAAATAGATACATTCAAGTTGTCTCATAGTTATCTCACACTGCAAAATACTGTAATTCTTTTGAAAGATTTCAAATGGGATTTCAGTTGAAAGTAAGTGGCAGGAGAGTTTCAAAACAAATAGCAGCAATAGCAGTTCTTTCAGATCCATCATGCAAAAGCACATCCCTCTACACGTAAGAAAGTGATCTGGAGTGGCTATCAAGGAAAAAAAATCTTACCACTGGCCTATGAACATCCCAGAAGGCTCTTTCTTGACTATCCAAAATTTTCCTTTCCGTTTTATCCTTTTTCCTGTCAATTCTGAAACAACCAAATAAATAACAAATAAATACCACTATCAACTGGACCAACATGAGAATTCAGATAATTCCTCACTGTAGAATTTTGGCAAAGGGGGTTAGGATTAGGATTGTAGAACACCAAACCAAATCAGAACCAAATCACTCTCTCCAACAGTTATGCAGAAGTCTTGCTGCTCACTCTTCACAAAGTAAATATATTCACAATTATTTGTGTTTGTATGTGATTGCTACACTTTCTTTCAGGTTGCTGAAACCCGACTTTTAGATCAGGAAGGAGACATCTGTAGACCTCCAGATGTTTCTGAAATACAATATCCATAATTCCTTGCCATTAGCTGGACTGACTGTGGTTGACTGAAACTGGAATTCCTCAATATAAAAAATGGTACAGGCCTCCCAACCTTTTTTGTATATGTGTTCAATTTGCCTGTTGTTTTTATGGCAACCCTGTGAACTTTATAGGTTTTTTGTTGTTTTTAACTGCCATTCAGTCAGCATTGACTTATGGCATCCCCATGAATAAGAGATCTCTAAGCCAACATAATCTCAACAGCTTTTCTCAAGTGTTGCAGATTTGGAGTTATGGCTTTTTAAACTGAGTCTAGCCACCTGGAATGCAGTCTTCCTCTTTTCCTACTGCCTTCTACTTTACCAACTATTATTGTCTTCTCCATTGAGTCATTGTCTTCTCATGATATGACCAGTTTCAGGTTAGTCATCTTGGCTTCTAGGGATAGTTAAGGCTTGATTTGCTGTTTGTCTTTTTAGCAGTACATGGCATCTGCAGAACTTTTGTCGAACACCACACTTCAAGTAAGTTGACTGTCTTCCTGACATCTTTGAAAAGGACTACTCTGAGGTGTTTCTCCCAGTTCCTTCCTTTGAAATGTAGCCTACAGCAACCAGCATTTGTTGGCAGTCTCCCATCCAGGTAGTAACTAAGACTTACCCAGCATAGCTTCCTAGATCTGATGGGATCTGGTGCATTTAAACCTGAGGTTATTCATTAGTATAATTAATATAACAATGACTCAGACCAGCCTTGGAATACTGTTTGGATCATGTGATTTTGATGTTTTAATGCTATGTTTTAATGGGTTTTTGTTTATTTGCCAATGTATTAATATATATACCACTGAATTGTTGCCTTCATAAGGCCACCCCGAGTCCCCGTTGAGGTTGAGAAGGGAAGGATATAAATGTGGTAATATATATATATATATATATATATATATATATATATATAAGCAAGAATATATAGAGGTTAAATGTTGATTACATTTAGCATCCTGTGATAGTTATGCCTACATAACTGTCCAAAATATAATATGCTGGATTGTTTTGTTAGGCCTGTATTACACTTCTTATACATATCAAAAAGAACACAGCAATTAACAAAGCTTTTAGACCCCCCAAAATGTTGAAAACCACAGAAAGAATAAGCAATAACATGATGGCCACTATTGTTAAACCTATGTCCTTAATATTAGACACATAAATCTAATAGTCTTAGCAGCAAGAGCTTAACGATGAACATCCTACACTTATCACTGTGGTTGACACTGACTAATGGGACTCATTTAACATTGCCTGAGGCTCTGGGAATGCCCAGCGGATGGGGGCAGAAAACGTGTCATAGGAGAGAAGCCATCAAATGAAGCTGCCTAGGAGCTGGGGGTGGGAAGGCGGGGGGGGGGGGGGAATGGATGCCTATTGTAGTTTCATGGCTGACATTTGTAGGGATGCCATAAAAATCAGCAATATTTCTGAACACAAGAATAAAATGAATTTTTAAAGGGCTTCCACTGATAATAAGATAATTGGTAGTGGCAAGTGACAAGAATAGCCAGCTTAATTTTGATTAGTCTCCCAAAAGCCACAGTTCTTCTTTTCATTATAGGAGAGCTGTATGGTTTGATTAGTAGGTTAAGCAACTAAAGCTTTAGTCACTTAATTGGTAGACTCCAAATGTAATTTGAAAAAGCCGGAAGCTGAAAGCACACTTTTTAAAAAAATAATGGGGCTATTAAGAATCCTATGAAATTCATGGCGTTCCTGGAAATTGATAGGCATCTTTAAAGCACACACACAGAAATATATTTTGTTCTGGTGTATGACTGTTATAGATAACATAAAGGCAAGAAAAAGGTGGCTTTTCTTTCTAAGAAGAAAAGTTCTTAGGGCACTGTAAATGTTCTCACCTGATCTTTGATATTTTACTGCTTTTCGCAATGTAATTCACTCACAAGTCAATGTCTAAACAAGTGATAAAACACAGTAAAACAAGTATATAATTATCATTTTAAAAACATATTAAATTAATAGTATATCCAAAGACTATTATTTTTTTTGTAAAATTCCCTTTTTAACTGCTCCCTCTATCCCTCATGCTTCTGTTTTAATGCCATTTCCAATCAATTTTACCAAGCAATTGTTTTGCAATGTTTTGCTGTTGCTTTAAATGAAAGATGCAAGCTGAACTGTTTCTCTTGAGTCAGTCCCAGAAGAGCATAAATTATTTGAATAAAGAAAGATCTGAATAATGTGCGGAATTATTTAATCAACTTCTTTTTGACAAAGCAAATTATCATTTGGTCATAAACAATTCATAGTTATAAACTACAGCTATCAACGACTTCAAGCATCTCCACTTGTCCTTTTGATGTAACATGGATGACGGCGCTGGAAAACGTAACACTTGAGGCCAATTTACTACATAATAGACTCATTGTGTAAAGTCTTCATGTCGGAATAGTATACAGGTAGTCTCCAAGTCATGAGCAAGATAGATTTTGTAAGTTTGTTCTTACAGTAAAACATCAAACATCCAGGCATCCCCTGGGCAAGGTCCTTGCAGATAGCCAATTCTCTCACATCAGAAGTGATTTGCAGTTTCACAAGCTCCTCCTGACACAAAAACCCCCCGTTCTTAGCTATGAGTCGTTTGTAACTCTGAGACTGTCTGTATTTTCGATGGATAATGGCGGTACCAGAGAGATTCTCCTTGTGAATGAGGCCGTCCATATGGGGAGAAGATTTTAACTGCTTTAGTCCTGAATGGAGTGCAGTCTCTATGTTGCAGGGAGAAAGGAAATTAACTCTGAATCACAAGCTATAAAGAAAGTATCATTAGCGCAAACAGAGTTGCCTCCACATTATTCATTTGTTTTGATTTGTTGAACTGAAAACACCTACTTTACTTGTGCTTCAGCTTGCATAAAGATGAATTCCCACTTTCTTGCAAAAGCCCTCTGTAGTCTTGCTAAATTCTCCTAATGTAAAGAGAAGATAAGAAGAATTTACTGTTATAACAAGGAGTCCATTTGAAAATCTTTGTTTACCAAGTTGATCATATCAATTGGAAAAGCTGGAAACTCAAAGTGACAGGAAGAAAGGGCGAGGACAAAAGTGAAATGTGATATAGGTATCAAAGCACCACAGTCTGAGCTGTGGTAGAATATATAACAATGTTTCTAGTATTAATGATGCACAAATACATGCACCAATGGTTGCCTGTTCCCTCATTTCATGTATGCCAATATCTGGGAATTATTTTGGGTGCCTCATGTAATTTACTCCTGGATGTATGTATGGAATATATAGGTGAGATATCATCCCATACTTGAATAGTCTTATCAATTTCAATGTGAGAAATTAAAACGAATGTAAATTTTCATTTGTTTTACTTTTATGTATATGTGGGAATACAATGGTTTGCGCATATTTTTCAAACACTATTTGTACTACTGCAAAATACACAAGATTGCAAATTTTGAGACAGACAAAGGACATTTTCTACAAAATACATTGGTTTCAATGCAAAAATGTTGGTGTGTGTTGTTTATGCAGAAAACATGCAGAAAAACAGCAGGTGGCCTTCCTTCATAGAAATGTGCTTAATAGTTTAATTTTACAGATCGTTTTCTGCACAGAAAAATCAAAGCATTCTCTCATAAATTGGTTTCCCCAACAAAGTCTTGAAGTACACATAATCTCACAACAGGTCACATGTTCTCTGTTATGGTGTTAAGCCACATCATGGATGTTTGTGTGTATGTGTCCAAGATGTAAATATTAATATTTATTCTTGTCATCCCTTGTGCTTAAATCTCCTACAAATTTGGTAGGAATTTGAAAATGCCCAATTATAGCCGAACTATGCCCATACACAATGTTTCATTATGTGCATAGGCTGTTCTGTATTCCTCATTCACTCCAATCAAATGATTAAAGTGTCCATGCTGTAACACCAGTATCAGTTAGTATGGTTTGTTGGAGAATGCAAGAAATCAGATAGTGCATGAGTGTCAACTCTAAAATAAGATGCATGAAGCTGATTGGTTGGGCTATACCTGGGGAGCAAGCTAAGTCTGGGTCTTTTGGATGCTGCTACATTTTTCAGGCTTGGGCTATGCTGGTGAATGCAGAGAAAGGATATTATGTCTGTTGATGCAACTGATTGTAAATAAGTTGTACTGAATTACGAAGAGTAAACTACTTGTTCTTTAATGTTCATCTGCATGGCATATTTTCTTTCTCTGGCAAGGTAGTGGGTGGACTAATAAAACATGAACTACATGTGATTTATTTTATATTACGCCACAGGGTTTACATTCTTAAGTAATATGGCTTATAAGAACGAAACATTCTTGCCCCAATGGCAACCAACAAAATTATTATTCAGGGTTCAGCAAAATTACCTTTTTGAACTACAAAGGTTTTTCCAAACTTTGCTCCCAATTTATAGACAAATAACTTGGAAAATAATAAATAAGTAAACTTTATTATGGTTGATGACCAGATCATAACAGGGGACCCAGTCCCACAACTTTTGGAAAATAGTGATAATCACAAGGCCAACCATATTATAATTCCCCTTTTTTCTTGTTGGCTTTAAATGACAGGAAGTCAGAAACATTTATTGATTAGAAACACCCAAGAATCTCCCAACCCTTCTATAGTCCTTTCCCTCTAAAACAGACACAAACTCAGAAAGAGATAATCAATAGAATAAAAATTACACTGTGTGCACACAACAAATGAGGCTTTGGTAAAGAAAGTAAGGCAGAAAGGACACAGACAGTAATGCTCAGCATTTTGTTTGCAGTCATAAGAAAAGCTTTGCCGCTAGTTTTAACCAGAGCTTCTGGTAAAGCCAAGATTTCATTCTTATCTTTAATTAACTCGGCCAGTGTTGATAAAATTGCTCATCATGTGAGCTCTGCACTTGGAAGAAAATGAAAGATGATCTAATTGTCTGGCACTGTCTGATGATTATCCCTTTCAGTGAGCCCTAGATTATTGTATCATACCTTCGCTGAAAGTATACTAGAGCATGCCTGCTGGTGCTGAATAGAACTATTGTCAATTCATAAAAAACTTCATGCTCAGCAAAATTGCCTAGCTGTTGGTAAGAAAAAATTATAACAACATTTATAAATAAAGAAGGCAGAAATGTGGGGGCGTGAAAACACTGCTAAATTATAATTCAGTGTGGGAATATGTTTATTTACGATTGCTGGTGGATTAAATTAACAGTTCTCTCTTATCTGCCTAGTAAATCATACTAAGAAACAGTGTAAGATAGAATAAATGTTTTCTCTAGTTTAACAGGCACTAAATGAATGAAAGTGTGTGAATTCACCATCATTTTTAGAGATATACAGTAGTTCCCCCCTCCCTTATCTTTATCCCCAGCTTCATTTTCTGGGGTCTCAGTCACTCATGGTCAACCATGGTCTAAATATATTAAATGGAAATTAAACTTTATCATAGGTATGTAAAGGAATACTATAGTAGTATATATTTATGATTCACTACTATCTGCAGCTTCAGGCACCCACCAGGGATCTTAGAATGTATCCCACATGTATAAGGGGGACTACTGTACCAGTATGTTATTCCCTTTTGTATATGTCTCCAGTGTAGAGATGCAGATCTAGCCAAGAGAATAAGATGCCTACTGATGCAATAGCCAGATGTGAACAAGTATGGAGTATGCAAGAGATGGGGACTGCTGGATGGTAACTTCCACTCATCCTACCCAGCATATACTTTAGTGAGGTACGATAAGAGTTGCAGTTCAATAAGACAACGTGTTTCCTTTTCCTGGGGTATTAAAAACTTTAAAAACTTTAAATAGTAATACAAGTCTGCTCATGTTCCAGACAACATAAACCTGACAAGAAATGAAATGATATGCCTCACAATAAGGACAAACACAACAAGGACTCTGCTAAATAGGAAGAACAAGAGGAATACAATCCAACATCTGATTTCCAAAGATAGGAAGCCAAATGTTTTGGAAAACTCACAAATGGTATTCCAATGCAAACAGTGTTCAGACTGTATTGTCGAAGGCTTTCATAGCTGGAATCACTAGGTTCTTGTAGGTATTTTTGGGCTATATGGCCATGTTCTAGAGGCATTTCTCCTGACGTTTTGCCTGCATCTATGGCAAGCATCCTCAGAGGTAGTGAGGTGTAGTAGTGAGTGTTCAGACTAACAGCACTAGGATGGGCACTGATATACCTGGGACTGAGTGTCAGATTTGGAACCATAACAGAGGTCACTGATGTGGCAATCAAAAATTAAAAGTGGCATAGAGGATGAAGGCAAATGTTTAAATGTAGTATTTCAAAAGGGAAAGGAGACTCAGTCCCCAGTTACAATTCTGAAATGTATGCTGAGAAGGCTCAGAAGCAATATGAGGGCTGTAAAGAAACAATGAACAAAAACTCTTGACATTGGTAAGACAGCACGTAAGTAAATGGCACAGACTGATCTACTAGTAGTGTCATTACCAAGATAAACTTGAAAATCATGTGTATGCACTTTGGGAAAATTGGTATCTTGGTAATGACACTACTAGTATCATTTATAGATAAATTAAACAGTGCCATTTACCCAAAGCATTCTATGAATGAAATTTGTTCTAATTTGTAGAATCAGATTGTAAATAAGCCAACCTGGAAGTGGTCTCTTCCGAAATAATATTCTCTGGCTTCATTATTCCATGTATAACTCTTTCTAACATTGACCCTAATGTATGCATGATTCTGAGAAATTGTTATCCCAAAGTCAGCCATGTTAAAAGTTGATGCTGTCTTTATGAACCATGATAATATTCGTCCTAATTTCCAAAACTGAAGGAACAATTTTTAAAGCACAAGTCTCACACTAAGGTTGTTATACAGAAAAAACGGAAACAGAGTTCAACAAACTCAATTTAAAAGTGTTTGGAACTGTAAAATTAGTATACCTACGGCTTCATAATCTGCCAGCTCCAGTCTAGCTTTGTTCTGCATGGTCCTCTTGCAAAGATAGATAGCTACGGAGAGAAAAATAACAAAATGGGCAGTTAAAGGAGTAATTCTGACAATATGTATGCAGGCAGTCCCCAAGTTACAAACATCAGACTTACAAACAACTCATAGTTAAGAAAGGGGTTGAGAAAACAGGAAGTGAGAGAAATCTACCCTCAGAAGAGAAATTCACTGTTGAAAAAGTTACGAAGGAAAAAAAGGTGTCTTCACTGAAGCTTTCTCTCCAATCCTTGTTTACATAACAAACCACATTTTTCAAAATCCAATGATCACGGGGACAGAAAGTGCAGTGAAATCTTCTGAACAGGGGCACAGACAGCAAAACAAACACCACAGGGGTGTTAACCCTTTCTTGTGCTATCCAAAGCTAAACACACATACACACACACATATACATTTGGCTGGAGTTCAACTTAAGAACAAACCTTCAGAACCTATCTCATTTGTAATGCTTTACTCATGTTTTCGTTTACTATGTCTTATTGGATTGTTTTTTTATTATTTTCATCTCAATGCTTAATTCTCTGTTGTAAGTTTGCTGTTGTTTCTGTGAATCATCTTGTATTATTTTACTGTGTTTGTATTTGTTTGAGGCATTGATTGACCTCCCTAAGTCCCTTTGAAGAGAGAGGGTGGTCTAGAAATAAATTTTAATAATAATAATAATAATAATTATTATTATTATTTGGGGAATCCTGTATACTATTTATGAAACTACAAGGTGGTACTAAAGAGTGGAAATAGAAGTCAAAAGGCCCTGTGATGTACAGAAGATAGAAAACTGTGAACTACAGATATGGTATTAAAAGAACTACATACTCTTCTAATTATAAAAATTCTTAGGATCAGTCAAGAAATTCAATGTTTTCCTCAACATGATGTGTTTACACCTCTGAACTGTTCACGTGGACTATACAATTATGCAATTGTAGGATATAGAATCTGAAAAATAAAGAATGGAACAATCTGGCCAAAATTAAACACGTAGGATGTATTTCTGACTATAACTTACTTCGGAGCAAATTGCATTGCCTTCTTATGAAGAGAAATGGAACGAGATGCAATGGGGCAGTGCAGTTTCAATTAACCAGAATGGCTAACGGCCACCCAAGTCTACACTTGGCCAGTTACATCCCAACCTTTCTAAGACCTGAAATATTTGAAATTATTTGAATCACTTTAGTAATTGTAATTCTTCAACGGTCTAACAACCTAATCATATGTGCAGCTGGAATTGCCACGCATTGTGACAAATCTGGTGGTGCAGGACATGGGGTGTGGGGAATCCCCCATGCCCTGCATCGCCCAACTTACCCTAGGTCCTATCCCACAGAGGGAAGCATTCACCACCTGGCTCCCCCCCCCCCCCCAGATCCCAAGGTAACACAGGAAACCTCTTGTGTTGCGTTGCAGTGGCATATGCCAGTTCTTCTTTAGATTTGCGATGGAACCCTGCCAGAAGTAGCTGTACATCATGGGATGGGAGTCGGTGGGCTTTGTCGCAAACTAAAGAGGAACTGATGTTGACACAGAAATTTACTCCGATAAGGTTGCAAGATGCCTTGGATCCCAGGGCAAAGATAGGATATAAATACATTTTTAAGAATAGCAACAACAGCCTGGCCTAATTTTTTACCAACATGGTGTGTGAGTCTCTAGGACTGAAAACATGTTTTGGGGGATAACAGAGCATACTTTTTGGCTTTTCTGCCCCCTTCTGATTTTAGCAAGCAAAATATTTTTGTCAATGCATTTCTGAGTTTAGCTGGCAGAAAGGCATTTCTGCCGGCAGAAGATTTTGGGGGGTACTTCTTTAAAGCAAGACTACACAATTTGAGCTCCTTGACTATAGAGAACATGGTTCAAATACCTTATATTGTAAGGAAGTTTTGAAGTGGGCACAGTATGACTTAAATGAATAAAAAGTAGAGACAGATTATTTGCTCTTTGGGAAAAGCAAGTTGGGACTAATTACTATCACTATAATTTTTCTTACCGACACGGTTACATTTAAAATGCTTAAATAAGAAATTACAAATGATGACCATCATATCAGAGCTACAATTGTGGTATCGCCATTCCATTAATGGCTACAATTCCTACATGGAGACCTATATAAACATTGTGCGATGATTGTGATTGGGGGGGGGGGGGGGAATTGTGGTCTTAAATGGCTTTTGCTCAGCTTGTAAAAGAAACACTTCTCAAAGCCCTCATTTTATGAGAACAGGTATATTCATTTCCTTTGTCAATGCCTGAGCCGAAAGGAAAAATTGATTTTATCATTTCACCATAGAGCTGGTTAGCTGTACAAGAGACAGCAATAATGTACAGAGATAACTAAAGATAACAGTGCTGACATATTCCCTTTATGCATTAGTACTCAGCTGT
Organism: Anolis sagrei; assembly: GCF_037176765.1. Taxonomy (NCBI): domain Eukaryota; kingdom Metazoa; phylum Chordata; class Lepidosauria; order Squamata; family Anolidae; genus Anolis; species Anolis sagrei. The sequence goes on along the minus strand of NC_090021.1, from coordinate 285,497,718 downwards.
TCAGTCATTTAATACTGAATACTGTATTTTATTAGCTCATAAACCACAGCTATGTCTTTCCTAAAGCCAGGCAAAAACTTCTATTATAAACTTATCCTTGCTCTTTTGTATGTATCTGCTGTATATCGAAAGAGGTCTGTTTTCATTTACTGATGTCAAGGTACTGCTATTTTTGTGATTTTATTCATCTACCAGACACATATTAGTATCCAGAATGGACTATCATTTATTGTACAGAAGACCAAATTAATCCACGGATCAGTGACTGAACTTTGCACCAAGGTAATATTAACACTGTTAAATCATTTTTTTCTATATTTGATCATGCCCTCTTTAAATTAACAAACCACAGTAATATCTATCACTTTAAGTCAACATACCTGCATCCCAGTCAACCCCAACATTAACTTCCATATTGATGAAAGGCACATCTACACAGATGTTTTAACCCTAAGGGCGGTGGCAGGGGGAGGCAAATCAGCTCTGTGGTGGCTGTATAATGCATGGAGCTGATGCCAGATAACATGAGCCAATGTTGCTTAAAGAGGTCTTGTGCCATGTTAACAAAAGTTTCAGATTGTTGCAAATTTCCCCCCAAAATCTGCAGCAAACTGTGAATTCAGGCCCATTTAAACAGTTGGACTGGTTCTAAGATGGAATCAGCCGCAACTGTTTCCATGCCCATTCCCTGGGCCTGGGTGGACTAGAGACACAAGACAGCACTTGCAGTCCCCTTCCTGTTCTCATTCTGGATGCAGCACAGCTGGTGGCCATCACTTTTTGCTTGGAGTGACACTGGCTAGGGTGCAAGGGCAATTGGATAAGGGAGGGGGAAAGATTGGAGGGTTTCCTCCATTTCCCTTCCATCACTCTGGATCCCTGACTGACGTCACTCCAGGCAACTGCTATGGAGTGGGATGCTAAGGGCAGCTGTCCAGCAACACAGAACTAAGTCAGATTACTTCCTGATTCCAAACCAACCAGGGGCTGGTGGTAAGGACTCCCTCTTAGCTCTGCAGTGGGCTGGGGGCTGGCAGTAAAATCCATTCTGTGGGTGATCTGGAATTCAACAGTTCAGATTGGCCCAGAATAAAATGTCCATGCAAAACTGCCCTGAGTTACTGTTCCACTCTATTTATTACTTTTAGACCACATTGATGAATTTATTATGTTGTTCACATAAGGATTCTTTTACATCATTATTAAAATCATGTTCACATAAGGATCCTTTTACATAAGTATTAAAATCATGTTCACATAAGGTTTGTTTGCTGGGGATACTGTGCTCTGCACCTAGAATCATAGAATTGGAAGAGACCTTGTGGGTCATCCAGTCCAGCCCCCTGCCAAGAAGCAGGAAAATTGCATTCAAAACACCCCTGACAGATGGCCATCCAGCCTCTGTTTAAAAGCCTCCAAAGAAGGAGCCTACACCAACTGATGGTATACTGATCCTTCTCTGTACATGATTCTGAAGAAATTGTGCAGCACTGTGCAGATAAAATAGTTCAAATTTGTTCTGACTTACACACTACAGTTGATATAGCTAACTGTCTGATTGATTGAACTTATACCCTGCCTTTCTTGCAGTTCCCGTGGATGGACCTTATTTTGACCAGTACTGCTGGATATTTTTTTCCTTTTGTGAAGAAGCAAACAAGATATTTGGCTATTTCACACATGTGTCTGTGCCTACAGCCTCTCTTCAGCAAGGAGCAATTGAGAGACTTCTGTTTGTAAAGCCCTATTTAAATACTGCCATACTGGATATCTGAAAGCTCTAGCAGTTAACTGATGAAACTTATTACAGTGGTCTATTTCAGTCCATTTTCTGGTCTGGTCATGGGATTGAAACATCTTTGGCTGCATTGGTTAAACCTTGTCAGGACCACAACCAGAGGTGGCTCTAGGTAATTTTCAATGGTAAGCAAACAGTATTTTGGCGCCCCACCCCCCAACCAATCATTGATATATATTTTCTGTTTGTCGTGGGAGTTCTGTGTGCCATATTTGGTTCAATTCCATCATTGGTGGAGTTCAGAATGCTCTTTGATTGTAGGTGAACTATACATCCCAGTAACTACACTTGCTGCACTTGCTCCCTTGCCTGGCCCACTTTGGGTCTGGAGGCATGCCTGAAGACCCCGGCGTGTGCACCAAAAGTCACCTCTTCTCCTGACTTTCTCCTCAGCCATTGGGACCAAGAGAGAGAGAGAGAGAGAGAGGTGGAGATGCCCACCTTTCCTGAAGGTAGGCGCAAAAACAAAGGAGGGAGCGGAGCTGGGAGATACCTCCAGCCGGAGGGTCTCTCTCTCTCTCTCTCGGTCTCAATGGTGAAGAGAAAGTCAGGAGAAGAGGCGACTTTTGGTGCACACGCTGGGGTCTTCAGACATGCCTCCGGACCCGAAGCGGGCCAGGCACGGCGGCTCCGCCCCTTGGCCCACCTGCAGATTGGGGAGAGGAGAGGAAGCGGGTGGAGCACCGGGGGATCGGGAAAGGGAGCCGGTCATGGGGAAGGGATCGAATGCGAAAAACGATTGAGCGCAGGCTCTGCTTGCGCACCTGGTGGCCAGGTGGAGCAGGAACAAGAGGGGCAAGGCGAGGCTCAAGGGCCCGGACCCTGTGGGAAGAGGATCGCCCGGCAGTGAGGCAAGAAAGCCGAGGCTCCCTTCAGACTGCTAGGGCTGTTGTGAGCTGAAGGGGCGCTCCTCAAGTGGCGGTCGAGGGGCATTTACAGAGGTGCCTCTGCGCCCCTGGCAAAAAAAAAGTGTTCTGCAACTGCTTACTTTGCGTAATGGATGAGCCGCCCCTGACCACAACTACTCTTACCACGGCCATGAGTAATGCTCAAGAACTCTAGTCCATACAGAAGAAAACAAAAGACATGCACAACATAAACTATTTGCAATTGTACTTCACACAGTAAATAATCCTACTAACCTCTGATTAATAACCAAATAAAATTTGATTTTTTAGTATTTTTCTATAAAACTACTTATGGCACATTGACAAATGATCTTTTAAAATAAAATAGCAAATAATGCTCACCATAGTCAGTGTTTTCTGGCTCCCAACAATTTGAAGGCCAAAAGTATGGAGCCTGAAAAGCAGCAAATTGTATTGTATCATTAACATGCAAGCATTCAAATCAATAATTCTATTCTGGAGTCAAGAAACTGGAATTCATAGAATCAAAGAAATCACAGTCATGGTTTTGTGCACTTTTAGGCACATCAAGTCTAAATGAAATAAATAGGACTGATGTAATCTAGCTGTGTTCAGGCTAACTGTCTCAACTGAAAAATAAATCTATCAAAGAAAATAAGTTATTCTTACAGACATCATAATCAAAATGATCTTCTCATATACGGCCTCCTGAAATATAGAACAATGACATATGGTCAGGAGTACATAAATCATGATAAGGGCCCTGATAGATCAGAATGAAGGTCTATCTAGTCAAGGATTCTTGTTTATACAGTGTTCAGTCAGATACCCTATGGAAAGCAGAATGTAAGGACACTGGAACTCTCCTGCCCATGTTCCTTGTACCTGTAAACAGAAGCATATTGCCTTTGATAATGGAGGTAAAATGTAAACCTAGTTGTCAGTGCCTTATCCTCCCTGAGCTTGTATAATCCCTCATTTAAACCCAAACTGGTGGTCATCACAACTTCTTCTTGTAGCAAATTTTACAATGTAGGTGAGGAAGAGATACTTCCTTTTGTCTGTTCTGGATCTCTCAACATTTAACTTCAGAGGGTTCCAATACTATGATGACCCACATTTCCAGTATTATAAGATAATTTCCTGGTGTTATGCATATCATATATAATATACTCAAGTATAAGTTGACCTCATGAATAAGATGAGGGAAAGTTTTAGAAGCAAAATAATGGATTTTGATATGACCCATGGATAAGACTAGAGGAGACCTAAATAACATACAGCTGAGGGCTGCATATAGTGGGCTCCCACCCCAGCGATGGATTTTGCTTATATGCTGCAATTCTAAATTTGAAGGTGTTCTGTTTCAGAGTGATTCAGTCATATTGATAGAGTTGATAGTCTCTGGCAGTGTGACACAAAGCAGGCATTGTAGGCATACTGAGTCTCTCTCCCTTCGGGGCCCAAGTAAGGGGCCTCTTAACTTAACTAGAACAGGGCTTCATTTGTCCTAAATGGCCTGATCTAGAGTAATTCTGCAGAAAAGAAAAAGTGCAGTCTTCCCTCAGGTGGTCCAGTCACCATTAGTGACTTTGGCCACCATTGTCCAACATACAGAAAGATCAGAAAAGGCATCCTGGCTGAGAGAGCAGAGGGAATTGGAGTTTCTTTTATGCTCTCCCAGAATCAACTTAGTTCTTTCCTTTTGCCACTCTACTCAAAGATGGTTCCCTTTAAAATAAGAGTTAAGGTAAAGTACTTACAATGATCCATGGATAAGTCAACCTAGTTTTTTGGGGGGAGGAATCAATTTTTTATTATAAGTTTGATAACATTTTAAATTTGAGTGAAGATGATGTGTTTCTTACCTGAAAACGAAAGAAAGTACCATCATCTTTCAAAGTAAGCACATGATCTGAGATTGGAAAAATATATCCCTGTGCTGCGACGAGGCTGCCCATGTGTATTGCTTCAGCTGCAAATAGAACAATATCATATATCTACATGATAATCTATAGCCATATTTCCATGAAACAATGCATGCTTGAAAGTGAACTTTGATGGTCTGGTTAACATGACTTCGCTAGATGACCAAATATACTTAAGCATAGCCTCATTGACAGGCTCAAATAAGAGGTTGGTGTGGTGCCGTCTTCTGTCAACAAGGTTGTAGCTATGGGGGTGAGGAAGAAATGCAGTTTACTTTCAGTCCCAAAATTTCTAACATGGAATATATTGAAACAATAGTTGAGAATTTAGAAATACAATTTAGCCAAGTGACTTTGAGTCATCTATTGACTTATGGTGACTCCATGTATTGTAGAGGATTTATTTACACATAAGAACATTTGTGGTTTTGCTAGTTCCTTCCCCTGCAATGTCACCCATTGTATCTGGTATTCATCAATGGTCTCTCATCCAATTATTAAACAGGGTTGACCCTGCTTAGATTCTAAGATCAGACAGGATCTGGTGCCTTGAGTATACTTAGGAATGTGTATGATAGTGAATGCTTTCCATTGTCTCACTTTCTGTAATGCTGGGAATTTGGGGAGTAAATAATACTTCATTTGAGAAGGACAGGATATTTATTAGGGAGGAAAGAATGCTTTCATTTATCCCTTCCCAATGAATACACTCCAGCTGTCAACGAGTTCCAGTGGTCACAGAATCCCCCTTTTTTATTCATCCCTCTGTTCTGAAACTGCTGCTGGTGCTACCCTTTATGATTCAATATTACATTTATTTAATTAATTAATTATGTATCAACACATTCATTTAGAAAGTTTGTGAACTTCCCTTTCTAATCCTATGCTACCTAATAAACATAAAACAAAATTTAGAATTTAAATGTGTGTTAAGTTAATCTTAAAAAGTGCATTATTTTAATGTACACAAATTACCACCCTAAGGCAGTTGAGGATGGGACCAGGAAGGCCATATGAATCAAGTATATGTAACCTTTCCAACTGAGTCTTCTCCAAACATGTCGGACTGCAATCCCAATAACCCCCAGCCAACATGGTCAATGGTCATATTGGCTGGAGATTACAGATATAGCAATTCAATACACTGGGAAGTACTTAGTTGGGGAAGTCTGGGCCTGTGCACATACCTGCCTCATTTGCTGTGTCTATGGGTTAAAGGAAAGTCATGTGTTTGTTCTTCATCATACCAAGATGATTGCTGAACCAGCAAGTACATGGCCAAGAATGTAACTCAAGTCATGTATTTGGATACCCTACACTCGTCAAGAGTTTCTTACAACCATTTAACGACTTTTAATACCTCTCCACATTTGCTGGAAAACTCTGAAATATCTTCAAAACTGGACAAACCTGTGGCTATCAACCACCATAATTAGATATTCAGAAGATATAAAAAATCCACTAATATCAAATAAAACCATTCCAAGTTTAAGGAGGAGATTATACTAAAGTTCCTCCAGGTTCCTCATTGACTAAATTGTGTTAGGAAGGACGGAAGATACTCAGCTGAGAAAAGGTATTTAGAGATGGACTCAACATTAGTGTATATAGTAGGAAACGTTTAACCCGTGATTTCTGGATAATATTACAGAATTCAGCAGTGAAATCTATAATGTTTTCTGTCACAATACAAAGCCCCATGTCATATTTCATGGTGTTACCTGGATCTTCAACGTTGAGATTCTTCATGATCCATTGCACTATGTCAGCCCCTGGAAAGAGAAAAAGGGGAAAATCATAAATGGTCTGTAGCCCACAAAAGTTTATGCCACAATAGATTTGTTGATCACTACCTTTGGACTCAAGACCTTTTCACTGAAGCAGAAGCATCTTTCTTAAGGCAACACCTTTCCTTGGGTTGTTCACACTGATATTTACTCCCATTGTCCCTCCAGGATTTTGATTATCACCCTTGATCACAGGAAGTGGCTTTAAATTAACTCTAATCTTTCCTCACGTGATCTGGGGAAATTGGCATTTTGGCTTCTCCCACACACAGTGTCATCATTTTATTTACGAGCAGGCAACAAACATGGGCAAAAGGGTTTAACATCACATGGGGAAATTGGCCATTTTGCCCTTCTCTATGTGGGGAATTTTAAAATAAGTCAATTGCCAACCAACTTAGGAATCATGGAGGAATCGTTGGGAATATCTCACCCCACAGTTGAAGCTTGCATTGTGTGAAGAGCACCATGGGTTGCTACTTCTTTTACTGTGTGTGACGAAGTCATAAGAAAGATATGGAGACATTTAAATTGATACAGTATGAATGGTAGCACCTACATTTCCACCACTGTAAGTAACCTTTTTTATTCATTTGATACATCAGACTTAACTTACTTAAGCGTCCTACCTATTGTTTGTAATAGCTATCCAGCAACAGAGCTTTTACCCAAACCAATGATGAATAAATAAAATCAGCTCCTCATATTGCAAAACAAATGGAAGATTTTGAAAATGATTTGATGAATGCATCCACAGACATGTAGATACACATCAGGCTCTCATTTTTTCTTCTTCTTGATTCTGAATTATTCCTGGGAGCTCCCAAGAAAAGAAAGCAGAATATATTTCCCCCAGTTTTCTGCAAGGCTGTCAGATAATCTTTCTACTGACTTTGCCAGACCATTAATTATCACCTGCCAGAAATGATTACTTAGTATAATGACAAGATTTTCCTCCCCTTGTTAATAACTGTCATTGCTAATGCTCATATTCCAGATCAGCATCCATTAAGAAGACAGACATATCCCTGCATACCCCCTTCTATAATCCAACAAAGTATTTTTTAAACAACGAAGACACAGGCTGTATCATATGATATCACTCTATCGTGGACAGTTTTTTAAAACTGCTGAACCAGCATTCTATTTCTAATCTATTGAAGGCTGAATAACTCTAAAAATTCCCATGGGCACTAATAAAAGACAAAACTCGACAGTCTCTGAGTCTATTGTGTGAAGAAATGCAGGACATATTTCAAAATACATAAGCTTCCTTGTCTACATAAGGAGGTGAAAAAATATACTCTCTTCCCTACCAATCTTTGGATATCTTTGTTTATTTTGTTCTCATGTAAGACCAAAGAACATGAATATTTTCTCTTGCTGGGTGAGATTTTTGGAGGTCAGTGATTTTAGAATGTTTCTTACACACAAAAATATGCTTTGCACAAGATGTGCATTTTCTGCAAAAGTTGCAGAAGAGCTAATGTTTTTATATAGACTTTTATTTTGTAAATTCTAAGTGAAATGCACAAAAACTGAGAGAAGGTTGACCAATTTTTCAACAGTGCTCTTTTTTCAGCTGAGGAAGAGAACATTTGCAAGTATTCTTTATAACTGTCCTTCCTCTTAATCGGTTCTTCCTTGTGTGCCATGTTTTAAATATAGATTGTAGCCTGTGGGCAAGGACTGTCTTGCTACATAAGCTGTTTGGGGAGTCTTTATGGCTAAAGAGTCGAACAGAAATACTTTAAATAAATAATAAATTCCCCTGGAGCTCATTCTCTATACCACACTCCATTTATCTTGCAAGCCTTTGCCCATCACACCTCCTTAATGCACTCTTTAATATGCAAGTCATGGTGCACTTCCTAACCATGCAGGAAAACCACAGAAATCAATGCATCAGACCCATCTTTCAAAGCCACAGGAATGTAGAAGCCAGAAGGACTAGATGACCTATTGGATATATACAAAGAATAATGAGATGAGACAAAGAGACATGGGTAAACGACTCACCTCTACATCCCTACATCCTTCTTGTGTATGGATAGTGCAGTCTGAGCTATATAAGCAATCTCTTTATCTTGCAGGAACAAGGTCAGCATAAATGTTGAAGACCCTAACCTTCTCTTCCCCCAGAACAGATAATCACAGCTTGTCCTTTTGGTTCTGTGTGATTATTATTAAGAGATGCTGGGATTGCGAGTTCTTGGGAAAGGGACAGGTTAGAATCATCATCCAGATTATTCTGAACTTTCTCAGTGGAAGATACCTATCATCGTCTATGCAGAATCTGAAGGTTCTTCCCCCTGCCTTTTCTTATAACTATTTTTTAAAAAATAAATGTAAAGAAAGAAAAGAAAATCAGATGAATGAAATATGATTTCTCTATCTCAGAAGGGGAAAAACATGATTATATCCTCATATTTCTTATCCCAGTGGATTCTCATTCTCTCCTCATTTCTGTGGCACCCCAATGGCCACTAATTTTGGCCCTGTATGATACATGTTTCAGCTTAGAAGAAACAAATTCTTCCAGAAGTCTAAGTGCCTTGTCATATTGCAGTAACATTTTCCCCATCAATTTTGAGTAGCACAGGCAGGGGGCTAGGCTGATGCTGGCTCTACACCTGGCACAGGCAAACTAAAGCCCGGGCCAGCCTGATGTGACCCCTGAGCACTTATCTCAGGGCCTTCTCATTTTTTTCTCTTGGTATAAGGCCGCAGTGGCCCCCACATCCTTATGCAGAAAGGATGGAGAGGAAGGCACGCAGCAGTTGAGAACCCTCTCAGCCCCTGCGTGTCTCACCCTCCTCTTGGCATAAGGATGATGTGAGCAGCCCTGTCCTTATGTTGGGAGGATGGCTTGAGGAAGGCACACAGTGGTTGAGAAACCTCCAGAGCACTCTTGGACATCTCCTGACTTGCCCCCCTCCCAGCATAATACTGAGAGAACAGCCTGAAGATTGAGGGAAGAGTATTGGGGAGGAGGATGGAGGCAGTCACCACATATCTTGTTTTTCTCCCGGCATAAGGATGCAGTGAGCAGCCCCGTCCTCATACGAGGAGGATAACCTGAGGATGACCTGACCCCTCCTGGCCTCCTACTCCCAGGTCCATCCTACCCAGTGTGTGCCTGGCTGCCCTCTTTTCTGGCCTGGTCCTCCCAGCCAAGCCCACAATGCAGCCCTCAGAAAAAGAGTTTGCCCATGCCTGCTCTACACTGTAGAAATAATGCACTGCTCTACACTGTAGACACCACTTTAACTGCCATGGCTCAGTGCAATGGAATCCTGAGATTTGTATCTGGGTGAGGCACCAGCATTCTTTGACAGAGAAGACTAAAGACTGCTAAAGTAGAACTCCCTTGATTCCATAGCATTGAGCTGTGTGTATTTAAAGTAGCATCAAACTGTATAATTCTACAGCATAAATACAACCTGAGTGAGTTCCAGGGGGTGAAATCTGGCTACCAAGTCCAATGAAGTCCACCATCTATGGACTGACTAATTTAATAAGTGACTAGCAAGTATATTTTTATTAACTACATCTAAACATATTACATTATGCCATACAAACAGGTGCATACAATATTGATTGACAATGAATATTTGATCCATTTCAATGGAATAATATATCAAGAAGCAGCAATTAAGAGAGCTTGCTTATACTTTACTCATTGGGCCTCATAATGTTGCACTCCAAACATTTATATTCTTTCCAGAAGCAAAAGGGAAAAAATGACACAGCATTGACAGAACCATCAATCTGATCATATCCTGTTAAGTTGCCCATTTATCTAACAAAATATTGTAGTGAAAGGACAACCGCTCTATATTTCCCAATGATTTCCTTTTCTAAATGTTAGGCCCCACACTGTTCCTTGTAAAAGATACCCGGTGTTTTTAAAAGCCAAGTGCCTGTCAAAAAGACAAACAGCAAGGCAGTCAAGCTAAGAGAAAATAAAATTGCAAATGTTAAGTCTCAAAAGACTGCAGAAAATGAGGAATGCATCAATGCTACAAAGCAATTTGATATCACTTTAACCATCCAGCTTACACAATCAATGGCTTTATAGAACTATTTGGGATTCTTAGAATTTGGTACAGAGTCGGGATTCAGTCCAGAAGGTACTAACTACCATGTTGTTCGATTTAACACTTTCATGACCATCTGAACACAATCCAACCATCCAACATGCAGATCTTATTATAATGCCTACAACAGACTGGCCACATTTATTTCTGATTATTCGAAGTACATAAACTTTGTTTAATACATAAAACGATCTAAACCAGTGTTTTTCAAACATGCTGCTCCAGATGTTTTGGACTTCAGCTCCCACAATTCCTAACAGTTGTAAACTAGCTGGGATTTCTGGAAGCTGAAGTCCAAAACACCTGGAGGAGCAAAGTTTGAGAAAACTTACTTAAACTATGGTATGAAATTACTTTCAGGCTATGTTTAAAAGGTGTATATGAAATAAATAATTTTTGTGTTTAGCGTTGGGTCCCATCTGCAAGATATCTCATTATGTACATACATACAAATACAAGTATTCTAAAATTTAAAAAACCCCAAATCCAAAACAATCTTGGACCCAAGCATTTTGGAAAAGGGATATCCCACCTGCATGCAGATCATACTCTGATTCTCATCAGCAAATCTAGATAACTTTCGTGGCCTTTGACTTATACTTTAAAAAATAAATTTTAATTACTTCATTTATTCTTTTTGTAAATATTATGTAATTGACAAGAAAAATACCATGGGTCCTTGGTATCTGCTGGAATTTAGTTCCAAGATAGCCTATGGATAAAAAAATACTGGATGTTCAAGTCTCATTATATACAACAGCATAGTAAAAATAGTGTTCCTTATATAAAATGGCAAATCAAGCCCTGCCTTTTGGAATTTTAAAAAAATATCAAGATGTGGATGGTTAATTCGTGGACCTAGAATCCATGGATACAGAGGTCTGAGACGATAAAACAAAATTTAAAATTATCATTACATTTTGCTGTGTCCTTTTTATTCATGTACATTAAACCCCTCCAGTAACAACTAAATCAGTTGATGCATCAACATTACTGCTTCATTTGTAACAGATCCCAAGGTCTATATTTGACAAATGCCACCACAGTATCTGTGTGTGGCCATTAGAGGGCACCCAATACACAGAATCTATTTTATCACTCAGAATATCCAAATGGAGCACAAACAGAACTAATGAAAAGATGCTAACAAAATCTGTAATGGTGCGTTCTGTGGAATATAGCACAATAAAACACAAATTAGTCAATATTCCATGTTCTATAGGTAAGGGGAAAATGACTCAAATGAACACCGGAGATAGTGTACAAATGTGATTTGTCTCTGGCCAAATTATTACTTGGGTTAGTAAACCACAGAGCATGGAAATTGTGTTTGGTCTGCAGTACTTAGAATCCCCTAGTTACTTGTTCTAGAGCAGTGGTTCTCAACCTTTTTTTTTAACCAGGGACCACTTGAACAGACACCAGTTTGACCAGGGACCACTCTCCAACATTAGTACCAAAAGGGTTACGAATCAGTTTTTGGTCAACTTTAGATTTGGTTTGGGGTGCTGTTTCAGAAAATTGCATTGAATAGACCACACCAGCTCTAGTTTCTGATATAGAACGTATGCCAAGGTCAGTGACAGGGAAGGAGTGACTGGTGGCGCAAAAGGATCGGAAATAAAATAAACAAATAAAGAGGAAGGAGGCTCATGGACCAGATTTTTGTCCTCGCAGCCTACTGGTGGTCCGTGGCCCACAGGTTAAGAACCACTGCTCTAGCGGCTGGGTGTTTAGAAAGTTGTGAAGCAAACAGTGAAGGATCTCAGGTAAATCTACTTTTCAATTAAATCATACACACTATGGTACTTCAAAGTCATAGAATCCTACAGTTGGAAGAGAATACAAGAGCCATCCAGTCCAACCCCCTGCCATGCAGGATCACACAATCAAAGCACTCCTGACAGATATCCAGCTTCTATTTAAAAACCTCAGAGAAGATACCATTACCCTTTGAAGGAGGATATCCCACCATCAGACACCTGTAACCATCAAGAAGTTCTTCCTAATGTTTAGGTGGAACTTCTTTTCCTGCAATTTGAATTCACTGCTTTGTGTCTTAGACGTTAGAGCAAAGAAAATAAGATTTTCCTCCTCCTCAATGTGACATTATTTCAAATATTTAAATATGGCTACTATGTCCCCTCTCGGCCTTATTTTTTCCAAGCTATATTTAGCTCCCTAACCCGCACCTCATAATGTTTCACTTCCAGACCTTTTGCTATTTTGGTTGCCCTTCTCTGAACACATTCCAGCTTGTTGATTTCCTTAAACTGTGGTGCCCAGAACTAGAGACAACATTCCAGGGGAAAGCTTTTACTTATTTGTTTAAAACCTTGCTGTGTCACTTTTCTATACCACAGATTTCCACAAGACTGCAAACAACAACATCAGACAAGCAGTTATAGCAGAATAAAGCAATAGTAAAACATTAATCTGAAACAATAAGCAATAAAGCAAAAATTGCATCAGAACCATAAAACAAGAAGAAACATTCAAAACTGCAAATAAAGCTTTTCATTTATCTATGCTCTGCTTTTGAAACCAATTTGATATGATTTGCCATTTGTTTTGTTTTGGCATCTGTTACTCCATCTTTGGTTTCTTTTAAGAATAAGGTAGAACCATCCAGATATTGCTGAATTCTAACTTGCTATATTGCAAATCATTCAGGAGGTTTGCAAAGGTGAATAGGAGATGCTGTTCAAAAACATCTAGACTGGGCTGCATTTGCAGAAGTTGATTTTATGCTGTACTTAGGGTGAGGAAAGTGAAGCACATAATCTTTTTGTTTATTTTTTCCTAAGTCCAGCTATAACTTTCCAAAAGTTCCCAGCCATCCCAATTTGCTTTTGGGAGGGGTGAAATCATATTAAAATTCGTAAATATCAAAAGGGTGCCCCCAAATATTGTGGTTTATCTTTTTTTCATTTCCTCTAACCCAGGCATGGGGAACCTTCGGCCCTCCAGGTGTGGTGGACTTCAACTCCCACAATTCCTTGAGGCCAAGGTAAGCCTTTGGGGCGAATGCCGAGCCTCAAGGAATTGTGGGACTTGAAGTCCACCACACCTGGAGGGCCGAAGGTTCCTGACCCCTGCTCTAACCCTTGTTAAATAAAAAGTCAATGAAAAATTGATCACAAATACAAGATATTACAATGAGAGCTTCTAGTTACAGTATTTCCAAGTCACTGGCCTGCATCAAGAGGTACAGTATGAAAATGAGCCTTCTCTGCAGTTGGCTATCCCTGCTTAACGTGGTTCATAAACATCTAAAGAGTATTGTGTATTCCCGCATGGCAGGAAGTTGGACTGGATGGCCCTTGTGGTTGCTTCCAGCCCTATGGTTCTAGAAAAAAAAACTTTTTACAACATGATGACACACAAGTCATTCTTAACACTCGTTTGATGTCTAATTGGAGGACTTCTTGAAAAGGGGCACCAAACAGGCATATTAACTCTCTGGATAGAGATCCTATTGATTTCTCCATCTAGATGCCTGGGTTTGAGATGCACTTCTTTAAAGTGAGGCATTGTTGGGAAGAAGGATAAATAACCCTGCTGTACTATGGTGGTAAAGGCTGCCTCCATGCCCAAATAATGTGCCACGTGTGTTTCTTGGTCTTTCAGAATAAGGAATTAGGATGTGAATGTAATGTCTGTCCTCCCTTCACAGGCATTGGGACTTTGTGCTGCTTCAGACATAAAGCAACCACTGTTCAAAGCAAAACTATATTCTCTTTTTTTCTACTCTCCGCAAGATGGAGTAACACAGCAGGAGCAGCACTTAGCTATCAGGAACTAGTGAGATAATGAAAACTGTCTCTACAGCAAGAACAAATGCAAACCACCGCTGAAGTCATAACTTGCAGAGGTGGTGCCTTACAATACATTCACTGTTTTCCTCAGGCTCCTTATTAAAAGCTACCCAAATCGGAGTAATCTTAATTCAACCAGTCTTGACACTTTTCCAGCAGATACTTCTTCGTAATGGGTAAAGGCAGAAGCCGGATGTGATTCATGACGTAAAACCTTTCTATACAATGGGATTAGATACTTGCAATCACTAATTCCAAAGGATCAAGGCAAAAGACTATATGCATAGGCATTAAACAGGAAACATTTGTGCTTGTTCTTGCCCACCTAATGTTTGTTTCAAGAGTCATGAAACTCCAGGCTGATCACATCTTCTTGTTGATGAGCAGATGAAGTTCCAAGAAAGATATCACTATTTTTGTGAGCTATTCACAATTAATTAACTTCGTTCATGATGTTACTGTAATTGTGTAAGTCTTTAACAATATTTATCTTTGTTTACTGTTGGTTTTTAATATGTTATACATTTTTGCAGTATTGTATATTATTTCTATCACTGAATTGAGGTTGTTTAATAATTTATTGTGGTAGTGTTTGGCATGAGTTTTTGTATTTGAAACCCCTCCCTCTTGTATTTCTTGGTTTTTAATAACTACTCTTTTCACTCTTTTATTACAACAGTCCCAATGCTGCCTGTGGTGAAGTCTTCTCCTCTGGAGGTTTTTAAACCGAGGCTGGATGGGAATGTTTTGATTGTATATTCCTGTATGGCAGGGGGTTGGACTGGATGGCCCTAGGGGTCTCCTCCAACTCCATGTTTCTATGAAATTCAATAATTTAGAAGTCAAGTGAAGACTGGAGCTCCAACCTTTTTTCAGTCTGTTATAAAGTATGTAGCCTCTCTCACCATTTTCATCCCACTTCATATCTAAGCTGCAACAGTGGACATTCATGTAGTTACAGGAATCTAAAATAACGGCTGCAGTGTTGAGCAGAGATGCAGAAAATGAGTATATATCTTCTTTTCTTGTCTTCCAAAAACAACTTATCACTCGCTGCCTCTTCCTCCCACTCCTCAAGCTTGTTCCTGGTGTCAGCAGGAAATGCTAAAACATGTTACTTTTCTCCTCCTGGCAATGTCTTCAACTGAGAGAGACACAAACATTTTCAATGCAGTGCCTAGCTCTCCTCAACAAGATAGTTGCTTCCGTTCTGCTTTTTTGCTGCCCTTTGAGTGCAACAGCAAGACAGAAAGTGAAAGATTCACTATTGTAAACACTGCTACTGCTGATGAATTTTAATTGCTCTATCAGACAAGGGATTTCCATGTAACATCATGTTGTGCCACAACTTCTGAAAATCATTTTATACAATTTCCTAGTAATTCATATGTAAATAACTGCTCCTGTCAGTGTGAGAAATCCCAGCACTTCCATCGAAAAGTGCAGTAATTGCTTCACTCTTGGTATCAGCATGTGGTAATTGCTCCATTCGCTGCCAGCAAGATGCATCAAGACAGAAACAGCAGCATGGAGTGTTTGAGCAATGAGAACATTTCTTTATTTTACACATGCCACGTCTTAGGCACATAGTAGCAGCACTGCACTTCAAGGAGAATTTGCTGCCATGTTATTTGTCATTGTACTCAATTTGAAATGAGATAGGTAGCTGAGAAACCAAACTTCTTTAGTTCAGGGCACATTGTTAAATTATGATCCAGGCTCACATTTTTCCAAAAGTGAGTTTTCCTCATGTTTCGAAGCCATAGTAGTATATTCCTGCCAGCTACTTCCCCTTTCTCTAAAGCAGGGGTGTGAAACTCATTTTCACCAAGGCCATCAGCCTTATGGTTGCCTTCAAAGGGCCAGTTGTAATTTTTAGACTGTATCACTATAACTATGTTGCCCTGGCATTTAAAGTCTTGTGAGCCACATAAAAATGTGGTGGGCCAAATTTGACCTACAGGCCTTGCATTTGATGTGTGTGCTCTAAAGGGAGCACTGGAAGAAAGGGCACAAGCTAACAGAGCTACTCTAGCAGCTTTCCACAAACAAGACATCTCATTGACAGCTCCACTGGCTGCTGATAAGTTTCTGGTCCCAATTCAAAGTGCAGGTTATGACCTACAAAGCCCAAAATGGTTCAGGCCCTGTCTATCTTCAGGATCACATCTCCTGCTACGAACCAGTGCAGGCTCTAAAATCTGCTAGGGAGGCTCTCCTCTCGCTTCCACCACCATCACAAGCACAATTGGTGGTGATGAGGGAAAGGGCCTTCTTGGTGGTGGCCCCCCATCTTTGGAACACCCTCTCCAGGGAGATTAGTCAAGCCTCCACATTATCCTCGTTTTGTAGGGATCTGAAAACCTGGATGTTCCAGCAATTTTTTGAGAATGATTAGTCCCTAGAACCTGTCTTAAATAGTCTGATAGCACTCTGTCCTGCACCTTGATACACTGTTTGCACTATCCCTTGCCCAGCCCTTTTATAGTTGTCCATGTTCTTTTTGTAGTTCTGGCCATTGGTTTGTTGAACCTCTACTGATGGAGCTACAATGAAATGGGTTTTTAAAATATTTTTATTTTTTATAGTGTTTAACAGGCTTTTGGTATTTTATGATGCTTTTAGTTGTTGTTATTTTGTTCATTACATTAGATTGTGATATATTGTCGAATGTGTTTATTTTGATGTAATTGCGTATATAGTTTTCTTTCTGGCAATTGAATGTTTGCCTTACATGTTGGAAACTGCCCTTAGTCCCTTCAGGGAAATAGGGCGGTATACAAATAAAGTGTTGTTGTTGTTATTTATTAAGGCTTAGGTAATTTCCTCCCAGAATGCTGAAAGCCCATATGTCGCTTGGGCAGACTTAACGTCAGAATTGGAATGTTCAAAATGACTGAATAATATAGGAAATAGTAACTGAAAATATTTGAAAATATTATTTAACATTGTCACATGAAATATTATAATAATAATAACTTTATTCGTATATCCTGCCACCATCTCCCGAAGGTACTTGCTTACAGACAGCACAAAGTACCTAAAAACAAACATAAAAGTGAACACAATATAAAATATAATAAAATAAAACATATGCACATATAAAAACATCAATTCAGACTCCACCTTGTGTGATTGTGGAGCAGAACAGATAACTCCACATCTGTATGTTTGTCCACAATGTCCTGCCTCATGTACCGAGGAAGAATTGTTGGAGCCTACAGACACTGTGGTTGCTGTTGCCCGTTTTTGGTCAAAAGATATTTAGCTCCTATTTTTATCAGTTTTATACTAATTTATGCAATGCTTCTGATATGAAACAAATAAATAAATTCAGAGTCAATCCTATTATTATTCCATAGGATACATATGCATAAGCTTATAAAACATATTTATCCCTGATTTTTACCAGTCTTGGTTTCGTTTCTCATTTCAAGGGTAATATATTCTTCCTTTTGTTGTTAAAAAAAGACAGCAACAATGTAGGTATTTTTCACGTATCAACCAGCATCAGAAGCTGCACAAAACAATACAAGGCAATCAACCAGATTACTTCTCTGCTGGTTCCAGGGGTTTGGAAGTCTCGGATAGAGCTGTGCAGTCCAATTGCAACAATGTTTATCCAAGTTTATGACTGCTGGGTCTTTGAGCTTGAAGTTCTCCAGCGCTTTGTAATGCTGGTGGTTCCTCATTGGTAATTAAAGCTGGCACTGCTTTGTTTGTATCACTTGTTCCTCAGCTGAGTCCATGCCCAGGTTAAGATTGGACTCCTGGGTTAGGAAAGGGATTACAAACAGAAATCTTTATAAAATGGGCAGAACATAGCAGTAGGGCTACTTCCTCCATCGCAGTGTCTTCCAAATGTGTTGGACTACAATGGCTATCAGCCATACTGACTATGGATAGGGCTCTGTTTCTTCCAACACATTGGGGAGATACTATGCAAGGAAGATTGGTGCAAAGTTTTCTATTTTCTTCAGTGTGATGAGAACCTAAATCTTGAAGCAGAGTTGATCCTCATGTTTTACATAAATTCCTGATAATTTTAGTACAAGTTCCAATCCGTTCCTAAGTTTATCCCCTGAAATAGAACATGATCCAGATTTGGAGACAGGCATCTTTTAATTTATTGGCACATGTTTCATTTTTACTACTGTGAAATAGAATTTTATCAGACTTTTCAAGGACCATTCTCTCATCTTATTCCTTGATCAAATTTTTGTCAACTTCAGAGTCTGAGGAAACTCTTAACTGTTACAAACAGAACTTGAGCTCTGTGCTATACCACATAACATTAACTGGACAGCTGAAATTGAAAAAAAGCACAAAATCATTTCATTTCCTTTGAGCTCTGCCTGAAATTGAATTTGAATTTTCAACCTGTACATCAAATGTTCAGCACTGCAATATCTGTTTCTCACCTCTAAGCTGCTAAGAATTCCCTTCATACAAAAAATAATTGCCATGCCTGGCAGCTAGCTGTTATGCACCATGGGTAGCAGATTTTAAGAGCTCCAGATGTTAAAGCACATCCACTTCCACCAACATATTAGAGACCCGGGCTTCCTCATTTAATTTGCACTTAACTTGTTTGCTTGTGAAATTAGTCCTTGGGATTACACATTTTAATACTTTGTTCACACTTGACAATATACTGATACTAAACAATATAATAACAAATTATTATTATTATTCCTCCTCCCCCTTTATGGATCTTCTCAGCACCCAAGTTTCTGTCTCAGTTATCCTAGCAAGTGGTAAATTGTCTTTAATTTGTGGCCCTAAGAATACCTCATTAAATCTATTCAAGAAAGCACTTAGTGTATTCCACTTCATACAGGAATCATATGAACAACATGTGATTATGAAAAACAGAATGTGCGGCTGACCCTGTCTCTGAATACCCACATGTTGCCACTGACTATGGCTTCTTGCAGGTGAATTAATACTTTTTACTCATCATCAAAATGTCACTTACCTATTCTGCAGGGATAGTGCTACCAAACACATCTGATGCAGTATGGTCAACAAATGGGTGAATCCCAGGGTACATCTACATTGTGGAATATATGCAATTGAACAGCACTTTATATAGCTAAATGCAGGGGAATAATGGGAGTTGTAGTTTTACAAGGTATTTACTGCATTCGTATTTGCCAAAGAGCCAGCATGGTGTTTTGAGATGGTTTTAACCAACTGATTTTAAAGTAGATATAACTGATTTTAGTGTTTGTGTATATTTATAGTTATTTTGTATCCCGGCATGGAATGCTTGCCATATATATGTTGTCCTCCATCCTGAGTCCCCTTCAGGATGAGAAGGCCAGGATATAAATGTTTCAAATAAATAATAAATAAAGAGTGCTGTTGTTGCACCAAAATACAAATCACAGCATTTCATAGCATCAAGCCATGACAGTTGAATTGGTGTCAAACTGTATTAGTTCCACAGTGCATATGCATATCTACCTACCCTCAGACACTTATTTCATCTGGGCTGTTCCAAATGATTTCATGTCTGAATAGTTAAAAGAGCTTTCTCAGTTACAGAAACTTTAAAATCTGTTGTTTTTATTCTGATAGGTTTAGCACCAAAAATGTATTAAGCTCTTTGAAAATAAAGAGAAGTCTAGTATAGGGAACAGGCATCTCTGTCTCACATAAATCATTCAAATAAGTACTTTGATTCAGTTTGTTTATCTTAAAAATTGCAGTCAGCCTTTCAACTCAGACAGGGTTTTCAAGGCACCTACTTCCAAGAATTCTCAGGACACCTACCTCATTATTATTTCAGAAATAAAATCAAAACCAAACTACATAAAAACATCTTGACATTTTCTAATGGTTAATTCCCTCCAAAGAAACAGGCAAAACTACCTAGTATGGCTCTTATTGATGGGTTCTACCCAATCCTCACCTAAAATAATCTCTGGACTTGACAGTATATAAAGATTAGTTGTTGCTCTCTGCCTGTAAAGCAACACTACATTGAATAAAGATAATTTTTAGTTCTCCAGGGGCATTGTTTGAATTTTCAAAAAGGACATGCAAAATACTCAAACATTATGTATTCCCACCCCAACAGCCCTAGGGGTTTGGGTTGGGATCAATCAGCCAATCAATTTTAAATTGTAGGGAGAGGCATGACTGTGGGTGGCTCTTCAAGATCCAATGTTGGGTTTTCCCAATCTTAGACCCAGAGAAGTTGCCTGTTTCTACTTTAAGATCAATTCTCCCCATTCCCTTCCTCTGCTTGAATTTTGTAACTTTGTGCCTGAACAGTTCATTGTGCCTTTTTGGTTTATTACTAGAACATGGCTTTTCACATTTATCTTGTGGCTCTGTATTTTCCACAATGAGTCAAATAAACAATTCAGAGACAGCTTCTACAGAGCAGTTCACTCTGTATCCCACTCATTTTAAGTTTAACAATTTATATGTCTAATGATCTGTTTTAATTTCATTTTTAAATGCCTTAAACCTCTGGAATGAACTTGTTCACCAGCTCATCCCTATTTACTTCAATCAATTGCATCAGTGGTGCCTGCCAACCAACAGAGAAGCTTGATAGCAAGTTCAGATGACCACAGTTAGCATGCCCCAAACTTCCAGGTAGAAAGGAAGGCAATGCAACATTTCCTTGTGGAGAAAAAAAATGGCAGCTTTCTGTACATAGCACTACAAGCATAACAGTTGAAGGGGTGAGTTTCCTTTCCCTGACCAACAACAGTCCTACTGCACTCAAATATTGTGACGGAATGCAAAATAAACCATGTGTCATTCACGCTGGATCAGTCCACACAGTCTTGCCAGAGAAAGGAAATATGCCATGCAAAAGATCAATGAAGAACAAGCAGTTTACTCTTTGTAATTCAGAACAACATGTTTACAATCATGTGATCAGTTACATTGACTCACATAATGTCCTTTTAGAGAGATTTAAAATGGTCTTTTCTTATCCATGTGAAGAAACTCCTTCCAGCAGCTCATGAAGCAAGAGCACACTCCAAACTGTCTCTCTCTCTCTCTGCTTCTGTGCAAGTAGTTGCATAGCTCATGCCTGAAAAATGTAACAGTATCCAAAAGTACCAGGCTCAGCCAGCTCCCCGAGCTGATTTCTTACATGCTCCAGCAAATATTGCTCAAAAATATTTTCCCTCCTACAAAATAAACAGCTTAGGTGTTCGATTAAATATTGAAGGAAAAGCATGGTAACATTAGAAACTCTGCTGAAAAACATTGTGATCACAACTCATCAAAGAAATGAAGTACATTTAAACTTGTTTATTTTGTTAGACTAATGCACTTTACCTGAACTTTGCCGAAAACAGTGGCCAACTCCATTGCTTTCCAAACAACATGGAAAAAGTGTGCAATGCATGCCAAGGGAACTCTTAGTTAAGTGCCAAAAGCTATTTTTATGAAACATTTACACCTTGCTAATGTACCATATCAATGGTACACCTTGCTAATGGAACACATTCGTTTACAGCTATGGATTCAAAAAGTCACAAATACTTTTTTGGGGAAAACTTGCTGTTTTTCCAACACAATATGTAAGCGTGGACCAAGAACAATCCAGGGACAAAATTCGACCAAAAGTATTAAAGACATATGCTGTACTAAAGCTCAGATATTCACCAGCATATCCACCATGCTGGGACCCATACATGAACAACAGTACTAGACAGATAAAAGTGCTCAATAATGTCATTCACTTTAGATGCAAATGCAACCCTAATTCCATGTTCCAATGCTATACAACTAAAATCTTACACATGCTCCAATGAAAATGAGAATGTAATGGAAGGGGGTCTTACGTCCTGCAGAAATATGGATCAATCAGAAAGAACCTTTTAATAGCAATCTGTTTTCAGCGTGCAACATAACATAAACCCTTTGTTTTATCTATTCCTTTCCCTTTCTATCCTGCCCCCTCCCCTTCTTTCCCCTTGTCTTCTCTCATTTCCTTGCTCCCTGCTTGGCTTCCCCTCCAGCAAGGCAGCTTTGAAGTTAGCCAGGAGTCTTATTATCTGCACACCTGCTGTAGTGAGCATTCTGGCAGAAGCAACTGGCTGCCTACAAATTTCATATTCTTTCATGGGCCAGTGAGTGGACATGGATGGTTCTTCTTGCTATTGTCCCCTGATGACAGAGACTGTATTTTAAACTCAGACAGGAACGACGAGCCAAGAACGCTAGCTCCACTGACTCAAATAAGCTAAGATGCACAGAAATCATTCCTCCAGCCTCTCCCCTGCTCCTCTTTTTAAAAACGAGTTGAACAATTCAATCAAATGAAGAGCATCTCTGGCTTGTAGGTGGGCAATTAGGATTGGCCTGCTTCTTTATGTGTTGAAAGGGATATTAAAAGTGTACCCTGTCAACCATCTTTGAAGTTCCTGGGCCTCTTACACACCTTTCAATGAAGACTTTTTTTCACTTACTGTGCATCTGAAAATGGTAGGCTCCTGCCTGAAGGCTTTTTTGAAAAAAAATTTTTTGTCCTGAATAGCCTCCTCCTTCCATGTAGGTGCATGGATACAGTTCCACCACATTTATTATAATAATAATATAATAGCTTTATTTTTGTATCCCGTCACCATCTCTCCAAAGGGACTCGGGGAGGCTTACATGGGGTCTAAGCCCAGTCAAACAGAATTAAAAGTATACAAAATAAAATACATATACAGACATCATAACACATAGTTAAAAGCATCATCCATCATACAACAACCAGTAACCGAGCATAATGGATGTTCCCGAGTTGAGGGGGCGAGGGAAGGCTTGTGCAATACAACTGCCCGAACAAGGGTTGATGGTAAAGTGTGAGAGGTAGGTTATAAAATAAGGCTGAAAGGGCCAAGTCAGATTAATACAGTACAACTCCAGGACAGGGACAACAGTAAAGTGCAGTGGTGATCCCCTGCATCATTTTTAATCCAGAGGCAGCCTTTTTGTTGCACTTTTGGTTCACTTCAGGATAAGATCTGAAACCTGTCAAAAAGGTGTGTGTGTGGGGGGGGGGGGGGGGACAAAAATGTTTACATGGGCTGTACAACTCTAAAGATCCTGGAAGGGTGAATGCAGCCACACAAGTGGGATTGCTTAAACATGGTAGAGTGAGAACTGATTGTTTAGAAAAAGGGGATTTTAGATGATGTTGCTTGTTATCTGGTTGTGGGATATGCTATACCTGCTAAAATTCTGCTAAAATTCCCTCTTCTACACCACCATTAAAGTATAGACAACTCTGTAGTTTTCAATCTGGCAATGGCAAGACTTTTAGTACACTGGGAAACAGAAGTGGAGGCAGTTGGGAAACAAAAGTGGAGGCAGTCATGGCTCCGACCTGTGCACAACATGGTTTTGTGTGCAGCACAGTGATGATGATTATTGGCACCCTGGATGATGGGGCTAATTGGGTGTCTTTCAGCTATAAGCAACATAAATTTTGGCACAGATATTTCCATGCACTGCAGCACTACTTAAAAGTGGTGGTCCATGGACCAGTGGTGGTATCTGAGCCAGTTATTTTGCAAAAAGGCAAAAGGACTTTTGTTGAATCTGAAAGCAATAAACAAAAGTGGTGATAATGCTAAAAAGAAATTTATTTCCACAAACTGGCATAATACTTAAAAGCATAAAAAAGAAATAGTAACCAAATAAGCCCCCCTCCCCCATTCTGTTGCTGGGAATCCCTTGAATCAGCAACAGGGATAACCCCAGTCTTGGCAGGTTATGCAGCCCTGTCTCCTGATCTCAGCCTGCATCGTGGTTTGACATTAGGTTGAAAGGTATTGATTATTTTACCTTACTCAAGCAGAAAGGCCATGATCTGCTCAGAACAGTATCCTGATTAATCACACCTGTTTTGATTGGTGTTCTGACATGTCAAATATCTCCCCATCATCGTATAACATAACAGAAGGGGAGTAAAGGTCAGCCACCTGGACCAAGGGCAGGTTACACTACAAGGCTATACATTTCTGAGTAGTTCTAAACAATGGAAGAAAAATCAACTTTTCTCTTAAAGGAGACTTTATCCTTTTAGGGTTTTTAGGGGGCATAGAAAGAAAAACAAGGCAACTATGTACACCACCTGGATTGTTTCCTCAAGATGACAATATTATTCCATAATACTTTCTCTTCACCAGGAAAGAAAGAAATGACAGTAACCAATGGGAAACTGATATAGTGTCAGTCCCTGGCACATTGCTGGTCCCTCACATTAGACAGTCCGAGAAGCACAAATTTAGACAATCTTTTAATGAATTAAACAATTTTCAGTCATTGTAAACCAGTTACTTATTAAAGGCTAAGGTATTCCTTTTGGTTCATAAGGCCTCGTGTAGCTCAAGAGCATATGCGGAAGAGATCTAGGGCGATGGGTTCTAGCATAGCCATAACCAGAGTCAAGAGTATCCAATAGTTTTGCATTTCTATGGCTATTCATACACACAATCTGCATATAAAGATCTGTTTCTAGGCATTCCCTCTTGGCATTTGAAGTAGACAGAGTGCATCTGGATAGTAGAATTAATGTAGTTTGACATCAGCTTAACTGCCATAGCTCAATGCTATGGAATCTTGGGATCTGTAGTTTTACAAAATCTTTAGCCTTATCTGCCAAACTATAAATCCCAGAATTCCATAGCATTAAATCATGGCAGTTAAAATACTGTTAAACTGCATTGATTCTACAGAGTTGATACACCTTTAGCTTACAAAAGCTTATGCTACCAACTTTGATCTCCCAGTTAGTCTCCAAGGTGCTACAAGATCCCTTTGCATACTGATATTCGATACTAACACAGCCTAATCTTTGAATTCTAACAGAACAATTCTTTGTGTCTGATCTTTTGACTATCTTTGGACAAGCCTCCCTGACTATTCCTTTAACCATTGATGTCTCATGGCTCCCCACGCTTGCCCTTGGGCTACTTTTGACTCATTCCTTGGCTGCTCCTTGTGTTATGTCTGATAGAACTGATGATCTGCAATCCTATCTAGGGCACTAGGTTAGCTGAGAAACTACCTTCTGCCCTATAGACTGTTCTGGTCTAATGCTCTGGGGGTGGCGGTTCCGTTTATTCAGCCTAGTGAAGATTATTTGGTTATAGCAAAAATTATGATGGTGCCCAAGATGTGGAAGTATCTCTTCATCATGATTCAGTGCTGTGTTTTTCCCAAGATTAATTAAAGACACATTTTTGCTCATTATTTACTGGTGTTTAAAGTTTGGTTGGTTGATTTACCTGTTGATTTGACTTCAAACTACATTTTAATTTTTTTTAAAAATTAAAACGGTCTAAAATGTTGTGCAACAAAGGAAACAAATTCAGCTTGTGCACTGGACAAGCAGTTGACCTAAACGGGAAAACTACAGTGCCTCTGTTGATCTGTGCTCTTCAAAGCAGTGGGCTAAAGAGAGTTTGGTTTTAAAGTGAGAAATGCATGTTACATTGGACTGTATATGAGTGTGCTTCAGAGATGACTTTGGGGGAGAAATGAGAGGTCTTTAGAGACTGGTCTTTGTGGCAACAGGGTCTCAAGGTGTCCTTCGAGATATCCTAGCTCTTGGTTTTACAGAAGAATAGATTAGAAAAGCATCCTTTCAGGTATATTTTACTGATGTGAGCAGCAGATGGTGCTCTCGTGCAGAAAATACAGAGTCAAATAACTATAGATCCTTAAACCTTCGATTATCTCTACTGGAAAAAAGTAATTTCTACTATTTGTTGGCCAAAGCAGGTCGCCAGCATTCATGGACTCATTGATTTTGAATTAGCAATCATTAGAATGCTGTTAATCCATTTAGCTAGAGCAGAGTTGTTCTGAAATTGATGTAATTTACGATGATCTGCTAGGAAATGTCTTCTTGTAGTGAGAAGAATTCACAGTCAATGTTTTTGTTGCAGAGACCAAAAGCTCAGATGTAATAGTTGATGTTTCTTTGTTTTACAGGTTTCTATGTCTTCTATATATTTCTAAGACAGTTAGTATTCTAACAACAGCAGTGAAATCAGATTTAATAAAACAAAGGTGAGAAATCTGTGGCCCCTCCAATGAATGTGGGACTTCAGCTTCCATCAGCAATGGCCAAAACAGTCAGTTGATAGAGATGTTTCAGCTCAACATCTGGATAGCCTAGATATCTAACATTTCTGGCCATCAAAATATCTTTTTTATTCATTCACTACTGCGGACATGATAGCCATGCTTAAAAATGTGAAAAGATGTCATACCGAGGAGCAGGCAAGCTTGTTTTCTGCTGCTCCAGAGAATAAGGGCAGCTGATTCAAACTACAGGAAAAGATATTCCACCTAAACATTAGGAAGGAGCATGGTGGAGTCTCCTTCTCTGGAGGTTTTTTAAAGAAGAGGGTGAATGGCCATCTGCCATGCATGCTTTGATTGTGTATGGCAGAATGGGGTTGAACTGGGTGGCCTTGTGGTTCTTTCAAATCTTATGATGCTATGATTACAATGACTGTTGGAGCTCAACTCAAGTGCAGAGCCCATAGCTGGTCCCTCCGAAGAACGATTTGGATAGTAGCAGATGATTGGTTCCAATGCTTAGATTCAGCGGTCTGGGCACCTGCGGGCATACTCATTTTTCCTATTTATTTATTTTGCAAACAGTATCATTTACAGTTAAAGTAAGACACATTTTTTTAAAAGGGCAGAATAAAGACAGAACGGAAAAGAGAGCAAATCCTCTCTTTTCATTGCTAATAACCATAACCATAGATTATTACAGTACTAGATTTCTTATTGCTCTAAATGTCCATAAATGGCTTCCAATCTTTTAGCAAATCTTCAATTGGCTTATTCTTTAGTACTCATGTTAATTTGGTAATTTGGATGAACCGTGCCCTTAGCAACCCGTTATTTCACACAGGCTCATTTCATGGTAAGTGGTCCTTTTCCAGAATAAAAGCTACCTTTTCCAAAGAAAATGTTTTTGGTATCAGAAACAAACCCTGTCTTAAAGCTGCAGTCATCACAATGCTGTCATAGCCTCACTGGAAGAGTATTTCTCTGAAGATTAAGCAAAGAATCAAAAGTTTATCCCCTGCCAAAAAAATCCCTGGTCATTGCAAGGCAGCCCTGGGTCCTTGGGGAAAGTTGCTGACAAAGCTTCATCCCAAGAGTAGGGGGGATATTCCCCCCATTTAGGAATAAGTGGGAGCCAGCACTGTTTAGTGCAGTGGTTCTCAACCTGGGGTCTCCAGATATTTTTGGCCTACAACTCCCAAAAATCCCAGCCAGTTTACCAGCTGTTAGGATTTCTGAGAGTTGAAGGCCAAAAACATCTGGGGACCCCAGGTTGAGAACCACTGGTTTAGTGGGTGTTAGATTATGAATCTGGAAATCACAGTCCAAATTCTCAATCAGCCATGCAAACCCACTGGATGATATTGGGCTGCTCACACTCTCTCAGCCTCAGATGGTGGCGAAGTCACTGCTCCCTGATAAAAATGTGCTAAGAAAATCCTTTGATAGTTTCCTCTTAGGGTTACTATAATCCACAACTGACTTGAACTGTTACACACAACAGTAACAAAAGTCCCATGGGTCTGCATTAAAACAAACTGCCACCTTTCACTCAAATGCTTTGATGGTCATCTGGATATCTATTTAAAAATAAAAATAAAACACTTGAGCTCATTATTTGCATGTCTTTTAGCCCATCCTAAAGCATTGAATTATAACGGATCATTAATATCCAATGAGATTTGGTGCTAGGACATGCCATGGATACCAAAATTCAGAGATGCTCAAGTTCCATTGTATACAGTGATATAATAAAATGGCACCCCTTCTATAAAATAGCAGGCAACTCCAACAAGTGTCAGATAGAACCCAAGAATCGGTGTAATGGCAGGGCATTCCTACACATCAGCAGCAAAATCAAGCTTTGCATTTTCTGAATTTTTTTTCTGAATAATTTCCAACCGTGGTTGTCTGAGTCCATAGATACAGAACCCATGGATATGGAGGGCTAACTCTATTATAATGAGAAATAGATGTTTCCTTTCCAAGATATACACATAATTTCTGAATTCATTAGCACTGTGGAAAGAAGTTGAAGAAATATTTTTGGTGGTCTTTTTTGTAGGGAAGTTAGAAACAGATTTACGGAAACCAACTGCATTTCCTGTGAAAGGCCAGGGACTTAAATGGGGTATGCAATATACCATGGATCTTGAAATCATTATGGAGAAGGATATATGTTTTTCAAACTGAACCAAGATTTCTTTCAAGGGCACCCTTCCCTACCTCACCACTCCTCTGATGTGTTGGGACTACAAGATACCAGGCTTGTGCATTTCAGGTGAATTGCTATCAGTTTCTGCTTGCTGGTTACCGGAAGTCCTGCATATCCATTTTCCAGCACCTCCCAAAAACAAGTGAGCTGCCAAATGGGCATTTTTGTTCAGCATTTTAAAAAAGGATATTTTCAGCCCATTGGCAGCAATGGGGAACTTACAAGGCTCTCCTTTCCCCTGGGAGCCTTTCTTTTCTTCCCTTCAAGGGAGCCTGGGTGTCAGCAATGGGGTTAAGAGGGCACCTTCTCTATCTAGCCCATTATTGGGGGGAAGACTTCCCACAGGCTCCTCTTCCAAAAAAGCAACAGTTATCACTTAAGTTTCTGGATCTGTTCCCTTCTGTTTGTAGAGGAGGAGACTTAGTTTACTGCTTCTTAAAGCTGTCCTACTCTAAAGGAGAGGCAGAAGTGCATACACTTTCTTCTCTTCCAGCACCAGCAGCTTTCCAAGGCATTTTAAGAAGGCCCAGGGAAGGAAGAGTGATGACCTGGAGCTCAATCGAGCTAACCTCCCTGGACTACCTTAGAAATCCCCGCACTTGCCTGCATGGCTGCAATCTCCGTTTTGCTTGGGGCTTTGCTTCCTTAAAGCTGTTTCTACCTTCTACTCTAGAGGAGACATAGGTTTTTCTTTTTGTTTTCTGGGATTTTTATTAATAATAATAATCTTTTAGAACCATTTCCTGAAGGAGAGGAAGGGAAGGAGAAAACGAAGCTAAAAGGGTGAAAGCCCCAAAACTCACGCGCGCACACACCCACCCACCATCCCTCAGGCCCCCAACTCCCACTCAGTCCCACTAAATAAAAAGAATCAGGAAAATAAAAGAAAATCAAAAAGATTCAACTGTGATGGGGAATAGGGGATGATGAGCCATCTGTGTCTGGTGGGTTTTTGTATCAGGAGGGTCCTTACCGTTATGAGCTTCTGAAGTACCAAAGGTACCAAAGGAAACGGAAGAAACTGAGGAAACAAAATCCATGCACAAGTCTACAAGATACACCATCTTCATCCCACCCCTATGTTTAGGAAAGTTTCTGTTGCACAGTATCCGTAACAAATGAGCTAAAGATCCAGCCATGCATATTTTGAGTGATGCTATTCTGGACCATTGTTAGAAGCACTTGAATATTCTTTCCCAATATTCTCAGTGTCTTCATCAGTAGCTGAACAGACTCTTCATGGTCATGCTTTTCAAAAACACCACACCGATTTATGCTCTGTATGTGCCTTATCCAAAAGACATCATAGCACACGGTAGGAAAGTTTTGCCAACAGACCTATGTGTTGATGTACATCTCACTCTTACATTTTAGCAGCACGTCAGTCACATGCCTTTCACTAACTAATAAAACTCTTTCCACTAAACACCATACAACCCATCAACACGAGCCAGATATATATATTTTAAAAAGCACACATACAAACATCCCTAATATGAATATGTCTGCTGTTTCCACAACATCTATAGCAAATATTCACTGCAAATTGTTGCAAGTCCATTACATACTAAATTTGAGTATTTGGAAAACATGGCACATTCCATGAAAGCTTTGTGAAAGCAGATGGTCTGTGGAAGATGGTACCTTGAGATGGCGAGGCCCTTAGAGGAATCACATTTCCTTGGGGACGTCATTAAGTGATCACATTGCCTTCCCTGCAGTTCCATGCAACTGACCCTTTTCTTTTGTCTCCTCCTTTAGAAACAGATTGTAACAATTGTAGCAATTTCATAACAGAAAGAAGATAAAATAACATAAAATCTCAAGGATTCCATCTCCCCCCCCTCCACTTTTAAATGATGTCACCTACATTGATAATTGATAAGATATAAACATGGTTGCCTTGCACTACATCACATTGTAGTGATTCTTAAGTAATATATGCTTTGTTTGATATAATGATTTATTTATGGATTTGTATGAAGTTATATTAGAATTCAACACACATCAATTTTTAAAACACAAATATTGTGCTAATATTTTCAACATCAGAGAATAACTATCTTCCAAGCTTTCATGATGAACTCTGTGTGTATAAGAAGATGCCCTCAATACATCATTGTAATAATTTTGATAAGTCATGTGTGGTTTGTTCCGGCTATCATCCACATCTAGAGAGAATTTTAAAGACCAGATGTTCTGTAAATTAAAAATCACTGCTTATCCATAAGGACTTACGATGCACTCAGCGCTGATCGTATAATAAATGAGACCTATAAAGACTAGGGGAAGATTCAGCAACTACAAAAATAAACACACACAGAGAGAGAATGAAAAATAGTTGGGGTTTTTTTAAATCGTGGACCCAATCAATGTGAGAATTGTTCACAGAATGAGATACGAGAGCTAATAATTCACAAAAATATTGCTGAATTATGTCAGTCTCAAGTCCCTAGTTCAGTTGTTTTACTAAATCCAATGAGGACATCAAAAACCACAGAGCCTCCGGTGGGGCAATGAGTTAAACCCTTGCGCTGAGAGGATTGCTGCCTGACAGGTCAGTGGTTCGAATCCGGGGAGAACAGATTGAGCTCCCTTTGTCAGCTCCAGCTCCCCATGCAGGGACATAAGAGAAGCCCCCCATGATGATGGTAAAACATCAAACATCTAAGTTCCCCCTGGGCAACAAGTCACTTTAAAGGGGGGGCACCCAATCAGAAGCTATTGTGCACTTTGAAGACTGCCAGCAGTCCATTTGCTGTGGTTTTGGGCCAGTGCAGACAAGCCAATAGTCACAGATTCCACTAGTGTTGCAGGCAAATGAAAGAGCAGCCCTATGCTTGAGATAAAACTACCTTTTTCTGAGGAATTATTGAGGCTCCCTTTGAACTGTGAAAACAAATTAAAGTGCCATTTAGGAAGAAGCTTTAATTTATTCTATTTGATCAGCAACTATGGAGAGAAATATAATTTTATCCAAAAGGTAGTAATTTGATAGTAATCAACTTTTCAATGAGGATTTTGAAAGCTATGTATAAATGCTATGTATGCATATGCTCAGTTAAAAATTCATTCTTCACTCCAGTGAAAACAGTCTCAGTTCTGATAGGGCCTAATTGCTTCATGAGTATTCAGTGGATATAGAAACGTTATCAGTAACAAAAATATTATGAGGACTATTTTAATCTTCTAGCTCTACTTTTAAGCAGCAGCTATCAAGAGTTAGGATTTCTAGTCTTTGTAATTCTAGCTACAATATGGGGCTGAATGACCATCTGTCAGGGGTACTTTGATTGTGCTTTTCCTGCATGGCAGGGGGTTCGACTGGATGACCCTTGTGGTTTCTTCCAACTCTATGATTCTATGTGGATAAAAGATAAAAAGCTGATCCCACACCATTTGTAATGTTAGGTGCAATGCATGAAAATGTGTGTTTTTGTTGAGTAGAACTATGTTGCCATGTTCTCTAAATGGAAGAATTGTGTAGTGGTATGTGCAAAGAAACAATAGCAAACTATTATTAGGCAGATCAGAAATTCATTAAAAAGAAAAGGCTTTTAAGACAATGCTGTAATGTTTTTAAAATTATATATTTTTGTCATTTTAAATGTGCATTTTGGATTATTTTAATATTCTTAATAATTTGATTTTATTTTAATATTAACATTTGTGTTTTTAATTACGGTGGAATCATTTTAATTTGTAAGCCTTCTTGAGTCCCAATCTTAAAGGATAAATGGGGCATAAAGAAGAGGATGAGAATATAATAGTAGTGATTATTATTCTAGAAATATACCTTATTACTGTTATTCTAGAAGAAATATATTTTAAAACATGAAAAAGCTAGATAAGAAGACATACATTTCATCGTAAGGATTCTTTACATCTCACAGCTATGAGAGTACTACCCAATGAAGCCTTTCTAGATTAAATTGGCTGTGTAGCTGGACAAAGAAGAATGAACTCTCTGAACTACTCTTTTCTTTAGCAAATTGCTAAGAAACACTTTGGGGGAATGGGGAGATGTTGGGAATTAGTCCTTGTTCAGCCTAATTAGGCACTACAGATCAGCCAAGTGTCACATCGAAAGAGCAGGTTTTAGTTTGCCTTCATGGAAAGGAAGTCGAAAAAGGTGTTCCATGGGCTAATTTATCAGTTTCATTTTCCATCTTAAAAACTGGAATCTCTGTGAAGGGTCAGGAGTCTTGAACTTCTGCTGTTTGATTGTCTTCTCCTCATTTGCTCCCAGAAGAGAAGGAGAATGCACCTCTAGACCTTGAAACAGCCATACTTACTGATGTCGGTAAGGATGTAGTGCAGAATGAATACAATGAAGGATGAGTAATTGGTATGTGCTGCTCATTGGGGCAACTGGAACTTCGGCTAAGGAGTACTGCTAATGCAAACAATATAGTGTGGCCTCGTTCAATAAATAAGCTTTAGGCTTATGCACTCTCCCCTCTCACCCCTTCCTCTGGCATAGTTGCATGGAGCAGTCTAATTGTAGTTAATCTAAACTAGGATTTATGGGGGGGGGAGTGGTCCAACTTCAACAAGGTTTGAGCATGGTCTGTATCCATTCAATAAGACTATCTGTCTTAGTTTGGACATACCACTAATCAAATATAGTTGGCTTCAGAGTTTATCACAACCCTATGGTGGTTAGCAGTGTACAAACCTCAGACTCACTCAAGTTTTTTTTCATGATACTAAAGCACATTTTTGGCATGATGTATGACCAAAGACTAGTGAAGAAACTCAGGGAATTTTCAAGTAGATCCTCATATGTGCCTCATTTACAGCTCCCAGGAACTTTTAAACATTTATCTAGCTTTGGTTGATATCTGTGAGGATTTTTTTATATTCAAAGAATGCATTTAAGGGCCAGATAAGATCGCAGTGTTCAGATATATAATGCACTAGTGTCTACAATGTTTTACACTAATTTACTCTGTTTCAAGTTGTTGTTTTGCTTTTGTATCCTGTGCTGATATCTATTTATATGGGTCAAATGCAAATATTTTAATAAACAAATACAATTTAATAAGGGACATACTTTGAACTTTGATGATTTGGGGTTAATAAATGGAGATTGGAGAGGACTATAATAGTTTTATTTCATTGTTTAGGTGAGAGGTGCTGGACATGTAGTGCAGTAGCAATGTGCAGAACAGAACTGTACAACTGTAGAAGTTTGGTGGGTGGGGGATGACATTTACAGTTTTGAGGGTTTATTGTGGCCACATTATAATTGAAAATATGCAAAATTAGCCTCCCATAATCATCATAATCTGAAACTGATCATAATCACAGATCACTTCTGGTTTTGTTTAGGGGAAAGGGTTTGGAAATGCTTCTGTATGCAACATTACAACTCCCGGAGGCTTCCAGCAGCAACAAATAGCCGGGGAGAGACACAGAGACACTAGCCCCATCAACCATTGTCATAATGACCAATGCTCAGGATGATGTCAGCTGTAGTCTAAAGCTATCTAAGAAGGCCACAATTTCCCCTTCCTGCTTTATATAATATCCATAATCCATAATTCCCTTTCCCCTTGCCAACCTCTGTAATTGTAAAAAGGACTGAAAGAATAGCTACTGTGAAATTGGCCTGGAGTTGTTGTGTGCCTTCAAGTCAACCAACCACTGAATTTGGCTGAGGACACTCAAGGACAGCTGCCCAGTACACTTCTGAATTCCTAAACTGGAGGCTATATTTCCATGATGAGTGTTGGTGACCCTGAATCAATAAATATGTAGTCTTTAGAATATTTTAAAGAAATTACTGTTGTAATCAAGGTGTTAGTCCTAGTCTAAGTGGGTAGACAACCAGAAGCTGAAGTCATTCTCCAACCTCCTGGTAGATGTGTCCACTCTTCAGCTTATAATACATTTTCTAAAACTTACTAAATGAAAAATTATACTATCAAACCATGCTACATGGCACACCAAACAGTTATATGCATGGTGACATCCTATGGTATCCTGGGAGGGGCACTGAAAATTATCAGCCAGAGAGCTCTTGGGCCTCACTATACTATAAGCCACAAGATTCTATAATATAATGCATAGTGTGATAGCAATATAGTGTTATAACGGCTTTGCACAATAAGGATCTGTCTTCCAGGCAGGCCATCCATGCACTTGCTGAAAAGCTTCTAACAAACACAGAGTTTCCTTCCAGCTGAGATGACAATATTTTGACAGTTGTCTCAGAAGAAAGAAGAATCTACACTGAAATATTTCTAGAAATGCTTAAGTGGTTTTACTTAGTAACATCCAATTTACTCAAGATGTTTTTGTATCTCTGACAGATTTTATCTGAAATCTGAAGTCTACAACCAACACAGCATCTTATTTCAACTCTCCTTGCTGCAACCCACATCCTTGTGGAACCAGTGTCTATGGACAAAGAGTTGGGATAAAATGGATAAATTACAAAAAATATTAAAACTTTCCTGAACAATAACACTGTTATTAAACTTCAAAGATGTTAAAACCTACATGAAACTACCCGGAGAGATCATCTGGTGGCATGGGGTATAGTGCTATTGGTATGCTAATGACACCAAAATTCACACATGGAGGCACAAACACAGCTCCAGAAAAGAAGAGGGAGAAGGAAAATGAGAAAAAATGTTTCTAAGACTAACCAGTATATAAATAATGCACACATAGAACTCTCATCTGTCTTTTCAAATTGATTTGAGGGATGGAGGAAGCTATGCAAGCTTAGCAATAGGGGAAAGTGTAAAACACAGAAATATAGAACTCCAGTGACATCACATACAGACACAGAAATATAGAACATCTGTCACACTATACACAAACCCTCCTCACAAATGTTAAAATTGGAATGGTCAGAAAATTTGTCAAACACTTGTCAAACTATCAATTCAAGCTATCTCGTTGTTTGTTTTGTTGTTGTGCACTTTCAAATCATTTTGGATTTACTACACTACGAACAGGCTTACACTGGGGAAGGGCTAAAGCACTTCCAGGACTTCTGTAGGCTTCCTCCTGCCACCTTGAAGTGTCTGTTACCTCACAAAGACCAGGAAAACAATGGAATGCTTTGGGAAGGTGTAAATCCCAACCTGATCTGACTCAGGTTGATCTGATCTAGTATTCAGGCTTTGGGCAAAACATGCACACAGTCCTAACATGAGGCGCGATGAATATATAGAAAATGTACTAGATAAATGCTGCTCCTGCGCCACTGTTGGAATAGGTTATTGAAACCAGAAGCCTTGTGGATTTTAAGATCGCAGAATCTGTTCCCTAAGGGGTTACATTTTGAACATCTTGAGCTATTGCAACTGATCTGATCTTGGATGAGATACCACTGCCTGCTTTCTCATTTCCTTTTTGTCCCTATATATAGAAACTCAGTTAAGTCATATCCATCAGACTCATGTTTGGAGTTAGGAAGATGATTTATTCACACATGGTTTATTTATTCACACATGATTTATGTGAAGGAGATGCAATTTGTGTCTAAGGCTACAATCCCATACCTACTTCTCTGATAGTAAAACCCACCGAATTCAATTAGATTTTCTCCTGAATACACATAGATAGGACTGCACTATAAATGGGTTTCTTGTTTCTTTGCCTCAGATATGAATGGATAACTCTTAATTCTAGCCCTATCAACTCTATGACTATAGATCCATTTCATTAATAAGATCACAGAATCACAAAGATAGAAGATGTCTTGTAGGCCATAGACCTACAAACTCATTGCTTAATCAATGACATTCAGATTACAGACATCCCAGTGTTCAACTTCTGCTTCATGGGAAGTTAACCCAGGGACAGCTAGAGTCCAATGTTTCATGGATGTCACACCAGGATCAAAAATTGCAATTTCACCTCCAAACAATATTAAAAATATGAAATCAAAAAAAGAAATGATGAGAGTAATTTCATCACCAGTCACCTCTACACTATTGTCAAAACTGAATTTTTCCAGTTGACAATCATACTTAAGTCCCATGGGGATTGGAGCCACTCGTCACAAAAGAGGCTTGTCAAGTTGACTACACCATGCCCAACCCATTCTATTAGAAGAGCTGGTGCTTAACATGTTTTTACATGCTGACACAGATAAGTCTAGAAACAGTTTGGAACTGCAGTTTTCAAATGAATGTATTATAGTGATTTGCATTTTTAAAAAATTAATGTATTTTGTGCAGGCTGAGTTTAATAAAATTATATATGTTTGCTGATTCTGAAGACTCTTAATGAACCTAGCAATTCCATTTTATCAATTTTACTTGCAAAAACTACACTTGCAGGAAAAAAATGAACAATTTCATTGCCTTATTTCCTGTGCTGCAGTTTTAGGCTTCAACTCTCTAAAACTGGAGACATTAACAGAAATAATTTGAACATTTAACTGTGTCAGACTATACATATTAATGGACCTTGGATGAATATCAAAGAAAAGCATTTTTATTGGGTAGCATAGACTTCAAGAACTGGAGAGCTTAACTTAATTGTTCCTACACAGTTCTGTGAGATCATAATATAAGGATTGACCACCATCAGTCACATCCCTGCACAAGCTTGATTATTACTAGCATTTTGGGGAAAAGGTGTACTATGTTTTGGTTAGGTATGGAAAGGGATCTTCTAACATTTCACTGACTAACTCAGAAAACAATGATTGACCAGAGGCCCTGCTCTCAGTTCTGCCTCCTTCATAGGTGCGGTTAGTGGGAACAGGAGACTGGGCTTTCTCAGTGGTGGCCCCTTGGCTGTGGAATTCCCTCTCCAGCAAAATTAGGTCAGCCCCTTCTCTCCTGACCTTCAGAAAGCAAGTAAAGCATGGCTCTGAGACCAAGCCTCTGTCCAATAACGCAGCGCAACAAGTGAAGATGGAAAATTTGTGCAATAATGACTGTAATGGCTTTTTTTACTATGTTTCCAGATTGCATAGTTTTAATAATGTGTTTATATCTTTATATGTTTTAAACTCTAGTTTTAATGTATATATGATTTTACTGTATATATGTTTTTATGGCATCGAATTACTGCCTATCTATGAGACCACTCTGAATCCCCTTTAGGGTTGAGAAGGGCAGCATACAAATATAATAAACAAACAAACAAATAATCTTCCCAAACACTAGCTGCTTTGTCACCTGGACACTGGTTGTATGGAGGCACTGGAAATCTCTTTATTCAAGCTTGGAGAAAGAAGAACACAAGTTCACAGAAACAAAAGTCATTTGTGAGCTTGGAGAAAGTCACAATTACATGACATTCAAACAGGATTCTGCCTGTAGGCTATTAAGACTTGATGTTAATAAAAAAATCCAGGAAGCAGCAGGTTGAAAGAGGCCATTGCAAAATCTACTTTTGCAACTTTATAATTGTCAAAAAGCAGGACAGTTCTCTGATGCAATATGACAGATAGGGAGAGGATGATTTACAACATGGCAATAAATTGGTAAGAATAGATTCGCATCTCTATCATATCATATGGGCCTGCATGATGCCCCCCCTCGATGGACTGTCACCTTGTCGTGGTGAGGGGGCTTGCGTGTTCCGATGAACCTGTGGGCACAAAAACTGGAGTCGTGCACTCCCAGGAGTGGCCGCGGGGGAGGTCCCAGACCAAGCACAGTCCGAAGACCCAAAGACCTCAACGGCGGAGCAGGCGGAGGATAACATGGCACATGTTACAACGGCTGCGAAGGCGGAAGAAGGCTGCAACAGACTGAGAAGCCACGGTCATTGTGTTAAACTACATCACCAGTGGAACCTCATCTGTGAAGACTGTGTGTTGTTCAGCTGTGCACTGACCTCCACACATTAAAAAAACCCACGCACAGGCGTCTTCCAAAGAAAATAAAAACCAACCAACCAAAGTCCCATGGCGATCAGCGAGTGGCGACGGGGGCAGGACTGTGAAATCTGGAAGCCCCTAGTCACAGACTGGCACATGGGCGGTGGGTACGGACTCAGTCGTTCTACCTCAAGGTCCGAGGCAGTTGAGTAGTTCGGCAGCTGTATCCGCGACTGAGCAGCCATATTGAGGACCCACTCTGCTCACCCCACATGGGGAGGGGGCTAGAAAAGGTGCCCTAAACATAGTCTGCCTCACTTATCCCTGACTGGACTGCCGCGTCCAGTGGGGTCACCATCCTGCGGCCAAAAAAGAAAAATGAACTTCGGTACGTGGAACGTACGGACTCTGATGGACAATAGTGACAGTGAACGCCCCGAACGCAGAACTGCCATCATCGCAAGGGAGCTGGGACGCTTCAACATCGACATAGCAGCCCTTCAGGAGACCCGGAGAGCAGGAGAGGGACAGCTGAAAGAAGAAAAAGGAGGCTACACCTTCTTCTGGAAGGGACTGCCCAAAGAAGACCAAAGAATGCACGGAGTTGGCTTCGCTATAAGAAATGATCTGATGAAACATCTGTCCGAAGCACCCACTGGCATCAACGAACGCCTCTCCACCCTCCGAGTTGATCTTGCCAAAAACCAACGGGCAACCATCATAAGTGCCTATGCACCAACACTAGACGCTGATGAAGACATCAAGGAGAAATTCTACTGTCAGCTGGACACCGTCCTATCGGGGATACCTAAGGAGGACAAAATCATTCTCCTGGGGGACTTCAATGCAAGAGTCGGGCGAGACTTCGACCTGTGGCCAGGCACCATAGGAAAAGACGGGGTTGGAAACAGCAACTCAAATGGCATCCTGCTTCTCACCAAATGTGCGGAGCACAACCTTGTCATCACCAACACGCTCTTCCGCCAGAAAAACAAGTTCAAGACATCATGGAAGCACCCCCGGTCAAAGCACTGGCACCTCTTAGACTATGTAATCACACGTGCCAGAGACCGCCGTGACGTACTCCTCACAAGAGCCATGACAGGTGCTGACGACTGCTGGACCGACCACAGGCTAATCCGATCCACGATGGCTATCAAGATCGCCCCCAAGCGCAGACTCCAAGGAAGAAAGACAAGGCGCAAAATGAACACCCAAGCCCTTCAGGAGCCCTCCAGGCGAGCCCATCTCCAAACAGCACTCAAGGACCATCTACCCACAGTACACCCCGAAAATGTTGAGGAACACTGGAACAAACTGAAGACCTCCATCATCCAAGCCTGCGAAGAAACTATTGGATACCAAGCCAAGAAACATCAAGACTGGTTTGACGAAAATGACATCGAGATCCAACAGCTAATCGACAAGAAAAGGAAAGCCTTCCAAACATGGCAGAGAGACATCAACTGTGCTGCTAAGAAAAAGATCTACGCCAGTGCAAAAGCTGAGGTCCAAAGAAGGACAAGAGAACTCAAGAACATCTGGTGGACAAAGAAGGCTGAAGAAATCCAACACCTGGCAGATACCCATAATGCTCAAGGATTTTTCAAAGCCACAAAGGTCATCTATGGGCCAAGAAACCATGGCATACAGCCTCTACGCTCATCAGACGGAACCAAACTCCTGAAGGACCAAAAGTCAATTGCACTACGTTGGAAAGAACACTACCAAAGCCTCCTAAACCGCAGCTCCAGTGTGGCCAAAGAGGTCCTCTCACAAATCCCGCAACAACAAACCAGGGATGAGCTTGCAGCACTGCCTAGTTTGGAAGAAGTCAGCAATGCCATCAGCCAACAAAAGAACAACAAAGCCAGCGGACCGGATGGGATCCCTGCTGAAATCTTTAAAGAGGGAGGACCTGCGCTGACACACCAACTCCACCAGCTCATAGAAAAAGTGTGGGTGACCGAGAAAATCCCAGCAGACTTCAAGGATGCCACCATCATCACCCTCTTCAAAAAAGGGGAAAGAACAGACTGCGGAAACTATCGAGGTATCTCCCTTCTAACCTCTGCTGGAAAGATCCTCGCAAGAATCCTTGCAAACCGCCTTCTGCCCCTCTCAGAAGACACCCTCCCAGAATCCCAGAACGGCTTCCGCCCCTCCAGAGGAACTGTGGACATGATCTTCACTGCACGACAGCTCCAAGAAAAATGCAGGGAACAAAACCAACCTCTGTACATGGCATTCATCGACCTTGCAAAGGCATTCGACACAGTGAATCGCAGCGCTCTCTGGACCATCCTCCAAAAAATCGGGTGCCCAAGCAAATTTGTGAACATCCTGCGGCTCCTCCACGATGACATGATGGC
Source organism: Anolis sagrei (assembly GCF_037176765.1). NCBI lineage: Eukaryota > Metazoa > Chordata > Lepidosauria > Squamata > Anolidae > Anolis > Anolis sagrei. Next base: position 285,456,972 of record NC_090021.1, on the reverse strand, counting down.
AACAGTCTTGGACAGCAATGGCTCCCAAAGTGACCCATTTAAGGTGGAATCGGGTGTCAAACAGGGATGTGTTATTGCCCCAACTTTATTCTCCATCTTCATCGCCATGATACTTCACCTTGTTGATGGGAAGCTTCCCACCGGAGTGGAAATAATCTATCGGACAGACGGCAAGCTATTTAACCTCAGCAGACTGAAAGCCAAAACCAAGGTCACAACAACATCTGTTATAGAACTCCAGTACGCTGATGACAACGTCGTCTGTGCGCATTCAGAAGAAGATCTACAAGCCACTCTCAACACCTTTGCAGAAGCATACACAAAGCTTGGCCTGTCACTGAACATCGAGAAAACCAAAGTGCTGTTCCAGCAGTCACCAGCCGTCCCCTCTCCAATGCCAGAGATACAGCTTAATGGTGTAACATTAGAAAATGTCGACCATTTCCGCTACCTTGGCAGCCACCTCTCCACCAAAGTCAACATCGACGCCGAAATACAACACCGCCTGAGCTCTGCAAGTGCAGCATTTTCCCGAATGAAGCAGAGAGTGTTTGAGGACCGGGACATCCGTAGGGATACTAAGGTGCTTGTCTATAAAGCTATTGTCCTCCCAACCCTGCTATATGCCTGTGAGACATGGACTGTCTACAGACGTCACATGCAGCTCCTGGAACGATTCCATCAGCGCTGCCTCCGGAAAATCCTGCAAATCTCCTGGGAAGACAAGCGGACAAACGTCAGCGTGCTGGAAGAAGCAAAGACCACCAGCATTGAAGCGATGGTCCTCCAACATCAACTCCGCTGGACAGGCCATGTTGTCCGGATGCCTGACCACCGTCTCCCAAAGCAGTTGCTCTACTCCGAACTCAAGAACGGAAAACGGAATGTTGGTGGACAGGAAAAGAGATTTAAAGATGGGCTCAAAGCCAACCTTAAAAACTCTGGCATAGACACTGAGAACTGGGAGGCCCTGGCCCTTGACCGCTCCAGCTGGAGGTCAGCTGTGACCAGCAGTGCTGCAGAATTTGAGGAGGCACGAGTGGAGGGTGAAAGAGACAAACGTGCCAGGAGGAAGGCGCGTCAAGCCAACCCCGACCGGGACCGCCTTCCACCTGGAAACCAATGCCCTCACTGCGGAAGAAGATGCAGAGCAAGAATAGGGCTCCACAGCCACATGCGGACCCACAAGGAAACCCATGATGGAAGACCATCTTACTCGTCCAACGAGGGATCGCCTAAGTAAGTAAGTAAGTAAGTAAGCATGATGCCAATGTGAAGGTTCTAATCCACATAATCTATGAACTTGTGTAAGGCGCCTTCATAATGATTCCAGAAAATCTGCTGAATAGTGTTCTTCACCACAGGTACAATGGAAGTTGTTTTGAACACTCATAAAGCCAGTCATATCCACTGGTTTTACAGTAGATTTTACACCAGGGTGCATCCAAAGAATGAGGCATCCTATTGAGAATTCATCCCATCTATTTGCAAGGATCAAGAAAATCATCAACCCCACCCCCCCTTCCCTGGCAACATACTAGATATTCATAAAGTGTTAACCTACTAACAATAACTCCATTACTCCAACCCTTCTTTTTTTCCTTTTTACCTGACTCCCATTTTCCTTTTTTATGTGAAAAAATCTGAAATATAAAGTATTTTTAAGAAAAGAAAAGCATGACAAAAACAACAGGAAAACATCCTATGTTTGAGTAATAAGTAGAGTTTTAGGAAAGCCCCTTCCTTTAACTGAGCAGCCTGGTAGTCAAATGACACATTAAGCACAGTTCAGATATAATGACATTATCATGATAAAGCGAAAACACATGACATGTTCCCTTCCAGTCATTTTCCCTCCTGCTGTTCTCATCCATCTTCATGGCAGCTGCATTTAGTTTGTTCAAACAAGAGTTTGTCATTAGACTTGAACCAACAGACAATGGTTGAATCCATGATTACCAACCAGGATCCAACTGTGAAATGCCAACAAACTCTGCTGACACAACAAAAGCACAATCTGGACAGAATAATCTGGGTTTCATGATTCAAGAAATGAGTTGAGTTGGCATATTTATTGTCTAGAAAGGCTGCTTCAACTAGTACTTTGATGAATGAAAATGCTAGTTTTCAGGATGAGTATAATCAGCTTAAAAACAATTGTTTCATCCATTGCCCCTAAGTAATAGAGATGACTAGCTCTACTGCTTAAGCAAACCCATAAATATTAAAAAGAAAACTCAGCAATCCAGTTCTTAGCTAAATATGCACTAAGCCTTCCTGACTTGTGTCTTTAGCATCTGAAATGATGAGAAACATTTCCCAATTATATGAAGCAGTTGTTTTTTCCCTGGGAATTTACAGCTAAAATAAAGTTTGTCAGCAGGCTATTGGACTCATTTGGAAGTCTCAAGAGAACTGGAAATCTTCCTTATTGCAGTTCTCTGGAGATGTACAGAATCTGAACCTTCGTGCTTCTCTTACATCCTTTGCCTGCATGGCTAGACAAACAACATTGCAGAGACTCTGATTCAGCAGCTTTGCTGCTCCAGTGCACAAAGAATTGCATACTTGTGGCAAACTCATTCACCTCAGTTTTAGTGGAATCTCTGCACACTGTAAGCATTCATGGGCAGGGCTTTACTTGAACAGGTATAAAATCACAATATACATCAGCAAACTATATTTGGGAAAGTGTAGGTCATTGGTACCATTTTTTTCTAACCCCAGATTTTGACAAGTTCACAGCCATCTCTGACATCATTCCCCTTAACTCCTTTATATTTTTACAACAGAAAACAACAAGCACCACCATGCACCAATCTTGGAAATACTACCAGCAATAATAGTAACTAGAGATTTCCATATCAGTGGGGTTTGCAAGGTGGGCAATGAATCTTATTTCAAACTTGTAAGGTGCTGAACACTATCCTCCAAACAGGCTCAGCATTTCAGTAATATTCAAGACACTGAATGTTTAAAATGTTTAATATTTAGAATAAGGTCCTGAAGATATTTGCCGCACCAAGGCACCAATCACTGATTACTGGTTCTCCAAATGCTTATGCAGTAGACAATGTTCACTAGATTCTGGGAGCACTTAGCACCTTCAGCACTTCAGGAGCACTTTCAGGAAGATGGCACTCTTTTCTCAGACCAAGATGAAGCCTGTTTAGCTTTAGTTGCTTAAGCACTAAGTCTGCTTGTATGAGTCTCCAATGTGAGTTATCTAGGATGGAGTTGTCCATGGTGCTACCTAGAACATGAACTTTGACTCGCTTTGCTTTGCCTTACAGGAACTGATTTCTGTCTTGATTTGTGTGTCTAGCTGGAAACCAAGTAGTTGTGCTTAAGCTCATCTGACTGAAATTATCTGAGATATAATTGTAATATGCACCCTGGCATCTGCTTGAGGTCTTGCACTCTCCACCTCTTGAATGAGGAGAAAGAGGGTGAAACTGGAGATTACTCAGGGAAACTCTATTTCAGATACAGGATTTTGCTTAGATGTTTGGAAGCCCTAAACCTTTCTTGGACCTCAGGTAGAGCAATACATTTCACAATTTCATCACAAAATTGGAAAAAGTTACTATATGAACTACAATTCCCAGGTGTTTGTCAAATGAAAATAAACTTTTCCAAGCTCTGCTATACCACCTCTCTTCAACCTCAACTTTGTTCTTTTTTGACAAAACAACAGACCTCACAACCTCTGAGGATGCCTGCCATAGATGCAGGCAAAACGGCAGGAGAGAATGCTTCTGGAACATGGCCATATAGCTCAAAAAACTTACAATAGCCTAGTGATTCTAGCCATGAAAGCCTGTGACAACATAACTGGGAGATGTTCTCCAATGAAAAAAGTCTTCTCTAACCCACCACTTTCTCCCTACCTCCAGCCCATGCTTCAAACCTGCACTTGTGGTGAAAACTGATCTGTCCAACCTGGACTGTAGAAAAAGCATTTCCTGCACAGGAAATAAGAGGCACTAAAAGGGAAACAGGGCGAGAGTAGGATGGGTTAAGTGCTCACACTTTTTCTGATGCCATGGACCTGCTTTGCAAAGAAGCTACAGTTAGGCTTTCAAAAAACACAGAAACAGAACTTTATCATACCAATCTGTTATTCTGATACAGTCACATTACTGAAGATAACTGACATATACTGGGATAAGGACCTTTGATATTACACTTCTCTCTAACACAATTGTATCAAATTGCCATTCTGTGGTCCAGCAATCATGCTTCCACACATGCTTCTCACTCCTGCACTACTGTGGTTCCTTACTTTTAATTTTAGCACAATTGCTAATGCATTAATAACAAAAAGGCAAAGATATGGATAAAATAGAAAGAAAAGAGACAATTGGGAATAGTGGGAAGAAGAGGGGGAGAGAAGGTAAATCCTACCCTTCGATGTCACATTACTGCCAGCATGCCAACACAGAGGTGGAAGGGACCTATCACGTCAAGGTAGGTGACAGGAATGTTGTGGTGTTAGAAGGGAGAATCACAAAAGGGAGGCAAACTGGTAGCAGAATGCATACAGCATTGTGTAATAGGGTTTGCCAGTTTGCCTGTCTCATGTGACAGTCTACGGAATCTGAAGCTGTCAGATGTTGAAACAAATGTCTGCTTTCCATGAGAGTTGTCTTTCAGATTTGGGAGAGCTCAGCCCTGCCTTACTACTTGGAACGAGTCCCTCATGGCCAGTCAACCAGGGCTTAGGATTCCACTGAAATCTTGCTGGGAGGCCTACAGTCTCGCAGTTTAACTATTTATTTATTTACATTATTTCTATTCCGCTCTTTGCACCCCACAGGGGACTCAGAGTGGTGTACAAACTTTATACAGAACACATATAGGCAAATATTTAATGCCGTTATACAATTGACAGGATTAAACAATACATAAACAGAAGTATAGGATATGCCATGAGCTAATGCGAAAAAAGGAGATTACTTTACATGTAATGACCTTCAGGGCAGGCTCTTTATAGGGCAATGTGTGCATTATTTCATTTAACAAATAAGATCAGATCTGTTATATTTGGTGGGTCCCTCAATTAATTCTGTGGAGTTCCCTTGGCATTTGTTCGAGTGTCCTTTCTTGACAGTATTATTGTTAATGTAGGAAGTTCAGGGGAAGAACACACATATAACCAACTTACCCTTCTGTGGCAGCTGCCATGGTAGTTTTAGAAAGGCAAAGGAACATTACTAAAATTGAGGGAAATCCATTCCTAGGACTTGTTAACATCCTTCTGCATCTCCACCCATTGCTTAAATCTTGATATAAGATTAGAGTGCCATGCCACATGTACAGAAAACAAAATGAAAATTAAAAAATAAAATGAAATTAGAGTTTAAGCAACATACCTGTGACAACACTGGGGATTTTTGTCAAGAAGCTCTTGACTGTTCGGATGGGCACTCCACCAGCTTTGTCATCTTGCATCCTTGTAATGATATCTTCTATCTGGGAAACAAGAAAGAGCAACAATGAACAATTAGTCTTGGAATCCAAAAAAGTGACTGTATAGATCTAGTACATGAAAACGTATTTATGGTCTTAGCAAACTTCTACTAATGCTTCAGAAACATCCAATTTTTTTACAAGGAATCTTGTCCAAAGAAATAAAGAGTGGAACTGAGTTGAAGGTATAAAGGAAATATGACGATTTTATATGTGGGCGAGATCATGTGAAAAGCCAAAAGGTATGACAGACACCATGTAGCAGCCTGCCTGGGTTTTGAAAGGGTTACAATGCAGAAATAGTGAGAGCTGAACTCTTCACCTTCAGCTGAGCATTCCTGAGATAAGATGGTTCACAAACTCCCAGCTGAAAATGTGACTAACTTGCTTGTTCCTTCTCACTATATTCCAACTTTGGGAGATAAGAGAGATGCTTTATTGTGATGCTGTGTTAAAAATAACTGATTTTGCCCTGTAAACCAAGGTGAAAGGGATCCATATGCCTGGGAAAGCTGAGCACTTTGTTGGCTGGTTCATTTCACTTGGAAGCCTTGACGAATCAATTTGTGTAGTAATTTTCTCTGCTATAATCTTATCACCTAGGAAAGTTTATTTTTCACACCAACTTCTTCAAAAATAGTGCTGGCTATTTTTTAGTCTAGCTAATGAGTTAGGTTTCAGATAAACACATGCTTTTTAATTCAGCAATTTAAAGAAAAAGTCTAGATAAATCTATCACACATTAGCTCAAGCTCTACCAAGCCAGGGAACTAGAAGCTAAGATTGATTATTCTTTTTAACATTATTATATTTTTTGTGTTTAGGGCTTAAATCCGTATGGAATAGATGAAGTGGAGTGTCTAGGAAATGCAACAATTCCCACCTTGATTAGACCCTGTTCTCGCTCAGGGTTGTAAAGAATACTCAGGTTTTTTATCCTTAATGAGGAAGAGTGTCTTGACATACTGAAAAGAATTAATCATCTAAAGACATTTTGTTATTTGAGACTTTGGAGGTGTGCTGTACATTGTTCAAGTTTTTGCACAAAACTCTTTTTTGTGCAAAATGGATTTGCAAATAAATTACAGGTGCCTCTTATTTCCTGTGCAGGAAATGCTTTTTCTACAGTCCAGGTTGGACAGATCACTTTTCATCACATGCTCAGGTTTGAAGCATGGACTGGAGGTAGGGAGAAAGTGGTGGGTTAGAGAAGAGTTTTTTCATTGGAGAACATCTCCCAGTTGTATTGTCAAAGGCTTTCATGGCCAGAATCACTGGGTTGTTATAGGTTTTTTGGGCTGTATGGCCATGTTCTAGAAGCATTCTCTCCTGACGTTTTGCCTGCATCTGTGCCAGACATCATCAGAGGTTGTGAGGTCTGTTGGAAATTAGGAAAATTGGGTTTATATATTTTTGGAAGGTCCAGGGTGGAAGGTCCAGGGTTTATTTATTTTGTATGTGATAGTAAAATAAACAGAAATCTACATTACCAGTATTGCCTTTATGGACCACATAAATCTTACAATATTGGTAGGATCTAGAAAGCATCAAAATGCATTTTGTTTTGTTTTTTAATAAAAAACGTTTTTCAACAATGTTTTGTAGGAGTACAAGGTCCATACAAATGGTCTTAGGGGATATTGAGGGCCACGTGCCACCATTTCCTTTTATCTAGAAAAACAGGATATAAAACCTGAACAACTTCCCTTCACCAAAGCAAAGAAGAATTTTCTTCCCTGACAAGCCTGAATAAAACACACCAGTTATTTTCACAAAAATTGACAGAAGTGTATGATATGCCTTTCTAAACAATGGAAACAAAGAGGGTAAATGTGTCAATTTTCAGCAATTTTAAACATGTACTTCTTGCAAATGCGATCATGTCACTTTGAAATCTGGCATATTTATAGTCTTAAGCAACATCATGGATGCCAAGATCAAAATAGTATATCAACAAGTGTCATTTTATAACCAATATAATTTGAGGAAACATTGTTGGGAACTCAACTTAACTTAAGGGATCTCTTTATGGTCTATCTACCTATCTATCTCATGCCTTTCACTAAACATAGGAATGAAGGTGATTTAAAACAGAAATGAAAATTAAATATTCTAACCCCTCAATTATCATAATTAAAAACATTTTAAAGCATTCTATAAAATATCCTGTCTAAAAACATAAGTAATTAAAATCAATATAAAAGCATTTAACAGATAATAATGAGAACTGTTTTACACTCATGTAACATTTATGTTATGCTGCACCTTGGAGTGCCTTGTAAGCCACTCTGAGTTCCTTTTGGGAGATGGTGGCGGGATATAAATAAAGTTTATTATTAATAATAAATGTACAGCACCCATTCTCGATTAGAAGACACTCAAAAGCAATTTAATAACCAAACATCTGTTTAAACAGAAAAGGGCTTTGCAAGAATGAAATAGCTGTACAAAACATATCCCATCAAGGAGCCTCTAAAGCCCCATGCTCCACTGTATCCACAATGCAGAAGTATAGCAGTTTGACATCACATTAAATGCCATGGGTCAACACTATGGAATTCTGGGTTTGTAATTTTTGTGACATATTTACTCTTCTCTTCCAGAGAGCTCTGGTGCCACAAGAAACTACAAACCCCAGGATTCCACAGGATTCAACTATGGCAGTGAAAGTTATGTCCAACTGCCATAATTCTGCAATATGGCTGCCTTACAAGGCAGGGTTACTAGAGACTGGCCAATAATGACCAAGGACAGTGGTTCTCAACCTGTGGGTCCCCAGGTGTTTTAGCTTTCAACTCCCAGAAATTCTAACAGCTGGTAAACTGGCTGGGATTTCTGGGAGTTTTAGGCCAAAACACCTATAACCCACAGAATGACAACAACTGATCTAGGATGATGGGACTGAGGGAGGGAGTTCCACTAAATGCCTCATCATAGCATTTTTGGTGCCCTAAATACCATAAAGGTGCCAGATCTCTTAGAAGCTAAGCAGGGTCAATTTAATGGGAGAGTGCCAACAAACAGTTGGTGCTATACGCCACTGCTTCTTAAAGTGCGAGCCCTGACTCCAAATGAGGTTTCTTTAGTTCTATGTTGTTGTTTTTTCTGAGGGTCACCTAGTGGCTGTTCCAGGACATTTCCCCAATCAGCCTTATAGAATGGAGCCAATTGTCAGAGTTGCTCCTGAAGAATTCTGGGAAATGTAGTTCAGGGTGTAGCTTTTAGAATTCTCAACTAGAGAGGTCATTGGCTTCCCTAACTACATTTCCCAGAACTCTGCAGGAGCAGATAAGATGATCCCCTCTGTTCTGTAACACTGGTGGGATAACATATTTAGACATCTACACAAATAAGGAACCTCCGGTGGCGCAGTGGGTTAAACCCCTGTGCCGGCAGGACTGAAGACCAACAGGTCACAGGTTCGAATCCAGGGAGAGGTGGATGAGCTCCCTCTATCAGCTCCAGCTCCTCATGCGGGGACATGAGAGAAGCCTCCCACAAGGATGATAAAAAAACATCAAATCATCCAGGCATCCCCTGGGCAACATCCTTGCAGAAGGCCAATTTTCTCACACCAGAAGCGACTTGCAGTTTCTCAAGTCACTCCTGACACACAAAAAAAAAATCTACACAAATCTGTTGTGCCCTGTTTACAATAGACTCTGCAGAAGGTGCTTCTTCTGCACTTCATAAAAAGAAAAACAGCCTGGTTAGCAAGCCTTGCAAATGATGATTTGTTAGCCATAAATGTTTGATTTTTATACCTGTTTCATATATCTGGGGTCACATCAAAATTTCTTGAGTAAAAAAGAGGTCCCAAGCAGAACAGCTTAAGAAGCCCTGCTATAGGCTATATCAGGGGTCCTCACACTAAGGCCCGAAGGCCGGATGCGGCCCTCCAAGGACATTTACCCGGCCCTCGCTCAGGGTCAACCTATGTCTGAAACGACTTGAAAGCACACAACAACAACAACAACAACAACAACAGTCCTATCTCATCAGCCAAAAGCAGGCCCACGCTTCCTATTGAAATACTAATAAGTTTATATTTGTTAAAATTGCTCTTCATTTTAATTATTGTATTATTTTAAGTGATTTTTGCACTAAAAAATAAGATATGTGCAGTGTGCATAGGAATTCATGTGTTTTTCAAATTACAATCCGGCCCTCCAACAGTTTGAGGGGCTGTGATCTGGCCCTCTGTTGAAAAAGTTTGTGAACCACTGGGCTATATCTTCAAGGAGGGAACTGAAAAAACCACCTCTGCATATTGTTTGTTTACAAAAACTGTATGAAATCCATGGAGTTGCTGTAAGTCAACAGGATACTTGAACGCAAATACACACACAGTGCCTCTTTTAGAGCAGCTGGATGCAGCGGGGCAGTCACCACTGTTGCTATCCATTCATTCAGTCAGTCCTCTGACTGTTTTTATGAAGGAGAAAGGATATGATCCAGCACAATTGTGGTGGCTTTCGCCTCTCAAAGGTTCCTTAGGCTACCTGATCTCAAATGTATCCAATAGTGAGGGAGAAGCAGGAGTCAAAGTTACATCCACCGAATGAGCTTCAACTACAGAGTGCATTCCAAAAGAAGAATACTTGACAACCAAAGGTTTATACACCTATTGTGCTGGCAACATAAAAGCAAATAAACTAGGACAGCTGGTAACAAATATGACACATGGCAGAACTCAACTGGTTTTTCAATTACAGAGAATTTCATTTGGCTGTGAAAATATAATACAAGCATAAACAAACTGTAGTTTGTTGTTTAGCATTATGTCAACATCAAAAGAGGTATTTTCAATAAATGAATCCAGCAGGCATCAGAGAGAGCTGTAATAATGCTGTCCCAGCCGTGAGGCCTGATCCACTCAGGGCCTCATCAAACAGATCCGAGTGTAAGCAGGAGGAAACATAGTCCCTTGTGTGAAAGAACAATATAGTGTTTATTGAATACAAAAATGAATGATGGAAATATACCATAAAAGCAAAAGACAGCTAACAGAATTATTTCATTGGTCTTAAGTGCTTCCATGATAAGACAGATGGCATTGCAGGGGCGCAAGTATTTTGCTCACTTGGAAGCAAAACAATGGATTTTTTGAGTTTTCTTCACTATCTTCTAGAAAACTGTCAAAAGTTGCCAGAAATAGGAAAACAGGCAAGCGGAAAATAATTTCTTTCAGTAGAAGGGAGGGACAGAAGCCTTGTTTTCAGAGAAAAGCACCAACATTCCTATCTGACATGTGATCAGAATTATTATTACTATTATTTATTATTATTAACTTTATTTGTACCTCGCTAACATCTCCCAAAGGACTCGGTGTGGCTTACAAAGGCCAAGAATTGGCTGGTAGTCTCCTGCACACGTAGCGGAGTGGACTATATAACCATTGAGGTCCCTACGATTTAAGAGCAACAGAAGGGAGGCATTCATAGCAGGTGGAATCTATTTATATTTTGAGCCAGGAAAATTTAAATACCATATTTTTACAATTGTAAGATGCACCCTAATTTCAGTACCACCATGGCCAACAAAAATACATAAGATACACCTGCGATTCTAAGATGCATCCTATTTTTAGAGATGTTTATATAGGAAAACAGAAAGCCTAAGAATGGAAGAAATATAGTATATTGCAGGAATGTAATTCTTTCACTGCTGCACTAGTAGTCTGTGCCAAGACAATGGAAACATTCAATACTGTCACCTCATCACAAAATATTCTACTACTAAGCCCATTACAGTGGATGAAGCATCTCACTGTTGCTTGTTCTTCATCACAATGGAAGAATGACATACACATATCCCACCAATCAGATCATGGACCATTGGGGTTACAAAATCTTCTACAGTTTCACTCAGTTCATTAGCCTGTTCCTGCTCATTCCCATGGCTATAGGTGGCAGTATGAAAAGTGACTATGTAAAGTTAGGGGTCACCCCAAAAATGTTTTTTTTTTTTTTGCAAAGTAAGCTAGGCAGCAACATAGTCTGCCTCCGGTTCTCTTGAAGTACGGAATGGTTGGTGAACTCACTCTCCCATGCATCGAATCATCACAGAATATACCTTATTTATTACAATAAAGCAATGTTTACTTGCACAAAAATGATAGGGGAAATGCTAGTTCTAACTAACTAAGCTAGAGAGATGGCGAAACGTGCTTGTGTCTGCTTCAGACCACACAACCAAGATGTCTCCTCTTCCAGAGCAGGCTGAGACAGAATCTAAGCCATAAGGAAGACCAGTATAGGTCAGAGCAGACAAAGGACAGTTTGGGAAACCTGAGGTCCTGGTCTCTATCTGCCCCATCCCATGCAAAACATGCATCTTCAATTCAATCAGAGTTGCATCCCTATAATCTCTAACAGTGGAGTATCTATGTATTGTTGAAGGCTTTCATGGCCTGAATCACTGGGTTGTTGTAAGTTTTTCGGGCTGTATGGCCATGTTCCAGAAGCATTCTCTCCTGAGATTTCATCTGCATCTATGGTAGGCATCCTCAGAGGTTGTGAGGAAGTGGAGTACCTTCTTCTGCTTTGGGATGGTTACTTTCTATGGGCTGTAGGGTGCAATATATTCAAGACCTAGAAATGGAGCTGAACCTTGTTTCCTGATTCATATGTGCTGATGTTAATTTACATCCATGATGACACAATAATGATAAATAGGACTGTTTCAGGAGAGGAAAACATATTCCAAAGGCAGAAGGAGTATTAACTATTTTAATACAAAAACAGCAAATGTATTGAAACAGTTGCCAACTCATAAATGCCAATGATTTCCTTTTCGACTCATGAAAACAAATAAGAGAGCCCTTGTATTATTCAGTGCAAGAAGTAAAAAACTGAATTATTCATTCCTTTGCTTAATAAGCCCATATATCAAAAGAGACTGCTATTATTATTACACTAGGCCCACTTATCATGCAAGTTTGTTGAACACAGTTTCATTTATATGCGAAGAGCTTTGAATACCAAAGAGTTGCTCTGGGAGATACAGTGATGGCTAGATAAGTGTTCTCTTTTGTCTTTCAATGCAGAAGTCTCTCTAGACTTCTGCCAGACATTCCACTGGAAGTTCCACCAGAAGTTGGCCATAGAATCATGCAAGAAGGCCTTCCAAAGTGTTATGTGACATAATTGGGCCAGACACCCAACATTTTTATTTTAGGTAAGAAAAGTAGATTATGAAAAAATGGAGCTGTGAAGAGTCCCCAAACAGATATCGTGAAGAGTCCCCAAACAGATATCCTGTATTTAGAAATCTATCATACTGTTTTAAAAATCAAAGTGGCTTAAAAAATATGCATGTACATAATTCATTTTTCTCAACCTCAAATTATGTGTTGTTGTGTGCTTTCAAGTCATTTCCAATTTATGGCAATCCCAACGAAAGCACTATCATGAGGTTTTCTGGTAAGATTCATTCAGAGGAGGTTTGCCATTGCCTTCCTCTGGCTTCTGAGAGTTGCAGTCAAATGCTTAGACTTCTACACCACATCAAAATGTGCTGAACAACATTTCTAGCAAAGCAGGTATGCAGAATGTATGAGGGGTCTTCAAAAATAAATTCAAAAACAAATTACATCACTTTTTTTACATAGTCACCTTCCTTTGCAATGCATTTTTAATACTATCCACAAAAATGTTTTTGGTTGAGCTACTGATGCACTGATGCTCTCACATTATCTGCTTGCTGCTTGCACTTAGGCTCCTTTGTCACCTGCTTAGGCACCCACCTGGCCCACAATTTACTGAACTTAGGTTGTCATGAGTCAAGGCACAGGCTTTCTTACAATCTCTTCCACTGTTATTCTTCTGTTTTTGTGAACCAGTTCTGGGTTCCTTCTTCATTACTCATGGTTGTGGCTGTGGCTGGATCCATCACATGACTATGGCCATTTTCGAACGTTTCAATTAACCCATACATGAGAGAGAATTTTATCCTCACAGTGAGTGTACATGTGGAGCTGAATTTGTGTTCCCAGCACACCTTCTGTCCACAAAAGCATATGCTGTTTCTCTTTGGTGCAATTCATAAGTTTCATAACTATCTTCACCACAGCATGACAACTTGTATATTAAAGTGCAAAGTCAGGTGGCTTTGCCAGTCAGACCAATCACAGTGATACTTTCAGAAATGAACAATTGCTCCCACTGCTGCCCTCACTGTTTCCAACAGAACTATAGAAGAGCAGAAACTTTTTGAAGACATGTCTGGTGTCTTCTTGGAATCCGTTCTTGCCAACAGTAGGTGACAGAAACTATACACCTCCCCTAACAACATCTTAAACTCCGTATCAGTAAAAGCCTCCCAACACCCACCAGCCTTATAACATGGGCCAAGAATTGCTTCCAATCCTCCCTTACCAGTAACCACTGACTAAGTGTAGAGGAAGTCTAAGAATCAGAGAAAGAGCAGCTCCATACAGGCTCTAGAGATGTTTTTTTTCCTATTGAACAACTGAACACCATTAGGCATATTTCACCAACAAACAAGTCTCCGTGTGAATTATAAAGTTCCTTACATGTTTTAGAAGTCTATCTATTATCAATCTACCTTGAAAACAGCTCAGACATTTTGGTTCCATCTAACTGGGAATTTTTCTAGTCAGCACAAATCCTCCCAATTACTTTTATTTGTGTTTACTTCAAATGGATTACAGTTACTTTGATCCAGAAATGAAGTATGTTTGTGGCAAAGAGTATATTCAGTGTGTGGATCACAAAACTGTAAGGAGAATGTACAATTGGTTCAATTTCCCCATACCGGAAGCTTAAAGCCTTTTTTTTTTTTTTTGCTTCCCCAAATGAGTCCAGCTTTCTTCTAAAAATGACTCCATCTTGATTAAAAGCAGTAAAATCTCAATTGAAGATAATTCTGGTAGTCCCATATCTACTGGACTACACCTCATTTCACCCATACTTTCACGATCATTTTACTGTAACATATCGGAAAAGTGTCAGACTGGCGGAGGTTCTCCTAAAACATCAAGCCCTATATCCATGGTTTTGCTGGGAGTTTCCCTGGTTAGTTCTTAGTTGCTCACTATCTAATGATTTCAGTTCACCATAATCACATTTTAGCAATGCCTTCTAGTAAGCTTATAATTGAAACAGTATCACTGCTCTGCTCCAAATACTGTCTCTGGAGACATGTGGGTGATGATGACTCATTATTTCAAAGCTATGCAGTACATCATGTGCAAGCCTTATTACTGTCAGCAACTTCAGCTTGAATCTTCTGAGGTTACATAACAGCCCTGTCTTTGTAGTTACACAGAAGCATGCATATGTGAATTATTGTTAGTGATATTCTTACTATCATATATGAAGGCAGAGAAAAGAGATGACGGCAATTCTTGCAATGCGGAAGCCTATAGCATGTTCTAAAATAGCTGCCATCAGGCATATAAAGCGAAAAGACTTTTTCAAAACCTGAGAGCTATTCCCATCTCTTCTAAAGAACCATAATTTTAACTTATTTTTAAATGAAAGAATGTGAGTTTACCCAATATTTATTCCTTGTATAATAAATGAAAAGATTGAAAAGTAGATTAAAATTCACAAAAGGGGGGACAAGGTAGAACAATAAGTGTATGAAAATGGCCACGAATTCTTCAGACACACCATAAAAATTGATCTGTGTGTGCATGCACACATCACACACACACATACCTCAACTCTGGTTCTAGTCATCCTTTTGAAATATGGAAAAAGCCCTGCAGATTCACTAAATAGAGCTGCTCTTTTTCGAGCGTATTCAGATTTAGTTCATGCACTTTAAAGGACATCTCATCTGTTCTTGTCATTTTTTGTAATAAACCTATATTCCAATACTGCATCCTTGCTTCCTATATGCCCTCTGCTCTTACATCAAGGTGTATATATTTTTGGTTGCTATATATAATGGATCATGCACAATTATATCAGAATACGGTGGCAGAGAGCCTCTTGCTCCAATACATGGTGGCTTATTTTCCCAGATCTATAGCATTGGGAGCCTAGATGTGAATTACGAAAACAGCCAAGCAGTCAAGGGTGAGAGGTCTGTGAGTTCAGTATGTGCCTAGGTAAAATATTCCTGAAAATGTATTCAAGTATGTACGTTTATAATCATCATTTAGCAGTGGCATCTTATTCAAATAGAAAATAACTGAATCAACATAAATAATATTTCATTCTACTCAGTTCTCTGTTCCCATAATCCTACTCTAACAGATATTTCAAATGAAGAGTCCACTATGAAATAATTGATTTAGAATTAATATGGTGGTTTGATTCTATTGTGTTAAGACTTAATAGAAATATTGGTTTCCCATTTCACTAATTTATTTAGCAGCACAATGGTGAATATGGCAATGCTGATCATTGTACTTCTTTTGAATATCTCCAGATTCTAATTGATTTGTCATAAGATGTACTTGTTGTATTTAATTATTAGGTAACCCTTTGTAACATGTGGTTGCATACCAACTAATTAAATATATTTTAGTGTATGTCTTGTATGTGCTTTTCCTGCATAGCAGCGGGTTGGACTGGATGGCCCGTGTAGTTTCTTCCAAGTCCACGTTTCTATGCATTTATTTGTATTAATTTTGATTCTTGTAAGCTACCTTGAGCCCCAATTTCCTGGAATAAACGGGATATGAATGAATGAATGATAAGAAGTGATGATGCTATCCGTAACTTTTTGCTCAGAAGCCAGACAATATTACACAAAAATAGTGAAGAGGTTTCAAGCTCCTTAAAAACCAACATATTAATTTTGGTAGAAGCTTTCACCAACTTGAGTCCACTTCATTGGATATACCTGTACTCCTGAATTGTCTGTTTTATAGGACAAAGATATTATGTGGAGTACAAAAGTGTCATGAGCCCCCTATTTTGTCTAGAGATAAAGTGAGCTGCACTCTAATGCATCCGGGGGATATTTCATTGAGGAAAGCTGATTAACAGAACCTGCTGGTTGTGGTGCAACACAATAATTTGAGAATGGTGTCTTCCTCTGAAATTTACTTTAATAATTGATATTAAATATATTTGGCCAAGAGCCTCCTCAATGACATTTTAATAGATCGATTTTTTCCTATTTAAATGCAGATTAATAAGATATGAAAGACAAAGAGAAGGAAAACTCTGAAATAAGGAACTACACATAGGAGCTCCCAAAAAAGAAATCTGATGCAATGCTGAGTTTTTCAAACTGTAAAAGCGGGTGGAGGGAGGGAGAGGTGGAATAGAGATTGAGAAATTCTCCTTTGACAAACTCTTAATAGGTTGTAGAAGGGACTACTAGAAATCCACTGCCTTTCTGTAAAAATGAAGTTTAAGAGCACGTGTTGCCTTGGAAACAAGCAACATTTTTTGGTATGTTACTTCATTAGCCTTCTATAAAGGTAACCCAGTCTTCACATTATGTCACTTCATGTAACAATGACGGAAACAACAAACCTAAAGGAAGCCCTGGGAAGCATACAAACCGCCTGCTCTTGACTGTTCATCCACATTGCCTTTTATTCGCTTGCAATAGATATTAATATATAATAGGCTGCAAAATTAATGGGCTGCTGTGGAGAGAGTGGGTTAAAGATAACAGCTCAATGTATAATTCTAAATCAAAACAGTTGGACTGAATCTGACTTAAATTAATAGCATGGGGTCAGAGCAAGGAGGTAGCTCACACATGATTTCGTTTTTCAAAAAAGGCTACATTTTAGGTAACTTACACATAACAGGTTGTATCATGATAACACAATCTTTTATTAAGGGCATGTACATTTAAGAACAGTGCCACAAAATCATGCTCAGCTGAATAGCAAAAGTTCACCGCTCCCCCCCCCCCCCAAATAAATGGAAAACTGGAAAACAGAATGTGCACAGAAGAGAACCAGAAGTAATGGATTGCCTTCTACAGAATTTGTATACACTGATAGAGACTTCTTTAAAAAAGAAATAAAGAAGCCTTCTAAGATCTAGGGGAAAATAAGCTGTAAACAAAAATAACAACATGAGACTGGAAAGTTAGGCTTAGAGTCATTTCTCGTAAGTATGTAGTATTTAAAATTGCAAGACAATCTTTGGCCTCCCAGGTATTCACCTCCAACTGCCATTAGCCCAAGCCACAATGGCTAATGGTTGGAGTTATATGGGGATTGTAGTAATCCAGCAATGCTTGATTTTTTTCCAACTTTTTTCGCTATGAAAAACTATGGGAGAAAGCCTACCTGTTGATGTGAGGTTTTTGCTATCCAGGTGCTTTCCTCATTGTTCCATGTGCTTTGTATTGCACTGTATCAAAATTTTCCTCTAGGAAAAATAAAGAAGGTATATCTTTCCCTTATGGCTATTCCACAAAAAGGAGCTTTTTGTGTGATTGGCCCAGATCCAGCCCGATCCAACCAGCTTCATGTCAAAAATACCAGGGCCATTTCAGAGTTTCTTGTGCCATATGAATAGCTGAAAACAGTGTTTTTGCTGAGGAACCAGCCATATGTTGTATGAACTATTCATTGTGGGCTTGAAATCAGCATGTTTTATTTGGCTCATGTAGGGTATGATTTTGGCTCTGAAGAAATCTAATGCAATAAAAGAATCATAGCAAAAAATAAATAAACCCTTTACAATTATTGGGAATTTAGTTCAAAAGGATAAGATTCCAAATTCTGTCTGTATAATGACAGGTCAGATTTTTGATCAAAAGAAACAAAAATTAAGGGTATCGGAAAGTGAGGCAGTTTCAAGTCAGCTTGGAGCTGCATTAAAGGGTTGGAAGAAGAATTCAAAGCATGCCTCATCAATCCTCCAAAGTTTTTGTATTTTCAATTCTCATGAACCCTTACAACTGGTTATCAGCTGGACAAGATGGAAGTTTCAGTTCAAAACATCGGAAAGAAACCAGGCTAAGAAAGGTTAGTCGAGGGGAGGGAGGGGGAGAGAAACCAGGAAGGAAGAACATGAGATGGAATTGGATGAGAAGAAGACCAAAAAGGAATATTGAACTACAGAAGATACAAAGAGGAGAAGTAACCATGTTCAAAAGCTACACAGATGAGGAAGGGAAGATACAATGGATTAAGATAGGCAAAAGTTTAATAGTCAGGTTCAGGTGTGTCTTTATTTCAGAATACTTTGGAGTGGTACTAACAAAAAACAAGCTTATTTCTCAACCTATGTGCAATTCATCTTCTTGGGTTGCAAGATGACACACGGCTTCTCATCTTATAAACAAACACAGGGTGTTACCAAAGCCACACACTACACCTGACACTTGGTGCAGTTAAAATAATACGTAGAGTAAGTTGCCCTACATTGAATGACAGATCATGAATGACCTCCTCAAACGGTTAAATAACTTTACATCTCTACCAAGGTTTAATTTTTTAATGGAAAATGCTAGTCACTTAGTGATTCCTCTCCAGCAATATTGGACAATCTTTACATCTTAGGTCTTTTCTTTTTTGCAGCGAGAAGGCCAGTGAAACTGAAATACTATTATTATGAGATTTACATTAACTAAATAGATTATAATGAGTGACCTTTATATGGGTTTTGGCTTTATGTTGTTAGCCTTTCCAAGCCTTTGGGGAAGGGTAGGTTTGAAATCTAATAAATTACAGGGTTACTCTCCTTAAAAGAAAACTCCAATTAGGCTTATTGTATTAGCTTGCACCACTTCCCCAGCATGACAGTTTAAGTTTGGCAGACATCCATTTGTAAGAAATGCCACTTTGAAAAGCACAATATCATACTACCAGTTGTTACAAAGATGGTATGTGTGTGTGGTCAGGGGGAGAGAATCAGCACCAATCAGTCCTTCCTTTTAGGATGCTACTGATAAATTTATACAGATTAACAAAGCCACACCACGTGAATAGATTTTCCCAGTGAATAGCAAATGTTCCATTAATAGTCTATTTCATCCCCTCCACTTTTTCTTTTTCTTTTGTGTATATTCCTGTACCACGTAATGCAGTGTGACAGGTCATTTCATGCATCATTTAATGCTATACATTGCAATCTCCCATAGCCAAAATTAAGTCTGAAAATTGATGAAAAGCAGATGTAAAAGAAGTGTGGCCTTTGCAATGAAGACAGAGCTGAATTCTGTTTACCAAAACAAAATGGGGTTGAAGGTTCAATATGCTCATACAGCATCAAGACTTTTTCAAGGGCTTTCAGTCAACATTTGGCTTGACACAAAAGAGATGTTATTAACAGAAAGGAAGAAAGGAGAATCAGTCACATGACAGTGTCCAAGATAGGTGTAGTTTGGTTGAAGGGCAAAAAGTTAACCGTATCATCTCTTGCCATATCCCTGCCTTATGATCCTTTATCCAAGCTACTATCATAGCAACAGGGGCAATGGCAAAGATGAAGAGCAAAGGGGAACATGTCCTCAGTTCTCAACATTTCCCCTTAGTAATGCACTCTGCATTCCAAACCAACACTGTCCAGCTTAAGAGCAACTGCAATCAAACCACTTATTTGAAAGTCTCCTACAGAAAAATGCCTTCTCATTCTCCAGTATTCATTCTGAAGTTAATCATATTGATACAATTCAACAAGTTAAAATGTACTCAGCTAAGTTAAATTAGCCTTTAAATTTTGTTTTCAAGCCTGTGTGTGGGATTTTGTTGCCTTTCCTTTTATTTCCTTCATCCCTTTCTCACATTATGATTATGATTGCAATTACAGTCTGGGACTCAAGGTGGCTAACAAAATTTAAGACAGATACAGTGGGCCCTTGGTATCTCCCAGGGTTTGGTTCTAGGACCCCCTATCCAAGGATGATAAAGTCCCACAATATACATCGGCATAGTAAAAAGGTGCCCTTTACAAGTTTGCCTTTTGGAAATTTTGAGAAATTCCCCAAACAGCAGAAAGTATGTGAAGAGAGTAATATTTAATTATAGCAGCAGCATATCCCGACCTATATCAGGTAATCAATGGATACCACCATTCATTGCTTGAAAATATTCCAGCCCAGTTCTAAAAAAACTAAAAAATCAAGGAATGTTGGCAGTATCTCCACAACAGATATAGCAAAATCTTGTGAGATAACAAAATCTTGTGAGATAACAAGAACTCTAAGGAATAGTATAATACCCATTTAGTTTTAGCATGTGGAGATTACAAATTCCGTTTGAAGCAAAAGATCTTGCACTTTGATAAGTGTGGTTTAAATAGGTCTGAATAGCTGCTCCAACCAGGCATGTAGCTGGGGGGGGGGGGGTTGGGGGGCTTCATCCGCCCCCAAAATTCTCATGGTGGTCCGCGAGAAGGCCTTACTGGTACATTATTTAAACTGCTATGTTTATTCATATCATGATCTGATCACCATGCTCAATATATCCCATATGCATGGGGGTATTGGGGTAACAATACAAAAGGTTTGCTAGGGTAGACCCTCTTTCACTCAGACTCAGCCACCCCCCCCCCCCCAAATCAAACTCAGCTCCCCCCGGAAAAAAATCTTGGCTACGGGCCTGGCTCCAACCCTCAGTAGCTGCTCCAAGACTCTAGAACTTCCATCCTAGAGAATTTAGATTCACACCATCCTTGCTGTTATTCTATAGGCAGATTAAAAGCTTTTTGTTTCAGCATAATTTGGAGAGTGGGGTTTCATAATGTACTAAATTGTTTAGGTGTTGAATTGCTTTTAATTTTATAGTTTAATTATATTTTAAAGTTTTGTATGTTGTAATCTTTTTAGCTACATCATCATCCCTCTGCATTCATAGCTGAGAAAGAAGAACTTTAGGACAACTTCTGTCTATCCTTTGAAGTAGATGATTAGACATAGGGCTCTTCCAGAAAGGCCCAAAACGCCTGAGCCGTCCATATGATGTCTCACATAAAACTGAATTAATCTGGAGAAAAACTGGGATTTCACCCCCACCCCAGGAAAGCACAGGGATCTGGGTAGGGAGTAGAGACTAAATCCTGGGTGGAACGGTAGGAAGTGTTTGCATGGAGCTTGAAAAGGGTTTTGGTAAAAGTAGTTTTGGTTGTAGTTGTGTGACTTCAGGTCATTCATAAAATGAAGCTATCACAGTGTTTTCATAGAATGATTTGTTGAGAAGTTTGCCGTTGTCTCCTTTGAACCTGAGATATTATTACTTGCCCATGGTCACCCAATGGGTATCCATGGCAGAGCGGGGATTTGAATTCTAGTCATAGTCCAATACACAAGCCTCTACATCAGGCATGGGGAAACTTTGGCCCTCCAAATGTTTTGGACTCCTGTGTTTTCTTAACAGCTCTTAAACTGGCTTGTATTTCTGAGAGTTCAAGTCTGAAACACCTGAAGGGGTGAAGTTTTCCCATGCCTGCTCTGCATCATACCAGAGCTCCCAAAAATGGAGAGAATGGCAATAAACTGGCAAGATTAAATGCAATATCATCAGGACCTGAGTTGCCAGGGACTGATCAAGAAAGAGATCATTGGGATGTTGGAAATTGCAAAGAATCATATAATCACAAAGTTGGAAGAGTTCACAAGAACTATCCAGTTCAACCCCCTGCCATGCAGGAATACACAATGTTTGGGATGTTTAGTTTAAGAAAAATTCATGAAGAGGAGGCATGATAGAGATACATATAATGTTGTATTTCCTTCATAATACTGAATGCAAAGTCACACATTGAAACCGAATGGCTGGGGATTCAGGACATGAAAGGAAGTACTTATATGCATAATAAATAGCTAAACTGTATAATACCCTGTGCCTCAAGACACAATGATTACTGCCAACTTGGCCAGCTTTAAAAGGGATTAAATGTGTGCATCAAGTCCAGAGCGGCATGCTTCAATAAAAGGTTCAGTACTCCTTATCCAAAATGCTTGAAACCATAAGTGTTTTGGATTTTGGATGTTTTGTTTTCTTTTAGAATATCTGCACATAATGAGATAACTTGAAGATCTGACTTAAGTTTGCATATAAAATTTACTCATGTTTTATATACACATTATACACATAGGATGAAGAAAATTTCATACAATACATTAATAATACTGGAAAAAAGTTTATGTACACTGAACCATCAGAAAGCAAAGATGTCACTATCTCAGCCATCCATGTGGACAATTTTGGAGGATATCTAAATTTGGAATTCGTATAGGGAATGCTGGGAAATGAAAGACAGAGGGCATGGGTTCTTCTGGCAAGCTTCTTACAGTAGAGTTGAAGTAGAAAAGCTTCTTTGTCTGTTATAGTGCTAGAACACAGATTCACCTACTGAAGCAGGACATTTAGGAGAGATCAAGGGCTCTTCCACACTGCCATATAACCCAGAACATCAAGGCAGAAAATCCCAGAATATCTGTTTTGAACTGGGCTATCTGAATCCACACTGCCATATATTTTAGTTCAAAGCAGAAAATGTGCAATTTTATTCAGCTGTGTAGAAGGGGTCCAAAATATGCTAAGTACTTCTTTAAACAAAGTTAAACTGTGAAATTTATAAACATAACATGTAGTGGTAGCTTCCAAAAGAACAGTGTTAAACTTTGATTTGATAAGTTGATGGAGGTTACAATATTAGAAGGACAGCTATCACTTCCACCATCAGAGGGATCTATCAGTTGCTGAGGAGTAGAAGACGGAGGTTGAAGTTGTATTCATGTCTTGTTGTTGCATTACATGGGCAACTGATTGGCTACTTTGTAAACAGCATGATGGACTAGGTGGGCCTTTCATTTGATCTACCTCAGCTTATCTTTCTTTCCCTTTGACTTCCCATGCTACAACTATGCTCTTTAACCAACATTAACTCTGATGCATGGCTACATGCTGCAAATGTATGCAGAATAAATATCATACCATGTGATCAAACAAAGAAATGCTAACCGAGACCACTTTAAATAAATAAAAAGATGTCCCTTACCTATTAATCACTCAAGAGTTCAATGCTTTCAACCCAATTTGTAAATTGAAATGTTATGCGAAGTAACAAGCAAGAAGTCTGATACCAAAGTAGGGGCTGTACTTCATATACACCCTGCATGTAGTTTAGTGACCCAAAGATTTAAAAGATTAACATTTGAGTGCTTTCAATGAGATGTTTCTGATTAAAGCAGACAAATATACATGCTAAAATTAGCTTGGATCTGACATGAGCTTGAAATTAAATGTTACAGTAGCTGTCATGGTCAGATGCAAACAAACAAAAACAATACTTAGTCTATCAGACTTGAAAATTACTACTTGGTATTATGCCAGACAAGCACACTATCATCATCAGACCAAGCTGCCCTTGTGTACCATCACTGTGGGTAGGCAAAATTACATATTTGCCAACATGCTCCAAGGGCTCTTTTTGAACTTCTCTCTGCTATTATGCTCCAGATTATGGATCATTCACTTTAATGTATTGTCGAAGGTTTTCATGGCTGGAATCACTGGATTGTTGTAAGTTTTTTGGGCTGTATGGCCGTGTTCCAGAAGCATTCTTTCCTGATGTTTCACCTGCATCTATGGCAAGCATCCTTAGAGGTTGTGAGGTCTGTTGGAAACTAGGAAAATGATATGTAAACCCCATTTTCCTGGTTTCCAACAGACTTCACAACCTCTGAGGATGCCTGCCATAGATGCAGGTGAAATGTAAGGAGAGAATGCTTCTGGAACATGGCCATACAGCCCAAAAAACTTACAACAACCCAATCATTCACTTCGTTTTCTAAGACCTAATACAGAACTGAGAATTTAATGTATTGTTTAGTAAATGTAATTCCTACCAATTTTCCACCTTGGAACAGTCAGTTTCTATGGGGTTCCTGTGGGTAGGTAGTCTCCATGCAGGTAATGTGTAAACTAGCTTAATTTCAGCTTAAATGGTTTCATTCGTTTATTGTTTTAGAGTCTCCTTTAGGCATTTAAAATGAATATGTGAGAGAGGTTAGCAAGACAGCTCACATTAGCCTGATCTCAGAATTCATTTGCTCAGAAAGTCTCATTCACATTTAACCTCCCTAGACTTGTTTTGAAAACATTTTGTACACCTGTATGGCTTCCAGGGCATTAAAATAAGAATATCTGAAAATGCGTAGAATTGCAAATATACACACAGACATATTTTAGTCAATGGAAAAATACATATATTACAGTCCATACTTCAGGAAATAAAGCCCGACTGCTCATTGGAGGGAAGGATATTAGAGACAAAGTTGAAGTACTTTGGCGACATCATGAGGAGACAGGAAAGCTTTGAGAAGATAATTATGCTGGAGAAAATGGAAGGAAAAAGGAAGAGGGGCCGACCAAGGGCAAGATGGCATCCTTGAAGTGACTTGCTTGACTCTGAAGGAGCTGGGGGTAGTGACGGCTGACAGGGAGCTCTGGCGTGGGCTGGTCCATGAGGTCACGAAGAGTCGAAAACGACTGAATGAATGAACAACAATAACACAAAATGTGTTAAGAAATTCACATGCTACAAAAATGTTTTAAAATGTGTATGACTTTCAATATGGTAGTGGCAAAATCTGGAACCCTTATACAAAAGAAGTAAATTCAGATGGGATTGGCAGAAAGGCAACAAAACTGAAATGGAGAGATTTTCACATTCCAACACTCCTATGTTTTTATAGAGGAAACTTGAGGCACTTGGTTCAAAAAGAATTTCTATCTGCATTTGGAAGAATGCACTTCATACATTTACACATTCAGTAGCTCTGATTACCCTGGGTTACAAAATGCATGGAGATTTCTGGGCACATTCAGGCCTTCGTCTACATAGTGTGATGGTTTGGAGCAACATTTCTCAATGGGGGGGTCATGAAGGGGGTGTCAGAGGGGTTGCCAAAGACCATCAGAAAACACAGTATTTCTGTTGGTCATGGGGGTTCTATGTGGGAAGTTTGGCCCAATTCTATTGCTGGTGGGGTTCAAAATGCGCTTTCATTGTAGGTGAACTATAAATCCCAGCAACGACAACTTCCAAATGTCAAGGCTTATTTCCCTCAAAATCCACCAGTGTTCACATTTGGGCATATTTATTTATTTATTTAATTTT
Source organism: Anolis sagrei (assembly GCF_037176765.1). Classification (NCBI taxonomy): domain Eukaryota; kingdom Metazoa; phylum Chordata; class Lepidosauria; order Squamata; family Anolidae; genus Anolis; species Anolis sagrei. The sequence continues at coordinate 285,431,479 of NC_090021.1, read as the reverse complement.
TTTGTATCCCATTCTTTTCTACCTCTGTAGAGGGACTCAGAACGGCTCACAGCAAGAATTCAATGCTAATAATAGTCAACTTTTAAAACATCATACATAAACAATAGGTTAAAAGTACATATAAGATAAAAACATATAAACCATTCGCCAGGATAAAAACATCGTCCAACTCAATCCACACCTTGTGGTCAATAACTTTGGTCATTTACTGGTCTCAGCGCTCACTCTGCAAATGCCTCGTTCCACAGCCAGGATTTCACTTGCGTCCTGAAGGTCAGGAGGAGGGGGCAGATCTAACTTCATTCAGGAGAGAGGGACATAGCCGGGAGCCACCACAGAAAAGGCCCTGTTTCTTGTCCCCACCAGACGTGACTGGGAAAGTGGCGGGACTGAGAGCAGGCCTCTCTGGAAGATCTTAATGCCCTTGATGGTTTGTAGGGAAGAATACGTTCGGAGTATTTGTGCCAAGTTTGGTCCAGTTCCATCCTTGTTTTGAGTCCAGAGTGCTGTCTGGATATACGTGAACTACAACTCCAAAACTCAAGGTCAACACCCACTAAACCCTTCCAGGATTTTGTATTTGTCATGGGGGTTCTGTGTCTCAAGTTTGGTTCAATCCTATCGTTGGTGGAGTTCAGGATGCTCTTTCATTGTAGGTGAACTATACATCCCAACAACTACAACTCCCAAATGACAAAACAATCCCCCCTCCAAGCCCACCAGTATTCAAATTTGGGCATATTGGGTATTTGTACCAAATTTGGTCCAGTCAATGAAAATACATCCTGCATATCAGATATTTATATGATGATTCATAATAGTAGCAAAAGTATGAAGTAGCAACTAAAATAATTTTATGGTTTGGGGTCACCACAATATGAGGAACTGTATTAAGGGGTTGCGTCATTAGGAAGGTTGAGAACCACTAGTCTGGAGGGAAGAGCCTTTGCGGGGCAGGACTTGCACATGCTGGCCCTCTGTTATCTTCACACATTCATTCTAAACACTTAAAGAAAGATAATGCCTGAAGTGCACTTCGGATTCGTTAGGATTCTGCTAAGAACTCCCTTTTCTGATACTGATTTGGGTACGAAGAAGTATCCCATCACTCTGGAATGCCTTCTGTCTCAAAAGTATTTGCCACACATATTTAAATAAAAATTATATGGTGTCTGATACAATTCAGCTGCAGTGATTTATATGCAATGCTTGAAAATGAGTAAAAATGTGATGTGAATTGTAAGTGGCACATAGAATCATAGAATCAAAGAGTTGGAAGAGACCTCATGGGCCATCCAGTCCAACCCCCTGCCAAGAAGCAGGAACATTGCACTCAAATCACCCCTGGCAGATGGCCATCCAGCCTCTGTTTAAAAGCTTCCAAAGAAGGAGCCTCCACCACACTCCAGGGCAAACAGAGTTCCACTGCTGAATGGCTCTCACAGTCAGGAAATTCTTCCTCATGTTCAGATGGAATCTCCTTTCTTGTAGTTTGAAGCCATTGTTCCTTGTCCTAATCTCCATGGAAGCAGTAAACAAGCTTGCTCCCTCCTCCCTGTGGCTTCCTCTCACATATTTATACATGGCTATCATATCTCCTCTCATCCTTTTCTTCTTCAGGCTAAACATGCCCAGCTCCTTAAGCTGATCCTCATAGGGCTTGTTCTCCAGACCCTTTATCATTTTAGTCGCCCTCCTCTGGACACATTCCAGCTTGTCAATATCTCTCTTGAATTGTGGTGCCCAGAATTGGACACAATATTCCAGGTGTGGTCTAACCAAAGCAGAATACAGGGGTAACATTACTTCCCTAGATCTAGACACTATGCTCCTATTGATGCAGGCCAAAATCCCTCTGGCTTTTTTCCCCGCCACATCACATTGTTGGCTCATGTTTAACTTGTTGTCCACGAGGACTCCAAGATCTTTTTCACACGTACTGCTCTCGAGCCAGGCATTGTCCCCCATTCTATATCTTTGCATTTTGTTTTTTTCTGCCTAAGTGGAGTATCTTGCATTTGTCACTGTTGAACTTCATTTTGTTAGTTTTGGCCCATCTCTCTAATCTGTCAAGATCATTTTGAATTCTGCTCCTGTCCTCTGGAGTATTGGCTATCCCTCCCAATTCGGTGTCATCTGCAAACTTGATGATCATGCCTTCTAGCCCTTCATCTAAGTCATTAATAAAGATGTTGAACAGGACCGGGCCCAGGAAGGAACCCTGCGGCACTCCACTTGTCACTTCTTTCCAGGATGAAGAGGAAGCATTGGTGAGCACCCTCTGGGTTCGTCCACTTAACCAATTACTGATCCATCTCACTACAGTTTTGCCTAGCCCACATTGGACTAGTTTCCTTGCCAGAAGGTCATGGGGGACCTTGTTGAAGGCCTTACTGAAATCCAGGTACGCTACATCCACGGCATTCCCCGCATCTATCCAGCTTGTAACTCTATCGAAGAAAGAGATCAGATTAGTCTGGCATGACTTGTTTTTGATAAATCCGTGTTGACTATTAGTGATGACCGCATTTGTTTCTAAGTGTTTGCAGACCACTTCCTTAACAATCTTTTCCAGAATCTTGCCTGGTATCGGCTGACCGGACAGTAATTGTTTGGGTCATCCTTTTTTCCCTTCTTGAAGATTGGGACCACATTGGCCCTCCTCCAGTCTACTGGAACTTCTCCTGTTCTCCAAGAACTCTCAAAGATGATTGCCAATGGTTCCGAAATGACTTCCGCTAGTTCCTTCAATACTCTTGGGTGTATTTGATCTGGCCCTGAGGACTTGAACTCATTTAGAGCGGCCAGGTATTCCTGGACGACTTGTTTCCCAATTTGGGGTTGGATGTCCTCTAATCCCTCATCCACTCCATCTTGCTGAGGTTGAATATGACTTTCTTTTTGTGAGAAGACTGAGGCAAAGAAGGCATTAAGTAGTTCTGCCTTTTCCCTACCCCCGTCAGCATTGCCCCATCTTCACCTCGAAGAGGCCCTATCGCCTCCTTGTTTTTCCTTTTTTCTACTGACATAAGAAACCCTTTTTATTGTTTTTAAATCCCTGGCAAGCCTGAGCTCGTTTTGTGCTTTAGCCTTGCGGACTTTTTCCCTACAGGTGTTGGCTATTTGTTTGAATTCTTCTTTGGTGATTTCTCCCTTTTTCCACTTCTTGTGCATGTCTCTTTTATGTTTTTGTGTTATTGTAGATGTCCTTTCATAGGTAGAGTTCATCTCTATCCTGAATTATGAATTTTAGTTACACATGTGCTGAAAGCCCATATTGCAGGGGTTATTCCCTCAGGGCCCTTCTACATAGCCCTATTATCCCAAAATATCAAGGCAGAAAATCCCACAATATCTGCTTGAGCTGGGTTATCTGAATCCACACTAGCATATATTCCAGTTCAAAGCAGATATTGTGGGATTTTCTGCCTTGATATTCTGGGATATAGGGCTGTGTGGAAGGACCCCCACTTTCCAAAAAGTGGCAGCTAGTTAGGATGGTTATTGCTCTTTCTCTCAGAAAAAGAAACAAGAATGGTCAACACATTCAATGCATAATCTCCATAGAGAGTTTCCTCCGAGCCCAGAAAGGTGAGTTTTTCTGAACCTCGCACCTCAAGATCACTTTGGTCAGCAAAATTTCTGACCATGATTTCTGGGGAATTTCTTAATCCCCAAAAAGTAAATTTTCTAAGATCTGATTTTACCACTCAACGGATCCAGCAACTGAAGTTTGAAATTCACTTAGTTATATTCAAGAGGGCAACAATATATCAGTTGCATAAGATATTAACCATAGTACAAAGAAACTAGAAAAATTATTTTTCTCTGAGGTCAAATTGCTTCATTATGTAACATTCTGCACCATCCTTTGAAGCATATGGCATTGGCTACTACTAGAAAGGAGACGTCAGCCTCCATAGGCACCACTTATGCAGTACAGTAGTTCTTTTGTTATCTTACTACTGCAGAGCTTGATGTACTTTAATTGCTTCCCTCTATTTTTTATTCTTCATGTCCTGACTCCAGAGATACAACTTGCTCAGATACAAAATAAGAACATTTTCACAGGAAAAAGATATGAACTGTATAATCTCCAAACAGAAAAGGATAACATAAATGAAAATATGAATCCAGCTTTCTTCTAAAGAGACTTTATTACTAAAGGAATTAGGCTGAGGCATTCACTACTCCAATCAACTTCCCATTTAGAAAGGACTTTATATACAACGGATTATTGACTTAAAAATAACTGAGACGGAGGAGTTCATGAACTTCTATGTCCATGAGTTCCTGCAATGTTAACTTATATCCCCATACATGTATCTAGGATTCAGAATTGTGCTAGATTTTAGGTCAAAACCTACGCATCTACGCTCATGCAGAGAGGCAGATGATGATGTTAATAGAGGAACAAGGAACACTTCAAATGCTGACCTGAAAAGATAGGTATCACAAAGCTAAATTAGTATGAGAAGGTTGGTTTGGCCAATCACCATTCATGTGGTACCTCTAATTTGCCAGGCTACATTCCTCTCAGTCTCTTGGCTCCATGACCCTATCCAAAGCCAGATACCTGAGGAATATTAAACTTGCTACCACCGTCCTCCTCCTATTACTCCTGCTACCTGTTTTTTCTCATTTTCCTTTGTGCACCACTAATGCCTACAGCTTTGCCGGCAACAAAATTAGGTTGGTGGAGCCCAGCTATCAGAAGCCACTTATCAAATTCTAATGTTATATACATGTGCATAAAATAACAATTGACATGAAGAACAGGGAAAATTAGGTCTGGGAAGGAGCTTGCACCAGACAAAGGCTGTGCCCATGTAGAATGATCAAACATATACGATATGTTACTTAAAGACAATCTATGTGCCTCATGTCTCCATGGCTTGATCCTGGGGCAGCAACAAAAGTAAACAACTCTTGGAACACCATGTAAAAACCTGTCAAATCTATGTGGCATTTAGCCTTTGCACCCAAATGGCTGGCCATGAGTCAATTCTATCACATCGGGTGATTCTCTATGCAGCAGCTGTGATCTGTCACCAACCCGATACTATTCACATTTCTCAGACTAACAGCTTCCAAATCGGCATGCAAGTATTTTGCTGCATTGAAGAATAAATGTTTGAATTGATGGGATCATTTTAGCTTTTAGCATTAACCAAAAAACAAAAATGTGCATGACCTTGAGAGTGAAGATTTTCTGTCTATGGCACTAAGGGACTGCAAATCAGCAATCTTAACATGTGCTACTCTGTGTCAAATCTTATTAGTGTTCAAGTCTGAAAGCAGACCTTACTGCAGCATCACTAGCCAAGAAGACTTACATTTGTGATTAAAATCATATTCTTCTTTAGGTATTAAGTTTCTGCTCTGGCATTTGAAAGATTAATATTTTTCATCTGTCACATTAAATTTATCTTGATTTCTGTTTCACAAAACCATTGTGGTCTACTATTTTCATTAGTGCAAGAAAACACATCACTTCTCCAGAACTAAAAACTAAAAACCAAACAAAATCTTACTATAGTTTGATCCATTTATATACTGCTTCATATTCTGGATATTTACACATATGACATAGGATCATTGATTAAAAGTTTAGTTTGAACTTTTATTACTGCTACTGCCATCCTGGTCTCATTATTTTTATGCAACTAGCTTCTGCTTTACTCTTACTCCTAGTGATGATTGGTTCCTATGTAATTTGCTGGCGAGCAGCCACAAAAGGAAACCAGACTCAATAGGAAAATGATCCACATCCAGGGTTTCATGCCTGTTCATCCACCTGTTCCTACGCAGCAGTGCACAAGGCATTGGAGAGCGCCAGGTGAGAGGAAGTGCTAGAAAGGGCATCAATAATAAATTGCAAAGCAGCCAGATGAAGTAAAAATCAGTGGGCCAGCATTCTTCATGGGCATCAAAATGATGTTTATGGAGACAGGTCATGCTGTACTATACTGTATGATGAAAAGCAGGCCACTAGAGATTGCAGCAAAGAATTTGAAAGAAAAAAAACCAATCATCAAAAGAAAATGGGAAATAATCCACAGCGTCAAATTTCTTAGCCAGATCCAGCAGGAAATGTCTTGAAGCAAAGCAATCTGTTTTTGCAACATGCCAAAGATCTTTGCCCACATATATATATATATATATATATATATATATATATATATTAAAAATGCTTGAAAAATTCTCCCACCTTACTGTACAATCCTGATATGGAGTCTTTAACATGAATATTTTGAAACTCATTATATAGTGCCTTTAACCTAAGGATGGGCATCAATTGAGAGTTCAGGGGCAGTGCCCTCCCTGTTTTTTGTATTTCTGGCTCTTGTTGTTTTGTTGAAACTTGATATGACATTCTGGCCAGTTTTGTTTTTTGTTTTTCACTGTTTGTGATCTTTTTTTCAACAACGGAAAGGCTTGCTCAAGTTGCACACAGCATATGGGCCACACAATTCCCACTTCTGCTTCTATAGGGAAGTAGCTATACCATGGGAAGGTAACAAACTAATTTTCACTAAGGTTCACATCAGGCTTAGAGTTGCCTTCAAAGGACCATTTGTAATTATAAGGCTTTGTAAATGTAACTATGTATCCCTGGCATTGAAAGTCTCGTAGGCTACCTAAAATGATGTAGCAGGCGGCATCCGATCTGAGGTCCTTGCATTTGACATGTGTGGTCTATTAACTTCTAACAAAATTAGGTATTGTAATCCTATACATAATTGTATAAGATACATTAAATGCTTTTGGGAGAATATGGATAGGACTGAACTCTAAATCTGAGCTAGATCTATTATTAGGCAGAGTGCAGCAACTGGCTAAAGAAGCAAATGGTTGAGAATGCTGGTGTACACTTGGACAGAAGAGCTTTGTAATCCATGCAGTAGTATAGTATTAAATATTGGAGTGCAGGCCCTTGCCATGACAGTCTCTATAGCAACACTCTGAAGGAAGTCCAAATGTGTAGGTGATTATGTTGATCTATATAAAGAACTTTCTTACCTCTCTATCAGGAGCAGGAGTTTTGTAAAAATAATTATTCTTGCCCCCTTAAAACCAAGTCACCTTAAAATAGTTTGGATTACAACAGTGCACAGAAAATAGCATTCCATTGTTGCCATTTCCGCTTATGATACAGCGGGTAATGCAGCTAAAATCAGAGAGGAATCTAAGATGGTGGCATATGATGTCATAATCCCTGGTAAGAAAAAAAGGATATTGTGCCCCTTTCACCACTGATGGCATGAATTCTCTCTCTGCCCCTTCCCCACCAAGTCTACTAGCTGCCCTCTCTGTTGTGGTGGAAGATGCTATCCTGACAACAATGTTAAAGTAAGAACCAATTATGTGTCTGGCTGGCCATTTTTCTTCATGGGCTAGGGAAAGATACTGCCTTGTCGGACTGATCTTGAAACGTAGTGTTGCATTTTCCATTGCTAATATTTAGAAATCTTGAGGCAAATGAGGAAGATGATGCTAAGCAATATGCTTACAAGCAACCCAAGCCACTTCACAATGAGAAGTATCGGCGAAGTGTGGAATTTTCTCCATGCGATGAGGTCCTAAGTCATTTGTAGAAGTAGTCTCTCAACACTGGATAGCAATGTTCATAAATTCTATTTTTAACATAAAAAGTGGGCTCGCATATCATCTAGAACTACTAGGCTCACTCTTGCAAATAATCACCCATTTTTTTGAACAAATTTTTTCTCCTTCAGTGAAGGTAATCTCTCTGAAAAAGATGTTTTTTCACTCTAATAATAATAAAAACAACAACAGTTATTTGTTACCCACCTATCCTAATGGCTCAAGGTAGGTTACAACACAATCCAAAACACATAAACATAACAAGTATACAACAAAATTATACATCAAAACACACTACTATAAAATGCATGCACCAAAACACATGGTACAAAGATCAGTGGCAATTGAATGTAAATCTGAAAGTTATGGTTCAAAGCTGCCTGGGTAGGCCTGCCAGAAGAGATAGGTCATTTAGCTGTCGGAGCTCTCTGGCAGGCCATCCAGTCTTGGGGCAGCTGTTGCAAAGCTCTTCTAGGTGACGATTGCCAGTTGGGTTCTTGCTGGTTGGAGTAAGTGTACCCCAGAGGATCTCAGTGTCCTCAAAGGTGGGTTATACAGGAGAAGATGATCTTGCAGATAAACTGGACCTAAACCATGTATTAGCCCTATATTTAAAAACACAGGGCCTTCTGTGCATGTAAATGTAAAACAAATAATTGGCACACTCTCCTCTGGCAGAACAAATCACCTGTTCAAGAAACTGACAGCAGTGATCATTTGTCTGCTGCTGAAGCATATCAGACCAAATATATGGATAAAAATATAGGTGGCTTAAAGTGTATCTAGACCGTAGAATTAATGTAGTTTGACACAGTTCTAACTGCCATGGCTCAATACTATAGAATCTTAGGAGTTGTAGTTTGGGGAAGTACCAGTAATCTTTTGCAGAGAAGGCTAAAGACCATATAAAATTACTTCTCCTGGCAGGCCTGTAGCGGGGGGTGGGGGTGTTAGGGGTTCAACCAGTTGTTTTTTTCAGGTTAAAAAAACAACTGGTTTACTCATGAATTTTAACTGGTTAACCAAATCCACATGCTAAGTCTATGAGATGCAAAAAATTAAGAGCCCCTCCAGAACTGCAAGCACTTCACAATTTATTCACACTGTCATTGCTTGCAGCAATAGCTGATGTAGTGAAGCAAGCAAGTTTGGGGTGGGGGGAGTTTTGAATGCTCTCATTAGGGAGGTCAGACTTGGTGTAGGTGGTTGACAGGGGCGGAGCTGCAGGCTACTGAAGACTGCTCTTACCCTGCTGTGATCTTTGCTTCAGCATGAGCTAAGACGCAGGTTTCAACCCCCCCCCCCCAAAAAAAATTTTCCCCCAAATTTTCAACCCTCCCCTAATTTTTTTTTCTGGCTACGGCCCTGACTCCTGGTATTTTGCAGCATTGAGCCATGGCAGTTAAAGTGGTGTTGTTTTATTGAGGCCTTGGCCTGTGTAAGCCGCATCGAGTCCTTCAGGAGATGCTAGCAGGGTACAAATAAAGTTAATAAATAATAATAATAATAATAATAATAATAATAATAATAATTAAACTGCATTAATTCTACAATATAGATGTATTCTAAGTCCTAGAGCAGAGGTCCTCAAACTAAGGCCCGGGGTCCAGATACGGCCCTCCAAGGCCAACCTAAGTCTGAAATGACTTGAAAGCACACAACAACAACAATCCTATCTCATCAGCCAAAAGCAGGCCCACACTTCCCATTGAAATACTAACAAGTTTAGATTTGTTAAAGTTGTTCTTAATTTTAATTATTGTATTGTTCTGAAGTATTTTTTGCACTACAAATAAGATATGTGCAGTGTGCATAGGAATTCATGTTTTTTCAAAATATAATCCGGCCCTCCAACAGTTTGAGGGACTGTGACCTGGCCCTCTGTTTAAAAAGTTAGAGGACCCCTGTTCTAGAGTTCGTATTCAAGGAATCAGGGACAAAATGTGAAGACCATCTGCACTTTGATCTAATGCTTTCCCTTTGAATTCTTTTGCACCTCTTTTGCTTAAACAGAAATCTAACATGAAAGCAGACATAACACCGATCCACTATGGCTCTGCAAAGGTTCTATTTTTTCCTAGTCTATTATTGCAAAGGTAACCTTCAGCATCTTTCAGGAATACAATATATAGATACTGATGAGGCACAGATACTAAGCTCTGTTGATTAAAGGCAGGCTTTTCAAACAGATCGGTGAAAAGTGGCTGTACCTGGAGAAAAAGGCAATAGCAAAATTCTATATTTATCCCTTCTTTAAGGGAGAACAGAAAGGATGTCACAAAAAAAGGAGAAATCTAATTGGGGCAAAATGACATGTTTAAAAGCTCACAGAACAGCTTCAGATATAGCCGGAAGACAAACACAACTAACGATATGGAAGAATGACATAAATTCAGATTTGTTGTTCTTGTGCACCTTGAAGTTCTTCCTGACTTACGGTGACCACAAGGTGATCTTATCACAGGGTTTTCTCAACAAGATTGTTCGGAGGGGTTTGATTCTGCCTTCCAGAGGTTGATACTATATCCAGATACTGATATTATAATTTCAGTAATAAACCACCATTTATTGCTGAAATATAACACATGCACACCTCTAGGCTTCACAAAACTTTTCTTCACACTGATCTTTATTCAAATTCCATGCATGATTAGCATTCCATAGTTCTTTCTGCATCTAACATTAAGTACTGGCTGAGCGGGACAATTAGCAGAAATAATTTAATACCACCAATCAGTTCTAAAAGTGAATATTGTGATAATTAGTCCATAAATATTTCAGACTTTAAGCAAAAGCACTCGGCATAAGATACCCTGTTTTTGGTAGTTTTATTTTTTTTCCAAGTCTCAAGTAAGCATCCACAATTTCTGGAAAAATATTAGGAGATACAAGCTTGGCCTTTTCTAGCTTAGTTTTCTTTTGCCACATGATACTTTGTACTGACAAACAAATCCTTTCCATTGCTTCTAAATAGCAACCCTAGGGGCAAGTGGACTTCTCATCTCCATTTAAGTAAAAATAACCGGATGCTCTGCAATAGGGCAGCCTTAAAGTCACATTGCACATTTCTGCTCCATGCAAGAATGCCAGTCACTGGCACAGAACCTGCTGTCAGCCTTTAAACCACAACATTCTGCTCAGAGGTTACAAGTGAGATTTATAAAGGGGGGGGGGGAATAAGTACTCCCATATCCATAAGGCCGATGTTCCCTCCTGAATTCCTATTGAAAGCCTACAAAAGATTTCTCAATGAGATGTGGATCCAGGGAAAGTTATGATTTTGGAAGACTGCAAAACTACCCTACTAACAAATAATCCAGGAATTTAGCATATACTCTATATGTGTGTGTGAATGTCTGGTCCATAATTCCCTCTGTACTCTCAGCAAACTATTTTTCAAAGAATAGTAGAATCCCCATATCTATGGTAGATACATTCCTGGACTTCATGCAGAGATGTGAAACCAGGCTAAGAATACCATAGTCATAATGCAGAACCTTGAAAATGCCTGGAGAGGACATATTTTATTAGAAGAGGTTAAGTGTGGCCACGTATAACAGTACCGTGGATACAGAGATATTCACAACAGTCCTGCATTTGGTAAATGTGTGGATTAGCTTTATGGGACAATTATGCCCCAAAAATTAAACATAATTAAATAAGTCCAACTAAATAAGTCCAACTAAACATTCTAAGAGTATTGGTTATCTTTTCAAGGCCACAAATTCTCTTGTGTATTTCTGTTCTTGAATGCTAATGGGGACCTTACAAGACACGCCATGGCTTATCCAGCCTGGCATTGCACCACAGTTTATTTTCTGTTATCTCCATACCACTTGCATTCATCAGCGACTGTTCTCAAGCTGCTGCTGACCCAATTTAATGCCTGGCAGGAGATTGTACTCCCAGCTGTAATTAAAGTAAAAAAGGACTTTACAATACATTTATTCATCCAAAGCCCATGACATCTGTTTATTCTTCTCCCTTCATACGCCTGAACTTACTTGAAGCAAATACATGCTTTACAGTGTTTGAAGCTCTACATAATCCCAGTGAAAATCACTTCAGAACAAACAGTCAGCTTCTAATAATGAAGAGCCAGATTAATCCTTCAGCTGGTGTTTCCAAGCTAAGAAAATAGTTCCTACGTTGCTACAGCAATTTGCAGTATATTATACCCATAATGCCTAGCAACTGAGCTTCACTGGAGCAGTGTTTTCAGCATGGAAGTGGCCCATGTTAACCTAATTCAGTCTCTTATTTCTCTCAAAGGCTGAAAATAGTTCAGAGAGGGTCTCAAAGTTAGGGTCTCAGATGGACACACATTATACTTTTTTAGCCAAATTCATCATTGTGATTTTAGCAAACTTGGGCATGCCACAATGTCAGTGTTTCTCAACCTTCCTAATGTCATGACCCCTTAATACAGTTCCTCAGGTTGTGGTGACACCCAACCATAAAATTATTTTTGTTGCTACTTCATAACTATCATTTTGTTACTGTTATAAATTGTAATGTAAATATCTGATATGTAGAATGTATTTTCATTCACTGAACCAAGTTTAACACAAACACCCGATATGACCAAATTTGAATACTGGGGGGGGGGGGGCTGGGGGGGATTGATTTTGTCATTTGGGAGTTGTAGTTGCTGGGATGTATACTTAATCTACAATCAAAGAGCATTCTCAACTCCACCAATAATAGAATTAAATCAAACTTGACACACAGAACTCCCATCACCAACACAAAATACTGGAAGGGTTTGGTGGGCACTGCTATAGAGTTTTGGAGTTGTAGTTCACCAGAGAGCACTGTGGATCAAACAATGATGGCAAACAACTTGGCATGAATACTCAATATGCCCAAATGTGAACATTGTTGTAGTTTGGGTAAAATAGATCTTGACATGACATTTGGGAGTTGCTGGGATTTATAGTTCACCTACAATTAAAAAACATTCTGAACCCCACCAACAATAGAATTGGACCAAACTTCCCACACAAAATCCCCATGGCCAACAGAAAATACTGTTTTCTGATGGTCTTTGGCAACCCCTCTGACACCCCCCTTGCGACCCCCAGGTTGAGAAACGCTGCACTACGTGATTGCTAAGGTGGTCCAATTTCACAGTTTTAATCTAAACTTGGGACTGATGACCTGATCCTAAAACAGACACATCACAAAATCAGATGAGAAACAGCAAGTTTTCTATGTTGATTGTGTCAGGGGTTCCTGCTATTGTGGAAGTGACTTTATTAGTTTCAGTTAAGGAACCAAAAGCACAGTGGCAGTGGTCTTCTATTCAAACAACAAAACACAGAGAGACTTCTGTTCTTTCCCAAATAAGCATGAAGGTTTTTCTTTCTCCTTTGCTGCAGTAATATGCAAAATATATACAAAGTATAAAACTTTACAGCTTTTAGACACATCAGTAATTTTTCAACACACTTTCCAAACCACCATCATCAGTCCCTCAGCAACTCTAATCAAACCTTACTCAGTATAACTACAACCTATATACTATTCACATTGCATTAACCACCACACCCTAATTGCAGTGGCTTAACTATTTTACAGGTGATAGGCCAGAGGTATTAACTCTGTTATCACTTAGAAAATGGCAGGTAATTTTCAGTTTCTGACAGACTGTGTATTGAACCTGTGTCATTTAAAACTCCAATACAAAACCACATTTTGTTGCATTGCATCCCTCTCCTCTATCCACCCTTGCCCCATTAACACTTCACAAAACAAAACAAGAAAACACAAGAAAAAACAGAGTAAGATTTTATCAATGCTGCAATTGGGTCAAGGGTTTTAAGCAACAACAACAACAACAACAATAACAGAACAAAATTTGGCTCTTGCAGAAAGTTGGAGGCAGCCCTAGTGCTTCTGTTACAGCTGACCATTTTCAGCTTTTAGTCACGTCAGCTATTCTCCAACATACTCTCCAAACCACCATCAGTCCCTCAGCAACTTTCATCAAAACTTATTCAGATGAGGAAAACTATAATAATATATGGACCCGAGGATGGAAATCTGCATTTGCAGTGAATCCATAGAAGTCAGAGTAGACCAGCTGGTCTTGAAGATGAGCCAGTTAGAGAGGGAATCACAGGACAATGTACGGCTTTTTACAGATGACCTTGATTTAACAGTTGGTTGTAAAATAATTTGGTTTGTATTGTATACTCAGTACCAAGAACATCTGACCCCACATTCCCTAGGAGAGGGTAGAAATTGCCCCATAAAATCCCATAAAGAAGAAACCATCAAGGCAGTGATTTAAAGCCACTATCAGAGCTCCAAAAGTATTTTTTAAATTACAGCTCCCCAACCAGCATTCCCCAATGTGATCCTTCTGGCTGAAAGATTCAAGTTGCAGTTGAAAAACTAAAGTCTCCCAGCTTTCTCCCCTGACATACAGAATCATGCAGGTCCACACTTTTGCCCACTACATACCAAAGTAGTTTTTCCCCTTCATATCTTGTTGCTATTATAGTTTCTGGCAGAGGAAAGACTCCTTTGCCTTATTTTCTCCTAATGAAAGAAGGGATATTTGGCTCTCGGCAAGAACAGCAAGAGGAGGAAGAAGAGGAGGAGTAGATGTTCTCAGAGTTCATTTTTTACAAAAGTGTAAAGATATTTGGATTCAGATCATGAGAAAGGGGCAGAGGTACCAGAGAAAGGGGGAAAAGTCACTCTCTGCTGAAGATAGGTCCAGAGGATTTTTACTTACTTATTTACTGAGTGATTTACATTCTTATCAAGTCTCTACTAACTGAACAGGATTGGGCTTCAGCAAATATCTGATACAAGGGCAGATTAAGTGCTCTATCTTGTCACAGCAAAATACTTGTTCCCTCAGAACTATTTCAGGTCTTGCCTGTTTTTGCTTCCCTTGAGATTTCTGTGTATTTGCTCTCAGAAACAACTATTATCTGCTTAGGACATAAGTTCCCTGCAATTTGTTATTGCTATCTGTCATTTCCTTTCTTCTGGCAGGCCCCTGGGAGGTCATATCCAATGCCCCTGCCAAAATAAAACATAAAAGTTACTGTAAGAATAAGCTGACAGTCATGACAGTCTTCAAAATTCCTAGTTGGTCAGTTAAAAAGCTGGTAAATTGTGATTCACTAAAGTAAAAGCATACATGGTATTTTCTTCTTGCTTTTATAGATTAGTGCTATCCCATGGATATACTATTTTCAAACATTTATACAGACCAAAGGGTCAACCCTACTAGTTGACAACTGAATGAATTGATGGATCTTCTCATTTTTACTCGATCAGTCATCCATTCCCTACCAAGACCATCTCAGTCTTGGAGTTAATATTATTTATATTACTACCTACATCACGAGAAGAGATTTTTAAAATGTCAAATCTTCTGATTTGTTTGAAGAGTGAATTTAATAATTAAATGTCCAAGAAACAAAAACATTTTAAGAATGTCAAATTCTCATCTATTTGAAAGAGCACTGAAGCAAGAAATGAAATATAACCATGCAATTTTGTGTTCCTTTTCTAAAATGGATGTAGTGCCAGTGAGACAAAAGTTAATATCTTCCTCAAGATTTGCACTGTCAATATCTAGAGATAAAAAAGAATTATGCAAAGAGCTCAAACATCTCTCAGACATGGAAAACTCTTCTTCTCTTCAGGCTGGCCCATAAAAGATGACAGGGGAAAATATGTTTATTAATGTGGCTGCTGTAGTATTATGTTCCTACCATCAAGTGATAGCACATTAAATTTTACCGGAATATTTACCTTTTTATCAGTTGCAATCTCTCTAAGTCTTTATGATGGAGCAGGTAATAAAGGTGACATATCCTTTGTGGCAATGAAATACAAAATTTATAGCAGGATTTGTAAAAATGGGATCTAATATATTATGTTGTCTGATGATGCTTGGTTTGGGTGAGAACACACAGAAATAAAATAAAGCCAAGTTTTACTCTTTTAAATAGGAGCCCCCGGTGGTGCAATGGGTTAAACCAGTGGTTCTCAATCTTCCTAATGCCGCGACCCCTTGATACAGTTGCTCATGTTGTGGTGACCCCCAACCATAACATTATTTTTGTTGGTACTTTATAACTGTAATTTTGCTATTGTTATGAATTGTAATGTAAATATCTGATATGCAGGATGTATTTTCATTCACTGGACCAAATTTGGCACACATATCCAATATACTAGTGGGGTTGGGGGTGGGGGTGATTTTGTCATTTAGGAGTTGTAGTTGCTGGGATTTATAGTTAACCTACAATCAAAGAGCATTCTGAACCCCACCAACGATGGAATTGAACCAAACTTGTCACACAGAACTCCCATGACCAACAGAAATACTGGAAGGGTTTGGTGGGCACTGACCTTGAGTTTGGGAGTTGTAGTTCACCTACATTCAGAGAGCACTGTGGACTCAAACAATGATGAATCTGGGCTAAACTTGGCATGAATACTCAATATACCCAAAATGTGAACACTGGTGGAGTTTGGGAAAAATAGACCTTGACATTTGGGAGTTGTAGTTGCTGGGATTTATAGTTCACCTACAATCAAAGAGCATTCTGAACCCCACCAATGATTGAAACTTCCCACATAGTACCCCCATGACCAACAGACAATACTGTGTTTTCTGATGGTCCTTGGCAACCCCTCTGACACCCCCTCGCGACCCCCACAGGGGTCCCGACCCCCAGGTTGAGAAACACTGGGTTAAACCCTTGTGTCAGCAGGACTGAAGATTGACAGGTCAGAGGTTCGAATCTGGGGAGAGTGTGGATGAGCTCCCTCTGTCAGCTCCAGCTCCCCATGAAGGGACTTGAGAGAAGCCTCCCACAGGATGGTAAAACATCAAGACATCCTGGCGTCCCCTGGTCAACGTCCTTGCAGACGGCCAATTCTCTCACACCAGAAATGACTTGCAGTTTCTCAAGTCACCCCTGACACAAAAGAAACTCTTTTAAATACATATGCATCCACACATTGAATGTGTACACACCTCAGCTTTCCAGTATGAATTTTCTCAACTATCCTTAGTGTGCATATTTCATTGAGTTCAATATTATAAAGAAAGTTGGAGAGTAAAGGCTAAACCTCTGCCCTTCTTTAGTGAGAAGGGATGGTGATTTCATTCATATGCTTTCTGCCTACAGAAAGAAAAGGTTAGCACTTTGAATTCTTTTGCTTGCTTCATACAAGAGCTTAAAACCCTATTAAAACTTTCCAAGGTTTTCTCCAAAATGGAAATATAGCTAAAAAGTTGCAAAAGGCTAACTCTGTAAATCTTGACCTCCTTAAGACACATCTACATTCAATTCTGCTTCAAAAGCCAAAAACAGGTTTTCATACAATCATGGAAAGGTCTTGCAGTTTCTAAGCAGAACGAAGGATGGAGAAGTATTCTTTTATAAAAGCCCACTCAAATAGAAACCTGTGAAAAAAAAAGTATGAGTTTTTTCTTTCAAAAATCCTAAGCTTCTGAAAACCTTGCACATCTCCAGATTTAAAGTTCAGATATTTTAGATAGGGTCGCTGTCACCATTTAAAATCAGAGCTCTGTTCGTCTTCATTTAAGGAATTGGGTCATTCATTCATATCATCTCATTTGATTTTTTTTTGTCAGCAACAGCCTTGCAATTTTGACCTTCCAGAATAACCTTTTATATGGCTTGGTCCCTTATCCTGTTGCTATTGTAAAGCTTTTACTTATATTTGTATTTTAAGAAATGACCGTGATAAACTTGGTCTTAATATACAAACACTTCATTTCCTTTGAATAAATGTCAAACATGCAAGTCGCTATAAATAAGTAATGCAAAACCTGCTTGTCCTGAAAGGCACATGAATATTCTATAATGTGCCAGAGTAGGTTGTTTTATATTTGATGTTTCTCATGTCTATGACCCTTTTTGACCTTAAAGAGCAGATGTGTAAAAGCGGAAAACTGGATGTCACCTAATGAATACAGTAAAATAGATACGCTTCTCATTGGAGTAAGATATGAAAACTCTGTAATCATTTTACCGATTTGCTCATACAGTAGCTGATGTATGCTTCAAAGACCCAGATGCTGATTAACCTGGAAACATGGAAGCAGCCAGCAGAACAAAAGAATTAAGCCCGTGCCTAAGATAATAGCAGTAACGCTATTTTCTGAAGAGATCCAAACACTCACCCCTTTTTCAAGATATGAGAATGTGCAGACTGACAGTGCTACTTGTACAGCTAGATCTATTGAAATCAATATTAATTTATAAATATACATATTGAGCAGATGTGGAGGTACAACATCTAAAAACACTCCAAAATGTGCTGCTCTCCCATCTCCCATCCCGGTGGCGCAGTGAGTTAAACCCCTGTGCCGGCAGGACTGAAGACTGACAGGTCGCAGGTTCGAATCCGGGGAGAGGCAGATGAGCTCCCTCTATCAGCTCCAGCTCCTCATACGGGGACATGAGAGAAGCCTCCCACAAGGATGATAAAAACATCAAATCATCCAGGTGTCCCCTGGGCAATGTCCTTGCAGACAGCCAATTCTCTCACGCCAGGAGTCACTCCTGACACGACCAAAAAAAAATCCATTTTCAGAAGTCAGTACCCTCAGTGTCATGTAAGGAAAGTAATTGGACCTTCTCTGGTTCTATTTTAGTTTTGATTTCTTCCATCCATCAGTCCTTGGCCTTTGATAATTAACTGACATCTTTTCATCCCTGCAAAATTCTTCTAAATGAACCATCAGCCTCAAACTTACTCATTTTTGGGAGCTCAAAATGAAATCTTTGGCATGAAACATTACTGACAGCTGACAATTCTAACCAAAGAGATTGAGAACAGTGATGGCATTCTGTTGACAAAGTCACTCATATGTATGTTTTAAAATGGACCAAAATCCAACCCAGTTTCTCAGGAGGTTCTGATGGAGGACTTTATCAAAAGCTTTTGGAAGAGCCAGTAGACATTTTCAACGACTTCTGAAAGGTTAATGGAAAAAGATTTATGCTTGCGGAAACTACTTTGAGTCTTTGTCAACAATCTTTGCTCATCTATATACTCTATTTCATTTTTAAGAACATTTTCCATCATTTTACCCTGAACAACTGGCATGTAATTGCACTGATATATTGGCTGATCTCAGACATGTTACATTTTTTTCAGTCATGATATCAGAAATGTCATACTTGAGGTTTTAAGAACTCTTGGAAAAACACTGCCTGGACCTGGCAATTTCTTCGTTTGCATTTTATCAATTTGGTCTAGAGCATCTTCATTATTTCCTTTACAAGGAAGCCCCGAGGATACTGGACTAGTGCCTGGCTGCTGTGACGATCTGGATGAGGACGAACAAGCTGAGGATCAATCCTGACAAAACAGAGGTCCTCCAGGTCAGTCGCCCGGATGACCGGGGTATTGGTTGGCAACCTGTGTTGGACGGGATTGCACTCCCCCTGAAATCACAGGTCTGCAGTTTGGGGGTCCTCCTGAACTCAGCGCTGACGCTTGATGCGCAGGTGTCGGCAGTGGCCGGGAGGGCCTTCACACAATTAAAACCTGTGCACCAACTGTGACCTTACCTCGTGAAGTCTGACTTGACCACGGTGGATTAAAAACACGGGTGAGATATGAGCAGGTTATTTGCAGAGGAGGGCTCATTAAAACAAGGATTGTGGAATCAAACTTTCCCACGAAGGGGGGGGGGTTGTTGTAGGTTTTTCGGGCTGTATGGCCATGTTATAGAAGCATTCTCTCCTGAAGTTTTGCCTGCATCTATGGCAAGCATCCTCAGAGGTTGTGGGGTCTGTTGGAAACTAGGAAAATGGGGTTTATATATCTGTGGAATGTCCAGGGTGGGATAAAGAACTCTTGTCTGTTGGAGGTAGGTGTGAATGTTTCAACGGACCAGCTTGATTAGTACTGAATATTTATTTAGTTATTTACGACATTTATATGCTGCCCTTCTCACCCATAAGGGGACTCAGAGCTGCAAGATTATTCAAAGTTTCCAATAGACCTCACAATCTCACAACATGGCCATACACGCACCGGGATTGTGGTGCAGCTGGCTGAGTGTCAGCTGCATTAAGATCACTCTGACCAAAAGGTCATGAGTTCGAAGCCAGCCCGGGCTGGAGTGGGTGTCCAGCCATTGTGTAGCCCGTTGTCGACCTTTGCAACCCGAAAGACAGTTGCATCTGTCAAGTAGGAAAATAAGGTACCACCTTGTGTGGGAGGCTAAATTTAACTAATTTATGAGGCCATAAAGAAAGAAGACTCCGGGGAATGTGGAATGCGGAAGAACTTCATCGGTGTCGTTGATGGACGATGAAAAACAGCAGCTCCCCCGGCGGCCAGAAAAAAGTTAAATAGCCTTTGTCTGTTAAATGTTGTTTGTCAAACTGGCATTGAATGTTTGCCATATATGTGTTTACTGTAATCCGCCCTGAGTCCCCTGCGGGGGTGAGAAGGGCGGAATATAAGAACTGTAAATAAATAAATAAATACAGCCCGAAAAACCTACAACAACCCAGTGATTCCAGCCATGAAAGCCTTCGACTTCTATTATATCATCTCATTCATATACATTGGTGTTTTTTTTTTACAAAGTTTACCATTTCAGCCTTCCTTATGGTGTGATTCACTAGTCACTACATAACATAACATCATGACAGAAATTTGGGATTTATAATATGAATGCAATGTCATGCTACAGAAAGACAGAGAGATGCACAAAGAGACACACACCATTCCATTGTCAGAAACAGGTGTTTAGATTATAAAAAAAGGTTAAGGGCAAAACTGTAGCCCAATTCGAGCACTGTTGCTTTGCTTGAAAAATACATCAAGTTTAATGCCTGGTATCTTCAGATGTACCTGGAAAATATTGGTCCTGAAGCTTTGAAGAGCCCTTCTAAAATACTAAGCATAGATGGACTGAGTCAATATAAAGAAAACGTTTTATGTCCTAAATATCCCAACATAGTAATTACTGTTATTAGTTTGTTGCATAGCAGTCATTGTAACTGTATCTGTATCTAAATTCACTTTAGGGCAGGGGTCCACAAACCTTTTAAGCAGAGGGCCAGGTCACAGTCTCTCAAACTGTTGGAGGGCCGGATTATAATTTGAAAAACATATGAATGAATTCCTATGCACACTGCACAAGTGTTCTATGAAGTGTAAAAAACACTTAAAACAATACAATAATTAAAATAAAAAACAATTTTAACAAATATAAACTTATTAGTATTTTAATGGGAAGTTTGGGCCTGCTTTTGGCTGATGAGATAGGATTGTTGTTGTTGTTGTTGTTGTTGTTGTGTGCTTTCAGACTTAGGTTGACCCTGAGCAAGGGCCAGATAAATGACCTCGGAGGGCAGTATCCGCCCCCCGGGCCTTAATTTGAGGACCCCTGCTTTAGGGCAACAGAAGATGAATTTACAAAAACCATCATGGAAGAAATAGTCATGTGTACCCAGAGTTTCTCAGTACTCAAGAGAATGGAGAATATTTATAATTTGAATTAACTATGGTTGAAAAATAGAACAGATCTGGTGTTGCTGTTTGTATGTATGAATGTATTCATTCTATGAATCTTTGATTCTTAAGCATTTAACACTAGCAGTATCCGATGGAAGAAAACTATGTATGCTAAGGATGCTAAGAAGAAATTCATATGCTAAGATGCCTAGCTCCTGTGAGTTCTCAAGGTGTCTGCTAGCATTCTTCATTTTCTCATCTCAACATCTTTTCACCTAATTTAATTCTATTACCAGCAGGGTGGCACTTAGTAATGCTTCCCCACCAAGACTTCAGCATAATGATGAATACACACAACTATCAAGATTTTTTTTTTAAAAAAATGGGAGCCTTCAGCCAGGTGTATAGGAGTCCTTGGAGAACCTCATTAGATTTTTCTGTGCTTGTTCCCATTCACACTATGTTGACACATACTTCAAATAAACTTTCTATGGTTTGCTGCAAATCTGACACAGTTTTTCAGTGGGCAATATGGTCATCTCAAATGCTTTCTGGGCCATCATTTCCACATTGTATTACAAGTGCTGCAATTTTCATGATGCAACCACAGTCCATTGAAGCCATTACTTCAAATTGCAAAATGATTATCGCTTTCCTTAATGCGATTGCTACTGCTGAGAATTTACTGTGTAGTTTTGGATGTCAGAGCTGAGCAACTCAGAAGATGATACATCCTTTTTTATAGCCAAGATGGAAATGCAAAGAATCACTGAGAAAATGAACAAAATGGCAGGGTTAGTAGGTAAGGACCTTTTTGGGGCCACACAGACTGCCAAAAATGTATTCACCAAACAAATAAACCCATTATGTAAATCTCATCCACATTGTTCTATGATGCTTTGGTGTTCTTTTTTTTTTTAATGCCCCCATTAATAAGGACTAGTTTATATCCTGGCTTACTCTAACATTAAGTTCTCCAAGGTAGTGGTGGACCAAAGACATGTGGATCTACTGTTACAGCTTCATATCAGTAAAGATTTTGGACTACAAAATGTTTCATAATGGCAAGTAATTTTTTCCTCTCATTACACTACTGAAATTAAGAAAGTGTGTTGTAACCAGGAGTCATTTCTGTGTGCAAAAGGACTTTACATTCTGTTCTGTTCTTGCTTCAGAATAAATTCCAGGGCACATAATTCTTTCATTCTGAATGTATGATTTTTGCACCAGATGTATCTGGGTTGATCTCTTGGTTCCAGCAGAAACAATAATAGCACAAGTAGATCATGAAGTGTCTGTTCACCAATCAAAAGACATCTAATTTGTTGTTTAATTACTGATCATGGTTAGACAAATAGCTGAAATTTGGTGGGCATAAGTATCTTTTACATGTTGCATCTCAATCTGATTGATAACTTGTAGGAATGCATGAAATGGGCTTTTTTCCAAGTGGGCAAACTGATGTTAAATAAAAGATTGATTCACTGTGCAAGAGAGATCAAATTGCCTTGCACCCATATAATCTATGTGGTTTCACTTATCCACAGTTTATTTATACATTTAGACCAGCATTTCTCAGCTTAGGGGTCGGGACCCCTAGGAGGGTTGAGAGGGGGGTGTCAGAGGGGTCACCAAAGACCATCAGAAAACACAGTATTTTCTGTTGGTCATGGGAGTCTTGTGTGGGAAGTTTGGCCCAATTCTATCATTGGTGGGGTTCAGAATGCAACTACAACTCCCAAGTGTCAAGGTATATTTCCCTACAAAATCCGCTAGTGTTCATATTTGGGCACAATTAATATTCATACCAAGTTTGGGCCAGATCCATCATTGTTTGACTCCACAGTGCTCTCTGGATGTAGGTGAACTACAACTCCAAACTCAAGGCCAGCGCCCATCAAACCTTTCCAGTACTTTTTGTTGGTTGTGGGAGTTCTGTCTGCCAAATTTGGTTCAATTCCATTGTTGCTGGAGTTCAGAATGCTCTTTGATTGTAGGTGAACTATAAATCCCAGCAACTACAGCTCCCAAATGACAAAATCAATCCTCCCACCAACCCTACCAGTATTCTAATTTGGGTGTATCAGGCATTTGTGCCAAATTTGGTCCAGGGAATGAAAATAAATCCTGCATATCAGATATTTACATTACAATTCATAACAGTTGCTAAATTACAGTTATAAAGTAGCAACAAAAATAATTTTATGGTCGGGGGTCACCAAAACATGAGGAACTGTATTAAGGGGGCATGGCATTTAAAAGGTTGAGAACTACTGATTTAGACCCTTTTGTGTGGGTTACACCCTCTTCTTTGTACCTTTACAATTTGTCACATTGAAAATAATATGGGTAGCTATTATCTGAGGTTTCATATATCTATATGAAGTCTGTGAACATAATCCTTCGCTACTGTGGAGATTCCACTGTATATATATAAAATACAATTTGTTAAGGTAATAATGTAACTTCACTGACATTCATTGTGTTACTTTAAAAATGCAACTTCCACTATATTGTTGGGTTTGAAAAGTAACTCATTCCATGTAACTACATTTCTTTTACTTCTTGTTTTCAACTTTGGCTTTCATTAAACTGGAAGCATGAAATAATAGGGTCCAGTGAGTGCTCATGGAAATGACTTTCTGACATTCTTTCTTTCAATGTTTCTCAAAATTCTGTCACTGAGAGAGGATGATTTGCCTCTAAGACTTCTAATACAGTGTAGCTGTAACTGGACTGCTGCAGATTTATGCAGCCTGTTTGCAGTTCAGAAACAAAATGAGGTACCGTGCCACTTGTAGCAAGAAGTAGCTGTGAGGTATGTTCTTCATTCCTTTGCTTGACATGCATTCAATTATCTAATTCACACTCAGTTATAAATAAAACTGCAAGGAAATTCAAATCAGAACTGCCTGATAAAGTCAAAGCTTCACTCAGTGAAATTTTCACTTGCAGAGTGCTGTTTTCATTTTTTTAATCACCATTTTGAAGCACAAGAAGCAGCAAGAAACAATGGGGAAGTTATGATGAATATTTCCACAACAAAATTTAATTATTTGGTTAGGTTTTTCTAAAAGACTTAAAGTACAGAATTTGTCCAAAATGTTAATACTTACGGTATATTACTTAGAATGACTGACCAAGTATTCTCTTGTGTAATAGCCAATGTATTTGTGTGCAAAACTTATGAGAGATGGCCATTCCAACTACTGTTCAAAAATCTCCAAAGACACTGCTGAAAAGCTCTTATTATCAGGAATACTCTTATCACAGTATTTAGGTGGGATCCCTTTTTGTGAAATCTGACACCATTGATATATTCCGTAATCTTTTCGTGCAGTGGAAAATAAGATTGTTCCAGCCGCACCTACACTGTCATATAATGCAGTCTTATTGAGCTCCATTATATGGCAGTGTAGATGGGGTCTCCATCTTCTACATGACATACCTTCGAAAAAGTAGAGATTGCTATTACACTACTTCTCAGTCTTCTCTACTCTGAGATATACTGTACATAAAATTGAGAGAAATCTTTATGTGTTGAATTCCAGTGTCATGATTCAGTGTGCTAAAACTTACAAGATAATCTTAATTAAATATAGCCATGCATGCACCATGGTAAGAAATTATTTATTTATTTATTTCAATTACTTCTACCCCGCCCTTCTCACCCCCGAGGGGGGACTCAGGGCGGCTTACAAACGAAGGCACAAGTCGATGCCTAAATCAATAAACAAACAACACATAAAAGCAATTTAAACGATTAACAAGTTAAAAACATTAATACATAGTAAAATAGCAAAACAATCTCATGCTCAGTGTTCAGAGTCCGTTTATCTATTCCATTCCGTTCACCCTTGTTTATCGTCAGATCTTTCCTTAGCTGCCAGAATATCCAAAAGCTTGGTCCCATATCCAGGTCTTCAATTTTTTTCTGAACGCCAAAAGGGAAGTCGCTGTTCTAATCTCCCCGGGGAGTGAGTTCCACAGGTGAGGGGCCACCACTGAGAAGGCCCTGCTCCTCATCCCCGCCAACCTCACTTGTGATAGTGGCAGGGCCTCCCCAGATGATCTTAAATTTCGAGATGGGATGTAGAGGGAGATGCGTTAGGACAAATACACTGGGCCGGAACCGTATAGGGTTTTGTAGGTCAAAACCAGCACTTTGAATTGTGCTCGGAATTGGATCGGCAGCCAGTGGAGCTGGCGTAACAGAGGGGTGGTATGCTCCCTGTACGCCGCTCCGGTGAGTAATCTGGCTGCTTCTCGCTGGACTAGTTGAAGTTTCCGAGCAGTCTTCAAAGGCAACCCCACGTAGAGTGCGTTGCAGTAATCCAACCAGGATGTAACAAGGGCGTGGACCACCGTGGTTCACACTATGCATTTCCATTTGCACCTGCAACTAAGGTTTGACATTCATATATACATACAATGTGAATAACTGGAGAACTTGTTGATCTATTACTTCTTAAACCTGCAATATTCAAAGCCTCATTTTGGAAAAAAAAGCTGTGGCTTCCCAAAGTATCTGAACTACCCTGATATTTTCTTCCTCAATTTGGCGTAGTCTATTTTAATTGTGTGTGCGTTTTTTGTGCATATATATATATATGGGGGGGGAGGCTAGAATGCCCCCCCCCCCCAATATTTCCAAGCTAGCATACTTTTCTTGTTGATTATCCTCCTTCAGGGAAAGGTAAAAGATAAAGGTTTTACCTTGACATTAAGTCAAGATGTGTCCGACTCTTGGAGTTGGTGCTCATCTCCATTTTTAAGCCGAAGAGTTGGCATTGTCCATAGACACCTCTAAGGTCATGTGGCTGGCATGACTGCATGGAGCGCTGTTAACGTCCCACCAGAGTGGTACCTATGGACCTACTTACATTTGCATGTTTTCAAAATGCTTGTTTGGCAAAAGGTGGGGCTGACAGCAGGAGCTCACCTCACTCCCCGGATTTGAACCTGTGAACTTTCAAGTCAACAGGTTCAGCAGTTCAGTGGTTTAACCCACTGCACTACCGGGGGCTTCTGGTAAAATCCATTTCCAATTAGAACCAAACATGAGTGCTAGACTAAAGCTATCAGATAGTAATATTACTCTGCAGGAGAAGACTGTGTGAATGAATGTGAATAGCTTTTGTTCTCTAAGCCCTCTTTAGAAGAAAGTGTGGCTGTTAACCATGTTTCATTTTTTATAATTGGAAGAAAATTAAATTTCAGTTAAACTAATTCTTCCAGTACTGATTGTTATGACTCAGATCTAAAGGCAAAGGTAGTGCCTTCCTCATTCATATATTCTTCTTGCATCTTCATAGAGTAATAGCCTATTAGCTGTGCCTTTTCCACTACCACCCCATTCTGGTTTCTCCTGAGCTAGAAAGAGCTAGCAATTGTAGCGTGGAAAGGGTTATTATTTCATTAGGACATCAAAAGCCTTGACTTACCCACCAAAATCCCTGAATTAAAGAAAGAGGATAGAGGAGGACAGAGCAGAAAAAGAGAAGCATTTCTATAAAACATGAGAGGCTTCAGGGCAAGCTACACATGATATAGGAGAATCACAAGCAGACCTTCTGATGTCGTCCTTAATTAGGAACAACTACACAGGGGCCCAGTCTTGACTGAGGGTGAGGCTGAGATGCTGCGTAGAATGAAGCTTTAGCTCCTTTTCCTCTGAGAGAGGCGATAGGCTGGTATCTTTATTGGAGATTTATTTAGTACAGCAATGTACTACTTACATTAATAACTTGGGGGAGGGGCAGTAACACACTGTCACTTTTTTGTCTTCACAACCTGCATTTTAATTCAGTACATTTCATTGCAATATAACAGAGATTCTGCCTCTTATTCTTTACTGGATGTTTCCCATCTGGCCTGCATAAATGGAGGAGAAAGAAGAAGATTGCTTTGCTGTCTTGTGGATGGAGCCACACTGCAAAATTATAGAAGTCTGACACCACTTTAACAGCCATGACTCAATGCTATAGAATTATGGGATTTGTATTTTGGGCAATAGTATGATAGCTGGGACCCTACGCTATGCTGCTTGCACAACGCGGATCTGAATTAGGGGAACACGTGTGCGAGTGGGCGTACTTACTGAAAGATGAAGCTGTGGTGGAGTCTTTGCAATGAAAGGAAGGATAAAAAGGAGGGGGGAAAGACAACCAATGGAAGGAAGGATAAAAAAGAGGGGGAAATACTGTTACATTACCTCACCCTTATCCTGTCCCTCCTGAGTTAAATTACATCACTGCTATCCTGTTGCAGCTGTGCCTCTCACTCGCTCCGCTGTCTCGCAAAGGTGTTCCCTTCATTAATTCTGACTCACATTACACAACTAGCCTAGGGTCCCAGCTATCATACTTTTGGTGTGTTTTGTTATGGCTCCGGGATTCTCTGATGCAGAAAGCTTATGCTTGAGAAGCTGCAAGTCGCTACTGGTGTGAGAGAATTGGCCGTTTGAGAGGGCATTGCCCAGGGGACGCCCTGATGTTTTGATTTTTTATCATCCTTGTGGGTGGCTTCTCCCATGTCCGCACATGAGGAGCTAGAGCTGATAGAGGGAGCTCATCCGCGCTCTCCCCAGATTCAAACCAGCAACCTGTCAGTCTTCAGTCCTGCCTCACAGCTGTTTAACCCACTGTGCCACTGGGGGCTCATACTTTCTGCATAAGATATAAGGCTTGGGTGAGAGGCAGATGGGAAAGGAAGCAAGACTGAGTGAGTGATTGCTTCTCTCTGCTCATCCAGAAGACCTGTCTGCAATTGATGTCACAGCCATTGGGACAACTACATTGTACTTGCAAGAAGTAGTAGAGAGTTCTAGTGGATAGTCTCTTCAGAATTATACATAATGATCAAAGATGGAAAGTCTAGTGAAATCTTATGACCAAAAAAGTAACCTGAAACCTACAGTGCAACACAGACTATTACTTTTATAGTTTTCTTTCAACAGTACGACTTCTCAGTCTGAGCATATAAATAACAGAACTACAGTCTTCTTTAAGATTGACTCCTAGAAGGACATTAAGCTCAGTATCAGGCATGATTATCTTGGAAAGCCATTCCAGAAGCTGAGAGGGGGAAAGTCTTATCATTACTCACTTTGCTTATAATGGAGAAGCATCTGTAGAAGAGCCTCTGAGTAAGAGCTTAGTATTAGATTCAGGTGAGAAATAAACAATTTCCCACCACAAATCTAGCATTTTAAGAGTTGTTAGTAGCTTTACTTTTTTCAGAGAAAGACTCGGAGCCAGAGTAATTATTTTAAAACATGGACAGGAAATGTGCAAGTGAACTGAACTTTGCCAGTCACCTTGTCAACATCCTCAGGTCTTGATGATTCTAACGTATCTAGCAAATTTACTAGCTAGTATTCTAGGTCACTTTCCCTGATAATACTGTAAACAATGAGGATGTTTCTGTGTTGTTTTCAAATCAATTAGTATACCATCATGGGCCCTTGAGTGTTCACTCCAAGGCAGTGAAAATCTGAACTGTGGAAAAGTTACCCCACATAGTGATATTTATTTATTTATTGATTTATTTATTTCTGGCACTTATACCCCGCCCTTCTCACCCCCAAGGGGGGACTCAGGGCAGCTTACACAACGAGGCACCATTCCGCGCCCATACAATTACAGTTATACAAAATGACAATCATAATTGAAACAATTAAAACAGTTATCATAGATAAAACCACAGTGCAATGAACAATCAATAACACAACATATAGAACAATTCACGTGTTCAGCATTCGTCTTTCTGGGTTCCAGATCCCATTCCATTATACCTTTCCTAGATAGTGTCAATTCTTTACCTGCTCATTTGACCAAACGCTTAGTCCCACATCCATGTTTTGAGTGTTCTCCTAAAGGAGAGGAGTGAGGACGCTGTTCTGATTTCCCCGGGGAGCGAGTTCCACAGGCAGGGACTCGCCACCGAGAAGGCCCTGCTCCTCGTCCCCACCAACCTCACTTGTGACACTGGCAGGGTCGAGAGCAGGGCCCCCCCGGCCGATCTTAAACTCTGGGGTAGGACGTAAAGGGAGATCCGTTCGGACAAATACACTGGGCCAGAGCCGTATAGGGTTTTGTAGGTCAAAACCAGCACTTTGAATTGTGCTCGGAATTGGATCGGCAGCCAGTGGAGCTGACACAACAGGAATAGAGACATACTGCTTTCTGTGTGTGTATGCTAGTAGTGTTCCTGTCATTTTTCTACAGCAGCTTCCAGAGAAGAGACTGGAGGACTCTTTCTTCTTACGTGGGCTACATTCCCTTAGGGATTAATCTCTTGGGAACTACATGCTTGTAGTTTGTTATCACCCCCTGCTTCCCTGCCACACACTATCTATCCACTCAGAAGGTTGCCAGTGAAAGGACAGATTGTTCTTACTAGAGATCTGAAGTAATCACTTTGTGGAGGATGACCGAAATTAGACTGAGGGTTGCATGCCATTAGATTGAGGGTCACAGGTTACCTGCTCTAAACCTAATGTGAGCTTATCTGTTCAGTTTGATTAACTTCATATTTTGTGCTGTTTGTGGGGCAACAGTTTCTGTTGACTAATCTGCTTTGTCCCTTTCAGCCCAAGTACATTAATGAGCCCTATTCTTTGGATGGGATTTCTTTGGAGTAATCATGCCAACTGCCCAACTGATTTCTGCCTCATCTGGTATAACTGAAGTGTTGACAGGAGTGGCAGCCATGACAGTCAAGGGCTTACAACATTCAATCTGGATTCACCAACCTGTCTAAACAGCACTAGAAAATGAGCTGGCCAGGATGAGGAAACGGAAAAGAAATATGTTAAAATGGATATTCTCCTATCCTAATAAGATCATTGAATCAAGATGTCCCATACAATGTGTTGGTTAGATAATATATTTGAACAGCAATTTGGCAGCCATTAGGGCCATTAAGTCCTGAGAACCTCTAAGAAGGCACCTCAGCATGGAGGATGTTGCTGTCTTACCCAAACTATCAACCTAGCATCTTCAACATCCAGTCTGTATGCACCTCTCTTCATTCAGATGCCATTAGGCAGTGGGGTAATTTCTTTTAAAACTAAGTTGATTACAAAAAGCAATGATGATCAGGTGTAATGTATGAGTAGAAGCACATGATCATGTACAAAATAAATATAACAAAACCTATCACAAGCTAGAATCTGAAGATGGAGTCAATGTTGTAGCAAGTCAATTTCTAGTAGTGAGTCAGCCTTGGTTGGTCTGACTGTTTTTCTCTACTTGGTGAATCAATAACAAAGGTAAGTATCCTTTTTTTATCTTTCCATGTCTCTAGCCACCGGAAAGATTGCATGCACATCATTTTAAAAACGTTCAGCATCCACATCCTGGAAGTAACTATGCTTCCTATTCTCAAATTATCCTATTAACATAGTAAATGTTGCTGGAAGGATGTGAGTAGAAAATATGATCAGATCCATTGGTCGTTTCTCCCTATCTAGTGAAATAGAGCCAAGAAAAAGGGGGTAGGATCAAATGAGTAACTGGAGAGGAGAAGGGGCAGGCTGGGTTTGTTTGTTGTTATTTACCACCAAGACAACTTCAACTTGCATCATTTTACAGGTAATGTAGTCTTTCTAGTTGTTTTATTGCCTTCAATTTTTCTAAGCATTATCATCTTATACAGTGAATCATGCCAGCTCATGACATGGCCCAGGTGTAATACCCCCATAATCCTAGTGACATCCCAGATCTCCAGGAGGAACCACTTATAGCCACCCCAGAGGCACTGGGTACATGAACAGGTGGTGGGACAGACCAGCTGAAACACCAGTATGGTGCTCTATTATTGCCCAATTTTCCCCTCCCCAGCAGCCACAAGCTGCAAAACTGTTTGCTATGCTAACTGTACACCTTGCCGTCCATTTCTGTCTGGATTCCACAAAAATATCTCCAGTAGAGAATTCTGCTTTGACAACAAGGACAATGCTGAAAACAACCTGATACTCTGCAGATGATCAAAACTTTCCAAACTGCAGACCATTGCCCATCATGATTAGAGATTTAAAAAATTATTCTAGACAAGAAGATTCCTATCTTGTAAATAACACTAAAACCCCTAGTCTAGATATTCGTTGCATCTGTGATCAAATTACCTCCCTGTTTTCATCATTACAGGCTGGTGTACCAGTCACAGCTTTTCCTAGACAGAATAGCAATGTTACAATAACCCAATCAAAGTATTCTAATATATAGTGGTGGGGCTTGATTCCACCCCCCACCCCCCAGAAGATACAGTGGCATAATAAAATTGGTGTCCCGTATATATAATGCCAAAATCAAGGTTTGATTTTTGGATTTTTAAAAAATATCTTCAAGCTGTGGATGACTGAATTCATTGATGCAAAACCTGCAGATACAGAGGAACTATACTACGCTTGAGTTGCCTTGGAAGAAAC
The DNA here is from genome assembly GCF_037176765.1 of Anolis sagrei. Taxonomy (NCBI): domain Eukaryota; kingdom Metazoa; phylum Chordata; class Lepidosauria; order Squamata; family Anolidae; genus Anolis; species Anolis sagrei. The sequence goes on along the minus strand of NC_090021.1, from coordinate 285,399,951 downwards.
ACTACAAGGCACCTAGGTCATTAGTTGGTATATATTCATTTTAGGGTGCCTTGCCAAATTAAAAAGTCAACATGAGCTAATAGCTTGTTTTTAAGAACACTTTGACTTTTAAAGCTCTAAATGGCTTTAAAAGACATCCTTATTTAAAACAATCTGTCTGATCATTAAGCTTAGCTTCAGAGGTCACTTGCTGGGTGCATCTCTTATAGGCAGTGAGAAGAACAGTAGCCAAGGAGAAGGGCTCTTCAGTGGAGGCATTCTATCTTTGGAACAATCCTCCAAAATAGATTTGTGAACTGACAATAACATCAATAAAGCTTATGTACTAAGTGGGGAATACATTATTCACCAGGACTTTCAAACTTACTTATACTCCTGCAGTATTTTTGAATGTATTGACTTCTGCTGCTTTATTGATTTAGTTGTAATTTGTATATTTTTACAGTCACTATCTCTTTTTTGTTTTTAATGTTTGATGTGCTTGCATGTCACTTTGAAAACCTTTGAGTGAGAGCTACACTCTTAATTTTCTAATAATAGAATAAAACAAAGTATAATTCCCTTACTTATTACCCAAAGCTACCTGTTCTGCCGGAACCTTGTTGTTTTGGTTTTCTGCTAAATAACAGCTCAGTTTAGTAGTACTTGATACTTTTCACACTGCTTTTGGAAACAAGTCTTGCTGGTGCTACCCTACATGGGCTTACGGGACAAACTCTGGAGTGAGGCCAATGTGCTGATGGGGTTCGAGTACTTAAGCTCTTCTCATTGCTAGAGCAACTGTGTTCATCTCTCTACATCTTTCAAGAGTAGGACTGTTTTTCTTCGGCTGGCTGCCAAGGCTGGCCTCATGGAAAGGAGAGCAGAGTTTTCTTTTGATAGGCAATAAGTCAGAAAGAATTTCAATGAACAGAGGCAAGCTGAAGTGGCTGGTGGCACTATCCCAAGACTTCTGAAGCCAAGAAACAGTTACTTAGACAAGAGTGTGCCATTTATTTGTCTCAATTCCTTCCAAATCTGTTATGCTGTTAACGGTGTGAATGGGCTGAACAGAAGCAACATGCTCATAGAAATTTCTCATAGTTATGCTGGACCTGATTATCTTCTCTTGAAGAAGAGCAAGTAGCCCGCTCCCAATATTTGGATGTGTTTAATACAGTGGACCCTTGCTATCCACTGGAGTTTGGTTCCAGTTCCTCCATGGATCCCAAAAACTGTGGATGTTTTAGCCCCATTACATAATGTTGTGTCCCTTATAAAAAGGTAAAATCAAGGTTTGCTTTTCAGTCTTGAAGGAGTAAGGGAAGATATGGAAGGAGGAATGTCCCACACCCAATGTTAGAACCTTTATGTTGTGTGTATGTCAAACAGTAGCTGGGGGCAATACTGGAATTGGCAATAGATACTCTATGGTCTAATGGAGAAGTAAATGCATTACATACATACAACACACCAAGGTCAAGGGATCTATTACACAAGAGTGAATGAAGTTACTCTGCAACAGAAAATAAAACAGAAAATGGTACAAGCATTTCTGTTCATCTCTAGAATCTCCAGCATTAAAATGCAGCAATAACAAATTAAATAACTAGCAATTTGCTCTCCTGGCATAACATCGAAGAATCTACAGGCCGAGGTGGCTGCTGTACTACTACCTGTATGTACAGTATAAAGAATATCCACTCAATTGCTCCCTAGTGACAGAGCTTGATAACCACATCTAACTAAGGCCCTGGAGAATTTCTGTCAGCCACAGTTGATAATACTGTGTTTGATGGCTCAGTGCTCTGACTCAATACAAGGAAACTTCTTATTTCCTTGATGTGAATGTCTGAGTTTTGTAGAAACACATTTACCTGTGAATGAGCAAGCTAAGAGAACAATAGGAATTAGTTTCAATCTGTGTTAGTTTCAGATCTGTATGCCTTGCTCTCCCAAATCATACCCAACAAGAGATGAATACACAGTGAGTGCAATTGACATTTTTCTGTATTGTTATGTGTTGTGCTTTGTTGCATATCCAGTGGTCTATGGCAAGAAGTGTGAAACAAAATGCAGAGAAAGCCTTCTGAACAGCCTGCCATAAAGAGTACAGCCTACACATCCACAGAACTGATACAAGCAGATTCGTTTATCCATGGTTTCATTTGTTCAGCCATTTACTTAGGTCTCCTATATAAGCTCTTCTCAGTATCTCTGTCGTTCATCCCAACGAAAATAATAAGGATCACGGTTGTCCACAGTTTCACATATTCACTCAAAGCATGGACAAGTATCCCCCACGGCTACAGGTTTTATAATGTAATGTTTTCCCGCAAGCAATATATCATAGAATAAGATTTGAAAGAGACCACAAGTTTTTCCTAATGTTTAGGAATTTTTATCTGAATCTCTGGAGCAACAGGAAACAAGTGTACCTTCTCCTCAATGGAACATCCTTTCAAATATGTAAGCATTTATTTATTTATTGTATTTATATACCGCTTTTCTCACCCCTGGGGAACTCAATGCGGTTCAGAACATGATCCATGGCAAAATTCAATGCTTTACTTGTATAAAGCATCACATACCAAATTAACCACATATAAAAATATAGTAAAACCATTAAAACTATAGACAACAATCACAAACACAACATAAAACATTTAAGTCTTGCATCAATCCCATGGTTATCTTTAACTACTTCCATATTTTGATGCTCCTGTCATTCGTCAAATGCCTTTTTGAATGACCAGGTCTTAGGTTGTTTCATAAATGTTAGGAGGGAGGGAGGCAATCTAATTTCACTGGACAGGAAGTTCCACAACTGAGGAGCCACCACTGAGAAGGCCCTGTCTCTCATCCCCACCAATCACACCTGCGACAGTGGCAGGATTGAGAGCAGGACCTCCCCAGCAGATCTTAGTGTTCTAGCTGGCTCATAAAGAGAGATGCGTTTGGACAGGTGAGGTCTCATACCCCCTCTCAGCCTCCTTTTCTCCAAGCTAAACATACCCAGCTCCCTTAGGCACTCCTTATGAAGTTTGCTTCCATGCCTTTGACCATTTTGGTTGCCCTTCTATGGACACGTTCCAGCTTGTCAATATCCTTCTTGAATTGTAGTTCTAAGAACTGGACACATTATTCAAAGTAAGGAATATTATGTTCTCATTTTTCCATGACTTCCCAAAGTACATTCATATGGTTTACTGTGATAAACTCATGCACACACACACACACACACACACACACATATACATATATACATATATACACACACAACCTTTAAAAACTGATAAACAGCTTAAAATACCAGCAAACGTTATGCAAGAGAACAAGCAGATTATACCACAAAAGTCTGTATTAATTTTAAAAGAAAATAAAAGTGTGGTTTTCTAAAAATAATCAATATAAACAAGTTGTTCTTCCTGTATTGTCCTTCCTACGTCCTGGACAAGAAAACCATCTATGAACACAATCCTCCAATCTCCCAGCAGACTCTCTTCAAAACATCTCTCCATTACCACTCCTGGATTATCTCTTCTCAAAGTCAATCTGTACTCCCACAGAACAGCTATGAAACACTACCATGAAGGGCTATGGCTGCCTCTGAAAATTGTATTTTCTATTCCATATGTTCTTAAAAATTGCTGCAAAATGATAAGAAACTTCAAAGCTCATCATAACTTCACTGAGATAGAACTGCATTTGAATGGGTCTGGAAATCCCCTACACTCATCATATAAATGAGTAGCAAGGAGAAATAAAGTAATGGTGAGAAACTGACTCCACAAAGCCTCTTAAACTAGGGAGCAAGCTCAGTACTCTAATTCCTTATCTTTTCCAGACAAGGCATGTTATAGAGCCCTGTCTTGAAGAAGCAAAGCTTCAATATGAATAGTGTGAGTCTCAGAGGAGGTAGAGCCACAAATTGTCATCTAACCAAGAGAAAACAATGGACATAATGGCATAACAGAGGGAAAGAAATAGATGTCATGGGAGATATACATATAAACATACAGATGTTTAAATGTTTTAAAGACCTAACTAGAATAAGAGCTCAGATGTCTGACAGAGGTTCTGCTTCCTTAACAACTTTCTCATTTTGTGCCTTGAAGTCACTGGAATCCTTAGTGAACTAATCATGGGGTTCAGAATGGATTTGCCTTTGCCTCTTACTGAGACTGGGAAAATACATTTTGCCCAAGATGGGCAAAAACCAGTGGGTTTTCAAGGCTGAGTTGGGAATTTCCAGAGTTCTGATCCAACTCTTAAACCACTACACCACATTGGCTCACTATATCAACTTACTATGTACCTAAGACCAACATTCCTGTTTATGTTTCCGCCTTTTCTGAAAAAAAATTTGTGGCACACAGAGAAAGGCTTTTTCAATGGAGGGACCCCTGTTAAGGAATGCCTTAACCCCAGGCTTTCTTGAAAGCATCAGGCAAGCATCCCTTCATTTTCTCAAACGGTTGCAGTATTTTTACTGTACAGGGAAGGATTATCTACTACTGGTCTTATATTTTCTTTGTAGATTTATTCATATAATTGTGTAAATTGTTCTGGAACACATAAAATACAAAAAAGCTTAAAAGATCCCAGGCTGAGCTGACAAGTTGAATGCATTCAAAGGAAGAGGAATACACATAAAGCAGTGGCACTGAACAGACTGTGCTCTGGCACCACAAGAAATGGGGCTACAAAGTGGAATCCACGACATGCGAGTGTGGAGAAGAGCAAACCACTGACGACCTGCTGCAATGCAACCTGAGCCCTGCTACATGCACAATGGAGGACCTCCTTACGGCAACACCAGAGGCACTCCAAGTGGCCAGCTACTGGTCAAAGGACATTTAATCAACTACCAAGCTTGCAAACTCTGTGTTTTGTCTGTCTGTTTGTTTGTATTAAAAATGTAATACAAATGTCTGGTTGCTGATGACACGATAAATAAATAAATAAATAAGTGGCTTTTATTTATTAGGGATATGCTTAAGAGAGAAATGAGAGGTGGCAACTTGTAGAGGAGAGAGGGAGGATTTTCCCACATCTGTATATTAAGGGCATACATTTTGTGTGCAAGCCAAAAGAGGTTGCTATCCGTGTTTGCGAGCATCTGACTGAAAATGTGTCATTAAAAAAGGAATGAGAAAATAAGAACTCTTCTGAAATGCCATTGTCCTTTGATTTGCAACTTGTTTACAAAATATTCCTCAAAAGGAACATGTTCTAATTGGGTGTTGTCCTTTGCAAAAAGTTCTTTAATTCAACATTTGTCTTCGGAATATTAAAGAATCAATGCATATTGTTAAAATCATTATTTTCCATAGTTTCTCCAAGAAAAAGAAGGTGCAGATTGAAGATAAATCTTATCAGCTACTAAGGAGGGATGTTTGCTTTCAAAAAACCAATAAAAATGTATTAAAGCAAAAGCCTAAAATTATTTCCATCCTAGAGCGACAGACCAACTCACTGATTTCAGTGGCCTTAAGGACAGCTAAAGCTTGGTTGCATAATGGCATATTTTAAAAACAAAATTGAAATAGCTTTCAAGACTGCAAGCTTTTGGTGCTGCTTCACTTAGGAAATAAGATGAATAAGTTGTGTCATGACTGAGGTATATAAGATCATAGATCATGTGGAGAAGTAGATAGCAAAAAACTTCTCAATCTCTATAAAAATTAGAATCTGGAGTCATCTATTGAGGGTGAAAAAAATCAGGAAAGAAAAGGGAACTACTTCTACAACACAGCAAATCTACTGACTTTTTCACACATCTATAGTCTAAGAGCTCACTTTTATTGCTATTTTCACTGAGACTGACTTCAATCAATGGAACTTACATAAGGGATAAATTACAAAATTTTCATTGATCTGGTGACTTTATACTCTGACCAGAACAAACAATTCGATTTAGATTTCCATGTGCTGTACATCTCAAATCTTGTCAATGGGCCATTTTGCTGATTGGGATCTTTCTGGGTTCCATCTTAAACCATTAAGTATAAAGATGTATTGATTTTCAACAGCCTAGTAAAAACTAATACAGCAGGGGTCATACATCAGCAGCTTCTAAAGCCTGCAGATAAAAATACTTAACATTTAACTTTTGTGGAGAGTGGAAAAATCAATGTAATCAAAATGAATATTTGTCTATGAATAATGTATATTCTCAGGGGTTCTCCAGTTGAATTAACTTGTAAGAACACTCTTGGGCTCCCTGTGTAATGGAACTTTGCAGGTTGCTCACACAACAATCTTACAAGGCAAGGAAGAACCAGCTTACATATCTCACAACAGCACCAAATAAGAATTGAAAATGAGAAGAAAGAACAAACTCTGACATGCTATGAAACCCAACAAAGTACACATGCAATTGTATCATGTGGAATACTGCTATGGGTACAGGTATGAAGCATTCTTCCTTGATATGTGGTTAATATTGTTATAATATCTACCCACTTGGCACAGAAATTGACTTTTAGTTTTATTTGACAGTATACTTTTTGATACTGGCTTTAAAACAATGGGGAGAGAAAGAGCAATTGGATAATGAGCATTTTAGAATTATGCTGAGCCAGTGGCTGATTTAATTGCTAAAGGCCTTAAACTATTTGTAAATACAGCTTCTATTCCACCCCGTCACAAGTCTACAGCAGCAGGAGAAAGAAAATGGTATTGCTTTCTTTTGGACTGTCATGCATTTTCCTTGTCTCTCTCTATTCTCCCTGCCCATATCAATGTAGTTAAGACCAAAACAGTATGATATGGATGATAAGCAACATGATTTTCTGAATTTCTGGAGTACGGCTTTCTGCCCAGGCAGTTTCAGCTCTTAACTGTCCCAGCAACAAGGCAGACATATAAAAGGGTCTGGGGGGCTTGTAAGTCTCATGGTATGAAAGACAGATTAGAAAAATTGCTAATTTAATTCAGATTTACATGAAATACATTTTCCCATTTGGGAAGAAAATAGTAGAGCTTATCCTATCCAGTCTGAGGCAACGATGCGAAGAATGAGAATATCAATAAATTTCTTCCAGATGTGTTATCTATGGCAAAATCTGCCTTTTCAGCTGTACATACTCATTCCAAATGTGTACATACTTAGTTTGTAAACTGAAATTTTTGTAAATAGAAATGTTTGTAAACTGAAGTACATAGAACTGACACTAGAAATTTTATCAACCTCTAACTCCCTGGACTATTTGAAATCAGTGCATAACACACCATAGATATTGGTATGAGTTATTATCCTGTGTTGATATCATTGGATAAAGATTTACTGTGCAAAAATACATTTCCTAAAACCATCCAAAATCAATTAATGGGTGTATAGCCATGCCTATTTCCATCAAAAGTAATTTAAAAAACATTCTAAATAGGGGAAACAACTACTCATTGTTTCTCATTGTATGTTATTGTGTATCATCAATCAAGTCACTTCTCACTTACGGTGACCCTAAGGTGAACCTATTGCAAAGTTTTCTTTATAAGATTTGTTTAGATGGGGTTTGCCTTTGCCTTTTGCTGAGGCTGGGAAAGTGTGATTTTCTGAAGTCACCCACTAGATTTCCAAGGTCACATAGGAATTTGAACCCTGGTCTCCAAAGTCTTAGTCTGGTGCTCAAACCAGCATGATCTGTCACTGGCACCACTTTAAAAGTCTAATTCATGTTTTTGTCTTGTTTGGTCTAACTAAAAAAAAGTTATCTTTGTGCTAGTGTCTCAGTTTTTTCTCTCTACACAATGACTGACATGCTACAAATAAAAGACATTCTACAAAGCTTGTGTTATGCCACGAGTCTCAACAAAGTTATGACAGTTTAGTTTAGTTATCCATGTGAATTCCTTTAATCCTCTGTTCTAATAATGACGTAAGACCCTTAACCACTGCAGCTGGATATGTTTTTCTCTGTTGCTTCTTTGCTCTCCAGTGTCTTTTTCTGCCTTAGCTGTTCACTTTTCCAAAAACACCCATTTGTTGATTCCCATTACATTGCTCAAACCTTCAATATGTTCAAATGAGGTCAGACTGCCGAGATGAGGGTACGTCTGGAATAGTTTTGCACAGCAAACAAAAATAGGCTGCCTTGAAATGCCACGTGCTTTTTAAGCTCAGGCAAAAGGGAGACTAACAATCTCTTGGCATTTTGGAGGTTGGGCTTTATATACCTCAATTCAAATATAGGTAACATTAACTGGCAGAGGAGAAATATTATATAGTTGAGCCAGCATGTATCCACTGAAAAGTAGATGTGTGTTCCAACTCTGCAGTTCATGTGAAAGCAAATAAGAAAGCACAGCTAACTTATGGAATGTCTTTTGACAATAATCTACACATTAAGTCCTTTGAATCTTAGAATCATAGAGTTGACCACCCAGTCCAATCCCCTGCCATGCTTACTGGCTGTTAGGAATTGTGTGAGTTGAAGTCCAAAATGCCTGGAGGGTTGATGTTTGTCCATGCCTGAGCTACCCTAACATGTTGGAAAGCATAGTTTTGTTTTGGTTTTGTTTGGTTTAAAAAAAAAAAAAAAAACATTCATCCTTAACATGGAAATTTCAAGACAGGTTGGGGTTGGTGGAAGAAGTTGTCACCTCTGGATGCATTTTGGAATAATAATAATAATAATACCTTTATTTATATCCCTCCCCATCTCCCAATACGAGACTTGGGGAGGCTAATGACTTAAAAGGAAAATATTCAATACCAACAAGTACATACATACAGACATAATTTTATAAAAAACATTTAAAACCCAACCACATTTGATAATAAAAATCATAATACAACACAATACCACACTAAACCATGCCTATGGTGTTAAAAGCCATATGTGTTCTGATGGTCCCCAGAAGGATCAAAATGTTTTTGTTTACTTATTCAAAGTGTCCGTGTTTGCTTTGTTTCACATGCGCATACTGTCAGTTTGGCATACAGTAAACATTTGCTGAAAAAGCGTGGACTGTTCATCCTTTTATTTGTATATATATTTATTGGTATATATTTATCTTATATTCTTTGCATTTTATTTGTGCCCTGACATAAAACTTTCTGCTCAAGAATGTGTTTATTTCATTAACTAAAGTAATTATCTCTATGTTTATGAGACACCCAAAAATCAATTTGTTGCAGTTATTGTTTTACAAAAATATGTTGCCATTCTCATTTGTTAATTAGATTAGTTATTAGTCTAACAGAGATTAGAAATGTAAACTTGAACAACCAATCTATTCCTCTGTGCCTTGCTTCTTCCCTCTCTCCAGATCACTGACTTACTACAAGTGAAAGCAGAGCTCCTAGATACCCAATGCACTAGCACGCCCTCTGTGTGTGTGAGAGAGAGAGAGAGAAAGAGAGAGTGAGTGAGTGAGAGAGAGAGAGAGAGAGAGAGAGAGAGTATCTCAGGAAAGGAAACAATCTAAAACCATTGAATAATATTAATAATAAAAACTTTATTTATATACCGCTCCATCTCCCCGAGGGGACTCAGAGCGGTTCCCAAGTAATATCAGAAAACATAAAGAGTAAAAACAACATAACCATAAGAATAACAAACAAAATATAAAAATAAAAATTGTCACCATAACACACATATATTAAAAATAATCCTGCCTGTTCAAGGCAATTAAAAATTTAAAAGGCCGGACCAAGATTTGTGCAAGCCCAAAAATTCTAGGGGACCCAGGAATTAAGTGCAATTAAGGCAACAATAATATTAGGTCTGTGGCTGTCCATTCCAGGGTCGATTAGAGGAAAGAATCTGGGTAACTGATAGGAAGAATAAGGCCGTATTAGACAATGTGTGGGGCTGAGTTAGAACTGGTCATTTTCAAAGGCTTGTTGAAACCACCAGGTCTTCAAGCTCTTACGAAAGGAGGGGAAGGATGGGGCCTGTCTTATTTCCTTTGGAAGGGGGTTCTGTTGACTGGGGGGGGGGGGTGGGCACCACTGAGATAACTTCTGGCAGAAGCTGTTCATATAAATAGTCTTAGCTATTATCCACACTTTTGTGTTTCCATGGTAAGTTCTGGAATGTATCCTCCACAAATTTGGGGCTAAAACTGTATATTGCAACTGGACTGCTATAACCTAGGAAGCAAATAACGCACATATTAACTACTGTATATTGTTCCCAATGGTAGGCTGCAGATAATACCACTACCACTCAGGTCTGTAGCCGGGGGGGGGGGGGGGGTTAGGGGTTCAACCCCCCCCCCCAAATTTTTCAGGTTAAAAAAAACCTGGTTTTTAACTGGTTAACCAAGTCCCCGTGCTAAGTCTATGAGACGCAAAAAATTAAGAGTCCTCCAGAACTGCAAACACTATCTCAAGCAAATATTGACAATTTATTCACACTGTCATTACTTGCAGCAATAGCCGATGTAGTGAAGCAACCAAGTTGGGGGTGTGTGGATGTTGAATGCTCTCATTAAGGAGGCCAGACTTGGTGGAGGTGGTTGACAGGGGCGGAGCTGCAGGCTATTGAAGGCTGCTCTGCCCCCTGCTGTGCTCTTTGCTCCAGCGTGAGCTAGGAGGCAGGTTTCAACCCTTCCCCCAATTTTCAACCCCCCCCTTAATTTTCAACCCTGCCACCACCACCAGCAGATCTTAATGATCAAGCAAGTAATGTTGCCTCCTTCAAATATTTAGATCCTAAGCCTAAATACCCAGAAAATGAAAGATCACATAGGAAGCTAAGCAGGACATATCTAGTGAATATCTGAAATAGAAACAACCAGGAAACAGCAGCTATGGGGCTTTCTGTGTCACCATCAGTACCCTGTATTGGAATCAGAAGGCTATGGTTGACTAATGAGTATATACAACCCAGTTCTAGGCTCCCCCCCCCCCCCCCCCGCAACGCACTATATCTTTTCAGCTTGCCTAGCCATCCATTGAATAGCAGCTAGGATATGGCAATACAGTTGTATAACATTGTCTAGAAATTCATGTATGTTATCTAGTGCTTCTGTATCATTATTTGATTGTTCCAATTTTTAGCGTACGTTGTGAGCTAATTTTCTGGTATTGCCTTCTTGTACATCCTTCTAAATTATCAAATAGAAGGCAACTGCCACTTCTTCCCACTACAATTTTTCATCAGAGACGGGGCCTCTTCATTAAATCTAAGAAGTGACATAAAAGAGATTGGATTAAACTAATTTAACATGAATGCACTAGAGAAATGGCCAGTTTGAGGGTTTTTTCCCCCCTCTTCACTTGAACTAGCTAATTGCAAGCTGGTTGAATACAAATAAAGAGATGAAGAATTGCAAAGAGGGGAAACTGATTGGCTATTCTTGGCTGCCAACAAATTATTCAAGGAGCAATTGGAGGGAATCCAATTCCCGTTAGCTTGTTCCAGCTCTTAAAATAAAGGATTACTGATACACTGTGAGATATAGATGGGGAGAAGAACTACAAAAGGAGGCTTGTAAAATCAAATTAAGCTGAAATTCCCCAAAGATTCTAGTGTTTGGGGTGGAGGGGCATAATCATGCAGCCTTATTAAGGATGAATGAAATTACAGTCATTCAAATATCTTTTAAATGTTAACAGCTGATCTCAAAGGAATTTAAAATGGGCTGCTTGAAATGCACAAATGTACTCTGCTCCTTTTTGTCAGGACTTTTAAAAACATAAAAATATAGAGGCTTTTACAAAAGAGAGTTAAAGGATTAAGTAATCCACCAAAATTCTATTTTAAAAAACATTTAAATTTGCTTTAGAGGAAAGCAAAGACCATAACTTTCTAAAATGCATGCCTTTATCTATTTTGTCTATAGATGATACAGTGCTTTCTTCTATTGGGCCTGGCTCCAGACCTGTCTTCCTCGACTTGATGTCCTACCATAGTGTGGGACTATACTTCCATCATCCCAGACAGAACACTCTGTGCTGAGACAGAATTGTGGAAGTTGTATTCCAATAAGCCTGGATGAGAACCGGTGGGGAAATACTGAATATTTTGTTGCAACAAAGGAGGAGAAGTCATACACAGAGAAGAGGGGGCTCAGAGTAGAAATAGCACTTTAATTGTAATGGCTCGATGCTATGGAATCTTGTGATTTGTAGTTTGCTGAGGCACTAGCACATTTTGGCAGAGAAGGCAAAGAACTTGTAAAACTACAACTCCCATGATAAAGCTACAACTTTAATAGTAGTAGTAGTAGTAAGCTTCATTTATACCCCACTTCCTCTCTCCAAAGGGACTCGTGGCAGCTTACAGCAAAATGAACAAATACAATAAATAATAATGATGATAGTATATTCTGCTCTATCTCCCCGGAAGGACTCAGGGCGAATTCCAAACATAAAAGGCAAACATTCAGTGTCCAAATACAAAATACATCTATACTAACAAAATGTAAACAACCCAACATATAAACATGAATTATGACTTAACAACTAAAATTAAATAAAAAATACAGCCTGTTATAACAGACATAAGACATTAACAATACCTGCTCAAACAACCAGGTCTTCACTTTCCTCTGAAATGCCAGTAGGGAGGGGGCCCATCTAATTTCTGTAGGAAGGGTGATCCACAGTCAAGGGGCCACCACTGAGAAGGCCCCCTCCCTACTGGCATTTCGGAGGAAAGTGAAGACCTATGCAGGCATTTGCATAGGCAGTGTATTGAATATAGGAATATGGAACAATGGATTATGAGATTGGATCTTGATTCTACCTATGAGATGTTTAGTTATGTTTAATTGATTGTTTATTATATTATTGTTTCTAACTGTTTTAAACTCTTTTTATGATGTTGAGCATTGCATTTTGCTATTGTTAACCGCTTTGAGTCGCCCAAGGGCTGAGAAAAGCGGTATATAAATGAAGTAAGTAAATAAATAAATAAATTTGAATTGGGTCTGGAAGCAGATCGGCAACTAGTGAAGCTGTTTAAAAAGCGGGGTAGTATGTTCTCTGCAGACTGCTCCGGTTAGCAGTCTGGCTGCTGATCTTTGAACTAATGGAAGCTTCTGAAATGTCTTCATAGGTAGCCTCACACAGAGTGTGACAAAGGCATGGACCACCATGGGCAAGTCTGGCTTTCGAGGTAGGGTCACAGCTGGGGCACAAGTTTTAATTTTGCAAAGGCCCTCGAAGCCACAGCCAAAACTTGAGCTTCCAGGGTCAGCGCTGAGTCCTGGAGGACCCCTAAACTGCAGATCTGTGTCCTCAGGGGGAATATAACCCCATTGAGCACAGGTTGCCACCCTATACCCCAATTAGCCTTACAACTAACCAGGAGGACCTCTGTCTTCTCTGGATTAAGCTTCAGTTTGATAGCCTTCATCCAGCCCATCACACTTGCCAGGCACTGGTTCAGAACTCAGGGAGCTTCCTTGGATTGTGATGGAAATGAGTAACAGAGTTGTATGTCATCTGTGTACAGATGACACAGAACTCCAAAGCTCCTGATGACTTCACCCAGAGGTTTCATGTAGATATATTTTATCATGGGAGATAAAATAGAGCATTGCAGGACACCACAGGCCAATGGCCAGGGGTCCGAGCAGACATCCCCCCCCCCCCCCAACATCACCATCTAGGTCAATGCTTTAGAGCACTGAGCCATGGCTGCTATTATTATTATTATTATTATTATTATTATTATTATTATTATTATTATTATTATGTGTCAAGCTGCAATAATTCTACAATGTAGATGCACCCTAAGTCAAAGAAACTGTAAGTTTTAGAACTCTGTTCAAAATTCCTAAGGTAAGAACACACTTTACATATTTAAATACTGAGCTTTGCAAATTGCCCAAAATGGCAGTTAATGTATTTTAAGGCAAAAATGATGGCACATAGATTGCTATTCAAAAGTACTTCAAAAGGTATGTTAAAAGACATGATGCCCAATTCTAGGCATGTTTATTCAGAAGTTCCTTTGTGAAAATCTAACTAAACATAACACAGGAATGGATTGGATGAATCTGTCATCATAGTTGTTAATTGTTAATTGTTGTTACATTATTGCATTGAATTATTGCTGTTTTTACTGGTTGTGAACCGCTGTGAGTCGCCCTCGGGCTGAGAACAGCGGTATATAAGTAAAGTAAATAAATAAATAAATAGTCCATGAATGACTTAACCTTCAATTAATAATGTTTACTTAAGTAGAAATGCCTCAGTAGAAAAACTTTGGCAACTTAGACAAATTTGAACAGCACCAGTGTTGCAAAAGCAAATGAAAACTCATATATAGGTACAAAAAAATTAAAGAAATACTTGAGGATGGCAGTTGTTTAAAAAAACACCCTTTCTCAATAGGTGCCTATTGTCTTACGCATCAAACCTGTTGTTCTACCCTTATCCCTGAAGAAATCTAGAGCTTGGAAAGGTTATTGAATTTCCAAAATCCTCATCAATATGACCAGTAGTGTGGATTTGACTTTTGCAGATTCGATTGTTCACAGATTTGATTGAAATGTTCTCTTGAGAAATATCTAGGTCCCTCCAGCGTGACTCCAGAAGTTAACCAAAAATCCATGCTGGAAGACTTAGAGATTCCTAGAGAGATTCCTAGAGAGAACATGAATATAGAGAGTACATGAATAAAGATTCATGTACTCTCTATGAATCTTTAGATCCTCCAAAGGATGCTAACTATTGAGCAGGTCTTCACAACCTGTGGTGCTCCAGGTACTTTGGATTTCAGATCCCAGAATTCCTAACCATTGGACAATCTGGCTAGTGCTTCCAGAAATTGGAGTCCCAAACACCTGGAAGGCTACATTGTTCATGTCTGCCATAGAGATGTCATGCTGGAGGACACAGGAATTTCTAGAGAGATGTTCTTCCAGGTAAGAAATCAGCATTTTTATATGAGGTTTTTTACTTTCACAGGAGTCCTGTGCCTTTAATCTCAGCAAATGCAGAGGCGAACTGTATGTTCTACACATTTAAATGGATTTAGTAGTGATTCCATTCCCACACTATCAGTGGCCATGAAATCTCTAAAATAATTCTCACCAAATTACAATGCCAAGGTCAGTTCTAGTAATTTACTGTCCTGGAATAGTAAACCTTCCACCAAAATACACCTGATAATATTTTCTGTTTGCATATAGAACAATCTGTTTTAAGCCTCAAGAAGATAAGGATAGTTGTAGAAGAGCCTGTTGTTATGGAACAATGGTGTGAACCGTGTATTACCTCCAAGTCCCCCAAGCCCCAAGCCACCTACACATAAACTCTTACTGCCGCTTGATTACAAATCCAAAATGAATCATTCTGTGGCCAAAAACCTATCTAGCTGAATGCACTTCCTGAGTCACTCTCGCTTGTCTTTCTCCAGCAGGATTACAATGCTGAAATCTCTTTCAGGATTCTGATGCCAGAATTAATTTACCCATCCCAGTGATACAGCCTTCCTCCAAGTTGAGACAAGGCATTCATTCAATTTAGGTAATCTAAAAAACAATTTAGTGCAGTGTTTAGGAAGCACAATGAAACTGCTTAATTAAACCATAGACTATCTCAAAATGCCATTACCCCAGTTGAAATTTGGTAAGGACACTGAAACTAATACCTTTGGGTTCAAAATCTTAGTCATAATTCCTCTACAACATATCTGCGAAACTCAACATATAGGAGCTCAGACATCTAACTCCAAAACACACAATAGGATAGGAGATATTTCTATTTATTTTGGCCAAGACAGATCCATTTAAGTCAAGGTGATTTAAATCTGGAAAGAGGAAAGGCTAATTTAAAATCAAGTTCATCAGTGATACTTATGCATACAAAAACTGCCATCAAGTCAAAGAAAAAAGAAAGGTCGCATAAATGTTCATTCTCACTCTGTATAAATTTAGGATTCATTATTATTATTTGCTTTATTTTTATTCCACCTTTCTCCCAGTACAGGGACTTGAGACAGCAAGTAATAACTAGGATGCAGTGCAAATTGAAACAATGGACATGCAATAAAATATAAACATAAAGTTTTAAAACAATTGAATCCTTTTTGTCGTGAAAACCATTAAGCATTAAAATGCATTCAAACTCCATACCCATCCCAAAATCCCAATCACACCATTTCCAGCAGCCAATCTCCCAACAATCCAAAAATGCCCAATGGCAAGGCAAACAGTGATGGGGCCATCCTGGTCTCTCTATGAAGAGACTTCCAGAGCCTAAAGCAGCCACCAAAAGCTCTTCTCCCTTGTTCTGACCAAACAAGCTTGAGAAAGTGGTGTGACATAGAGAAGGTCCTCTCCAGATAATTGTAGTATTCTATGAGGTTGATAAAGTCTGGGAAGTCTGACTTGGCCACGGTAGTCCACACTCTGGTTACATCCCGTCTTGACTACTGCAATGCTCTCTACGTGGGGTTGCCTTTGAAGACGGCTCGGAAGCTCCAATTAGTCCAACGGGCGGCAGCCATGGTACTAACAGGAGCGGGGCGCAGGGAGCATACAACTCCTCTGCTGTACCAGCTCCACTGGCTGCCGATTTGCTACCGGGCCCAATTCAAAGTGCTGGCGCTGGCCTTTAAAGCCCTAAACGGTTCTGGCCCAACATATCTATCTGAACGTATCTCGGCCTATCAGCCCACCAGGACCCTAAGATCTTCGGGGGAGGCCCTGCTCTCTATCCCACCTGCTTCACAGGTGCGGCTGGTGGGAACGAGAGACAGGGCCTTTTCTGTGGTGGCCCCTCGGCTTTGGAATGCCCTCCCCATAGAGATAAGATCAGCCTCTTCGCTGATGGTATTTCGAAAAAGACTGAAGGCATGGATGTTTGAACAAGCATTCGACTAATCCGGTGCAATGAAGTTGATGATCAAGGACTGGTAACCACAGACGATGAAATTGGATTATGATTTTAGTTAAGAGATGCACTGGTTTGTATTGGTGGCCCAATACTGTGTATTGTGTATGTGGTTTTTATGCTTTTTAAACTGAATATTGTTGATTATTGTAGTGTTGTAAACCGCGTTGAGTCGCCAATGTAGGCTGAGAAATGGCGGTATACAAGCGCAGTAATAAATAAATAAATAAATAAAGAGAAACCCAAGCCATAGAAAGCTTTACAGGTCAAAAACAGTGCTTTGAATTGTGCCCAGAAACAATTTGGCAGCCAATAGAGCTATTGCAAAAGGGGAGTTGTGTACAGACACATCTATAAGAATATGAGAAAATGCTTGCGTTTGCCTATCTGTTATACCCATCATAGAATCATAGAATCAAAGAGTTGGAAGAGACCTCATGGGCCATCCAGTCCAATCCCCTGCCAAGAAGCAGGAATATTGCATTCAAATCACCCCTGACAGATGGCCATCCAGCCTCTGTTTAAAAGCTTCCAAAGAAGGAGCCTCCACCACACTCCGGGGCAGAGAGTTCCACTGCTGAACGGCTCTCACAGTCAGGAAGTTCTTCCTCATGTTCAGATGGAATCTCCTCTCTTGTAGTTTGAAGCCATTGTTCCGCGTCCTAGTCTCCAGGGAAGCAGAAAACAAGCTTGCTCCCTCCTCTCTGTGGCTTCCTCTCACATATTTATACATGGCTATCATATCCCCTCTCAGCCTTCTCTTCTTCAGGCTAAACATGCCCAGGTCCTTTAGCCGCTCCTCATAGGGCTTGTTCTCCAGACCTTTTATCATTTTAGTCGCTCTCCTCTGGACACATTCCAGCTTGTCAATATCTCTCTTGAATTGTGGTACCCATAACTCATCGGAATGTGAACATGTCAAAACTTGACAGCATATATTTGGTTGTTGCTCAAGCTGTAGTGCTGAGGTTCACATAAACATTTCAAAGGGCAACTCTGCTAGTACCAAAAATAGAGGGCAGTTACATCCCAGAAGGGAATAGTGAGCATGTTTTGATTTATCTCCAAGTGACAATGCCTGGTTTCAAGTCAAAAAGTCAAAATTCCAAAAGAACAGCAGCCTTGAAGCAAAAATAAGGTCCCTGACATAACTAATCATGATAAATACCTCAAAACTGGACAGAGTGTTTTAGGTTCTTGCCCAAGTAGCAGAGGCTAAGTTCAAGTGACAATTTATTCATAGGAAAAGAGAGAGAGAATCTGCTGTCACAAATTAGTGAAATAATTTTTAAAGGGTTAGAATGCAGAAAAGGTCTCTCTGAGACACTGCTGATAAGATTCCTGAGAGAAGGAAAAGGGAGGAAAATAATGCATTGGTTGGATATTCCTACATACTAGGGGGTTGGACTGGATGGTCCTTGTAGTCCAACTTTGTGATGTAATTCATGCTATTTTGATCCAGATCCACATTCATAAAAACAAAGCCATCTTAAGAAATAGACTCCACCACTGCAAGGTTACATCTCATTTACTAAGCATAAAAGCTCATGTTGGCTGCTTTCCAGCCTGTGATGAGACTGGCTCTTCACCACTGCACACCTTGCATTCACACCCTGAATGGCAGAAGGTATGAGTCAGTGGAGGGTTTTCGTTAATTGAGAAACACATTTTAATTCCTTCTTAAAAAATAAAAGGGAACTAGGAACAACCAAAAAGAATACAGTGGGTAGAAATTAACTAATATTTATGTTACTGTGGTTTTGTATTTTTTCTAGTACCTTCTTATTCATGACAAGCTATGAAATTTTTACTGAAAATAAGCTTATAAAATGCTTCTTGGAGAAGAAGTTAATTCTAAAATCAGACAAGCTAGACAAGGAGGGATGAAACACCAATGAAATCACATAATATTGACCTTAACATGAAAAATATGGAGTTTGTAGAAGGAATGCAAATGTCTTTTAAAATGAAGGATGAAGCTGTTTTCTTGTTGTTGTGAAACTCCGACAATATTATCTCTTTTTTTGTATTACACTCAGCCCTCCATATTTGCAAAGATTACGGGTGTAGGATATTATAGAATAGAATAGAACAGAACAGAATGGCCTTATTGTCATTGTACATTGTACAACAAAACTACATGCAACACACATCACAAAAATAACACACCCATCCCTCCACACTCCAACCACCACTGCACAGCTCCCAACCACATATCATTGAAAAAAACCCGATGGAGTTCAATATAATTACAGCTGTAGGATAAAAGCTATCTCTCAGTCTGTTTGTCTTTGACATCCTGGACCATCTGCTAAATGGTAATAATTTTTTTTTAAAAAGAATAGAGAGAGAGAGAGAGAGAGAGCCTTAAGAATGTTCTGAGTTTTTGTAAGGCTGTGGGATTTATAAAGTTCCTCCAGAGAGGGAAGAGGGCAACCAATTATTCTCTGTGCAGAAGTGGTGAACCTTTAGAGTTTTTTCCTATCTGCCACTGTGCAGTGACCAAACTATGCGCAGATGCAATAGGTTAGGACACTCTCTATAGCATAGTGGTAGAAAGTCATCAACAGTTTTTCATTCAGTTGCTGGTTCCTTAGAGGTCTCAGATAGTACAATCCCTGTTGGTTCCTCTTAACCAATGCTGCCATATGGGTGCCCCAGGTCAGATCTTCCTTAATAGTGACACCCAAGAACTTAAAACCAGTCACACGTGCCACTTGATCTCCATTTATGACCAAGGGCTGAATTTCTGGTTGGTTCTTTCGGTAGTTCACTAAGAGCTACTTGGTCTTATTGATATTAAGAACCAGATTACTCTCCGTGCAACACGAAAGCAGCTAATCTATCTCATTCCAATAAGCAGACTCATCCCCTTCAGAGATAAGCCCAACCACGGTTGTGTAATCCATACATTTGGTAGTGGTATTGCTATGATGGATGGGGGTATAATCATATGTGTACAAAATATAAAGCAGAGGACTCAACACACAGTCCTGTGTGATTCCAGTGTTGGGAGTGAGAGCTGAAGAAGTATGATTACCTAATATAACCCTCTGGGAATGACCTGACAAAAAGTCCATAATCCAAGGACAGTCAGAATATGACACCAGTCTATGTGGGAGAATTGTTAAATGCGGACCTAAAGTCTGCAAAAAGCATCCTCACATTCGCAGGTTTGAATCCGGGGAGAGGCGGATGAGCTCCTTCTATCAGCTCCAGCTCCTCATACGGGGACATGAGAGAAGCCTCCCACAAGGATGATAAAAACATCAAATCATCCGGTCGTCCCCTGGGCAACGTTCTTGCAGACGGCCAATTCTCTCACACCAGAAGCGACTTGCAGTTTCTCAAATCACTCCTGACACGACAAAAAAAATCCTCACATAGTTTCCCCCCGTTGTTCCAGGTGGGTCACAGTAGTGTGGGGCATGTTGGCCATGGCATCCTCTGTCAGTCTGTTAGCTCTACATGCAAACTGATGTTTATTCAGTGTATGTGGAAGGTAAGGAATGATATGCCTGCAGACCAGTTTTTCAAGGCATTTCATGATGACAGAAGTGAGTGCCACTAGTCTGTAGTACTGAAAATTATCAGTAGGGAACTTTTTTTGATGACAGAACAATGATGGAGGCCTTCATTCAAGATGGAATAATAGACTGAGATAAAGAACAATTAAAAATCACAGTAAAAACATTGACTAATTGGTCAGCACAGTCTTTAAGCACCCAGCCAGAAATGCCATCTGGTCCAGCAGCCTTCCTAGGATTTGCAGTCCTCAAAACAGCCCTCAAAACACCTCTATGAAACTGGAAAAATTGCAAATTACAACAATTCTTCCTGAGAGAACACACCACTAGAAATGTAGCATTGACCACAAAGTCTGACTGGCAGATCTAGACATCTTTAGAATTAACATTTTAATAAAAACTGCAGAATCAAACCCACAAAACATGAAAGGCTGATTGTACCTTAAGTCAACTTCTAGAGAGCTATAGCACCACAAGGACCATTAGCTAGGTGTAAAACCATCATATCTCAAATAGTGTTCTTTTGCTATTCAAAAGAAGATTGTAATACAAAAGAACAATAAACAGAGACAGGATGACTTTGATTCTGTGGCAGGCAGTTGGACTAGATAGCCCCTTTCAACTATATGTTTCAATACTTCTGTATTTGAAGAGGAAACAAAAGGACAGTTAGGGAAAATATATGTCTACGGTTCTTCTAGACATATACTTTCTGATAGTTCTGAGGAACCCATAAGAACTGCACTGTAAACGTGATAGTTAATTCTTTTCACTTAGGTAATGTTTATGGAGTTAAGTAAACTGTTCTGTTTCCAGCTCCTCAATCTGTAGTGAGTAACAAACATCAATCAAGGGATGTACTGAAGCCAACCAATGTAGTGAAGTGTATGATGTTCACAAATTTATCTGCTATCCCTTGCAATATGGTTCTAACCAATTTCCATTAGGTCATTAATATATGGGGATGACGGCAGCAACGTATTAGTACTTTTGATCCTCTTAATCTCATTTTCCTGAAACCGCTTGCCTCATTGCTTGTTTTATGATTTGTCATTCTTTATTTTGTGATAACCACATTTGGATTACACAGCAAAACTCAGTGGAACAATGAAATAGATGGGAAGCGGTCTAAATGGCTAATCAAAGGAAAACAGGTCCTCATTTCAAAGATGTCAATCAGCATTGTAAAGATATATGGGCCTGTTGGGGGCTGGCAGGGACAGGCTGCTGAGCTGTGTGATTATGCAGGGAATGGGGAGATAGTTTCCTTCTTGCAGAAGTTCATCTGCTTCATCATAAAATCATAGAATCGAACCATAGATTTGGAAGAGACACTAAGGGCCATCCAATCCTACCCCATTCTTTCATGCAGGAATGCACAATCAAAGCACTGCTGAAAGGTCCCCATCCAGCCTCTGCATAAAAACATTAGAAGACAGGAGACTCCACCACACTCCAGACAACATAGTCCACTGTAGAAAAGCTCTTACCATCAGGAACTTCCTACTAATGTTTCAATTGAATTTCTTTTCCTGTTATTCGAATCTGCTGCTCTGTGTCCTCATGTCTAGAACAGTGTTTCTCAGATTCTGCTTCTCCAGGGGTTTTTGAATTCAGCTCCCACAATTCCTAACAGCTGGTAGGCTGGCTGGGATTTCTGGAAGCTGAAGTCTAAAACACCTGGAGGAGCAGAATTTGAGAAACACTGATCTAGAGCACCAGAAACAAGATGGCTCTTTCCTCGATATGACATCCTTTTAAATGTTCAGGCATGGCTATCATGTCCTCCCTCAACTTTCTCCTCTCCAAACTAAACATACCCAGCTCCCGAAGCTGCTCCCCAAAGAGTCTGGCTTCCTGACCTTTTATCGTTTCCACTGCCTTTCTCTGGACACATTACAACTTATCAAGCTACTTCTATAAGCTGCTTCTTTTACATGAATGTAGTGGTATCTTTCATTTCAGCTGGGCAGCGAATATATTCTGGGTTTTAGTTCAAACATGGAAGAGTGATTCAAGGTGCTAAAACTGTTTTGGGCATAGCATTCAGCACCTTAGACAGATCAGTTAGGGTGCAAGCTACAACCCAGAGCTGACAGAGAAAGATATGCACTTGTGAGACTTATCAGAGAGAAATTTTCAAATATTTGCCCATATTATAAATCTTCACTGCTAAAATAGTGTCAAAGAGAAAAGAAAATGTATTTCCCTGTTCAGCTGCAGATAATTCCATTTGCACTGCCATTTATTTTTCGAATTTACCATTACAAAGGCACCAGATGTTTTTGTAGATATGCACTGTGCATAAAGTCAGACAGGCTCCTGACTTCTGTAGGATCCATGGTAGTAATTTCCAACCTTTACAACTCTGTAGATCATCCAAAGTGTGATTCAAAACAGGGGTAATAATCACAAAGGAAACCACAGTTTTCAATACAGATCTCAGCATAAGGATACAGAAAAGCTGCTTGCTACTTCCTAAAGCTCATGGAAAGAGAAATAAAAAGCCTTCATCCATAATCATCAGCATCACTGATTCTGTAACAGTGTTGAGGCACATTTGTGTGCTATCAGAGAATTGCTAGAGAATTAAAAACTCATGTGATGAGGCACTACGGGCCCCAGAGAGAAACATTATCTGAAAGGCTTACAAGCTCATCTAGTCTGAGTTTATTCTTAGCTTGTCAAGTTTGAATGTATTTTCTTTCCATTTAGCAGAAAAAACCAGTGCAAATGGAAGAGGGGAGAAATAACCTACTTTTGGATAAGAGTTCTTTCTACACTTCCTCTTTCTCTTACCATAGGAGGGACTTCAGGACATAATCTTTGTGATGTATTTCTTCAGTTTTCATTTCAAACCCCTGTGCCAGCAGGACTGAAGACTGACAGGTCACAGGTTCGAATCCAGGGAGAGCGCAGATGAGCTCCCTCTATCAGCTCCAGCTCCTCATGCGGGGACATGAGAGAAGCCTACCACAAGAATAGTAAAACATCAAAACATTCAGGTGTCCCCTGGGCAACATCTTTGCAGACAGCCAATTCTCTCACACCAGAAGTGACTTGCAGTTTCTCAAGTCACTCCTGACACAAAAGAAATTCAGTGTGAACATATTTCCAGAAGTTTGTAGTTTGATGAGGCACTAGTAGCTCTCTGGCTGAGAAATCTAAATGCCTTTGTCTAAACTGCAAATCCCAGAATCTGGAAAATTGACCCATGACAGTTAAAAGTGGAACTGTATCTCTGAAAGTGCACATTTCAACTTGTCAACCTATTTCTATAAGCTGCTTCTTTTACATTAATGTAGTGGTATCTTCCATCTCAGCTGGACAGAGTATATATTCTGAGTTTGTCTAAACATGGAAGTGATCTAAGGTGTTAAAACTATTTTGGGCATAGTATTGAGTAAAATTGGGAGCTTCTGACATCTGTAGTCCCCAAAAAAGCAACTTTTCCAAGCTCTGAACTTTTCTGACTTTTTCCATATCACAAGCACACAATATTATGGCACTTGTACTGTGAACACACAATGCTAGTTTCATTGTTACAATATAGCAATTTATTTCTTCATCTGACAGATGGCAGAAGAACTTCAAAATGTTAAACTTCTGATCAGGAAAAAAATCAGATTTCTGATACAAGCAGTTAGAGGGTTGGAAATGCAAAGCAATCTGCTAGGTGCATTTCTACTTACAAGGCGATTCTACTTAATGAAGTGCTAATTAGAAAAGTATTCTCTCCATTTCCCTCTCATATTACTAGTCTGGCTGTGGCCTTTCTGGACAATTTCCCTTTTAGTTTCTTCAGAGCAGATGGTCACTTGACAGTGTAACTTTCTCTATGCTTGGTCAGAGGAAGGGAAGGAAAAAGTGAATATAAAGAGAGAAGTAAGATAAACCAGTTTGTTGTTTATTCGTTCAGTTGCTTCCAACTCTTCGTGACCTCATGGACCAGCCCATGCCAGAGCTCCCTGTCAGCCGTCACCACCCCCAGCTACTTCAGAGTCAAGCCAGTCACTTCATGGATACCATCTTGCCCTTGGTCAGCCCCTCTTCCTTTTTCCTTCCATTTACCCCAGCATCATTGTCTTCTCTAAACTTTCCTGTCTTCTCATTATGTGGCCAAAGTACTTCAACTTTGTCTCTAATATCCTTCCCTTCAATGAGCAGTTGGGCTTTATTTCCTGAAGTACGGACTGATTGGATCTTGGAGAGTCCAAGACACTCTCAGAATTTTCCTCCAACACCACAATTCAAAAGCATCTATCTTCCTTCGCTCAGCCTTCCTTATGGTCCAGATCTCACATCCATAGGTTACTATGGGGAATATTATTAAACCAGTATATGATACTTAGTTTGCCAGTTAAGACTAGGATTCTATCTTGCCTGTAGCACTGAAAATGAAAAGTATGTTATTTCCCCTTACAACTGCCCCATGCTGACAATACATAATAGTTACAGAATGGTGAAGCCTGCCCCATTTCCACCTTCAAGTGTTTTGCATATCTCATATTTGGGACAGTTAACTACAAAAACAGATGTGCATATACATTCAAATAATTGTATACCACATGGATATTAGCCTCTCCGGTGATGACAGCCTAATGGCTATTGTTTCCTTACTGATCTTCTGCAAATTTGAAAATAATATGGTCAAGTATCCAGTCTTTCAGAACAGTTGTATGTACATTGATTTTCCATATTTCAGTGCAGATTCTCCAGACTGTAGATAGAAATGCTGTACTATTAGTACCTTAATAGACCCAATCCAACCTTGCTTTACATTAGTGATTGTGTTCTTGTTACTACTGTCACTCCCTACATAAATTAAGGAGCAATATGCCTTATACAATCATAGTCATAGAATCATAGTGTTGGAAAATACAAAAAAATCCATCCAGTCTACTAGCTTGCATGCAGATAGACACACAGATGTACAAACTTGCATGAATTAACCAGATTGTTTCTCAAGAAGATTTCCCCATGTAACGAATAATATAACACATAGTCCACTATTCTTGCTGAAAAGAATAAAGCAAAAGAGTTAGTAAACAATGGAATCACTGATTCATTTCACATGGCTTGGGACTCTGAGACTACTAATTTGAAGAGGCATACTTAGGTTTCTGACTAGTTGGTTGGTTGATTGATTGATTGATGTTCGAAATGAAGAGGACACATCACCTTTTCTAATTAGTCATGTTTCTGGAAGATATTCCTTTGCCCAGATTATCTTGAAAATTGCCTCCTTGTCAACCTGCACTCAGTAAATCTCAGTATCTATTTTACACACAACATTTGTATGAAGCTCACTTGCAGCCATGACCTTGTTTCTTAGAAGATGTAGCTTGTGATTTGACCCTTAGAGAGGAAGAGTGACAGGTTGGGGCAGTACAAGACAGATCTGAGAGAGAAACAAATGCCAAAAAACCACTGTAGCAATAGTGTGAAAGAGATCTTGTTAATCCCTGAAAACTATGAGAAGAAAACAGACCCGAAAGCAAGAAAATATCTTGGCATTTCTTGAAGACTTTTTACACAATCAAGGAACATGGGGTAGGGTTGACACCCTTGAATGTTGCTGTGCTTTTTAAAACCATATTAAGGCATGATGTATTCTACAGCTGTCTTGAACTACAATAGGTTGCCAGGTGGGTGTGAATTACTGAATTTGTGGTTCTCTACATCCAGAGGTTACCTGATAGGGAAAAGCCTATAGTATTAGGAATGTTTGTCATATTACAGTTTTTGACTGAACTTTTTTTCTTTCTTTTTCCCCCCTTCTCTTTTTATCAGTAGCCTTTTCAGCTTCACTTTATAGCTTCAGGCCTCAAGCAAATGTAAAATGAATAAAAAGTCTTTTGGGGGAATGCCAGAAAGGGCTTTTTATTGAAAGGGCTGTTATTAGAATAATAGAACAATGGAATCATAGTATCAAAGAATTGGAAGGAAACATAAGGGTAGTTGAACCCCTTGGCATACAGGAATGCACAACTAAAGCACCCCTGAAATATTCCCATTTAACCTTTGATTCAAGATGAACACTGCACCACATTCTGAGATAGTGCATTCCATTGTTACCTGCAATTATAGTAAGTAAGTTATTCCTAATGAAGTAAGTTATAGTAAGTAAGTTATTCCTAGATGAAGTCTCATTTCTTCTTATTTGAATCCATTGGTTCATTTTGTGGAATGTTATCACAAACCAGCATTGAATCAGGACCAATCATATGATGCCGTACACATCTCATATATAGTTTCCTCTCCTCCCTATGATAATCCCCTCTTCTGCTATTTATGGGAAAACCTAGCAACAGCCACAAATCATGCCATATTCCTATTACTTATCCTGCCCCCTCCCCCTGCACTATTCCTGATATCGTAATTTCGGAATTTAAAATTTTATTTTATTTTCAAAAAGGTTAAACATAGCTGACATTGTAAAATTGTTTTAAAGCTATTTTAAAATTGTTTAGCCCCCGGTGGCACAGTGGGTTAAAGTACTGGCATCAAATTGACAAAGAAATAGAAACATTCTGAATCTAATATTTGACTTTAAGCCCAAGTATTTTTTAATTAGGGATCACAGATTTTGAAAGAACAAAAACACAAACAAGATTTTTTTCATGTAATAACTGCAGCCAGAATAACCCTGGCACAATTATGGAAAACACCAAGAATACCCACTAAAGAAAATTGGATTTTGAAAGTGATGGACATCATGAATATGGACATTCTCACCCAAAAACTTGCTCAGAACAACATCCACCACCAGGAAACAGATTGGGGACATTTTATGGAATTCTTAAGAAATAAATACAGAGGACTTTATAGAAAGGAAAATTAAAAGAAACTTAAAGGACAGAAGGGAAAAATAAGAAAACGCCATATGAACAAAAAAAAGTCTCAGACATAAATTAGAAACTCGGCAAACAGAATCCGGAAGGAACCTACAGGGAAAACACTCTTGTTTTACCCTCCTACTCCCCCCCCCTTTTTTTCTTGGTTTAGGGGGTTTTTTTTGGGTTTTTTAAATTCTCTTTCTCCTTTTTCTTCTATCAAGTTTCAAACTTTCTTTCATCTTCAGTTGTTCCACCACTTTCATTGTATGCTTTCCAAAACTCAGTTTTACTTTATGTATAATTTCTTAATAAAAAGCATAATTTTAAAAAAAGACTGACAGGTTGCAGGTTTGAATCCGGGGACAGTGCGGATGAGCTCCCTCTATCAGCTCCAGCCCCTCATGTGGGGACATGAGAGAAGCCTCTCACAATGATGGCAAAACATCAAAACATCCAGGCGTCCGCTGGGCAACGTCCTTGCAGATGGCCAATTCTCTCACACCAGAAGTGACTTGCAATTTCTCAAGTCGTTCCTGACACACACAAAAAAAAATTGTGGAGGTGCAGAAGGGAAGTACTGCAAGGAATGCAGAACAATGGATTGGTGAATTGGAGCATTTGTGCGAATGCAGAGAGATATAAAAGCAAACTTGCACATACAGGTATGTTGCTGCTATCATTGACTACACAATTGCCATGGGATAGGAGCTTTGTGAGACAAAATCCATAGTCTCTGAAGTAGTAGAAAACAAGTTGTAATCATTGGACACTCCTTGAGATATTAAAAGATAGCTACCATGACATCTCTTAATAGATGGTTAACAGATGGATCAACCACTAGCAAATACCACTTATGTAAGACGAGGTTCACAGAGTGCAGGTAATTTTTAAAAAGCCTGTTAAGTGGGGTTTTGTTTTCTTTACAATTACTCCAGAAGAAAAAGGGGAGAATGAAAGAGTTGATGTAACAGTGGTTCTTTTAGTACTTAATATGGAGGCTCGTGTATTAGTGCTGAACTCTGGGCCTTTTGCTGCAGGACATTGGAAAGTTTCTAAGAAAAGTAGGGGACCAATTACTGTAAGCCTCTATTAAAAATAGCCACCCGACACTCTGTGGAGATGTTTTATATAGAAAGTCCTTATTAAAAATGGTCACTTCCACTGCACTCAACCTCAAGAGATCAAAATGACAAGCACATCGCATTCTTCAGTATGCGTCATATTGCTGATGAATGTCATCTTGGCCAAAAATGAAAATGAGGAGGGAGGAAAGGCTGGGGTTATACAGTAATAGGATCATCCTATTCTACTTGGTCAGATATCTGCAAGTACCACAGTTCAAAGAAGACAACAAGAAACTGCAAAGAGTCCAGAACATGGCAACACATATGACATGGAGCTTGGAGGCCCAGGGTGCACCTGCACTGTGGAATTAAGGCTGTTTGAGACCACTACCATAGCTCAATGCTATGGAACCCTGAGATTTGTAGTTTGGTGAGGAACCAGCACTCTTTGGCAAAAAAGGCTAAAGATCTTGCAAAACTGCAATTCCCATGATTTCATATCACTGAGATTTGGCAGTTAAAATGGTCTCAAGCTATATTAATTTTACATGCACTCTGAGTCTGATGTGGAAACATCAAAGACAATGTTATGATTATCAGCTGCTATGCTCACCATCTCTAATAGACTGTCACACAGATCATAGAGCTACTTTGTTTGTTGTAGAAGTTAGCAATTGAACTAGTGGGTTCAAATTAAAGAAATTAAAAAAAATTATGGTAAACCCCACAGCAGTATGAATGGTTTAATAAAGGAAAGAGAGCCATGCAAGGTGGTATATCCTCCTTCACTGGGGATTTTTGAGGATAATATGTAGTTAATCACCACGTCTGGATGGAAGATTAGATTACCTCTGAGGCCTCATTTTGGTTTTGATTCTAAATAGGAAATGCTGGTATAAAAACCTTACTGACCCTCCATTAAATGTGGCTGAATATATAGTAGTATTTGCTCTGTATGGCCTTGTCTTTATACCATTTGCGTTGCAGGATTGCAAGATATTGTTAGGAATGCACATTGCTGCTTTAAAAATGTTTAAAAGTCAAGTGACAGGTATCCCTGAGAGGAAAAGAGGAACTATACCAAGGGATCTCTTTCTGTTCTACCTCCTTGGGGGAATCTTTGGGGGATGCCATCTCACTCAATATTTTAGGCACAACTCATTACAACATTTGAGGATTTAAAAGCTAGACACTTCTCAGGTCTTCCTAAGAGAGGCTAATAATTGCCTAGCTCAGTGGGCTTGTCTTGTTGTCTTAAGGGAATACTTTTTGCTAAATAGCTTTCTGCATTTCTTATGGAAGTGCTATGTAACCACTTGCAAGCAGGATACAAGGCTATATTAAATATTCTCCAAGAGCTACACATTATGAGGATGGATAAGTCATTCAGGGAAAGTTATATGCCTTGAATAACTTTCAACTTTCAAACTGCCCAGAAAGTGTAACATCACATTTTAAAAAAAACCAGGCTCAGAACTATTCAGTGGTAAGGAGGGGAAGATGGTGGCTTCCATGTTGTTAGTGAATCCGTTCTGAGTTTTACTCCAAACATTGCAAGCATGATCCAAAGTGAGGACTCATATCCCCAATATAGACTCAAAATTTAAATAGCTTCTGTAAAAGACTAAAGTCTCCAGAGTTTCTTGAATGAAACCAGTTATCTGGATCCATCTCAATCTGGTTTCAAGTCTAGTTATGGAACTGAAACGGCATTGGTCGCCTTGGTGGATGATCTATGAAGAGAGCTAGACATGGGGAGTGTGTCCCTGCTGCTTCTCCAGTGGCTTTCCATACCATTGACCATGGTATCCTTCAGGGCCATCTCTCCAAGGACGGGGCTTGGGGCACTATTCTGCAGTGGTTCCAGTCCTTCCTGGACCCAGATGGTAGAGCTGGGGGGCTCCTGTTCGACTCCTTGGCCGGTGGCCTGTGGCGTCCCTCAGGGTTCAGTTCTGTCCCCCATGCTGTTAACATTTACATGGAGCTGCTGGGAAAGATCATCTGGAGTTATGGAGTTTGGTGTCAAATTTATGCAGATGACATCCAACTCCATTACTCCTTTCCACCAAATGCCAAGGATGCTGTTCTGGTCCTGAACCAGTGCCTGTCATCAGTAATGGGCTGGATAAGGGCCAACAAGCTGAAACTGAATCTAGATAAGAAAGAGGTACTCCTGGTCAGTCATAAGGCGGATCATGGTGTGGGATTTCAACCTGTGTTGGATGGGGCCAGGAGCATCTTCGCATAGTTAAAACTTGTGCGCCAGCTGCGCCCATACCTTTAGACTTGGCCATGGTAGTTCATGCCTTAGTCACATCCCATTTAGACTACTACAATGCTCTCTATGTGGGGTTGCCTTTGAGGATAGTTTGGAAACTGCAATTAGTGCAGAGATCAGTGACTAGATTGCTATCTGGACCTCTGTATCATGAGAGGATGACTCCCATGCTGCGGCAGCTCCACTTGTTGCCAATGTGTTACCAGGCTAAATACAAAGTGCTGGTTGTTACCTATAAAGCTGCAAACACTTTGGATCCAGGCTATTTGGCAAATCAAATCTCCCTATACAGATCATCCCATTTGCTACGCTCAGTGGAGGAGCCTCTCCTCTTGGTCCTACCTCCGTCACAAGCTCGGTTAGGGGAAACGAGAGAAGGGGCCCGTCTCTGGAAGTAAAAATGCTCCCCATCCTCCTCTCCTTTATGAAACTTCTAAAAACGCACCTATGCACTTTAGCGTATGGCGAGGAGGAGAACTGAGACACTTTAACTACTTGGAATGCTGACTAGACCCACTTATACTATATGGCTGCCATGTTACATTTGAAATGAACACCAACACAAGCCATTTTTAATGTA
The DNA here is from genome assembly GCF_037176765.1 of Anolis sagrei. Lineage (NCBI taxonomy): Eukaryota > Metazoa > Chordata > Lepidosauria > Squamata > Anolidae > Anolis > Anolis sagrei. Next base: position 285,368,880 of record NC_090021.1, on the reverse strand, counting down.
ACTGTTTTTTGAATTGCATTTAGGGTATTTATTGTAATGTTTACTTATGTTTTAGTTAACTACGTCTTATTAGATTGTTTTATTTTTCAACACAATGGTTAATTCTTCGTTGTAAGCTCACTTTTGCTTTATTGTGTATTATTTTGATGTATTCATACTCACTTGAGGCATTGAATGTTTACCTTTTTGTATGTATAAACCACTCTGAGTCCTGTTGGGGAGAGGGGGTAGTCTAGAAATAAATTATTATTATTATTTTACTGACACAAAAACACAGTATGTCACAGCAAATGACATCTATATGCTGGATTTCGTATCACAAAATCACATCAAACACTTCCCAAGCTGGATTTCGTATCACAGGACTGTGTGATGTATTTTTGAATAATGTGAGCAGATCCAAGTGAGGTGGCCTTTTGCAGTTGACAGATCGTGATTTTGTCAATGTTTATTGTTTCCAAATGCTGGCTGAGATCTTTTGGCACGGCTCCCAGTGTGCCAATGACCACTGGGACCACCTGTACTTGTTTATGCCAGAGCCTTTGCAGTTCGATTTTGAGGTCTTGATAACAACTGTTGTTTTTCCTCAATGCGACTGTCAATGGCAACATCAATAATCCAAACTTTTTTCTTTTCCACAATCGTGATGTCTGGCGTATTGTGTTCCAAAACTTTGTCAGTCTGGATTCAAAAATCCCGCAGTAGTTTTGCGTGTTTATTTTCCACAACCTTTGCGGGTTTATGATCCCACCAATTCTTTACTGCTGGCAGGTGGTACTTGTAACATAAGTTCCAGTGAATCATTTGGGCCACAGAGTTGTGCCTCTGTTTGTAGTCCGTCTGTGCAATTTTCTTGCAACAGCATTATTATTATTATTATTATTATTATTATTATTATTATTATTCATTGTAAACTGATACCATTCTCTACTGCAAAAAGGAGGCCCTGTAAGGCACAGGTGAAGAACCTGGAGCTACTGGATCACTAGTCATGCAATTTGGGACTCATGGAATCCAACATTTGAAGAGCCACGTTTTCAGTACTCTTGTTAGTGGGATTAATATTTGATAATACACATTGAGTTTGTAACAGCATTTAACATGACAGGCACTGGTCTAAATTCTCTTGCTAGTTACAACTAGAGATAATCCAGTGAATTAATGATACTTGTCACGATTTACCCCATGTCTTTTCATTTAACTTTTTAAAAACTTCTCACTTTTATTAAGTGACCCCCCCCCCTTGAATTCTGAAAGTTTCCACTTGTTTGACTGACTTATTACTTAACAGGAAACATTTCTGTCTGAGGAAACAGATTTGCACTGGGCCGAAAGAAGAAATGGTGTGCGTGGGATGTTCTTACAGCTCCCCAAAAGCTGTGGTGTAGGAGGTTGGTGCTTATTCTGAAGGGAAGATGTGCTGTTTCCAAAGAATTGATTTCCTTAAAATGTGAAGAGGTCCCAAAAGAATACGCAGGTGTTTTCAAAATACATGGGAATCAAGAAACATATATTGCACGTGTGTGTGTGTGTATGCTGTTGCTTATTTTAAATGTATTTACATATTAGTATAGTAAATTATACCAAAGGTTATATGTTCTCAAAATAATTTTACAACCTAATTGTCTTTTAAAGCTTCTGTTATGCAATGGAACAGTTATTATTCATCCCTGGTGCCCTTCCTTATCAAACTACAGAAGGCCCACATACTATGCAAGGGATCTTTCTATTCCAGGATCCTTTGCGTAAAACGATTAACATGTAATATATGGAGTCCACCTAATCAATATTCAATTGCAAATACTGCACAGTATACAGATAAAATATTCCCCTCCTGCTCATCTCCTGCCCCGAGGAGGGGAGAGCAGCCAAAGACAAGACTCACATATTGGGGCGAAAGCTGCCAATCGTCAGCTCCAGAAAGCAGTCCCCCGCCTCAAGTGCCAATTCCAGTGGGAAATCTGTGCAGAGCCATACATGAAATTCCTTTCGCAGCAAAGGGAAGCAACACCCAGCTGCATTTCTGTCCACTGAGAAAGAAAATGCACTCTTTTCTTGGCTGACAGAAACATGGAGGCCTGGCTGCATTCCTCTTGGCAGAGGAAGGGGACAAACTCCTTTCTTAGTGAAGAGAGAATATATGGCTCCATACAGCTAGGCTTCCAGCCAGATTTGACACCCAAAAACAGGGCTGCTTTTAAGAGCTAAGTAGGGGCAGTCTGTTACTTTACTGCCCCCACCTTCATTAATGGAGAGGGCAGTATTTGCTTATAATTAAAGCCATATAACATGAACAAATGTTATATGTAGGCCTGCTGAGCTGTTAGATTGCCTCCAAACCACCTTAGCTTGTTTTGCAATCACTCTCTTAGTAGATGCTCCCCACTTTTATTTTCTGAAATATAAATTCAGATCTTCTACACAACCTCTTTTTCCCCTTAGTTTTACTGCTATCTGCTTTCTCATGTTCTCTCCTATGTAATCATTTGCCAGAACTAAACAATACTACTTTTTATATTCTGTTCCCAGCATCCTTTGAAATGGCATTCTGACAAATCATTAGATGTAAGTTCACTGGTTTACATTTAAGAGCCACCATGAGAGTTTGCTAACTAGCCTATCAATCATAAGGTTATTCATTTGATTCCCTTGTTCACTCAGTATATGAATACTTGATTCAAATGGAAGCCTGCCATGACCTCTCATAAGGCAACAATAACACTATTACTGGAATCTGGCAGAATACCAAATAGTTGCCCTCATTTACAAAGTAACAGTTACAGATAATCTTGTCATCTCTCATGGTTTACCACTTATCATAATAATTATTACACTGAGCATGGACTTTTAAATTGTATACAACATTTCAGAATATATTATCCATAATTAATATTTCTCACTTGATACACACATCCACATTTCAATTGAAATGGGGGAGGAGGGTAGTTATCTAACATACCAGTATAAGCTGGCCAGTGTTTTAAACGAACTGTAACCCCTTTAATTTTTAGAAACATCACTGAATCCAAAGGGTGAAAAAATTGGGGGCGGGGGTGAATTTACTATCCCATGCAATGCAGGATACTGCAAGTTTGGACTAAAACATCTCCTCCTCTAGAGTTTAACAAGTTTGTTCTATTGCACCAAGTCCTAATGCTGCTTCAAGGATTTAGAGAGACAATATAGGATAATCTGTTCCAGATACAAGTCTTTCCTTGATTGTGGAGCTTTCCCAACATCCAACTATTTTTATTATCATTTGAACATCTAGAAACAGTGCACTGGTTACCTGAAAGAGCACATAACTTTACAGCACACATCCTTATTCCTTCAAAAAGATAATTGCTTTGGAAACAAAGTTGCCAACAAACTAAGACAATTTTAAAACGAAACCAATTATCAACTTAATTGTAACATCTCTGCTCTACTTGTTTATAAAAGCTTGCTGGGTTCCTATTAAGACTTTCTAAAACTGTATGTCCTGAATGGAAATGCAACTAAAGGGATGTTTTCTGAAAGTGTAAGTTTTCTGAGAAAACCTTGGCAGTCAAGTTGTTGTCACCTGCAAACATGAGTTCGGCCAGTTAAACACCTTTAGCTTAACTGCATACATTTTCATTTGTTGAGTCAGCAGACTGATAAAAAAATTGCATGAGCATCCAATGGGTGTAAGATAGCATAAAGAAAAATCTGAAAAATGATCCTTCTCTCAGGAGTGCTTCCATTATACAGGGTGAGGCAGCATAACTTCCTTTTTTCAAAACTTAATAAAACCCATTGTATGAATCCGAATTTTCTTTATAATCTAGGTGCGTACCTAAAGTTTTGTTTTATGTAGTTTTGAAGACCAAATTAGGTAGGTGACGTCCCCCATTCTCCATACACTGAGTAAACTGATTTCTGGCATTTGTCATGACTCTTGCCAGCATAGCAGGCGTTATGTTGGCAATTTCTTCCTGGATGTTGATCTTCAAATCTTGTAGGGTCCTTGGGCAGTTTACATAAACACGAGATTTCAAAAAAAAAAAAAACCATAGAAAAAAATCACAAGGGACCCAATCTGGAGAGCGGGCCGGCCACTCAAAATCCGCTCGAAAAGTAGGCCTCAACGGCAAAAGCACGCTCCTCACTGTTCCAACGCATGATGGTGACTGAACTGTGTCAGGACAAAACTTTATACTCCCGCCTCTCGAACGAGACCACTAGCGCTCCGCTACATCTTCAACCGACTGAATGGCACACATTTTAAAAAAGGAAGTTATGCTGCCTCACCCTGTAGGTCCAGTTCTGAAAATTACAGTGCCCAGAAATAATTTTTATGTAGCTTTTAAACAGGGGTGGAGGGAGAGGAAAAATAAGAATAAATTTACACAGGAGCAGTCAGACATGCAATAAAGCAAAAGCACCTTAGGCTGAATACTGAAGTAGTATTAAAAGTGATCTAAATGAATTTATGCCAAAACTCCAAAGATGGGGAGGACAGTATGATTTCATCTTGAAGACTGAAACAAATTAGAATTATTGCTTTGGTGGTACTTCCATGTGTATTTATTTATGAAGATTCCATAATAGAGACTGGCAATAAAGTGATGCTTGTACTGAGTTCTGCATTTTACAACCTCTCATAAGAAATCATTTTATTCCACTGTAAAAAATAAAATATTATTATGGTCAAGATCTTTCATCAAATATTATTACAGTGAGCTGTGTTATGCCTGACAGCATCATTCAAAAGAGTGTCTCAAGTGCTTCAGATGGAGAAATGATCTCCGCAGCACTCTCTGAGTCCCATTGTGCATCAAGAGCAGGCAGTTGGATGCAACTGACTGTCTACTCTTGCCACAACCATTTTTCTCAGGGCACCCCCTAAGCCAGTGGTTCTCAACCTGTGGGTCCCCAGGTGTTTTGGCCTATAACTCCCAGAAATCCCAGCCAGTTTACCAGCTGTTAGGATTTCTGGGAGTTGAAGGCCAAAAACATTTGGGAACCCCAGGTTGAGAACCACTGCCCTAAGCAGTAGAGCATTACAAGTATCATTTCACAGTACCCCAATCTGCTGTGAAAAAAAACTTTAATTGAGGTGCTTTTAGGGTGGGACACTAGGGATTTGGGGTCACCTATTGTTGTTAATGACTATAAACATGAATCTCTAGAAAATATATAAGTTCAGCTTGTGATCTTGTAACAAATGAACACAATGGAATCCAAATATATCTTTTAAATGGTAATTTAAATTGAAAAAAGTAAGTGCTAATAATATTAAATCAGGATCCTACAAAACAAATTTCAAATACTAACACTAAATAACGGTAACATTCTTATAATACAACTGCAGCATGCAAACTTAAGTAGATATGCAGAGTCAGTATATGAAATCCGAAGGTAGTTGGAATTATTAGTAACGGCAAGATCATGTTTTTGGCTGAACAGTCCAATAAATATAATTTAGAGGAAAGAGGAGGAAAAAGCAGTCAAGTAACAGTGTAGAGCTCTTGATATTATGTGATTTGAATTCTGGATGGCTCATGTAGAACCAAATTCAAACTATGGCTTATTTAGTTGATGGTTTCTCACTGATGCAATCACAAGAAGAGCTCTTCACGGGTTATATTCAATGCATTATCCCTGAAATTGGAAAATCCTTCTTTATCAAAGCTACTATGCAACAAATAATGTGGTTCCTATCTGTTACTATTTTGGTAAAGGCATGCTATACCTAAATGGACAAATGCACACATATCCAAAATCTGCACCAGTGGGTTAGAAGACCTTCCTAAACAGGACATCAGGGGAAGCATAGGAAATAAGGAGGCACAACTCCTACAGGATAAATCCTTGCACTTGCTGGATTCCATCAGATACTAGAACAGGCATGGACTTTGTTTTGGACTTCCAACTCCCACAATTCCTAACAGCTGAGTTGAAGTCCAAAGCACCTGGAGGGCCAAAGTGTGCCCATGGCTGCACTAGAAAATAAAGCTGAATAAAACCTCAGTAGTCTAATAAATAAATAAATAAATAGGCGAATAAATAAATAAATAGTCGAATGATTAAGAGGCTCAACTTCAGCAGAGAATCCTGGCTGAGTCATGAAGTTTTCACAAACCATTCAGCTACAGTTTCAACTTCCCATAGGAAAAAAATAAAGCTGTTGTTAATACAAACATACAATTGGATACATTTATAGTGTTGGAGAATAATAATAATAATTGTAATTATTATTACCATAGTATGTAATTATTATATCTATATCTATTATATAAATGAATGGGGAAACCACTGTGATGACAGAGCTGCAGCTGTTGCTTTTTGCAAATTTGCATTTAGAAAATTGACATTGTTTTAAATATAGAGAGCTTCTCAACATATAATCTCTCATTCAAGACTAGGTGATTACTGATGACCCTCATTACCATCTCACATCTGCACCAAGTCGTAGTGAAATTCTTTTATTTGGTAGAATAATATGGATAAGCAAGTGAGATCGTGTCAGACAAGTACATATTGGCTCACTGGCATCAGGATACTTTTTAAACAGAGTTTGCACAGAAAAACCTACTTCATGGTTGCCAAACAGACAGAAGTGCTTAAAAGCCATAAAGTACTTAGAACACTTCAAATGTGAAACAAGAAAAAGAAGGAGAAAGGGAAGGAATAGAAAATTAAGGTCAAGGGAAGGAGAAACAACAACTATTTTAAACACAATTTCCCTTGAGTTCAATAACTGCCAACATGGAAAAATTACTCTAATTTAACATCTGGACCAAAATAAGCTTTTACTATTTTAAAACTCACAGTGCATTACCGACCAGAACATTTACACATAAAATCTTATGCAGTGGCCAGTAAATGTTTCAGTAAAGGAACAGAAAAAACTAATTTCTATATTTTTGGAAAGATACTGTCCCAAATAGCTCTTCTCAGTGAGGGCTGTCATCATCATCAACATTTATTATTCATAAAAGAGCCTAAAATATACGATGACATCTAGAAATGACATATAAAATAAAGAAATCCCTCTACACAAGCTCATATTTTTCATAAAAATTAGACCAATATGAGAGAAGGGAGAGGCAGGGGAATCAAAAGAGGGGAGTTGGAAAGGGAAACCATCTTAGCAGGAGACATCGGTTTGAGAAACTATCCTGCAAGCAGGTAGAAAAGCTAAATCATTTCTCTCATCCACTGATAAATGGAAAGGAAGCCATTCTTCTGCCATTTCCACTCACCTTGCACAAGACACCTAAACTATTTATCAGCGAAGGATATCCTTCACCTATATATCTGGATGTAAGTCTCCGTGATGTTAATCACAGAATCTTAAGAGCTAGAAGGAGAAGCTAAAGCCATCTAGTCCAATGACTAGTCATGTGCAAGTAAAGGACTACTAAGACCTGCCCATCAAACTTCTGTTTAAAAACCTCCAAAGAAGAAGAGCAGTCTGTTCTATGTTTAACAGTACTTTCACTAATGAAGTTCTTCCTCAAGTATTGGTAGCCATTGGTTCATACTCTAGTCTAAATGAAATGTGCATATGAAGATAGAGAAGAAGAAAGATACATTTCTCAGGATGTGCAAAAGATGTGTGTACCCTTAAAGCCTTCCTCAGAGACAGCAATTCGGGATTAAACTTCACAAACTTCCAAAACAGGAACCCTTACACCATTTGTACCTTAATAGGAACGCATGGAACAGCATTTTAAGAGCAATGGCACAGAAACAGCAAAAAATATGTTTCTTTCTATAATGACAGCAATATTAATTATCTTTCATGGGTGAGAAACTCTTCTTTCTCCATGGAGATTAATTTCAGTTTATTTCAAAATAACTGCTTGGCTTTAATGGCTTTGGCACATGCAGTTAATGAGGCATGGAAGTGAGAAAATCAGGGGTCTTTGAATCATAGGTTGAAAAAGCTCACAGATACACAAGACACAAAAAAATGATTATAAGACTACGGAAATAAAAAAAATGGGACAGGAAAGTAAGTAATGTTGCTCAAAAACAATAATATTTCAACTTGACTTTTAACTATTATACCAGTGTATCAGTGACATAAAGTGGCCAACACTGTGACTAGTAGAAGGGTATTTCTAGCTATGACCTGGACAAACAGACTTCAATTAAGTAATGTAATATCATAATAATTTTAATAATTATATAATACTTTTCTTTTACTGATCATACTTTACAATTCCATATTGTCAGTCTGCTCACTAGGGTATGTCAAACATGTTGTCTTTGAATTGTCTTTGCACTCTCAAGCAGGTAAACCAGTTTTCAAGCACTTCTGATAGCGAAGAAGCATATTTACAATGGAGAATTTGGTATAGTAGTTATTCCATATACTATTCAAATAATTTCCTGTACCATCACATCTGAGTTTATTTTAAGATACAATCAACTCTCCACATTTATGGGTTTGACTTTTGTGGATTGTTATTCACTGATTTGATTAAAATATTATACCTAGGAATCTCTAAGTCACCCAGTGCAACTATGGTGTAAGCTGACTAGATAGAGTTGTTCTGGAGTTGTTATTATCAGGTCCAGTTTTTGAGATACAGAACATTTGCCACCTACCAATCGCCATCTGTTTACCCACAGAAAACCGTGCTAACCATGTCTAAGAAACTAATGAGGGCTATCCAATGCAATTTTCTGAATCAGCATCCCAAATAACAACAGAAACAGACCTAAGAGCCAAGACACCAAGATTTTTTTTTGTTAGGCCATGGTGTGTGTGTGTGTGTGTGTGTAAATAAAATAATGAAAGAAGATATGTATCTTTTTCACAAACCCAAGAGTGTTAAAAATCTGAAACTTGGCACGACTACTGAAAGGACCCCAGGAATCTGCACCTTGAGATTATTTTGTTTTCAAAAGGGATTAATAATATTTTACTTAAAATAAAATCCACCTCTAGCCTGTTCCACCTTACCCCCCTCTGGTTATTAGATGGCTTCCCTTAACATCTGCAGTCAGACATTGATTTTTCCACTGTGTGCCTAGGCAAAGGCCTAGTCACAAGTCTTCAAATGTTTAAGAAACACGAATAAGCAGAAACAGGGGGACTGAGCAGGGGGAAAGGCACACAAGTGGAAAAAGAGAAATGCCAATGAGCAAAAAGAGGGGGAAGAAAAGAGAAAGAGCAGTACAATGGGACAGGGTGGTATAACAAGGAGTTTTTTAACCCTTGCAGAATTGAATACTTCTATGAGCAAAGAAAGAAAGAAAATGCAATAACTCTGGCAGAGAGTAACGAGAACTTCAGATGAGAACATACAGTACAGATATGTACCCTAAACACTGTCAGATCTGTACTCAGAGACTTTCACTCTATATTAGTAGGTTCCTTTTATTTTATCTATAAAACATTCTTAAGGTTAAAAAAGTAGTCTGAAGATGCTTTATAAGGATGTTGCCACTGTTCCTGTAGAAAGTAAACAGATTTTTACAATTCAGATTTATCCTGCAATTATAAATGAGGGATTCATTTGTGCTGCAGCTGTGACACAGTATTGATATGGTAAGTAAGCAAGATAAATGATACAGCACTTTATTCTTCAGTGTTTAATTGCTTGCATCAATGATCATCATTAACTCTGTATCCTCATAACAACCATTAAAGACAACACTCATGAATGATCTCCAGCCCCAAACCAATTCACGCATCAAGGAGGGAAAAGGCTACACAGTGGTAAGCACAGATTTCACCACTCCAAGGGTGACCTTGTGATCAAAAAGGGGGAAAGAATTCATGCATACACCAAGCAACAAACAAGAAGACTGCATAAGAACAATAGCCTTACTGTTACATAGTATATTCCTAAAACTGTATTCTTCCACATATTATATATGCATGTTGCTTACTAAAATAAAGGATGTGACTTCAATCATTATTAAACTGAGCAATATGGTAAAATTAACTATATTTTATGGATAAAAGGAAATAGACTCCAGAGAATGACATAATTTGTTCCATGTATGGTACAGGGCTTTGGACAAGTGTGCCATTTGCAGAAAAAGAGGATTGGGAAGAACAAAGAGTGGGAAATCCTGTGCATTTATGGAGACTTAGTTGTAACTGGGCAGAATTTGAACAAATTTGTTCCTAGCTCTACTAGTGTAATTTAAGCCTGGAGGCATTAACATACAATCTCCATTCTTTCTTTGTTTTAGGAATAAATTCATAAATACTTTGGCTCCATGACAAAGTAAATGATTTTTGATCCTGGAATTAAAAGCTAATCTTGATTTTTTTCCCCCTCTTCTGCCCAAATAGAAGATAGATTTAGAACCACTGTGGGTGTAATGATCTGAGTATTGGACTAGGACTGTTTTTTTCATTCAGAGAGTCAGCATGGTATAGTGGCTGACCACTGCTTGAATCCCTGCTTGACCATGGAAACCCACTGGAAAGGAAGGAAACCCTGTGATAAGATCATGTTAGGGTTGTCATAAGTCAGAAATTACTTGAAGGCATAAGTGTAGATTCATAACAGCATTCTCAAAAATAGGTCAGTGAAAGTACTGATTACAATTCTATTAATTTATTCTATAGATTTATTTATTTACTTACTTTATTTGTATACCGCTCTTCTCAGCCAATTAGGTGACTCAGAGCGGTTAACAATAAGAAGCGGCAAGAATTCAATGCAACACCATACAGCCATTTAAAAGACAATTAACACACTAATACACTAAGCAAATAACATCAATAACCATCAATAAACATCAATAACCAGTTCACTAGTTATTGATATAGATCATCTTTATATATAATTATTTCATCCAAGGTTCATATGTGTGTGTGTGGGGGGGGGGGGGGGGATTAAAGATGAATGGCTGAATGAACTGCTACCAACTGTTGTCCCTGTCGTGGCCAATTGGATTCCCATTGGTATAGTGAAGAAGGAAGGCACTTGTTCTCAGTGTCCTTTTCCTCTAGCAACAGCAAGTGCCACCTTCATGGAAGTATTCTGAAAGCCTCTGCAGCAAGGAGGTGGAAATAAAAAAAATAGTTTCCCCTCATGTTCCAGTAACAGAAGACTCCACTGGATCCCATTAGTTAAGGGGCAGAATTTGGTATAACTACACTTTCCTCTATCTACAGGAAAGCTAGGGGAAACAGGACAAAGAATCATAGAATCTTAAAGTTGGAAGAGATCCAGTCCAACCCCATTCTGCTATAAGGGATACATAGTCAAAGCATTCCTGGCATGTGGCTATACAGTCTCTGTTTAAATGTCTCTGAAGAAGGAGTATATTCCACTATGGAATGGCTTTTACTGTGAGGAAGTGACTTGCAGTTTCTCAGGCTGCTCCTGACACGACAAAAAAACAAAACAAAACAAAACAAAACTGTGAGGAAGTTCTTCCTGATGTGAAAATTGAATCTTTTTTTCCTGTAGTTTGAATCCATAGCCCTATGTCCTACTTTCTGGAGCTGCACAAAACAAGCTTGCTCCTTCTTCAGTGTGACATCCTTTTGAATATTCGAAATATTTTACACAGTCACAATAGAGCTCAAGGTAAGGTAACATGCCCAAAACCAACAATTACACTGTGTGAATCAGCTCCTCTACTATTTAGTGAGCCCACACCCCTGCAACAATAAAAGCATATACAAATATAGTCTTATATCATAAAAGGAGTAATTATCCATCATTCTCTTACAATTGCGACATTCCCTTTTTAATTGGAAAGTAATTAATTACAACTAGCTAGTTACATACAAGATGTGATCAGGCCTCATATAAATACTATAAACTGGCTTTCTATGCCCACTTGATCAACATAATAGTTGTACCTTAGATGCCCATTTCTCTGCCATCTCCTAATCTACATTCAAACTAAATTCTGTCTCCAGTATCAGTCAGGTCTTGGCAGCAACCATTTGGAAAATAATGGCTATTTATAATTTCCTGGTTTGTACATCTTATCTTTTATTGTCACCAAATCAGCAAACAGAAACAATTGTTTATAACAGCCATGTCCAGCATCGATGGCTGCTATTTTAGCCCAAAAAATAAAGCATCTTAACAGTTTTCCTTTCAGGATGACCTTTGCCTGACAAGATTAACCACACAAGTTGTCTCCAGTGCATAGCCACAATCAATGTAGTGCACACACTCTGCAACACATATATCTCATCCTAGTATACCCAAACATTAAGTTTTCATCCATATCAGTCAACTAAAAGGAAAGCAGGTAATGCATTCTGAAAGATTGCAAATATAAATATAAAACTTTAATTTATTGGGGGCATTTGGTTACAGTGAATAACATATATGTGGAGATAAAGTAACAGTCAAGCTTTAGAAAAAAATTAAAAGATAAAAATGTCTTTCACAAAAGGTTTAAAATCAATATCGCCAGGCTCCTGCTGCAATTACAAAGATAAGATGAAGATAGTAGCTTGGGAGTGTTTCAAGAAGAAATTGGTGAAAGATTATATACTCTCGACATCTTTAGTGGAGCACGTATGCTGCCACTAATTGGAATTGCAAGTATTTGGTCTAAAGTTGAGTTTGACTGAATTCAAAATGCCATTGTTGTCTATTATTTACACTGTCAGAGATGACGCAAAGCATTTACATAATTCCTGATACATCATCCCATGCAAAAGATGTGAAGGCTGCATTTCTCATGAAATGTTATATACCAGAAATGACAGGACTATACAGACACATATACATAACAAGATTCTATGTAAGGTGATATCCCATCTGGCAAATAATGTATAGCCAGCCCTCCACGTTCCCTGAATGAAGAGCACAGGAACACCTCTCTAGGAATTTCTAGGTCTTCAAGCACAATTCTGGTCACTTCCTAGAAAGGTAGTGTCTCTAGAAATCTCTAGGTTCTCCAGCATGATTGGAGGAAATTGGTTATAGTCATACAGGAAGACTTAGAGATTCTAAGGGAGAACACTTTAAATCACATCACTGACCTTCGCAAAAGAGTCAGAACTGCAATTGTGGAAGGACAACAGTCAACAATACAACTATGAGAGTTACTGCTCTGCCAAAATTTACCTTTCTCCTTACCATTGTTCCAATACTACCATATCAAAACCAGCAATAGATTGAACCAAAGGATAATGTGACCTTCAGTATTGTCATTTTGCAGTATAATATTGGAAGAGACCACAAAAGTCGTCCAGCCGAATTCCCTGCTATACAAGAACATCCAATCAAAGGACTCCTGCCATCCAGCCTCTGTTTTAAAACCTCCAAAGAAGGAGATTCCACCACACTCCAAGGCAGCATATGCCACTGTTGAACAGTTCTTGCCATTAGGAATACTGTCCGTAATAATGCTGAATAAAGTAACTGAGAAATCTCATTCTAATAGTGATCAAACCACCAAAGCAACCACTCTGTTTATTCAATAGACTGCCTTTATAATGTACTTATTTTGTCCAAGATCCATCTGTGTGTGAGGGAAAGAGATTTAAGATGGTTGCGCATGTTTCTGAGATTTTGCCTCACACTTCTGACGAAATGATAGCTGTTTAATGTCAACTGATATAACACCACAATATACGAGTAAGAAAACATTCAATATACGCAAGGCTTTATATGCCCCTAAAGGCACCAGATGGTGTCTGATCTTCATAGCTAAACAGAATCAACACTGGTTGTTACTTGTTTAGGTGACAACCAAAGAATACCAGGCTATATTTCAGAGGAAGGCACTGACAAAACTGCTTCTGAGTATTTCTTGACTATGAAAGCCCCATGAAATTTATGGGAATGCAGTAACTCAACTGACAACTTGAGGGCACACACACACACAAACACACTTGATGGTTTTTCTAAGAAAAAGAATCTTGGCTTTTGTAAGGACTATTGTAAAGTTACTATCCTCAAGCTATGCTCCAATCACAAGTTTGCAATATTTATGTAAGAGCTTGCAAGCAGAATGAAAAACTTATGCTTTACCAAGGTTTTAAATTAAGCTATACTACCTCAATGTCTTTTGCAACAGCACACAATGGCTGAAGCCATGGCTCCAGTGCTACTTCTGATGTATTCAAAAACTCCATCTCTTTCTTAACTAGATTCATAGAATAATGAAATCATTGAAGCCAACTTTGATGAAAAATGGCACAGTGGCAGAAGATGAGCTACGGAGATGGGGCATGTCATAGTGATATTTTGAAGGTACAGTATGTTACCCTGGACAACTTGAAAGTTGTTCCTCAGTTCATTGACTTGTCATTCCTCCTACATATTAAAGTCCTCTCATATGCTCCTGTATCTGTACTAAATCATGCATGCACTGTGAAATAAATATACTTCGGGGTTTAATAAATATCTGGATATTCAAATAATTAAAAAGTTTCCATTGGCATAAATCTAACTTAATTCCAATCTCTATAAATCTCTATATATGAAAATGCTCTGTTCATTTTGAGTGACATCATAACTCAAAATCCACTGGATGAATTGCTGCCAAATTTGGCCACAAAACACATACTAACCCAAGGAGTGACCATCACTTAAAAAAAAAGATGTTGTCATTTGGGAGTTGTAGTTGCTGGGATTAATAGTTCACCTACTATCAAACATCATTCTGAACTCCACCAGCAATGGAATTGAACCAAACTTGGCCCTGAGAACTCTCATGACCAACAGAAAACACAAGAAGGGTTTGATAGGCATTGACCTTGAGTTTTGGAGTTGTACTTCACCTACATCTAGAGAGCATGGTGGAATCAAAAAATGAAGGATCTAGACCAAACTTGGCACGAATACTCCATATGCCCAAATATGAACACAGATGGGGGAAATCGACCTTGACATCTGGGAGTTGTAGTTACTGGGATTTATAGTTCAACTACCATCAAAGCGCATTCTGAACCTCACCAACGATAGAATTGGGCCAAACTTCCCACACATAGCCCTCACGACCAACAGAAAATGGCGACCCCTCTGTCAACCCTCCCAGGGGTCCCAACCCTCAGGTTGAGAAATGCTGCCTTAAGGCCATCCAGTCCAACTCCCTTCACCAGGGCAATAAAACATAATCAAAGCCCTCCTGACAAAGAACCATTCAGCCATAGATATATGTAGAGAGGTATGATTCACACACATACACATATATGACAGATATAGTATCATAGATTTGAAATGGACCCCTAAAGAAGGACAATTATATGTTACATGTTCCAGAGTACGCAAACCAGGCAATCTCTACATCAACACTGACAAAGAAACAATAAGAAATACTGTTTACCCACAAGCATAAAGAAATTACATATATTAAAAACCAATACTTTCTCATTACTTTATTTTCCAGATCACCAGACTGGGCCACAGCAACGTGTGGCAGGGGACAGCAAGTGAAAGTATAAACCCATAGAATCCAAGAAAATTTGGTAATTCAACACTTGCATAAATTCCATTGATTCTGTGGGCCTATTTGATTACAATCAAAAATTAGATGAAGTCTTCTTATCTTAGACATCAGGTTGAAGCCCTAAAATGTGACAGGTTGTACAACTGCTTCAGCAGACTTCAAGTCATGAATGTATGTGGCCTGCCCACCCCAGAATGGCTCAGGCTCTATGAGAGAGAAAGCATAGATGCTCTGCATAGACTGTTCCCAAGCCGCTAGAACCTGCTGGCAAAAGGTATCACTGTATATACTCCTATGTAAGTTGAGGTCTTGTATAAATTGAGGGAAGGTTTTGTGGCCAAAATTATGGATTTTGATATGACCCATGGATAAGTCAAGGGTTGTTCTGCAGAAAGGGGAAAACACCAATGATGCCGCAGGGGGGCAGCTGCCTCTGGCTGTTGCCATCATTTCCCCAAGCATTCAAAAAGGCTGTAAGTAGCATTACAGTGGAGAGAATAGAGGGGTGCAGTGATCTCCTGGGACATACTATGCTCTTTGCCACTCTACTCAGAAAGGGGTGGTTTCCTTTTTGATAAGAATGAGGGTACAGTAGTCACATTGACCCATGAATAAATTGACTTAGGTTTTTTGGGTTTATTTTTGACTAAAATTTCTAGAGTTCTACATGAGTATATAGGATTCTTGAAAATTGATATATCACCCCAATCTCACTCTCCTTAAAAGAAACATGGGTTGAAGGGAAAAGAGGGATGTATAGTTTTCTAACAGTCCTAGCTTCTAATCAGTGAGATATTTTCTTAAGAGATTTTGTTTTATTTCCAGATACAGTATATTTTGGTGAAATATAAAAATGAACAACCTGCCTACTGCTGATGATTGATAAGAACACAAACAAGCCTCAAACTGTCAAAGGCTTTCATGGCCAGAATCACTGGGTTGCTGTGGGTTTTCTGGGATGTATGGCCATATTCCAGCAGCATTCTCTCCTAACGTTTTGCCAGCATCTGTGGCTGGCATCTTCAGAGGTTCTGTTGGCAGTGAGGCAAGTGGAATTTGTATAAACACTGGACATTCCACAGGTATACATTTGCCTCACTGCCAGCAGAATCTGCTCCTGTTTAGAGAATGAACTTTAGAGGTACTAACTAATATGAGAATGATAAAGCTGAGAATGATAAAGCTGAGGCTAAAATCCAAAGAAGATTAATTGCCTCACTGATCCTATAGTCACCGGCCACCTTTCACAAAATTACCAATTTTATGAAAGCCAAATCATGTTTTATGTTCATACTCCTAATACAAACTGATGCCATATCAATTTTCCATTTTAGGAAATTTAATTTGGTGGCCACTCTTTTTTAAAGAATGAAAATAATCAGAACCTACTGTTATTTCCTGTGTGGGATTGTTTATAGTAAACCTTTTATGCCAGTGTGTATACCAGTATTCTTACACATGATATATATACCATATAGAATACAGTAGTCTAAATTAAACATTGATAATGAAGAAAATGTAAAAGAGGAATGAGGATGCTGTTTCATATCACATCATCTCCCCTGTATTTTCTGTTTAATGAAATAAATTCAGTTAATCCAAGCACTACCCAAGGTAATAGTTTGTGTTCACTTTTCGTAATAACGTTAATTTATAGCTGAAGGAAGCCTTCACCTAAGAGGCTGCACCTCCATTCTTTGTTGCAATTAACAGCAATTGCTGCACTCTATTCAAGTTGTCAATGAGAAAGACATTTTGCTATAAACATCTGTTTCCCTTCACTTTTACAGACATCTCTAAACAGCTCTGTTCTTTGGCCTAATTCACAGCTACATTAGGACTTTTGCAGCAATGCAACTTCATGGAAGGGATGATGGCACACAACCAAATGACACTGTAATGATTTGCAGTTCTTTAGTGACAATACACAGGCATTTGGACAAAATCTGGTATATTTCAATGGGCTTGCATCAGGAACACGGGGCTCCAAATCATGCCTTAGTTCAGTTATTTCCACTATAACTCAGAACAAGTATAAATTTAGTCAGTGGAAGGAAATCTCAGCTTTGAAAGCAATACTCGCAGAATTGCCATATTACAAGACATTCAACAGAAGACAGAGAAATGATGGAAGTCTTCAAGGATGAAAAAATGTTTATATTCTCCAACTAACTTGTAAGTAATTTTTTGTCATTCACCAACTCTCAGGGACACTTGTTGCTCATGGACCTTAATCGTGAGCAAAGAAAATAATGTCCAGAAAACTAGTGATAATCTCAACCAGAATGTGATTTTTTTACATACTGAGTCACCACGCAACAAACTTTTCTCACCCTGTTAATGCTAGTTTTATATCTCCATACTATTATCATATTATTCAGATCACCAGGGCCAGTTAAGTTGTGAAACACTAAAATAATCATATTCCTGAAAGAACATTCTTTCAATTCATATTTCTGTTGCCATTTAAAACTATCTCTTTTCAACTGGTGTCAAAGTGGTTAGGACTAGCACCACTGTTCTGACTGGAGAGGAGAAAAATAATACAAGCTTTTGGAACACCATGGACTGTGTGGATTATTTATTCTGTCACCTAAAATGGCAGAAGTGTGTAATAACTGGGTTGTTGTAAGTTTTTTCAGGCTCTATGGCCATGTTCTAGAGGCATTCTCTCCTGACGTTTTGCCTGCATCTATGGCAAGCATCCTCAGAGGTTGTGAGACTTCACAGCCTTCGACAATACATGTGTAATAACTGTTTGCATGTACTCATGGCCTCTTGGGCTTGAGGCAGCTGTGCTAGACCTACTGGAGAAAAGGAAGAGACAGCAAATGTAAAGCAATTTATTTCAAAGGTTATTTATGGATGGTACTGTTTTGGCTACCTAGGTACTGGCACGTCTAGAATGTGATCCCAATTAGTGTTTCTTGTATTGGTGATATTGTCATGTTTCTTGTATTGGAGACTGTTGGGCTTTATTACATGTACAGTTTTTAGGATCTGTACATTATAGGCTATTAATCCAATGCTGCAAAACACAAAAATGACATCTTTGGCCTCAGTCTGGAAATCAGTGGGGAAATGTCATTAGAACAAATCAGCTGCTCTTCCTGGCCTTAGGGTGAGAAGGGAAAAGGTCAAATGCCCATTACATGTTCAGTGTGGATCAGTTATAGTTCTCTCACAAGAAGACGTTGAACCTACCCAAGTCCTTGAGGAAAGAGAAAAAGATAGCTCCATCAATCTAAGAATCCTTTCTCAATCTAGAGGTCTACAACAGAACCCTACTGAAAGTCTTAGATGTACATGCTTCTAGGTGTACATCCTCAAAACTATGCACAAGGTCTGAAGGATGCTGAAGGGGCCCTCCTCTATTCTCTGTCTAACAACTGGAACAATGCACAACAGAAGGAAGTGGAAGAGGGCCTTCCCTGCATGAATGCCCCAATTGTGGAATACTCTCCCATAGGAGACTCAACTGGGACAACTACAGTTTAATTATTTTGAAGTGTTTTAAACTGTTTTGTTGTAACTTCTTAAAATGTTTCAGCCTCTTTTAAAAACTATGTTACATTTTTATTTTGAAAAATGAGCAAGTTTATTCTCTTGTATACTGCCCTGAGAAATTTAGCTATAGGGCATGATATATATGAATAAATAAAGGATAAAGGGCAGATCTTGTGCTCTGGCAGACATTTTCCAGTTTCACGCAATGTTCCTATGCAGAGAGCCTTTTATTGCAAATGCCAGGGGCCAGGCTGGTAAATGCAGAATGCATGTGCTACTACTTAGCTACAGTTACTTCATTGCTAAGACAAAGTTGGATTATATTCAGCGTGTTCTTATGATATGGGATAGATGCTTCAGGACTTAACATTGGGTACCCAAGAACCCATGATCAACAGTAGACCTCATCTATCTTAAGAGCATCCCTACTTAAGATCATTTTGAATTAAGAGGCATCACTTAGCCTGAGTTTTGAGTTAAAAGCTAACACCAGACTACAGAGCTTTAGGGCTTCAAGGAAGCAGCCTCCATGTGTCGTTTGTGCCTCTTGTCTGCTTTGGGAGATTGCTGTCTGCTTTGCTCTTTTTTACTTTGAGGCACTTTGGGTTAGTTGATTTTGTGTGGTTTTTATTCCTGGTATGTTTGGCTTCATGAAGAGAGAGAGAGAGAGCAAGAGAGGGAGGGAAGCTGGAACAAGTACAGTATGAAGAAAATAATGCTTCTGACTCTTCACTTTGTGGTTTGTGCTTTCTTGTAACAACATTTTAAAGTAGATCTTTCTTTTTTATTGTACCATGTGAATGTGCATTTATACATTATTTGTTATTTATAAAGTACATTTTCTTATTTTAAAATACATAACAAAAAAGGGAGGTACTCAGAAGCATTTCTATGCATTTCAATGGGAAAATTCACTGCTAAGACAAAAATGGATTATATTTGGTGAGTTCTTATGATATGGGAGTTAAGAGCTCGGTCATGGAACAAATGCAGCTATTAAGTCAAGGTATCACTGCACATCATTTTGGGTATATGTAACTAACCAAACTCCAGACCCCTGTGCCCTAATAAAAACACCAGTATTTTAATGTACAACTGAGTATGAGCTTCATCTGCCACATATACACTTCCAGTTATGTTTTTGTACTAATGAGTCTATTAAAGTTTGAGCTCATTTTTCTTTCTGATGTGCTTAAATGAGGGCATAGTGTTTGGTTTTACGTCTTCACCTCAAATGCCTCCTTAGCTTGCCTTCTAATCTTTTTTCTTCTACTGCTGCTTGCCAGAGGTTATACATTCTCTGGTATTCATTTCCTTAAGACAGTTTTGTTGTTGTTTTTAGCTTGTTATTAAAAGGCTCTTTCAATGCCCTTCTCAGCTAAGTGTTCATTTTGTGTCCCAAATTCTTGGCTCTGGATTATATATTTATGCTGAGTTTCTTGGGTTTGTTTTAAGCTTTCAGTAACTGGTATCTCCACTTTGCATCTGACCATTTCAATTGGTTGTAATTGGTAGTTTTGTTCATTAACTATAAATCTTCTGGAACCTTAATGCCCATGTTGAAGAAATTTGTTTTCCATTGTCAGTATTTGCCCTTCTACGAAAATAAAATCTACACTTGTAGAGGATGCCATCATGCTTCATGTATAGGGGGGACGGGGGGAGGACTCCAGTGATTTTTGAGTTTTTTCCCGCTGTAGTTCAGTAATTTTATGATGGGTCAGGCAGAACATAAATAAAACAAAACAAATGAATAAATGAATGAATGAAATAGTGCTTCTTGGGAGTAATGGTGATTAATGTGACTAAAATGTGTTCTCAGCATTATATACAGAGGTGACTTTTACATTGTAAATATAAATTTAGCATTGTTGTTAATGCTACATTTATAGCCTTCAAATCTTATTCTGTAGTCTTTCCTATCTCCATTCCAGAGTCATGGTAATTACCAATATGCTACTAAATTTTCTCTGGTTGCACACTTCATTCTGTTCAGGTATGGCTTTTATTTGTGCAATCAGTTTATTATAATTAACTCATACCCTTTGATTCATTTCATTTCAGCTGTTGTAGTGACCATACCAGAAAGTGTGGTTTGAATGAGCAAGCAGAACATGTTATCATTGTAACTTCCATGAACTGGGAAATGTCATGTGTCAGATAATACAAGCCACAGCAGCCAATAACCAGGATCTACTTGTGCAAATGTTCTGTTTACTCACATAAAATGGCTAAGTTAGCTAGAAATACTCATCTAAACAGAAGTAGAAACACCTGGAACTGGTAGAATTCCATGCTAAATGTGTTTAGCTACAATTCCACTGCTAATGCAACAGATGTAGTTGTGGAACTGTAGAAATGTTAAGTATTATGATGAAAGCTTTTGTTTGTTTCTGAAATCAATTTTTAAGATTGATTTTAACATAATAATTATGACAACCAAGAGAAAAACAAATGAAAAACTGCCCTTTTAAAAAGAACAGAAGAAATGGACATTGATCCAAAAGTTTATTGAAAAGGTATAAGTTGTTCTTTTAAAAACTTCATGATTTCCCCCAATCCAAAACACAATCCCTATGAAGATACAGCAGACACTATACTAAAAAGTTATTGTCACCAAGGGGACTGAAAGAGACTGGTTTATTAAAACACAAACAAACACAGTTAGATGCTGCTACATAGACTTAGATCTTGAGCTTGGGAAATCTACTGTTGAATAAAAAGGCACAAAATCTCCTAGCCAATAAGGTGAGAAGTCATAGTGACTCAGGGATTCTGGTGGTTGTAGTTCAAAGGATTAATGTCTCCAGGATGTGCTTTTCTTTTTGTCTCAGGAAATTAGCAGAAGGAACTGGTTTGGGATCCAGAGGCATAGATGGGCAAAAATGGGCATATTAACTGGCTACTCCAACACTTACACTGGAGGAGTGACCTATAAAAAAGGGTCGCAACTTCCCCATATGGGAATAAAAAAATTGGAAAAAGCTGAAATTATTACATGATACTATTCCTGCATTATAAGATTTTAGAAACATGGTACTAGAGTCATTTTCTCATTTCATGAAGACCCCGACTATTGTGTCACTGGTTTCGCTCAGGAAGGCACAATTTATAATGTGTTGATTGTCCTGTAAACAGAGAGGAGAATATATTTTTACCTGAACTTTTCACTGCTTTTCACCATAATGATTGGTTGTTGCCTTTTCCTAGCTACTACAAGCAAACTGAGATGATTTTACATTTTAAAAAAAAACCACTTCATCAATCTCACCTTACTGGAGAATTACCAGCCAGTCTCTGACACCTCTTTTTAAAGCAAAGTTCTGCATGGTTCAATGGCCTTCCAATTCCAAGAGTTCTTCAATAAAACTGATTATAACGCTTTTAAAGATGATTTTTTAAAAACTGAAGCAGGTGATATTGTGTAGGGTTTCATACAAGTTTATTTTTAATAGTTTATACATTTAATCCTATTTTAGTGTTTGTATGTTTTTTAGGTTTTAAGTGTTGTTAGACACTTCGAGTCTTTTTTTAGGGAGAGAAAAATGAGGATGATGATGATGATGATGATAATAATAATAATAATATTTCAGTCTGGCTTCCAAGTCTGATTCTGGGATGAAGATGGCTTTTGTTGCCTTAACAGAAATCAGACGTAACTGTATTTGTTAGTCTAGATCAGTATACAAAGAGGTCTTATAGCACCTTTGAAACTAACTGAGTAGAAGAAGTTGGTAACATAAACTTTCTTAGACTTAAATCTACTTCAAAGAGTGAAATGCTTAGGAACAGGCTTTTATGGCTATGAACAGGCATGTAGCCGGGGGGGGGGGGGCTCGGGGGGGCTTCAGTCCCCCCCCCCCCCGAAATTCTCATGGTGGTTCGTGAAAAGGCCTTACTGGTGCATTATTTAAACTGTTATGTTTATTCATATCATGATCTGATAACCATACTCAATATATCCCATATGCATGAGGGTATTGGGGTAATAATACAAAAGGTTTGCTAGGCTAGATCCTCTTTCACACAGACTCAGCCCCCCCTGAAACTCAGCCCCCCCCCGAAAAAAATTCAGCCCCAGCCCCCCCCCCCCCCCCCAAAAAAAAACAAACAAAACGAAATCCTGGCTACGGGCCTGGCTATGAATGAGCAGGCTGTAAGTACAAATAGAAATAGAAATACAAAACTTGTGAGTATGGTGATGAAGTCACAAATTTTGTTTCAACTATAGCACTGATGGATAAAGGCAGGAGGAAAGATGTTGCCTAAAGTCAATATGAGGACAGAGTTATTGGGATGCACTGGATTGTTGAAGGTTTTTTGGACTGGATGGCCATGTTCTAGAAGCATTCTCTCCTTATATATCTATGGAAAGTCCAGGGTGGGAGAAAAAACTCTTGTTTGTTGGAGCTAGGTGTGAATGTTTCAATTGGCCACCTTGATTAGCATTTCATAACCTGACAGCTTTTAGGGGTGGCTTGTTATTGTACTGATGGGATATCATGTGATGCTAGCTAGCTGGGAACCAGAAAGGAGATGTGATCAACTGACCAAGGGGTTCTTTATGAATTTGGAGTGCTAACTAGTATTTTATATGTGTAATGTGCCAGGAAAGTTTTCTGACACATTACACAATCCACTACCAATGGACTGGAATTTATGGACATAATTACAATTTTGCCATTTCTCTTCCCAATTTTTGTTTGTAGTTTTTTCTTCTTCTTCTTCAAGGACTGCCTGGGAAGACTGAAATATTTTGCAACCATATATTCCTAATGTCTGATTCATGCCCCTTTATCGTCTGTCATAGAAACTGGCCTGTTTGTCCAATGCAGAGTGCTGGGGGGATTATTGTTGTAGGATGGCATGTATCACATTAAAGGATGAGCAAGTAAAAGCACCTTTAATATGTGGGTGGTGTGAATAGGTCCTGTAAGGATATTTCCAAAGTAGATGTGTGGGCACTGGGCAGCATTGGCATCCAGGTTTGTGGCAAGGTCTTGTACACATCTTCCCATATGTGTTTATATTTTTCTCTAGGTAAGTAACCTTGGAAGATTTGGAAGATGTCTGCAAGTAATAGCCTGAGATCAAGAACCTTTGAAATGGTAGCATTATTATCCACAATAGGTTATAATTTGCTGATTATTCATCTTGGTGGTCTTAGTCAGGAGGTGTATGTGATTAATAGTTGTGTGTGAGTACCAAACTTGTGCATCAAATTTGGAGATTTAGTAGAACCAGGAATTAAACAAGGAGATTGAGTCCCAGTTGGTTCTGTGTGACGTCCCAGCAGCTCTGAGAACCATAAAAGATGGTATCTTTCTGGTTTGTGTAAACTCGGGCCTGTATTAAAGGGGATATACTTTTCCTAAAATCTGTTTTGCCACTTGGGTATATTGCATCTCAGCCCCGAGTCCCTGCGCTGCATAATTAAAAATAGTGTGCCAGCTGCATCAATTCCTGAAGATATTTAATCTGGATATATGCCACATACCTTGATTACGCCTCATTTACAGGGAGAATGTAACTTTGATTTTGCTTCACTGACAACTAGTCAATTACCAAGCACTATTCAGGGTGCTCATTCTGACCTATGAAGCACTGTGTGGTTTGGATCAAGCCTCACAAAGAGTATATATCTCTATCAAGTTATTAAAATTTCCAGTAGATAACTTTCTCCCATTTCCCTAACCCCCATATGCATATTTGTTGGGAACACATGAGAAAACCTCTTGGTAGCCACTTACAATTTGTGGAAGTCCCTTTCACAAGAAGGCAGATTGGCCCCCACTATGCAGTTTTTCTAATAACAGATTTGTGGCTACTAATCAATTATTATGGAAGATTCTTTTAATATGTTTGTTGTTGTTGTTTATTCATTCAGTTGCTTCCAACCCTTCATGACCTCATGGACCAGCCCACACCAGAGCTCCCTGTCGGCTGTTGTCACCCCCAGCTCCTTCAAAGTCAAGCCAGTCACTTCAAGGATACCATCCATCCATCTTGCCTTTGGTCTGCCCCTTTCCTTTTTCATCCCATTTTCCCCAGCATCACTGTCTTCTCTAAGCTTTCCCGTATTCTCATTATGTGGCCAAAATACTTCATCTTTGCCTCTAATATCCTTCCCTCCAGGGAGCAGTCAGTTATTATTTCCTGAAGTATATACTGCTTTGATCTTCTTGCAGTCCAAGGCACACTCGGAATTTCCCTCCAGCACCACAGTTCACAAGCATCTATCATCCTTCGCTCAGTCTTCTTTATGGTCCAGCTCTCACATCCATAGGTTACTAGGGGGAATACCCCTGCTTTAACTATGCAGATCTTTGTTGCCAGTGTGATGTTTCTACTCTTCACAATTTTATCGAGATTGGTCATTGCTCTCCTCTCAAGAAGTAAATGTCTTCTAAATCCCTGGCTGTAGTTTGTGACTGCAATAATCTTCATGCCTAGAAATACAAAGTCTGTCACTGTGTCCATGTTTTCTCCCTCTATTTGCCAGTTATCAATCAGTCTGGTTGATATGTACTTGTATAGCTTCCTTCCATTAAAAACATTTGTGTTCAATGTATGTAAACTGCTTTAAATTACTGTTGTTTTAATATGACTGCTCATTCAATACCATAACACTATTTATTTATAATGGTTGGGGTGTACTCGCATTTTAATAACAATATCAATAACAATAATTTAATATCCCACCCGCCTCTTGTCATGACTTGTTTTAATCTGTGTTGTGAACTGCTTTGGGTTCCATGTTAGGAGAGAGGCAGAATACGAATTAAATATAAATAAATAAGCAATCCTGGCATAAAAGGTATGAACAATAATACCAGCAACAATAGAAATATAAATGTATATTTGGGTTTAACTGTCTTTTTATTGAGCACATACTTGTAAATGCTATTCTGTTTTCTGCAGGAACACAGGATTGGCAGGCAGATCCTGAAGTCTAAAAGATTTAACAATAAGCACTTCAAACTAAATCTGTGCTCTGTAGAATTTTCCTTTTTCCCACCCTCAACTTTCTTTAGTATAGAGAAAACAAAGCAGGTAGCAATAGTATATCCCTCCTGTCAGCAGCTTTCTTGACGAGATGAAGGCCTTTGTAACTCTAGATGGCTTTTCCCCAATTCAGTTCAAATTGAATATGCAATAGTCACAGAAAATAACTTCAAAAAGCAAAGGAATTCCACACAAAACTTACATAACCAGAAATCAAATTTAATCTGCATTAGATTAGATGCCTACACAAAAACTGTAAATGATCAATGCTGGGTGACCTTGCAGGCACTTCTCTATTGGATCTGGCATTGGGTGGATTAGCAGTTTCATCAATCAACAGATGGGTTGGTTGATGGCTGGGTCCAGACCCATGTGGGAGCCAACCCTTATCTATAGATATAACCATACAAAATTGTGACCTTTTTTCTTGAAGTGTGTGGTCTTTGTTTTTTGTGTGGAGTGAGTCTTGTACCTGACCATGCAGCCCGGGGAGAAAATTAGATAGTTTCTCTTAAAACTTAAGCCTCAAAGAGAAGAGTACATATCTCATTGCAGACCACATTCTCATTCTTCTCCTGTTCCTCCATATCAAAGGACTACCAAGGCATCAATTTAATTTACATTGCAGCATTTCTTTTTTATTTGGTTGCATTTTGCCCTTCTTCTCCTCCAGGCTCAGAATGGCACACATAATTATCTCACAAATCTTTTCTGTACTAGACTTGGTGGAAATAGGGAGTTATAGATAACTCCAGTCACTCATCTGAAGCAGTTTACACAAAGGGTTTTAGAAGGATTGTTTTCTGTCCAGAGGAATTCTGTGTGATGTCTCTGTGAATGGACTACAGTGTTTAATCCTGGCACCAATACAATGCAAGGGCAATAATAGGTAGCTGGCTGCAAAGATCAGACAGTTAAATTAAGGCTAGGGAATTGTTTCTTAGAAATGTTTTGGTTGAGCCACTCTAACATACACCCATGACCTAAAATAATGCACATGTTATAGCATCAGAACAGCTTTACCGATAATCTGGAAACCTAGTGACATATTGGAGAAAATCTAAGAACTTAATAATTTACCAAATTAATCAAATAGCTAATTTCAAATTCTGTTTCCAGGTTTTAAAAAGGTCAGAATGATACATTTTTATCCGTTACTGTATATACTCGAGTATAAGCCGACCCAAATATAAGCCGAGGCACCTTATTTTACCACAAAAAACTGGGAAAACTTATTGAGTATAACCTGAGGGTGTGAAATGCAGCAGGTACTGGTAAATTTCAAAATAAAAATAGATACTAATGAAATTACATTAATTGAGGCATCAGTAGGTATGATCTTTTAAAAATATTTACATAAATAAAGATAAGACTGTCCAATTCTGATTAAATCATTATTCTAACATTCTTCAAAGTAAATGTGCTTACATATCCTTCCAATAATCACCATAGTTTACTTTAACATTACATTTTGGGGGAAATGTTCTGTGTATATGAATAAGGAAAAGTAGGAAAGAGTGGCGCTGAGAGAGGAGGAGAGGAAGGCGTGCGCTGCACCAAGAGAGAAGGAGGGAGTTTCTTTCAGCTTAAAAGAGGGCTGAAAAACTAGGTTTATACTTGAGTATATACAGTAAATTGAATCCACCACTCCCTAGAAAACAAGGACTTAGTAGCACGTTGCCTAACACTGTGAAACTGACTACTGCCATACACTTCAAAAGACTCTTCCGTCTATAGATAGACTGTAAATTCAAATGGCTCTTTGTTTCCCTCTTTTCATCTATGGGATCTATTTTGAAACACCCCATTTTGAAACACACATTTGTAAAGATATGTAAGTACACATCTATGATATCTGGAAATCTGATTGTATTGCATTGCATTCAGAATAGAGATCCATGGATTTCTTTAAATGCTGTGAGTTTTCTTTGGAAAAGAGGGGCAGGATAAACATTATCATAATGAATGATACATACAAAGACATCAAACATAGCTATTAAAGTAAATAGTTACTAGCTTGTTTCAATGGCCCTTAGAAAAGTAAAATTGCTGAAGAGTACAGAAACAGGCAGATAACAAGTGGATAATCTGAAGTACTGAAATCACTTGGTAAAAATGTCTCAAATCAGTCTCTCAAGATGCCACGTGAACTCCAGGGAAGCAAAAGACAAAGAAATGAACCCAAACCCCAGTATTAGGCTCAGAGATTAATTTTCTCACTTTTCATTTTCAGTCTATGCATCTACCAAAGATGCTTTAATTATCTTGTGTTAATCAGATCCCTCTAGCATTAATAAGAGTGGATGCCTATAACCCCTTGTGTGTAATTATTTCATGACAGCCACACCCCACGGTTACCTGAGTTCTGAAAATGTTAATTCTCTCACCCACATCAAATCCACTTTGAAATTAAATACATCTTTGACCTATTTTACACAATCCTAATTCTTCTTCTTAAAGTGAAATGTGAATCTTTATTCTTCACTTCTGAAAAAATACAGGAGCACTAATCTCTTTTATTATATAAAACCTGTCAGTACAACACTGAATATTCTAGGCAATCAGGATACTTTTTTTACAATGATGGATTGGATTTTGATACAGCTATATTCAATATTGTACTTGAGGAGGATTAATCACTAGCTATGTTGTATGAAGAGCTGAAGGAATCTGTAACCTACGAGACATGAAAATGAGAATTTATTCCCATCACTACTGATCTGATTTACTTCAAACCATGAAGGACATTTCCCCATATGGGTAGAATGCACACATAGCAAACAAGATGAGTGAAACACCACCAGCTTATATACATACTGTCTAGATTATCACCATAGGATGAGCTATAAAATTCTTTATTTATTTGCTTTCATTTATCTGCATATATGTTCTCTACTCAGAATTCTAAAGATTTACAAAACTGCATATCAGAACCAGACAGTAAACCAAAAGTCAGGACATTTCTGTCTTCTTGATATAATAGAATAAAAGGGCAAATTTTAATAAAAATTCTCAAAACTGGCCTTGGGGTCTAGAAAAAGGTGGGCACCAGATCCCGTTTGATCTTAAAAGCTAAGCAAGGTCAACCCTGGTTAGTACTTAGATGGGAAATGAATACCAATATTTCAGAGGAAATGACTTTATTTCAGAGGAAAGAACTGACAAAACCAGCTCTGAATATTCTTTGCCTAAGAAAACCCTATGAAATTCATGAAGTCACCATAATTCTACAGGAGACTTGAAGAAGCGCATGTGTGCATGCATGCACGCAAACACTACCTGGGGTCCCCAGATGTTTTTGGCTTACAACTCCCAGAAATCCCAGCCAGTTTACCAGCTGTTAGGACTTCTGGGAGCTGAAGGCCAAAAACATCTGGGGACCCCAGGTTGAGAACCACTGGTATAGTGGTTCAACTGCTGAATTATGACTCTGGAGATGGAGCCCCTGGTGGTTCAATGGGTGAAACCCTTGTGCCAGCAGGACTGCTAACCGAAAAATTAGCAGTTTGAATCTGAGGAGCAGGGTGAGCTCCCTTCTGTCAGCTCTAGCTTCTAATGCGGGGACATGAGAAGCCTCCCACAGGATGCCATCTGGGCATCCCCTGGACAACATCCTTGTAGATGGCCAATTCTCTCACACCAGAAGAGATGCAGTTTCTCGCTCCTGACATGGAAAAAAAACCCCCAAAAACCTCTGGAGATCAGATTTTAAATCCTCGCCATGGAAATTCACTGGTTATCCTCAGGCAAGTCACAGTCTCCTATCCCCACAAGAAGGCAACGGCAATAACTCTTTGAAAAAATTCTGCCAAAAAAATCACATTGTTCTCCTATCCATTCCATTACTGCATCCCCCGCCTACATGCAATACAGCATGAAGAATTAACGCAAGGCATAGCAGAGGCCAGTATTTGAACCATATGACAATACTTCTCCACTGCCCTTAATGAAACTACCCTTATCCTAACTGTAAAAGTAACAACTAAGATGCTGTTATACCGCAAAAGAAATGCTGTTGTCCCTCACTCAGTTACAATCACAAGACAGTGTAGTTATATAAACATTCATGGGAGAAGTGGATGAAATGCAAATCATTACTGCAGTTATTTGTATCTAGTCATATTCAAGTCCTATGCTTACTGTGTGGATGTTCCAGTGAATTAAATTGGGAAGCCACATACCTTATTAAAAGACTCTTAGGGCCCTTCCACATTGCCCCTTTATTCCAGGATCTAATCCTAGATTATCTGTTTATCCCAGGTTATATGGAAGTGGGGACTCATATGTTGCAGTTTAAAGCAGACAAACTGGGGTCAGATCCTGGGGTAAAGGGCTGTGTGGAAGGGCCCAAGAGATTCTCACGAGCACCCAGAGCTTAAGAATGAAACCCAGGGTCCTTTCACACAGCCATATAACCCAGAATATCAAGGCAGCAAATCCCACAATATTTGCTTTGAACTGGGTTATCTGAGTCCACACTGCCATATATTCCAATTCAAATCAGATAATGTGGAATTTTATTCAGCTGTGTGGAAAGGGCCCTAGAAGAACTGCCTTGTTGTTAGCGTATAGCTACAAATAGCTTCCAGGTCTGCTTGAAGATCTTCAATCAAGATATCTCTATCCAGATGGGAAAGTGAAAAATAAGATGAAGACAAATATACAGTGCGATCAAAGTAGCTGACACATATTCTCTGACTTCAAAACAAACACCTCAGAATACACCAAAGGCATTCTGTCAAATCCCTTTCATCATATTATTGAATGCATGTCAGTAACTTTGTTATTGTGTGCCTTCAGGTTGCTTCTGTTTCATGACAACCTGAAGACATTTTTTTCTTCAGGATTTTCTTGGCAATATTTGTTCAGAGAGGGGTTGCCTTTGCCTTCCTCAGAGGCTGAGAGTATGCAACTTGACCAAACTCACCCAGCAGGAATTTGAACCCCAGTTGCCAAAACTGTAGTTCAGTGGTCAAACCATTACACCATGCTGGTTCTCACTCATAGCTATTTCAACAACTAAGTGAAAACATGAGAACCTCAGTAATTCCCATTTTCCACCAGAACATTGCTCAGCTGCTGCTTACTTGCTGTGGACTCATGGCCAGTGCCAAGAACAAGGTTATTGCCTATTGCCTGGCATCCATTGCGCTCATTCTCCTCATTCAATGAACAACTGCAGCAGGAAAAACTGCTAAATCTTGAATGGATTTGGAAATTTAGAACATTTAGAAACACAGTGTCAAATAATTTCAGTAGCTATTTCTACACAGTGCTATATCAAAATGTACTAGAGATTTTCAGTTTTGTATCACATTGTGTAGATGTACCCTGAGTCTAATGGTAGGTCGAGTCCTGTTAACAAAAGAAGTTACAATGAAGCAATGATGAGTCCAAATTATTTTGGGAACCATTTCTGATGTAGAACAGAAACCATACTTACTATCTACTCAGCAAGGCAACAGAAAACACATCAAATTGAATGCCAGGCATATCCAATACGACTCTCTAAATTAACAATGCAACCACATAGCAAAGAAACTACTGCCACAGAGACCATTTATATTTATTGATTCTGCCGAGGCAGTGCCAGGGAATCAGTAATTTGGAGTCATGAGGGGAAAGGAAATAAATGCTCTTGTTTACATATCAACTTCTCTCCTTTACTTGAAAGATATGCATTAATAAACCTCCTGAAGACCAAATACAACAGGATTTAAAAAGGCAAAAGATAAATGCAAAGTTACTGCCTAGAACTACAGGAACTCCTTTGCATACTCTTTTTGCCATTTAGAAATCTCTGCAGGACAATCCCTTCCATAGCTACAAGGATTATATAAAAAACCCTGGGCCTTACGGAAGGTCCCAATCCTGGGGCTCCCCTTATCCAGTGTTGTTTCCCCCATGATTTGAAAGCAGCATTGGCATTTGGAGGATTTGCAGACCTTGAGGCAAACCAATCACAGGCTTTTCTTGGTAGGAGTGTGTCTTGTTTAAAGTCACCCAGTGGGTTTCCATGGTCAAGCAAAGATTTGAACCCTGGCCTCCAGAGTTGCAGTTGAACACTCAAACCATTACATTGGCTCTTGTTTTATTACTGGGTATAGTGCAACAATCTCTCTCTCTCTTTCTCTCTCCCTCTCTGGGTCATCACCTTAATCTTTACTACTTATATCACTATCAAATATTTTATTGGTTTCATTTAAAAAATTCAGAGCTCCTTCCAAATGCATTTTAAATTCATCAAAACCCAGTCTAAGTAGCTTAAGATTGGCACTGAACATGATTTTTCTGTGTCAGATGTGGTTTTGCCCTTTTCTTGAGTTCCCTCATTGCTAATTCTGAAATGCAGATGAAGAAAAGTAATATGATTAGTCTTGCACCAACTGGACAGTTTTTAAACAGTCATTTTAAAACTGTGTACCACAGGGTCCAAGGGTAAACCACATTTCAAATATGGCTCCCATAATCTCTGACCATTAGGCATGCTCAGCGAGAATCAAAATGCAGGGATGAATTTAAGACACATGACAGATACGTGTTTGTTTGGAAACTTTTAATGCTGCCATTCACATGGTGTGTCTGAAACAACAGTTAAAGCAGAATAGGAGTACACAGCACAACAAAGGACTAAGAATCATTAAAATAGGCCAAAACCTTGGTAACAAAAATCCTCCCACACATCTATGAATCATTCAGATTTCTAACCTTAACACACAAACATGTATATAAAACATTCATCACAGTTATTTCCACTTAAGCACTGCCGTCTCTTGTGAGTTGGTATTTCCATAAGGTTCTAAAAAATAAATAAATTGACATTTACAATATAAATATAAACCCTCCTCCATTTCAGACTCTTTGATTACTTACACACATTGATAAAAGGCATATGAATGATGTCAAGGGATTATAGGGAAAATACAAACACCAAGAGCCTTGAAAGAAGATTACACAACAAGACACAGAAGAAATAAAGGACAAAAAACAATGGGGTGTAATGAAGACTTTCATTGCAACATTGTTCCATATCATTTAATGTTATTTCATTGAGTTGTTACACCAGGTATAAGCAAACCAACAGTGCCCATTACTAAAAAGAATATCTGCTGAACAATCTCTTGCACCCGCATTTCAAGGCATCCCAAATGGCAACAATGTGACTACAATTATGTCAACTATTTACCAGTTGACATAATAATTCCTACTCACAGCTATATTTAAAATGCATTGATAATCCCACAGTGAATAACAACTTTTTTGTCCTATGCAAAAGCTACTGACTGAATGTATTTGAAGATCTAAGATATTAGGGTAAGCAATAATATACATAACTGCATTGCTTTTGATAACTTCACAGCTTGAAGGATTTTTTTAAAAAAGCTTTGCGTCTTGTTGTAGTAGCAGCTGAGTTTTCAGAAAATGTACAAATACAAAAGAAAGAGTACCAACATTAATTCTAAAAGCCTCATAGGCTTCTTCTCCTCAGGCATCTCATTTATCTTGGCACTTCACCGCATTAATCTTTTCTAGCTTCACCTCAATTGTATATTTAGGAAAGCAAGAATATAATATTTGCTTACCTGAAGAAGAGCCATAACTCTATAATTATAGACAATAATGTTGCCAGCATAGTTCAACACAGTTTTTATTTTCATCACATTTTACCTTTATTGCAAAAGGAATTCAGACTGATATCTAAATCATGGAATTCTCTTCCCTTCAATACTGCTGTCTTATTATGTTTCTAACTGTACTAACTTTATATTATTTAAAGTCGCCTTGTGGATCTTGATGGATGAAAAGGAGAATATATCATGCCATCCTCCTGAAAATCTATTTTAAATGTTGTCAGAAGAGAAATGGGATCTTTTTCCAATTGTAGCTCTGTAAAGAGATGTTCATAATTCAATTTTGGCCTTAAACCCAAAATCAGGAAAGCAAACTTCTTTTTCAATAAGGCCACAGCTTCTTGGTTGCTAGCAATATCTGAACTCAGCATTTGGAGATTACTGTTAAGTTACAAGGCATCAAGACTAGATTCTTATTAGATTTTAATGAGACATGTTATGTGAATTGACAGATATGGAGCACCAGCTAGACATTATTGTGTTCTAGAAGAACTTGCCAGCCTCATTATTCACTAGCAATACAGTTCTATGGAACATTTAGGTAATTTCAGAAAAACACACAACCCACTTTCATCTCTGAACTCACACAAAGTGATTTTGTAGTCCATACCAACTCATATGATCTGTAATAATGACAGAACATGTGTCAAACTCAAGGCCCATGGGCCAAATCTGGCCAGTCGAGTCATTTTATGTGGCCCACTATAAACTGGACTACAACTCCTGTATTCATCATAATTAGACATCCTGTTTAGAGCTGATGGGAGTTGTGATACTGTAACATCTGAAAGGCTGCAGTTTGTTCTATTTAGTCAGGAGAGTGGGGTCTGGAATTAGATAGAAGGATTGTGAGTATGATGTCTGACTTTAAAACGTCCTTTGACTTTCTGCAACCACAGAGCCACAAGTGTTGTTGGGCTGCAGTTCCCACTGCCTCCAGCTTACAGGGTGGATAATCAAGTGATGGAAATTGTTGAACATCTGGGGACCCAAACTGGGTAAAAACAAAGGAACACCATCCACTATGTAAAAAATATATAGTTGATCCTCTGTTTGTTTTTTTTACTTTAAGGTAGCTCATAAAGCATCCCACCCATAATACCTAAATATGTGGAGCTCAAAGAGCCAGGTGCTAGAGGCTGAATAAATTGAGAAAGCAAGGGTAGCCAGAGCATTTTTAATCTGCTACTTTTGTCAGCCATCTAAAGAAGATGTATCATTTCACCAAACTGAAGAGCGAGCTCTCATCAGTGTTACCAGATGGAGCCTCTGCTAAGGCACTCCCCCTTACACAAGCGGATTCATTAGTTACTTTCTTTTTTGGCATAAACCAGTAAAAAAATTACATTGAAGATAGCATATTATAAGTTTGTGCTCCAAAGGAGTAAGACAAACCTGTATCTTGTTATGTTCATGGGGGTTGACACAGACCAAAGGCGTGGTATGCCAGTGGAACAACAAGCTACAATTTTCACTCAAGAGGAAATAAGTAAGCAAAAGAGAGGAGAGTGTATGAATGCCTGTGCAGGACAACCAGTGTTGATTAGTTCGGAGTTACAATCTGAATTCACCACAATGTCCTGGGAGATTTAAATAGTTATTTAAAGCCACCCATGACTAATCACAACACACTAAATGCCTGCTACTGAAATCCACTGTGGCCCCTCAGTGTATGACAGGCCACTCCAGAAAGCACACTGTTTGAGGGCCTGCCTGAAGCTGCCTGGCATATTAAGCATTTATTGGGGAAAATATTTTTAGAACAGAATTTCCAGATATTTACAGCAATACATCTATGTACTTGTCATGTTGACTGAGGAATTCTGCCAACTGGAGTAACTTTCTTCATGCTTCCACATCTGAAATCAGAGCATTTCCCCTTCATCATGAAATGAAATGGGAAGGATGACAACTAGAGCACAGATGGTGGAAAAGTTGACTTCAATGCAATAAATGAATGAATGAATGAATGAATATACATACATATATATATATATATATATATATATATATATATATAGAAGGAATCTTCACTCCTATAAGGTGACAAAATATGCAGTGAAGAAAACTTTATTCTCTGCATGCATTGGGTCTCCAGATTTACATCCATGGAGCTGTTCAGAGTGGTGAGAGGTTTAACCCAGGTAGCCTCCCCTCCAAACCATTATTAGAACCTTCAATGGCTCACTGTGAAGTTTTTAACAACCATTTTGCAAATAAAATATCTTGCATAAGAGCTGACTTAGACACAATCATTGGCACAGAGGCATTAACAAGGTGTTCAACAACTCTATGAGTGGGATTACACTGGGTAAGTTTCAAATGGTGGGTACTGTTGATGTAGAAAAGCTGCTGGGTCAAGTAAAGAGGATAACCTGCTTTCTTGATCCCTGCCCCTCTTGGCTGGTCATCCAGGGAGGAGATGCAATTCAATCACAAACAAATTATTAATGCATCTCCCAGGGTGTGGAATTTTCCATCCTGTTTAGAAGAAGCAAAAGTCAGACTGCTTCTGAAAAAGCCCTGGATTTCCTGGATCTTAATAATTACACACCAGTCTCTAACCTTCCTTTTC
This sequence comes from Anolis sagrei, assembly GCF_037176765.1. Lineage (NCBI taxonomy): Eukaryota > Metazoa > Chordata > Lepidosauria > Squamata > Anolidae > Anolis > Anolis sagrei. The sequence continues at coordinate 285,332,793 of NC_090021.1, read as the reverse complement.
AGGGTAAAGTGATTGAGAAAGCAGTTGCCCTCCAACTTCAGACAGTCTTGGATGTCACACACTTCCTTCACTCATTTCAAACCAGCTTCAGAACAGGATATGGAGTTGGGACTACTATGGTTGCCTTAGTACATGATCTCTGTTTTAATACTGAAAAGTGGTGTATGTCCCTGCTGGTGCTTCTAGATCTCTCAGCGGCTTTCAATACCATCAACCTTCTGAAACAGCTAGGGAGTTTGTGCTGCAGTAGTTTCAGTCATACCTCTCAGGCAGGTTCCAGATGGTGGTGCTTGGGGATAGCTGCTCCTTAAAAAAGGAACTATTATGTGGCACAAGGTGCCATTCTATTCCCAATGCTTTTGATATTTACATTAAACCACTGGGAGAGGCAATGGACAGGATGCTATTAGTATGCTGATGATACCCAAATATAGTTCTCCATGGCTTCCAAAACAGCTCTCACTAAGGATAATGTGTTTCCTCTGAATGAATGCCTGAAGGAGATAATGGGCTGGATGAGGAAAACAAATTAAAACTGAATCCAGAAAAAAGAGGTGCTTGCCATAAAGAGTCCTAGTCTGGGGATGGAAGTATGTCAATCAGTCATAGGGAGGAGGGAGCAAGATTGTTTTCTGCTGCCCTGGAGACTAGGACACGGAACAATGGCTTCAAACTACAAGAAAGGAGATTCCATCTGAACATTGGGAAGAACTTCCTGACTGTGAGAGCCATTCAGCAGTGGAACTCTCTGCCCCGGAGTGTGGTGGAGGCTCCTTCTTTGGAAGCTTTTAAACAGAGGCTGGATGGACATCTGTCAGGGGTGCTTTGAATGAAATATTCCTGCTTCTTGGCAGGGGGTTGGACTGGATGGCCCATGAGGTCTCTTCCAACTCTATGATTCTATGATTCAAGGTTGGACTTCTACAATGCGGTTTACATTGGACTACCCTTGTACCAAGTTCAGAAACTCCAGAGGGTTCAAAATACAGCAGCCAGATTGGTTACAGGAAGATCCATGAGTGAACATATTACACCTATCCTAAAATCACTCCAATAGTTGCCAATTAGTTTCTGGGCAAAGCAAGAAGTGTTGGAGTTTTGTTTTGTTTTGTTTGCAAATCATTTTTATTACGCATTTTCAAAGAAAAAGAAAATACCCAAACGGTTGGTTTTTACCTTTAAAACCCTACATAGTTTGGGTTCAGGTTATCTACAGGATCACCTTCTCCCATAAAATCCACCCTGAAAACTTAGATTCTCTGGGGGACAGCTACTCAGAGGAACTTTTCATTGGCTGTCCCAAGACTCTGGAATTACCTGCTGGAAGAGCTCTGACAGCTATATGAGCTGTCGGAATTTAAAACACATTTGAAACCTATGTCTTCTCCCAGGTCTACCCAGCCAGTATTAATCACAAATTTTAAACATGTGTCTTATGTTCAATCTTTGCTCTGTGTATTTTAATATGCATTTTGTAGAAATATGCTTTAACATGTGTATCTTATAGAATATTTTAGATAATTATGTGTTTTTAGTTATGCTGTAACCTGCCTCGAACCACAAGGAGAAGTGGCTAAGAAACAAAATTATTATCATCACCGTTAGATAGCAAGCTGAGTAAAGGCGCGCGCACCAGAAGGCATGTCTTCCAAGTGGGTCTGAACCCGAGCCCTTCTCATGTAAGAGATTAAGCACAGAGTTCTAAGATAAAAGTTACATAAGTTAATACATCTCCGCAAGAGCTTAACTGCTCAAAAGGGAGAGGGGGGAGATAAAGAAGGGCACCGTAGGTCATTTTCTAAATAGTTGCATAAGCCAGATGGTTGTTATATTGCTGCTTGTAAAAAATAATGAAATGCTTGCTAGAAGGGAAAAGGGCATGGCTCCAATAGCCCAAGACAGCAGTTTCTCAGCTAATAAAATAAACACTACTAATGTAAACTGCCGCCAACCAATTTGTAAACTGCTTATGTCCCGTATACAGGAGTCTGTTGACAGCTGGCACAGTCTAGTAAGCACAATGGATGAGCCAGACAGAAAGATTGGGTTCAAACCCTGCCTCTGCAGTGGGCAAACAAGGTTCACTAGTGGCTTTTGGCAAGCTGTTATCTGCTGCAAGGAAGAATCCAGCATTGTGGGATTTAACATTGCTACAAGTATATAAACAGCCATTCTCCAGGATATAATCATGTTCTAGCTGGATCCATGATAGTATAGCTAATTCTAAATAAAAATGTCTGTGTTTATTTTTAGTCTATCCAGTACAGGCTTTCAATGCAAGGTGCAAAAGAAAAGGTACAGAATGCTACTATGAATGCAGATGAGTACTGGCCACATGCTTGTAAATTAAAATTAATACATATGAAACATTTAAAAACATTACCTTCAGTATTAAAACCATGCCATCCATAATCATAATCCAGGCCCATTCCATCAACATTGCACATATTCCATATATGTTATTGCACTGCACTATAATCCGAAAGCTTGATTCCAAAACCATGTTTTCACTTTCCTTCTAAAGACCAGGAGGGAGGGGAATGATCTAATGTTGCTGTGGAGGGAGTTCCACAGTCAAGGGGCCACCACTGAGAAGGCCCTGTTTCTCATCTCTATCAGTTGCACCTGTGAAGAAGGCGGGACCAAAAGCAGGGCCTCCCCAGGCGATCTTAATCTCACAGGTGGTTCATAGGGGGAGATATGTTTGGACAGGTAAGCTGGGCCGGTACTGTTTAGGGCTTTATAGGCTAAAGCCAGCACTTTGAATTGTGCTTGGTAACGGACTGGACGCTAGTGGAGCTGGCGCAACAGGAGGGGTATACTCTCTCTGTATGCCGCTCTGGTGAGCAACCTGGTTGCTGCCTCTTGGATCAATTGAAACTTCCTAACAGTCTTCAAAGGCAACCCCACATAGTGCATTGCAGTAGTCTATACAGGATGTAACAAGAGCTTGGGCCACCGTGGCCAAGTCTGACTTCCCAAGGTTTGGACGCAACTGGTGCACAAGTTTTGATTGTGCAAAAGCTCCTCTGGCCACTGCTGAGACCTGGAGTTGTTTAGGCAAGTTTTTTTTCCAGAAGAAGCAATGACCAAATGACAGACAATGCAACCAGTAATTAACCAGGTACTTTTAAAAACTGGTAGCAAGCAATGGAACTTTATACTGAGAAATGGTAACCCATAATTTTCTTTAAAAATAAAATAAAACCATTCTGTACTCTGACTACAACATGTAATTTGGTCCCATAACAATATATATTTTTAAGATTTAATACATGAAAGCTTTATCAAAGAACACAGCAAGAAAGGGAGAGTATTACATATGCAAATTCAGGTCATCATACTCCAAAGAGTAAAACCACAGTAATTTAATATTGATACATTCTCTGGCTCAGCTCTCTCTTTGTTTTATAGGGTGTGTTGTCTTCATACCGTTCAGCAGAGAAATAACCAGGAAGTGAAGCTGAGGAGTTCTCTCGCTTGAACTGCTCTCCAGATAGCACTCTGATACAGAAAGAGACAGGGCTCAGGAGGATATATAAATATCTTATAAAGCGTTGCAATACTCAATAATTAATTTTTCCAGCAAAAAGAAGCTTTTATTTCAACAATACATGCTAGAAAAAAAGTGCTTTAATTCCATATCTGCTACCACATTACCCTTGACCTGACCCTAATGTAGAAGAGAAAATGGGAGCTTCTCAACTTTTTCAAAAATGTATTAAAGTGGGTAAAATATTAAATGTAAGAAAACTGCCCTCTTCTTTTAAAACAGAAGGAATAAATTGCCCTCCGGATATTTTTGGACTATACACTCTGTTAGCCCCATCCAATGTAGACAATGAGATGGAATTATGTGAGTTGGATGCCTAAACTCTTGTACAGACAATTCTCCCTCACTCCCATTTAAAACCACTTAGGCCCCATCTACACTGCCATATAATGCAGTTTGAACTGTATTATAATGGTCAGTGTAGACGCACGTAATGCAGATTTAATTGCATTGGCCTGGATTATATGAATCTACACTGCCATATAATCCAGTTCAATGCAGTTAATCTGCATTCATTATATGGTAGTGAAAATGGGGCCTTTGAGCTTATCCACACTGCACAATTAAAACATTTTGATACCTCTTTAACTGTCATGGCTTCATCCTATGGAACCTTGGATTTGTAATTCCATTATATTCACAGAATTCTCTGCAAACACCACTCTCTCAAATCCTTTTATTTAGAGGTTATATTAGTGGGTTCTGAATACTAAACCAAACTATACATCCCAGGGTTCCATAGGGTAGTGCCATGATAGCTGAATTGGTATCAGACTGCGTTGTGGGGATACCCCTCAAATTACCATCAGCATACCTGATATTGCTCCTTTCCCCCCAAAAATCTGAGAATTGTATTCAAAAGATTCTCCCATTTCATCCTTCCAACAGATTAGAACAGCCTGTCATTCATAGTGAAAAATAGATAATTTTTGACAAAACTAATGGAACTTCTTTTTTTTTTAAGGGTAATCTCAAAATACATTGCCTTGTTTTCTTTAAAAAAAAAATTAAAGTGCAGTCAGAATTCATATGCATTCCTTTTTAAAAGCATCTCATCCTAACAAATGCGGAGGACCTGATCGATGTGGTCGAAGTGGTAGGATCCTTAGGGGCAAGTGACCATGTGCTCCTGCAATTTGAGGTACAAAGGAAGGCCGAAACTAAGACAAGTCAAACCCGCATTTTGGACTTTAGGAGAGCAGATTTCCAAAAAATGAAGGCAACGCTGAGCAGCATTCCGTGGACACAGATACTAAAAGACAAGGGAGTTACGGATGGATGGGAATTTCTCAAGAGTGAAATACTCAAGGTGCAATTGCAAACCGTGCCAACAAAGAGAAAAAATAGGACAAGTACAAAGAAGCCAGAATGGATGTCCAAAGAACTTCTAACTGTGCTAAGACACAAAAGAGACATGCACAAGAAGTGGAAAAAGGGAGAAATCACCAAAGAAGAATTCAAACAAATAGCCAACACCTGTAGGGAAAAGGTCCGCAAGGCTAAAGCAAAAAACGAGCTCAGACTTGCCAGGGACATTAAAAACAATAAAAAGGGCTTCTATTCTTGTCAGTAGAAAAAGGAAAAACAAGGAGGCGATAGAACCTCTTCAAGGAGAAGATGGGGCAATGTTGACAGGGGATAGGGAAAAGGCAGAACTACTTAATGCCTTCTTTGCCTCGGTCTTCTCACAAAAAGAGAGTCTTCAACCTCAGCAAGATGGAGTGGATGAGGGATTGGAGGACATCCAACCCCAAATTGGGAAACAAGTCGTCCAGGAATACCTGGCCGCTCTTAATGAGTTCAAGTCCCCAGGGCCAGATCAACTACACCCCAGAGTATTGAAGGAACTAGCGGAAGTCATTTCGAAACCATTGGCAACCATCTTTGAGAGTTCTTGGAGAACGAGAGAAGTTCCAGCAGATTGGAGGAGGGCCAATGTGGTCCCAATCTTCAAGAAGGGAAAAAAGGATGACCCAAACAACTACCGTCCGGTCAGCCTCACGTCGATACCGGGCAAGATTCTGGAAAAGATTGTTAAGGAAGCGGTCTGCAAACACTTAGAAACAAATGCAGTCATCGCTAATAGTCAACATGGATTTATCAAAAACAAGTCATGCCAGACTAATCTGATCTCTTTCTTCGATAGAGCTACAAGCTGGGTAGATGCGGGGAATGCCGTGGATGTGGCGTACCTGGATTTCAGTAAGGCCTTCGACAAGGTCCCCCATGACCTTCTGGCAAGGAAACTAGTCCAATGTGGGCTAGGCAAAACTACGGTGAGATGGATCTGTAATTGGTTAAGTGGACGAACACAGAGAGTGCTCACTAATGCTTCCTCTTCATCTTGGAAAGAAGTGACAAGTGGAGTGCCGCAGGGTTCCTTCCTGGGCCCGGTCCTGTTCAACATCTTTATTAATGACTTAGATGAAGGGCTAGAAGGCATGATCATCAAGTTTGCAGACGACACCAAATTGGGAGGGATAGCCAATACTCCAGAGGACAGGAGCAGAATTCAAAACGATCTTGACAGATTAGAGAGATGGGCCAAAACTAACAAAATGAAGTTCAACAGTGACAAATGCAAGATACTCCACTTTGGCAGAAAAAATGAAATCCAAAGATACAGAATGGGTGACGCCTGGTTCGAGAGCAGTACGTGTGAAAAAGATCTTGGAGTCCTCGTGGACAACAAGTTAAACATGAGCCAACAATGTGATGTGGCGGCAAAAAAAGCCAATGGGATTTTGGCCCGCATCAATAGGAGCATAGTGTCTAGATCTAAGGAAGTAATGCTACCCCTCTATTCTGCTTTGGTTAGACCACATCTGGAATATTTTGTCCAGTTCTGGGCACCACAATTCAAGAGAGATATTGACAAGCTGGAATGTGTCCAGAGGAAGGCGACTAAAATGATAAAGGGTCTGGAGAACAAGCCCTATGAGGAGCGGCTTAGGGAACTGGGCATGTTTAGCTTGAAGAAGAGAAGGCTGAGAGGAGATATGATAGCCATGTATAAATATGTGAGAGGAAGCCACAGGGAGGAGGGAGCAAGCTTGTTTTCTGCTTCCTTGGAGACTAGGACGCGGAACAATGGCTTCAAACTACAAGAGAGGAGATTCCATCTGAACATTAGGAAGAACTTCCTGACTGTGAGAGCTGTTCAGCAGTGGAACTCTCTGCCCCGGAGTGTGGTGGAGGCTCCTTCTTTGGAAGCTTTTAAGCAGAGGCTGGATGGCAATCTGTCTGGGGTGATTTGAATGCAACATTCCTGCTTCTTGGCAGGGGGTTGGACTGGATGGCCCATGAGGTCTCTTCCAACTCTTTGATTCTATGATTCTATGATTCATGTATTGTTTCATAAGAAATTAAAGAAAATGCTGTATAAACAATCTGACTGAGGCAAGGAGCAAACCAGACAGTCCATAGCTTGTATGTCCTTGAAAGGCTTTATGCTTCTTACAGTTACTTTGATCAATTATCTGATTAGATCAGCACACCTCTTTGCCATTTCATTATCCCCATTTTACACTTAGAAGCCAATGCCAAGAAATAGAGTAGTCTTACCAAAGTACATTAGTCTGTTTTCACAGGCTCAAGTCTAAGATTCCACTACTGTCATCCAAAGGCATGCAGATAATTTAAAGCAGAGCTGGGAATCTTCGGTTCTCTGGACATTGTTAGACTACATCTCCCATCAGCCTCTTGCCTAGCTTGCTTATTGCCTGCAGAGATGGGCTATTTACCACAGATTCGCGTTTTCCTTAAGTTTGCTTTACAGAAGCATAGAAAATATAGCTCTATAACATGGAAAATACAGTTCTATAGTTATGGCACCATCATGTGCTGCTCCTTTTGGGAGATGGTGGTGGGATATAAATAAAGTTATTGTTGTTGTTGTTGTTGTTGTTGTTGTTCACAGTGAAAAGCCATCCATAGAGCTCACTATGAAACAGCTATAAGAAATGCCACTTTCACATTACATTTTCAACCACATTAGAGATTCATCTGATACCTATGTCAACTAATCTGTTTCTAAAACTATTGATAATGACAGCAAAATATGTAATGGCGCAGTTTAAGTGTACACAAATAATCTATGTAAGGAAAAATAATACTCAAAGAGCATAAAGAATATCTCCAGATAGAAATAAGGAAATCCCATTATTGAAATACAAGTGAGCAGCTGCCAAACAGTGCAAAACTTGCCTAGTTTCCAGCAGTCCCTGAGGATGCCTGCCACAGATGTGAGCAAACGACAGGAGAGAATGCTTCTGGAATAACTGCCATTCAGCCCGTAAAATTCATAGCAATGCAGTTATTCTGGCCATAAAAGCTTTCGACAACACAGTGTAAAAAAAAAATCTGGACTAGATGGGCCAATGCTTCAAATCATTATATAAGGCAATTGACATGGACTCCATGTGAGTAGGACTCCTTCTACACTGTAGACTCATATAATCCAGTTCAAAGTAGATAATGTGGATTATCTGCTTTGATAATCTGGATTATATGGAAATATAGAAGGGGCCTTAGAAAAGCCAAAAAGGTTGTCATAATATTGTCTGATTTTATCCTGGAAAGTTTCCTCATCTATAGTGCTGTCCCACCACGAGTCAATCAGCTATGAGGACAGACAAAGCCCCAGACCAGCCAGGGAGTGGATCCTAGCCAACTACATTTTGAACCAATTAAGAGTTAGCATGGCAATGCCTTTCTTTTCAAGAACTGTCAAATATTTCTGTATGTTTGCATTGAGATATATCAGTCTTTGGGAGAGCAGACTGCACTGACATCTCTTTTGGCCAAGGAGAATAAATGCCTCTGATTTTGCCTTCAATCTGTCTGTGTCTCATTGGACCCTTTGACAGCTAGGCACCCACAATTTAGCAGACTTGAAATTGCATGGTATTCCAGAGCCACAAGGCCTTATTTTCAATAGGGTTTTAAATATTCACATGGAAGTCTGGGAATGTATCCCCCATGAATGCTGGAGCGTACTGTATATCAAAAATGAGCAAATTATGACATTCACACTTCATCATTTCCCAATTCACACAAATAACAAATCACATATAAATAAACTATAGAAAAGCCACACATAAAAGACAACAGGGGTAATACTAATATGAATCTGATGAAGTGGAACAAATCTTTCTCAGAAGGTAATGAGTTCTTCTTTACTTGAGGCACTTAAGCAGGGATACTATGACTATGTCCAGCATTGAAGGGCTTGTACTGAAGTTATGTGTGTGTATTTTCACTCATGGCACAGAAGAGCATCATTTTGGTGTCATGTCTGAATCAAGCCATGCTGGGGTATGTGAACGGCCACCCTGAGTCCCCCTTCAGGGGTGAAAAGGGCGGGTTATAAATGGCAGGAAATAAATAAATAAACTACTCCATACTATTCCATCCATCTTTTAAATCATTAATAATTTGTACCATAATAATAATAATAATAATAATAATCTTTATTTATACCCTGCCACCATCTCCCCCAACAGGGACTCGGAGCAGCTATGAGAACATGCCTCTGAATTTAATATTATGAATCCCCCCCCCCCCCAAAGAGCTCATTTTATGATAGCTCAAAATGCTTATTGATTTGCATTTAGAGTCCGTTTTGTCAGCAGTAATTTGAGATACATATCCTGAATGCTGAGCTGAAGTAAAAAGCAATTCTTTGGACTGAATCCCAGCATTAGTTAAGAATATTTAATGCCAGAGATAGAATTGTTCCCCAAGAAAAAATGTATTAAGAACCAGAGGTTAACAAAATATCACTGAATAACAAACCAGCAGCTGGTCACCTGTAGCCTCTATTGTAAGTAGAAGTGCTGAGTTGGTCACAAACTTCAAAAGGTTCGGACTGTGTAGAATTCACAAAGCTTATCTTTGTGTGTATGTGCTTTCAAGTCATCTGTTGACTTACGTTGACCCCATAAACTTTATAAGATTTCCTTAGGAAATAAATCCTCAGGGTGATTTTGCTAGTTCCTTCCTCTGAAATACAGCTTACAGCATCTGGGACACATTGGCAGATCCACACCCAAGTAGTAACCAGAGCTGACACTGCTTAGCTTCCAAGAACAAAGAGAAACTAGAAATTTAGAGCCCTTCCACACAGCCATATAACCCAGAATATCAAGGCAGATAATCCACAATATCTGCTTTGAACTGGATTATATGGCAATGTGGACTCAGATACTGGGTTATCTGAGTCCACACTATGATATAATCCAGTTCAATGTGAATTTTATACAGCTGTGTGAAAGAGGCCTTAGAGCAAGCATCCTCAAACTGTGACCCTCCAGCTGTTTGGGCCTTCAACTCCCAGAATTCCTGACAACTGGACAAGCTTGTTAGTGCTTCTGGGAGTTGGAGGCCCAAACAGCTGAAGGGCCGCAGTTTGAGGATGCCTGCCTTAGCGTATTATTTAGCCACTTCACAAAGTTTAGAATTCTTTAAACATTAGTTTATTACTTATAATTAATCCAAATTAGGAACAATTCTAAAATCCATTAATTTAATCAGAATAAAGTCAGCAGTTAATTAAGATATAATCAATTTATATTTCATACTACTTTAATTTGTTAATTTGTTGCAGGGTTTAATTGGTTTTTGCCATTTTAATTAAGTTATTTTAAAATTTTAAAGTAGTATATTATTGCTAATGACTAACATAACAAATCTTATAATTTCCACTACAATGATTTGTAATAACATATTGAATTTTTTATTAAAATGTTAGCATGAATGTGGATATTTCCAGAACTGCAGCAAGCTAAAGAAAAGCAGGGAGTTGAAAGTATATTCACTATTATCCATTTCCTGGCAAAATGATGGATTTCCCAATATTAATGAAAACCCTTCCAAAAGAAACAGAGCAGCTGTGAATTGTTTAGACTTTGGGAAATGCACAGGCCTTTTTCTGTGTAGAAAATAGGATTCCTATGCAGAAAATTAATTTCTTACACTAAGAAACTGGCACAGAAGATCAGCCTGCCTGCAAGAACAGGAGAGGGTCGGCGTCCTGGCTGCATCTCCCCCACACTGGTGAGAAAGCAAGCCAGGAAAGGAGGCTTTAAGAACTTCTGTCTCCCAGCTACACCCTGCTATCAGCCTGCCTGCAAGAACAGGAGAGGGTCGGCGTCCTGGCTGCATCTCCCCCACACTGGTGAGAAAGCAAGCCAGGAAAGGAGGCTTTAAGAACTTCTGTCTCCCAGCTACACCTTGCTATCAGCCTGCCTTTCTAGGCTCTACTCGTGATGTTGGCCTATGTTGTTGCTCCCTGGAGAACTATTGTGTAGCTGCTTTTTGTGAATACAAAAAGCCCTGCTGCGCCGAGCTGCCGTGACCTCGGCGTCCCTGCTGCTGCGCGGCCACGCCTGGTCTTCCAGAGGAGGCGGGCCGCGATCCTCCATCTGTCGCAGCCGGGGCCAATGCGTGGTCCGGCCTGCTCCGCGGCCCGTCTGCAGTGAGGCGCCCGCAGCTGCAACTCCGGTATTTTCCGGAGTCCTGACGCCCTTTGAGACCCCCCGTCCCCCGAACTTCAAGACCCCCGTCCTCCATCGCACCGGCCCTCTGCTAGTTCAGTTCGGCCTTCATCGGCTCCGGCTTGAGTCGGCCCTGTTTTGATTGAACCGTGTTGTCATCATCAGGCTGTGTGACTGTGTTGACCGAGTCTGTGTTGTACTATCTGGCTGACTATTTGTGCTGACCAAGTTTGTGTTGACCGAGCTATATTATTTCCATCTGGCTGACTGACTATTTGTGCCGACCGAGTTTGTGTTGACCGAGTTGTATTATTTCCATCTGGTTGGCTGACTGCATTCTCCAACCTCCTGTTACTGGCAAGTTTGTCTTAGGAAGAGTACCTACAGCAGCCCTGTGCCGACCGACTATTGAGACTCCTATATTCTTGTGTTGATTACTAAAACTCTCGGCCGAGTATTGTCATCCTGTGAGGGGTGCATAAGAAACATATCCTGCATAAGAAACATATTTTCTATGAACAAAATTGTAGTTTTACTCACAGGAAGGCATGCATAGTTCTGCATAGCTTAACACCTCAAACAACTTAGTAAAGTGTAAATATTTCACAAAGAACTACACAAAAATATTTATAACAGTAGCTAGAATACTATGACTGCTATGGAACTCTATGGAATCCCCTTGTTCTTGAGTGCAAGGATGAAAACTGCAAGGGTTTACATCCCTACAGAAAAGCAATATAAATTCAATTGCTTGTCCCAACCAGAGCAGACCTACTGAATTAATGGAATTTATATAAGCATTGTCTTATCATTCAGCAGTTAATGCAATGGGGTGATGCTAAGCATAGGTTTAGACTCAATATTAGTATTAAATTAATTCAGTACTACATAGAAAATGGTACAATCAGTCCCCCACATTTGTGGTGTTAGGAGTACAGGTGAAAGTGAAAAATCATGCATAAAGAATTTGCCTTTTCCTCACCCTACCTAAGAGAGCATTTCTCTAGGAATTTCTAGGTCTTCCATCCTGACGTCAACTTTTGCTGAAAGATGTAGATAGAATTTCATTGGTGGACCTAGAAGGATTCTCTCTAGACATCTCTAGGTGCTCTAGCATGACTGGGGGACATTGAACCTGAAGTTACACTGGTGGTACTAGAGATTCCTAGCAAAAACATATTTAATTAAATCTGCACGTAATCAAATCTTCAAAAGTCCAAACCATGAATATGATGGGATGACTGCACTTCCATTCCTAGTTTCTGACAGCAAGCAAGGGACTCCATGTAAACCATGCACCCATGCCATGCAAGAGTTCTACATCACAAACTTTCTACCACTCACTTCAAGGGAGGATTATTATTTGGGCATGGCAAAGATCCATGGGCTCCTCCATATTCTTGCTGAATCCTGCCTAATCTGAAATTGGTTTATTTGCTGAAGTGCTCAGTCTTATTGATGTGATGCCAAAAGCCAGCTGACAGTGCAGAATACAATCTAGAGACTAAAGCAATTGCTCAGAGCTTTCAAGTGTCATCAAAGGAAGCAATGGTACAATGCGCTAAACACACAAATGATTTCCTTGAGACAGGAAAAAACACCTATTTTGGAACAGGTCAACATACCTCTTTCTGTTATGGCCTTAAAAAACACAAGGAAAATTTCAAATGCTATTTTAAGATAAAAGGAAGATCTGAATTAATAAGTAGTGAAAGTAAAACACCTGAACATAGCAACTATTAAGAAAGCAAATAACACTGGCCAGCACACATTTTGGTGATTCAACTGTTAGACCTGTTACTGGGTATATTTAACCCTCTGATTCCAAGAATAGCACCAGTTGTCCCCTATCAGCTTTAGCTCTTGAAATACAGAATATATGCCATATACCAGTTGCCATCTTCTTGACCACAGAAAATCATGATAACCATATCTTAGAAACTTGACCTGCTGTGGTCCATCCAGTTCAAATTTCTTAATCAGTGCCCCAATTAACCCCAGGAACAGGACTAAAAACCAAGACACCAAGAAAAAGAGTGTTTTTTTTTGTTAGGCTGTGAATCAGATTTTGTTTTATCATATTGCTGCCTGTTGTAAGGTTGCCTTGAGTTCCCTCCAGGGTGAGAAAGGCGGGATATAAATGCAGTATTTTGCTTCATGGCCAGAATGGTTCACCTTGTATGTATTCCATTCAATTTAGACATCTTAAGTCCAGCCATGAACTCAAAATAAAACCATTTCTCTCTTTGTCAGTTTTCATTCTGAAAACATGCACAAACTCATAAATACTTAAAGGGAGTAGTGCTGCCTGACAATGTTACCAGGTAACTCAGCAGAGTGGGAAAAGTTAAGATAGAAAAAGAAATGGAAGAAGTCCATTCTGCACTGCATTCATTTTCCATTTAGGAAAGAATCTCAGCTACTCCTGCTTGAAATGCCTCAGGAGCCCTCATCAATCTGACATATCTTAATTTGAGATTGTTTCCAGGTCATCAGCTCTTTTTTCATGCTTTTTTTGTTTCTAAAATTCTTAGGAAAAGAAGGTTAATACTCACTCAAGACAATTCCTATAAACATGCAACAGTTTTTCCAGACCCAAGAGAATAATATGACATTAAAAAGTGCTGTGACCTTGATGGCATAGAATCATAGAATAATATAGTTGGAAGAGACCACATGGGCCATGTAGTCCAACCCCCTGCCATGGAGAAAAAGCACAATCAAAGCCCCACAACAGATGCCATCCAGCCTGTGTTTAAAAGCTTCCAAGCAAGGAGCTTCTACCACACTCCAAGGTAGAGAGTTCCACTGCTGCACAGCTTTTACAGTCAGGAAGTTCTTCCTAATGTTCAAGTGGAATCTCCTTTCCTGAACCCATTGCTCTGAGCCCTAGTGTCCAGGGCAGCAGAAAGCCTACTCCCTCTTCCTTATGACAGCATTTCACATATTTATACATGGTTATCATGTCTCCTCTCAACCTTCTCTTCTGCAGGCTAAACCCTTCCCAGCTCTTTAAGGTGCTCCTTTTACGACATGGTCTCCAGACCTTTGATCATTTTAGTCACTCTCCTCTGGACACCTTCCAGTTTGTCAATATCTTCCTTAAATTGTGGTGCCCAGAACTGGACACAGTATTCCAGGTGAGGTCTAACCAAAGTGGCATAAAGGAGCACCATGGCTTCCCTTAATCTAGACACTGTACTCCTAATGCAGCCCAAAATGCCATTGGCTTATTTAGCTACTGCATCACACTGCTGACTCATGTTCAACTTGTTTTCCACTCCAAGATCTTTTTCATATGGACTGTTGTCATGCAAGCAACACTGATTCTATATCTTTGCATTTCATTTTTTCTGCCTAAGTGAAGTAGCCTACATTTTTTTTCTTGTTAAAATTCATTTTGTTAGTTTGGACCCAGCTCTCTAATCTGTTGGAAGTCATTTTGAATTCTGATCCTGTCTTCTGGAGCCATCCCTCCTAATTCAGTGTCATCTGCAAACTTGATAAGCATACCCCCTAAACCTTCATCAAAGTAATTAAGAAATATGCTAAACAGCACCTGGCTAGGACAGAACTCAACATCTGTTCAACATCTTTATTAGTGGTATTTAGGCATTATTTACTTGAGAATATGAATATGCCAAAAGCTCTCCATGAACAGTAACCTTCATTAGAACTGCCTCCTCATTGGTGGCCCCTTATTTTTAGAATTTTCTCCTCACTGATGGTTTTTAAAGAATACTACCAATCATTTAGTCTGCAGTTTGATTACTGTGATGTTCCTGTAATTATTAAGTGATTGCTGTTTTATTTACAATTTCCTGTCATTATTTTGTTTGTGATATTTATGTGCTTGAATTTCTTTGTTTATAAATTACCTTATGAAGAGTATGTATCCTGTAAACTAGACAGTCATTAAACAAATTATAAAATGAACAATATTTTAAGAGGGTGCCTAAAGAGGTAGTAGGTTACTGGTACTGAAATGCTAGCTAGCGAGGTGTGTAAGCCAGCATAATGTAGTGGTTTAAATGTTGAACTAGGACTATGGAGACTAGCATTTGAATCCCTGCTCAGTTATGAACACCACACTTGATGTTTTTGAACATATCACATTCTCTAAACCTCAGAGAGGAGCCCCCGGTGGTGCAGCATTCCATTGTCAACTGCCATGGCTTGATTCTATGAAATCCTGAGAATCTGAAGTTTGTGGAGGGGTATTTCAGCCAGAAATATCTAGTACTTCATGAAATTATAATCCCAGGGATCCATGGGATGCAGCCATGGCACTTAAAACAGGATCATAGTGCTAATTATTTGGTATAAAACAACACCTAGTTAATATGTTGGGAATCTAGCAATCTTGCATGCACATTGAAATGGTTCTCTTGTCTCCATGTTTCTGTGTTACCTCACTTCCTTTCCTGTCACTTTTATGGTACACTCAACTAACATTTGCATGGGGCTTCGGGCATCTTCCAGAAAGTGGTCGCACTGCAAGTCACATAGGCAGTCCTTTAAAGTCAAAAGGTTATAAAAGAGAGGTGCTTCCCTCCTCAACCCCAGTTGTTTCAGAAGAGTGACTGTCATCCCTTCCCGCATGTAGATTGAATGCCGCATGGCCTGATCTTCTTAGGCCTACATTCAAGCTAGAGAAATCTATTCTTTTACCATCTATCTTTGGATTATACTTTTTTGTTTATCTTCAATGAAGGTAAGCTGTACCCATGTGATCCCTTTACACAAGTTTTTGTGAGTAAACTGTTTTAATTACATCAACCAGTTTATGTGGAGTCTTTTGTTTTCTGGCATACTGAATGTGTATTTCTTTGCATGTTTTAAAAGGGGGTCCTGTGATCAATCATTAAGTAAGCTTTTAAGCTCTGCCTCTATCTTTTAAAAGCAAGCTATCTTATACCTCAGCCATCCGTTGTGTTTATACTCTGCCAATGTTATGCCAAAAAAGGAAGACTAAACTTCTCCAAATGGATGAGTTTGCCTCTCAAATGTCCTGAGCTCTTCCACGCCTTTTAGCATTAACATATCTAACACAATGTGTTGAATACCTAGTTACTTTCTATGTTCATGTGACTCCTACTGGTGAAACAAGTCAACAATGAGACCTAGAAAAGCCTGCTATTACATTTGTAATGGCAATATCAACGTCCTTACAAAAGAAAGGTGTGGAACCATATATTGGTTCCACATTTATGAACAGTTTAAAAAAAATATTTGGTAGGTCAATCAACATTAATGGGACAAATGATAAATTACTACGCCAAATGTCTCTCCATTAATTACCATATGAATGATTAGGAAGGTTACATTTGGCATATGCATAAATTACTGCATATAATTCTTTACTCCTACCATAACACAGGAAACCAAGAGACACCGACATTTTTATCATTTTCTTAACCTTGGAGAGCTTTCCCACCCACCTCCCCCATAATTTGAATCCACCATTGACTCCCTAAGTAGATGTCAAAGCATACTGTGAACTCAGCACATTGTTTTTGTCTCTTGAGATTGCAACACTGGTGTGAATCCCAGTTGATCTGAAATTTCTCCATTCAGAGAATCAAAGCAACCTGTCTTATCCATCCGAAACAGCAGCGGGGATTTACATAGAGGAAAAATGCCTCCTAGCTACATTAAATCCCTCTTGACATATTACCTCAGACTTTTGCCTTCTTCTAACCAGTTCTGCTACAGCTGTGTCATTAAGTCACATCTTTCTGATCCTCCGGTTTTTATATACCTCTGAGTCCCCTTTCACTTGCATCTTGTGTCTTCTTTGCAGTGGATTTAGACTTCAAGTCCTCTAAGTTCCCACATCTTATTTCTGATGTTTCTCTTCTCCTTGCAGCTTAATCCTGATAAATTCTGAAGTGTTCTCTCTTTCTTTCTCTCTCACTCACACACATATAGCCCACAATGCACAAATACTATTTTCCTCATATATTCCTAAGACAGTCTATACTAGAAATGCATAGCTTTTAAAGCTAATTTGTACTGGATGTGATGCTTCCTTTTTCATGTCTATAAAACTAATTTGTCACATAGTTGTATGAGCATAACATTTCAAAAGAGATTCTGATCCTATTCCTGTATTTGAACATTTGAAACAGGGAAGCATGTTAGAACTGAAATGCTATTTCTATAAAATGAAAAATATGCTTCCCACAATTCTTGTTTTCCTAGATATCCACTGCAATTCTTTGTGATCCCTCAAATTGGAAATTAGCAATGGTCCCAAGAGTAAATAGTATAAGCTTTTCTAGACAAGTCTATATCATTAGAGGCAGGTAAATTTCATCAGATGACGGAGATTTAAGTCCATGAAACAGTATGCTATCAACTTCTTTCTCTTAGTCTCAAAAATACTACAAGATCCTTTTACATACTGATCCACATTAGCATGGTTGTGCCTTTGAATTCTCACAAGAGTAAGTCACTCACACGAGCAGGTAAACCAATTGCTGTAAGATTTAGAATTTCAGAAAAAATCCTGAAGTTATAGGACAGTAGGCCCTTAATTGGAGATGCTTAAGGTCCAAGAAGAACCTGAACATTACTATTCGCCAATTTCAACACTTCTTTTGACTCAGCTCTCAAACATAAAAACAATGCCTTGGCGACAGCTGTAGATTTAATAGGGTTAGTCCCTCCATAGTGACAGAATAGGAAATGCGTATATTCCAGTTGCCAGGGAAGCTGCTCAAACACGAGGCAGGTGCAACTGCATCAGTATGCTCTGCACAGAGATCAAAGACAGGTGGATAAACTACTTCCTGCGCTCTCTATCAGAGTATGCCTCAGCGAAAAGCTACTTGCAATGTAAATCTTTCCAGTGGTGTGATTGACATATTCTCAGTTGCCAAATAAACTTGCATAAACGCCGATGACTAGGATTGTTAACATGTGGTGCACATGTTAACACTGCAAATAATTTCTATGAACAGACAGATATTTCCTGTATGTTACATTTTTCAGTATACAGTTTTTAGTGCACTCCAAATAATGGAGGCATTATTCTTGTTTATAACACGCACAGTTTCTAAAGAATATATCATAGTATCTTTCTCAGTTATCTGGCTTAAGCTGGAAATGAGGGATTCTAGTGGCTCCATCCTCCTTTGCAAGAATAATACAGTCGAGAACCTTTGTTCCATCTGATGGCCTTTGGATTGTTACTGCATTCCATCTTGTTCCAAATGTATTGTCGAAGGTTTTCATGGCCAGAATCACTGGGTTGTTGCAGGTTTCTTTGGGCTATATGGCCATGTTCTAGAGGCATTCTCTTCTGACGTTTCACCTACATCTATGACAAGCATCCTCAGATATAGTGAGTTCTGTTGGAACTAGGAAAATGAGTTTATATATCTGTGGAATGACCAGGGTGGGACAAAGAACTCTTGTCTGATTGACAACTGGAAAATAGAGGGAGAAACCGTGGAGGCTGTGACAGACTTTGTATTTCTAGGTGCAAAGATTACTGCAGATGCAGACTGTGGCCAGGAAATCAGAAGACGATTACTTCTTGGGAGGAGAGCAATGTCCAGTCTCGATAAAATAGTGAAGAGTAGAGACATCAGACTGGCAACAAAGATCCGCCTAGTCAAAGCCATGGTATTCCCTGTAGTAACCTACGGATGTGAGAGCTGGACCTTAGGGAAGGCTGAGCGAAGGAAGATCGATGCTTTTGAGCTGTGGTGTTGGAGGAAAGTGCTGAGAGTGCCTTGGACTGCGAGAAGATCCAACCAGTCCATCCTCCAGGAAATAAAGCCCGACTGCTCACTGGAGGGAAAGATACTAGAGACAAAGTTGAAGTACTTTGGCCACATCATGAGGAGACAGGAAAGCCTAGAGAAGACAATTATGCTGGGGAAAGTGGAAGGCAAAAGGAAGAGGGGCCGACCAAGGGCAAGATGGATGGATGGCATCCTTGAAGTGACTGGACTGACCTTGAGGGAGCTGGGGGTGGTGACGGCCGACAGGGAGCTCTGGCGTGGGCTGGTCCATGAGGTCACGAAGAGTCAGAGACGACTGAACGAATGAACAAAGTTGCATTGACTTAAAAAAAACAAACCAGAAGGATGAAATGGGCTGTTTGCATGTTTTGTTCAATCAGTCAGGCCTCCTGCACCTGCTTCAGACATTGATTTTTTTGCAGAGACATCTTGCAGAAACTTAGTCCACAAAGTTATTGTTGTCTCATTGCATCTAGAGGTGAGAAATTTCATAGTGGTTAACAAACTGTCAACAGGCTGTCTCATCAAAAATGAGTAATTTAATATCTCTTTACTTCCCTTATCCAGACAAGAAAAAAGTTCTATGGGCAGAGAAGCCAATTATCTAAAATGGGGGCCTTCAACTGGTTCTGGATGGAATTACATAAACTGGGGGAGAGAGAACAGATGCAGCATCTCTTATAAGCGTAGGATCATTAATCAGCTGAGATCCTATTGATGGCAAAAAAAAAATTGGTTACATTCAAACTAGAACATTTAGGTGAATTTCCTTCTTAAGACTGTTTTGAAGATAGTGCAGAATACAGACGGACATTTGGGAGTTAAGCACTAAGAGTATATCATTTCAATACCATATCAACTGTACTGGCTGCCTATCTGATTTTGGGTCTGACTACAAATGTTGCTTTAAAATTCTGAATGGCTCAAGAATATTTTACTTGATGGACCACTTGTGTCCATAGGAAGCCTTCCAGGCTTTGCAACTAGCTATTGAAGCCCTGTTTGCACAACTAAGAGCCATATGCTGTGGAGGACAGACGGTGCTCACTGTGAACTTCCAGTCAATCAATGGAATTCCATACTTAGAAATGCATATGTCTCCCCCTGTATTTTGATTTAAGAAGTACATCTGGAATACAGGTACATCATTCACTGAGATATAATTGTATATTCACTCAGACATACCCCAAAGTACAATTCTTAATTTGAAATGCCTTCCCTTTACACTGAGGACTGAAGCGTGGCAAGATACTATGGGTCAGCCTTTGAGATCTAAGAGCACTAATGAATTTAGAGTATCTTTGATTCAGTAATGTTTGCTAGTCCCAAAATTTTTACTTTGATAATTGATAACGATGCTGCCTAAATGTATTATGGTAACTTGTATATTCAGGAAACACTTTTAATTTCACAATGGCAAAGAAATTATAAAGAATAAAATTAATCAAAACATAATTTATCCAAAATGCATTTCAATTATTGGTTCCCCTGAACTAGCTCAAATGTTATCCATATCTTTCTGATGGTGGAGGGACAGGATTTACTTTCTGAATAGATAGCACAAAGCATGTTTCCTTGGCCCTTACACAATGCTTATTCTGATGAGCTCTGGGCCACTTGGATTCAAGAAACAATACTAAAATGAGCAATGCAATCAGCACAGCTTAGGTTTCGAGGACAAGAAACAGTCAGGAGAAATTGACTGATGTTCTCTTTTTTCCTTGTTTAATATTTCACACCTCCCCCTTGTTGTTTTTAATGTGCCTGTTTTCTCCAGCACCTACGGGGAAGCCAATACAATCGAATTCCCTTCAAGTTCAAATTAAAGCATATGCTTTGAAAGAGAGTGGGAAAACAAGAGAACCAGACAGCTATGAAAAATGAAGAATATACTATCCAACTCTATTTTAATATACTCTTTGATGTCCAGTTGCATAGTTTACACCAGGGATAGGGAATGTCTAGCCCAGGAGATATATACAGCTCTTGAGATCATGTGGTTTGGCTCTTCATCTTCCATCCAAACACTAACCAAGTACTGTCTCAGACCTGGTGCCTTCAACAATTCTTGCAAAAACTAAATCTCAGATACGTATTCTTTAATAAATATATTACAGTAAACAAAAAATACCTCAATAGTCAATTATACAAATGTTGGGTATGTTCCAAATCCAAGATACAGGGATAGAACAGTGATCAAAGCAAAACAATTCCCACCCAAGACCACCAAGTTGTAGCTGCTGTGGGTAAGGGATCACCTTTTATGGTCTCTCTGGATAGAGACCATGCTTTGACTGACTGGTGTGTGCCCCTGCTGAGACAGTTTACATGGTGGAGCCAGAGGTTTTATAAAACTTCCCTTCCCTCCCCCCCCCCCCCCCCCCCCGTGCCCTGCTTTCTGCTCTTTTCATGGCTGGATTGGGAGGTGGGGGGCTGCTGCATGACTCTATACTCAGGATCCCTGGCCATGATTTGCATGGATTCTTTTGCCTGGTCTGTTGTGCCTGAATAAAGTGTACTGTTAAATTGGCAGCACTGCAGGACGTGGAAGGCAGGTTGCCATTTTTGAATTAGGCCTTTCCCTCCTTGCTCCCTTTCCTGTCCCCAGTGGATAATAGAGTTCTTATTAGTATGACTTTGCCTCTCCCGCATTTACTTGACAATTTCAACCATTTTTGTCTGTGGTGATTTTAATATGAATTTCCCAACAGAGCATAATGCTTTCAGGGTTGGGTGGCCACACTAAGCAGAGTTTGTCTTCTCAGCCAGGCTAACAGTTGTCTTATGCAAGTCGCAAACAATCTCAGAGGAGGCTTGCCCCTTCCCCCTTTTAAAAAAATAAATTCTTCAGGAATAATTTCCTTGGGTAGGTTACAATCTATTGAAATCATCACACTTATTAGATTCCAGAGGAAGGTGCACATAGTCCTTCCTCTTTAAAATAAATTATTAATAAATTGTTGTCTTGAATGGATCTTGCTCTCTTAGCCCCAGGAGAAGATCCAAGCAATTTTTCAAATTATTTTTGTTATCAAAATACATTTAAAACATTGATTACTTCCACTGGCGTTGAAATCCAAGCTGCTTGGTTAACCTGGGTTCCTCTCCTCAGGCAGGCGTTCTTTGCTTCTTCTGCTCTTGTTTTTGCCAGCTAAGCCAAAGCCAGTAAGCATGCGCATGCACTGGAATCTGCCTGAGTTGCATTGCCTTTGGAATTTTGATTCCATTTTAATACATAATTTTATAACTTATAATAATGTAGAATTTTATATTTATTTATTTATAATAAAATTAATTACTAAATAAAAGCATGGCCCATGAATGATATTATACATATCCAAATGGGCCTTGGCAAAAAAAGATTCCCCATCTCTGCTTTAAATTCTTGGAATTTCTATGCTGAAATCAATCCAGATATACCTGTTTAAGAAGCCTCTCACAAAGATGTTCCTTTGTATATACCTGTGCAGTATCTTTCTCCTTCTTGCCCTCTGTGTTGGTTTTTTTTTCTTGTTTATGTTTGTGTATGTGTTGCATTTCGCATTGAGCAGGTGGTGAAGGAGGGCTGGAGAAAAAATGGCTTTCAGGCTTGGCTGCAGCAATGTAATGCACTAAGCAAGGCAATAAGCTGGAGGCCACTTCCAGATAGAACTGAACGCATGATGAAGCAGGTTTAAGAAACCCGCTTAGGTGCACATTTAAGTCCCCACACTTCCTCCCAAAATCTGCACTTTCCTGGAGGGGTGTCTAGATGCCCTCCCTGTACCTTCTGGAAGAGCACCCAGACACCCAACCCCCCCCCCCAGGCCTTAAAATAAAAACAAAACTTACCTGGCTACTATTAAGGTCCTGCCAGAGTCCTCCTGGGATGTAGAAATTACACACCAGGAAAGGGGGGGGGGGTGTGAGAAGCAGTTTTTCTTCTGCTCTCCTCCTGGCATGTGATTTCTATGTGCCAGAAGGACTCTGTCAGGACCTTAATGGCAGCTTGGTAAGTTCTTTTCAATTATAAGGCATTTGGGGGTGGGGGTGAGGAGGAGGTTGGTACCCTCTGAGTTTTCAGGGATCATACAGCATGAAAAACCCAAGAGAGCTGTGTAGATTGGGCCTGGAGGTCATGTGACACAGTCCCCGGGCCCTATCCACTGGGCCCATACCTGGAAAGACCCAAATCTTTTATAAGATCTGGGTCTTACCAGGTATCAAATTAATTTGGGGCAAAGCAGTGTTTACCTGCTTTATCTTGAATTAATTCGATTTAACCGGAGGCGTCATTTGGACGCTTCCGGTAAAAGAGCACAAGCTTGCGCCTTTGGGCCCTGTCTGTATGGGCCCTGAATTAGGAACCATTGGGATTTTGCTTTAGCTTATTGCATCTATGGGTGCCTGCTTACAACAGGCAACAAAAACAACAGTAGGCTCCAGAATCCCTTACGGAATATATGTGAAGAGCAAAACACACAGAAAAGGAGAAAGGAGGTAACACTGTCTCACCAACCACACCTAGCATGTTAGGAACAAATCATTGATCTATACATTTTACAACAAAATGGAATTTCTAAGAAAAGTAGAGGCTGATGAAAGAGAGTAAGACACTTTGGAAGAAGCCTTCAAGTAACCTCTACAAGGTTGTTGTAGATTTTTTCGGGCTATATGACCATGTTCTAGAGGCATTCTCTCCTGACGTTTCGCCTGCATCTATGGCAAGCATCCTCAGAGGTTGTGAGGTCCTACAACAACCCGGTGATTCCGGCCATGAAAGCCTTCGACAATACATTAAACTTCTACAAGGTTCAAAATGCATTTGATTGCTTCGGCAAGTCTTAATTGACCTTGTTGTTTCACTTCATATGCACACATTGTTAGTTTTGAATTTTAAAAAAATGTGGAAAGAGATTGAAAAGTTCTTCTTTCTTCCTTTTTTATGATGTAGGAAACTAGCTCCATTCTTTCCATGTTATTTCTGCCTCTGGTACCAACTTTTCTGTAAATTTCTGGAACACAGCTATTTCATTACCACGCTACACGTGTCAAAATATAACAAAATATTCAGTACATTGCATTATGATAATGGCTAGTACCAGCAATCATTTACAATGAAACTACAACTTGTAACATGTAATACTGCACTTAAATCCTGCCAGTCCTTCCATGCCTAGATGGTCCTCTGAAAGAGGGACATCAGCAAATGGGAGGTAAAGTCAATGTATACAGAGAATCAAGGAGGAAGAAAAATAAGGAATTGATGGAACTGTTTCTTAATAAATTATGCTTCATGTCTCATAACTTTAACACAGCCATGACACAAAACCTATGATAATAAGATTTTGGAACTGTGAAGAACACATACTCATGTCTTTTGTGAATTTTCTCGTTTTAGTTGATGTGTAAACTACATCTGATACCTTTTTTTTAACAAGAAAGGCCAAAGGCAAACACTCTTACTGTTGTGATTGATTCTTTTTTCTCTCCAGGCATGACAGATTAAATTCAGGATCATCCTGTGTGTATGTAAATAATATTTGTGCCTGACAGTGGTAGTAAACCTCAGCAATTCTTCCAGGATGTGGCTAAACATATTTATTGATTACTGATCTGGTTTCATATGCAATTTCTATTTCCGGGTGATTGGAAGGAAATATCCAGCACCATTAATGCATTTTGTTTGTCTTCTGGATTTTTTTTAAATCAGGTTTTCATATATGAACACATATTAATGAAGAAGTTAGTCTCTAAGTGGCAAATTCACTTTAACATCCTAAAATATCCCAAACCCTGCATATCATATTACAATGTAAATTAATATATTTTATATAGTTGTTCGGTTAAATTTTAGTGGCACTCTTCACCTCTTTCATTTCCAAAACAACTCATTCATTATAAGGGAATATAACCTTGTTACCGTAAATGCTCATATATATGTCGATCTCATGTATAAATTTTGGAAACAAAATTGCGGATTTTGACATGACTTGTGGGTAAGTGATGGGTTCAGAGATGGACTCTTGTCTTTCTCCACTTTAGTCAAGAAAAAGGTGTGGTTCCTTTTTGTCAGTAGTTAAGGTATAGTTAACTATTAGTGCCGTGGTGGTGTAGTGGGTTAAACAGCTAAGCTGTGGTTGCTGATCAGAAGCTCGATGCTTTGAATCTGTGGGCAGGGTGAGCCCCCATGTTAGCCCGAGCTTCTGCCAACCTAGCAGTTTGAAAACATGAAAATGTGAGTAGATCAATAGGTACTGCTTCAGCGGGAAGGTAACAGTGCTCCATGCAGTAAAGCTAGCCACATGATCTTGGAGGTATCTGCGGAAAACACTGGCTCTTCGGCTTAGAAATGGAGATGAAGACCACCACCCAGAATCAGACATAACTAGATTTAATGTCAAGGGGAAACCTTTACCTTTACCTTAACGTACAGTGCTCTTGATCTGCCCCATCTACACTGTCAGTGTAATGAGCCTTCAAGACCACTTGAAACTGCAATGGCCACAAAACACACACCACCAATGTATGCTGCACACACATTATAGGGGATACAGTGCATTTAAAAGTTGCAGGAAAATCCAAGTTAAGTCATGAAATGTGCTGTGACAGAACCCTGTATATCCCAGATCCAAGGCAAAATCAGAACTGCAAAATGTAGAACGTTTTATAGAAACCCGCCCCTGATGAGGTGTAGTGCAACTGGTTCTGTCCAAACTGGTTCCAAACTGCATTATAGTGTCAGTGCAGATGTGACCTATGTCAATCAGAGTTTTTTAGGTTGATTTTTAACAAAAAATTCTAGAATTTTACATGAATATTTAGAGTATATAGGTTGAAGCAGAGGATAGATTGCTGGTAACAGCTCTGTGCGAAACTCACTCACTTGTGGCAGAAATTTTTCTATTTTTCTATTCCACTTGAATCACATAGAATCTTGGGATTTGCCCGCCAGGTTACTCTGTGCAGCACCAGCCGAGATCTGGGGAGC
Organism: Anolis sagrei; assembly: GCF_037176765.1. Classification (NCBI taxonomy): domain Eukaryota; kingdom Metazoa; phylum Chordata; class Lepidosauria; order Squamata; family Anolidae; genus Anolis; species Anolis sagrei. Next base: position 285,307,020 of record NC_090021.1, on the reverse strand, counting down.
GGGGAGGCGGAGTTGCATGTAACCACAGCCTTTAAAATGAAATCATATTGCTATAATTGTGTAGTATAGGGAGGAAACCCTCCTGGAATGTGACATAAAGAAGAGTCTCTCAAGAAATTATGATTTAAAATTAATGTGATCTTGTGTAAGACAATAAATGGCACAGAATGGGATCTATGTGTATTTAATCTCCAAATCTTTAGTTTCTCTCACTGATATATAAGATTCTGGTATGCCACCTCATGAGACCTGCCATGAAGAGAAGATGCCAAATTGCTCCTCAAATCATCTTAATTTGTCAGTTAAATACAGTCTATGAAACCAAGAAGGAGATCTATGCTAACATTTAATGTTATCTAATGAGAGGTTATGACATCTATAATACAAAAAATAAGATGATACTGATTCTGAATGTTAAATATAAATATACTAGGTTTCAGTTGGGTATCATAGAAAACTCAATTGATAGCTTACCAGGTGGCATTTAGAATTGATAAAGCTGAAAACCCTAATGAACTAGGCCAGTCCTGTCACTCGCATTCCTTTAGCACCCAAAAGCAATGTAACTACTGATGATCAGTAAAATATTACTATCCAGTGTAAAATGCCAAATATTCATCAATGTATCAAAATGCCTATTGTTGTTTTCTTTGTGTGGTGGCAAAATTGCAACTATTAAACTAAACAGACTGTCCCCAAGCTATAAACAAGGTAGGTTCTATAGGTTTGTTCTTAAACTGAATTTGTTTGTAAGTCGGAACAGATACATTTTTAAGTGCAACTCCAGCTCCCCCCCCCCCACACACACACACATACACGTACGTACATACGTATGTACATACAAACAAACTTTAGATAGCATAGGGAAGGATTAACTCTCCTGTGGTGTTTGTTTTGCTGTCTGTGTCCCTGTTCAGAAGACTTCAACTCACTGTCTATCCCTGTGATAATATAATTAGGAAATTTTTGGCTTGTTTTGGAAACAAGGATTGGTGATAAAGCATCAGTTGAGACCTCTTTTCCCCATAGTAACTCTTTCAGGACTGAATTTCCCTTCCTAGGGATAGATGTTGTCTTACCCCAATGCTTAACTATGAGTCATTTGCAAATCGGAAATTTGTAACTCAGGGACTGCCTGTATACTGAAACATTCACATAGTGGATCCTTTTGAAAACAGCATGGTGGACAAATGAAGAGTGGCTAGGGGGGACCATTTGGCTTATTTTGAAATCTCAACTTTTAGTTCATTGACCAACACTGAGTTGAATTACAATCCATTCGGTGGCTTTCAAGCCACTAAAATGTCTTGGGATTATCCTGGTTGTGGCTGGACAGGATTCAGTAAAACAAAAATAAGACATAGAAGGTCTTTCCCAAAAGAAGTCAAGGTAGTTCAGTCCTTACTGACAGAGTTTTGTTTCTGTCTTGATTTTAAAGAACAATGTTGTTTTCATTTATTATGTTCAGATTACATAATTTTATTACACACTGTTTTGCTGGCACGGGTGGTGAAAATGAGTGATAGATGAATATCTAAAATACACAAAATCACTTTTACAAGGAGTTCAACCTATTTTAACCAGTAGTCAAAACACATTTTATTTTCTCCTCTGAAAGCTATGTTTTCAACTACAGACAAAAATTATGGAAAACAAGACCTACAATGTAAAATATGAGGATATCATTTGAAATATTGGTATTTTTAAAGGAGTCCATGCTTCCTTAATAAATTACCTGAAAATTAAACACAGAAGTTACTCCTTACCTTTCGATAAACAATCATGTTTGGAGAGCTCTCCTCTTGATCAGTAGTTTCCATGTCGCTGGATCCTTGGGCCATGATGAATAGTTCTCGTCACCTGAGGATGCAAAGACAAGGACAATATTTGATTTAAAAAAACATCAAGTCAGGGAATATAAGAAGGGGGCTTCTAAAATCAAATGTGTGATACATAGCAGAACAAGCAAAAAATGCAATCAGTGGTTTTCCCCCCACTTTGCACAGAAGACCCTGACCTTGCCCAGAGTCTCATGTGCACCCCATAGAGAAAGCAGTGGAGTATGTGACAGGTTCTTCCCCTTTCCAGTGAACAGCAGATGCTGGGATCTTCCACTTGGCTGGGCTTGTTAGTCTGCTCAGCAGCCAGACCAAGGAAAGGGATTCCCTAGAACAGTGGTTCTCAACTTGTGAGTCTACAGATGTTTTTGCCTTCAACTCCCAGATATCCTAACTACTGGTAAACAGGCTTAGATTTCTGGGAGTTGTAGGCCTGGGGACTCACAGGTTGAGAACCACTGCCCTAGAAGATCTGAAGGGGCCATTCCTTCTCTGGTCTGCCTGGTCACTCTGGATACAAAGGTACACCTTTAACTCTTGGAATCACAGAGTTGGAAGGGATCACAAGGGCTATCCAGTCCAAACCTCTTGCCTTGCATCATTCCAGATTCTATATATTGCTACAATCACTGTTATACATGATTCATTGAAATATTGGACTGTTTGCACTTCCATGTTATTTTGTGACTACTTTACTGTAAGACAGTCAGGGCATTGGGCTGAATCCAGTCCAACAGAAGATTGTAAGTGGGGCATGCATCTCTATTATATATCTCTCCCCCCCCCCCCCCAATTTTTAGGATTTCCAGAGTGGGCTTTTGGGAATATGCCCAATTGGGAGCTGGTCCATGTAATGGTTTGTATCTCTCTCCTATATCCTACCATCTCACAATTCTCCCAATTGATTGGGGGTGAGTGAGTACTAATCAACTCATGTCTGGATCCGCTGCTCTTTGTGGCACCAAGGGTCTACCTCTAACTATTAAAATTCATACTAATTTTTTCCTCTAAAATGTACTTCTGTGCTTGATTTCCCCTTCACCTCCCCATTCCACCACTATCTGCTACTTAGGGCCATAAATAATATCTGCATGCTTGACACAGAGAAATCTTTTGACCTGACAACAGCAGACTAATTCTAAAAGCTCCCCAAATAGGTGTAGATTCCAGGGGCAATAGCACAGTGTTTGTTTTTCTAGAGATGAGACATCACTGGAGATAGGTGCCTTTTTAGTATTTGGTATATTTACAAACATACTCTCAAAGAGAAAGCAGGAGAAAATGGCTCAAGGCAGATTCCAAGAAAGTAAGCTTCCCACAAGCTTCATCCACAGTTTAAGCTTTCTAGCAGCAGCTTTCTCCAGGTCCCAGTGGCCATGTCGATCAAGACCAGGGAGTTAGAAGATAACTGTTAAGACAGTTATCTTCTAACCACCAACCCACTACTGGACTATTAATCAGCAATAAACATGCACAAAAGGCATTGCCAGCCAGCATTCTAAATTGTGTTTATTCAGAAATAGATCCCACTGTGTTGAACAAGATTTCTTTCCTAATAGATATGCTTACAGTACTTTTTTGTCAAAAAGCTAAAATTGCTGTCAAGACACAGGCATCATCTGTCTTTATTTCATCCCTGTTTTTGGTTATTGCTCTATGACAGTGGTGAGCTTCAAGTTAATATCTGTTTTGCCCCCAATATAACTCCCAAGAGCCATCAATCAAAGCCTGGAGACAAATACACAGACTTGGCAATAAGCAATTGTGAGCCTAGGAATTTGTTTTGAGTATCAGAGCTGAACAGAGGCCATGGTCCCTCCAAGCAAAAAATAGACTGCCTGTTACCTTAAGTTTTCTACATTTCAGCACTAAAATTCCTGGGAAGCACTGAATCATTTTATTGTTACTACAGTAAGACCCACTCCCCATATCTGCAAGACCAGCACTGACCGTTTCATTTATCCATGACTCTACTCTTCTGGAAAGTAATTCACAATAGAAATATCATTGTAGAAGTACATATCGCCCAGAGTGCTACCTGTAGACTCAGATTTATCTTTTGCTGACCCCTTCTCTTTGTTGCCCTTTGAGATTTAAGAAAGCATCATTATTTGTGCAAAGATTCTTCTCTTTGCACAAGAGAACTTTGCCAAGAAAAACAGTCTGATGTCCAGATTGTTTCTTTCTCATTCTGTCATACAGATATAGATTTATATATGTGATTAAAAAGCAAACCAATAGCACATCTCTCAGGTTTGTCCTGGATCCAAAATGAATGCAGTTAATCACTAGAGATGATGATAGAAAGATATGATATATACAGAGAAGATTTAAAGGGGTTTCATATACATACTAAATGTTTTAAATCCCTGACATATTATGGAGAAGTGTTCTCCTGTTTGTTTCATTTATGGTTGTAGACAGATCTGAGTAATGACTGGATGAATCAGCCACTGTGTATGTTTCTTTGGCCCAGTCTCTGCATGGTTTCTAGGAAAGCCAAACCCAAAGAGGCTGCCACCTCTTTCTATGCTCCAGATTATTATTATTATTTTGCTTTGATGCTAGAAGTCAAATCTTCTCCCCATCTCCCTTTGCTCAATTAATGTAGTGACAATCTGAAAAGATTATTCACTGTTTTCTAAAATTTTGATTTGTTTTAAGAGATGGCCCAATTGTCTTAAAAGCACCAGAGCCCATCAGATCTTTGAAACTAAGGAGGGTCAGATTTGGTGAGTACTTGTATGGGAGACCATCAATGAAAACCATGTGCCGTAGGCTATATTTCAGAGGCAAGAACAATGAGATCTATAAAGTTACCAGAAGTTAATAATCAGAAGGCATACACACATGCACAAGAGAGGTGATCTAATTTCCCTACAGTGGGTTTTAGCATTTTTCTGACAGGCAACATGGCTGCTTTATTTTTTGTACATAAAAATAGCAATACATATGGGCATTTTAACACAACATATGATGCTGTAATCAACATTTTCACACAAGAGACTAGAAGCTCATCTAAGTCCCCTTTGTACAATATTTGCACACAAAACAAAGCAAAACCCAAATTCCACAAAAGAGTGATACCTTTATTGGCCAAAAAGCAAAAAAAAAAAAAAAGGGGAAAAAAGGACAAGATGCAAGACTGAAGCTGTACTAGCTTCTTCATCAGGCAGAAAGTATTAAAATAAGAAACATGATGGTGTTGCAGTCACAGGTCTACATTTTGCCTTAGATGTTGTCTCTGTTGGTCAGTTGTGAGATCTCATGCAATCAGAGGACATTCCCAATTTTTTGGACAAGTGACCAAGGACAGTACAATTTAACTCCTTTAGCAGCAGTAAAGCATCTCTTCTTGTAATCCAGGCAACTTTCCTAGACAGATAGCATTGAATTTCTCAAGAAGTCTCCTTACTGCGACTTCTGTAAAAACCTTTAGGTGCTATATCAATAAAATGTAGCCTATTATAGTCCAAAAGAGAACATTTTATCTTTGCTGGAGATAGAAACTCCAGAAAGTTGAATCCTATGAAGTTTATGGGGTCAAAACAAGGGACTTGAAAGCACACACAGAGAGAACAAAATCTATTGAATTTCACTCCTCTCATTTTTTTGTGTGTTTTGAATCCTGAGATTTCCAATTTATGCTATTCCTGTCTGAACATCTTTATTATGCCAATTTAGAAGGGAGGAAGGGTAGCGGTGAATATTATTCGTTAAGATGGTGATAATTACCAGCTTTGATGGTGATAAATCACCAAGTTTGCGCTCATCACAACAGTTTGTAACAAAACCACAATTCCCAGAAAACATGACCAGTGGGTATGCTGCTTAGGGGATTTGGGGAGTTGTAGTCCATAAGGTAATATTTTTCCCCAAGTGTGTGGAACCCTACTGCATACACATGAAGGAATTTGTGAGATTTCCGTTCTCAGGCAGTGCCCTAAGCTGCTCTTTGGGAACACAGCTATTATTATCCAGCTTCAGCTCCAATCTCAAGTTATTCCTTTGAGGCAGATAAAAATCATAAAACACAAAACAATGCACAGATTTCCATGCATGTAGTTAAAATATTAGTAAAGACATACCAAGTTATTATAGCAAAAATCACAATATAGAGCTGTAATGTGCAGATATCTGCAAGGTACAATTGCCCACCCACTTTGGAAGAAGGCTTTCCTAAAAAGGGGTTTTGAAATGATTTTTTTTAACTAACTAAAAGCAGATAGTAATGTATCTAGACAGACCTTAGTGGATAAAGAATTCCAGATATGAGACATGCCTATTGAGCTCTATAGTCCTCATGGCCCCCAGGCCTTCCTCCTCCATGATAATAATTTAAAAAAAATTAAAACCAAACCACAAACATATGAACAAACATGGCAAGATTTTGAGCAAGTAATGGCATCAAAAGGAATAGGAAGGCAAGGTAATAGGGATGTCACTGAATGGCATGACTTTAAGTCACTGATAAAACACTGTTCTATAAATGTAACTGTGCCTAGAGATGGGCACATGCCTTTCACTTTGTTGTCAATATAGTAAACAAAAGGTAACCAGTAGGCTTGGGTGGTTTCGTTCTTTAATTTCGTAATTCGTTATTAATTCGTATTTAAATTAGCTTATGATCCAATATTGAGCCATGCAGGAAAAGTGTGAGGAGTAAATTAGATTCGAAACAATTTTTTCAATTTATTTCATAATTATTTTGTAATTATTTCGTAATTATTTCGTAATTATTTTGGCATGTTTGGTGCAAGTTTTATAGTTGTTGTTTGTTTTATCACACCAACAGTCAACAACAGAGGGAGAGGGAAGCTTCAGAAGTCCCCCCTGTCCCATTTGGAGGTTTTTTTAGCATATTGCACAATTGCGTCCGCCATTAACGAATCGATTCGTAATTATACGAAATTTCATATATTTCAAAAATTTTAAAAAGAAAATTTCGGAATTATTTTTAAAAAAAATGCAAGGGCCCCCTAAAAACAAAATGAGTTTAGAACCAAATTTTTCCGTGGTTACCCAAGCCTAGTAACCAGGCACAAGTACACTCCAGCTTCTGATAAACTCCTTTTTACAAAATGCTTTTTATGCCAATTAAGTCCTCTTTTTCCTGACTATCTTCTGCCTAGCTAGAAGTTTTTGTAACATTGTTATTGGAAGGGTGATAAAGAAGGGCTCCGGAAATACAGAATGCAGTGTCAGATAACAGCAATATGGCTGCAATATAATAATAGTTGGGCTGAGAAAGAATGGGATTCTGTGCTAGCCAATCCTGTTACTGCTGTCTGCATCTACAACAGGCAGGTAAACAGCAGCTGCCTCCAAAATCCTATCTGTGTACAGAAAAACAGAGGGAAAAGGAGAAAGTAAACAAGCCTACCTTATGAGTTATCATCAACATGTTAAAAAAAACATTAAATCTATACATAGAAATCATAAGAAATGTGGAGACTCATGAAAGGCATATTTAAATACATTGTGGAAGGTTGTCAGGTGGTCTCTAGAAAGTTCAACATGTTTTGGTTTACTCATGCAAGATGTATTTGACCTATTTTTTCATGTTATATCTGGATATAGTTATGTTTCAAATAAAATGTTTCTAAAACATGTTATACTCCTCCTTTTCCTGTTGTAGGAACTTTTCTCTATTCATTCCATGCTATTTCTGCTTCTGAGACCAAATTTTCTCTTAAGGGAATAATGCCCATGAACACATCTATTTCATTAACCGAGGGATGCCTGCACTATAAAAGTTGTCTGTCATATTTATATTTCTCAGCCGTCTCAATTGTGGAGTTAGTTTCTCCATGAGTCCCAAATCCCACTGTCATGTTTTCCAACTGCATGACAGACTTCTGAGAATGGCAGGCCATTAACAAGAGCCTCCTGGGATGATTTTAAAGCACAGGATGAGACACAAGAGTCATGAAAGCATGTTTGATGTTTCACCATCTCTGTTACAAAGCTGCCCCACAGGGAACCACAGCCAATCAAGACTTCCCTACTCATATCACATATAACAGTTTGGGTTCAGTATGTGCCATTTGATGTATTACATTACTGAGCACAGGGACCAGATAGGGTTCATTAGAAATGCAATCCTATGCTTGCCTGAGTTCAAGGGGGCTTGTTTTTGAGTAGAAATGTATCTCAGTAAAAGCGTATGCTTTCTAGCAGAAGTTTGTGCATAGATCTCAATCCAATGTAAGCTTTTAGTTCAGTTTTTAGGCTCTGAACTTTTAAAAACTAAGCTAGACAAGTGTGTCCTTTTAAAAGTAAGCCACAAGCTTGCAGATCCCAGTGATGTTCTAACTAGAACTTCCCTTAACCACTATCCATTCACCTAACTATCCATTCACCTAATGAGGATCTCTAGTTAAATAAGCTTAAACATTCTAGATCTCCTCAAACTGAACTCTAAGCCACACATTTAAAAAAAAAGAATGTAATCTTTATCTAACTGGCTACAGCAACATTTGGAGAAAGCTAGATAGGGTTACACAAGTAAGACAGGTTTTGCAAAGGGGTTAGATAAGCTTTACATATATGAAATCTCATCTCTCATGACAATGTTACAAGAAAAACTGTTTATGTATTCAACTACATTATGATCCATGTATCAGTGAACATATCACATCCAACAAAATACATCCTTTTTGGGATATTTTTTTAAGACCACCAGGTGATTCTATGCCATGCTTCCATATGAAATTACTGTAGAATCATTCTGGAGGATCTGGCTCATTCCTGTAGTGAATACCTCCATAGGATTTTTCTCGATGCTCCAAGGCAACTCTCCAGTAATTTCCAGCAGAAATAATTCATTTCAATATGGTTTGCTATTATTCACAGTTTCTTGTTTCTCACATAAGCTCAGAAACATATATGTGGGCCGTACTGTGTATCCCTTCCTTTCCTCAAAACAGGGACTCAGGGCAGATTGCTAAAATTAAGCCAAGTATAATAGCAGCAGTTAATCAGACAGGCAAGTTAAGCACTTGTGTGGGTTTAGCAGCTGGGTGAGGAAGATTTCCACTTCAATTTGTAAATAATTTATGTTTCCAGATAAACATAGCAAGGAGATTAAACAATGATGAAATTAAAAACCATTAGCAGGAGTGAAGGGAATGTCCACTGTACTGCACAAAAGCAGGTATCTATCTATGATCTGAGCAGAGACCATGGATATATCTTTAATACAATGGCTTCATGGCCTTCAAGAACGAAGTTCATTTTCTTGATGGCAAGGTCACACACCTGGAGAAGCAGAATAGATGCTGGATGAGGCCTTTAACAGTGTGAAAGCTACATCCCCATCACAAAAAAGCCACCCTTACAGTTCTGTAGAAAGAAGTTTGCAGTGAAGGGAGTCATCACTGAGGAAGATGATCATGATGCTCCCTTCAAGGAAGCAACTGGATATCCTCTCATATAGAGGCTATGAATCCAAGAGCTCTGGGTTCATGCTCATGTGCAAAGTCAAACTTTTGCTTATTAGCACATAGGGCACATGGTGACCTGCATGTCTACTGCGAAATCTGCACATGCAACACATCATAATCAGCTAAGTAGGAAGTAAGGTAGGTTGTCCCCTGTCATTAAGTCCAGTCATGTCTGACTCTGGGGTGTGGTGCTCATCTCCATTTCTAAGCCGAAGAGCCGGCGTTGTCCATAGACACCTCCAAGGTCATGTGGCCGGCATGACTGCATGGAGCGCCGTTACCTTCCCGCCGGAGCAGTACCTATTGATCTACTCACATTTGCATGTTTTCAAACTGCTAGGTTGGCAGGAGCTAGGGCTGACAGCGGAAGCTCACGCCGCTCCCTGGGATCGAACCTGCGACCTTTAGGTCAACAAGCTCAGCAGCTCAGTGCTTTAACCCACTGCGCCACCGGGAGTAGGAAGTACTCAGGGCAATTTGCCAAACACTTAAACAAAACTATGTAAAGTTGCAATGGGATATATAAACTGTTTTTTTAAGAAAATAAATATATGATTTATTTAAATATTTCTTTACTTGTTTATTTCCATCTCTATGTTTGAACTCTCTCTTCTCTCTTCCTTTCCTATATCTGTTGCTTCAGGAAAAAATAATTTTAAGAGTATTAATGTTGTCTTCGTATTTTCTTCTAAATTTTCAATAAGTATTTAGAGATATGTGTAGAGTGTGTATGTATGTATGTATGTGTGTATATATATATATATATATATATATATATATATATAATATTTCTGAAAACCAGAAAGCAAAATAAAAAGTACCACACAGAGGCAGAGAGGTGAGAAAATGACAAAATCAGAACCATCACACCACTCTCTAATGATGTTAATCCCAATAACAACAATTGTTGAAATGCATCAAAAACTGCTACAGAGGCAACTGTACTGGTGAAAAATAAAGAAGAAAAGTGAAGACCAGAAGAGAAAAATGGCCTTAATCCAGTGCGGAGCTGATGCTACTGCACCAATGCTCCAAAACATCTTTAACATCCTGTCCACACCAGACACAGAACCTACAAAAAAGCAAGGTTGATTAGGGGCATGATTCAGACATCCACCGGCTGCATGGGAGGCTGCAGCAGGAAAGGAAGAGTGGGCCCTTCTGTTTCAACAGCTTCTCCCACACTGAATCTTGCCTAGAGAGATTACAGAAAAGCTGGGAAAATTCACTGCGTCTGTTTTCATTATAAAGAATGTAGAGCAGATGCAAATGGCAAAACTGAAATTTTCAAGACTGGAGTCTAAAGAACTGAGAGGAAATAGCTGGTGACGGTAGGAAATTCTGAACTGTAATAACAAATCATGGACAAACCTAACATAAAATAAAAAGAATTGCTTGCTGCTTTTCTAACAGAATAAGTACCTTGTCTCCATAAGAAACACCTTGTTAGACAAGATCAAGGAAAATAAGGCATATGAGTGAATAGCATGCCAATCGTGAGCATGTAAAATGTGAAATGTACAATACAGAGAGGCAATGAGTGAAGCCTTTTGAAAAATCCCATATTTAAAGGTCAAAAAAACAAAAACACCAGCCACCCAGTTCATTTAGGCTGATGAAGAGGTCAGGAAGTAGGAATTTTATTTTTCTCTTAAGAAATACTCCTGGTCTAATGCAGAAACACTGGTAACATCAGCATTTTCATCTTTTGCTCATCACACTGATTTTACAGATAGAAATATAGGGTTAAATCCAAAGTCAATCCCAGCTATCCACTAAAATTGCTAGGTCTCTTTCATTTCAGTTGGTCTGCTGTAATTGGGAGTAAAAATGGATTTAAGCCTAAGGTACTGAATGCTCATTAATGCTCAACCACAGATATTTCTTTCTTTATTTAGAGTATTTATACCTCAGGTCAATACTGTAATCATTTACCTGCCCATCCATGTTATCTCTCCTGAAAGATACAGGCAGAAAGTTATTCTTTTCTAGGAGTTCAAAATATGAGAGAAAATAATTCAACTCCATCATGACTGCATGCCTAATTAGAACTGAGTGAATAGGAGAAAGGGAACATTTGCCATTACTTTTGCTAATAGCCAAGACATTAGAAAAGCCATCAGACCATGCAAAAAATAAAGTCAATATTGGCAGAGTCTAAATAGTTTCATCATCATTTAGCAAGAAGATTCGCAGCATAGGATCCATTATTTTATGCCTGCAGACAGGAGGAACGTAAATAAACTGATGTTCTTCAAGGATACAATAAAAATATTTTTCTTACAGTGCAAATCTATGCAGATCGACCCATAAATTGACAAAGAGTGCATGCTTTATTTTAGAAACTCCCGCTTAAAATAATAAAATTGCTGAGGATGCAAATCTAAACTAGATTCATTTCAGAGAAAAGCTAAGGGCCCTTCCACATAGCCATATAACTCAGAATATCAAGGCAGAAAATCCCACAATATCTGGGTTGTTGTAGGTTTTTTTGAGCTATATGGCCATGGTCTAGAGGCATTCTCTCCTGACGTTTCACCTGCATCTATGGCAAGCATCCTCAGAGGTAGTGAGGTCTGTTGGAACTAGGAAAAAGGGTTTATATATCTGTGGAATGACCAGGGTGAGACAAAGGACTCTTGTCTGCTGGAGCTAGGTGTGAATGTTTCAGCTGACCACCTTGATTAGCATATAATGGCCTGACAGTGCTTAGAGCAAACTTTTGTTGAGAGGTGATTAGATGTCCTTGTTTGTTTCCTCTCTGTTGTTGTGCTGTTGTAATTTTAGAGTTTTTTAATACTGGTAGACAGATTTTGTTCATTTTTAATGGTTTCCTCCTTTCTGTTGAAATTGTCCACATGCTTGTGTATTTCAATGGCTTCTTTGTGTAGTCTGACATGGTGGTTGTGAGAGTGGTCCAGCATTTCTGTGTTCTCAAATAAAATGCTGTGTCCAGGTTGGTTCATCAGGTGCTCTGCTATGGTTGATTTCTCTGGTTGAAGTAGTCTGCAGTGTCTTTCATGTTCCTTGAGCCCTTTTGTTATCTGAGTCCACTCTGCCCAGTTCAAAGCATACAATGTGGGATTTTATTCAGCTGTGGTGGAAGGGGCCTGAGAGAGGACTGGCAGGGAAGAGAAAAAGTGAAAAAACATTCCTAAGAGGATCGGTTTACATTACAGAGAGGTCACCTATTACTACCACCCAATCTGAGATATCCATGGCTCTTCAATACTAAGCATTGTTGCATAGAAATAAGCCTTACTAAGGTCAACAGGACATACAGGTAAGCATACACTGCCATGTTAGTCTGCCCGTGGTATTAAAAGGGTGAGATGGAGTCCCATAGTACATTTGGGACTGGCATAAACTTTTCATAGAATCATAGAGTTGGGAGAGACCACAAGGGCCATCCAATCCAATCCCCTGACGTGCAGGAAAAGCACAATATGGCTTGTGGATAACTCAGTGTGGTGTAGTGGTTTGATGGTCAGACTACAACTCTGAAGACCCCCTGCACAGCCCACTGGATGACCTTGGGCAAGTCTTTCAGGCTAAGAGGAAGGCAAAGGCAAATTCATTCTGAACAAATCCTGCCAAAATAGCTTCATCTTAGTCCCACTACAAGTCAGAAATGTAGTGGGACAAAGCAATGATCTCAGAACCAGCTCTGAGCTGAAACAGACATACAAAATCCGAGAGGCCTCCACACAGCTCTATATTCCAGAATATCAAGGCAGAAAATCCCACAATATCTTCTTTGAACTGAGTTATCTGAGTCCACATTCAGATAATGTGGGATTTTCTGCCTTGATATTCTAGGATATAGGACTGTGTGGAAGAGCCCTGAGAAACATTTTCATCTCAAATACACACCGCCATTTAATGGGAGACCTGAATTAAAGCTCCCTGTCTGCCACTCACACCCTGTATAGACTTATACCAGTTGCTAATTTTGAGCCTACATAAAACAGGAACAGGACCAAGTGTATTGCACAGGGTTACTGGAAAAATAATACAGCACAGATTGTTCAAAACTTTGCAAATAAAAGCCATCCTATACATAATTAATATAAGGGGAAGGGAATTATTCTGCCTACAGCAATGTAGGTCAAATCCTTGCAGTTTTCATTCTCCAAGATAGTTGGTAAGTAAACAGACGTTGTCACAAACATCCAGCAAATGATGAAATATGGGTGAAAACAGACATCCAAAGCAGACAGTCCCCAACATGGGGTTGAAATCTCTTTATATATGACCTTTGACATGCAGATGAGCAATTTTGAGAGGTAGAGGAGTCACCAAAAAAGTACAATCTGGTCATATAATTTAAGATATGTTGTAATGATTTTCATAGAATCATAGAGTCGGAAGAGTCACATGGGCTATCTAGTCCAACCACCTGCCATGCACGGAAAACACAATCAAAGTACCTCTGACAGATGACCATCCAGCCTGGTTTCTTCACTTCAATGGGAGTCTATGGGACTGACTTCAACCATCTGTTATTTATCATAGTTGCACAGCCCAGAAGTTAATGCTAATATAGAGCCTTGGGGATTCCAAGCACTGTAATTCAAAAGGGAACACTTCGCAGTTTTAAATCATACATACTTTCTTACATACATTGCTTTGGCCATATCTAATATCAAGTCAGATCACTAAAACGACATGCTGATGCTCACAAAAAGCTACTTTATGGGGTTTTATTTAATTTCTCCAAGCCAGCATCTGTAAATTTCTCTTAGGCCATATCTGTGTCTGAGCTACAGTTTGCCCTAGATCAGGCATCCTCAAACTGCATCTCTCCGGCTCTTTGGGCCTCCAACTCCCAGAATTCCTGGCCATTGAACAAGCTGGCTAGGGCTTCTGGGAGTTGGAGGGCCAAACAGCCAGAGGGCTGCTATTTGAGGATGCCTGCCCTTGATTGTTGCAAGGTAGTTGAGAACAAGAGCTGTGATCCAAGGCTTTGGTTCTTCAGATGTTTTGGAGCACAACTCCCAGAACCTTTCACCATTGGTCATGCTGGCTGGGATTTCTGGGAGCTGATGTCCAGCAACATCTGAACATCACTGATTTACTAAGTACCTTTGCCCACAAGAGACCACTGGATTTAGATGATGCAAGAAAGTTGTTAAATAAATCCCTCTTTCTCCCTTCTTAGATCTCAAACACTGCTGTAACAGTATACTGCCTTACCAATAATCAATTCTGCATAAAACCTGTGCCTTATCTCATCTTATTCCTTAATCATCTATTTATGACATCAAATTCTGTTGCTAGGGAGATGCTTACGCAGAACATTATGACTTTAGGTAACAAGATAAATGACTAGGTCTTATGTATTCTCCTCTAAAATTAACACACACAAACAGACACATAGCTAAGCTACGCTTTGCTGTGTCCCAAAGGGAAGGTTGATCATCAGTTACAACCTAAAGATCCATAATGATGTTTATTCTTGACTGAATAAAATGAAATATTCCATTAGAAAGGCACATACCTAACTCCCAGACCTCGTTGTAATTTTTTATCTGACATGACAACTTGTCACTTTAAAACAGGGCTTGAACATTGGCTGATGTGGTGACTCAGGCATCGTTGTAAAGATTTCTTAAGGAAAACAGCACAGCACTATGAATATTAAGTTTTATTAGGGTATATTTTTGCAGCCCAGCAATTGCAGAATCCTCTACTTGGTGCACTGAGTGGGCATCACCTGCCTTCCAGGAACTGCTTTTGTTTCAGAGGGTGGGAAATCTGTGTAACATAGATACATCTGGCTCACTGTATGCATGGATCCTGCATCCACAGATTCAACTATGTATGGGTTGAAAATATTCAAAACAAATTCCAAAATTCAAAGTTTGATTTTAACACTTTATATAAGGAATACCATTTTACTATGCAATTATACATAAAGGAACTTGAGCATCTAATGTATTTTGGTGTTCACGGGGATGCCTGGAATCCCCAAGGATACCAACATACCACTGTATGTTGATGGCAAAATCCAGCAGCTTCCCTTCCTAATTGAGTCATCACTATCTGAAGCAAGTAATTCATTGCTCTTGATACTAAAAAGAAATGTGGGTAGTGGTGATAGGGAGAAATTAACTGATACAGAGTTCAACCCAAATCTAAACCTTACAGTAGCCAATAAGCTCAACTTACCCCTGCCTTCAATTTTACCACCATAAGAACAACCAGCAATAGGAACAAAAGCAAAAGCAGTCATCAGAAGCTCAAAAAATCCATTTCAAACTAGTGCATTTCAGATGTGCTGGACCAGAACGCTCACCATCCTAAGCCAGCACAAACTATGGTTCCTGATGGGTGAGGATGATGGGAGAAGTGGACACATGGGGCCCTTCCACACAGTCCTATATCCCAGAATATCAAGGCAGAAAATCCACATTCGGATTTTCTGCCTTGATATTCTGGGACATAGGGCTGCGTGGAAGGACCCTTGGAGGGCACTAAGGTGGGGAAGCTCAAAGTGATCACATGAAGCTGGTAAGAAGGATTTCTCTTTTCCTCCTCCACAAGCCAAGAGAAACAGATATTTCTCAGGCCTCTTCCACAAATGCTTTCATTCATACCACTGTGCTTCTATCAAAAATACCATGTACAAAAAATTAAGCCCAATATCAACCAGTCTTGTGAACTTTTTATAATTATAGCATGAAAGCCATAATCCTTTCTGCTTTATTCCCCCCTTTTAAAGAAACAGACAAATCCATAACAGGACCATTAAATGGATTGTTAAATGGAATCACAATACTGTGATGTAATGTGTCTTTAAGTTTACAGCCAAAAAAGCCATCACTGTAGGCTATAACTCCATAAGTTAATTTTGCACTGTGTGAAGAAGAAATTGGGTTTGTCAGTAATTTAGGAGGTCAACCCTTTTGTTAGACAGAGGACAAGAGACTGCCCTGAGCAGATTATTTGGAAGTGTCATGAAAGGACAAATGGTTATTGTCTTGATGTATTATATTGGTGTTTCTATGCCCAGTGAAGGAGAGAAGTGATTGTGGCATTTTGCCCAGCATGTCAAAGTAATTGTACCAAACTTGGAAACAAAGAGCTGAACTCTAGAGTAGAGTCATGAAATCCCACACTGGGAGAAAGATGGAATGGATAGAGATGGATGGACAGATGGACAGACGAACTGATGGACAGATAGCTTACATACCAGTTGATTTACCAAATTATCATTAATTCAATAGATCTAGTTGTAGTTGGTGCTAAGATTCGTATTTGAGTCACTGTAGAGGGCAAACTTTTTTTTTTTTTTTGCCGGAGCAGCAAAACTATCATAAAGCAAGCTTTCTCCACACTTACTTCTGTTCAACTTCATTGGTTGTTTCTTAATATTATTTAACACAGGAAGACTGATTTCTCTTTATCTATGCATATGTATTGTAATTTGTCAGGTAATGCTATACCATGTTTGATCACAAAGTCACCAGATTTATTGTATTATATAATGGGCCCAAAATGCAAACCAGGGCAAGATTGTTGGACAAGATCTCTCAACCATAACTAAGAACACACTACAGATTTCTCAACTTTTTGCTTTCTAATGCACATGACAGTTCAGAACTGATAATTAACTGGCCTTTTCCCCAGAAAAATGATAACTTTGGTCTAGTTTATATAGCATTGAGGGTGATATAAATTTTACTATGACTAAAACTTTTGTTTCATCTAGATAAGACTTAGAACATTTACTAGTAATAATCATACACATCCCAACTTTAATGTGTATTTTCTTTTTCTCAGATAAAAAGTTGCATGCTTATTAGACTTCCTTCATAGGAAAATGCAGCAATCCTTTTAGTTACTTTCTACCTCCCCCCCCCCACCCCCCGCCTTGTTGCTTTTAAAAAAGAAACATATTATTTTGTATCTAGGTATACTGTAGATTTATATACTGCTGTTAGTTACTGTTGGGGAAAAAGTAAGCTCAAATTGTTTCTTGCCCTGGTTTTGCTTTGAATGCCTGTGTAGAAACAGTATCTGGGAAGCAAATTCATTATATCCTCTAAATGGGAAAATATGATTGATGGAGTTCTGGAAAATGCAGCATTAGTGCAGCAAAATCAAATGATAAACATACAGCTTTTCTTATTAAATATTTGTATTCATTTTTTTCAGGGGTCACTGAATACATTTCAATGATAAACATTCTCATTTTTTTTACAGAAAACTTTTTGGAGGCAACTCAAAATCAGTCTGGTGTGGCTGACCTGGCAAGTCAGGCCTTTAAGTATTCATATGTCCACTATAGCATATGTTCTCACATTCGTATCATTCGGTATTTATGTTCTTTGTTGTGTGTGTTGCACAGAAGACAGGTGGCAAGACCATTTTTCTACTATTATGGTGGTGCAATGGGTTATACCCTTGTGCTGCTGAACTGGGTTTGGCAGTTTGAATCTGCAGGATGGGATGAGCTCCTGCTCTTAGCCCTAGCTCCTGTCAATCTAGCAGTTCGAAAACATGCAAATGTGAGTAGATAAATAGTTCCACTTTGGTGGGAAAAGGCAAAGGAGTCATGCCAGCTAAATGACCAGGGGTCGTCTACGGGCACAGGCTCCTCAGGCTGGGAATGGAGAAAGAACACCTCCTCCAGAGATGGAGATGAACACCGCCTCCAAGCTGGAAATTAAAGAAGTCTTTGCCTTTGTGTATTCGTCTCATTGTATCTTATTTGCAACAAAACATTGAATGTTTGCATGTGTATGTGTATATATTGTAATCCACTCTGAGTCCCCTCTGGGAGAAGGGTGGAATATAAATAAAGTGTTGTTGCTGTTGTTGTTATTGTTACAACCACACCAGAATCAACTACAAAATTGCACCTATTTACCTGAAATATAGCAGACTCCATACACTAAGCCTGCAGAAATAATTCAATTCAGACACACAGCAAATACTAATAATTCCTTATATTTAAAAGCCAAATATAAGGAATTAGCAAAGCTACAGGCTGTGATGCAAAGGGGGAGGGGGGTGTCTTTGTCAAAAGTAAAATAGTCCCCCATACAAAACATCCAAGTTTGTTATACAATTATTTGGTTCTGTGCACCTCCTCACTAAACTGCCTTTCAGCTATTTTCACACTATTTATGATATGTCTCATTCATCTATTCCATGCACACTTACTTGAGGGTGAGCGCCACTGAACAAATGTGAGTCAGTGCTTCAGGAAAAACAAAAAGTACAAAGCCTCCCTAATACTGAACTTGAACATCAGGATTACCAGTCTTGACAGCATCTACTTCCATGCAAGTGTGCATAGGCCAATAATAGTATACCCATATTCTTTGTTGTACTTTTCTCTAGCAAAGGGGAAAAAATGCAAGTGAAACTAAATAGGCTAAAATCAACCCTGCAAAACATGAGAAACAGCAAAATGAATGTAACCCAAACCAGTCATAACATAACTTTGAATGCTACTTGTAAAGGGAATTATTATAGTACAATGACATGTTAATCCATTCGTAACTGAGTAGTAGTGGGATGATGTTCTGGGACCCAGCATTTCATTATATTTCTTCTTCTTGGTGCTTAATGGTGCTCTGGATTCAGCATTTCATAATATTTATTCTTCTTAAAAGTAACACTCTAAGCTTAATTGGTAACCTCCTCCTCCTTTGTGGACTTACCCAATCAACAAAAATAGATTTATCCAGCCCCTCCACACAGCCAGTGGGATGTGTTATATGGATGGGTGACAAAACTATGGGGGCTTGTACAAAAATAAATATGTAAAGAGAAAAAGTATATCCACAAGGCACTCACCTCGCCTCCCTTTCAGGTCTTTCTTTGCTGCTCAAATTGCAGCAGGCAACAAACCAATGTAAAGAGCAATCAGAGTGGAATTTCTCTTTCAAAAACCCTAAGGCCATAACTCTTCTCTCATTTAATGACTGCCAGCCCAACTGTCTCAGCATTTCCCATCATCCAGAAGGACAGGTGACCTGTTTGTTCTGAAGCTGGTTTCACCAAGTGATAAGGACTTGCACATGACCAGCATGGCAATGCAATCCAGCTATGACAACATTTGGAGGAGGGAAGAGAGGTTTGGAGGCAATCATTTCCATACACCAGATTGTACACTCTTATGCACAAAAGGAAACAGAGAAAGCCATTAATCCTTCATGCTTTCCCCCATGTTTCATGAGTCTCTGCCTTTGCACAGAGCAGTGGTTCCCAACCTGTGGGTCCCCAGATGTTTTGGCCTTCAACTCCCAGAAATCCTAACAGATGGTAAACTGGTTGGGATTTCTGGGAGTTGTAGGCCAAAACACCAGGGGACCCACAGGTTGAGAACCACTAGCACAGAGCAAGGCAGTGAAAAGTCTGCTCACATCCAAGCCACTACTTTATTTCAATCCCTAGCCATGCTAAGCAAAATACGAAGAGATATCATGGCACCAATGGGACTTAGCTAAAGGAAGTATATAGCATAAGCTTTCATATACTATATTTCATTTATTTTGTAAGTATGTGCATACCTAGAGTGCATATGTGTAGATGTACCCTAGGGGTGCATCTACACCATAAAATTAATGCAATTTGACACAGCCTTGGCTCAATGCTATGGAATTCAGGAAGCTGCAATTTTATCAGGTCTTCAGCATTCTCTGCCTAAGAGTGCTGGTGGCTCACTGAATTAAACATCTCAGGATTCCACAGCATTGAGCCATGGCAGTTAAAGGACCTCATCACACTAGAGAATGAATCCACTTTAAATCCAGTTTCTGCCTCCTGCAGAATTCTGAGGTTTGTAGTTTAGGGAGGAGCCTTTAACAGCCTCACTCAGCTACAAATCCCAGAATTCTGCAGGAAGCAGAAACCAGATTTAAAGTGGATTCATTCTCTAGTGTGATGAAGTAGAAAATGGAGTCAAACTGAATTAATACTGCTGTGTAGATGCACACCAGCCGGGGGGGGGGGGGGCTTGAGGGGCTTCACCCCCCCCCCCCCAAAATTATCATGGTGGTTCGCGAAAAGGCCTTTCTGGTGCATTATTTAAACTGTTATGTTTATTCATATCATGATCTGATCACCATACTCAATATATCCCATATGCATGGGGGTATTGGAGTAACGATACAAAAGGTTTGCTAGGGTAGACCCTCTTTCACTCAGACTCAGCCCCCCCCCCCCCGAATCGAAATCCTGGCTACGGGCCTGATGCACACTATATGAAAAAATTGGGCTATCAACTGTTTAGTCAACTGCATAATTAAGCCCAAATATAAACCAGAGTGCCATATGCATAAGTGACATTTAAACTGTTCTGGTCTCAATTTAATTGTAAGCTCAGAACTAGAGCATACCCATCAGATCAATGTGGTTGTTTGGCCACTGTTTATGTAAGCGAATGCTTCAATGGGTTTAAGACAGCCATGGGCAAATTTTGGTCCTTCAGGTGTTTTGGACTTCAACTTACACAATTCCTAACAGCTGATAGACTGTTAGGAATTGTGAGAGTTGAAGTCTAAAACATCTGGAAGGCTGATGGCGGGTTGAAGATCATTGGGATTAACATTTTAGCATGGCTCTTGTTGGAGCAGAAGGCAGAGTATTTCTTACAACTGTGACTCTAATGTAAAGGCTAAAGTTATATAGCCAGTACCCAAGCTGATGAACATTGGTACTCTATTTCACTTTCGAACCCACACAACAGCCCAAAGCCGTATTGCTCACACCCTACACAAAAGCCTTCTTATAGCCACTTATGGTCCATACACAGTGTAGTCCTCTCATTTTGAAGCATTCCATTCATTTCACTGCATCATAGTTCCAAATATGCATATTTAGGACTAAATTCTCTCAATGGCAGAGGCAACTACTTCCAAACCATTCTGCTTGGACTTAAATAACATATTTTGACTCTCCAGCTGTGCATGCACACACATAGTCTTTTTGTTTAATTTCTTTGATTGCACAGTTCACAGAACTATAGAGTTGGAAAAGGCCACAGGGGCCATCTAGTCCAACCTTCTGCCATGCAGCTTAAGCGGCTGAGGGGGGAAAAGAAGGAGCCTGAGGTTGTTAGGAATAGTGGGAGCTGAAGTCCAAAACTCCTGGAGGACCCAAGTTTTTCCCACCATCAGTTTCCATTCATGGCTGTAAAACCCTTGGGTGCAGCAGAGAGCCTGGAGTGCAACTTGTTCCCCAATGGCCTGGCATGACCCTCCAAAAGGATCCCTAGCACCACCCTGAAAAGGCAAGTGGTTTTCTTGCTCTTTCCTTTCCCCACTCCCACAGAGCAGCTCTTCACGAAGCAGCTCTTTGATCCCTTTGGGAGGGGGGTGTCCTTCTTATTTATTTACTTATTTATTTATGCATTTGCTTTATTTATACCCCACCTTTCTCACCCCTTTGGGAGGCTCAAGGTAGCTTACAGCTCTGGCAAAATTCAATGCCATGTAAACACAGTCATAAAAACATATTCCAGCAACTACGCAATTAAAACAAATTAAGCAAACAAATACACAGATTAACATGAGAGTTAAAAACATATAAAGTGCCAATCTTCCATAATCCTTGCTCAAAACCTTATTCAAACCTTGTCCTTCACGGTAGAACTGATGCAGTGTGACACCACTTGAACTGCCCTGGCACAATGCAATGGAATCCTGGAGCTTATCATTTGGTGAGGCAGAGAAGGCAAAAAGACGTACAATAAACCACAGCTTCCATGCTTCTCTATAGCACTGAGTCAGGGCAGTTCAAGTGGTGTCAATCTGCACTTGAAGAAGCACCCGTAGTCAAACCACGATCTTGTGGTGTCGGTTCAGGGGTGCCACTTGAAGATGCACCTGTAGTCAAACCACAGTCTTGTGCTATCAGGCCAGGGGTGCCACTTGAACATGCACCCATAGTCAAAACACTATCTTGTGCTGTCAGTCCAGGAGTACCACCTGAAGATGCACCCATAATCAAAACACTGCTTCGTGGTGTCGTTCCAGGGCTGCCACTTGAAGATGCACCTATAGTCAAAACACTATCTTGTGCTGTTGGTCCAGGGGTGCCACTTGAAGATGCACCCTTAGTCAAACCACTATTTGACTAGGTACCACTTGAGGATGCACCTGTAGTCAAACCACAATCTTGTGCTGTTGATCCAGTGGTACCATTTGAAGATGCATCCCTAGTCAAAACACTGCCTTTTGCTGTTGTTCCAGGGATGCCACTTGAAGACGCACCCATAGTCAAACCACAATCATGTGTTTTCAATCAAGGGGTACCTTTTGAAGATGCACCCCTAGTCAAAACACTGCCTTGTGCTGTTGGGCCAGGGCTACCACTTGAAGATGCACCTATAGTCAAAACACTACCCTGTGTTGTCAGGCCAGGTGCAGTTTGGCACCACTTGAACTGCTCTGGCTCAATACTGAGGGATCCTAGGGGTTGTGGCTTTGGTGAGGCACCTGCACTTTTGCAATGCTTCAACTCCCAACAGCACTGAGTGAGCCCTGACAGTCCAAGTGGCGTCAAACTGCCTTCATTCCACAGTGGTGCCTACAAAGGGGGGGGGGGGCTCTCTCTGGATGGGCCGCCTTGAGCCCCTTCTCCTCTCTCTTCCCATTTCCCTGAGTTCATTTGGAAGCCCAAAAAGGAAAGAAATAAGCCAGCCTTTGGGATGATGCTCTTTCTCCTTGCCTGTTTCCTTTCCCTTTTCCCTTTCCTCTTCCTCTCTTCTCCTCCCCGTCCCACCTTATTATCCCAATGGGTCCCCTTCCCTGTCTCTCCCACACGCACGAAGGAAGGGACTCCAGAACTGGCCTGAGGGAAGCTGAAGTGGGGATGTTGGGGGGGAGCCGACCCTCCCCTCACCGGCGGCCAAGCCTTGCCCTTACCTTGGCAACCGAGGCTGCGTCGTCGCCTTCTCCTCAGGGGCAAGGTCTCCTCAGAGGCTGCAGGGCACAGCCTGGCTCATGGCGGGGAAGAGGTGGAGTGGCCAAGGCAGGCAAAGGAGGGGTGGGTGAGCCCCAAGGTGGCCCCTTTCCTCCCCCTCCTCCTCTTCGAGGGCTTTCCTCCTGGCTCCTTTTTTCCTTCAGAAGGTGGCGAGGGGAGGGCTCACCAGGCTCTCCATGCCCCTCCGTGGCTGGCTCTCACTGCTACTCTCCTTGCTGCTGCTGCTGCTGCTGCTTCTGCCTCTGCCGCCACCTCTGTGGGCTCGTGCGCTCCGGCCGCCGGGCGCCTTCTCCTCATCCTCCTCACGAGGCCAAAGGGAGGGGAGCCAAAGGCGGGGAGCGCGCGCTCCCTCTCCCTCTCCCCCTCCCTCCTCCCCGCCAAGCCCTCCAGCCACACAGGCACAGCAGCAGCAGCAGCACACGAGGAGTGAGGGAGGACCAAGTCCGAGGCGCTGAGTCCCTCCCGCGGCGGCAGAGGAGGAGGAGGAGGGAGGCAACAGCGCCCACTGCAGGCCGCGCGCGGAATGGCACCCGCCTTCTCGCCGCTGCAAGGAGAGAAGCCGGCTTTTATCTTTTAAAGTCGGAAATACACACATCACAATAATAATAATAATAATAATAATAATAATAATAATAATAATAATAATAATAATAATAATAATAATAATAATAATAATAATAATAACAACCACCACCACCATCATCATCATTCGACTTGTGATTTTGTGATACGAAATCCAGCATAAAGATCTCGTTTGCTGTGAAATAATAATAACAACAACTACAACAACAAATGTGCCACAGTGGCATTAAAGAAATGGAAAATTACTCACAGCGAGGGCACTTCTGAATTCAGACTGACAAGAATTCTGGAGCACAATACTCCTCACCTCACAATCATGTTAAAAAAACCAAGTATGGATCGTCGATGTTGCAATCCCAGCGTCATCAGGATTGAAGAGAAACGACTGGAAAAGTTGACACGATATGAGGATTTAAAGATCTAACTGCAAAGACTCTGGTACAAGCCAGTCAAGGTGATCGGCACACTGGGTGCAGTGCCTAAAGACCTTGGCCTGCACTTGAACACAATTGGCGCTGACAAAATTATCATCTGCCAGCTGCAGAAGGCCACCTTACTGGGATCTGCACACATTATTTGCCGATACGTTACACAGTCCTAGACACTTGGGAAGCGTCCAACATGTGATCCAATACAACAGCCAGCAGAATGATCTTGTCTGCTGTAGACTCATCTTGTTGTGTTTCAAATAATAATAATAATAACCTGCCAGTAGTAAAGAACTAGTGAGATCATAAACCTGAAAAGGTAGTGGAAAATGAACACACAAAAATACTATGGGACTTTCAAATTCAGACTGACAAAGTTCTGGAACACAATACACCAGACATCACAATTGTGGAAAAGAAACAGTTTAGACTATTGATGTCACCATACCAGGTGACAGTCACATTGAGGAAAAATAACAGGAAAAACTCAGCCATTTTCAGGACTTTAAAATCAAACTGCAAAGACTCTAGCATAAACCAGTACAGGTGGTCCCACTGGTGATCGGCACACTGGGTGCCATGCCAAAAGATCTCAGCTGGCATTTGGAAACTATAAACATTGACAAAATCATGATCTGTCAACTGCAAAAGGCCACCTTACTTGGATCTGCACGCATTATTAAAAAATACATCACACAGTCCTAGATGCTTGGGAAGTGTTCGACTTGTGATTTTGTGATACGAAACCCAGCATATATATCTCATTTGCTGTGACATACTGTGTTTTTGTGTCAGTAAAATAATAATAATAATCATAATCATAATAACTTTATTTATACCCCACTAAGAACAGACCATGGGACAACAGACTGGTTCAAGATTGGGAAAGGAGTATGGCAGGGCTGTATACTCTCACCCATCCTATTCAACTTGTATGCAGAACACATGATGCGACCTGCAAGGCTTGATGAATTCAAGGCTGGAGTTAAAATTGCTGGGCAAAACATTAATAACCCTATATATGCAGATGATACCACTTTGATGGCCAAAAGCAAGGAGGAGCTGAGGAGCCTTCTAACCAAGATGAAAGAAAAAAAGTGCAAAAGCTGGGTTGCAGTTAAACATAAAAAACAAGATTATGGCAACCAGACTGATTGATAACTGGCAAATAGAGGAAGAAAATGTGGAGGCAGTGACAAACTGTATTTCTAGGTACGAAAATGACTGCAGGCACAGACTGCAGCCAGGAAATCAGAAGACGTTTAATTCTTGGGAGAGCAATAACCAATCTCTAAAAATTAGTGAAGAGTAGAGACATCACACTGGTAACAAAGATCCACATACTACATTCCCTGTAGTAACCTATGGATGCGAGGGCTGGACCATAAGGCAGTCTGAGCGAAGAAAGAGAGATGCTTTTGAACTGTGGAGCTGGAGGAAAATTCTGAGAGTGCCTTGGACTGTGAGAAGATCCAACCAGTCTATACTCCAGGAAATAAAGGCCGACTGCTCACTGGAGGGAAGGATATTAGAAGCAAAGATGAAGTACTTTGGCCACATCATGAGAAGACAGGAAAGCTTAGAGAAGACAATGATACTTGGGAAAATGGAAGGAAAAAGGAAGAGGGATAATCCATAAAATTATTTTCATTGCTACTGTTATGAATCATAATGTAAAAATCTGATATGCAGGATGTATTTTCATTCACTGGACCTAATTTGGCACAAATACCCAATACTCCCAAATTTGAATACTGGTGGGTTTGGGGGGGGGGTTGTTTTTGTCATTTGGGAGTTGTTGCTGCTGGGATTTATAGTTAACTTTCAATCAAAGAGCATTTTGAACTCCACCAATGATGGAATTGAACCAAACTTGGCACACAGAACTCCCATGACCAACAGAAAATACTGGAAGGATTTAGTGGGCATTGATTTTGAGTTTTGGAGTTGTAGTCCACCTACATCCAGACCAGTACTGTGGACTCAAACAATGACAGATCTGGACCAAACTTGGCACAAATACTCAATATGCCCAAATGTGAACACTGGAGGAGTTTGGAGAAAATAGACCTTGACATTTGGGAGTTGTAGTTGCTGGGATTTATAGTTCACATATAAAGAGCATTCTAAACCCCATAAACAATAGAATTGGGCCAAACCTCCCACACAGAACTCCCATGACCAACAAAAAATACTGTTTTCTGATGGTCTTTGGCAATTCCTTTGACATCCCCTCACACCCCCCCCCCCAGGGTTCCCAACCCCCAGGTTGAGAAACGCTGCTCTAGGTCCTCGAATTTCTAAACATGATCAAAGGCTTGTCTAAAAAGCCATGTCTTCAATTGTATATTGAAGGCTTTGAGAGCAGGGGCTAGCCTATTCTCCCTCGGGAGGGCATTTCAAAGCTGGGGGGGCACCACTGAAAAGGCCCTTCTCTCTTGTCCCCACCAACTGCACTTGAGATGGAGGCGGGACTGAGAGGAGGACCTTCCTGGTAGATCTTTGTGCCCGCAGCAATTCATAGAAGGAGATGTGGTCTCGAAGATAGGTTGGACCTGAAGCCTGCAAGGATTTCTCTATGGAAGCTAAGCACCTCCTATACAGATGATATAGTCCCTATCACTCTATAATGTGCTTGGGAGATTTTAAAAACAGGGTCTAGAAAATATTATCTTCTGACAATAAATTAGATCCATAAAGCCCCCTCACCAATCTTCAAAAGATTTAGCGCTAAAACTATATAGCTACCTACCTAACTAGCCACTACTACACTTTCCAAATATTTCATCTAGGTGACCCACTTTTTTACACAATGCATCCTTTTGCCAACCAGTCATTCAATTTGGCTAGCAAACCAAAAGGTTCAACCAATGCCTAATAAGTGATCGGGGCACATACATGAACTGTAATAACAAAAAAGTATTTATTATTATTTTATATTTGTTTATACCCCATGAAGAGAACAGGAGCAAAGAAAAAAAGCTGTGTCATTGTTAGACCTTGGACTTTACATGAACTTCTGATGACCAAGTGAAAACTCAACAGACTACAATCAGAACAACTTATGCTTGGCTGAAGACTTCTTGCTAATTCACAGTGGAAAACATCTTGATGTAACCTGTCATCATGATAAAGAAAAGAAGAAGAAAGAAGAAGAAAACAGAAAGAAACACTTGCCAAGATAATCTACTTCATCAATCATACAAGGCACTGGATTGGTTTTGCTAGGGTGTTGGACAGACAGAGAAATGGACTTCCCTTTAATCTCTATAATTGAGTATCTCTTTACATTTTCCCAGACAAAAGGAAATTGCCTTATAGTCTTCCTTCCTTCCTTCCTTCCTTCCTTCCTTCCTTCCTTCCTTCCTTTCTTAGACAGGTGGTGATGTTAGTTACCATAAGTTCACAAACAGGTTTGAGAATCTATGTATATGTATGGACTTTCTATATGCAAGAGGCGTTTAGGGAGTTACCAATGTTGTTTGACAATAACTCTCAGCATGCCACACCATTGGCTATGCTGCCCTGGAAGTCATGAGAGTCTCCACCCAACAACATGTGGAGAGAGAACATTTTCTCATCCCTGCCCTATGTCAGTGGGAGAGGGTGCAAGACGTTCCTCTACTATGACATTCCTGGAATTCTGTCATCATGATATTTTTCAGTAATTATCATTTTCTATCCCAGATTATTATAACTGATTCATAAAAAGAGAAATCAAAATAAATGAGGTTGCAAGTGTGGTCAAAACCGATTCTGCTAAAACCAATGACTTTGCAAAAAGTTTGTTTCAGATGGATGTTTTACTATAGATCTCTTGCATGCCTTCAAACCATTTCTGATTCATGCCAACCCTGTTTTTTTTTTAGTCATGAGAAGGAGGAGGAAGATTATCATTATTATTCATATTCTCCTTTAGTTATACAATGATATCAACATATATGGTACTTTAAAATTAAAACAACAAACACTCTCTGCTGGTTGCCTTGGGTCCTAACTCATGAACAACAATATAGTCTAAACAGGCAGATCTAGATTCAATGCTTACCCACTTATAAGTCTTTGAACCTCAAGATTTCTACATGAGCATCTATTAAAGCTGACATTGTTATATTTATACTGTATACAGTCACCTTATAGAGGAGCATAGACTTTGAATAGACACATAATTTATCATTAATACTGTTTGTAAGGCACCACACACCTTACATTATATTAGACTCTTAGCACATCTGTTTTTGCAATGTTTGGCTATGGATTAGATTTCCAAGGAAAATCTGCCATATGTCTTACACTTTGTAAGGAAATAAACATCTTGCATGTCTTCTGTGTGTGGGAAGTACAAGAGCATCGGTAGAAGATAATACTCTTCCAAAAGATTGTAACCCACTGCAGCATCTGTTCTATATCTAACATACATATATCTATCTAGATAAGAATTATATCATGATTATAAACCATTTCATTGATAATAGTGAGAAGATTCTCTCTTTGCAGCTAACAAGGAAAGTTTTGCACTGCAGGCTGTTGTAAAGCAGTTTAATTTTAATCTCTTGGGAGCTGGCTTTTATTCTTTCTTTGATTTCTATATGCCCAATCACTCATCCTCCATAATGCAAACACAGATTCTCCCATCCAAACAGAACTGGGATCTTACTGGTCTTTTGTTTGGGGCCACTTGTGAGTGCCATATCTGGCTGTTTGCCACCAGATTGTATCAGCCTACTTACAGGTGAGTGTCTCAGCTCTTAGATGTTCGTAATCATTTTGTGCCAATGTAGTATGTCCTTTTTGGGTTTCATTCAATTCCAGTCATTTGCTTCTAGTTTCTCCCTCAAAACTATTTTCTCCTTTTCACTCTATTTTGAGTTAGATGGCTTTATGCCCAGAACTAGCCAGTAAGCCCGAACTCTTAGTATTATGCAGTCTGACACAAAAACAACCTAGTTTGTGCTCTGAATGGGAATACTTATTTCCTTAATCTTCAGGTTTCAGAGGGATAATAGAATATAAACAAATTAGCAATCAGCCTTTAACATTCTCTTTAAAATGTGAAAGCCTTTGAGGGAGAAAAATTGTCCAGAGGAAGAAAGCCTATCATGAAAGTGATACAAGATATTTTGCTGCTGGGACGGAAAAGCAAAAGCTCCCATCCAGTGAAATTGAGGTTCATTGTACCCCACTACATTATTTTGGCAGTGGAAGCACAAACCCTCACAATCATCCTTCTCTGGTGCTGCTGGTGGTGGTGATGATGATGTAAAAAACGGTGTTCTGTTTTTTCTCCACAGACAAGCAATGTTGTACAAGACCTGACTTTGCCTAACGGTAGAGCAAACAAATCCCAGAAAGATTTCATTTCTATAGTCTATTGAAAGGAATCATAATCTGGTTTTACAATTTTTCTTTAGAAATCTGTTTCTGTGAGTTTGGCTGTGTATCTATCGCCTTTCCAGGGAAAATTGGCCTGATCTAAACTACCTCCTCATCTCTCTTCCAGACACAGGACTGACAGGTGGCAACTGACAGGTGGCATTTTGCTGTCTGGTGTGAAAAAACAACATGACATCAACTTTCATCAGAGCTTGCAAAGTTGTTCCTTAAAAGTTGTTAATCCTTGGTATTTTTATAGTGAAAATGCAGTTATTCTTGTTAATCACTGGGCCCTTTTTTCTATTCTGGAATGGAGAAAAGCAAAATAAATTCAGGAGAAACTGTTTTGATGCTAAAATGTCAACAAGGAAACACACATCCCAATTCTGCACCAGGTTTAAACCTCCATCAGGCAACCCTGGATTGTACCTCAGGTTAGGTGCATAAACGATAAAAGATAATGGCTATTGAAACAAACTTTTCTTTACTGCAGGTACATGCTTCAAGGCATGGCTAGATTTTCTTCCACTTGTATATTTATTTTATATTTACTTTATTTATACCTCTCCTTTCCCACTCTGAAGGGGACTCAGAGTGGCTTAGGAACTATGGCAAAAATTTAATGCCGCATGACACACATAACAGTAAAAAAACATATTAAATTATAAAATTGTTAAAACATATAAATACAATAAAACCAATTACAAACATACAAAGTGCCGAGTCATGATTTTTATACTTCTTGGTTTTCCTATAGCCGTTATCCAGATTGCTCAGTTGAGTTCGAATTCTGTATTACCCTACTCCCCAAATGCCCGTGTACAGAGCCAGGTCTTTAGCTTTTTCCTGAAGACCATGAGGGAAAAAGCCTAATGTCACTGGGGAGGGAGTTCCGCAGTCGAGTGGCCACCACTGAGAAGGGCCTGTCTCTCATTCCCACCAGTCGCACTTGCAAAGTTGGTGGGACCGAGAGCAGGGCCTCTTTAGCAGATCTTAAAGCTCTGGTTTATTTATCACATTTATCTCCTACCCTTCTCAGCTCCGAAGGGAACTCAGGGCGACCTTATAAAGGCAACAATTCAATGCCATATATTAATACAACATATCTCCCTTTAGTTGACTCATGAAGGGAGATATGTTTGGACATGTAAGTAGGACCGGAACCATTTAGGGTTTTATAGGTTACAAGTTATTGGCAGAATAATTCAGTTCCCTACATATTTGCTTAACACTGGGTTCTTTCTTAGTGAGAAGACCAGTCACTTCATGCAAAGCTTGCATTTATGTAGTTTTAAAACCCCTATTTATCTATGACCTTCCTTTTAGTGTTGATTGAGTCACTAAGTACCTCAATATCCTCCAGTGCAACTTCTGGTGGAAATACTACAGCACTTAGAAATTCCTAGAGAACATAATAATCAAATCCAAGAATGATCAAATCTACAAAAAATCAAAACTGCAAGTACAGAGGATTGACTGAACCTAAAGAGAAAGCCTTGCTGAAGTCAATTATACTAGCTTACCTCTGAGTACAAATGCCTAAGACTGAACTGCTGAAGAATATGATAAATTATAACAAATCAACTATAGAAGTGCAGGAGAATTGATGAGGTCTTATTGCTGTAATCTTACATCTTGTTTCTCCCATACTGTATATACTCTGCTTTTCTAACTTAATGACCAATGCCATTACTTCCTCAGCATGGAGCAAGATAATATATGTATATAATACTATTTTTTTCTGTATTCCTACTTAACTACGTTTTTTGAAAAATTAACTGTCATATGTAAGGTTTCGTTTCGAAATAATATTCTGTAAATTACTTGCTAAGGAATAGTCTCTTGTATCCTTCCAAGCTCAAAAATACATTTATCTCAGCACATTTCCAAGTGTTATAGCTGTGCAACCAATCTTGCTTTCTTTTTCTTCTTTATGTATGCAAGCGACACCTAAATAGTTAGAATTAGTATCAGAAAGAAAGACAAAAGGTTGCAGAGCAGAAATATCAAAATGAAGTTGTTGAAAGGAGACCATGGAAGAGTTATTAAAACTATGATTTCTGTTGTCCCATTGCATGGAACCCTGCAACAGAAAAAGGCATACAGAACCATTGTGGGGATGTATACAATATCTTCAGGTTTTGTGCATATGGTTTATATGGAACTTAAATGAATTGCATGTTTAGACTCAGGTCCCATTTCAAAAATATCCCATTTTTTCTGTTTCAGGAGAGACTTGAGAAACTGCAAGTCGCTTCTGGTGTGAGCGAATTGGCCATCTGCAAGAATATTGCTCAGGGGACACCTGAATGTTTTACCATCCTGTGGGAGGCTTCTCTCATGTCCCTGCATGAGAAGCTGGAGCTGACAGATGTGAGCTCACCCTCCTCCCTAGATCTGAACCCCCGGCCTTTTGGCCATTATCCCATTATTTATGTATATGCAAATACAGGTATTCAAAGATCTAAATTTTTTTCCAAAATCAAAAATACTTTTGGTCCCAACTACAGTGAACTGTATGTATACATTATCATGAAATAAAGAAGTTATACATACAAGAAAAGGAAAGCAGTGTTTAAACAATAGTGAATTTACCACTAATTCACTGTTTTCAAGGATAAAGCCAATTGTGATTATTCATTTTTACCCAAAGCATAATATAGGCATAATATAGGAGCCCCCGGTGGCGCAGTGGGTTAAATAAATAAATATAAATAAAGTGCTATTATTATTATTATTATTATAGCTGCTGAGCTTGTTGACCGAAAGGTCGCAGGTTCAAATCTGAGGAGTGGCATGAGCTTCCGCTGTCAGCCCCAGCTTCCGCCAACCTAGCAGTTTGAAAACATGTGAATGTGAGTAGATTCATAGGTACTGCTCCGGCAGGAAGGTAACGGTGCTCCATGCAGTCATGCTGGCCATGTGACCTTGGAGGTGTCTACGGACAACGCCAGCTCTTCGGCTTAGAAATGGAGATGAGCACCACACCCCAGAGTCGGACACGACTGGACTTAATGTCGGGGAAAACCTTTACCTTTTACCTAGTGGCAAACTTTCAAAGTTTACCATATTAAAGGAAGATCTTCAGGGTATTCATGTGTCCACTATTCGAAAGATGATTCCCCCACAATTAGGAATAATTTATCTGGAACATGGTAATAGAACATGGCCTCAAAACAATTATACCTTGGCTGCATATCTTCTGCAAATTTATAAAGTTGCAGTGGTATGAAATATATAAAATATATTTTTAATGTTCTCTGGACATACACACAGGTCCATTTACTCCCTGTTGGTATTAGGCACGTTATTTTAAAACTTCTAAGTATATTTTTCTAATATGGTAATAATGATCACAATCCAGCCAAACTTAAATTGACAAAATTAATGTTTAAGTCTCCATTGAACCAATGCTTAATCTGTCTTAGTGAAAACAATGAAATTCACATTGCTTAACAAAGCATGGATTGTTCGAATTCCTGAATCTAATGTTTTAAAATTCTGTATTTCTGTCGGGGGTGCTTTGAATGTGATTTTCCTGCTTCTTGGTAGGGGGTTAGACCAGATGGCTCATGAGATCTCTTCCAACTCTATGATTCTATGATTCTATGAATGTACTCTTTTCAGCAGATCACAAAGGCAAGGAAGTTACACAAGACAGCTTCTGTTATTTAAAACAAACAAAAGCAACACTTAATTTATCACTGACCCAATTTCACCTCAGGAAAGCTTTGAACAGCTTTTCTACCCACCTGCATCCCAATGGAAAGTATTTGTCTCCTGTGTTTTAACCTACATGGAACTGGCTAAGCAGTGACTACTGCGGACATTTTTTCAAACACAATACAACAGAAATTTGCTTACTGAGATTATTTTATTCTTTGAAATACATTTAAAAGCACATGTAATGACCAGGCACCTCCCTTTGTGTTTATGCAAAGGTCTGAGAGCATTTTATGTTTCAGTACTGATTGCATTTAAATGTCACTTCAGAAAAACCAAGACGTGTTATTGTGCTGTAGATTTTACAGTTCCAAATACTTCAATCCTGTGCATAAAGGTTCATTTGTTGTTCATCTAATTGCTCCATTTAAGCAATTAAATATGTTGCAAGGATGAAAACTTTCAAGCAGGATAAAATTTGAATGTATGCTTTAGAGCACCAAATATTTAATAATGTATCGACAATGCAACCAGCTTTAGTTCTAGGATTTCTTTTTTCTGCTTTCTCACAGAATCATAGATTTGGAAGAGACGTACATGGACCATCGGATCCAACTGTCTACTATATAGAGATAATCCTGAAAGATGTCATTCAACTGCTGTTTTTTAAAAACCAGCAAAGGAGAGTTATCTGCCCTCCAAGGTAATCTACATATTCCAGTGTTGAGCTGCACTCACAGTAAAGATGTTCTCTCTAATGTTTTGGTGGAATCGATTGAATGCATTGGTTCATGTTTGAGCAAAAAGCAAGCTGGTTCAATCTTCTACAGGACATCTCCTCCAATATTTAAAGATAGGTATCATCTTCCTTCTCCAAGCCAAGCATACCAGCTCTCTAAAGTCCTTTGTTGGTTTCATAGGACTTGGTGGAGCCTTTGGTGGCGCAATGGGTTAAGCACTTGTGCTGGCTGTACTGAAGACTGATAGGTCAGAGGTTCGAATCCTGGGAGAGCACAGATTAGCTCCCTCTGAGAGAAGCCTCCCACAAGGATGATAAAACATCAAAACATCCTGGCCTCCCCTGGACAACCTCCTTACAGATAGCCAATTCTCTCACACCAGAAGTAACTTGCAGTTTCTTAAGTTGCTCCTGATATGGAAAAAATAGCACTTGGTTTACCTCTCTTGAATACATATTACATCTTATCAATATCCTATTTGAGATGTGCACAGAACTAGGCACAGTGTCCCAACTGAGGTTAGACCAAAACAGAATAGAGTCCCACTACTATTTCACTTGATCTAGGCATTATACTTTGTTGAGGCAGCTCATTTTGCCACCAGATCATGTTTGAATGATCATGCACTGACTCTCAAAATCCTTTCCATGTGTTCTGCTTTCTAGCCACGTGGCAGTCATCCAATATTTATACATTTCACTTTTCCCAACTTTTCCCTGTTGAAGTCTGGCAAGGCACAGAATGCCAGAACTCTGCATATGCTCTAATGAATGGACCACAATTATCCATAGTAGAATCAGATTTGATGAAATGCCTGTGTAGACTGTGGTCCAAGTCAGAGGATAGAAGTTCTGTAAAGTCCTTTACATATTTGCTCAGAGCTAACTGCACTTGATCTCAGAAAAGTCTTACCCACATGTAGGTGAATATAAAATTGCATCTAGGCATAAAGGTGTATCTTAAGGACAGCATATAAGAAGAATTAGAACAAAAAGAAGACTAAGGTGAAGACTAAGGACCTCATCACTTTGATAAGGGGCAGCAGGACAATTCACCAGCCTCCGTGGTGAATCCTCAGGGCAGCAGGACAATCCTGGAGCCCTGTGCCCCACATTGCCTGCAGCAACACTTCCCCAACATCCATGGGGAAGCATCGCCATGCAGCTTCTCTCCACGCTGGCATCATTGTTCCCTATGGAACAGAGGAAGCCTCTGATGTTCTGGGTGAAGCGTCGTAGGATGCTTGCACAGCAGTTGATTTATGGAGCCACACTGAAAGTGAGTGTGCATTGTGTGCTGCAAAAATTCTATGACTCTTGCAGCCACCCATGTGATGAAGTAGCAAGGTGAAGACAGAGGAGCAGGAGGAGAAAAGCAGTAGCTTGTAATATGCTAGTAGTCTATAAATGGCAGCAACAGACCATACCTGCTAATGAAGCCTACTTTTCTATTGCATTCCATCACTGTTCATACCACTCATTCCTCTTTTCTTCCTACTTATAATCACAAAACAAAATAATTTGCACACTACAGAAGCAGGACAAACTTGTGTTTTGGTTTGGATTCAAACTACAAGAAAAAAGAGATTTCATTTCAGGAAGAACTTTCTGATGGCAGCTGTTTAACAATGGACTGGACTGCCTCATAGGATATAGGATTCTCCTTTGGAGATCTTTAAACAGATAGCCATTTCTGGGTGGTAGTGGTGGTAATTCTCTTGCCTCCTACCCAAGTCAATGGGAGCTCTCCTTACATGAATTATTATGCCAAAGTGTCTGCTGATTGAAGCAGAAAGAATTAAGCATCCATTTCTTGCATGATGTGTTTCAGGTAAATGTTTCACCAAAGCATGAAATTGCTTCTCACACAATTAAAAGTATGGCCAGTTTATCTCTAAGTAGTACATCTGTACTGTGGACTCAAATATTAAAAGAAGTGGGTTGTTGTAGGTCTTTTCGGGCTATATGGCCATGGTCTAGAGGCATTCTCTCCTGACGTTTCAAAGAAGTGTTGCTTCAGTGGCTGGCAAGGAACTAGATCTTCCCATTTAATTAATTGAAACATTTATTTATTTCTCTGTAGGCTTTACATTACAGAGGAAGGAATTGGCAATGCCACTTGAGTATTCCTTGCCTAAGAAAACCCTGTGGAATTCATGGATTCACCATAAGTCAAAAGGCAACCTGAGGGCGAATGCGTACATGTGCATAATATTTCTATCCTGCCTTGTTTCAGCATTTCTCAGGGCAATGGACAAGTAAAATTAATTTGCTGTATTACAGTTTTAATAAACATAAATCTTGGTTGACCTTTATTTAGTTTACATTATTCCTTTAAATTATTTAGGTTAAATCTAGATACAGGTTAGATGATTAATCTTTATTTGGGTTAGATTAACCTATCGTTGATGTTAATCATATGCATTTTTAATGCTTCCTGCAGACCACAGTCTGAATGTACAACAAATGATTTTATGCAATGTCAATTGAAAAAGCAATCTCTTGGTTATTATAATGTCTTAACTGCCATTCATATGGTTATTACAGGCTATATACATTTTCCCCTACTCCTCCCAAACAACCTTATTTTAAATTTTAAAAATCTTCATCTTTTTTAGATAACTTGGGTCAGCCTTCCACATTCATGGAGGTTAGGGATGTAGCCGCCATGAAAAAGTGGGAAAACCACAGATATCCCTTATTTATTGATTTGCTATATTTGTATACTGCTTTTCTCAGGCCTCGGGCGACTCAAAGCAGTTAACAGTAGCAAAATTCAATGCTCAAAATATCATAAAACAGTTATGTTTGTGACAGAATCCCTTGCCTTTCCCCATCTTAACTTCTAATAATGTTGGCCATATTAAACACCTAAAGTTTGGTAATGCTTGAGCATTTTCTTGTTTTATGTTGTATTTTAATAAGGCTTTGTTACCTGTTGTTAGTTGCTCTGAACACCTATTTTGACTGAAAATCTTTATTTAATGATGTCTGGCCACCAGGAAGCCAAAGCACGCCTTGTAACCATGGGGAAGGGGACACTGGTCTTTTTCTCTGCCATCTAAGAACAAAATGAACTCTGTAAAGCATCTATTTGCATTTCAAGGAAGGTCTGTCTTGGCACAAATGGAAATTTGCCAGAACAGTCGCTCCCCATGATGCAGATCTTGCTCATGTTTCTCCCTCCACAGCTACATGACCAAAATATAGACTTTAATTGCATTCACACAATGAAGGTTATATGTAGTTTGCTTCATGAAAGGCAGCTCTTAGATACCTCCCACCAGACAAGAGCGTACTCTCTGCCAAACAGTTGCTGGGTATTCAAGTCAACAGGTGCTACTAAGGGAAAGGGAATTAGTGTTATACCAATTTGTATTAGTAATGTTGCTATTCCTTCTTAAATCCAGAGCCTATCTGGTAATGTGCAGATAGGGAGGAAGCTGAATGTCATATATAGATCTTCATCCCTTTGATGTTTTAAGCAGAACTGCCATCTGGCGAGAACCCAAGATGTGTAGTGCAAAAATAATCCACATTGAATATGAATTTGGCATTTATTTCCATGCATGTTTGAGAATGTTTGTTCAGGACTTGATGTAGTCTTAGGCTGGAAGAAGTACTATTTTGAGTGTTAGAGGCCATGAGAATGTTCTGCTATCTCAGGCGGTGCACAATTTTCTGTCCCATGTTTAGGGGACTAATTATAAATATAATCACTAAAACTATGAAAATTGTTTTCTATCCATGCTAGCACTTAATAGGTTGAGTGGTTTTTCAGCATCCTATACTTATGCTAAATGTGGAGAAAAGCTTACTTTTCTGGTTCACAAATCTCAGAAGCCCACAGGTAGAATGGTAGAAATGTCGAGGGAAAATAATAATTTGTCCTGATGTCCTTTGTAGAAATCTCTGGAAGTAATTACAGGCTAATATAAAAACAAGCAAATGTGGCATTTTTCTTAAGAACTAGTTTCTTTATAAGAGAGATGTTATGTTTACCACAAAATAGTTTCAGGAGCCCCCAGTGATTAAACCACTGAGCTGCTGAACTTGATGACCAAAAGGTCACCCGTTCAAATCCAGGGAACGAGGTGTGCTCCTGCTGTTAGCCTCAGCTTCTACCAACTTACCACTTCAAAAACATGCAAATGTGAGGAGATCAATAGGTACCGCTCCGGCAGAAGGTAATAGCATTCCATGCAGTCATGCCAGCCACATGAACTTGGAGGTGTCTACGGACAACACCGGCTCTTCAGCTTAGAAATGGAGATGAGCACCCCCCCCCCCCGAGTCGGATATGTCTAGACATAATGTCTGAGGAAAACCTTTATCTTTATTAGTTTCAGGAAGTGTGGACCATATCTAATTTCAGCTCTCAGTAAGAACAGTACTTTTCTCTCTCTCTTCAATGAGAAGGCAAAAGAAGACCATGTTAACCTTTTATTTTGGGAAAGCAGATAAGCTCTCCTTGATTCATTTCCTTATTTAAAATACCAGCATGGGGTATGAATCTGTTACTGTAACACATTTTGCAACCCTGTGCCATTATCGTTCTCTGAGAAACTCCCAAGTAGGATCTTATCTTTCTCAAAACCAGATTATTATTATTATTATTATTATTATTATTATTATTATTATTATTATTTTAAAAAGATAATTCATTCTTATTAGTTAGTAGCCGTCCCCTGCCACGCATTGCTATGGCCCAGTTAGTGTATATGTGTTTTGTGTGTGTATATGTGTATGTGTATATGTTTGTGTATGTGTGTATATATTTGTGTGTGTGTGTGGTTTTGCCCATGTGTTGTAATGGTTTTTGGGGGGGGGGAGGGGTTAAGTCTCTTCCACTGTGTTTTTCCATGTTTTTATGAGTTGGCCTGATACGTGTATTGTGTCCAAATTTGTCTAGTGGTTTTTGAGTTATGTTAATCCCACAAACGAACATTGCATTTTTATTTATATAGATTGTAGTGTTTTGAGGGGAAATCAACCATCACTACTCCTTAGTAGTGAGGAACGTGTTATTAGTGGCATTGATTGAAAATATGAGTATCATTTTAACTCACAAAAAATGGCCAAGGGTCAGCTGAGACAACACTACGCTATCTGAAGCTTAACTGAATCCATACCATTCTCTGCCGGAAATATTGAACATTCCTTAGTATTGTCCTTTGTACCAGAATAGCAGCGACATCCCTTACCAAGGGACATTAGGATGTGATGAAACACATCTCCCCATTCACTCAAAGCGCTTCTGCAGACACCACTTTAACCACCAATGGATCAATCTATGGAATAATGGAAGCTGTGGTTTTCAAGGTATATAGCAGGCATTGGGAAACTTTGGCCCTCCAGGTGTTTTGGATTTCAACTCCCACAATTCCTGGCCTCAGGCCCCTTCTTTTCCCCCTCAGTCACTTAAGCATCTGAAGGGCCAAAGTTTGCCCATGTCTGGTCTATAGCCTTCCCTGTCAAAGGATGCTATTACCTCATCAAACTACAAATCCCAGGATTTCATAGCATTGGACCATGGCAGTTAAAGTGATGGCAAAATGCACTTATTCTACAGTGTAGAATTCTGTTCCTCTTTGGTTCCTTCCTTTGGCTCTTCTGTTGGCCAATCTGTATTAGCAAAGCAGTTGTATTGACAGAAGACTTAGCTGGCTAATCTCTGAGAGAACATAATGACAGTTCATCCACAGAAAGTTAGTTCTGTCAACACAACAGGCTTTTGTTTGCAGTCCATCTTTGAGTTTGAACTGAACTCTTCACTTTTTTTAAAGGTGAGGCTTGTTAAGAAAATGGTATAAAGTTTTTGGAAAGCAGATAAACAATTTTTGCCAAAATGCCTCCATCATGTCTCAAATGCTCTTTTAAAAGTTTTAAAGATGTCACTTGTTGACATGATTCTGTACATTTATCTCCTTGCAATCCTTCTGGAA
This sequence comes from Anolis sagrei, assembly GCF_037176765.1. Lineage (NCBI taxonomy): Eukaryota > Metazoa > Chordata > Lepidosauria > Squamata > Anolidae > Anolis > Anolis sagrei. Next base: position 285,267,066 of record NC_090021.1, on the reverse strand, counting down.
TGTAACCTGTTTATGTACACATTACCAATGACTTGTCTACATTGTAGGAAAAACGTCATATTCACCACACAGGCACTTCAGTTCTGACACGATTATTTGCTTGCAAAGCAGTTCTTTAGGCTTTAATCCAATGTTAAAAACCTTTCCTACAGCTCCAGAGTTTTACAGAAAATCTCACATTTTTGGCATGTGGCAGCATTGTTTCACTGTGGAATTGGAAAGAGGAATAAATGATGGCTGGACTGTCTGGTGAGATTTTTTTTTCATGTCAGGAGCAACTTGAGAAACTGCAAGTCGCTTCTAGTATGAGAGAATTGGCCGCCTGCAAGGACATTGCCCAGGGTACACCCTGATGTTTTGATGTTTTATCATCCTTGTGGGAGGCTTCTCTCATGTCCCTACATGGGGAGCTAGAGTTGACAGAGGGAGCTCAACCCGCTCTCCCTGGATTTGAACTTGCGACCTGTTGGTCTTCAGTCCTGTTGGCACAAGGGTTTAACCCACCGTGCCACAGGGGGCTCCAGCCTGGTGAGATGAGATCATTCCATCCAGGAAGTGATTCTTTTAAAAAGAGGAGGAGGAAGAGGAGGAGGAGCCTGCATATATTCTTGTATATCAGTCTATCAGTATTTTTGTGTCCTCACTTAACAAAGAGAAGATATCTATGGAACCTGCATGCACAGAGTCAACCATCTATGCCTTCCTTTAAAAAAAATCCAAAAAGGAAATCTTGATTTTGCTATTTTATATAAGGGACACCATTTTACTACGCCATTGAATGCAAAGGGAGTTGCGTATCCACAGATTGTGATATCCATGAGAGAAGAAAAGCAAAAAATAACAAAAAGTGGAGTGGTCACAAAGGACTGGGAATCTATACCATCCCCTAATAGCAATATTACTTTGCCAGGGGAAAATGTTTGGCTAGTTGTGGAGATCTTGCCACTATGTCTGTGGTGTGTGTGGCATTAAAAGATCACTGCAATGTAGACTGAGAAAATGAGGTGCCCAAAATAATTTTTTCACCAGTATAGACAAGCCATAAAATAGGTGACTCATCTCGCACAACATTACTGGGACCTTGTTACTTTCAGGCTCTTTTTGGCAGCCACACATTTCTGTTTTTTTCCTTGAGTGCATTTGCAAACAAGGCAAACATTTCCCTTCATCTATCCAGGAGCCCCCGGTGGCACAGTGGGTTAAACCCCTGTGCCGGCAGGACTGAAAACTGACAGGTCGCAGGTTCAAATCCGGGGAGAGCGTGGATGAGCTCTCTCTATCAGCTCCAGGTCCTCATGTGGAGACATGAGAGAAGCCTCCCACAAGGATGTTAAAACATCACAACATTGGGGCATCCCCTGGGCAATGCCCTTGCAGACCGCCAATTCTCTCACACCAGAAGCGACTTGCAGTTTCTCAAGTCGCTCCTGACACGACAAAAAAAATCTATCCAGTCATCTCTGCACCACTTTGTATTCTACTATGACTTAACATCTTTCTGACCAACACTGTAGAAGTAACAGCTTAAAATCTATTGTGATAAAAAACAACTAAATGTTATTTCTCTCCTCCAATTCAAGTGCCAACACTCCCAACACCTTTGAATATTATAGGTGTTATACTTCTCTCCTCACCCACCAATCCACTTCCTGACTTCTCAAAGCCCTGTTGAAACTATTTGGGCAAAGCAACGAGGAACAAGATTGCCCAGTCAGCTGGAAGATATAGACAGCACTTTCCTGGAACAGAGGACAAAACTTTCATAGGGGCACGTCATCGCAGTAACACAGGACCTCAGTGGATCTGACATTGGCTGGAAGTCTGGCTCTGCTAAGAATGGAACGTCCAATAAATTTTTAACATGTCTTCTGACAAGTTCATCTCCCAGAAGGAGGAAGTCGGAACAAGGAGAACTGCTCTGTCCTGAACTTAATCCTAAGCAACAGGGAAGAACTGGTTATTTAAGTTAGAGTGACAGGGACCTTGAAGAAAAGTACCAGTGTCTTCCTGGAATTTGTGGTAGTGAGAGCTATAAAAACTCAGCATAGCCAGAGAAGTCTGCTGGACTGTAGGAAAGGCAGTTTCAAAAGGCTCAGAGAAAAGTTGGATGGGATTCCATAAAAATTCTACAGAGGAAAAAAAATTCAAATTATTCACTTTTCTTGTAGATAAGTCTGGCCACAAGCAATCATTTAATAGTTTCAGCTCTAGATTAAGATGTTAACATTGTTTATGTTTCTTCTCCTTTCTCATCATATGTGACAACAGGCTCCATTCCTTCCCTTCTCCCCCATGTCCTAAAAGATTAACACAAATCTGTTTGCTTTGTTTGTATATTGTTATCCCTCTCCCCATTGTTTTCCCAGTAGTAAGCTATAACCATTTTATTCAGGAAGGTTTTGAAAACAGAAAGTTTTTAAGATTGGGCCAAGGCGTGCCGCATGAGGTTAGCAATTGTTTCTAACAGTTTTTTTTTTACTTGATTTAATAATTGTAATATTTAATTCTATTTTAATATTTATATTTTATAGGAGTTTAAATTATATAGTTGTACAGTTGTGGGTCACTTTGGGTCTCATTCTGGAAGAAAAGCAGGGTACATTGCAGTAGTACTAGACATAGAGATGGGAATACTATCGTTCTGTGCTTGCTGCAAGCTGAGGCATAGAAGGAGACGTAGAAAGTGAAAGTAAATGTCTCCTCAGTGAAGTGAGGAGCAGGACGCTCTGCTTTAGGAATTGTGTGTCCTCAGGTAGAAGAAGTAAAGCTGTGGCTGCTGTTTTGCTCAGTACTGTGGGTCTCTTTCCCCCAGCACCAACCAGCAACAGTCTGTGGGTCTCTCTCACCCCCACAAGTAAAGCTGCTGCTCCCCAGCCCCTACCAGCAACAGTCTGTGGGTCTCTCTCACCCCACACAAACACCAGGGGATAGGGGGAAAGCTTCAGCAAGCATTCTGCTACTGAACCCAGAAAGATCATCCCATAAATGCAGATTGTTGTACCATACTTAGTAAAAATAAGATATTTCCTGAAAATAAGCCATAGTGTGTCTTCTTGAGGAAAAATAAATATAAGACAGTGTCTTATTTTTAGGGAAACACTATACTAGCAGTAGTAATAATAACAATATAATGTGCCTTCACACCGACTTCCAACTAATGGTGACCATATCATTGGGTGAATGACAATATTTCTTCAGAAGGGCTGACCATTGCTATCCTCTTATTAGGCAACAATAGAATGACTTGCTAAGGTCAACCAGTGGCTTTCCATGGCTGAAGGGGAATTCAAACTTTAGTCTCCCATAATCCTAGTCCAGCATTCAAGCCAACATATCATGCTGGCTCTTTCACTTGCACCAGACAGTGTAAAATATATATGCATTTCCGGTTACAGGAGGGAACCCACTTTTACAGACTGTCCTTACAACCATGCTTTGGCCAAACATATGTGTGGTTTTCTTCCCTTGTGCCCCTCACTTTGGGTTCCAAGTCCAGTTTCTCAGTCTCTACTGCTTCCAAAAATGTGAGTTTGTCCCCAGCAGGAGAACACTGCGGAAGCTCTGGAGTTAATAGCTTGCTGTACAGCATTTGTTGGCAATTTTGCTTCTTCATTTTGTTTACAAGTTTATGCACTTTACCTCTTCTAACAATCTTAATGTTTTTAGAAAATTGACTTCAAGCATTTTCCCCCTCTAGCAATGACATGGAAAAAGTGAGACTATACTGTTTCAGTTCACCATGGAGAGACAGGATGAAGTGGGGGAGGAGGTGATCTTTGGAGCTGTGAGACACACTCACAGCTACAATACCGAGCATAGTAATGCCATAGCCCCGGGACTTTAGCCAAGCCTTCAATTAGCTGTGTCAGATTGGCAAAGCCTATAAATGTCATGGCCAAATTAGGAATGTCAGCTTCCTCATCTGCCAGGATGTAGCACGCATCTCTCTCTGTTTGGCAGCTTGACATGAAGATGGAATGCAAACTTGTGACAACAACTCATAGCAAACTTGATTTGGACTCTTTGTCCCCTGTTGTCCCTTCCAGATTTTTACAAATGCTCTGGATTAGCAAGTGTTTATGTGACAACTTGTCACGGCATGAATTCACTTTATCCAGTAAACAAAGATTTATTATCAGAAATAAATGGCATTTGCAAATGCCTATAAGGAAGTCTCAGTGTTTTTTGTGAATGACAGTATCAGCAATCTTGAGTGGAGAAGCAACAAAGGTTGGAAGCTATTTACGCTCCCCTTAACCAGTTTTTGGCAGGATTTTTTCCTCAGTAAAAGTACAAACACTTGTCAATGGTTGGGAACAGTGTTTCTAAAACTGTAGTTCTCCAAATATTTTGGACTTCAGCTCCCAGAAATCCCATCCAACTTACAAGCTGTTAGGAATTGTGGGAAGTGAAGTCCAAAGCATCAGGAGGAGCACAGTTTGAGAAACTCTGGTTTGGAACATCCTCAGGCTAACAACAGTTTTGGAGAAGGGGGAAATTTCATTGAGGATGTGGCACAGGGAAGAAAAGATTAAGCCCCCTTCCACACAGCTAAATAATATTCCACATTTTCTGCTTTGAATTGGAATACATGGCAGTGTGGACTCGTATAACTCAGTTCAAAACAGATATTGTGGGATTTTCTGCCTTGATATTCTGGGTTCTATGGCTGTGTGGAAGGGCCCTAAGAAGTAAGATGCTAGACATATCTGAATATTTCAAAGGTAGGAACAAGCTTGTTTTTGAGGCTCCAGAGGTTAGGCCATGCAGCAATGGATTCAAATTGCAAGATAAGAGCTTCTGCCTAAACATTATCCTGTGGTAAGAGTTGTTTAACAGTGGAATATGGTGCCTTGGAGTATAGTGGGGTTTTAAAAAACAATTATTAGATGGCTATTTGTCAGGAGTGATTTGATTATGTATTCTTGAATGGTAGTGGGTTGACTGGATGGCCCCTGTGGTCTCTTCCAACTCTATGGCTCAATACTTCTATAGAGGAATGGCTTGACTCATCCCAGGCAATGTTCTGATATGTACATCTGTTTCTTTTTACATTTTTGACAACTATACATTTAATTGCAGTTCAAAATTAATGGCATATGTAGTTTGGAAGTGGAAGCATCCTGCCATGAAGCTCTCTATAGTCTTATAAATTAATTGGTTTCATTACCACCACTTCTATGGAGGCTCACTGCTAAAGCTTTAAGAAATACTGTGTTACCAGGTCAAAGAAAGCCTGACCATAATGGAAGGTGAACAAGTAGATTTGGAAGATCATTGACAAAGCAAAAAGGAAAACAAAATATAAATAAAATTGCTGCCTCCTCACAAGGAAATGACAAGAGGCTCTTTTTGTAAATACTGATTCTGCAGTTCAGGCTTTACTTTTTTAAAACATGCAGGCAACCTAAATTTAATCTCACTGAAGGTTTTATCTTTTTTAGATATGTGAGTGCAAGGAAATCAATTCCAGCCCAATATTCCCGTCTCAGCACCTTCCTTTGCCCCATTATTTGCTTTTTTTTTGTTGGTTCACTCGGGTTTTTACATCCTTCTGTAAGCTTCCATGTTGTCTTGTCTTTGGTACCACCATCAATCATCGAGACAGTTTGGAGTAAATAATTAATAATAATGAAACTTCTTTATTGGAAAGGACTTTTAACTACTTAGCTGCAAAAATATGCACAGTGTGTAGAAAAGCAGACTCACTGTCATTCCTCAAAGTGCTTTTGTGTTCTGATGAGTCAGCTTTGTAATGAGGTAGGTGCATATGGCTCTACCAAGAAAAGATCTATGAAAAGAAATTGACTCAAAATCATTTATTGCACTGTTTCTCTCTTTCTTTCTTTTTTTGAGCAGAAACAGTTAATTTCCCCTGAAAAGTATGTCTTATCTTAGCACTGAAATAACACTGTCTTACTGTCAAATTGGGATCCTCCAGTGGCACAGTGGGTTAAACCACTGAGCTGCTAAACTTGTTGACTGAAAGGTCACAGGTTCGAATCTGGGGAGTGAGGTGAGCTCCTGCTGTAAGCCCCAGCTTCTGCCAACCTAGTAGTTCAAAAATATGTAAATGTGAGTAGATCAATAGGTACCACTCCAGCAAGAAGGTAATGGCACTCCATGCAATCATGCTGGCCACATGACATTGGAGTTGTCTACGGACAATGCTGGCTCTTTAGCTTAGAAATTGATATGAGCACCAACCCCCAGAGTCAGACACAACTGGATTTAGTGTCAGGGGAAAAAGAGGGGGGAAACAGCACAAAACTTGCTTATTTGAGATTTATACTGTATATAAACTTTTTATTTTAGGAAAGTTGAATGAGGTTACTATTGAACAATAGTTCTGAGTCTATGGTAAATAAAAACATATGATCTAGGACTTCAGGCTCCGTTTCCATGTGTTGTGGGAGCAGAGCCTCATGGGAGCCCCAGGGAGGCATCAGATGACTTTAGGGCACTTCTGGTGGGATTCTGAAGCAGGCTTTTTCTTTCCCTGAGCAATTGCTCAAAGGCTCAGCCAAAATGCTCCGTTTCAGTTCAAATTGCGGACGCAGATGAGTCAGGAAAGACAGCCAACTGGGTTCAGCAAGAATATCAAAGTTTATTATAGCAGCTGCTAGTGGCTCTCCGACACAACAATGGCGTCTCTGGGGAAAGCCCACCAGCATCAAAGGTAGTGTTCTTTTTATACATCAAAAGGGGTTCGGTTTTAAGAGCCGCCCCGAAGATTAAATCATTCGTTAAGAAAGCTGTCAATATTATAGTTATATTAAGCAATTAGCTCATATATTTTTAAGTTTCGCTTCGCAATAAGCAAACCCCTTCTTGGAAACATCTCAAGATGCTGACATGCAAAATACGGCTGAAAACATCTGCTGATCTTGGCAAGTTTTAACTTTAGCCTTGGCTACTTCCTTTCTGCAAAGTTGGCAGGTCTCATGACCGATTTTTCACCCTTTCACAAAAAACTCATCTTGAGCCTGTCTTTGTCTCCCATATATGGTCAAGTCCATCCGTTCTCTTTTCTACATGCAAACCCCGGCAGCTTTAGTAAAACTAAAGCTGTGCTTTTTGCCTTTTCTATAGCTGTACCTTTCTGCATACCTACAGCTGTACCTTTCTGCCTTATTCCCACATGTTTTTGTTTTGCGAAGCGGTTTACAAAAGCGAGAGCAAATCAGCAAGGGTTAGATATTACGGATCTCTCCAATTATGCCCTTTAATGAGAGCTATCTTTTCTACCGAAGCTGCCTGATGCATATATCTCTGGCAAACTTGAAGCAAAATTGGAAAACAGCACATTAGCAACAAAAAGACAAAACCGCATAGCATAATCACAAGTATTATTTCTCTAAGCCATGATGCTGAAGGAAGCAGAGATGTCAACCATGAGAAAGGTTGCCATCCATCTTCCTTTACGTTATGATTTATTAACTCTTGCAATTTTTCCAAATCATCTTCAATTGTTTGGTTCAGATTATGAAACTGGACCACGCACTGGCCCTTTATTATAGAACAGAATCCTCCTTTTGTTGCCAACAAATAATCTAGGGCTAGCTTGTGTTGCATTGCCATTTGGCTTAGTTCTTCAATTTCTGATTGTAATTGTCTAACTATTTTTCCTGTGGCATTTATGCTTTTCTCTAATCTACATGTGAGTCCCATGATACTCTTTCTGTTTTCTTGGGCCATTATTCCAGGATAGGACCCGAGGGTTAGGAGCCCTGTTATTAATCCTCCTCCTATCCTTGAGCCTCCAGTTTCGGACAGTTGTGAGTCTATAATCACTTCGTCTGAGCACTCAGGTCCTAGGGGTGCTATGGCTTTCAAAGATCTCTGAAGCCTCCTAGGGTGTTTAAGGACTCGTACAGGGAATGTCAGGTATCCTACCCCAACACACTGGTTTCTTCCTGGATGAAAATTGGTTGCCCATTTATCAAAGAAAAACCACATATTGGGATCTCTAATATGCCATCCTGAACAAATACTGCCTCCATTTCTCAGGGATGTGTAATTTGACTCAAACAGTGGGTACTCAGGGTACAGTTCCTTCCAGTCCGTGTCGGCCAGATTTTGTTTGTTAACATATGTAGAGTTATAGGTTCCATGCAAATAAAACTTGTCCTGACAGTGAGTGTAATTTGTCAACCTTGTTAGGAAGGCTTTTCTGTGCTCCCAGCCTTTCCATTTTTGATTCCATGTACCCTTGTTTGCACAACAAAAACACATTCCTCTCGTGGTGGCAGTATATCTTATTCGTCTAAATTTAATGTGTTTTAATCCATCGGGGACCTGAGAAAATATGGTGGGATTTTGAATAGTTCCTTGTAACCCCCCGAGCACCACCTGGGGGTCAGCTATTAGGGTAGGGAGGAAAGAGAAGTCACCTACTTTCTCTGGATGTTCATATAGGAGTGCCACATCTTTCCCATGCTGATCAAACATGAATCTAGCATGCTCTTTTAGCCAATTTCCCTGTATCATAGTGATCATGTTTATAAGCATCATATATCCAAAAACCGTTTGAACTCCTATGGGTTTTTTTAGGGCATCTTTTCCTCCTCCCCATTATAATCTTTATCCACCACTTCCAAGATAGGGCTTTCGTTGGGCCACACTGCGTCATACTTGACCTGCGACGATCTGTTGTTCCCGAAGAGGTCAGCTTCATGGCCTTGTTGACCCCTCAGGGAGTTGCCGGACGATCCTGAGTCTCAGGTCACTCTGATCTGCCTTTTTTATCTCCCACATGGGGGGGTGCCAGCTTGGCACGGGTGTAATGTATCCAAGGTTTAACTTCCTTCACTTTAATGGCAGTAGGGGTTGATATCAGCACAGTATAGGGCCCTCTCCACTTAGGTCCTAGTGGGTCAATCTTCCACTCTTTCACAAGCACCTCGTCACCTGGCGAGAAACAATGCAAAGGTGTGGTAGGATAGGGTGGATTTAACTCTGAAGTATATTGTGCAATTTGTTTTATCTGTCCAGCCAGGGCTTGCACTTGTTGAATGGTTTGTTTATCTCCAATCACATGTTGGTCTCCCCCTTTGTCCAGTATCGACCTCAAATTTAATGGTGGTCTGCCATATAGTCTCTCATAGGGGGTCAGACCTGTTCTTTTGTGAGGGGTACACCTTATTCTCAATAGTACCATGGGCAGTATTACAGTCCAACCCAGCCCTGTCTCTTGACAGATTTTTGACATAGCAGTCTTTAGAGTCCGATTCATTTTCTCAACTTTAGCTGAGGACTGGGGCCTATAAGCGCAATGTAATTTCCATTTTGTGCCCAATATTTGACACAGTCCTTGAATCACCTTGTGTACATAAGCTGGACCGTTGTCAGACCCTATTTCTAATGGTATTCTAAATCTGGGGATTATGTCCTTTAAAAGTGCTCTTGAAACTTTTACTGCCTTTTCAGTTCGGGTTGGGTATGCCTCTACCCACCCGGTGTAGGTGTCCACAAAAACAAGCAAATATTTGTAGCCTTTTTGCGGGGGCATCTCAGTAAAATCAGTCAAAATTGCCTCGAATGGGACGTTGCCTATGTGTTGAATTCCTGGTGGCTTTAAGGGTCCTTCTCGAGGATTATTCTTGGCGCATGTCCAGCATCTGTGTGCTGCTGCTGCTGTCAGGCTATGGAGTCTATCAATGTACATTTGCCGTTCTAGCAGCTTAGCTAAGGCTGTCTTACCCAGGTGTGTGTTGGAGTGCATATGTCGGACTATGTGCCACGCCATATCCTTAGGGACATAAACGCGGTTATCTGGCATCACAATGACCTCTCCCTTCCATTCTCCTTTTTTCCCCAAAGCCCAATTCTCCTCTTCTTTTGTGTATGTAAACTTTTCTAATGGGGGATCTCCTATTATCGTCACAGCTAACAGGTGCTGCTTATTGTGGGGGTGCTTAGCTGCCTCTCTTGCGGCCAAATCAGCTAGTCTATTACCCTGTGTCACTGGGTCTTCTCCCCTTTGGTGTCCTTTGCAATGCATTACAGCCACTTTGTCCGGGTCCCAGACCGCCTCTAGGAGGGCCACAATCTCAGCTGCATTTTTAACGCCCTTTCCAGCCGACGTAAGGAGTCCCCGCTCCTTGTACAAAGCTCCATGGGCATGGAGCGTAGTAAAGGCGTACTTTGAGTCCGTGTAGACATTGACCCGTTTTCCCTTTGCCAACTGCAGTGCTCTGGTGAGGGCTATCAATTCAGCCCGTTGAGCGGAGGTTCCCGGAGGGAGCGACTCTGCTTCCAGAATCTCCCCCCCCCCCCCTGTACCACCGCATATCCTGCACGCCTCTCACCGTTCTCCATGAAGCTACTGCCATCTGTGAACAGGGTCATGTCTGCCTTGGACATTGGTACGTCCTTTAAGTCAGGTCGGCTGGAATATACCTGTTCCATCACCTGAATGCACTGGTGGACTGTTTCCTCTCCTGGGGCAGGCAACAAGGTGGCCGGATTTAAGGTGGCACAAGTTTCTAGGGTCACCATCGGGTTATCACACAACACCCCCTCATATTTTGTCAGTCTCTCATTTGTGAGTCAGCGCGGTCCCTTGGTGTCTAACAGCGCCTTTACATGGTGTGGTACTTTGACGGCCAGTGGCTGTCCTATGGTCAATTTACTTGCTTCTTTTATCAAATCTACTGCTGCTGCCACTGCACGAAGACAGGGCGGCATTCCCTGTGCTACCGTGTCTAACTGTTTTGACAGATAAGCCACTGGTCTCTGCCATGATCCTAATGTCTGGGTAAGCACCCCTATTGCCACTCCTTCCTTTTCAGACATGAACAAGTCAAACGGTTTCTCCAAGTCTGGGAGCCCGATCCTCCATTCCTCTTCCATGGGTATTGTCAATTCCATTTGGCCATTGTCTAAAAATTGGATTTGTGCTCTTAATTTTGACAAAATGTCTCTTCCTAATAATGACACTGGGCAATCAGGGTGATATAGTAATTTATGACTCACATTATGGCCTGCCAGATTACATGTCTGTTCCTGTAGAAAAGGGCATTTCTGAATTTTTCCTGACAGCCCCACCACTTTGGTGACTTCTGCGCTGGTAGGACCAATGAGTTTGTTCACCACTGATCGTTCTGCCCCAGTGTCCACTAAAAAGTCAACTTGCTGGTCCCCTACTTTTATAGTGACCATCGGCTCCCCGGGGTCCAGCAAAACGAGAGCCTGGTCGGTTCATTCCTCTTCCTCCGCATCCTCCCATTCTTCTTCTGCTATTGCAGCCACTACTGCTTCCCTCTTCTGGTGCGGAGTATAACCTCCACGGCCTCTTCCACGTCCTCTACCTCTTCCTCTGCCTCGTCCTTCGCCTCCTTCCTCTCCAGACACCTTCTCTGTACATTCTCTCTTTTAGTGCCCATAGCCACTGTTAGCGGGGGCGCATTGGGAATTGCATATCGCTGCCCCCGGCAACTATGTTCTTCCGCCGGCTCTTCTTCCTGGGCAAGGACCTTAACCTTGACTTTCCTTTCTTTCTTCCTTATCATCATACACTGCACTTTTTTACACTTCCGGACCCAATCAGGATTTTGGGTCACCACGTTGTCCCAGGCATCAATATAAGTATATTGATCCGGATGATAGTTAGCACAAAATTTTTCTACCTGCCTAATCTTCTTTAGGTCCCACGACCCCTCTGCAGGCCACCCAAAAGGAAAGGTGGGCCATTCTCCTGTGCACAGATTCCTTAATCTGTAGTCCTTAAAATCTCCTGGATCTCCCTGACTCGATGCAGCTACAAACTTGTCAAAGTTGTCTAGCATACACTGAAGCGGAGTCACTGTCTTTGAGTTCCTCCCACCCATGGCCTCTAGTGGGGAGCAAACCTTGACCTAGACGCCCGGACACTCGACGGCACGTTTTAGGAACTGCAAGGTTTGCCCCGTCCTCCCACTACCCCACGGGATACTTAGTGGTCCCCCTTCCCCCAGCGCTGGTGTGTGTTACCTAGTGTCTTACTTGACCACTTATACTTGCCGGGTCTCTGTAGACGTTGGAACAACCTTCGTCCCCCGGACTTTCCTCCTTTTGGATCCTTCTTATCACTCCTCCACTCCCAGGTGATTTCTTGAGAACCCGAAGAGTTGCGATTTACCTTGATCAAGCAGCACTGACAGAAGAGGGGAGTGTCGCAGCCGGTTATTAGTCGGGGGCCCCCTTTGTCTCGGCTCACGGCAATCGCCTCCCGTGCCCCTGATGCTGATCAAAAATCGTCTTGCCAACAAGATCCGTCTCCCCCGACTCTGGCCCGTCTGAATCAAATCTCGGTGGAACCTCCAAAAATGAAGCAGGCTTTTTCTTTCCCTGAGCAATTGCTCAAAGGCTCAGCCAAAATGCTCCGTTTCAGTTCAAATTGCGGACGCAGATGAGTCAGGAAAGACAGCCAACTGGGTTCAGCAAGAATATCAAAGTTTATTATAGCAGCTGCTAGTGGCTCTCCGACACAACAATGGCGTTTCTGGGGAAAGCCCACCAGCATCAAAGGTAGTGTTCTTTTTATACATCAAAAGGGGTTCGGTTTTAAGAGCCGCCCCGAAGATTAAATCATTGGTTAAGAAAGCTGTCAATATTATAGTTATATTAAGCAATTAGCTCATATATTTTTAAGTTTCGCTTCGCAATAAGCAAACCCCTTCTTGGAAACATCTCAAGATGCTGACATGCAAAATACGGCTGAAAACATCTGCTGATCTTGGCAAGTTTTAACTTTAGCCTTGGCTACTTCCTTTCTGCAAAGTTGGCAGGTCTCATGACCGATTTTTCACCCTTTCACAAAAAACTCATCTTGAGCCTGTCTTTGTCTCCCATATATGGTCAAGTCCATCCGTTCTCTTTTCTACATGCAAACCCCGGCAGCTTTAGTAAAACTAAAGCTGTGCTTTTTGCCTTTTCTATAGCTGTACCTTTCTGCATACCTACAGCTGTACCTTTCTGCCTTAATTCCATATTACTCAACTCCTAAATGAAGAATGTAGGGTAAAGCAAGGAAAAGACATGGTTCTCATTGGTGGTCTCCCATCCAAATACTGACCTGGGCTAACCCTGTGTAGCTTCGAAAACTAGGAGAAACCTGGTGCCTTTAGGGTCGTACTTCTGTGTAAAATTCAAAAGGTCGAAAAGTGTGTGGGTGTGTGTGGAGGAAGAAGCTCTGGATTCTGTTGAGGCTATAAAAGGTATGTACCAGGCAACACCAGAGACAATTCAATGAGTAACCAATAAATAAGTTTATAGTATATGAAATATACTATGATTCAATTGAAAACAGAGGTCAGAATAAAATCCAGATAGCAATATTTGTTCACACTGCAACAAACTGAATTTGAAAAAAAAACTCCTCCACCAATTTTTATGCCAGGCAATAATCCTACATCTGTCTCATTAAAAGGAAGTCCTGCCGGAGTCAATGGCATGAACTCCAACATACTACAGTTTAAAAGCTAAGGGGAAGCAACCAGTCACCCAGACAGAATACAGCATTATCCACGAGGATATGAAACAGAAGTTAATGGACCAGAACAAATATTTCACAGAAGTTGCACATTTCTCTTATTGGGCTACAACTCCCAGAATTCCATGCTGGCAGGGGATTCTGGAAGGTATAGTTCAAAAAGCAAAGTTTCCAAGCTCTGAAATTTGAAGCCAAAAAAGTATCTACATTAAAGATGCTTAAGAATCAATGGAACATAACTGTATTTAACAGCTACTGAGATTTGACTCTTTTCCATGTTACCTTGTTTCATTGTTTTGATAGCTAAGGGTGGACCATTTTGTTTCCACTATAATTTGGGTGTTTGTGTTTATGGGGGGATTTCAGCATCCCAGCTTTGGAAGAGTTGCCGACCTCTTTCAGAACTATTTTCCTACTAGGAGAAAGCTGCTCCTTCCATGTGACCTATTTCTAGCAGAGCCCGGCCGTTTAAGCATTCCACGCATGAGGAGGATATATTGCACTACATGGCTGTCAGAATGGAACAAGGCAGAAACTAGAAATCTCATGAGTAATTAATTGCCATGCGATTTATTATGAATATTACTTGCCATTTCCAATGCATTTTTCAAGCCTGTCCAGATGGCAGCTTCCCACACTCGCGGTTGGAGGCTGAAGAGCAAAACCAGAAACAGAGAAAAGTGTCACAAAGACTAGCAGATCACAAAGACTCCCCTTTGCCTTCACTCTCAGAATCAACATTAGGGGCTTGCCTGAGTATAACTGGCAAGTCCCTAATGACATTTGGACACAAACATGACTAGGAAAGTTCAGTGAAAGCATAAATGGAGGAAATGGACAAAACTGGGAGAAATAGGGATGAGATCTGCTGCAAGGCCTTAACATCAAGGGAATTCCTGCCTGGAGGCAGCACGAACATCATCCAGACAGTAGCCAGTGAGAGCACAGATCCAAGCTTGCCCTCCTTCTGGCCAATCAAGGAAGAGAACAGGTGGACTGAGAGGTTTGAATGCCTGTCAAGTATATAAAGTCTTGCATTTTCTGTAGTTATGTTATGCATGCATTTTGGTGCTACTCAAAAAATCCCTTCTGGTCAGATTACAAATAATACCCTGTTGCTGCCTTCAACCTTGGTGAGTGTGCGTTCAATTGGGAAAAATCTGGTTTAGTATAATGCTCACTGGACAGGACCCTGCTTAACTATGGTCCTTACTCTAAATTCGACCTCAAAGCAAGCTGATAACCACAAAAGCGATATTAGACTGATGTACATAACCATTTAAACCTGGTCAGGATGTGGATTAACAAGAACTGGTTCGGTCACAGGCACCCCACAAACCATTTCCAAGCTAGTTCCAAGATTTGCTGATTGCGGATCAACTCAATCCACAATAAGCAGATTGCGGATATTTTTCTTACCTAGTCTGGCCAAATGTGCTAATGGTGAAGCCTGACCAATGAGAACCAGTGCTGGAGGGAAGCAGGGAAGGTGAGCTGTGTTTTTCTCTCTGGGGATAAGGTTTTCTTTATCTTCTGGCCAAGCTTTACAACCAGTTTCTTTCTCTGAATGCTTGAGCGCTAGCCCTTTCATCATAAGTGCTCTGCATTTGGCTCTCTGATTCCTGTTCGGCATGGGATATACACTTCCTGGTTTCAGTGGATTTAATGGCTTGATCTGGAATTTCTGGTGAGTTTTTTAATATACTGTTTCTGACACATTGAGGGTGTATGTTTTGTAGACACCCTGACCTCAAGCCAGATTCAAACTGGATTTTAGTGCTTGTATAGAAAGGCACTTAGAGGAGTAAAGCTAGGGGCATTATTTCCACCTTTTCTGGAAAAAGATTTTCAGAAAAATATTCAAGGTATAGGCTGTGTCTGCCCAGACCAAATAATGTGGATTCACCATTTAACTACTGCAAGGAGTCACAGGATGCACAGCTGGATTTGCAGCAGAAGCACTGCATCCAGTTGTTAATGAAGCTCAAGAGGAAAACAGGATTTACCCCAGAGCTTCCAGGAAGCTCTGGATTGTTGTTTCTGGAGATTTTGAGATGTGGACAGTTGGATCAGGCTGGATATAACAGACTCACTGTTGTGTCACCTTCCATAAGGAGCTCCTTTACAGAAGCAATATCACCAGCAGCTCACTTACAGAGGCTTGCAGGTGATGTCACTTCTGATGAGGACACAGCAAGGTACCCAACTATGTGGCCAAAGAGCTCAAGGGACACTCCCAGGCTACAGATTAATTAGGTGAGTGCAGATACAGCTGAAATTGCAAGAAGCTGGCCTTGATTCATTGTTTTATGGATTTTGTTTTGCTTTGCAAGAACAATGATTCTGGGTACATAAAAAATAGTTTGTAATAATTCTTGTTGCGACCAGTACAGATCAATCACACACACCTCTTCTTATTTTTTTAAAAAAAGGCAATTTCTGCCTCTATCATGTCTACAAAGCACACATAGTAGCATCATTCAATGTTCTATATATGTATTTTATATGTAGTCTGAAATATATGAGGATATTCCATCTACATATCCAGTTATGTAGAGTTTCTAAAGAAAAATCATAAGGCTTGGCACACTGGTGAGGAGGGGACAATTGTCACCCCTCTCCTTCTTTGAGACCCTTGAGTCATGGGTAGTGTCCTCAAGCTAAGAATACCAATTGGCGATCACCTGCTTCCTGCTTCCTGGAACAAGGGGCCTTTGGCAACAGCAGCCAATCAGACCATGACAGAGACATATGTTACAGATCGTCTTAATAGGAAGGTGGCAGCACAAGGCTAAAGACATCTCTAATAATAACACTGCTGCAGTCACACAACCACCTTATAAAGTCCTGGCAGCCTTGAGGAATGCTGCTTCCTGTTCTTACAATTAGCGTTTCATTAGATCTGCCTTTTTATAATGGGATCATATTATTTTTATAGAAAAAAGAGGAAAAAACTTGTGAGTCATTCTGTCTGGATGACAGACAAAATTAATTTCTATCAGCCAGCCTTCCAATGCAGCTGAGTCTTGGCTGAGGCTAGGCTTTGGGCAAAATGTAGTGTTCCATGTTCTCTCTGCTTGTTCATTGCTCAAGCCAATTCTTTCTTTGCAAAAGATATGGTCAAAGGGAGGGTGAGGTTATGACAATGTCTCCAGCTTCAGTCTCAAGATATTCAGGCTTCCAGTTAGTTAGAATTAATAGTTGAAATCTAGTTTTATATTATCTCTGAATTCTGCAGCAATGTTCTTCATGTTGTTTTTTGGCCTAAGTGTTGGTTTAGTGTTTTTTTTAAAGTTGTACTCAAAATTCTTGATATTAGCAGTTAATGCAAGTTGCAGCCTCCTCAAAAACAAATGGAATCACTTACCATCACATGACATTCTACCTTTTCAGAGGGGCTATTTGGCCTGTACTATGCCACTTGTCCTCCTCTTTCAGGATGCAGCCCATATACTTTGCACAAATACACGATTTATTTGTGCAAAGTATATGGGCTTTCAGTCAGGCAAAAAGGGCAGAACAAGCGGTGTATGCCACCACTGCAGTAACATAAGACCCTTCCCATGTTGCCTTGCCAGCAACAAGGGAGAAACCAGGCAGCAATGCTTCCCTCCCACGGGATGGGGGGAAAGGCAAGTCATGCAATGCGAGCATGGAGTAATGGCTTCTCCACACAACCCACCAAGAGCCCATGGATTCACCATGATGCATGGTATATCTATGAGTCTTCTAAGTCTATATTCAATCCAAACCAGTCTGCAACTCATCCGTAACCAGTGCTTTTCGAAAAACAGGAACTCTCATTTTTAGGCAGCCAAAAACACATTGAATCTGTGTTCAAAGTGTTTTCAGAAATGTAGTAAAACTGAAAGCATTTCAACAGTGTGTTTAGTGACTGTGACTTGTGATAGTGGACATGCAGTCACTTTGAACTGCTTCACTCCCCCATGGCCATGGTGCTAATCATCTTACTTCCGGTGATCAAAGGAAGAGGCTTTCTGGCTGGAAAGCCATAGCTGCCCTCTTTCACCTATTTACTTCCCTAAAAACTCACAAAACAGTGCAATTTCAAAGCTAATTCCAGACACATATAGGGATTTTTCCTCTTGGTTGTGTAATGTTTGCTAACTTTCCTTTGTTCTTCTGCAGATGTTGGAACTAGACTGCTGCAATCTGCAGCCTAAGCTGGTTTGGCAATAAGAAATAGCCCGCTTCTGTGCAGAATACACAAATCAGGGAAAGGGCTGCCACCTTCCCATTAAGACTTTGAGATATGCTTTATAGTCTAAGGACCTCTTCAAATGGCCCTTTTGGGCCATGCCATTATGCCAGCAATTGCAGGCTAAATGGAAGGCATGCGGGGCTGCTCGTGGCACCTGCGCACCCTACCCTCCCTCCTACCATCATCACATGGAGGAAACATAAGAGGGTGTGTTAGCACCCTTTCCCTCCCCCCATCAGATGGCAGAAAGATCAGCAATGCATGGCAATGTGCATTGCTCCTCCACCCTTTCCTCCATCACACAGGGAAATGGGAAGAACAGTGTGGGTAGTTCAATGGAGTTTCCCAAAATAAACTTTTGTGGAGGAAGCACTGTAGGAGCTTCTCCCTGGCTTTGGGAAGAAAGTGGGCAGGGCCTGCCATGCCTCGTTTGATGGCACACAGCAGGCCCTGTCCTTGCTGCAAAGCAAAGTGGCTAAATGGGGCAAAAATGCTCCATGTGAATAGGTGGTAAGAATACCTGAAGAACCACACATTCTCCATTCTTGCTTTTGGCACTGTGTGACTGAAGACCTCTCTCTCCTTGATGCATGAAACCTTGTCTAGGTTTCATTCCTAGACAAGCTTTCCGTGACAGTTAAATTGGTTCCAAGCCAGCACCAACAGAGCTAACCCAAATAACATCAGTGATGCTGAGCAACCCCGAATTCATTCTTCTCTGGTTTTTCATCTGAGGTGCTCACTTTAATCTTTTACAATGCCAGAAGGATCCTGTAGTTTACTATTTGATCAGCTGAACCTGGGAAAATGTTTGAGAAGATTTTCAGAATAAAATATTTTCTAGCTGAAGGAATATGAACACAGGAACATGTTAGATTTTCTATTTTGCCATGACCGTGTTTTGTTAATATTGCATGGTTGGCATGAAACTTTAACTTGAGAAATGCCTCTGGGAATTCCTATTTTATGGTTGACTTGAAGAGTTACATCCTCACTAATCATTCCACCTGCTGATGGAGCAGCTAAGGCAACATGGTATATTTCCTACACCTACTTACTTATGTTTTGTTTATGTCAGTTTTTTATTCTATGGATTGTAGCATACAACACAGTTTTGCAAATGTTCTGTTATGCTTTCGCTTAAATATCAACACAGATAATCTCTCCACCAATGCCAGGAGCCAATTATTTTGCAGTATTATTGTGTTACAGTAGCCAACTTGTCACCGGGTGTCCGGCTTTCTGGTGATAAGCTCTTCTGTGCTTCAGTTGGTCCTCAGACAGCAGACATGCAATGCAGCTTTTGGAACTGTACTTGAAAACATAATAGCTTGAAAGCACTAGCCAGGGCTAGTGCTTTGTTGGCATGGCCTTCTAAAGCCTATGTCCACCACCACTTTGGATCATAACCAATTTAATATTCATGACCCAACTAACAGAGCTGCTGTGAACCTGATAAGAAAACTACAGTCAAATATTTTTCACACTGAAAATATTGTAAAAATAATTTATCTGCAAGGCAAGTCCCAACAATTTGGGAGAACGAAAAGAAACACTCATCTGTAATCTCTGTTGTATACATCTTTAAACACAGAAATCTTAATTCTCCCTCCTCATCAATAAACATTTGATATCTCATTAATAAAAAGAAACCTTCCTTCCTTCTAATCAATTATGTCTGTTTTTTTAAAGCTCACTTAACATTTTCCCCTAACAATATTTTCCTAAGGGAAAGAACTTCTTGCACTGCATCTGTCTATTTGCTTTTAAGCATTTCAGTGCCAAAAATGCTTCCGGTTCTATAACCCAATTATTCTGGTGAAGATTGTAATGCAGGAGCAGAACCTGTGGAGATACACTCCTCTGAAGCAGAATCAATTTTTCAGCAGGCTTATTTTTCAGTCAAACGCGCATCACATCTTGCATTTCCTCCCATAGACGCTAGAAACGTGAAAGGGATTATTTATGTCTTATCACCTGAAGATCACTGTCAAGATATTGTGCCTTTAAAGGCCTTAGGTCAGTATATGTGTTTTTCTATGGAAAAAGTATGGACCTGATTTTTACAAGACTGGTATGCTCATGTATGTACATCATACAAAATATCTTCTAGAGATTTATAATTAGAGGCCATCTGTCAGGAGTGCTCTGATTGTGTTCCCTGCATAGCAGGGGTTGGACTGGATGGCCCTTGTGATTTTCTTCTACTCCATGATTCTATAATTCTTTGTCCTCTCTAGGCATTGTCTAGGTCAGGGGTCCTCAAACAGAGAGCCAGTTCACGGTCCCTCAGAATGGGGGCTAGACTATAGTTTGGAAAAACATGAACAAATTATTGTGCACAGTGCATATATCTTATTTGTAGTTCAAAAATTTTTGAAAGAACAATACAATATTTAAAATTAAGAACAATTTTAAACAACATAAACTTACCAGTATTTCAATGGGAAGTGTGGACCTGCCATTGGCTGATGAGATAGTCAAGTTAATTAGGATTGTTGTTGTTGTGTGCCTTTAACTCATTTCAGATTTAGAGCAACCCTAAGTCTAAATTGGGCATGGGCAAACTTCGGCTTTCCAGGTGTTTTGGACTTCAAGTCCCAGAAATCCAAGTCAGCTTACCAGCTGTTATGAATTGTGGGAGTTGAAGTCCAAAACACCTGGAGGGCTGAAGTTTGCCCATGCCTCATCTAAAATGTAGGGCAGGGACCAGGTAAATGTCCTTGGAAGGGCACATCGGGCCTGCAGGCCTTAGTTTGGCTACCCCTGGCCTAGTTCCTCCAATGGTGATATTATGGTATTCTTGGGCCAGACAAACTTCTTTTCAATAGGGTTCATTATCTGTGGATTCACATCAAGTCCAGAAATGTGTTCCCCAGTTTGGGTTGGGATAAAAATGATGGGATAAAAATGAAATAGATAAATAAATACTGTAAAATACCTTTTTGTGTAGCACTAAAGGTGGTTTCCTAACACCATCAAGCTCTATGGCTCATAGTTGGACTGACCAAGACTTTTTAATGCATGAGATGCCATTATCCAAATAATGGTGATTCAAAAACATCACAAGCATCTCTTCCTATTCCTGATTTAGTTACAACAAATTAATTTAATTCCCTTTCATGATATCCAAAATCTTCTCCTCCAGGTTACCATTTCCTCCTGCCTAATACTTGGCCCAAACATTTTGTCCAAATTATGGATAAGATCGTCCCATGAAGGAATGAGTGACACTAAATGAGTGACATTTCTAAATTCCTTCAGGGAGACTTTACTGCTGAGAGTAGGAAGCAAGAATGTCCATCTGATAAGCAGACAATGATAGTGGGAGAAGATGACTAGTTCTAGCTTTTCTGTTTAACTCTGACAAGCTGCAGAAAAAAACATGTTATGGAGTCCAGCATGTGTTCCAAATACTCCCATTGTCCTTCTTAGGATACTAAAGTATATTATATATCAGAAGATGTATTGGATGACTTATAATGTTCTTTGCTTTCGAAAGGCTATGCATAAGCTTGATTTTTCTAGAGCTATCAAGGCACCAAGGGACCCAATATGGTGTCAAAAATATGCAAAAAATCTAGAAAAAGGAGAGAGACGCTCTTGTGTCTTGAATAAAAACATCCTCAAAGTCAGAATAGCTGAAGCGAAAAATTCACTTCAAGAAGAACATAAATGCAGAGAATTGTGTCTTCAGTACCTGCAGATTATTGTACCAGGAGTGTTGGTATCTGAATGATGAGAACTGTTGCTGCTCCCATTTTCCAGGCAGTTGATCTCATCTGTTGATTGAATGCTAAGGGCCTAGCATGATCAGATGGGGAAAAAATAACCATCTTCTCATGTGCATGAAGAACTTCTTTTTTAATGTACTCACGGGATTCCCATGAGCATGTATCAGTACAGTTTCTCCTTCAGGAACCATTCCTGTAAGTCTTCAAACAATTTTACCTCTACCTCTGAGGATGCTTGCCATAGATGCAGGCGAAACGTCAGGAGAAATGCCTCTAGAACATGGCTCTATAGCCCGAAAAAACCCACAAGAACCTAATTTTACCTTCGTTTTAAAAGAGTAACTATTTTAAAAGAGATTTGAGAGTGGAGTGGATTGAGTGGCTGGGCTGGGATCTAAAAGCAGAATATGATGTGCTCTAGACACCCAATAAACTTGTCAGCTCCCTTCTAGTGTCAAACTTTCACATATAACTGGACCCCATTAGAGGGCTCCTAGAGAAATACCTATAAGGCTTCAGTACCTGGCACCATAATAAAAAAGACCCTCAGCCATCCAAATATATATATATAGCCTGAGCTTGACCCATCTTACCTATCCTCCTATGTATACATCTGCCATCCTCTGGATGTTCATGCTTTCTTTCAAGTGTATTTATTACTCGTCCATGCAATGAACTGTATTCTAAGTTTTATTTGACTCTGTATACCTGTATATGTGGATTTACAAACACACACACACCCTTCAATAAATACAAGCAATTTATATGAAAAGGATATTATCTGAAGTTGCACCATAATCACCTATTGCATTATGGCTTGTTGGGTTGTTTCTGTAAACAGCATTGATTCTTTTAGCTATTTTCAGACATTTTGGGAAGTGCTCACCAGGTATCTGATTCTGAGCCTTGTAGAACTATTGCTGATGTAAATTCATTCAATGCCAGACTGCACATGCTGACTTCATCTTCTATTATATCTGACATTCATTTCCCTAAGAATTGAATTTGTGATTGCTGCCATTTGATTTTTGAAAGGATCTGAAAGCTTTGAAGATGTTTAGAATTCTCTGCACAAAGAGTAAAGCACAAGAGAATATTTTGCAGCAACTTAAAAGAATGATAGATGAAAGATTTCTTGGGTTAGTTAGAAGCTTTGCACAGAGTTCAGACCATTATCTTCTTGGTACATTTACAATAAATGTATACTTTTGCGAACTATGAGGGCAACCCCAGCTGCTAAAAATCAGAGGTATTAAATATCAGATACATAGAGCCATATGTATAACTACTTAATTACATAACAGTAAAGGTAAAAGTTTCCTCTTGACATTAAGTCTAGTTGAGTCTGACTCTGCGGGGTGGTGCTCATCTCCATTTCTAAGCCAAATAGCTGGTGTTGTCCGTAGATGCCTTCTAGGTCATGTGGCTGACAAGACTTCATGGAGCACCATTAACTTCCCACTGAAGCAGTACCTATTTGCATGTTTTAAAACTGCTAGGTTGGCAGAAGCTGGGACTAACCCGCTCCACAGATTCAAATCACCGACCTTTCAGTCAGCAAGTTTGCAGCTCAGCGGTTTAGCCCACTGTGCCACCGCAGCCCCTGGTACTTAATTACATATGTGTAACTAATTAATGCTTAGTAAGTACTATGACTAAAGCTCCATCAACATTACCCATTTAATGCATGTTCAAACCAGTATTGAAGAAAGTGGTTTTGTTGTACAGATACTTGAATGGAAATCCTGGAACCAATTTGAGACCTGGATGGTAATTGCACAAACCACAGAAAACAGATGTGCATTAAGGACTTCCTTCCACTTGCTTTTGTGAGAGTTTGGTTTTTGTCCACCACAGATGGAAGATGATGGGTCTCTGTATATGTGATGAATGTGTTGGACCTCAAGGTTTTGCTCGCCCTTCTTAAGGTTTTTGGTTTTTCACAGGCTCAGATTGGATAGCACTTCAATCAGAATACACATGGAAAAATGTTGACCCTCCAGATGTTTTGGACCTCAACTCCCCCCAATCTTTTACCACTGACTATACTAACTAAAGATTCTGAGAGTTGTTTTTTTTTTAAAGCATATGGAGAGCCAAAGATTCCCAACCTGAAAATACAACATGCTTTCAAACAGAAAGCTTTTATCTCTATGCATGGCTACTATGGCAAACGAGTGAATGTTTGTGTATTTATTTATTTACTTATAGTATTTATATTCCGCCTTTCTCAGGGCAGACCACAGAACACATACACAGCAAACATTCCATGCTGTTTATACACTGACAAGACAGACAATTGTATAGAGATAGAGGTATATATAGGCTTTTCCCATCTTTGGCATCTTGGAAGCTTGTGCTTGATTCCGGCCACAGGGGTGTGCTGTTGCTCCATCTCCCCTGCAGAAGAGCGTTGTTCATAAACTTCCTCCTTGATCAAATTGCCAGAATTTTCTGGCATTTTCTTATGGGTGCCTTAAATACCTCCCCGCTTTAAGCGGTAGCCATTTATCTACTCACATTTTGCTTTCAAACTGCTAAGTAGGCAGAAGCTGGGCTAAAGTCCAGGAGCTCACTGTGACCTGGGCTTTGAACTGTCAACCTAAATCCCAACCCTATCAGCAAGTACAAATATGATATCATAGACATCACTGAAACCTGGTGGGATGACTCCTATCACTAGAATGTAGACATCGAGGGCTATAAACTCTTTCACAGAAACCGAACAAAGGGGAGAGGAGGCGGAGTAGCCTTATATGTCAAAAACTCTTATGCTGCAGAAGAAATGCATTACAGCAATCCGGTAAACCAGCTTGAAAGCATCTGGATAAGAATCAAGGGAACTGGGACTCAAAAAGATCTTGTTGTAGGAGCCTACTACAGACCTCCAAGCCAGGAGGAAGAACTTGATGAAGTCTTCTGCCAACAGTTGACCAAACAGGCACAGAGAAGAGATGTAGTAGTCATGGGCGATTTCAACTATCCCGATATTTGCTGGAAAACAAACTCGGCCAAGAGTACAAAGTCCAACAAATTCCTCGCTTGCCTTGCAGACAATGTCATGGTCCAGAAGGTAGAAGAGGCAACAAGGGGATTGGCTACTCTTGATCTCATCCTAACAAATGTGGAGGACCTGATCAATGCGGTTGAAGTGGTAGGATCCTTAGGGGCAAGTGACCATGTGCTCCTGCAATTTGAGGTACAAAGGAAGGCCGAAACGAAGACAAGTCAAACCCGCATTTTGGACTTTAGGAGAGCTGATTTCCAAAAAATGAAGGAAACACTGAGCAGCATTCCGTGGACACAGATACTAAAAGTCAAGGGAGTTACGGATGGATGGGAGTTTCTCAAGAGTGAAATACTCAAGGCGCAGTTGCAAACCGTGCCAACAAAAAGAAAAAATAGGACAAGTGCAAAGAAGCCAGAATGGATGTCCAAAGAACTTCTAACTGTGCTGAGACACAAAAGAGACATGCACAAGAAGTGGAAAAAGGGAGAAATCACCAAAGAAGAATTCAAACAAATAGCCAACACCTGTAGGGAAAAGGTCCGCAAGGCTAAAGCACAAAACAAGCTCAGGCTTGCCAGGGACATTAAAAACAATAAAAAGGGATTCTTTTCTTATGTCAGTAGAAAAAGGAAAAACAAGGAGGCTATAGGGCCTCTTCGAGGAGAAGATGGGGCAATGCTGACAGGGGATAGGGAAAAGGCAGAACTACTAAATACCTTCTTTGCCTCGGTCTTCTCACAAAAAGAAAGTCATCTTCTACCTCAGCAAGACGGAGTGGATGAGGGATTTGAGGACATCCAACTCCAAATTGGGAAACAAGTCGTACAGGAATACCTGGCCGCTCTAAATGAGTTCAAGTCCCCAGGGCTAGATCAACTACACCCAAGAGTATTGAAGGAACTAGCGGAAGTCATTTCGGAACCATTGGCAACCATCTTTGAGAGTTCTTGGAGAACAGGAGAAGTTCCAGCAGATTGGAGGAGGGCCAATGTGGTCCCAATCTTCAAGAAGGGAAAAAAGGACGACCCAAACAACTACCGTCCGGTCAGCCTCACGTCAATACCAGGCAAGATTCTGGAAAAGATTGTTAAGGAAGTGGTCTGCAAACACTTAGAAACAAATGCGGTCATTGCTAATAGTCAACATGGATTTATCAAAAACAAGTCATGCCAGACTAATCTGATCTCTTTTTTCGATAGAGTTACAAGCTGGGTAGATGCGGGGAATTCCGTGGATGTAGCGTACCTGGATTTCAGTAAGGCCTTCGACAAGGTCCCCCATGACCTTCTGGCAAGGAAACTAGTCCAATATGGGCTAGGCAAAACTACGGTGAGGTGGATCTGTAATTGGTTAAATGGACGAACCCAGAGGGTGCTCACCAGTGCTTCCTCTTCATCCTGGAAAGAAGTGACGAGTGGAGTGCCGCAGGGTTCCGTCCTGGGCCTGGTCCTGTTCAACATCTTTATTAATGATTTAGATGAAGGGTTAGAAGGCAGGATCATCAAGTTTGCAGACAAGTTAGCCAATACTCCAGAGGACAGGACCAGGATTCAAAACGATCTTGACAGATTAGAGAGATGGGCCAAAACTAACAAAATGAAGTTCAACAGTGACAAATGCAAGATACTCCACTTTGGCAGAAAAAATGAAATGCAAAGATACAGAATGGGGGATGCCTGGCTCGAGAGCAGTACGTGTGAAAAAGATCTTGGAGTCCTCATGGACAACAAGTTAAACATGAGCCAACAATGTGATGTGGCGGCAAAAAAAGCCAATGGGATTTTGGCCTGCATCAATAGGAGCATAGTGTCTAGATCTAGGGAAGTAATGCTACCCCTCTATTCGGCTTTGGTTAGACCACACCTGGAATATTGTGTCCAATTCTGGGGAACACAATTCAAGAGAGATATTGACAAGCTGGAATGTGTCCAGAGGAGAGCGACTAAAATGATAAAAGGTCTGGAGAACAAGCCCTATGAGGAGCGGCTTAAGGAGCTGGGCATGTTTAGCCTGAAGAAGAGAAGGCTGAGAGGGGATATGATAGCCATGTATAAATATGTGAGAGGAAGCCACAGGGAGGAGGGAGCAAGCTTGTTTTCTGCTTCCCTGGAGATAGGACGTGGAACAGTGGCTTCAAACTACAAGAGAGGAGATTCCTTCTGAACATGAGGAAGAACTTCCTGACTGTGAGAGCCGTTCAGCAGTGGAACTCTCTGCCCCGGAGTGTGGTGGAGGCTCCTTCTTTGGAAGCTTTTAAACAGAGGCTGGATGGCCATCTGTCAGGGGTGATTTGAATGCAATATTCCTGCTTCTTGGCAGGGGGTTGGACTGGATGGCCCATGAGGTCTCTTCCAACTCTTTGATTCTATGATTCTATTTATTTATTTATTTATTTGGGGTTCTTGTACCCCACCCTTCTCACCCCGAAGGTGACCCAGGGCGGCTTACAGCTGCAAGGCGCACTTAGACGCCTGCTACACAAACAATCATCACAAAAAATATATAACAGTACAAATTCCCACAATTCAACATTATCCAATAAAATCAGTAAAATGATAAAATCAGTAAAAACAATACAAACCTGGATCTTCCTCCTACCCATCAGTGTACAATTAACTCAAAGATCTGTTTTGGTTCCATTTCGACAATCCTGCCGATCTTACACATCTGGTTGTCTTATTTGGTTGTCATTGTCTAATTGCCTGGTTGCCCAAAGGCCTGGTTCCACAGCCATGTCTTCACCCTCCTCCTGAAGGAGAGGAGGGTTGGTGCTGTTCTGATTTCCCCCGGGAGTGAATTCCACAGGTGGGGGGCCACCACTGAGAAGGCTCGGCTTCTCGTCCCCACCAGCCTCACTTGTGAGAGTGGTGGGGTCGAGAGCAGGGCCTCCCCAGATGATCTCAAACTCCGAGGTGGGACGTAGAGGGAGATATGTTCGGACAGATACACTGGACCAGAACCGTATAGGGTTTTGTAGGTTAAGACCAGCACCTTGAATTGTGCTCGGAATTGGACCGGCAGCCAGTGGAGCTGGCACAACAGGGGGGTGGTATGCTCCCTGTATGTCGCTCCGGTGAGCAATCTGGCTGCCGCACGCTGGACTAGTTGGAGTTTCCGAACAGTCTTCAAGGGCAACCCCACGTAGAGCGCATTGCAGTAGTCTATCCGGGATGTAACAAGAGCATGGACCACCGTGGCCAGATCAGACTTCCCAAGGTACGGGCGCAACTGGTGCACAAGTTTTAATTGCGCAAAAGCTCTCCCGGCCACCGCCGAGACCTGGGGTTCCAGGCTCAGCGGCGAGTCCAGGATCACTCCCAAGCTACGAACCTGCGTCTTCAGGGGGAGTGTAACCCCATCCAGCACAGGCTGTAACCCTATACCCTGTTCGGCCTTCCGACTGACCAGTAGGACCTCTGTCTTGTCTGGATTCAATTTCAATTTGTTAGCTCTCATCCAGTCCGACACAGCAGCTAGACACCGATTCAAGGTCTGGACAGCTTCCTTGGTGACAGACGGAAAGGAGTGACAGATCTGGACATCATCTGCATAGAGATAACACCGCAGTCCGAAACTCCGAATGATCTCCCCCAGCGGCTTCATGTAGATCTACTTACATAGATGTCTAAGAATGGGCTTCTTTCACACAAACTAGACCAGTGGATTCACCATTCAGTTCCATTAGATGGAAAAAATCCAGCTGAACCATGAAGAATTTACAAGTTTAACTGAAATAGTTCAACAAGTAATGAATAAGGAGATTGATGGCTATACCATTTGCTTTGTACAGTGTGTGTGTTTGGGGGGGGGGGGGGGGAGTATTTAGCCAGATATCAATTGTACAAGTTCTCCCACTTAAAAAGATGAGAGAGACCTGTAATTGACATCATAGGTAGACCTCAACTATGAGAGACAACATCAGAAAATCACATTTTGACCCCACGAGGTTAGATCTTGCGTGGAGCCCCAGATCGAGGGAGATTATCAGTGGTCTTGTATCTCTTCCATTTTCTAATTATTGCTCCCACAGGTGATTTCTTCACACCAAGCTGCTTGCCTATTGCAGATTCAGTCTTCCTAGTCTGGTGCAGGGTGACCATTTTGTCTCTGGTGTCCTTCGACAGCTCTTTGTCCTTCACCATAGTGGCGTTTGGAGTGTGACTGCTTGAGGTTGTGGACAGGTGTCTTTTATACTGATAACAAGTTCAAACAAGTGCCATTACTACAGGTAATGAGTGGAGGACAAAGGAGCCTCTTCAAGAAGAAGTTACAGGCCTGTTAGATCCAGAAATCTTGCTTGTTTGTAGGTGACCAAATACTTATTTTCCAACATAATTTGCAAATAAATTTGTTAAAAATCAGACAATGTGATTTTCTGGATGTGTTTTCTCATGTTGTCTCTCATAGTTGAGGTCTACCTATGATGTGAGTTTTAAGTGGGAGAACTTGTACAATTGGTATCTGACTAAATACATCCCCCCCCCCCCGTATTTAATGTGTGCATTATGTTCTAAAGCCTATTTGCTATTGTGAGCAGAAATACTCTCTTAAAAGTGAGTTATAGCAAATAGCTAGCACAGTTGACTTCATCCCTCCTGCTGACAACACAGAGATGCATCAGCGCTGCTCTTGGACAAGTTGAGCATTTTATTGTAGAAGGCAGGAAGATTAAATGTTTAGACTTTTTTTTCAGCAGCAGGGGAAGATGTTGGAAAGAAAATTCAAAGGACAAGAGTTACGGCCCAGATGAATGTGTCTGGAATGAGCTTGTCTATCTTGTTAAAGCCTGTTCTGTTGATTCCAAAAGCACAATCATGGTGTGCTTTGAGTTCACAACAAGGAGACAACAGTGATAAGGAAGAGGTAATAGAGTAATCCTAGCCTGTAAATTATGCCTCCGGAATAGGATCAGGATTGACTTGTTTCCATGTGTGGGTGGGGAGACAGTGTGAGAACAGTGGGGGAAATTATGCAGGATACCTTCCAAAAGTTCATAGATGAAAACAGGGCACATTTGTCCAAGCAAATTTAGATGGTCAAAGGTATTAATGAGGAAGAAAGGTATTAATGAGGAAGAAAAAGGCAAGCTAGAAGAGGCTATAGTAGCTTTTGCCTAAAGTTAGAAACTCTATTATATGATCAGTGTAAACTCTTAACTGCAATGAACTGCATTATTTGAGTTTACATTGACCATATAATGCGGCTTCAAATGGCATTATATGGCAGTGTAGATGGGGCTGAGTCTACAGAAAAAGGCAGGGTTCCTCCCTCTTTTCTCCTCTCCTCGCAGCTGTGTTGAGTGCAAATTTCAAAAGGAGAATGTGAGAGGATGAAGAGAGCCTTGGACGTTTTACAGATAGCTCAAAAAGTGGATAAGTCAGGACTGTCCATAGCAAATCAGAATGGATAATCTAGCTCATGTCTGGATACAAACTATCTACAGACCCACTAAGAAAATCCAACAAATGCTATGTTCGGCAAAGGACAAGAGGGATCCTCTCACCTCTGCAGGAGTCTTCCGTGTACCATGCAGCTGTGGACACAGCGCAGAATATGAATCAAACACAGCACAGAATATGAATCAAGAACATGAAAGGCTCTGCAGACTAATTCAACCACAGAAGTCAGCCATAGCAGAGCACCTGATGAACCAACCTGGATATAACATATTATTTGAGAACACAGAAATGCTGGACCACTCTAACAACTACCATGTCAGGCTACACAGATAAGCCATTGAAATCCACAAGCATGTGGGCAATTTCAACAAAAAGGAAGAAACCATGAAAATGAACAAAATCTGCCTACCAGTACTAAAAAAAACACTAAAATTATAACAGTAAATAATAATAATAATAATAATAATAATAATAATAATAATAATAATAAACTCAAACACAGGGGAACTCCAGACAAGAAACAATCAGGAACACCTAATCACCTCTCAACAAAGGAATTTCCCAGGCAGTAACAACTCACACCTAAAAACTGCCAGGCCATCAAATGCTAATGAAGGTGGCCAATTGAAACATTAACACCTAGCTCCAACAGACAAGAGTTCTTTCTCCCACCTTGGACATTCCACAGATATATAAACCCAATTTTTCTAGTTTCCAACAGACCTCACAACCTCTGAGGAAGCCTGCCACAGATGCAGGCGAAACGTCAGGATAGAATGCTTCTAGAACATGTCCATACAGCCCGAAAAACCTACAACAATCCAGTGATTCTGACCATGAAAGTGTTTAACAATACTCTGGAAATACTTGAATAGGGGGTAAAAATGGGTAAACTTAGAACATGGTAGGAAAGGAAAAGAATCTAGGCAGAATCTGGTGCTCACTGATGCCATATTTATGATAGCAGCATAATACTACATCTGTGAAATGAGGTAGCAAGATTCCCGAACTAGTCACTGACAGCTCTAGGGGTGACCCCCCCCCCCCCCACACACACACATCTCCTTCTGCTCCATTCCCATTCAGCTTAGTTGGAAGAAAAGTCAGATGGCCTTTATAGTCAGGCACATGAACAAGAGCAAGAGCAAGTAGAACACAGAACTCATCCACACAATGCCTTTAGTCTGTCCTGCAACAAATAGAAATCATGATGCAGTAATTCAGAACTCTCCAATATGCCTCAGGTTGTAGTACTTTGCCTTGGGTTATAGTACTCTCCACCCACCCAGTGAATTGAAGGTTTATGTGCCGGTTACAGAAGTAAAGAAAAAGAAGGATTGTCATGTACAATATTTTCATTTCTGCCTTGACCAAAGTTAGACAGTACAGTAGACAGTGTGGTAATGATGAAATACATACATACACACACACACACACACACACACACACACACACACACACAAACA
Organism: Anolis sagrei; assembly: GCF_037176765.1. Classification (NCBI taxonomy): domain Eukaryota; kingdom Metazoa; phylum Chordata; class Lepidosauria; order Squamata; family Anolidae; genus Anolis; species Anolis sagrei. Next base: position 285,235,761 of record NC_090021.1, on the reverse strand, counting down.
TCTCAAAGTAAAAACACTCTTTTTGACAATTTCTATTGCAGATACTCCATAATATTGATCGAAGGGGTATGTATTTGATGATACATGCATCTTTACACTACATGAACAATTTTAGAGCTGCTGGTACAGCATGAGGCCGTAGCCATGTGTTGGTGGGCACAAGATATGCTGCATTTATTACTATTGCTACTGTAATTATATTTATTAACTAGCCGCCACCTGCCACGCGTTGCTGTGACCCACATGGGGGTTCTGTGTGGGAAGTTTGGCTCAATTCTATCGTTGGTGGGGTTCAGAATGGTCTATGTTTGTAGGTGAACTACACATCCCAGCAACTACAACTTCCAAATTTCAAGATTCTGTTTTTCTCAAACTCCACCAGTGTTCACATTTGGGCATATTGAGTATTCGTGTAGAGTTTGGTCCAGATCCATCATTGTTTGAGTCCACAGTGGTCTCTGGATGTAGGTGAACTACAACTCCAAAACCAAAGGACACTCCCCTCCAAACACTTCCAGTATTTTCTGTTGGTCATGGGAGAACTGTGTGCCAAGTTTGGCCCAATTCTATCGTTAGTGGGGTTCAGAATGCTCTTTGAATGTAGGTGACCTATAAGTCCCAGCAACTACAACTCCCAGATGACAAAATCAATTTTTTGAGTGAAGAACAAACATTGAGTTGTTAGGTGTCTTGTGTCCAAATTTGGTGTCAATTTGTCCAGCGGTTTCTGAGTTCTATTAATCCCACAAACGAACATTACATTTTTATTTATATAGATATCCCTACTTTTTCACATACTAAAAATTTACATGATACAAAATGTAAATATAAGAAAAGCATCAATAGAATAAAAACCGATGGTACTTAACACTATAAAAATGTGAATAATTAATTTTAAAAATGCAAAAGAAATGCTGGAAATATGGTGGATGTGCGAGAAAGCAAAGAATTATTGAAAAGTGATACAGGAAACATCCCAGAAGATGATGATGTGATGTTCATTCGTTCAGTCGTCTCCGACTCTTCTTGACCTCATGGACCAGCCCACGCCAGAGCTCCCTGTCGGCCGTCACCACCCCCAGCTCCCTCAAGGTCAGTCCAGTCACTTCAAGGATGCCATCCATCCATCTTGCCCTTGGTCGGCCCCTCTTCCTTTTGCCTTCCACTTTCCCCAGCATCATTGTCTTCTCTAGGCTTTGCTGTCTCCTCATGATGTGGCCAAAGTACTTCAACTTTGTCTCTAGTATCTTTCCCTCCAGTGAGCAGTCGGGCTTTATTTCCTGGAGGATGGACTGGTTGGATCTTCTCGCAGTCCAAGGCACTCTCAGAACTTTCCTCCAACACCACAGTTCAAAAGCATCTATCTTCCTTCGCTCAGCCTTCCCTAAGGTCCAGCTCTCACATCCGTAGGTGACTACAGGGAATACCATGGCTTTGACTAGGCGGATCTTTGTTGCCAGTCTGATGTCTCTACTCTTCACTATTTTATCGAGATTGGACATTGCTCTCCTCCCAAGAAGTAAGCGTCTTCTGATTTCCTGGCCACAGTCTGCATCTGCAGTAATCTTTGCACCTAGAAATACAAAGTCTGTCACGGCCTCCACGGTTTCTCCCTCTATTTTCCAGTTGTCAATCATTCTTGTTGCCATAATCTTGGTTTTTTTGACGTTTAGCTGCAACCCGGCTTTTGCGCTTTCTTCTTTCACCTTGATTAGAAGGCTCCTCAGCTCCTCCTCGCTTTCGGCCATCAGAGTGGTGTCATCTGCATATCTGAGGTTGTTAATGTTTCTTCCAGCAATTTTTACCCCAGCTTTGCATCCTCAAGCCCCGCACATCCTCGCATGATGTGTTCTGCATACAAGTTAAAAAGGTTGGGTGAGAGGATGCAGCCTTGCCGGACGCCTTTCCCAATCTTGAACCAGTCTGTTGTTCCGTGGTCAGTTCTTACTGTTGCGACTTGGTCCTTGTACAGATTCCTCAGGAGAGAGACAAGGTGGCTTGGTGTGCCCATCCCACCAAGAACTTGCCACAATTTATTATGATCCACACAGTCAAAGGCTTTAGAATAGTCAATGAAGCAGAAGTAGATGTTTTTCTGAAACTCCCTGCCTTTCTCCATTATCCAGCGGATATTGGCAATCTGGTCTCTCGTTCCTCTGCCTTTTCTAAACCCAGCTTGAACATCTGGCAACTCTCGCTCCATGTATTGCTGGAGTCTTCCTTGCAGGATCTTGAGCATTACCTTACTGGCATGAGAAATAAGAGACACTGTACGGAAGTTTGAGCAGTCTTTCGCATTTCCCTTTTTTGGTATGGGGATATAAGTTGATTTTTTCCAGTCTGATGGCCATTCTTGTGTTTTCCATATTTGCTGGCAAATGGCATGCATCACCTTGACAGCATCATCTTTTAAGATTTTAAACAGTTCAGCTGGGATCCCATCATCTCCTGCTGCCTTGTTGTTAGCAATGCTTCTTAAGGCCCATTCAACCTCACTCCTCAGGATGTCTGGTTCTAATTCATTCACCACACCGTCAAAACTATCCTCAATATTATTATCCTTCCTATACAGATCTTCTGTATAGTCTCGCCACCTTCTCTTGATCTCTTCAGCTTCTGTTAGGTCCCTGCCATCTTTGTTTCTTATCATACCAATTTTTGCCTGAAATTTACCTCCAATGTTTCTAATTTTCTGGAAGAGGTCTCTTGTCCTTCCTATTCTGTTGTCTTCTTCCACTTCCATGCATTGCTTATTTAAAAATAGTTCCTTATCTCTTCTGGCTAACCTCTGGAATTGCGCATTTAACTGGGCATATCTCCCCTTATCCCTGTTTTCTTTTGCTTTCCTCCTTTCTTGGGCTACTTCCAGTGTCTCAGCAGACAACCATTTTGCCTTCTTGGTTTTCTTTTTCTTTGGGACGTACTTTGTTGCCGCCTCCTGAACAATGTCTCGGACTTCTGTCCATAGTTCTTCTGGGACTCTGTTTACTAAATCTAGTCCTTCAAATCTGTTCTTCACTTCCACTGTATATTCGCTAGGAATGTTAGTGAGATCATATCTAACTGGTCTGTGTATTTTCCCTGATCTCTTTAGTTTTATTCTAAATTGGGCAATAAGAAGTTCGTGATCTGAGCTACAGTCAGCCCCAGGTCTTGTTTTCACCGACTGGATGGATGTCCGCCACCTTTGGCTGTTGAGTATCCCAGAAGATACTCAACATCAAATTACAACTGAAGCCAGAATACTTTCTTTTTTAAAATAAACTTATTGAATGCATTTCTGTGTTTACATGAGTAAAAACTTGGGGGGGGGGGGTGTTTTGGGGGGAAGTTTGGTCATAGGGAAGACATCTGTTTTTGGCAAGAACAAATGTCTAACACTTTATCCTTGCAAATCAATCATAAAGTCATCAAATAATTTCCAGTCTGTAGAAAGTATTTCCAGACTGAATACTTTCTACTTGGAGTAATAGATATGGATCTAAGACATTTTCTTCAATCATATAATGATAGCAGCAATATTTGTCTGTGCTAGATACTGGAGAACAGAGGAAGTTTCAACAAAAGAGCAATGGCTAACAAAAGATATGCACATGTACAAGTTAACACTACTATTTACAAAGAATCAAGGAAAGGCTATGAAACTGACAGATCGGAAACCATTTAAAGACTGAATTTAGAGAAAAAAAGGTTATGATATTATAACTTAACTTAAACTATATAGAGAAGGACAAAGAAGAATAAAAATAATTAAATATTAAAATAGTCTTAACTATGAAGAAAGAAAAAACATTTGAAGAAGAACATCTACAAGTAAACCATGAAGAAAGGGATTGGAAGATGATTCAACCCCTCCCCCCTTTTTTCTCTTTTCTTTTCTTTTCTTTCCGTCTTGGTGTCCCATCCCCACACACACACCCCCAAGCCTACATCGACCCATCCCATCCCATATCTTTTTAGCCTATTTCCCATTTTCCCAAATTTTCTTATATATATTTTTTAACCAATTGTGTAAACTTTTAATAAAAATTATTCATTAAAAATAAAACGAAAAACAATTAAAACCATAACTACTAAAAATAACAAATAAACAATATCACTACTCTGAGAGCCACCCTGTCCAAAGAAATCAGTCATCAAAGACCAAATCAAAAAAGTCTTCAGCTTTCTGGTAGCAGGGAAGGCCCTAGTCCAACCTCTTTAGGAAGGGATTACCAGAGTCTGGAAGCAGCAACCAAGAAGGCCCCCTCCCATGCTTATTTTTTTATTTATTTATTTCTGGTACTTCTACCCCGCCCTTCTCAACCCCCCCCCCCGGGGGGGGGGGGGGGGACTCAGGGCAGCTTACCAAAAGGCACGATTCGATGCCTACACAAGATATGCATACATACAAAACAGTAGTTAAAACAATTAGCAAGTTAAAACAATCAGTACATAACACAATCAATAAAACTAATCTCATGTTCAGCGTTCAGTGTTCCATAATTCCATTCCGTTTAGTCAATTCCTGTCCATCGTCAAGTCCTTTCTTTAGCTGCCAGAATGTCCAAATGCCTGGTCCCAAATCCAAGTTTTCAATTTTTTCCTAAAGGAAAGGAGGGATGTCGCTGATCTAATTTCCCCGGGGAGTGAATTCCACAGGTGAGGGGCCACCACTGAGAAGGCCCTGCTCCTCGTCCCCGCCAATCTCACTTGTGATAGAGGCGGGGTCGAGAGCAGGGCCTCCCCAGAAGACTCTGAGGTGGGACGTAGAGGGAGATCCGTTCAGACAGATACACTGGGCTGGAACCGTATAGGGTTCCACGAAACATACTGGTGAGAGAGATGGGCCTCCCCTGAAAGTTCTCCAAAAAGTTGGAAGTGGAACCACAATATAGCTTTCTTTGCATGTCATTCTTCAGAAGTTCATGGGTTTCTGATCTTAACTTTTAAGCTTGACTTATGGAGATGCACTCCACATACTTGATGTACAGTTCAGGAAGAAATAAAGTGAAATAAGATATCTCAGTAAAAAAAAATTGACAACATGTTCTTGCTTTAAGCGGCACAAAAATATTATCAGAACTATTTTCCCGTCTCTAGTTCTTCAGGATTCTTCAAAGAGGTGGACTGAAATGCCTACTAGCAATGTACAGTATCACACCATTTGCAGGAGTAGAATTGTGAGTAGTTTTTTTGTGTGTGTGCGCAATTCTGCAACTACTAAGGAGAGGGGAGATGCAACAGTTCTGATGGTGGGGAAGTACTATGTATTGTGTGCCTTCAAGTCAGTTCTGGGCAATTGCAAGGTTTTCCTGGTAAGATTTGTTCAGAGGAATTGGAAAGTGCCTTCCTCTGAGTGTGTGTGAGAGAAAAATAGAGAGAAATTTGCTCAAGGTTGGTTTCGAGGCTGAACAAGGATTCACTCCTTGGGCTCCATACAACACTGAGACTCAACACTGTGCTGCCTCCCCTTGTGGGATACTGCTTGCCTTTCCCCCTTCTGCTTTAAAAACAAAACAAAACCAACAGCTTTGTGACAGATCAGTATGCAGAAGCAGTATAAAAAAGGCTTCAAAACTAAATGTCCCTCCATCTCTGCATGATCAATACCCATGGTTTCATTCATCCATGTTCAACAAAATATGGCTTCTTGAAGCATGTTCTAGGTCCTCCAGCATGACCTTATGTTATTCTTGAGTTAGAAGGCTGTCATTTCAATAGGGCTCACTATTATCCATTGCTTCGTGTATCCACACAAATTCTAGGAGTGTATGGCCCTGGATATGGGCATTGTATTGTACTGTACACATGCGTTTAGGGTCTGAGGATTAATGTGAAATAAACATTTAAGTTTGAGAACTTTTAATGTGTGTGGCAGAGCACTTTCTAAAGATCTGCTTTGCTTTGTCATGTCATATTTCATTCAAATGTCCCTAATACTGATAGTGGAAACATGGAATAAAATAAAAAGTGAGATGGAACAGGGAGATGAAAAAGAAAAATATAATGGAGAATAAGTGATGGGTTCAGAGTGCAAGTGAAGTGAATGGTGGGGAAGAGGAGCTAGAGGAACACGATCTGAAAGGTGACAGAGGAAATGGAGATAAGGGATATTCTTCGCCTTTGCAGTAAATGTCTTCCATATATAGAAATGTGTTACATTGTGTAAATCCAGGGAGAAATTATTCTCTTATCATTTAGATGCACAAAGCCATCAGATAAATTCCTTCCTTGTCTCACCAGTAAAATCTATTGTTATAACGGAGAGTGTTCAACATGCACCGTTCCCTCTGGAAATGCCTGTCAGGTCTTCAGTGATTGGCAAATGGAGATTAAATTGCCATAATGCCTTTGTGTTAGTAACTCTTGAGGGAAAACACTCTCAGAGATAATAAAAAAACATGCTGCAATAGAGAACACAAAACAGTTGAACAGTGTCATATCAACTACACTAGCTTGAATCAAGTTGTTAGTTACAACTAGAGTAGATTCACTGTATCAATAGGAATTTTAATTACAGTACAGTGTTCTCTTACTTATTGCGGGGATTCTGTTCCAGGACCACCCATGATAAGTGAAAATCCATGAAGTAGGGACGCCATATTAATTATAATATTTGCACTTCCTTACCCACCTCCCGCCCACCCCAAGGGCGCCTGCCTGCCTCCCTGGTCTCCACAGAGCCTCTGGAGCCACACAGGCAGCAGCAGGCCAGGGAAGCAAGCCTTCCCTGCTGTGCCTCAGGCCGCCACACTTCGGGGGTTCCTGGCCTCCACTGGATGTAAATATTTATTATTTTTATTAATATTTTCAAAAACCTGTAAAACAGCCAGTCCGCTAAAAGCGAACCGCGAAGTAGCGAGGGAACACTGTAAATACCTAAGTAAGTTCTATCGATTCCAAATGTATACTCTAGTTGGGACTACCAACTGGATTATAGTTGGGAATAACAATAGATCACTAAGTAAAAAGAAGCTTTTAGTACCATGGATGAAACGACACTCACATGACCAAATGCCTGCCATACAAAAAATATCTCTTGACAAACAATTGGGTGGCATGGAGATGATTTCCCCATGGATTTGAAAAGAAAGACCATTCGATCAGTTTAGTTCCTATTGCATTCTGTGTTGGTACCAGAGCTTGAAGAAGATACATTTTTTATTACATACTATGAATCTCCAGAACAGCATGGCTGTTACTGGATATACCAACACTGGACATTTTAGGTGGAGGATTTTGGAAATTTTAGAGTTTAAGAAAAACTTTTCTGAACTGCAATCTCCTCTATAAGCTTTCGCAAACCCCCTTTGTTCACCGTTCTCTACATGCAGACAGCCTGTAGTGATAATCATGAACAATTGGGCTGGATGCTCACTTGTCTTGTTCTCACATATGTAGAGAAAGAAATTGCCGTTTTCTTCTCATTTGTAAAATGGCAAGATATCTTCTTCAGGTCTCAAAAAAGTGCTCACATTTATTAAAGAAATGAACAAAAAATGTGATAGCTTCTGTCTTGTTTCAGTCTTTTTGGGAAAAAATGAGAATTATTTGATGGGTTGCTTGCTTCTTTGGACCAATCTGTATGTCTTCCTCTCTGCTTGCATAGCTCCAGAAAAGGCAAAAGAGACATGCTAGAAGAAGAAAGAAGGAAAGAAGCAGCACAAGGGTTTGAGATGCTAATGAGATGTTTTATTGATGTATAATGATTCTTTATTATGCTACTGTTTTAATTGCTTGTAACCGTTTTATGATGTTTTGAGCATTGAATTTTGCTATTGTTAACCGCTTTGAGTCGTCCGAGGGCTGAGAAAAGCGGTATATAATTATAGTAAATAAATAAATAAAGGATTTAACCCATTGCGCCACTGCAGCACAGGGAATGTGCCCAGTATGGTTGGCTTAGGGTAGGGATCACATAGGAAGACAGATCTTATATTTCCATGTTTGAACACTGTGAACAAACCTACAGTTCTTAAACTAAAGCACCTCATCAGTAGCAGTAAGAAGAACTGGCACTGTTTTCATCACAAAAAGCAAACAGACATGCAAGACAAATGAGTATTAGCAGCTGTCTTGAGTATTCATCCATAAAAATGAAATGGTATTGAATTGCACAGACTCTATCTACTTGACAAGACCTTTGACACTATCATAGTCAGGACAGTCTCTGACTTTGTGTTATTGATCAATGCATAGTGCCAGCATAGGGGGACGAATATGTTATATAGGACAGAAACAGATGCAGATCTCGAAGGGAAGGAGGAACTTTGGGGCTTCTATGGAGAAAGAAAATGGATTGCCTACTTTTTTTGCCTTTTCTCTTCTTGCCTCACAGCCTGGGATAGATTAACTTCTTTCCCCTGTACAGACTCTGCTAATAACATCTCAAACAAGGAAACAAGAATTGGAGTTGCCAGGCACAAGATGTCTGTTCCTTTAACGATTGTGTAGAAGAGGGATTTGAATGGTTGACATCTGGTAACTGCTCAAATTCCTGGAAATTTCACCCTACAACTCTAGCAAAAAATAGACCAATGACTTCAATACTAGAGTGTTGTGTGGTTTCCAGGCTGCATCTGAAGATGCCAGCCACAGAAACAGACAAAATGTCAGGAGAAAATGCTGGTAGAACATGCCTGTACAGCCTGAAAACTACACAATACCCCTGTGATTCTGGCCATGAAAGTCTTTGACAACTCCAATACCATCATTTTACTTCCTCTGCCTAATTTTCCTGCCATATTTGCTAATGGATTTTGAAAGATAGGGTAGCAACATTTGAACCTTCTGTCTGGCTTAAAGGATAGCACAACAAAGCATATTTGGATTTTGTTTCATTGTTATCCCTGAATTTTTGTAATTATTCAGATAATGCCAAATGCCACTGCATTCATGCTTTTCCACATATTTCAATTTTAAGGAAAACAAGATCTGAGATTACGGGCTGAATAGCTTTGCATCAGGTAGGGTACAGTACCGAGAACCAATTATGGGAATATTGTGTTGCAATGAAGATTAATATGTGTAATCACAAACAGCCGCAGAAGCTTCACCCTCCGATTAAGGAATAAACTCATACCTTTGTTTTTGCATCAGACTTCACACTACACTACACTACACCACACACACACACACACAGAGACTGGAATACTTCTCCAGCCTTCTTTTCTTGATACTTCTAGATAATTGGAGATTTCTTACTTGAAGCAGGTTGGTTTCTTGATACTCCAACTTTCAGTTTCCCCAGGACTCAAATCTCTCAGAATTCCAATCTTCCAACACCTCAACAATAAGTAGTCTTTTGCTCCTTTATTACTTCTCCTTGGCTGTAATTACACAATGCTAGCCAGGAGTTGGACTCTTACTGCTTATTGCCCTGATCCTTACACTACTTGTTACTTAAGAAATGATAAAAACTCTAACATATTGGCAATGGGATTATATGGTAAGAAGATGCATGCGGTACCATTTAGAAATACCATTTTATCTTGCCTATACTAGTTTCATATTTGATAACCTTCTTCTTCAGAAATCATGAGAATCAGCATTTAGCTGAATGAAACAAATTCTGTCTCCCAGTAAGGGGTAGAATGGCAGCGAAGCCAGTCTGCAGCTACTATGCTGAGATATTTTTCACAGGGGTGGGTGACGTATATTTTAAAAGTTCATTTTCCTTTTACTGCACAGAAAGCTAAGATTAGAGATGGACAATAGGTACAGTAAATCAGTGCTTAGAAATGTGATTATCTTTTGTTTCCCAATTATCTTCCCTTCAGTACATTTACAAGGTTAAACTTTATTCTTTAAAGGACACTATCAGACCATCTCCTTTGGGACGGGTGGCTTCCTGTTAGTATTCAGAAGCAGTTGGTGCCCCAGTGGGTGAGCTAGTTGTTATTTATTATTTATGAAAGATTTATTAAGTATTAACGATCCCCCCCCCCACACACACACACATTCAAATATGTCACCTTCCTGTGTGCATCCTTTAAGTTTCAGATTTCACTGTCCTTTCTCAGCTGAAGAAAAGAAACAGGATGCAGCTTGCAGCATTCTTTTCAGATATGATTGGCAGCATGGTGATCCTTGTTTGGTTACTCTAATTTTTAGGGGTAGATTCTTTACTATATCGCTATATCGTGGGCTTGTACATTTGCTAGGGGTAGGGTCTTAGGAACAATACAAAAGTGGAGAAAAACATGGATCAAAATAAATAATTTTTTTACACAAGATAATGCCTTTCCAGGAATATTTAGGTCCTCCAGCAGTCTCTATGGTCAGCTTCCATAGGGTCGTACTAGATGATTTAGAGATTCCTAGAGAAGACATGTTTTTAAAAGCCGTAAAAATTCAGACCTAGAGGGTCAACTATATTCACAAAAGAGAAACGGAGAGACATAAAGACCATCTTCAGCAACTACAGGAGTTCCTTTGGACTCATCCAGAAGAGAGAAAGATATATTAAAAGTTTCCAGGGTTTTCTTTTTAAAACTTTTGTTTTAATTCAATCTTCATGTTACCAGGTTTCCATTCAAACATTTGAAATCTCAATATTTCCTCCTTCCCTCTCACCCCCTCCACTGATCACATGTTACATCTAGATCAGGCATGAGTAAACTTCAGCCTTTCAAGCATTTTGGACTTTAACTCCCACAATTCCTAATAGCCAGTAGGCTGAAATTTCTGCTTGATCAAGGAATGTACTGTATAACCTTGGGCCACCATAACTCTCCAAATGCCTATTTTACAGGGCTTTTGGGAGGATTACTAGAAAGAGGAGAACCATGTAAAGTGAGCAGGTACATTCCTAGTGCAGTCCTAACCAAAGAAGAACAATAGTAGCATTTTTGTCATATGTGGGCATTTAGAGTGGTAATGTCACCAGATTACTTTATTTTGGCTTCAATTTTTTATTGACGGCAAAAATGAAAGATCCATGAAACCACTATAGGAAGCTCTGAGAGTGACTAACATCCGATTCACAGAGCAAGATGCAAACAAGAACAAACATCACTGTTTGGAGAGAAGAACATGTAACTGATTTATTTCTGAAATATAGACTAAATATTTGATGTTTAAATATATATTTATAAAATATAAATATTATAGATAGATTATCGGTAGGTAGATATATATTGATTATATTAGATAGATACTGATATATATTGTTTATCTTTCCTAAAGTAATGGCACAGATTTGTATTTTTTACATTTTTGTCCTCACTTGCCTTCCTAATTCCATCCACCTACCAAACCCTGCATATAATAACCTGCCAACCCCAGGCATCTATTGGCTTTTCACAATTATAGGAACCATGGTTCTAACTACCATGGCAACATCCTATGGAACCCAGGGATTTGCAGTTTAAGGAGGACTACCTTGAATTCTCATCTAGAGTGCTCTGATGACTCACCAAAGTCCAAGTCCTAGGATTCCCTGGGATGCAGCCATGGCAATTAAAGTGGAAGTTGCTATAATTGTGTAGTGTGAAAGAGCCCTGCCGATGTATTGGACTGCAATCTGGAATTGCTTGTGCCAAATGAAACTTCATCTTTAAGAGTATATTGTGTTGTGCAAATAAATAAATACTGCTTTTTACTGTAAAAAAGTTGCACAGCTGCCCCATGAAAACTTTGAAAGATATTCCATTGTGTAAGAAAAATAATATTTGAAAACAAATGTCAATCCAAAGTAGTGTTTCTCAAAAACATCTCTGTACTTGTCCTCAATATACATTTTCTCTGCATCTCTCTCTCTGATTTGTTCAAATGTTCACATCATACTCCCAAGTAAAATAAATGTGAAGCTAGTCCATCATAAGCCTTGTATCTTTTCTTTATCTCTCTTCAGATTAATTCTCCAAACCCAGAAGAACCACATGTCTCATAGGAGTTCATCCCAGGCAGTCTTCATTCATCATCATCATCACAACAACAACAACAACACTTTATTTATATTCCATTCTATCTCCCTGAGGGGATTCAGAGAAGATTGCAATATATACAGACAGGCAAACATTCAATGCCTTAATACAGTGGAATAATAATGGCATACAAATACACAGAACACCTCCGGCTTTCTGGAGATGGTGCTTAACTCTGGCCATGGGGAGGTGTTCTTGTTTCATTTCCAAGCCGAGGAACCTGTTGTCCATAGACGCCTCCTGGTTGTGTTGCCGGCATGGTTGCATGGGCACCTTTATTACCTTCCCAACAAATTGGTACCTATTGATCTAGTCATATTTGCATGTTTTCTAACTACTAGCTTGGCAGGAGCTAGGGATATCCCTGACCTGGGGCTTTAGGTCAGCAGATTCAACCATTTGACCCATTGCATCACATATTGTAAGGCCACTTCCGGTGGTTGCCCTGGGACTCCGTTACAGGAGTGCAGGGAAACGGAGTGAAGACTGCGTGTTCTGGAGTCGAGTGCTACCCAACTTCCAGCAGTAGAAGATACATGGGAACAGGGAAAGGCTGCCATCCCTGAAGACAGAAAGGCACAGGACAACAACAGTATTGAACGAAACAAGACGGTTCCCTCCACTTTTCCCCGCTTCCCCATTTTAAATCAGCTTTTGCAAACCTGCCCCCCCCCCCCCCCCCCCCGCTTTTCCCACATTCTGCTGCAATGGATCGGGCTTGGCCTCATGTAAGCTGCTCTGAGTCTGGGGAAATGGTGATAGGGTATAAATATAGATTATTATTATTATTATTATTATTATTATTATTATTATTATTATTTATCCCTCTCTTCCTGGTCTCTTGGAGGACTTGTAGTCTTGGAACTGCTTTGCCTCCCTCACTGTGCTTTAAATTTGCCTCACCCCCTCCCCCCTCCCTGGATTCATGCCTCTACAATGCCTTCCTCTTTCATTTTTTGCTTACTGCTACTACTGCAGCTCCTACCTCTTTCTCTCTTTTCTTCACCTTGTGACATCACTTTTCTCTCTTCATGCCTACATCTCTCTTGCTCCTTGCAACCAGACAAATGTGGCAACCCTGCACCACATTCCTTACCCTCATTTCCTGCCTTTCCCCCATCTTTATTGCCATCTCTCTTCCCTCCTATTTACTCTCTTGCCAAATCCATGCCCTTGAACTGCATCTCCTCCTTGTTATTTGCACTCACTGTTCCTCCTGCTCCTTCCTTCACTCCCATTGTACCCTCACAAAGTGTAACTCCTTTGCTTCTTGCACACTGGTGATCACACCATTCTCCCTCCCTGCTAGTTCCTCCCTTGCCTCCCTTCATGCTCAGGCAATGCATGCTTCCTTTGTCTCTTGCATTTCACTGCTCCCATACTATTCACTTTTCTCTTTCTTCTCCATCCCTCACCTCATTTTGCGCCCTTGTCCTGTAGCCCTAGCCCTCCCTTGCTTCTTAAGCTGCCATTTGCTCTCCCCCCCCCCTCCTTCCTTCCCTCTCTCTTCCCCAATACTCAAATGGTAGGGACAGATTTGTTTCCTGCAAATAATTTGTGCATGCCCTGGCCTATAGAAAACCTAAAGACTTTCTTTTAAAATCTGAGCCAAAGCTACATAACATCTCTGGCTAAAATGCAGCCAACCAGAGGATGTGAGCACCTGAAGTGAGGAGAGTTATCTACAGAGATAATACATAGGAGAGATAGACATAGGTAAGGGGAAGGCAAAAGTGGCTCAAGGCAGCTCTTCAGTACTGCAGTTCAGGTAACAAGCAAATGCAAGTCAAGCGAACAGGCAAGGAATTATTTAGGAACCCAATGCTGAAACAGCATCATTTGGAAAAGAATTATTAGCTGGTCACTGACTAAAAGTCTCTAGGAGTTTTTCTACGGCCTAACATAACACCCTCAATACATCTGTCCTCTGATTTCAGAAATTAAACAAGATCTGATTAGTCCTTAGGCATGAGACCATCCAGGAAGTATCTAGGTATTGCTACAAATGAATGATGCCTGAAAATCTGAAATCCACATCTAGTTGACAGTAAGGTCTGACCCGGTGTAAGGCAGCTTATTACATTCTCTGTACTTAAATTCCAGCAATTCTTAATGACTGGTTATGTCAGACAGGGCTGAGAGAAGCTGTCATCCATCTAGAGAAAGCCAGTTTGCATGGTGGCACCAAAAAGGAACCCAGGCTAGACTCAAACTTTCACCCAGACATAGACTTTGGGTAAATGTTCCATTTATCTTTCAGTGTTTTTAGGTTGGCTCCATTCATGGTGTTCTTTTGGACAAGTGAAAACATTTTAATGACAAGATTTTAGAAATAGCCTTCGATTTTGTTGATAGTTTAATTATATTTTAACAATTGGTATGTTTTACCTAACATTAGTTTTTTTTATCTGTATTGCATTTAATTTTTATAAGCTGTCTTGAGTCCATGGTTGGAAGCAGGAAGAATGAGATATCAATTGATCAATGAACCCACCAACTAAACAAGAAAACAAGTAACCAAATGGCTGATGGTTATTGATGTTCTTACGTTTTTATGATGTCTGTTGCTTGGTTTTATTGTTTTAATTATTGCAGTGCAATGTATTTTAATTGTGCTATATTTTACTTCTGTTTTTGCTGGGCTTGGCCCACATGTAAGCCACCCCGAGTCCCTTCGGGGAGATGGTGACAGGAAATAAGAATAAAGTTGTTGTAATTGTTATTATTTTACTGACACAAAAACACAGTATGTCACAGCAAATGAGGTATATATGCTGGATTTTGTATTACAAAATCACAAGTTGAACACTTCCCAAGCGTTTAGGACTGGGTGATGCATTTTAGAATGATGCGTGCAGAACCAAGTTGTTCTTTTGTTGTTGTTGTTGTTGTTGTTGTTGTGGTTACCAAATGTTGAACAATAACAAGAAAGGATGTAAATGACTTCAGAATGTTTTTGAAAACTTCAGAATTAGTACTGATCTGCCATAATATTGGGGTACATTTCAGAATGCAGATGGAATTGCACCTTGCAGTTCTGAGTGGACTAAATATGCCATGAGTTCCATGAAAAAACCCAGAGAGCCCTCTTTAGTGTTGCAGGATGACTTCTTAGTTACTGACCCTTTTCATAATTAGATAATTCATGCAAAATGTGGCATACCTCATAGAGTTAAGTATGAGCCTTCCCAAGTGTTTACTGGAAATGATGTTAAATCCTGATTCTTGTCTGGGTAGTCTTTTAGCACAGCATCAAAGCAAACTATAATTCTTAATCATTATTTAAAAATTGATAATGTATTCTGTTTGTAATATGGTTTTAAATTGTTTCCGTTTATCATGAGTTTAAGGGGCTGGCTGAGGTTTTCATTCAAAAAAATGAAATGAAATTTGGCTCACAATGACATTAATGCTTTTCATATCGATCTCTTCCGCAAAAGTCTAGGCTGCTCCCCCCTTCTTTTCTTATGCTGGCTGTCAGAAAGCTGTTCAACATAATTTAGAGTTATGTGATTCTTTCAGATTCACTCCTATGTAGCCCCTAAATTAGGGGCAACACAGGGATCAGGAAAGTCCAGCCCATCCTCTGTTCGGATATCAGCCAGCATGCCAGTGATCTAAATCAAGAAACAGCTTCCTAAGATCTACAGAGATACTCACAGGAACTCCTCAGCTAGTTAGAGTTCAAAAGTGGCAGGCGAAATATGGAACCCCAATCAGACTTGATGAGAAATTCCCTCCTGGGCACACAGAAGGCTGGGCGACTTTGGAAGATGCTGAACAGATTGCAATCTGCTACCACGAGATGCAGAGCCAGTCTTTAGAAATGGGGCTACAAAGTGGAGTCTGCGACATGTGAGTGTGGAGAAGAGCAAACCATAGATGACCTACTACAATGTAGTCTGAGCCCCACCACATGCACAATGGAGGACCTTCTCGCAGCGACACCAGAGGCAATCCAGATGGCCAGCTTCTGATCAAAGGACATTTAGTATAATGCCAAGTTTTTAACTTTGTTTATGGTTTTTTTAAACATTATAACTGTATTCTCAATTTGCGTCTCACACAGTAAATAAATAAACATAGATCAGAAAGCAGTCCCACCTCATCTCCTTTGAGTGATTTCTAGCACAAGGGGGGAATTGTGACAGTGGGCATGCTTTTGCTTTTCACACCAGAGATTGCTCACAGGAGGGGTGGGCCATGTGAAGAGGTCCTTAGTCTTCTTCTGGTTTCCTAATAACAGTCTTCATTTTCACTCATGACTGAGCCTCGGTGTACAAAATCTTCAACCATTTTGATGTCTTCATTACCTGCTTCAAAATTGCATGCTGTGAATACATTATTGAGTAACCAATGCTGTAGTTTGAAGCAGCTGTACCAGCAGAAGCAGATCTGTTTTGCACCCATGTGTCCCTGGCAGACCACAGAAATCACATTTGAAATGAGAAAATGTGATAGTATGTGCTACTTTTGCAGACTCCATAGGAAAGTAAGTCCTTTGTGAAGTCTTGTCTCTGCCTTTTCCTCTCCTCTGCTTCAGTTCCCCCTGTTCATAGGTTTTCCCAATAGTGTAGATACCTTTCTTTGTATTAGTTTTGGGTGGAGCTTAAAATCCCCCCAGAGGCCACCCTTAGTTGGTCTATTCCATTTCCCTGTATAGAGCTCTCTTGCTGGACTCCTCCTCTTTCTACAGCAGAGCTACTGTGACTTAGGTTTGGGATTGTCTGGTAATCCTAGGCCCAAGCAATTCAAACAGGCATCCTTAGCACCTGCCTTCAGCAGTATTTTTATACCACCAGTCCAAATGACAACAGAAGCTTATGACCAGTTTATGCTTCACAAGAAAGAATTGCTTTGCACCAGAGGTGGGAAATGTTCAAAGACTCCAGAGAGATGACTGCAACCAGCAAAATCCCTTTTTTAATGGATTGTTTTAGGTTACCTTATGATAGTCCCGGGTGGAGTTAACCCTTTATTTATCTTGTTTGCAGTAAACTCATTTTGGTTATCTTTTCACCTTGCCTAAAGTGCCTCTGTCTGCTAAGGGTCTTAATCTTAACAGAAGGTATACAGATAGCCACCAAGTAAAGCCAGCCACTATAGTTTCCCCAAAGGCTTGGGTGTGCCAGCACATCCCTTGAGAGGGAAAGAGGGGCAGAGGATGTTAGCAGACATAAATACACTATGAGCAAGCATTACAAAACAACATACTTAGAGTCATTTTACAAATATCCACAGAGCTGTAGAGAACTACAGAGCTATTTTTCTCTGAGACCATCTACCCTGCCAAATTATAGCAGTTTGACACTGCTTCATCTGCCATAGTTCCATCCTATGGAATCCTGGGTTCTGCAGTTTGTTGTGACACTGGGCCTCTTTGACAGAGAAGGGTAAATATCTCACATAACTACAAATCCCATAACTCCATAGTGCTGAGCCAAGGCAGATAATATGGTGTCAAAGTGCTATAATTCTGCCGTGTGGATGCAACCTTTGAGAAATAAAGTGATTCACCTACATAGATTGTCAAGTGCTGACATGCAATTTTATTTGAATATAAGATATCGCTTTAACCTATGTAACTTCATAATTCTTTCTCTTCATTGAAAATATGTAATCTCGTTTAACTTTGTTTCTGGGTATGAGTTTCCATAAAGAACTGGTTGTGTGATACTGACAAGTTTGTCCCTTGTGTTTACTATGAACAGTTTTCTTTGGAGAGTTTAAACATAGTGGTTTAATTACCAAAAAGAAATGCAACTTCTGTTAGTACTGGCAACCGTTTTCTCCAACTTAGTTTTGCGCCAATGACCACCTAGAGGTTTGCTCAGCCCAGGAGGGTAAGAGACCTTCATGCATAGAACAATTGCATTGAGTGTGCTCTTTAAACTTGCATAATGACAAAGAGCTTCATTTGGCTTATTAGGTAAAGAAGAAAACATGATTTAAATGTGATTATACTGTTTTATCAAGGCTAATTGGCTTTGAAAGGTCACTCTCATTAGGAGTTCTTCAGTGAAGGATTCATTGAAAAAAATCACATGGTATTTTTTTAGCATGTTGATTTCCTTCCTCTGTTTCCCACATTAACAGCTTAGCAGGGAAGTGTAATTATGGCAAGATGGGGGTACACTCAAGACTGATAGAAAAGCAAACTTATCTGGCTCTGTTTTCTATAGTGTGCACAGACAGCCTGCATTTGCACATCACTGCCTACACTTGCATGTATTGTGTGGAAATTTCCAATAATCTATAACTGGTTTGAAGAAGGGACTTGTGGTTAGAAAGATGTTGGGGCTGATCAGTTTGAGAGTGGAATCCTGGGTGAAAATTACAACCTTCTTCAAGCCTCCTTTCGTAATTTTTAAAATGTATAACCCTGTTGCTTACTTACTGTATGTATGTATGTTCCGATATGCAGCTTTCTTTTCTTGCTCTATGTTTTCCTGAGAAATTGTGGGAGGGGCTTCAGACCACATGATCCGCTCTGAGACAAGCACATACCTTTTTTAACTTTGGGACTGCTCAGATCGCAGACTTGCAAACACTTGCCTGCTGCTTTATTTTAAGGGAAAACAGCTTTACAGACCCAAAGAACTCCAGCTGGAGAATTTACAAGCTTTGTCTGGTAGGTTTACTTGGTACTAAGATGCAGTTTGGAATTGGTAGTAGATCCCACACCAACAAAACTTAGATAACAGACAGCTTGGGAGAGGTTAAAAAAGAGTTTTCCTCTCAAAGTATAAGAACAATTAACGAAGACAGTTGCCTGTCCCTTGTGGACAAGATTAAGGAAGTCACTAGTTGATTTAAAGCCTTGAAGCATTTGTTTGAATCATTGAAGATTTGAGAAATAGCTGTTTAATTTGTTCAATAACAAAGAACTTTGTTTAACCTTTCAAGCCATCTAAAGACCATTTCTTCAGGAAAATCCTTGAGGGCCTCTTTCGTGGCGCCCTGGCTTCCCGTTGGGCACAAGGTGCACGTCCTATTTCAAAAGACAATTATTACAGGTGTGTGACAGAACACCCCTCCCTTCTTCCTGGTTACATGAGCGCCTTTACTGACGTCACCAAAGGCACCTGGCAATGACCAGGGACTCTCTGGGGTTCTCTGGCTGGCTGCCGTAGTGGTGGAGATGACAGGCCAGGTAAAAGTTTGCTAGAGTCAATTTGGTTTCAGCCCCACTGGATCATTTGGACTCTGCCCCTGCTATTGCTGTGGAATGGAAGTGGGGTGTCTGAACAGCTCGGTAGCACCTGAGGTCATTTCTGCTCCAGACTGACCCCAGATTTTGGGATAAGAGCTGGCAAGCTCTATGTGTAGATACTTATTATAGCCACTGATTGATTAGAAGGACATTTTTTTAAAGTGGTTGATTAGAAGGACTACACAAGGTGAAATGTTTGGAGAAAAACAAGAATGCTGCAGTCTTTGAAGTCCTCCATCTGTCAAAAGTGAAAAGCTTGGATTCTGTTTCTTCCTCACATCATGGAATCATAGAATCATAGAGTTGGAAGAGACCATTTGAGGCATCTAGTCCAACCCCCTGCCATGCAGGCAAAGCATACTATATTCAAAGTACCCTTGACAGATGGTGCCTCTGCTTAAATGGAAGGACTCTTTCCCGTTGCAGAAAAGTCCCCAGGCAAAAGTGCAAAAATGCTTTTATCAATTCCCTCCCTTTATATAGACCTCAAAAAATTATCCTAAGACTCTGGAACAAATTCTGAATGACTGCAGAGAGCTGACAGGAGGAAAGGACAACCAGCAAAATTTTATGTCAATGGGAGAATTAACTGAATGGACTTTCACACACAAGAACATGGGATCCAACCCTTTGTCCATCTAGGTATTATTCATTTAGTTCAAATAAGTCTGCCATCCCATGTCAAGGGGTGGAAGAATCACCAAAATATATTGGAAGTGTTAATGCCCTACTTTGATTCTGAGGAACGAAGAGAATAGGAATAATTATGTCTTGAAGGAGGAGGCATCTCTTGTGGATGATGTGTCAGTCTTTTCTGACAAGAGGACTGCTTTCTGTCAAATTCTGCTTGAGTGATTGTCAGCTCAATTTGACTTTCTTTAAAAAAACATTAAATTAAGAACACAAATCTTTTTTTGGGTATGAAGTGTCATGTTTTAGGGATATTCACAGATATCTGCACATCCCAAGAACTGACACTTCTAACTGAAACAAGAAAACATCACTTTTGCACAACAAAACTGTCCCCCTATTTTTACCCAAGAGTCTTAAAAATTTTTTGCAAATGCTTTTTAATGCAGGGTTTTATTGTTCAAGATTGCTGTTTTTTTGCACAAGACTTTTGCTACACAAAATTGCTATGTATGTGGGGGTTTTGGGGTTTTCCCCCACAAGATTTTGTGTAAGATTTTTGTTTCTCAAGATTGCTGCTTTTGGGTAGAAAACAGAACTTTGAACAGAGAACACATGTGGCTGCCTGAAAACCTTTTTAGCCCAAACCCTCACAAATTTTTACACAAAGTAACTTTCTAAGTCACTTTAGGATATATGAATACAGGGCAAAAGTTGCCCAAAATTCTCAGTACTGCATTATTCTTAGCAACTGGATTTTCCCAAGTGTTGGCAAATAAAATTTTGCAGCCAATAAATGAAGAATGGTGAATATTCGTTCCAGCTCTTCCATGGCACAATATCCTATGGCGCTACACTACAGTTTGCAGAACATGCTTTGAAAGTGTGTGGGAGACATTTCCTTTCATTGGGCTTTCCTCTATCTGGGTGTTATATAAGTACTGGGAACACTGATTGTCTGGAACTCATACAAAGCAATCGACAGAGTTCATGACAAAACAGAGATTTGAAAGGGACTCTTAAAATTTTGTGAAACTTTTTACCTTAGAGGAACTCTTAAAAGAATTTCTAGATCTCAGGGGACATTGTAATAAAAGTTATTATATCTAAAGCAAAAAAAAAGTATATATTATTTCAATTACAGGCAGTCCCTGAGTTACAAACATCTGACTTACAAATGTTTCATAGTTAAGAATGAGGGTGAGATAACAGAAAATGAGAGAAATCTACTCCCAGGAAGGGAAATTCGCTCCTGAAAGAGCTTTCATGGGGAAAAGGTGTCTCCACTAAAGCTTTCTCACCAACTCTCATTTCCACAACAAGCCAAATTTTTCAAAAGCCAACTATCAAAGGGATAAAAAGTGGGGTGAAGTCTTCTGAACAGGGGAACAGATAACAAAACAAACACCACAGCGGTGATAACTCTTCCCTATGTCGCTCTCTCTCTCTCTCTCTATATATATATATGGTTGGAGTTACACATTAAAAAATATACCTGTTCCAACCTATGTACAAATTCAACACAAGAACAAACTTACAGAATCTAACTTTTTTGTAACTTGGGAACTGCCTGTATAATCTGTCATAAACCCCCTAATGATTTCTCTTGGAATCCTAGGTTTTGCTGAATACTAGTTGAGAAAACCAAGGCTTAGGCTTAAGACATCTATAATTGGCTCCTTGCTGAGCTATAAAACTCATTGAATAATTTTGGGCCAGTTACTCCCCCTCAGCCCAATCTACTTCATAGGACTGTTGTGAGCAGAATTGTTTTCTTTCGAATAATAATTCCCCTTAGCCAGCAAGGCCACTGGTGATGCTGGTTTATTTATTTATCGTGTCAGAAGCAAACTGAGAACACAGTTATAATGTATAGAAAATCACAAAGTTTTTAAAAACTTGGCATTATGCTAAATATCCTTTAACCAGAAGCTGGTGTTGCTGCAAGAAAGGTCCTCCACTGTCCGTGTGGCAGGGCTCGGGTTGCATTGTAGTAGGTGGTCTGTGGCTTACTCTCTTCACACTCACGTGTCGTGGATTCCACTTTGTAGCCTCATTTCTTAAAGTTAGCTCTGCATCTCATGGTACCAGAGTGCAGCCTGTTCAGTGCCTTCCAGGTCATCCATTCTTCTGTGTGCCCAGGAGAGAGTCTATCATTTGGTCTCAGCCACTGATTGAGGTACTGGGTTTTAGCCTGCCACTTTTGGACTCTCGCTTGCTGAGGTGTTCCTATGAGTATACACATGCCCAGTGTGACGCTGGGTGATCAATTTTGACAAATCTTTTCCAAAAATGCAACCTTTCCAAGTACTGGCAATCCTGAGCTTATAATGGGGAGGAAAAGAGTCATTTATCATACCTTGATCTCATTAGAAAAAAGGTGGGATATAAATGTAACAGTAAACAAATACATGATAATAGCTGAAGAGTGAAAGAGATTCCAGGTACTTTAGACTAGTAATGGCTAAACGTTTTGGCAAATATTCCAAATAACTAGCCCCACATGCTGTCCATATTTTCAAGTCAAGTTGAAAGCATAAGCAACATATAAGCAACCTGCTCTCTTACTTTTCTGGTGCTTTGATGTGGGTTTTGCCTCCAATTAGGAATGGGCAGATTTGGTGGGTCAAAGGGGTGTGTGGTTTTTTTTTTTTTGCCCCTGCAATCATTTTTTTCTGCCCCTGCAAATGCTGCCAAAAAGGGGGAGAAATCACAAAACAAAGCCAAATGTGACCATAAGCCTGTGTCCTTTTTTGAAAATAGTCTACTTGATAATGTAATCATCATATATTTCCCCATACATTCCTTTCCAGAAAAGGCATGGTTTGAGAAAGGACTGAGGATCTGCAAATATAGTGTGCAGGTAGTTGTGACTGAGCCATGTATTTTACCAGTCTTTCTTCCAAATGCAAATATAGAAGAGCAAAACTCTCTTCTATGTATATAATGGTAGTAGTAATGCTTGGAACTTAACATGAGATAAAGAGACATGTTTGTAAGAACTGTAGTTCACCATTATACAGTAAACTGCTCCACTCAGTGGCAGAAATGGGGCATTCACCAGGTCACATTTGGGAGGAGGGAAACGAAGTGAGAGCTGAGCCTGGAAAGGAGACACTTTCCTTTTCTCTGTTGTTGTTCATTCGTTCAGTCGTCTCCGACTCTTCATGACCTCATGGACCAGTCCACGCCAGAGCTCCCTGTCGGCCGTCACCACCCTCAGCTCCTTCAAGGTCAGTCCAGTCGCTTCAAGGATCCTTTTCTCTACACTTACGTTAATTTGAGTCATCTATAATCGAGCAATATGCCATCCCTGCAAGGTATCTATGGGCAAAACTCATTCCTCTTTTTGGTTATTCTTACTTAAGATTCTGAGCAGCATGAAGTGACTGGTAAAAGGCCACTTTTTAAACTTCCCCAAACATTGTGATGTTAAAGGATGGCTGTCCTCAGCTGTCCTTCATTGCATTGAGTTCAGTAAAATGAGATTGCCAGGGCCTGCTGATAAGAAGGTCATTTGCCCCAGCCCTCCTCAAACTGCTTCTACACAACGATTATGTTATTCTCAAATGTTTGCAGCTTTTTACCCCAAAAGGAGATGAGTAACCCTTCTAATACTAGGTTTGCAGATAAATACATGTTTTATTTTGTGTCAAAAGCATTGCATAAATAGATAAGTCTAAAACTGATAAAATAAACGGATCACAAGCTGCTAGATAGTTTTAGACCAAAAATGGGCAACAGCAACTGCATTGTCTGTATCTTTAAACAATTCTTCCTTTGTGCACGAGGCAGGGCATTATGGACAAACATACATATGCTGAGCTGTTCACAATCACACAAGGTGGAGAATTCTTCTATGTAGGGCCATTTTGCCACCTTGTCTTTTGATCTGCCAACTCCACTTCTGAGTCTATTCAGGGACTTCCAAATTGCCCATTCTTATTTTGTCCCTGGAGGAAGACCTTCATGGGAGGCCATCTAGTTGGAATTGCCTGATTTTGCTGCCCACAGGGATATTCTTGCTGTCGCTGGGGAAACATTTAGACGAGTGGTAGTTCTCATTAAACCTCTCCTTGATTTGAGTCTACTGGGAGGTGGCTGATAGCCATATAGTGGGTGGCTTTCATGGTGTTTAGTCTTATTTCTCTCGCAATTGGCAGTAACTTCCTGTTGCACATCGGGGAGGGGGGGGGGTGGCAATGCCAGCTAGCTTATAAAGTCTATCAACTTTTTAAAAAGTAATACATAACCAAGAAGGACATTTTCAAGTAAATCCAGTAAAACTTGTAGCTGGATGAACGACTCGCACTGCTGGGAACACAGAGCTATACTAGGACCACAGCCTTCACAGTTGAGGGACTTGAGCCAAATAATGCTTGTGAGACTTATATTTTTGTGAAGAGGAGTAAGCAACTTTGTGGTGCCATGCTGATGCAAGCAGTAGTTTCCCTATTATGAGAACCTGGCTGATGAACATATGGGGTCCAGCATGCAGTCAGTCAAAATTAGAAGTGCTCCCTAAACAACCAATAAAGTCCTCACATAATTGCCTAGCCAGCAACTCAATTCTTGATGGCTGTTGACTATGGGGTCACTAGGCTAAGGTGTAACCCCTCCTCCCAGGTGAAGCTGACAGAGGATTGGCTCCTGAGGGCTATAGAAAGCAGAACCTACATCAGTGTTCAAGTGGTTCCCATCTCCCCCTGCCATTTGTTGCTCTGTGTGCCTTAAAGTGTTTCTGATTTATGGGAAGCCCACATCACAGTTATGAAAAATATTGAACAGGTTGGAAACAGAAATATTTATTAATTTGTTGTGTTCTCAGCCAAGCTAATGCAAACAAATATCAAAGTGACTAACAATTTTAGCTCTTTCAGTATTATTGGACAGCTGTTAACATTTGGCCATTATACCAGGAAGTGTACTTGAAAACCCATCTGCCTCATAGCAATGGCAGAAATCGCTACAGGGACTAGTATCCTCCTCCAATATATCAGAAAGCATTACTATATTTGTGCGCCATTGCCTATTATTATTGTTTTTGTCTTGGAAACTTATCAAAGACCAGCTCTGGTGCAGGGACCAATAGTTCAAACAGGACTGATCTGAGAGGTTCTACCTCCCCATATGAGCCATCCTAGGCTTTGAGTTCTTTGTGGGAAGATTTTCCTCCACTTCCACTGAAGCCACAGATACATTTGAATTGGGTCTATACTGCCATATAATCAGTTTCTGAATCCAGATTATTGTCTTTGAAATGGATTATATGAGTTTATACTGCCATTTAATCCAGTTCAAAGCAGAAACTGGATTATATAGCAGTGTAGATGGGGTCTTGGTGAGGACATAGCAGAAGTCTTTCTATGTGGCTACTGCTTTCCTTTGATATGAAGCAAGGTTGGGCCTCTCTCTGCTCTCCTTCTTCTAATGAGCTGTTTCTATAGGGGGTTTTTTAATTGAGGGACACTCTCCTTTCGACCTCCTTCTGCTGTGTTTTCAAAAGGTTGACTTGTTCTACTTTTAATATGATTGTTTATTTACTGACTATTGGTTAATTAATAGGGATAGGGAGGAACTATGGCAGTTTTTAAAATTAATATTATGTTTGCTTTCTGTTTTAATATTGTGTTTGCTTTTGGAGAGGATTATGTTCTCATCTATATTGTAATCCACTTTAGGTCCCACACTGGGAAAACAGCAAATGTAAAATCAATCTATCAAACAGCAAAGGAGAATATGTTGTGTTTCTCCTTAATATGGGTAAGGATAAAAGGTTTTCAGCACCTGAGGAAGCTATGACTGAAACTTCCTATTTCATATCTCACTTCCCTCATTCCACCCAAATCCTTGCAGAAATCCAGATATGTGTGGCTTGGTGTCTAGCTACTGTATCAATTATTCTTCAGTAGGATTTTTCATGCACAGGTGTCCTTTTAAGGCCAGTCACAGATGTTGCCTTTGTTATAGCTGAATGAATCTTGAGCCCCTCTGGAAATTATGCTTCTGCCAGCATGTCATAATATGCAATATGCTGTCCTCCTTCTGGTGAGATATGTCAGGGCTGAGTGTGAGCTTCTCCATATACAACAGCTTTCCAAGATCCTAGACAATTTGCATTTGGCAGATCGATAGAGGAGAGCAGCAAAAGGTTATGTTCGGGCTGGACCTACTCTATATCCCAGGATACACTGTCAGATAATATCCAGATTATCCTCTACATTGCCAGATAAATTCCAGATTATCTACTTTGAACTGGATTATATGGCAATATAGACTAATATAATCCAGTTCAAAGCAAATAATGTAGATTATCTGATTTGATCATCTGGATCATATGGCAATGTAGATCCAGTCTCAGTTCCTTTTCACCACTGAGATCTTAAATCCAGTTAAAATATTGGCTGTTTGCCCCACACTTTTCTGGAAAACCCAGGGTATTTTATGTGTGAACTCCAGTGTAAACTGCAGTTCCCTTTGTGCCAGATTAATGACGGGTACTTCTGCTAGAAAAGCAACCCTATGTCATGTGGACACGTCACAGCAGTTGAAAAAATGTGTCTGTTTTATTTGTCTTGTATAGGCACCGTCTGGTCAGGTAATAATAATAATAATAATTATTATTATTATTATTTATACCCCACCACCACCTCCCCAAGGGGATTTGGGGTGGATTACATGAGACCACGCCCAGCAATACATTAAAACAATATAACACAAGATCACAACAGAAAATAAGAAAATAAAATAACATAAGATACAAAATCAATATAATTAAACAGCGCAACAATATAAAATCAGAACATTAAAACAATAAAAATAATCACAGTGGGCAGGTCTAATTGTAAACCTTGCTTAAGTAACCAAACCCATGTAGAACCTTCTAGAAACTTCCTGAAGACCTTTTCCAAAATGCATCCAGTGAGGTGGTTTTTGTTCACCTGCTTTTCCTTTTCTATTTGGGTGGCCAAATTTAAGAGAAGAGTTATACTTGCAAGGATAGCTGCTAAGGCAGTGCAATTGTAGATCCTACACACAACTGTAATGGGATTGTCTACTGCAATGGTTCTCAACATCTCCCAGATGATTTGGCCTTCAATTCCCAGAAATGCTAACAGCAGGTGAACTGGCTGGGATTTCTGGTAGTTGTAGGCCAAAACACCTGGGGACCCATAGGTTGAGAACCCTGGTCTACTGCATAATCCCGTTTTTTCCTGTCTTACCATAGGGCCATCATAAATTGGAAACAACTTGAAGGCACACAACAACAAGAACAGTGGGTCAACACTTAGTGGGTTTACTTCCCAGGAAACATGCACAGAATTGTGCTGTCAGTGGGACAGACTTGCATACAAATATACTCATGCTGAGATAAAACATACAGGTCGAATATCCCTTTTTGAAAATGCTTGGAACCAAAATTGTCATGGATGTCAGAATATTTTTTTTGGGAATGTCTGTGTTTTCATATGTGTATATAATGAGATATCTTGGAGATGGGATCCAAGTCTAAATATGACATTCATGTGTTTTTCATATAGATTTTATACACAGGCCGAAGATAACTTTATACAATATTTTAAATAATTTAATGCATGAAACAAAGTTTGAATGATCAGAAAGCAAAAGGGCCACTATCTCAGCCACCCATGGCAATGATGATGGATTTTGGAGTATTTTGGATTTAGGAATGCTGGATAAAGTATGCTGAGCCTGTATTTGCTTCTTGAGTTTCTGCAGGAAGAGATGTAATGGTGATCATCAATATCGCCATGAGGTGGTGCTAGCAACCTTTGCTTGGCCATTTCCTTCTTACTCAGTAGCCTCCTTGCTGTTTTCCATGGGGATTGGAGGGGAAAAGATTCCCAGAAGAATCACAGTACAAATAGTGTGATCTCTATGGAGAATTCAGAAAAGGCTTCATTGAGAGCCACACGAATGGTAAAAGCCATTCTTTGTTGCTGTGCATAAAGGCCCATGCAAGTTAATTGACCAGTCAATCCTTTGCTACTAGTCTGACATTGATTATTCCATTAATGATGAATTGTTTTAGGCTAACTGGCTTTTCATCACTTGTCTAAAGTGCCAATACTGTAGCAGATGGGTAACCTGCTGAGGCATAAGTCTTCTTTCCAACTGCAAGCAATGAATGGCTGCCTTAGAGTAAACTCAGGGTGCATGCAGACAGTCCCTTTATCGTGGTAACTCCTGCAATGAAGAAGGGGCAGTTCAGATGACATCCTGGACAATCCCGATTTAATTCACCACAAACCAGGAAATTAATCAGATAGTGGATTTATTCCAAACCCACTACTTCTGGTTTCTGGACTGCAGTCCAGACACCATTCTTACAGTTTTCCGGACTAAATTAGTCTGGAAAACTGTGGGAATACCCACCCCTCCCCCGCAGCTCCCAAACCCTTTTGAAAAGTAAGGAAAACTTACCCGGCCTTCAGTAGACTGCAGCCGGAGCTCTCCCGGTGCGTAGAAATGACGTGCCAAGAGAGCGGGGGGGGGGGGGGGAAGCGATTTTCCTCCTCCCCTCTCCCCCTGCTCTCCTGGCGCATCATTTCTACATGCTGGGAGAGCTCCAGCTACAGTCTACTGGAGGCCAGGTAAGTTTTCCTTGCTTTTCAAAGGGATTGCGGCTGTGGGGAAGGGTGGTAGGGTCAGTCCTGTGAGAGCATCTGGACACCAACCTCAGAAAGCATGCACTTTCTGGGATATGTGTAAACAGGCCCCCAGGAACATCTGCATTTTAAAAACGCAGATGGTTCTGGGATAAAGGCCTGTCTGGAACCGCCCTCAATCATGCTATTGCAGGTTCTCCCTCCTTCCTCCTAAGAAACGAGACACTTGAGGGGTACAGTATTTACCCAGGGAGCATTTCTTAAGAAGGAGAAGCTCCCAAGAGGCTTGTGACATTTCATGAATATCTTTTGGGGGTGCTGTAGTTGTGTGTTTCTGTGGAACAAGGACTTGGACTGAATGGCCTTTGTGGTTCCTTGCAATTTAATGATTCGATCTATTCACAAGCAAAACCATAAGAGACTTACAGGTTGAGACCAAAACCGTAATACCTCCAACATTCTGTCTGAGCAAACCTCACGAGCAAGACATTAATAAGCATACTCTCCACACCAAAACTACTTGCTTTGATCATGTCCTATCAGGAAGAAAACCCTCACAGGTAGTTAAACAATGAATTGGCAGAATCCTGTATGACAATAATGTACTACATAACACTGGGATACGTTTCTGTTGGATCAAGAAACAATTGTCTGATGTTCCCTTTAGCCTCATCACACTAGAGCATGGATCCACTTTAAATCAGGTTATTGCCTCCTGCAGAATTCTGGGGTTTGTAGTTTAGCGAGGCCTAGTACCTGTCTGGCTGAACAGTTTAAAGGCCCCTCCCTAAACTACAAAGCCCAGAATTCTGGAGGAGGCAGAAACTAGATTTAAAGTGGATCTATGCTCTACTGTGAGAGCATTCTTTACTGCACAACAAGTAGAAAAATGATCCCAGTTGCAAATCCCTTCGTGCCAGGAATCCCTCATGTCTGGCTTGGGCCCAGACTATCTGAAAGGCCATGTCTCCCAATATTAGCCCACATGAATTTTAATATTCTTAATCTCACCACCATCATAACCATAAGGTGAGCTCATTGGAGAGACTTCCCAGACTGTGGGGAGGCTAAATTAGCCTGTTTCTATTGTCAGACATAGACCTTCTCAGTTACTCAAACCATTGACAGCCAACTAACTGTATTTCTGTCATCATTATTTTAAAATACTTTAAATAAAAAATTAAATTGAAGTCTTTA
This sequence comes from Anolis sagrei, assembly GCF_037176765.1. Lineage (NCBI taxonomy): Eukaryota > Metazoa > Chordata > Lepidosauria > Squamata > Anolidae > Anolis > Anolis sagrei. The sequence continues at coordinate 285,206,182 of NC_090021.1, read as the reverse complement.
TTTAATTGGCTTTTAACCATTGTATTACATAAGCCAACAAAATCAAACTTTTTGTAATTGTCAGAAATGAGAGTGGCACAGTTTGAATCAATTTTATGCTGATTTTAAATATGTCTTTTTTCCTCCATCACATCAACTTTTTAAAATAGGACGAATGGTACATTACAGCAGACTACTGTAAAGTCTGCATATTTCACATCATATTCGTGTAACACAAGCCAACAAGTATTTTTCATCAGATATAATTTTAGGTCATTCTTATAGAGTTTTTTGCTCAATTAAGTTCTATTGATATCTGTGTGTAAAGGCATTAATTATTTGATTCACCTCATCACAAAAACTACACGAGACAGAGAAAAAAATAAACACAGATCTGAATTCTATACAAAAAAAACTCTAAAAGAATGACCCAAAATTATATCTGATGAAAAATACTTGTTGGTTTGTGTTACCTATTGTTTTAACTGAATATTGTTTTCGCTTCTATTGCGAGCAACTTTGAGTCCCAGACTGAACAGAGAAATGAAGGGTTATATTATACTAAAAGTACAATGGGAGTTGCTGTTCAAAAAGACTTCGATGTTCATAAGCCAATTACCTATGATCAATGAATCCCCTTCTCCAAAATGTCTCACAACTTGATGAAAATACTACCTAGGTGCAGTGAAGTGGACTGTATGTGCAATAACAACAAACCTGTTATTTTAAAGATGCTTTGTTGAATTCACTCAGTTGTGATTCTTTGTTGCTCACATCCACTGCCATAAAAAAAAGGTCAAGAGAAAAGACAGTCATTTGTCCTTGCACGTTATACTGAGCTGCCATTATAATGTGAGACATTTGTAGGATCCAATGTAGCCAAACATTGGATTTAGAAAAGGCCATCAAGCCATTGTAAATTCAGCCATATCACCTCTAAGTATGTGAGGGTGTTAGTGGAGCGGCTTTTATATTTATTTGTTCTGTACCATAACAGTTTTTGACCTCTTCTGATTGCTTGGCTGCCCTTTTTTGGAACCCATGCTTCCATGGAGGAATTACTGTGTATTCCAAAAGCATCTATTTTATTTCTGCAAACTGCTGCCTATCCAAGGTAAACTGTATGTGTAAACCATAATCTTACTATGATTTTGAAGATTGCTCACTTCTGCCGCTGAAGGGTATAAAACATATTTTGGCAGAAAAAGTGGGTGATATTGAACCACCGAATTAGATGAATGTACTAAGCCAGGCTGTAGCACAGCTGGTTAATTACCAGCAGGAATAGATCATTGCCGACTGGAAGGTGGCGAGTTCGAAGTCCGATTCAGATTGAGCACCTGACTGTTAAGCCTAGCTGACTGTCCACCTAGGCAGTTCAAAAACAGCTGAGCTGTGAGTAGAGAAACTAGGGACAGCTAAAAGCAGGGAGGTATTTTATGACACTATAAAAATACTGGTGATCAAAGAATAAGGAGGAAATATGATCAAAATGACTCGGCGTCATAGTGGATGTAGTGACAGCAACCTCCCATGTGGCTGGAATAGAGCATAACCTCCAGACACTGAAGGTGAAATGCCAAAATAACCCTATGTATTTGTCTGTCTGTCTTGTATATCTAAAAAACGGCATTGAATGTTTGCCGTGTATGTGTGCATTGTGGTCCGCCTTGAGTCCCCTTTGGGGTGAGAAGGGCAGAATAGAAATACTGCAAATAAATAAATAAATAGATAGATAGATAGATAGATAGATAGATAGATAGATAGATAGATAAGCCAAGGTGGAAAAATGCCTCCTAGCAGTAAACTGGGGACCAGTAAGTTTGGATGGGTCCTAGTGAAGCTAAAATTCAGACTGTTGAACAAAAAAAGGTGGATAATGGAGAAAGCATTACAATATTGTCAAGTACCAACTAATTCCCTGAAAAGGGTTCTGAGATTTATCAGACACTAATGATGGATAAGACCTTATTACACCCACATTATCCTGGGGGAGTGCTACAAGATATGTCAGAGGAAAGACCGCTCTGTTCCAATTAGAAGTAAGCCAGCACTAATTATTTCCCTCATTCACTAAAAACTCTGAGAATCACTTCTGTATAAAGCAGTGACATTTAGTGGATCGGAGCAGCCATTATAGTCAGCAATTCCAATCTGCCAGAGTAACTTCCCACAAAAATCTAAGGAGGCATACCTCAGTTAACAAGTCTCTGACAATGAAGCTTCTGTCTCCAAAGTCTTTTAATATGTGTCTTGGTCTCACATTTCAGCCTCATTCTTTGGCCTTTTGAAAGCAAACTTTGGATGGCTGGAAGAACACAAGCTTTCAGTACCAAGTTGCAGGGGGTGTCTGCAGTGTATAATGCAAAGAAGCTAGAACAGGGAAAGAGGAGAATTCTACTCTAGTTCATAATTATCAATGAGTGTCTGCCTACAATAGGCAAGATAAATTGCATCTTCAACTCCCAACATTCCTAACAGCCTCAGGCTCCTTCCTTTCACCGCCTCAGCCGCTTAAGTGGCTGAGATGGAAAAGGAAAGGGTCTGACGCTGTTACAATTCAACCTATACAATTCAAAGTGCTGGCTTGGCCTATAAAGCCCTAAATGGCCCTGGCCCAGTTTACCTGTCTGAACACATCTCTCTTTAAGAACCACTGCGGAAACTAAGATCTTCTGAGGAGGCCCTGCTCACAGTCCCGCCACCATCACAGGTGCATTTGCCAGGGATGAGAGACAGGTCCTTCTCAGTGATTGCCCCCAGGTTATGGAACTCCCTTCCTGGCAATATTAGATCAGCCCCCTCCCTCCTGTCCTACAGAAAGATGGTGAAAACCTGTTTATGGCATCAAGCCTTTGGGGCAGTGCAATGAGGCAAAATGGTATCCTGAGATGGTTTTTAAGCAACTTTTAATGTGGATATAAGTGATTTTAATGTTTGTATATATTAATGGTTTCATGTCCTGGCATTGAATGTTTGCTGTATATATGTTGTGCTCTGCCCTGAGTTCCCTGCAGGGTGAGAAGGGCGGAATATAAATGTTTTAAATACATACATACATACATACATACATTGAGGCACCAAAATGGAAACCTCAAAAAGGGACATGCTAGTAACAGAAGAAGTCATCACTTTAAGTATTCTCCAGAACATTGGTTTCCAAACGTTTCCTATATAAGGTCCAAAATTTCCTATATAAGGTCTAATTTTTTAGTAAAATTTACAGTTATATTTTAGGAATAATATTCCAATATTGCAAATGTCAAGTATCTCAAGAACTGTGCAAGAAAGAAAAAAAAATCAAAGACATGTGAAATCAACATAAAAAATTGACTAAGTATGAATCACTAGCTGTAGAATGCTGAAATGTAGAATGCTTGTCAGTAACACTAACAACATCCCTGGTAGCAATAGTTGTAGTACAAAATAGGTATTATGGAGACTGTAAATCAAATAGTTGGCTGTGTGTGGTTTTATTTTAAAATTAATCTCAAATTTGCTGTTTAAAATCTTTCACTGAAGCCCTTTTGCATCATAGGATTCCATGAAATCCTAGGATTCCATGAAACACGGTTTGGGAAACGCTGTACAACATGTTTTTATTTACTAATGTGATGTCTATTTTGTTGGAGCATGAAAGAAATCAGTTAGTGTGTGTGTAACTGTAAAATAAGCTGCACAAAGCTGATTGGCTGGACAATGCCCAGTGAGATGACCAAGCCTGGGACTTTTGAATACTGTTACATTTTTTCAGGCTTGAGCTATGCGGGTGCTCACAGAGAGCTGCTGAAAGAGATTATCCACATGAACAAAGAAATACCATTTTAAATATCTCATAAAAGGACATTATGTGAGTTGATGTAACTGATCACATGATTGTACATATGTTGTTCTGAAGTATGAAGAGTAGATTACTTGAGGACTGGGACATCCGTAGTGATACCAAGGTGCTTGTTTATAAAGCTATTGTCCTCCCAACTCTGCTATATGCCTGTGAGACATGGACTATCTACAGACGTCACATGCAACTCCTAGAACGATTCCATCAGCATTGCCTCTGAAAAATCCTGCAAATCTCTTGAGAAGACAAGTGGACAAATGTCAGCATGCTGGAAGAAGCAAAGACCACCAGCACTGAAGCGATGGTCCTCTGTCATCAACTCCACTGGACCAGCCACGTTGTCCGGATGTCCGACCACCGTCTCCCAAAGCAGTTGCTCTACTCCAAACTCAAGAACAGAAAACGGAATGTTGGTGGGCAGGAAAAGAGATTTAAAGATGGGCTCAATGCCAGCCTTAAAAATGTGGCATGGACACTGAGAACTGGGAAGCCCTTGCCCTTGAGCGCTCCATCTAGAGGCCAGCTATGACCAGCAGTGCTGTAGAATTTGAAGAGGCACGAATGGAGGGCGAAAGAGATAAACGTGCCAAGAGGAAGGCGTGTCAAGCCAACCCTGACCGGAACTGCCTTCCACCTGGAAATCAATGACCTCGCTGCGGGAGAACATGCAGGTCAAGAATAGGGCTCCACAGTCATCTACAGACCCACCGCCAGTACACTGTTCTTGGAAAACAATCCTACTCGGACAATGAGGGATCACCTAAGAAGAAAATGAAGACTTGTTCTTTACTGTTCTTCTGTGTGGCATATTTTCTTTCTCTGGCAAGGCAGCGTCAAATGTGATCTATGCATGTTTTTCATTTCATCACATACTTGACTTAGTTCATTTCATATGTTAAGTTTTGAATAAGGCATTTACTGAACCATGTGGAACTTCTTTTATTTTCTGTGAAAGGTAGAAACCAATTCAATATGCACCCATCTAAAATACATGTCTGTTATTTTTGCCTCAGGTACCAAAAGAATGAATGCCAAGGAATACATTTGCTTCATTAACTGGTTTATATTTTTTACAAATATGATCTAAGAGTGCAAAACATACAAATCCAAGAGGAAGAACATAGGCAACTGCCTTAAATCAGTCAAATTTCTTAACTTCTAGTTCAGACAGACAAATTAAACTGAAGGACCTAGAAAATGCTTAGAGGGGATATATTTTGTCAGACATTGGTGAATGAAACAGTAAATACCATTCCTGCAAATACCAAGGTAATACAGTATTTTAGTCACCTTGATTTGGCTACATTTTAGGCAATAAGGTAGATTATAAGTTTAGTAAATAAAATAAATTCTGAATTACTGGTGCCAGTAGCCCCTAATTGACAACTGCAAGTAAAACAGCCTCACAGATCTCAGATAATACGACAAAGGAGCCTTGATTTTGTCAGAGCTATTTCAGCTTAGTAGCTAATGCTGCAATCCTGAGTCAGCTACACTTACTTGGAAGTGAACCCAGTGGAACATTCTCCGACCAGAGCCAGGAAAAGTTGTCCATATTGCCCGGGGATTGTAAGCAATGTGGTCCAAGAAGTAACTTTCTCAACCTTTGATGAGGCATCCAAGTAAACTTGCACTATAAAGAAGGAAAATTCCAGCCAGTTTAAATCTTGCTTTTATAATAATGTCAATTTCTGGATTTGGCTAACCTGTCAGAGCTAGTCTTGATATATAAGAAAGATGAAAGCCTGTGTTCTCCAATACTATGTGAAATCTGACATTTTTTTTACGGATCAGATTATTTGTCTTGTTTTGAGAAGTTATTTCTTGAATCATACTTAGTCATAAAATATGAGGGTTGAATAAAAAGTAATGCCTCCACCTTCGTTACTTGGGGTTGGATGGGAGTATTTTAATAAATCAAACGCAGAAATAATCCTTAGAATGTGCTCTTTAACTACCACTATTTACTTTTCCATATAATCACCAGACAATTGGATACATGTCTGACAACAGTGAACAAGTTTTCTGAAGCCGTCAACACGCTGTTTCCACAACCAGCAACCCACAGTTCTCTCAACATCTGCATCAGAAGCATAATGATGTCCCCGCAGATCTTCTTTCATTATCGGGAACAGATGGAAGTCAGATGGTAATAAATCTGGACTGTATGGAGGATGTCGTATCATGGTGAGATCCAGTCTCTGAAGTTTCAAGTCTGTGCACTTTCATTTCAGGCGTCAGCATCCTGGGTACCCATCGTGCACAGATCTTCCGATAGCCAAGCAAAGCAATAATGTGACCCACACGTTCTTGTGAAATGCCAATTATGCTTGAAATTTCTCTCTGAGTGATATGACGATCATCCTGAATCAATCTGTCAACCTTTTGCTTGTGAAACTTGGTGGTTGCTGTCACTGGATGTCCAGCTTGTTGTTTGTTACACAAGTCAGATGTTCCCACCTCAACATCTTTAAACTTACTCACCCAATGACACACAGTACTCACATCAACACAATCACCATAAACAGCTTGCATTCTCTGATGAAACTCCTTTGGGCTGACACCTTCTGCTGTCAAGAATTCAATGACTGCACGTTGCTTAAGTCGCATTGACCGACCGTCCATATTTGGCATTTTAACAACACAACCGTTCAATGCTAAGGCTTCCCACCAAAATGGAACTGTGTAGGAGAGTCTACTGAACAAGCCAGTACCTGCCGCATACCAGTATTACCATCTGTTGAGGGGTTACGAAGGTAGAGGCATTACTTTTAATTCAACCCTCATACATGGGTGTGAAATTGACTCTTTCCTCAATAATTTCCTTCTTCTCTATGTCTCATTGACAAATAAAAAAAAATCTATTTCAGCAAACTTCTCTCTGTGTTTAATTTATTGATAAGCTTATGTTCCTGCTTTTGGCAGCAGGCAGTGTGTGTGTGTGTGTGTGTGGAGGTTGCTGTTTGTCTGGGAACTGTATTTTAATGATACGTTGTTGTGCTTCTGCTTTTGTACGTTGCTTTGGGCAATGGCTTTGGGTGGGGGGAGATAGCATAATATTTTTTTTGCATACCTGTCTGTAGCTTTCTGGCGAAGAAATTACCTCACAAACAATGTGGGAAGGCTTTATTTCAAAATGGAGCCCCCGGTGGCACAATGGGTTAAACCCTTGTTCTGGCAGGACTGAAGACTGACAGGTCACCAGTTCAAATCTGGAGAGTGCATGGATGAGCTCCCTCTGTCAGCTCCAGCTTCCCATGCGAGGACATGAGAAAAGCCTCCCACACGGATGGTAAAACATCAAAACATCCAGGCGTCCCCTGGGCAAAATCATTGCAGACGGCCAATTCTCTCACACCAGAAGCAACTTGCTGTTTCTCAAGTCGCTCCTGACATGAAAAAAAATTCAAAATGCATACATTGGGATACAAACAAAATTCCAACTGAAAGTTTATTTCCCTCACACCTCCTAACCCTATCCCTCACCCTGGCCCCTCGAGCTCCATGGCAACCCTCTCCCTTGTTTCAAACATACACAGGACCGATCTAAGGCAAGGTCCACTTTCCTGGCTTCACACTAAACCAGGAAATAAGGTCATGACAATACCCCCACCACACCCCACACTAATGAGAACAGGAAAGCATTAACACTGATTGCATTAAATAATAAGCCAGTGGGATGGGTGTGTGTGTGCGCGCGGGGGCTTAAATTTTCCACAATAACAATTTTCTCCTATAAGGTCATGGTAAACATCTCCCACCAAGACACTAGCTGGAAGAAGACATAAGCAAAAGAGAATCAGCAGGCACTGGAGGGATTAGGCCAGTTTTTACCAACTTATATTCCTCCTAGATCAGCAATTCTCAATCTGGGGGTTGGGACCCCTAGGGAGGGTCATGAGGGGGTGTTAGAGGGGTCACCAAAGACCATCAGAAAACAGAGTATTTCTCAGAGTATTCCACACAGAGTCATGGGGGTTCTGTGTGGGGTTCAGAAAGAATGCTCTTTGTTTGTAGGTGAACTATAAAACCCAGCAACTACAACTCCCAAATGTCAAGGTCTATTTCCCTCAAACTCCACCAGTGTTTACATTTGGGCACATTGAGTATTCATGCCAAGTTTAGTCCAGATCCATCATTGTTTGATCCCACAATACTTTCTGGATATAGGTGAATGAGAACTCCAAAATTCAAAGTCAATGCCCACCAAACCCTTCCAGTATTTTCTGTTGGTCATGGGAGTTCTGTGTGTCAAGTTTGGTTCAATTCTATCACTGGTGGAGTTCAGAATGCCCTATGATTATAGGTGAACTACAATTACAACTCCCAAATGACAAAATCAATCCCCTCCCTTCAACCCCACCAGTATTTAAATTTGGGTGTATTGAGCGTATTGGGTATCCAAATATATCTCCTTCTATGTCCCACCTAGGAATTTAATATCTGGAGAGGCCCTGCTCTCGGCTCCACCCTTTTCACAAACGAGACTGGCAGGGACGAGGGACAGGGCCTTTTCGTTGGTGGCCCCCTGCCTGTGGAATTCACTCCCTGGGGAAATTAGGTCATCTTCATCCCTCTTCTCTTTTAAAACATGGATATGGATATGGGACCAGACCGACAAGGACAATGATGACAATAGCTATGGAATCAGATTATGATAAGCTGAATGGAATCACTAACCACAGAACTCGATGAGATGGTGACCACCAGGCTGGCTATTTTTCTATTAGGTTTTATTGAATTAACTCAATGTTTTAACTATTTATAATTACTGTTTTGTTGTGTGTTTTGTATTGTGTTTAATTGTAGGCATCGAATATGTGCTAGCTGGAAGCTGGCCTGAGTCCCCCCTAGGGGGCTGAGAAGGGCGGGGTAAAAATACCCGAAATACATAAATAAATATTTCTGCCAAATTTGGTCCAGTGAATAAAAATACATTCTGCATATCAGATATTTACATTACAATTCATAACAGTAGCAAAATTATGAAGTAGCAAAGGAAATAATGTTATGGTTGGGGGACACCACAACATGACTAACTGTGTTAAGGGGTCGCGGCATTAGGAAGGTTGAGAACCATTGTCCAAAGATGGACTATAAAACCCACTTTCCTCTGCCTGTATGACTACAGTGAAGAAAACTAGATTAGATCCTCCAATGCTTTCCCCTTCCCATTCTCCCCTTTACTCTGCTACAGTCCTTGTGGGGTAGTAGAACTATATAGTGATAACATCTGCTTAAATCATTAGTTGCAGCATCTCCACAAAGAGTGGGATAATAGCAGAGGAAAGAAATCCAGTGCTTTGTGCACATTTATTTTCAGTTGCCAGTAAGCTCTATTGGAGACTCATTCATCAGAAGGTCTTCTCAAGTATCTGTTTCCAGGCTCCGGGAGTCCCTCTGGACTCTTTTTCTGCCGACTCTTTCCTTTGACTAAGTATGTACAGCCTATAATGCAGTGTCGAATTCTTTGAACGCTTCTATAATTTATGATGTTTATATACATTCATTTATGTGTTGCTCTTTATACATTTTATTGCCCCCTGAAGGAGGCCTTGAAATATTAACCACTGAAATGAATCAGGGCTTTTTAATAATAAAACACCATTTCACAGTGTCTTGAGACATGACTTTTTCACACTTGGGGTCCACTGGGTGCTCTCTGGTTTTGTATTTGATGTTCTAAGGATGACTAATTTGATGTATGTAAAGGTCTTCGAACAGTCCCTGTATAAATAAAGACTGCACTGCCTTAAGCACACTGACTGAAAAGCAAGTCTGAGTCAAGGAAATCAATTCCCACGTATTGTATTTAGGAGGACAGGGAAACCAGCTGCCCTTGAACAATGGCAAGGATTTCTAAAATGATCATAGCTTTAAAAAAAGGATTTGGAAAATATAAACATGACCTGAGCAAGGAAAACAAGGCAAATACATTAAAATATAAAGATAAAATTTAAAAAGCAATTAAACAATTTATGACATTATGTAATTGCTTGTTTAACACCTTGTGTGTCTCCTGACGAATCTGCATAAAGACCAAGTAGCAACAGTAAGAACAGGCCACGGAACAACTGACTGGTTCAAGATTGGGAAAGGCGTACGGCAGGGTTGTATACTCTCACCCAACCTATTCAACTTGTATGCAGAACACATCATGCGATGTGCGGGGCTTGACAAATGCAAGGCTGGGGAAAAATTGCTGGAAGAAACATTAACAACCTTAGATATGCAGATGACACCACTTTGATGGCTGAACGTGAGAAGGAGCTGAAGAGCCTTCTAACCAAGGTGAAAGAAGAAAGCGCAAAAGCTGGGTTGCAGTTAAACATAAAAAACCCCCCAAGATTCTGGCAACTGGACTGATTGATAACTGGCAAATCGAGGGAGAAAACGTGGAGGCAGTGACAGACTTTGCTTTCTAGGTGCAAAGATTACTGCAGACGCAGACTGAAGCCGTGAAACCAGAAGACGTTTACTTCTTGGGAGGAGAGCAATGACCAATCTCGATAAAATCGTGAAGAGTAGAGACATCATACTGGCAATGAAGATCCACATAGTTAAAGCAATGGTATTCCCTGTAGTAACCTATGGATGTGAGAGCTGGATCATATAGAAAGGCTGAGTGAAGGAAGATAGACACTTTTGAACTGTGGTGTTGGAGGAAAATTCTGAGGGTGCCTTGGACTGTGAGAAGATCCAACCAGTCCATACTTCAGGAAATACAGCCCGACTGCTCACCGGAGGGAAGGATAGTAGAGGCAAAGATGAAGTACTTTGGCCACATCATGAGAAGAAAGGAAAGCTTAGAGAAGACAATGATGCTGGGGAAAATGGAAGAAAAAAGGAAGAGGGGCTGACCAAGGGCAAGATGGATGGATGGGATCCTTGAAGTGACTGGCTTCAACCCTCCACCTTCCCAAATTTGATTGTAGTTTCTCAAGTCACTCCTGACATGGGGAAAAAAAAAACCTTCCCCATTATACCAGCTCTCAAATTTTAGTTTGTTTTTTTGTTAACTGCATTCAAGGAGATTGTGACCTATGGCAACCCTGTGAATCAGAGGCTTCCAAATCACCATGCCTTCAACATTCTTGTTCAGGTCTTGGAGATTTGGGGCTATGGCTTCCCTGATTGAGTCTATCCATCAGTAGCAGTCTTCCTCTTTGCCTATTACCCTCCATCTTCCCAAATTTGATTGTCTTTTCTAGCAGGTCATGTCTTCTCGTGGTCCTTCCAGACAGGCCCTATATTCCAGGACCTGATCCCAGATTTTCTGTTTATCCCAGATTACATGGCAGTGCAGACTCATATAATGCAGTTTAAAGCAGAAAACCTGGGATCAGATCCTGGGATATAGGGCCTGTCTGGAAGGGTCCTCATACAGCCGAAGTACAGCAGTCTCAGTTTAGTCATCTTGAGTTCTAGGGAGCATTTAGGCCTAATTTGTTCCAGGAGCACATTATTTGTCCTTTTAGCAGTCCATGGTATCTGCAGAATTTTTTTCCAGCATCCCATCTCAAATGAGTTGATTTTCTTCCTATCATCTTTTTTTATTGCCTAGCTTACATAACTGTATGTAGTAATTAAAAACACAAAGGCATGAATTTATCCTAACTTTAGTATCATTCAAAGTATTTTTCTGATTTGACAAACCGACAGGTCGCAGGTTTGAATCCAGGGAGAATGTGGATGAGCTCCCTCTATCAGCTCCGGCTCCCCATGCAGGGACATGAGAGAAGCCTCCCACAAAGATGGTAAAACATCAAAACATCCAGGCGTTTCCTGGGCAACGTCCTTGCAGACCACCAATTCTCACACCAGAAGCGACTTGCAGTTTCTCAAGTTGCTCCTGACATGGAAAAAACTTTTAATGTTTGCTATTTTTGAATGTTTGCTAATTTAATTTACACCTACTTTATTTTGCAGAAATGAGAGAAACAGCATTTTAAAAGGAACGGTGGAGGATAAGAACAAATAATGAACTCCAGGCTGCAAGCACAGGGGGAAATCCAGTGTTATGTAGAAGAGTTTTATTGTTTGGATCTGGTGTTGGCAACTATAAATTACTATAGGCATCAACTATTAAGGTGCTACACAGGGAATTTGCACCGTCAGTACTTATCAAGACCTAGAAGATGAATGGCTTTCCCAGAGTACTAAAAAAATTGATGAGCCACTGAATCTGCTTTAATTATTAGGAGCACCATCTGTTCAACATGTCTCACAGATGTTGGCCCATATCCACTGGTAGGTAATGGAGTGAGCAGCAGAACATAGGAAGAATGCATATTTTTATGAAAAACATCTACAAGCCAGTAGGATGACAACTGAACTTATGCTTACGACTGCATGGGCATGCGTCCCCAAGGAGCATGTGTGTAAAGAGGCAGACTTAGTAGAATTCCTCAGCAATTGTTTTTCATGCTTGTTGTAGTATTGGTTGCTGAAACTTTCCATATAAATAGCTAGTATTAAATAACCCAGGGGGAGTGAATTTTCAGAACTTCAAATGTATTGGAAGTCCTTCATTACTGTCCGGGAGTGATTCCGAAACTTGGATGTCTAGAGGGTGGTTAAACTGTTGCGATGAGATCATTTAGTTCTTGATTCCCTAAGGTAAAGGTAAAGGTTTTCCCCTGACATTAAGTCCAGCCGTGTCCTACTCTGGGGTTAGTGCTCATCTCCATTTCTAAGTCAAAGAGCCAGCGTTGTCCATAGACATATAATAAAACCGCTGTTGAAAAAACCATCACTGGACCCCACTCAATTCATCAACTATCGGCCAGTTTCCAATCTCTCCTTTTTGGGCAAAGTCCTGGAACGTGTGGTGGCTTCACAACTCCAGGTATTCTTGGAAGACACGGATTATCTGGATTCGGCACAGTCTGGCTTTAGGCCGGGACATGGAACTGAAACAGTCTTGGTCGCCTTAGTGGATGATCTACGCCGGGAGCTAGACAGGAGGAGCGTGTCCCTGTTAGTTCTGCTGGACCTCTCAGCGGCCTTCGATACCGTCGACCACGGTATCCTTCTGGGACGCCTCGTGGGAATGGGTCTTGGAGGCACTGTTCTGCAGTGGCTCCAGTCCTTCCTAGAGGGTCGATCTCAGAAGATGTTGCTGGGGGACACCTGTTCTGCCCCACAACCATTGTCTTGTGGGGTTCCACAGGGATCAATATTGTCTCCCATGTTGTTTAACATCTACATGAAGCCGCTGGGGGAGATCATCCAGAGTTTTGGGGTGTGGTGTCATCTGTACGTGGATGATGTCCAACTCTGTCACTCCTTTCCACCTGCTACTAAGGAGGCTGTTCAGGTCCTGAACCGGTGCTTGGCCGCTGTAACGGTCTGGATGAGTGCTAACAAATTGAAATTGAATCCAGACAAGACAGAGGTACTCCTGGTCAGTCGTAAGGCCGAACAGGGTATAGGGTTACAGCCTGTGTTGGACGGGGTCACACTCCCCCTGAAGACGCAGGTTCACAGCTTGGGTGTGATCTTGGACTCGTCGCTGAGCCTGGAACCCCAGGTTTCAGCGGTGACCAGGGGAGCATTCGCACAGTTAAAACTTGTGCACCAGCTGCGCCCGTACCTTGGGAAGTCTGATTTGGCCACGGTAGTCCACGCTCTGGTTACATCCTGCATAGACTACTGCAACGCTCTCTACGTGGGGCTGCCTTTGAAGACTGCTCGGAAGCTTCAAATGGTCCAGCGTTCGGCAGCCAGGTTGCTAACAGGAGCGGCACTCAGGGAGCATACTACTCCTCTGTTGCGCCAGCTCCACTGGCTACCAGTTTGCTACCAGGCACAATTCAAAGTGCTGGCTTTAGCCTATAAAGCCCTAAACGGTTCTGGCCCTACTTACCTCTCCGAACACATCTCCTCCTATGAACCAACTAGGACACTAAGATCATCTGGGGAGGCCCTGCTCTCAGTCCCGCCTGCATCACAGGCGCGCTTGGCGGGGACGAGAGACAGGGCCTTCTCAGTGGTGGCCCCTTGGCTGTGGAACGCCCTGCCTGCAGATATCAGATTGGCCCCCTCCCTGCTGGCGTTTTGGAGGAAAGTGAAGACCTGGCTGTTCGAACAAGCATTAGATTAAACAGTGTAATTGAACATAGGAATACGGAATAATGGATGACGAGACTGGATACTGTTGAGGCACTAATGATTGTTATACTGATGTTAATGATTTATGTGATAATTGTTTTTAATTGCCCTATACTTGTTTTGTGATATTTTGTACTGATGTTGTTCACCGCTTTGAGTTGCCTGAGGGCTGAGAAAAGCGCTATAGAAATAAAGTAAATAAATAAATCCAAGGTCATGGGGACGGCATGACTGCATGGAGCACCGTTATCTTCCCACCGGAGCGGTACCTATTGATCTATTCTTTGGCTAGGTTGGCAGAAGCTGGGGCTAACAGCGGAAGCTCACGCTGCCTCCTGAATTCAAACCTGCGACCTTTCGGTTAGCAAGTTCAACAGCTCAGCGGTTTAACCCACTGCGCCACTGGGGGCTCCTCTTGATTCCCTCCCACACATGAAGTGCTGCATTAGCTAAGTTTCACATGAGACAAAAATATCCGATATAGGCATAAGGAAGTCAAAATTTCCAAAGGCTCCAGACTCCATCTGATCTAGAAAGTTAATCAGGATCAAGGCTAGTTGGGACTTGGATGGAGAACCACAAAAGTATATGAGTTGCTGTAGGCTATATTTCAGAGGAAGGAAACAGCAAACCACCTCAGGGCGTCTAAGATTGTTTAGCTAAGCTTATCTATTGTCATTTCAGCCAGACCTAGTAAACTAAAGGTTTAAGGAGATGATTCCTGGTCCATTTCAGAATACAATCAGGGAAGTTCATTAATAAAATTGTTGCAAACAAAAGTAGCTCACAACCTCTGAGGATGCTTGCCACAGATGCAGGCAAAACGTCAGGAGAGAATGCTTCTAGAACATGGCCATACAGCCCCCCAAAAAACCTACAACAATCTAGCTGTATTTGCATCAAGTACAATTTGCAGGGATTTTCTGAGCACAAACTCCATTATTTTAAAGACAGAATACTAAATCGGCCTTGTTTTAGATTTGTACCTATTGCTTGTTTCCAAGCATTATAGTATTTGCTGGTTTAAGAAATATTGACCATCCAAATTTTTAAAACCTACTGATCTATATGTCAGAGTGGGAGGAAAATCACTTGCTTTACCTAGATATTCACTTTTGTTTTTAGCTGACTGCTCAAAAGAATACTCAAGCAAAAAATCTCACACTGAAAATAATCTGCCAGATAGGTGTAATGATACTGTCACAGTTCCTGTCAATCAATGAGATAACCCATCTCTGTCAGAAAGCGCTCATGCTCCAGTACACAAATACTCCTACTTGCAAAATGACATAAGAACAATGGTCTGAAGAACTGAGAAAAAAAGACCAATCAATCCAACAGCTAATGTCTATAAACGGGTGACACCTTCATGAAAACCTAGTTGCTTATGCATTGTAATGCATACCACAATGGCAAGCCACATATTTATCTATGTGGAACAAGCTATGATTTTTACTTCTACTCTAGCCAGTGTATCAGAAAGAGAATTGTTCTTTGTTTTGGGTAACAACACAAGCAACATTCACTCCTTTCCCTAGTTAAGCAATAGCATGTCCTACAGGCTTTCAGTAAAGTGATAGAACATCAAGTGAACAAGAAATGCACTAGACAGCTCTCTGCCACAGAGATCCCTCACCTCATGTCCAGGATCATCTTATCCAGAGGTGGCAATGTGGCCCTTCAAAAGTCCTTGAAAGGTAATATTCAACCTCCGTTGAGGTTGAGGCTTGGTCTGAAAACAATTTCAACTGAAACCAAGTGACATCAAAAAACTATAGTCAGCTTCCCATTAATGTTATATTTAATAAGTGCTCATCTGTGGTGCATATTTCATCAAAAAGCAAAATGAATATTAAAGAGTTATTTTAAAGCCACAAATAAATGGAAATGTTCTAAATTAGAAAGAGGGAGACATGAAAGCTGACAAAATGGGTGTCTGTACTAGAATTATGGATTAAAACCACACCTTTTAGTTCTTGCGCTTATGGATTCTGAGGTGAATGTATGGATTCTGGTGATGAGAGGCTTACACGAGAAGAAAATTCAAAGAATAAAATCAAATAGAATATTCTTTCTAGAAGAGCCTTTAAAATGAATTTTATTGTCAGGTTTTTTTTACAAGTAGCCTTTCAGAGGCTTCATACAAGAACTCTGTTGCAAAACTCTAATAAATAGTCTGCCCAAAGTCCCAACATGTTTTTTTTTTAAAAAAAAACTAAAGAAAGAGAGAAAAAATAAGTCAAGATGCTTAGAGATGTTAGCAATATTTCCCATTTACAAATTACATCAGGCATGATATAGTTCTCCTTCATACAAGTTACTGGAAAAAGAAAACTCTTAAGACATTCTAGCTTTCTGTAAAACCATTCCAGAAATACTTTCAAACCGATCCCCTTTCATGACGAAATATTAGAAACGCATCCCAATTACATTGTCAACACAAATGGAATTTTAGGTCAAAGCAAACCTTGTGGATTCATATAGTTATTAAGAATTAAGAGAATGCATATCAATGAAGGGGAAGACGACTGGATGGCTGAGGTTAAGAAGATTTTCAATAATGAAAGATGGCTGAAGCACAGAGAACAAAGGAAGGTTTGTGAAATGGACAGACGTAAGACAATTACTGTTGGATCTGGGAATGTTTAGGGAAGACTATCATGGATGCATGCAGCGGAGCTTATGAACTAGGTTCACATCATGCCACTTGAAACAAAGCTTAGGCAAGCTGCAGCACACAGATGTTTTCCCCAACCCCATATTAAGAGTTTATTCCTGAAGATGTGACATTTCGTGATAAGTTATCTTCCCAGCACACAGACATGTCATGAAAGCCAGTTTTACTGGAAAATCCACACATCAAGAACAAAGGAACAGGTCAATGTACCGTCAAAGGCCTACATGGCCGGAATCACTGGGTTGTTGTAGGTTTTTCGGGCTGTGGCCATGTTCTAGAAGCATTCTCTCCTGACGTTTTGCCTGCATCTATGGCAGGCATCCTCAGAGGTTGTGAGGACTTCACTACCCGAAAAACCTACAACAACCCAGAGAACAGGTTCTTTCCTGGAGTCTATAAATAAAGAGATGCCTTAGTTCATTTTAATTGTCTTTTCACCTGGGGCACTTAAAGCAAAGGTATGAAAAGTTTACAGTACAGCCCCCCCTATCTGTGGGGGATATATTCCTGAAGCTCACATAGATACGTGAAACCATGGATAACAGCACAGCCTATTATTTTCAACTGCATGAACAACAGAGGTACCAAGAAGAGGGTGTAGCTTGTACAGAAGACCCTAAGTGAATAATTGATGAAACCGTATACATCAATTCTGTGAATCTGGGGCTCATACTGCGCTCATTAAGTAACTGCCCCTCTAACTTCTTACTGATAAGAAGGGCCCTAAAAAAAAAAAAAGAATACAGGAGCAAGAACAATATATCTTATTTAAACCACAACATTGCACGATGTTATAAAATTGGAATGTCACAGAAGTCGCTAGTATTCAGGCACAGATATCATCACTGTGTGCATCCTTATAGTATTATGCAATTTGTAAGCTGCAGCCTGTATCTGCCACTTTGTCGTTAATGGATCCTCAATATTGCAATTAGTGAAAAGGCAACTAGTAATTGATGGTCTTTTTTAGGCAAAGTACCTAGAAGGAAGCTTGCGTTGTTCTGCTGTGCTGGGTGTGTGTATTAGAATTGGGCAGGGAATGGCAGAGCATAGTGTAAAGGTTCTGCAGGTTATGTTACATCTCACTAGATTCATTTTATAATTGCTGCAGCCTCCTCCAGACATTTGGAGCCATTTAGAGAAACATATGGTTATGTCCCATTAGACACAGCCTGGTTATGATATCCAGTAAGATATGCCAAGGCCCTTTGGGGGATTTGGCAGGCGATGTACCTCTGGGGCTTGGTTCCAGGACCACCCCCCAAAGTACCAAATTCTTTGGATGCTCACGACCCATTATATACAATGGCATAGCAAAATTTATTTAAAATGGCAGAATCATGGTTTGGAATTTTGGAGGGAATATTTTCAGGCCATGGATGGTTGAATCAGTGGGCAAGGAAGGTCAACAGAGATCATGCTGTGTCTGGTTCAGGGGAAATAACCAAATGTTGATTCTCCCTGGCCTCCAACAGCCAATAATTTGGTTGGGGAAGAGGGTCTCTAGCAACTAAACAGTGAGAACGTGAGGCTTTGATCAAAGTGGAGAAAGAGGATACCATCTTCTGCAACAGCTAAAGAAGTCATATGGAAAGACATGTTGCCTTATGCCTGTATAGGTCAGTAATAGGATGCCTAGTTCTGTGTTGCTAGGGGAAGACAGTGCAATGTGCCTGAGATATAAGCAACAGGCAGGTGTCAGAAGAAACTTTCTGGTAGGCAGACAAAACCAAATAGCTTACTTCTTTAATTAAGTTTAGTGTCGTAATAGATTTAGAGTTACAGATAGATATAGGGACTGGGGCTCTCAGTGTTTAGGAAAGTTCAAATGTAATATGCACTTAAAAAGGAACTGGAAAAACAAAGATCCCAAACTAGGAAGTTGTCATTCTGAAAACTGCACTCATTATTCCCTTCTCCCAAGCAACCTATGAAAAGATGTCCATTGAACATAACGAATTAATGCTGTTTGTACTTTAAGCAGCTGGAAGCTCTTTCACCTTCATGAACAAGTACTATTCCAGAAAGATCTGTAAAAATGGAATCAGATAACTTGCCATATCTAGTTTCTGCTATCTAGACTGTACACAAACTCACTCAATGAGCAATGGTTCCATACAAAAGAAGGGGGGGGGGGGGGGGAGCACTACAGATGATGAAGTGCAAATCATTAATGAGGCACCCAAAACATCCTCTAGTTCATGTGAAGCAACAGAAAGGAAGCAGCAAAATAAACATCTTTCTAGTCTTCTAGAACTTCTAATATTTGTTAAAGCAGCAAGAATAAAGCAGATTAATCTGAAACTGATACAAAGTCGTGAAGAGAAATAAATAGAGGCAGATGGACAGTTATTCTGGTCCACTCTTCATGTCATTTTGTACAGAAAAGTTAAATGTGCAAAAAAATAAAGACATTCACATTTTAGCAGTTAATTTTTTATTTTCTTTAAAATCACTTTTTTGCTTCTTTTCTACAAAAGGCAGACAATGATTCTTAATCTGGGTGTTTGCAGAGATGCAAAAAAAACCAGGTAATCAGAGTATGAAACATGTGAAAGCACTCTGACTAGGCTTTCAAAGGTCATGGTTAGGGCGGTATTAAAGCTTCAGTCCCACTACAGAGATTTTACTTATTTTTTGCCAATGTATTTGTTTCATGTGTGCTATTCTCAGTTCATATCAATTGTGTTGAAAACCCATTCAGTAAATTTCTTCAGTTTCTCAGAGGCATTCTGGGATTCTTCTTGCAACCGTAAATTGTCTTCACGCAAATGCTGCACTTCGGCTTGAAGGTTGGCTTTGTCTTCTTTTTCCTGAGAGACAACAAAAGGACACATGGATTTTGTTGGTCAAGAATTCTACCATGACTGCCAGGTAAGACCTGCATCAAAATGCATTTATTTCCACTTTGCCTTGGCTTCCTGCACTATCATTTGTTACGTGGTCGAAATGATTTGACATTTGTACTCAACACAAAGAAATGTCAATGTTTCTGGATTCTATCCATCTCCCTATGACACAGAAATCCCACTGGGATTGGCTAAAACGGAAAAAGAATCAACCCAATAATGGCAGTATTTCTATGGGCAGCACTTCTTCTTAGTCAATGGGAAACCTTCTGGAGGACAATAAGCAACATCTCTTCTTCATCAGTCATCACTGATGAGGCTTGAAGCTATACATCAGATGTGATGCTAACTGATCACATTTCTTGAAATGTTGTGGTTCATTTCTGTTTTCCTTCATTTTGTCACAGTTATAATAAAGAATAAAAAAACAACCACAATATACTATGCCAGTGGTTCTCAACCTTTCTAATGCCGTGACCCCTTAATTCAGTTCCTCATATTGTGGTGACCTCCAATCATAACATTATTTTGTTGCTACTTCATAACTGTAATTTTGCTTCTGTTATAATGTAAACATCTGACATGCAGGATGTATTTTCATTCACTGGACCAAATTTGGCACAAATATGCCCAAATTTGAATACTGGTGGGGTTGCAGGAGGGACTGATTTTGTCATTTTGGAGTTGTAGTTGCTGGGATTTATAGTTAACTTACAATCAAAGAGCATTCTGAACTCTACCAGTGATTGAATTGAACCAAATTTGGTACACAGAACTCCCATGACCAACAGAAAATATTGGAAGGGTTTGGTGGCCATTGGCCTTTGGAGTTGTAGTTCACCTACATCCAGAGAGTACTGTGGACTCAAAGAATGATTGATCTGGACCATCACTTGGCATGAACCCTTAATATACCCAGATGTGAACACTGGTGGAGTTTGGGAAATAACAGACCTTGACATTGGGGAGTTGAAATTGCTGGGATTTACAGTTCACCTATAATAAAAGAGCAGTCTGAACCCAGCCCTCAATGGATCTGCACCAAATTTGACTCACTATCTACATGGCCTACACTGAATACTGGTAGGGTTGGGGGGTGCTGTTTTCGAATTCTGGGAGTTGCAGTTCCCCAACACCAAAAATGAAGAGAAGGGCAGGAGAGATCTTCAGCCTTCTCTGCCAAAGAGGTTCCTAAGACCATCAGAAATATGTGTTTTCTGATGGATTTTGGCGACCCCTCTGAATCCCCCTCATGACCCCCGGGTTGAGAATCACCGTTGTCTGCAATGAACTAATATATTTGATTTGAACATACCTTCTCTGATTTCATCCAATGTCTTAAAAGTTTTAGTTTTGAGGTTAAAAAAAGAACTGGGTTAACAACAGGAGAAAAAAAAACCCCAGAAGAGCATGTTTTGAAATCATGAGAGCGTTACATATCACAGTTCATAATGACATTGCTATAACCTAGAATTTAAACAGAAGTCTTTCTTTTGGTACAAATATTTACCTTCTTTAAATTTTCCTGCAGCATTCTCAGCATACTTTCCAGCTGGCTCACTTTAGAAGCAAGAGGAGGCGACTCTTTTCTGTTGGAAAGTTGGAAGCATTTATTACCAATCATTTTCTTTATCACCATATGCAGGAAAGCAATGGTCTGTTTTCCTTAAAGACAATTCAGGCCATTGAGAAAAGTTGTATTTTGGACCATAACCAGAATCCCCTGAAAGTAATTTTTCCAAGCTCTGGTAAAATGTTATATCTGTAGATAGGAAGAACGAGGGAGCAAAAGAGCTCTGCTGAGACAAAGAAGGGCCCATTTAAACCAGCATTCCTTTTCTGTGACAGGCCAAGCTGTAATAGAAACACCGTTGTTTTCAGAGCTGTTGGCAAAAAAGTGGGGTGCCCTTTTGCTTTTTACTGTATTTAGAAGTACATTGGCTCTGACCATGATGGTTCTGTTTCGTTATCATTGCTAAATGCTACATAATTTCACCATGATTTATTGGGATTGTTCAAAAACCAACCAACCAAAAACCACCCTCTTGGGCTGGTGGTTGTTACCACATCCTTTGGCACTAAATTCATGTAGGTTAATTATGCAATGTAGAAGAGTACAATCTTTTGTCTGTTCTGAACCCACTGTGCTAAGCTAATTATGGTTATCTTACATCTGCACTAAAATAATGCAACTTCTGCAGCCCCTATTTTTGTAAGGGGACTACCAGTTTTCACCAGTTTTCTTATGTTCTGAGGGAAATAACAGGAAACGAAACATCTTTATTTTATGTTTGGAAGTTTAACCAGGGTTTAAGGAGACAGTCAGGGCTAAGGCAATTCCATACATACGTGTTATGCTTATATTGGGCCCCAGTGAGTTTTAGATCAGCTGTATACACTTTCAGAAAGACTTGGCATCTGAGGACAGCAAATTTGGTATCTTGAATACCTTTATGGGAAAGTCTGAACGTGCTATAAGTATATATAAGATCGCCAAAGAGTGGATCCATCTTGGGGGAAGAATTACAGAATTCTATGCTCAAGGTGGATCCATTCTTAGAGTATCGTACATATACTTGTAGCCCAAACTTTCCCTGGGGGATATTTAAAACATCTAATTTGCTGTGTTCCTTGCTATAAACAACCAATGAAAAGGGTTTTAAGATACCAGAGAAGTAAAAAATTCCAAAAATCCGGTTGGGGGATGGGGACGGGGAACAGTAAATGTTTATTTGCAGTAACATGGGAAATACTACCAGGACCGTTTACAGACTGAAAATAGTTTTGCTGCTGTTGAAAAATAAAATGTATCATGTGTACCCTGGTTCAGCAAGAGGTTGACAAATTTAGTGTTTTTAACTTCAGTCTATTCAGACAATAGTTATAAATTGGAATTCCATGTAAATATTTTATTGTTTTCTATTACTAGAGATGGAAGTTCTTCAACTGTAAGGAGTCTTTTTGGTTTTGCCAGTTTACAAAAGAAAACAGAAACCATCAATAATAGCAAAAGACACCTACTAGCTTTACTAACAAACAGCAGCCCACAACCAAAAAAGAAAGTGAAATCCTTTTACTTCTCTTGTGCCAATAGCAGTGCCCCTTACAGCCAGAAATAAATCTTATTCTTGCATCCAAGAGTTATGATTCTGAGTTCAATGCAGCAGTTTTTTGTCTTGGTGGTATAGGAATTACAACAGTCTGACACAGTATATATATATATATATATATATTACATTTTTTAATGTGACATGCTTTTTTTTAGGATTCAGCTGGAGGGAGGAAATATTTCCAAAGTTTCCAAGAATTGCAAAACACTCCAATGGAAAATATTCAATTTCTTTAAATTTTCCAGGAAAAAATTGAAGTCTCTGGGGAAAAAAATCTGAAAATAATTTCCCTTGCTCCTATTATTTTACATCTTTATCGAATACACACATTATTCTACATAAACTAAGCAATAACTATTAAAATGATGAATATCAGCTTCTTTAATGTCTTAAATCTGCCTAGGGGGAAAGAACAATCTGAATTATACTTCTAACAGTGTGTGTTATCCTATATTTCCATGTTCAACACTTTATTTACCCAGTGTAAGGCTTCATCTGTGCAGAAAGCTGGTCGTCGCCATGATCATTATGAGAAGCAACACTGACAGGTCTGTGGTTTTCGTCACCAGTTGTAAAATATGTGGCTCGCTGGACTGGAGAGACAAAAACAGAACAAAACAAACCCAGACATATGAATATACATCCCGCAAAGTAATTAATTCGTCTCTTAATGCAGGAGAACAAACCTTTCTCCTGCAAGAATAAAAAAAATAGAAAAACAAGAATGACAAGGGGAAAATTTCTAACACCAAACCAAGTAAGTGATGACACCTAAGATTACATGTGAATTGCTCATCTTGCTCCCAGTAGGGCATCCCTGGAACAAAAAGAAGCGGTAGAGAAAGACAACAGGATTTTATTGAAACACACACAACCAATCAGGATTACATGAGCAAAACTTGGGCTCATCAGCAGTTTCCTTTTCTTCTCCGTCACAACAATGCCAAGAAAACTGGAAATTTTTAGCTACACAAGTTCAGCATTAGGCTGAACTAAAGTTTACTGAAAAAGGCCAATATCAAGCTTCATAAAGTTGCCTTGTTAAAATTTATTTATTTATTTATTTAATTTATTTGCTGCATTTGTTAACCGCCGCTCTCAGCCCTAGGGCGACTCGCGGCGGTGTACAACATATAAAAAACACATTTTACAATAACTACAACGACAAAAAACAACATATCACTAATACACTATCATCTAATTACACTAAAATAATCCGCTTCGTCTTATCATAGAATCATAACCAATCTCGTAGTCTATATTCCGTTCCAGTTATCTTAAATTAACCACAATTTAAGATAAACATTGAATTATAGTGTTTGAAAATTGAAAACTCAAGTGTAAATTTCCAATCTCCTCACAAGGGAAGAGGACTAATGCAAACCTGAAGCCCACATTGATTCATTTCCAAGGTAAGCTAACCTACTGTTAGGTCCCAATAAGCACACTGTTGTTTGACTAGCAACTGTGCAGAGTTCACGGAACAGTGGCAATGTATTTTCTCCTTCTGTTCATCCTTTGAAACCAATTCAATAATACAAAGGGGGAGGTGACTATTTTCTACTTAACATGGCTGCAGAAAGGAGTTTTCAAGACTTTCCTATGCGAATCCTCAATACTTAACAATTTGTCTGTTTTGACTTTATAGTATGTTATATTTGAATTGTAGGGCCCCCAGGTGGTGCAGTAGGTTAAACTACTGAGCTGCTGAACTTGCTGACCAAAAGGTTGGCGATTCGAATTCGGGGAGCAGTGTGAGCTCCCACTGTTAGGTCCAGCCAATTCAGGAGTTCTTAAACATGCAAATGTGAGTAAATCAATAGGTACCGCTTCAGTGGGAAGGTAACAGTGCTCCATGCTGTCTTGCTGGCCACATCACCTTGAAGGGGCCTACAGACAATGCCAGCTCTTTGGCTTAGAAATGGAAATGAGCATCACCTCCCATAGTCGGACATGACTAGACTTAATGTCAGGGGAAACCTTTACCTTTACTGTATTTGAATTGACCATTTTGATGTTTTATTTCAAACTTGGACCAAAGTATCACACAAAGGTCCAATTCCTTTTACAACTTTTTTTCTGCTTCTATGGCAAAAACAAACAAACAATGATACAGGTCTCTTTAAATGCATAAGGCCTAACTAAAATTACTCAAGATTCACAGCAAAGCAATGAAGATATGTTACATTTAGTTAATTAAAAAAATCAGAAGCAACACAAAAATGTAAATGGACACAAAACTGATTTAAAGGAGTGGAAATAACACACCACTGGCAGGAATCCAACAATATGGAAGAATTTGGATTTCAGAACTGGTGCAATCTATGCTGGGATAAGAACACATTATTAAAAGCTCCTTAACGAGGGTTTTTTTAAAAGGAGGAGCTTCTCAAATAATGCATGGCAAATACCTACCCTCAAAGGCTTTGGCAGCATCTACCAAGTTTGACCAGTCTAAGTCAGAAGCCGAATCGGGCAGGGGCATAAGACCTGGGTCTGGCATGGGCTGCCTCCTCTGCTCTTGCATATCTGTGAGGGAGCTGTCAGAGGCAGAGAACTCTCCTGAGGCAACAAAGAATGCAAAAAACAAAACAAAACATGGAAAATAAATAAATAAATAAACACCAACAGTGACATTAAACTGGACAAGCATTCTATATAAATGGCCCACCCACTTTTGGCTTGATGCTGATTTAAGTATGGGAGCTACTCAAACATTACTAGAAAGCTGGCATAATTTGTCCCTCTGGTCAATGGGGAGTGGTGCAAGTACATTCCTCCTCCACAAAAGGCAGGATGAACTTGGCAGGCTTCCTGTTCTTCATGAGGAGAAACAATTTAGCTAAGAAAAAAACATTACTTTACCCTCACAAGCTGCAACCAAAGTAGAATAAAACAAGTGGAAACACTTATACAAGTAGAGAAGAGGAGGAATTCAAGAAATGTAAGAGTATAGAATTCTTGAATTTAACCCTTTCAATGACTGCCTTACACATCCATTGACAGAGAAATTAAATGTATTATGAATGGGCACCAGATACAATAGGAAGTAATTGGCAGAACCATCTCTGAGCACTGCTTGTCTAAGAAAACCTATGAAATTCATTGGAGGTGTCATAAGTCAACAAATGACTTGAAGCCAGGCACATGCACACACATCCACAACTATATCATATATTCAACTCTTAAGCTGGACTCTGAATCAAGAGGCGCTTCCTAAGTCAGCATTCATGCAACTTGTATTGATTTAGAAAACCTACTGGGACCAACTTTTGGACAGGCCTATATATTTAAGGATAAAAAATGCCTCTAGATATATTGGCTTTGTTCAGATGATGTTCCAAAAATTATGCATACAAGCATAATAGCTGAGTGCTGGTGTTATGTTTGTATGCCAACTCCATTCACTGAATATAATTGAATACCATAGTTTTTGAACATGAATAACCGTCTTTCTGAAGCACTGAGCCCTGTATAAAGCAGGTTTTCTAAAGAATTAGAGAAGAGCTTTCCAAACATTAAATGTTGGTGACACACCTATTTAGATATGCATCATTTAATGATACTGTAATTCACTTTTACTAGCAAATCAGAGATTAAACTAGCCCCTTAAAAGATATGGATAGTAGATAAACTGTAATAACAAAATGTATTTCTCATCAAAATATTTCAGTTATATTTGAACAAATATTTAATCTGTAAGATAATAACATACATTTCCAATATTGTTGTCACTGCTCATTATGTTTGCTTGACACAACTACACACTGTAGCCGACACACTAACGTGTTGTGACACACAGTTTGGAAAACTCTGGGTTAGAGAGGTCCTAAGAGACCTCCAAAGAGAAATGTAATAAGCGTGGAATGAATATATAGCCCAACTCTGAATCTAACAAGGTATACAGATTGCAAGAACTATTAGGTGTGAACAAGTCAATTAAAGGAAGCAAATCAAGCAAAATCAAAGGACCCTTTTCTAATGTGAAAGAAGCTACAAATGCCTGTGTAGCCTGAAGTTGAAAATGACATTACATCTACCTCCACACTTTGTTGTCTTTATTAAGATCAGGCAACTTCTAGTCCCACAAATCCTAGGTCAATCATTAGTTATGTGATAGGTCCTCCCAAAGAATCATATTATAAAACACCCAATTTGGTAACATAATGTAAATGAGTATAAATCAATCAACAGAATGATTTCTGCACTAAGAATTGGTTCCAAAGAAATTAGTGTTCAGACCAACACAATTCCAGCACTGTAAAATAAAGGTCAGCTTTTCCCAGTAGTTGACCTAACTGATCCAGTCAATCAAGGCTGTGAAGAATCTTTGTGTTAGAAGAAATAAGAAAACAAAAACACAGAGCAGTCCAACCAAATATAATGTTACTTATTATTAAACAATAAGAAACCAGAAGGTATATATTAGAACAATAGCAATTTATTCTGGTTCAATACTGGACATTAAAAAGACCTAACAAAAATGCTTTGCAATGTTTCTTAAAATGAGTATAGACCCAGATGGAAGATATTAAAGAGATATGGCAGCTGTTGGCAATATTGTTACTTGTACTAACTAATTACTTGGATTTGTCATATCTGTGATCTGGTCAAAAGAAAGCACATTGCTGAACTTAAAACCTGTTAGGTTCTTAATGGATTCTCAAGTATGTGGGGAACAAACTATGTGGTGTATTATAGGTCAAACCAATCACCTTCAATTACATATTGCAGATAATAAAGAGGCAAGCATATGCTAGGGGCATTGGATTAATGTGCTCAGAATGATTAACCCTGTCAGATTCCGTGACAACTAAAACACAAAGACAAACAGAGAAAGACAAAAAGAAAAAAAAAACCAATGTACCGCAATACTGTATTTCATTGCATAATAGTTAAACCTTTTAAGGAAAAAAGGGGGTGCAACTATTATGCAGTGGTGACTATTACGTGGTAAAAAGTGTGCACAGCTACCATAGATCTTCCCTTGGCTGTGAGTCAAGGGAAGCCCCAAATCTCTAAGGAGAGTGGTGCATGGCAGCTGAAGCCTCACCCACTGAGTTGCGCCATTTATTCTCTCACTCAGGTGCAGTGAGTGAATAAAGAGTGTGACTATCATGCATGGAACAGCAACAATACAATTGTGCCTCTCCAAAAATGGGGGTGTGTCTGTGTCTAGTAGTAACTATTATGCAATGAAATATGGTATAGTTTCAATATTAGAATGGCAATTACAAAAAATGGCAGACTAAATCTGTCCAAAGGGAAAAGAGATAGCGAGCTGTTCTCTTAATTTATTTGTTCATGCAAGTAAAAACAAATAACTGAATCAATTTTCTCCCTGTTCATAGATGGTTTCGAAAAATATGTGTTTTTCACAGATATTTTGCAGGGGACCTAAAGACATCAGAAGCTGGACTGGGGGAAATCTTACTGGTTTGCTTCCATGTGACATGGGAAGAACAGCAAAAATCTGAAAGCTATAGTCTTCCAGTTTCTTCTCCTGAAATGTGGCATTGAAAAGGTGGGTTCAGCCATCCAAGGAACAGTAAGTCTTCTTAGATCTTCTCCCATTTTCCCTTCCTCACTTGCTGCACATTGCTGCATAATGGCAGCAGAAAAGTTAAGGATCGGGGTGCTAAAGCATTGTAGGATCCTCTCCTGGCACCCTCCCCACCTGAAGTATAACATTGTGAGAGTGAGAGGAAGAAGCCAAGACAGGATCAGAAAACTATAGCCTTGCCACTTGGGCTCTACTATCCAGTTTACAATGATGTCAATATTGTATTCCAGCTAATGGAACACATCATGTGATGATCCTCCTCTTTACTGGGCTGCTCTGCCTTCACAAGCCTGGGAGGACAGAAAATGTGTATCTGGAGTGGAGCAGGCAACAGTGGTCTTTCAGAGTGATATCACATTAGGGTTCGAAAGCGCAGGTCCCCATTTTCCAATCACCCAGTTTGCTCCTGCAGAAATCTGGGAAACGTAGTTTAGGGAAGCTGAGGATCTCTCTGGCTAAGCATTCCAAAGGCTCCATCCTAAACTACATTTCCCAGAAACCTGCAGAACTAACCAGGTGATTGGGAAACAGGGACCTGAGCTTTAGAGCTCAAATATGATATCAAACTTAGTCTATTTGATGACTGGACAAAAAGAACCAAGAAAGCAGCTGAGAAGGATCTATCATATTAGGGTTTTTAACCACTGAAAGAGCTTTTTTCTTGCCCCCCCCCCCATTCGATCATTCAGATATTATTTCTATCTTTTGGGAAAAAAATACATAGAGAAACCTAAAATTATGAAGGAAGCTTGATTACACTCGGTTCATAGAACAAAACAAGATGGAAGGAAGCCAAGAAAAACAGTTGAAGAGTACATTATATATACGGTGATATTCAAAACACAATTACCATGTAAAGATTTCATTCCTAATGTGTATGATGGCCTCCTTAAGGGTAAGGACTTAGGAAGAGAAGGATATGTGCTGGTGAAAAGGACATCATTTGGAAGGGCTTGGTCCAGAAGAGAAGCTCGTGAAGGGAAGAAGTGATCCCTCTGACTACTGTAAATACTCTCATCTGACAGAGTCCTATGCAAGGCACGCCTTGAGGTAGGAGTGCTAGGAAATGGAGACTGAAAGAAGAGAAAAGAAATATGAGAACATGTATAGTAATAGTCAATCAGTTATCATACTCGACTAAAATCCACTACAAATAGAATAAAATCCAATAAAAACATAGGTGAATGCATACAAACATGGCCATTTACATTCATAAAATCAGGTTATAATTTGTTACAAATTGGGAAGGTTTCTATCCCTCAGAGAAAATGCCTGAAGATTTCATATGGGAAAATAATTTGCTAGCAGAGAAGCCCACCATTCAGAATTGTTCCTGTGAAGACCTTTGATGATACCATATCCTCAGCAGGTGCTTTGTTTGCTGCTACAGCACATATGTATTCCCTGACTTCCTGTTCTGAAACTGGTAATTCCATTAACAAAATCCTGATTAGTAAGTGAATCATTCAAATTAATAGCTACCTCACTTTCAAAAATATTGCTAAATAAGTACACAAAGTATCAGCTGAAGTGTGTGGGATTAAATCTTGTGACTAATATTGAAATCAAGTTCCAAAACTATATTTTAGCAATAATAAATGATCATTTTTTTTCTTTCTTAACACGTTTTTATAAATTAGGTAAGGTATCAAGATGCCTGAGCATCAAAACCAGTTTTCAATTACAGATGTATCTATACTGTAGAATTAATGCAATTTGATCCCACTTTAATTGCCATGATTAGTTACATTCTTTTTGGCTTGCCTATAGTGATTATCATGCCAACCCATTTTTCCAGATACCATTCTAGACTGATGGACAATTCCAATTAAAAGTAGCCTTAAGACAACACCCCCCCCCCCCGCAAAAAAAACAAACCCAACCGATAATAATGTCTACTGTATTTATATAGCTTTTGACAATGTTCTGATATCCAGTCAAAAGGTAGAACTTATTTGGATGGTCCTGAATGTTAAATATTTGAAACGATATCACACTGAAGATGGGGTACACTTGTTTTCTGTTGCTTAAGAAGCTAGGACATGGAGCAATGCGTTCAAACTGCAGCAAAGGAGAATCTATCTAAACACTAGGAAGAATTTCCTGACAGTAAGAGCTGCTCAAAAGAAACTTGTTGCTTCCTTCTTTGGAGGCTCTTAAGCAGAGGCTGGCCATCTGTTAGGAATGCTTTGGTTGTGTATTCCTCCATGGCAGAAGATAGGACTGGATAGCCCTTGTGGTCTCTTCTAACTCTAGGATTCTAAGCCTGTTTGTATCTGAGATGGGTACTTCTATGATGAGTTCCGAAGGGAATCAAGGAATTAAGAACCAGACCTGAAAAGTGGGTATACCTGGTGCCCCTGGCCTTTCCAGGAGACAGAGATATCATTTGGGTAGGTTATATATGAAGGGATGACTTTACTACAAATACTACCATTATACAGTATAAGGATTCTTTGTTAAGCGTGAACTTTATTTGGGATGCTCAAAAGAAAAAAAGGTAGCTGCTTTGTGTATATATGCGTGTGAATAAGTAAATGGGGAATTTTGGCCTTCAGTTTTGTTATCCACTTAAAAGATGCATATTACAATGCTCCAAACAGGCGAAAAACAGTCCAATTACACCTCTTATTCTATTTGTACCTCAACAAAAACAGGGCAATCCTCCTAAATACATCCTTGAAATCCCAGCGTTTGATAATATTAAAGATAGCACCTCTGTACTTTCATTCCATTAATCATCTCCTTGCTTTAACGGCCAATTAAATAGAACCACAAAAGTCAGGTTTAGACTGAGATTCTCACTTGGAGAGGTTCAGATTAAAATCCTACTTGGTTAAATTTCACCCTAGAATCCTCACATCCAACTTCTAATCCATTCTGCTCCTAACTACATCTGTCTCATCAGTTACCATTGTTTGATCCTTATGCCATTCACCTATAATCAGGGTAGGATCAGAAAGAATAAGATCAGACATTTAAAATATATCATCCTTCAATTCTCTCTTGACTGTCTTGCTTACCAATCCAGCAAAAAATTGCCTACATAACCCCCTGCCTAAAATCCCACTCATTACTGAACGAAGCATCAGTCTGCAGGTCAATGGAAGCAAAGTTATCAAGCTCTTGGCTGAGCTGATTAGGTTGTTCTGCAGCAGGAACTATTGTCAAAATCCCCATCAAACCCACCAAGACTTAAATATTGGCCTTAAGAATTCGTTCTTTAGGGTATCCAGGCTTGGGAAACTACACACACTCCTTTTCTCAGAAGATAAAAAGTAGAGTCTTTTTTCTTTTCTTTTCCCTTTCTCCACTAACATGAAGGCTATGGACATTATCACCTCCACTCGCTATGCTGCAACAATCACATTAGTGCAGAATTACTGTTCACTATGTAAATAAGATACATATCGAATTGAGCACCTTCAATATTAATCTCTATCATTTGTATAACTGTGCTAATTCACTAAATTTTAAAAAATATTTTTATTTGTTAGCATAATTGCACAATTTTAGCATTAAAAGGACTGGCAAAGATATAAATTAAAAAAACAAAACAAAAACAAAACTGCCATCTTAGGAATAGCAAGGGGGGCAGGGAAGAGAATCGTGTCCACTGATGTTATGTGACTGTCAGCATGCTGGCAAAGAAGTGGAAAATGCCAATGACACTAAGGTGGGTAAAGGAAACAAAGCAGGATGGGGAGTTATTGATGAGGCAGAATGCACATGACACTGTGTAATAGCAACTGTTATCAGAGGTGATGGTTCAGCTTGCAATGCTGGTTTGCTTATCTTGCGTGATACGGTCCTAAATGACAAAATTATATTGTAGTTACACTTTGATCAAATGGATGATTTTATAATACCCAGTTGTAATTTATGGTTTAATTATATTTTAAATGGGTTTTACACTGTTTTCACTCAAGTGTTTTTTTAAAATATAATTGTTTAATTATTTTCTAACTTTCGGAAAATAATATTTTAGCTGAACTTTCTTTTGAAGTACTGTAAGTAGTTTTGGATCCTGTGTCAGGAGAAAGACAGCATACAAAGCAAGCAGGTAAGCAGAATTTAGTATTTTACATCTGTGGAAGTGTTTTTAGAGTTATTTCACTGCATGCCCAGAAAACTAACTCATCTGCACCAACCAAATGTTTATATGTGTCTGTCTACATTTATCAAAATTTTAATAATGTTGGGAATGGGTAGGTCCAACGCCAGTGGAAGACAAAAGTCACAGGCTGGGAAGAGACAGCTCACAGTAACAAAGGTTGGCATGCTGAGGGGAGGTGAAGACCCATGTGGAACCCGATCAATGGCTGACTATTGCATAGCTGATAGCTGCTGTACATGAAAAGACTAACTGAACTGAATCGAACTTGAAATACTGGGTCTGAAAATTAAAATGAATATTGATCACCCCAAGGGTTCTGTCATTCACAATGAATTAATTTGCTGAATGGTGTAAATTCATTAATGTGTTAATCTAATGTACATTACTTCAGGACCCGGTGGGCAACAGGAAAGAATGAATAAATAAAACAAAACAAAACAAAACAAAGTACTGATCCATATAAGTAAATCGTTTTTAGTAGCCACGGGGTTTACAAATTGACCTCTAGAAACAAATGTAGTCATTGGCTAATTTCAAAGTGTTTTGTCATTTTAAACTTACCTTCCTCAACCTGGCATTTTTTCCAGATTCACTACAGGGGATCTCATCTTACAACCTATATTAGCATTGTCACTGGCTTTCATCTCACTTTTCTATCTCTTTTCTGGCCAAGTGTAAAGTTAAAGAGGCAGTAGTTGTTGTAAATTGTTGTATATGATCATTTACAACAGTTCTGTAGAATGCTTATGTGTGCTGACCCTTCAACACCACATAAGCAGATGTTATGAATGTGTACTTCCACCTCCTTGTGTTTTCTCATCTGATCTTGACTTGTTTCATTTTATGATTTGTGTTGTGTATGATTTGAACAGGACAAGTCACATCCTCTACAGTGAAAGATGATTAGAGACATCTTACAAACATCTTTGCCAGCTGTGAGAAGTGTGCTACCTTGTTATGCCCTCCTGTAGTCAGGCATTTTGCCCAAAGAGAGGTCATGCTACAAGTCTTCAGTTTTGAAGCGAAATATTTTTGCCTTTTTCAAATGATGAACAGCAGAATCTGTCCCACTTGTTTGGCAAAGTAGAAAGTGAGAAATTGGGGAAAATTATGTGCTCCTTAATAAGCATTTTCAAGGGGTCAGGAAAGGATCGTTACACTGCCCTTGTCTACTAAAAGCAGATGTTTCTAAAGAAAGAAATGGGAACAGAATAAAATTCATACAGTTTGGCAGATCATTTGCTTAACCGAGTGACAATCATCTATCATCTAAATATGAATTACTTGAGAGAACAGACTCCATTGATCATGAAAACTTCCAAAACAGACATGCACTAATAGTAAGTGGGATAATCAATCATTTAAATGGATAGGGACTTTTTGAAAAGACAACAGTCCTTGTCTGAAGAGTCACAAGAAAGGTGATCATCCTTTCCCCCAACATCAGGCATTTGAAGGAGGGTGTGGAATAGAGTGCTTGCAGAGAGCAATTTCCCTTTGCTTCAGCCTCAAAGGCAACATTAAAAAAATAATCTGTATATAGAACCTCATACTTACAAGTTTTAATAAGCCTCTTTGGGTTTTGACAAGCACAGAAAGAAGTTGCAAGTGCCCTCTTTTACATGGTTGCTGTGGAAACCATTTAATCTCTGACAACCATGAAATGTTAAGCAGTGTTTTCAGTACAGAGGTCTCAAAAATCAGGGCTCTCTCTTCAAGATTATTTACTGGGTGTTTTAATATCATTAAGCCATTAGTACTTCTGGTGAAGATTTAAGGAATACATCTATGTAGACTTACTTCATGTGCATATTTACTTTAAAAAGTTTGAGAGGCAATTTTGGTTGTTTGAAAACAAGGCACAAAATATGATACAAAAGTTCAGTCAACATGCTCTGTTCACAGAGGTGGAAGAAGCACTCAAGTGAATAAGTTGGCATTTGGAACTCAACTTCCATGAGGAGCAAGCAGCTCTTAAACAAGTGTTATCTCCCCCTTCCCTAGCTGCATGTCGAAATAAGCTCTAAAATTGTTGCAGCTGCTGTACTGAAATGTACTCTATATAAACTTGAGAAACAACATAATAATAAATAATAAAACTTTATTTGTAGACCACCCTATCTCCCCGGAGGGACTGAGGGTGGTTTCCAACATATATGGCAAATATTCAGTGCCAGCAAGGAGAAGCATACAAACACAAAGCGGATCACATCAACATGCTACACTTAGTGGCAGTGTTATTATTCAGGGGAGAAATTCACACATTTTTCTGTGGCATTTCATCATATTTGGCAATATACTGTATTTCTTCAATTCTAAGACACTTTCTTCCATATAAACATCTCTAAAAATAGAGTGCATCTCAGAATCATGGGTGTGCATCTTACAATCCATGGCATCAAAGAAATACAGTAAAGTACTGCTGAAAGTCTTTACAACAAAAAAAAATTCTTCCATATAGTTCTTTCAGTCTTGGCTACACTTTTGGGTGGCACCTGCCATAGTAGATCTCTATGCAATGGGAATGCACTCATTAAAATATCCTTATCCAATGTCATGAAAGGTTTTTAAAGGTCAGAACTAGGATTTAGAATACAGGTCTAAAAGTCAGTATAACTCTATAAGTTAGCATAGTCTCTATCAGCAGACTTAATTAAGAGTGTTAATCTTCCTTGCTATCTTTCTACCAGCAGAAAAACTTTCTACTCAGGCAAGTCTCTCACAACTGATCCTGTATCACTAGAAAGATATCCCATTCTGGGAGAAAGTATAACATGTGAGTAAAATAAATAAGCAAAGAATTGTTCCTGGTTGCTATTTTTTGAGCAAGATCCATGTCGTCGTCTTCTTCTTCTTCTTCTTTTGCTTTTGTGTTTTAATTTGTAGTTATATGACAAACTGTTAAGTCCCATTCATGACAAAAGTCAAGATATAAACAGAATAAACAAACCAATAACATGTACCTTGAAGTTTTTCTGAGATTCTGGTGTTGGACTGTCAAGATCTATCAGCTTCTTCAACTCTTCTTCAATATTTGATTTAGAAGATCGCTTCGGTGAGGCTCGAAGATCTCTGGCTGAGGCACGCAATCTAGGATGTGCCATTTCACTGCCATCACTCTGGTGACGCCTTCAAAGAAGGGAACATACATGTTTAGAATTCAGAGGGCTTGAAGCAGAAGACTTCCAGTTATTCACATAAGAGATTTAGGTGGGGAGCAAGAATTTGGATGGGTTAACGTACAGAATGCAATTAAATGCCTGTTTAAAGAAATACACCTTCTATGCAGCAATAATAACCCCATTGCAAAAAGAAGTGAACCTAACCACATCACCACCAGAAGACTTGCTTACATTTGTCACGTTTAAATTGAAAACCTGTTTAACACTGTGAATGATTTGTCTCCGCTTTCCCATTTGCTAGACCATCTATCGACTGGTCAATCAATCAATCAATCAAAATTCTGTCTAAAACTTTCAGCTAATGCAAGGTACGCAATTTCCATTGTGTTACCATGCTCTCCTCTTTCGCATGCTGTCCTTAGAACAAATCTGTCACTTCAACCATATGCTTTCCGCATCACACAGTTCTCCCATTCTATCCGGTTTACTTCCCATTTATTTATTTATTATTTATTTATTTCTTGCATTTATTGACCGCCCCTCTCAGCCCGAGGGCGACTCGGGGCGGTGAACAGCAACAAAAAGACAGTGTACAATAAATCACGACAATACAAACCAGACAACTACAACATAACATATACTTATCCTAAAAATCCGCTTCGTCAAGTCCTGGGGTCATAGCCAAAATTCATAGTCCTAGTACATTCCAGTGTCGTTCAAGATACACTCAGTTGAAGGCCTGCTCGAAGAGCCATGTTTTCAGGCCCCTACGAAAGGCCATCAAGGAGGGCGCCTGTCTAACTTCAACAGGGAGGGTGTTCCACAGCCGGGGGGCCACCGAGAAGGCCCGCTCTCTCGTCCCCGCCAGGCGTGCCTGTGAGGCAGGCGGGACCGAGAGAAGGGCCTCCCCGGATGATCTCAAGGCCCTCGTGGGCTCGTAGGCCGAGATGCGGTCTGCAAGGTATTTTGGGCCGGAACCGTTTAGGGCTTTGTAGGATAACACCAGCACCTTAAATTGGGCCCGGTAGCGAATCGGCAGCCAGTGGAGCTGGGACAGCAGGGGCGTTGTATGCTCTCTGCGTCCTGCTCCCGTTAACAACATGGCTGCCGCGCGTTGGACTAGCTGAAGCTTCCGGGCCGTCTTCAAGGGCAGCCCCACGTAGAGAGCGTTGCAGTAGTCGAGGCGGGATGTGACCAAAGCGTGTACCACCGTGGCCAAGTCAGACTTCCCAAGATACGGGCGCAGCTGGCGCACGAGCCTAAGCTGTGCAAATGCTCCCCTGGTCACCGCTGAAACCTGAGGCTCCAGGCTCAGCGATGAGTCCAGGGTCACACCCAAGCTGCGAACCTGCGCCTTCAAGGGGAGTGTGACCCCGTCCAGCACAGGCTGTAACCCTATACCCTGTTCGGCCTTGCGACTGACCAGGAGTACCTCTGTCTTGTCTGGATTTAGTTTCAGTTTGTTCGCCCTCATCCAGACCATTACAGCGGCCAGGCACCGGTTCAGGACTTCGACGGCCTCCTTAGTAGCAGGTGGGAAGGAGTGACAGAGTTGGACGTCATCTGCGTACAGGTGACACCGCACCCCGAAACTCCGGATGATCTCACCCAGCGGCTTCATGTAGATGTTAAACAGCAAGGGGGACAAGATGGAACCCTGAGGAACGCCACAGGTCAACGGCTGTGGCGTTGAACAGGAGTCCCCCAGCAACACCTTCTGAGTACGACCCTCCAGAAATGACCGGAGCCACTGCAGAGCAGTGCCCCCAAGACCCATCTCTGCAAGGCGCCCCAGAAGAATACCGTGGTCGACGGTATCGAAGGCCGCTGAGAGGTCCAGGAGCACCAACAGGGACACACTCCCCCTGTCTAGCTCCCGGCGCAGATCATCCACTAAGGCGACCAAGACCGTCTCGGTACCATGTCCCGGTCTGGAACCAGACTGTGCCGGATCCAGATAATCCGTGTCTCTCAAGAATACCTGGAGTTGTGAGGCCACCACGCTTTCCATGACTTTGCCCAAGAAGGGAAGATTGGAAACAGGCCGAAAGTTGTCCAATTTAGTGGGGTCAAGTGATGGTTTCTTCAACAGCGGCTTTATAACAGCCTGTTTTAGGCTCGCTGGAATCTTGCCTTCCCGAAGGGAGGCATTAACCACCACCGTTACCCACTCGGCCAATCCCCCTCTGGCCTCCTTCAGAAGCCAGGATGGGCAGGGGTCTAGGATGGACGTGGTGGGTCTCATTCCTCCAAGTATCTTGTCCACATCCTCGGGTTTCACAAACTGAAAAGAATCCAACAAAATCGGACAAGCAGGTGCTTGTGTCACATCCACAGAGACTGCATCTAATGTGGCGTCCAGCCCAGAGCGGATCAAAGCGACTTTGTCTGCAAAGAACCGAGCAAATGCTTCACAGCGCGCTGCCGAATTGTCAGGGCTCCCACCTGAAATAGGGGGAGTTAAAAGACCTCTGACAACCCGGAACAACTCCGCCGGACGGTTTTTTGCAGACGCAATAGTGGCCGCAAAGAAAGTTTTCTTTGCGGCTTTTATTGCCGCGGCATATGCCCTTAAAAAGGACACAAACCGTGTTCGGTTTGACTCGTTTGGGTCCGAGCGCCACACGCTCTCTAGAACCCTCTTCCTTCGCTTCATCGCTGCCAGCTCCTCAGTGAACCAAGGGGCTGGTTTAGCTCGGTTACTCGAGAGGGGACGTTCCGGAGCGATCCTGTCAATAGCCCTGGTCATCTCCCCATTCCAGAGAGCGACCAAGGCCTCGACATTATCACCTACCGCGGTGGCGGGAAACTCCCCAAAAGCCGTCAGGAATCCACTCGGATCCATTAGTCTCCTGGGGCGGACCATCCTAATGGGTCCTCCACCCTTGCGGAGGTTAGGGGGCGCAGTGAGCCTAAATCTAATCAGGAAGTGGTCGGTCCATGGCAACGGAGAGATAGACAGCTCCTCTACACCGCCGCCCTGCTCCCATCCCTGGCAGAAAACCAAGTCCAATGTGTGTCCGGCACAGTGGGTGGGGCCAGTTATTCGTTGGGACAGCCCCATGGTTGCCATGGCGGACATGAAGTCCTGAGCCGCACCTGTGAGGGTTGCCTCGGCGTGGATGTTGAAGTCCCCCAGCACAAGAAGCCGTTGGGACTCCACCGCCAGGCTCGAGACCACCCCCGCTAGCTCAGGTAGGGAGACTGTAGTGCAGCGAGGTGGACGGTACACTAGCAGAATCCCTATTCTGTCCCGGTCACCCACCCTCAGGTGGACGCATTCAAAATTTGTGGTCTGCGGGATGGGGCTCCTGGTTAGATGGATGGAATCTCTATAGACCACTGCGACACCGCCTCCCCGTCCTCCGGCTCTTGGTTGGTGTTGCACGGAGAAACCTGGAGGACAGAGCTGGGAGAGGTTTACGCCCCCCGCTTCATCCAGCCAGGTCTCCGTGATGCACGCCAGATCTGCCTGCTCCTCCAGGATTAAATCCTGGATCCAAGTTGTTTTTCCGTTGACAGACCTGGCATTCAACAACACCACCTTCAAGCCAGAGGGCCCGCTCACCTGGTTACACCAATTTACCTTAGGAGACCGATTGGGAATAGTTAATTTAGATAAACGGTCCGAATTAAGCCGAATTCGAGGTCTCCTTCTCCCGCATCTCCTCCTTCCCACCACGACCTCTATGGGGGCCCCTCGGCTAGTTTTTGCATATCAGTCCCATATTCACTTTAGCTTGCTATATTTTTGGGGCTTGGCCTACTAATTTCTGACCTCAATTACATTTCATAAATACTGACTGTGTATTCCAGCTTGGAAATGGGTTGGACTGGGTGGCCCTTAAAGTCTCTTCCAACTTTTATGATTTTATATGAGCTTAATTTTGACTCTTCAGTTAAGATACTGCTTCTTATAAATATGCCACACTTGATATAACTATCTCAAATAATTAAAATACTATTTAGTAAATTCTTTTGAAGTAACAGAAGATAATTGCTGTAACATTTTTGAAAACCTATGTTTCAAAAACACTGGGTTTTTAAAATCATCTCAGAAGTGACTTGAGAAACTGCAAGTTGCTTCTGGTGTGAGAGAATTGGCTGTCTGCCAGGATGTTTCCCAGGGGATGCCTGGATGTTTTACCATCCTGTGGAAGGCTTCTCTCATGTCCCTGCAAGAGAAGCTGGAGCTGACAGACGGGAGCTCACCCTGCTCCCAGAATTCAAACCGTTGACCTTCAGGTCAGCAGTTCAGCCAGCACAAGGTTTTAACCCATTGCGCCAGTGTGGCTCACTGAAAAAACACTGTTGCTATGATATATTTTGGTACCATTTGTCCTGCGTTCAAAGGGGCACACCCATTATCTGGGACTGTTTCTCATTAGGAGGCATCTACAAATCCACTTGCTAGTTCCGATGAGTAGGGAGGCTAGTAAAATATAAATTCTCCCCTCCCATTTGTGTGTTGTGGTTTGGAGAATAGAAGACATGACATATCTAAGTATTTATTTATTATATTTGTATACCGCCCTTCTCAGTCCTTAGGCGACTCAGGGCGAAAAAGATAAGGATATTATAAGTACTAATATTCTTATCTTCTTCAAAACATATTTATTTATTTAGTGTATTTAGTATATTTATATACCATATTTCTCACCTGTGGGGGAACTCAAGGGGATTTACAACATATTAATGGCAAGAATTCAATGCCAATATACATATAATAAAATAAAATCACAATAACTAAACACTGACATATAACTATAAAATAAAATCATGAAAACAGTTAAACATAGGCATATACAACATGTATACGCTTATTTTTTCCTATTCTCTGCCTAAATAAGGTACATAAGTTTACCTTAGACAGGACTAACAATATTTGAAACACTTCAAGCTTAATTTAATTTAATAATCAAGAACAAAAATACAGATCTTCTAAACAAAACTGCTCTTCTCAAAGAGCTTGTCATCCTATCTTTCACGTTTGTATAATGTGCTTTTCATTTTAAAGCTAGAGGTGGGGGTTCCAAACACTGGTTGGAGTTTTAGAATGTTTTAAGTTCGTTTCAAAATCCTTTGATAGCAAAACCCAGTAATTGAAGAGAATGAAGAGAGGTTTTAAAGATTCAGCGAATCAATTAAACAATTTAATACAAACACCTTAATCAGCTTCACAGACCGTAACAACATTTCTGTAGAATTCTTGGATTTTGTTCTACAAGAACTTTAATTGGCTTAAATAGCTGCTGCACTTAAATTTCTTATTTTCTGTAAGCAAGATGCCTGCTATGCACTGTAGAGGCTGTTCATGTAAAAAATTAACACCCACCAAAATAGAACCAAAATGGGCTTACTTTCTTGAATCCATAAACCCCACAGAGTTTATTGTCCCTTCAGGTTTTTTCCATCCAATCAGGTACTTGCTAGTTGCACCCTGCCGTGGATAGAAAGTCCTAGGGCCGGAAGAGGAGGAAGAGGAGGAGGGGAAAGGTGGTGCAAGCTGTGGAGAAGTGGCAGAGTGAAGCTCTTCTTTAGGTGAACTTCTGGCACTGGTGAAAATAACGGGGCTGGCAGAGTGTCGGGAACCCATGGTACTGGGAGAGAAGCATAATAAAGAAAAAGCTTGGCTTAAATGTACATGTTGACACCGTGCACAATTAATTTCAAAGCTGCATTTTGTTATGTGGTAAAGCCTTGCTGAGTGAAATTTAACCTAAGGACTGCTTTTTCAAAGTTATCAACCAGAGCATACACTTAATTAAAATAGGAGAACAAAAAGATATTTTGGCAACATTTATTCTGAAGAGATTGGTTATTGCCTTCCTCTGAGGCTGGGAGAAAGTGACTTGCCCAAGGTCAACCACTGGGTTTCCATAGCTGAGTGAGGATTTGAACCACTCAGGCCATTATACCATTGGTTCTCTTCTTTTTATACAATTCTATATAAAATGCTGCAATGTATCTGGGTAACAGATTGTCAGCACTGAAAGAAAAACACTGCTCCCTACAGTCTGCCAAGTTTACATAGTTTGCCTTTTCCTTCCTGCTTGCATCTGAGGAGGTAGATTTTACATTACAGAATTAATGCAGTTTGGCACAGCTTTAACTGCCATTACTTAATGATATGGAATCCTGAGGTTTGTGGTTAATAATGATGTTGCACAGAATGCTAAAGGCCTTGTAAAATAACTCAAATGGTTCCACATAATTGGGTCATTGCAATTAAAGTGGGGTCAAACTGGATTCACTCTACAGTACAGAGATGAACCCTTACTCTACCAACTTCATTCTCTCAGTCTCGAAGGTGCTACAAGATCCTTTTACATATTAATATTCCATACTAACACAGTTATGTCTTTGAAATTCCTTCCTGCTGTTAGCAGTGAGGAAGAAAGCTGACGAGATTATGGAAAGGATAAGTGATCTTCTGAACAAAGAACATTTTTCCAGATTGGATGACCACTAGTAGAATAGCAGAATCCAGTAGAAATTCGAAGGGATATCCCTTGCTTTCCTCTTGAACTCACATGCGCCCCCAAATCTGGCACAGGAGAATAGGGAAACCCCTAGAACTGCTATTTCTGGGCAGTGGAGAGAGCTGCAGGTGGGAGAGACAGAAGAGGTCCCATAATAATGGTATTGCAGGTCAAAAAAGTATTGAATTTAGGCCCACAATATTCAAATATTAGATTAAAAGTGTTCTGCGTTGATGACAAATTCACTAATGCAATCAATGTTCTAAACCACCTTGAGTCGCCGATCAGCTGAGTAAGGCGGTATACAAATACACTAACTAACTAACTAACTAAATAAATAAATATGTGCTTTATATATGCAGTGCCTTTAACTAAAGTCCAAGGATAGGGAAACAGCGTCAGGAATGAACAATTATTATAAAAATAGATAGAGCCATTTCTGTTCATAAGAAGCAAATTTACATTTCCATCTTCCAGTTTATTATTTTTTAGACATTCAAGAACAAATTCAGACTGATGGATTTATCTATCATTGGTTATTTTATCAAAATTTAATTGAAGAGGATAAAGGGATCTTAATGTCACATGACTACAAGTAGTGTTAGATTTCAAAAGTACTGAATACTGCACCATTCTGCCATGTTCACATCAACAAAATGAAATTGAAGAAAGGAATATATATTAATATTTATGGATAGCATATGAATAGACATAGACATTAAATGTATATATTAAAGAACACTTTGTATAAATGGCTGGTCTGTACCCACAATCCCACCCCACCCCACCCCACCCCATCCCAATATCCATAAATAAATGACATGGAAATTATGTTGCAGAGGAGTATTAATTTTGCTCCCCCATCTCACCCTACCCCACCCCAAAGAATAGATTAATGGAAAGGCTATTTATGTGTCTAAATATCAAATTCATGGAATGGAATGCTGGTACCCATTGTAGCACTTATTTTTCTGCAGTTACAGGGAGGGAATCCATCAAGATGGGTCTGGTTCCTCCCTCATGCTTCACAGGAAGGGCGTCAACTTGTCAACCAACCTAATAACCCTAAGAGAGAAGGCAAATCTCACCCTCCCAGTGATGGCATGACAAAATTCCAGACACCAAAAAACAGACCACCAAAAGTCAAAACAAACCTCCACCAAATAAGAGTGGGAAACAATCCTTCTCCACGCCTGCAGAAAATGAACCTTCATGGTGATTACCATTTTTCTGCAGTGTGAGGAGTCAATTCTTCAAGCTGGGACCTAGACCCTCATCATTTGGGAGGGCAACTCTTCAATTACAATGGCACAACCTGTTGCACAACTGTCAAAGGACACATTCATGGAAGCAAACTTGTGTAGTCAATAGCACCTAACAAAAGAAGACAGGAAAGCCCAAGCGGCTTGCCCAACAGATTTCCAAAAGAGAAGGAGATGTATCAAAAGCTAGCAGTATGAATGGGTTGTACCTGAATCCCTTCTACAACTGGCACTGCACTATGCGTTTGAAAACAAAACCTCAACCACTGAGCCAAAGTGGAAGAAGATATGTCTTTATTAAAAGGAAACAATTAATTTTACAAAA
Organism: Anolis sagrei; assembly: GCF_037176765.1. NCBI lineage: Eukaryota > Metazoa > Chordata > Lepidosauria > Squamata > Anolidae > Anolis > Anolis sagrei. Next base: position 285,162,742 of record NC_090021.1, on the reverse strand, counting down.
CTCCTTTGTCCTACTGAATCCTATCAAAGTAAAAATTAAGAGCCCTCTGCATATCTAACCTGTGCTACTTTTTCCCGTGGTGCCTTGAGATCCAGACAAAAAGAAGATAGAATAATAATCTCAAAATTATGAACAGTGAATTCATGTTAATGAAAAGGAGGATCCAACCTAAGTAAAACCAAATTCTTGTGACATATATGCAATTCCTCTCATGCCAACAGACTCAACTCAACAGACTCTTGCAAATAGAGAATTCCAATTCACTATTAAGACCCAGAATCGCATGCAATCTCCATGAATGGAACTGATAAACTGTTCCTGATCAAAGTAAGGCCACCCTCTTAAAAAATTCTGCATCCCTTCCAGAAATGATCAGAAGGTTACCATGGAACTTCTGGTTGGCCTTGTGAAGATTCAGAACAACCCTCCACACTTTGTTTTTCATTTGAATCAAGAGGAACAGAGAGTGAGAGCTCAAAAATCTCTCCTGAGAGGTAACAGGCTCCATGCCCCTTATCTGAAGCAGGTGTTCTATTGCCTGAAGTGTCAGAGAGTGCTTCTCTGCAGACCTGATATTGTGAAAAGGAGGAAATTTTGAAGCTTTTGGTTGAAATTGATATGTAGCCTTTCTTCAGTCCTGTCCACCCACACATTGAAAGGTGTCTGTTACCAGTGATGGGCAAAATGTAGATGTCCTTACAGGAAACTGTCTCAATTCAAAGAGGACTGACTGGTTCTTACTGAATCCTGCAGACCTCTGTCATGAGAACTACAAGGAGGCTTGCAAGGGCTTCGATACCTTTTTTTTCTTGGCACTTAATTCACCTGCATTTTGAAAGACCAACTGACTTATTGCCGCTTCCTTTCACTCCCAGTCCTCATAGCCTGCCTGGCTAAATCCTTCCTCTGACTTTGCGAGGTGGTTAGCATGGTAGCAGCCACATGAATGAATGCAATGGATGCTCCAGCTTCCTTCCCATGCTTCCTGTTGTTAATATCAGGCTGGATTATCTTCTGCACTCATTCATGCAGCTGCCATCATGTTAACCATCTCACAAGACCTGGAACCACAACACCCTCTTTCATTAACTCCTCAGTAGGCACAAAACCCAACCCTGGATACTCAGGGAGAACTGAGTGATCTTGCCTGTTTGTAATACATCCACTGCCACACAAGTTTAAGTGGACTTCTAATCAAAGGAAAGCTCTGAGCTATGTAATTCAAAGTTTGTTCAACTGTGGTATTCAAAGATGACCATGCAGACCTATCTAAGGCTTCTTACTTCCCTACCCTCTGTATTTATAAATATATTCCATGTTGATATACTTTTCTATTATCTGTGAAAGTTGGTGCCCTGGAAAGGATTTTGCTCTGATTAAATAGAAACTTACAGAAAGAAAAAGCCATAGGAAACATGTTATATCTTGTGTTTTTGGAAGAAATTAGACATAAAGAGCATATCTGACAAGCTAGGATAGTGATGAACAGCTGTCCTGCTCAGTGCCTGGTTCTAAAATAATCTGAGTTAATATCTTTAATGTCCAAAAATTAATTGGTTTTCTTTCCCCTAAAGTAATTTAAAACCAAAGGCTGCATCTTGACCCCATTGGTCTTCTGATAGGAAAGACACCTATCAGAAGGCCAATGTTCAAGTTTAAGCTTGATTTGCTCACAGGCTGTTTTATGCATCTTTTTGACCATCCCCTGTCTCCACATTTCAAATGAATTGATTTCTCCGCATAAGCTTGTCAGATGTCTAATACATTGAAAGTCTCCATACATTGAAAATGGAAATACTGTGGCATGGATAATTCTGATTTTGGTATTTAGTGATGTATCTTCAGACTGGAGAATCTTATCTAGTTTCTTCATAGTAGCCCTTCCAAGTCTTCTCACTACATCACTACATTCTCTATTTTGATAAATATGGAACCAAAATATAGAATAATGTTAATTTTTCTTCATTGCCTTGTTTAATATGATATAAATGTTTTATGGTCATTATTTTTTTTCCTTCAGTCCTGACTATGCTTTTGGTTTGTCTTCTTTTGTTTATTTCATCTTTTTGCGACTTCTGCTAGTCATATGTGCCAATGCATACCTTTGTTAATTGTCAAGCCAATTTAGACTTATGGTTACCCTATGAATGAGAGATGCCCAAGTCACTCAATCCTCAACAGCCCTGCTCAAATGATGCAGACTCAGGGATGTTGTATATTCATCTGTAATGCATCTCTATCTTTCCCTACTGTCTACAAGCCTTACCAAATGTTGTTCTTGTTGTTTTTTTAGTGAGTTATGTCTTCTCATGATATGTCCAAAGTACGACTGTCTTAGTATAGACATTGTGGCTTCTATGGACAGTTCTACTTCCTCAATGCATGGAAGTAGGCTGCCTATGAAAACTTATCCAACAACTTAATCTTGCTCAGTCTCAAAGGTGCTATAAGATCCCTTTGCAAACTAACATGGCTATTTCTTTGAATTCTACCACTTCATTGTGTTACTCGAGCAAAATACTAATTCCTTGTGCATGTGTAATATATAGTAGCATGAATTTTTCAAATCCAAACAAGCTCAAGAACATGCTGAATACCTGTTTTTGTACCAGTGAAAAATCTTATTCTTAATATCATCTTTATCTTCTGTGTATAGAATTTTGGGAATGAAACACATAAAATCAGTGTCACAGCCACCATAACACTGTTTTCCATGAGATAAATGAAAAAATACAGTATTATCACAAAGGTAAATAATCTAAAAAACAACCTTACACTGATGCATATCAAATGTAAGAGAAGCTATGGAATAAGTCAGAGTAAAGGGGCCAGCACTTTTTAAGACATTCAGAATGGAAAAAGTATTGTGTGATTAGCTTTTGTACAATGTAAGCCTAGACACAAAGTGTTCTTTTATTGAATAAAATTCTAGCACTCCATAGATCTCACCTGTTTAGGTTTCATGTCTAGATGCAGCATCCTACTGAATGGGAGGGAGAATGGGGAAAATTGCACCAGAGAGTAAAGAGAAGATAGAATTCTGTAGTCTATTCAAAACTCCTTAAAACATGTCTAAAAGATCAATAATGCCATGTCTGCACTGCTTTACACATATATAAGATGTGTGCACTGTTGTGGGAAGAACCTAGTACAGGCAGTCCACAAGTAACAAATGAGATAGGTTCTGTAGGTCGGTTCTTAAGTTGAATTTGGAACAGGTACATTTTTAAGTGTAACTCCACCCTGCCTGCCTGCCTATCTATCTAATCACCCCTGTGGTGATTGTTTTGATGTGTGTGCCCCTCTTCAGAAGATTTCACCTCACTTTCTGTCCCTGCAATAATTGTCGTTCCTAATTATGAGTCATTTGTAACTTAGGGACTGCCTAGATCTATCTGCTTTCAGCTCTCCCACAACAGTTTCTCACCCACAAAAGAAAATATCAAACTAATCTTCCATTTTCAAATTCTCTGCTATTCAAAGTGAAGGACTGCCAAGAAACACGAGGATGTTATTTTCCATAACACCCACTCCTCACATCTGCTAGAAAGATATAGGAAGAGGCATCAAGTATGATTTTAAAGAAAATTACCTTGCATGGGAAACAGCATCGCTAAGGCTATAAGCACTGTTCTCTCTTGTTAAAGGGTTAGAAGCTGGTTGACTTTTGCTATGAATGTCCAAGCTTAATGAAGATTCTGTCTTTCTGTCCATCATGTGACTCTCTTTTTCTAAAGTCCGGTCTGCAAGGCAGACTACTTCACTGGAACTGTGCCACAATGGGGACACTTTCTCTTTCATAAGTCCTGATCGGGGAGATGTTGCTGAGTTGCCCAAGGAGACTGTGCATCCATGGTTGGGTCCATAGGAGGTGGTATCGATGCCACTGTCAGCAGACGTGCCTTGAAGATAATTATAGCTATTCATCTCTGACTCTGTCCTGTCTCCGCTCTCATACCACTTCTCATCACTATGGATGCTAGATGCATTGCTGGACAGTGTATTACTGCTTGAATGGCTGGAGTAGTGGCTATCAGACTATATATATAAAAAAAAACAGATTCTGCATTAAATTTAAGGCTGGAAGGGAAAGAAACTATTCATTAATGATGAGCATAGGTGCACATATTACTGTACATAAAATTAAGACAAGATGCATAAATACTCAGCTCAAGACTTATGTTACATATTTAGTAATCTGCCATAACCATCCATGTATTTTATAAACGAAGACACAGTTCCACTATAATTTTCCATTAACTGGTTTTCAATATACCCATTCTAAATTTATCGTGAAACAAATACTAATTTTAGAACATCACAGCAGAAACATTTGTCACAATTCATAATATACTTACAGATGTAAAAACCATTACTGAAAGCTAAGCGAAGTGAAATGAATCACAAGGATGTGAAAAGAGAATGCAGATATGTGAGATATTCCATAACAGTGGTTCTCAACCTGGGGTCCCCAGATGTTTTTGGCCTTCAACTCCCAGAAATCCTCACTGCTAGTAAACTGGCTGGGATTTCTGGGAGTTGTGGGCCAAAAACATCTGGGGACCCTAGGTTGAGAACCACTGTTCTAGAATGTCTACATACAATGGTCATCCTCCAAGTTTTAATGGAGTGCATAGTAACCAGCTCCAACAGATCTCTAGAAATTCCTCTAGAAAAAGGTGCTACTGCACACCCATGTTATGCATGCCAATTAGCTTGCAACAGCCATTCACATCCAAATCAACAATGTAGAATGGTATGTCAGTTAAAGCAAATGATTAATGAATTAATTCAGCAAGCAGCAACATAGTGCATAGGAATCTACAATGTATGGAAATATGCAATACATCCTGAAAAACAGTTGCCTTGTGCAAAATGTTTAGATCATATTATCAGCATCCTGATTTCCCCCCAAAATTGGGACTAAAAGCCAATTGGAATTTAAAAATGCAGACCATTTAAAGGCATATTACTTTGGGATCATGTCAGTAACTTTCCCCTTGTGAATAAAATGCTAGTTTTTTCCTTCAATATTTGAATATCGCTAAAATGTTTTCTTTTCAAGACTGTGAGCAAGCCAGCAAAATCTACACTTAAACCCCATAAGGGGTTAAGACTTAGCCTATAAAAACAGAAATATTAAAATTAATGTATTGGGACTAACTGCATCAGATCATTCAACTTTTTGCTGTAGAAAATGGTAGTAAGTCACTGATATTTTGCATGTGGAATATAGCAGTGGGTAGAATAATTTGAACAATACTCTTATTTCTGGAACAATCAAGGTTCCCACAAATCCTTAGCCTATCACACAGTGCTTTGTAGCAAAGCTTTGCTTCTGAATTGACAAAAAATGTTTCTATTAATGTTAAAGTTGCAATTAGCCTTAAACCACCGAGAGCAGCTCTATTGCTGCCGCCTCCATACTTTAACAAGGAAGTACAGTTCAGAAGAGTACAGGCTTCTAAAGGATATCTTACCTTTTGAAGAACTGCTGAAAGAGCAAAGTTCTTTAAATAGCAGTTTTGAAAGAAAACTTACATGGCCCTGCTTATTTGGAGACAAGTGAACTACTGGATCCTGCCTCATCAATCTTCCAGTGGGGCTCTCTCTGAAGGATGGCAGCACCTTTGACATTGCAGGGAGATGGCAAGTTGGTTCTGCAATATAGCATGGAATACATTTGCCTTCAGGAAGCTCACTTTATCCACTGCTCAGCATTAAAAGAAACTTGAGATACTGCTGTAGGTCTGCTGAGAACCAAAAGCAGAATATGACATTCTTTCACTAATGTTGCTGACCTACATTACTGCTTTTTATAAGCTGAAGAATTTTAATTAGTTTTAACTGCATAGGATTGTATCTAATTGGTGTCCTTCTGCAGACAACATGCAATTTGATCCAGTTCTGTCAGTGTGATATGAAGGGAGGTGATCTCTGGTAATTTTCCATCTCCTTCCTGTTTTTCCTTCTATTGTTTTCTGATGGGTCTCTCATTTGATCAGACCAAATGTGTGGCTGGGTGGGGGATGGACAGGGAAAGACTACAGGGAATAAAAGAAGTAGCAGAAATTCAATTTCTCCCGATTCTAGAAAAGTAAGTGTCCACTGCATCAAAGAGCCTTCTGTCAATGGAGGCATACCAACTGGACACAATCCATAATTACTACAGTTGGTAATGTAATTTGTTATGAATGTGAAGAAAAACTTTTAACTGCATTAAAGCAGGAAACTACTGAAAGTGAGGGTGACAGGTAATACTGTATGAACTTTCTACCCAAACCACAACTTTTTCCCCCAACTGTTTCCATTTTCTGTAAGTTGGAATTAGAGCACTTTACTTTCACAACGTAAAAGCAGCTATGTTAACTGCCAGGATCAACACACAACAGAGGATCTGCAAAAGTAATTCTGAAAAAGATTAAATGTACACGTGCCGTTACCATCTCAACAGTATGAAAACATATGTGATTAAAGTATTTCGCCAGAATGGAAACTAGAAATCAGTATAATCACAGGTTTTTCCTTTGAAGCAGATATGGGGGATGGGGAAATCAACAGATGGCTTTAATACTAGGACACCACTCACTGGGTCTCTGAAATGGTTAGAAGAAAAGTATATCTTTATATCTTTAGAATCTCAGAATTGTATTTCTTTTCCACAACTCCAGAAACATATGCTGAATACTTCAATATTTATATCTATACAATCACCATATATTGTGATGACAAGAAAAACAGTAAGAGCTGAGTATCTTCCCCTTAAAAAACATTTCTAACATTCAACCAACACAGGAGGACAGAACCATCAACAACCTCATCCCTCCCATTACAACTTTAGCTGGGAATTATTGATACTTGACAGGAAGAAGCTTCCAACCCATAATTACCCCAGAAAATCACAAAGTATGTTTTGCCTTTCATGGAAGCTAACTCATTATTGGTATCTGATCTTCTAAGTTCTACATAGAAAGTGAGTCCGCTTTCTGCCATTTATTTTGAAAATTTGGCTTCTGTATCAAAATTCCTTTGGCTTTGTTTCTAAAACATCCAGACCAAAAATCTCCCTCTGTTGTTCCTTTGTCTATACCCCCACAGTATGGTACAGGCTATTATGAGACCATTTAACATGAGACTTGATGATACTGCAGTGGACCTCCCAGGCCCAACAGATACCAAAGGTGCCATCCTTGATTAAAGCTAGTCATTCTGCATCAGCATCACCACTGCATAAAATTCTTAACAACGCTTCAGTGGGACCTACCCGTGTTAGGTCACTGCTTCAGCACATAGACGAAGAGGTCTATGTGCTGAAAATCCAAATGAGGACTTAACAATCAAAATCACAATTGAATGCCAAAGATTTGCATTGTTAAGCATGTCTCTCTCAGTTAACAACTTAATGGCAAAGTGCACTGAAAAAAACCCTCATAGGTGGAAAGTGATTCTCAAGCAACTATAGATTTGTTTACACATATTTTGTTTACACTCTTAAGGTTTTTACACCTTCAATGATGAAACAATTAGTTTGATTGTATCATACTACTAGAAACTAAATATCGCAAAGGGAGCTATAAACAAAGTGAAAATTAAATTAAGCTGATGCAGCACTTAATGGAGTCAAGGACAATCAATCAGCAACACTAGGTAGTAACTGCATTTTCTTCAACAGTGTCTTAAAAACCGATTTCATGGACTGATCTATTATTATTATTATTATTATTATTATTATTATTATTATTATATTGGTAAAAAAGTCATTGCAGTAAGTATTTTGAGACTTCTTCGTCCAGATCTTTGATGTTAGATTGAAAGAAGGCTTGAAAGAAGGCTTGAAGAGTAAACAAACTGAAATGTGTTGGGCTTTTTTTAAAGCAATAAAAGATCTTTTGAGCATCTTAAGACATGTTCCTATTTTTTTCTGTGGATTTCATTAGATAACAACAAAGGAACAACATACCGTAAGAAGTTGGATATTGTAAGAGGTTATTATAATAAGGGAATGGGCTCCCAGTGTCATATTGTGATGCCATTTAATTTCTGAAGCAAATATTTACTTACCCATTTGGTCAAGAATACTGTCTTCACTTCTCTGCCAACTTGGAGTAGATTTGCCGCTTCCACTGGTATCCGTGTTCTGTCTGTCAATGGAGGCAGGGGATCTTCGACTCATTCCAAACCTGTGTAAAAGAATCCCACTCCTATGAAATCTTATACATGGAAAGGAAGGGTTGCTGATCTGTAACCATGTTTCTTTGAGTGGTCATCTGTGAAATTTGCACTGATGGTACTTCCTGTGCCTGTGCAACATGCTTTGGAATCTTCTAGCAAGCTCTATAAGTATTCTGGCTGCAGCCCTGCCCACCCTCCCCAAGAGGCCTCAGTTCCCGTGCTGCTGAAATCAGCAGTGACAGAAACCAGGCATGATGCAAGCGGGGAGGATGGGCAGGGAGATGTGCGAATTTCACAGATGACCACTCAAAGAAACATGCTTACAGGTAAGTAACCCTTCTTTCTTCATTGTGGTCTCTGTGAAAATCACACTGATAGTAGTTTAGCAAGCTGCTCGCCTGGGATGGTGGGGGTCATGCCACCGAAGGTTAGTTCTGCTGAAAACTGCATCTTTCCTGGAAGCAATGTCCAGCTTGTAGAGCGTAACAAAGGTAAGTGGGGAAGACCAAATGGCTGCTCGACACACTATTCTGGTAGAATGCACCTTAAGAAGGAAGTTGACGCAGCTACAGCCCTGGTGGAATGGTCCTTGGACTGTGAAGGTAGGTCCTTTCCAGCCAGCTTGTATGATAAACATATGGCTAACATGATCCATGAGGATAGTCTCTGAGAAGAGATGGGAAGGTCTCTAGAATCTGCCCTGTACTTCACAAACAGCCTGGGGGATTTTCTCAGCTCAGCTGTTCTCCGAATGTAAAAAGCCAGAGCTTCCCCTCACATCAAGCAGATGCAATGCACGTTCCAACGCCATACCTGGCTTCTGAAAGAAAGTGGGCAACACTATGTCTTGAGACATGTGAAAAGCAGAGGCCACCTTCAGAAGAAATGCAATGTCTGTGTACAAGATGACCTTATTTTTGTGGAAACCTTTAACACGCACAATTCACTTGCTCTACGTGCCAACGTAATTGCCATGAGAAAAATAGTCTCCCAAGACACATAACACATGTCCATAGTTGCATGTGGCTCAAGGGGGGGGGGAGGGCTAGCCAACCCTGAGATAACTATTTGCAGACTCCAGGATGAAACCGGTGGTACAAATGGAGGCCTAAGATTCCTGTATCCCTGAAGAAAAAGTTTCACCAGAGGATCGGCAAAACACAAGGGGAGGCCTACCCTCTTCCTGTAAAAGGAAATAGCAGCCAAATAACACTTAAGTGAAGTGAGAGACATGTTGGCATTTGAAATTGAAGCAAGGAAGTCCAAGATGAATGATGTAGGGGCAGTGAATGGTTCTGCCCCTTTCTGCTCTGAGAAGGCATATTTTTGGTGTCAGGAGCGACCTGAGAAACTGCAAGTCGCTTCTGGTGTGAAAAGGCAGTAAACCTCTTCCATTTGTATTGGTATGAGTGTTTGGTGGATGCTCTCTGTGCTGCATCCAGGATCGCCCTTACTGCTGTTGGCAGGGAGGAGGTCGGAGTCTCCAATTTTCTTTTTCTTTGCCAGGAAGAGGAAGCTGGCTGTTGAAGCTGAAATAAGTTTACCAAAAGCTCAGAGGGTTCTCGTTTCTTTGAGGGATTAGGCAAGGGTTGTGGTTTGTCCCTATTTGTGTGCTTGAGGAACGGAGGTCCCTTCCCCCAAATATAGCAGACACCTATCTTGCCCCCTCTCCTGTAGTTTTCCCCCACAGGAGGAACCAAGTTTTACACTTGAGAGTAGCCACTAGAGATAATCCAACCACATCAGTGCAAGGAGGGCATGAGATAAAAATAGCCAAACAATCCAAGTCAATATTCCAAAGAGGGCAGTCAGAGTAAATCCCAATTGAGTGAACAGAAAGAGGAGGTCAAACAGTCCAATTTAACAAGCCAGAAATACAATGCGGTCAACTAGTCCAAGGTCAACACACTAGTACAACACAACATAGTCAAAGACAATCCAAAAGTCAACAACCCAGAAGACACAAATGTAGTCAAAACACATGCCGAGGTCAAATTTAACTATGAGAAAAACAACCCAACAGGGAAGAGAAGCTGCCGAGATCACCGAAGCTGCTGTGATATTGGCGGATCACAGGAACTGAGGCCTCAGCCCCTTCCACTGGTTATATGCTTCCTAGGGAGGGTGGGCAGGGCTGTATCCAGAAGACTTCTAGAGCTTGCTACAAGATTCTGAAGCACACTGTGCAAGTGCAGAAAGTACCATCAGTGTGATTTTCACAGAGACCATGAAGAAGCAAGTGTTTACACCAAATACCTCCACTGAAAACAAATAGAAAATAAAACACAGAACCAAAGCCCCAAAATCTTTTCTTTATTTTCAAATTGCCCATAAGGTTATATGATATATACTAAAACACTGAACATAATTATTTGATACAATAAAGACGGTTATGCAATAAATGACATTCACATCTTGTAAATTTTGGTCTTTTCATGACAAATAGGCATTAGAGGGAGATCATACCTGATTATTAATATTCTTAGTCATTAAAGTGGCTTTTCATGTAATAATTTCTCCTGCCTGCTTTAGTCATTTGACAGCTACATTCATTGTTTTTATTGTTGCGTCTATGAAACAACTGAACTCTAATTTGCTACATGCAAACAAATTGTAACCACTACATTTCAATGACTTAAACCATTCAGAACTGTTGTTTGTAATCAAATGTATCATTCATTTTAACAATTACATAATTCCCTGTGGATCATTGCTACACTAGTCATTAGACACAGATTCAGATAGGATGAAGGCAAGTAGACATAAGCTGTATATAAAGTAAGATGTTTATGGACCACAGACAGATGCTTTTGCCACAGACAGTATACCCTGGTTACTCATCTGTACAGGCTTATGAGCAAAAGGGTCCTACTGGACCACACAAAAGCCTATCTAGAACAGCACTCCATTACACTCTGTGGCCAAGCAGCTGCCCACTGGAAACACACAAGTGAGAAGAGGGCAACAGCTCTCCATCTTACTGATGCTTACCAACATCTGGTATTTAGAGGCACACTGCATCTATTTCTGGAGATAACCTCTAGCATTTATGGTTTTGATAACCAGTGATAAATGTAAACTTCCACGAACATGTGTGATCTCCTTTTAGAGAAGCTGAAAAAGTGAATGCCATAACTAAATTACGTGCTGTTGGAACATGCATGGTTTCCTACTTCTATCTCGAGGTTCTTCATTATCTCTTAATCAATCTGTATCTGTTAAGAGGTCCTTGTTAACTCTAGATGGTTGCCTGGGCTTCGCAACTCATAAACCTCAGTAAAATCCAAATAAGTAGAACACTCTACTTACAAGGGGAGTTCATTAAAGATTTCCCCTGACCCACTTCCTGTGGCAATGAAACTTGGCACAGTTATTAGTCTACATTGATGCCATTAGGGACACACACTTCTCCCATCTTTTTAAGCAACTGTAAACACCTCACTTGTAGAAGTCGGCAGGTTGCTCCAAAAGCCACGTTGTGACTTCGGAAATCAGAGTCTCATTAACTGAAAAATGCTTGTCCTTCAAAAATAACTTTATTGTTGGAAGGAGGTGGAAGTTCGATGGTGCGAGGTCGGATGAATAAGGGGGATGTGGTAGAATGTCAAAGTCACAGGAGCACGCTTCCATTTGGGCAACATGTGAGTTGTGAACTGGTTTATTGTCTTGCAGAAGGAGGATACATTTGGTGAGCATGTCATGTCTTTTGATTTTGATGGCCTCCCACAATTTCCGCAGCAGTGAAGTGAAGTATGCCCCAGTGATCATGGTACCCTTTGCTAGGAAATCCATCAACACTACTCTGTACTGATCCCAAAATACTATGAGCATGACCTTGCCTGGTGAGAGTTGGGCACATGCGTTCTTTGGAGATGATGAGTCATGATGCTCCATTGCATTGACTGGACTTTAGTCTCACGATCATAGTGATGGACCCAGCTTTCATCCTGTGTGATCTGTCTGTTGAAAAAGTCCTCCTGATGTCCATGGCACATCGTCAATAGAGCCTGAGAGCATTCAAGTCATGCCTGCTTCTGGAAAGGTGGGAGCAACCAGGGACCCAGTGAGTGGATGCCTTATGCATGTGTAGATGGTCTTGGATGATTTTTTTTTTTCACACAGACCCCACACTAATCTTGACATTTTGGGCTAGGTGGCGAATGGTTACGCGGTGATTTTCCAAAATGGCGACCTCCACTTGCTGGATTGTATGTTCATCAACAGCAGAGTGGGATCTCCTTGGAATTGGAGCTGTTTGCACTGAAGTCCAACCACACTTGAATTGATGATGCCAGTTCTTGACTACATCATATGATGGGGAATCATCATCATAAACCTTTTCCATCTCATCAAATGTCTCTCCTGGGGGGTATCAAGAGGTGGGGTACTCTATATTTTTTCCTCAAAGGCCAGGCATTAGGTAATTATCTAGCAGGTGACCAGAATTGCTGATATTAGTTCTAGGTTTTCCTTTTTTTCCTGTGGCAGAGACAATCTTTACAAAAAGTACAGCTGTAATAACAGCATTATTTCCATGCAAAGGCTTACTTCTATTTGTCTGTACAGGATAATCTCACTTAATCCAAACTGGTTAGCCCCATGCATGCATTCAAATAGAGCCAAAGGTGGGGAGAAGTGCATGTGTTTCTCAGGGTTAATAAATGCAAACCATGAATACTTTAGAGCTTCTTTGAGTCCCATAGTGGGAGAAAAGGTGGGATATAAATAAACATAATGATAATGACAGCAGTAGCAGATTGTTGGCAAAACATCGTAGAGGAATGAAAATATTGATATCATGAATATCAAGTATAGATGGCTATCTTTCCTTGAGTGTATGAAGCACAACAGAAAGTAGAACCCAAGTTAATATTCTGGGAGTTGATCCTGTCTTATATATCTTGTCAGCCAACAGGAGATCTTTTTTGGTCAAATCCAAACCAGGAGAATTACTATGGGAAGACTATTCCTGGCAGGTTGTGAAATCTTAGTTTTATTATGTTCAAACTCTAGTAGGTCCAAAGTTACAGAATTCCACAAAAGCAGAAAACTGTCAAATTGGATAGAGACATGCCTGAGTTTGTTTGTTTGTTTGGTTGTTGTTGTTGTTGTTATTGTTGTTATTATTATTATTATTATTATTATTATTATTACCACCCTGCTTTCTCTCTCCCGAAGGGAAGTTAAAGCTTCTAGCACAAGCATGGACAAACTTTGGCCCTCCAGGTGTTTAAGATTTCAACTCCCTCAATTTCTAACAGCAGGCCGTTAGGAATTGTGGGAGGTGAAGTCCAAAACACCCGAAAGGCCCGTTTGCTCATGCCTGTTCCAGCATCAACATTTCTTTGTATGAAGAAAAATGTGAGTATATGTGCTCCCACTCCCATTCACACCTAGCAAAGTGAGTCCAATGTGCCATGTGGGAGGGGAGGATTACTCTGTTTTTTTGAATTGTTTGGGTTTGGTGATTTGCTAGCATATTGTCTCAACATTCCTCCTTATAATCCTGGATACAACACTGCCATCTGCACAAGACAGAGAAGGCTTTGTTACACAGCTGACTCTGCAGCCTCTTCCCAAATTAGTAAGCATCTGTCAACAATGAGATTTAAACCTTCCCAACCCACCACTACCTATTTGCTTTTGTTGGATGTATACAGGACAGAGACCTCATTACCAATATGTGTATACTGGCAGCCTTGGAGCAGCTGCCTGTTGGAGGTAATGGGAAATGGAAATACACACCAGACATGACTGTGAAAATGAAGATAGTAGCAACTTGTAGTGATTACAGGCATACAGGTCCAACAATGCAATTTGAAAGATTTGCATTAGAACTCATTCTCAGAGCATGGCTCTATCAAGGCAGATCTTCCTCTATTAATATCTGGCTATTGTTGCAATACTAATATGCACAATGATGATTGTGAATTTGTTCATTAATATTGGTGAACCCAAGTTAATCAAAATGGTAAGGAAAGAATTACTCTACCTAAGAAACAGGGAAAAAAGTTCCAAAAGAACTTAAAGGGAATGGGAGAATATCACTATTAGCCACCTTGATACTCTATGGGGAAAAGAGCAGGATAAAAATAAAGTAAGTAAGTAAAGAAATAAAGAATGCCCCTAATTATGCACAGAAAATAATGGGATTTTTGCTTTTTGTAAGGTTGGTGTTAGGGTTGATCAGTCTAGAAAGTTCCAGAGTTGCTCTGTGTAGGTATGGAGTCCAAAAGTGGACTGCAGATGAAAAGAACACAGATATGCCACTCAAAACTTTGCCAAGTACAGCAGATATGGTGGGAATGTAAGGTTCCTTTTCTGTAGAACTGTACTTTGAGGATCATCAGAGCCTTTGAGTGCACCAGCAATAAAAAGAGGTATGAATTACTTTCAGAGTTCAGGTGGCATTGAGGGCAGCATTAAGTCCTTGCTAAATGTAGATGTGTTAACACCATGCATTTTCAGGAGAAGCAAGCCACACAAGAATCTGCTTATATTAAAATAGAAGACAAAACTGGGCTACAAGTTGCCAGAATATTTTTTTTGAGATGAAAGAAAACAGTATAGCTAAGAGTATTTGGTGTGAGAATGAAGCAAGTACCAGTCACCCAAATGAAAGCAGCAAAGGAAAAAAAAGAAGAAGTGTGAGGAAATAAATACATGAGAACCTACCCTTCAGGCATAGATTTTTGCCTATAGGTGCCTCCACCAGACCCAGTTTCGCTGGAGCATGACAAGTTGCTGGGGGAATTACGGCACTGTTGTGATCTTGCTAAGGCAATTGATGAGACGGTGACGTAGACATCAGACCCAGGAGATAATCTGTTCAATACAAACAACACGAATTCTACATTATTAAGGGAAGTACCACAACGCAAAGCTCAATAAAGCAACAACACTATTATAGGAACTGCCACATCAGCAGTGTCAGTTCACTAAGGCAGTAAAAAATGAAGCCAGCTGGAAGGCAAGATGTATTTTCCTTTATTAATCTACTCCCTTTGGAACAGTGGCAAAAGATGGGGGAGGGGGAAGTAAAAGGGAGAAATGACTGCTTCCAAGGACTTCCAGAAATAAACTTGCTGAATTGCTTTTGCTATTTGCAAGGAAAGAATATTAACACAAAGCATATTCCATCCATATTCAAAATAAAGAAGTAATTTATCCATCCATTTCAGCAGAAGCTTGAGTATACACTTTTAACAATTTATTGATATGCAGTACAGTCTGTGAAACTCTACAGTTTGTGAAATGAAATACTGGCATTTTAGATTAACTGGATAGCGAGAAAACAAGAAGTATAATATGTATGTATGCACCTATGCACAGTACAAGTCTATTTCATACACAACACCTCCAAGACACAATACACAACTCATTTTGCTCCAAATGGCCTCTTCACACAATGAGTACTGATGGGATGACAACCCCCCGAACTCAATGCACCTTCTTGAGTTAACTATATCAGATTCTGAAAACAATAAAAAAAACATTGTTTTTTTATCACTGTGAACCATAGTGGTAACCTCCTTAGCAGAAGAAGAGTGGTATACATGTTTTTGCTTTTAACTATACTCAAAGAAAACCCTCTGGTCATTTCAAGTGCATATGCTGCCTCCCTTGGGCACCTTTAGTAACTAGCTTGGAAAAAAGGACAAGAAGCAAGAAGTGGACATGTATTTCTAAACACTGCAAACTTCAGAAGTCATTAATATTTTCACTGAAAAATATCCCTGAAAGACAGATTTATATGATATTCCTTAGAGACACACTGTCATGCACTATGCTTTTTCTTTAGTCCACTGCATTTAATTTGCAAACTATTCGATTTCCTTGGAAAGACAAACATCTTAAAATATTTGCTTCAATGAAAACATCCCAAAAATGTAAGAACTTGAAATCTGGGAAGATGGTCCAGGCAGATTAACAATGCCAGTAGCCTTTTCATATCCCTTTTGCTACTCCCTGAAGAGCTAGGCAAGTAATTGCTTTTCAGTGAAATTGACATATACATATACATTGCCACACACAACTCACAAGAAATGCAATGTTAATATTTATGAAGCTGTGACCTTCTCCCATATCATAATGTGTTTTGGTAAAGGTTCATTATGATTACATTTCTTGTTCATTGTGATTATATTTTCCCCAGTTGAAAAAAGGATATTTTTTGCTGTTCAGATAAACGCTTTTACCCCTTGCTAGATCTTTTTGCAGGGGTGAGGTGGGGGTATTTTTGTCTCACACTTGTGAGTTTTTCATCTTTCTCCACATTTATATGAATCCGAAGTGCCCAGAACTACCAAAAACAGGAAGAAGAGATACCATCTGGTTAGTGGATGGATCGTACAGTTATCTGGAAAGCCTTGGACATCAGCTAGATCAGTGGTTCTCAGCCTGATGTTTTGGCCATAAACTTCCAGAAATCCTAACAGCTGGTACACTGGCTGGGATTTCTGGGAGTTGTAGGCCAAAACAACTGGGGACCCACAGGTTGAGAATGACTGAACTAGATAAAGATCGAGATCCCCAAAGCTATCTCAAAAGTGTTGCCCTGTAACTACTGTATCACTTTCCAAGCATTGGACCTGGTGTGTGTATGGCTACAGTGGCAAGCGAAATCATAAAGCTAGTTGATGCTGCTAGACAGTGACATAATTAATGAGCTTTTATCATTCATATCTGTACTTGTGAACTATTTTGACAACTTTTAAAACCCTACTTGATCTCTGCTTTGTAGTTTGCATTCAATTTATCAATTCTCATGGAGTTGCTGACACATCATGCATCAACATACTGATGTCCATGTCGAAATTTAAATAATTTAAAATTGTGAACATTAAATGTGTAAAAAAAATATGTGGCTAAAAAGTTTAGTAATTAGCCCTGACCAGAATGAATCCATTGAATCAATAGAACCAAACTGAAGAACTATCCTGTTCCCATAAGTCTTCTATCTGCAATAAAAGGCAACTCTTTTGTTGTGAATTTGTATCATTTTAAGTATTATGAAAGAAATCATAAATACAAATTCACTTGGAATTTTTGATAGAAGGCAAGCTCTTCTATAACAATGTCCTGTAGATTAATATTTGCGTTTGTTATATATATATTCTCCTACAGTTCCATCCATATTTATTTTACATCAAATTATTCGTAATTTTCATTTTTGTGATAAAAATACATTCTAATACTATCTTTAGTTCAATAAGAAGTGCATTTTCTTATTATCTGAAGTAATACACCAGTCTGCAGACTTGTCTACTTTGTCCTCTATAACCTCACCATCTCTGGCTCGAGGTATTCTCCATTTGTTCTTTAAAATGTAAGAAAATTTATTTTTTACTCTAGTTGAAAAAAGTAACAATCTGTTGTCATTATTATGATGATAATTACAGAGTTCACAAGGCGATGCTAAAAGTGCCAATAAAACAAGATACATGAGAATGGGGACTAATATATGTATTATATAGTATTTCTGTATCACTGCCCAGCCCACAAAGGCTAGGTATTCAGCATAAATGATCATCTCCAGTCATTCAAACTAACACTTTCTGAAAACAATTAAGTTTTGCCAAGAAAAGTGCAAAAATGCTTGTACACAAAACTTGGAAAAGCTGACTCTCACAACAAGATATGCGATCATCTTTTTATAATGTATGACACAAAATATGATCAATATGTTACTGCATCATTCTGCTAACAGATCAGAAGATGTAAAAGACAATGTGTCATGGCATCATTGTTTCTTTTATGAACAATGACTCATAGGCTCTTTATTCTATTTGTCCCTTAAAAGGTACACCCACACATGAAAAGCAGATTTCACTGAAAGCGTACATCTATTTGCCAGCAAAGGCCATTTTAGCATCAGGTAAACAGTATGTGCATGCAAACTCACTGCCATCAACTCTGCAACACTACAATTTTTTCGAAGAGAGAGCTCATGTACAAGGCTTCTCCTAGACCATCTACTCAGAAAGGCTAACTTCCAAAGGCCTCATATCTATGCCTCTTCACCCTTCTGTCCAATAATCTATGTAAGAAATGTTACCACAAGTACAATCTCAATAAACCAAAACACCAATATAAAAAGTAGTAACCAGATAAATAAATTGGTATAGCTGTCAATAGAAGAGGATATCATTGCCTGTGATCATGATACCAAGAATCTAGTGCACAGCTATGTCAGCACCCCACAATAAACAGCCTGAAAGATTCTGTAAGTAAATCTGCAATTTACGGAGTTCATTCTTTGTAGTAAAATTGTTATAGGTCAGATAAGTGTTACGTAACAATTTTTCCTATAGCATTAAAATTGTTATATATCATTAAATAAAGACACACAACCTGGTAAAATCTATAGATGGTAGCATAAGTACCTAAGACTTATGAAAAGAGATGCTGTATAGTTAGGTTTTGAGTTTATCTGGGATGGCTGTTCAGATTTTGCACTCGCCAAGTGAATCTGCTTCGAAGGCCTTAACCAACTGAGACGAGACTGCTGGAACTTAAAACAGCCTCTTTCTCTATCTCCATATCACCCTCTGATTGTTCATCAGCACCAGTAGGGGCTGAACTATACTTGGGCTCTGCTTACTGGGGTCTTGAAGTAAGTTCACCTGCTTCAGCTCTTAAAGGTCAGAGGCAGAACTAGACTCAGCTTCTAGAGAGTTAATGTTATTTCTGATAAATCAAACCAGTGACATACAGCTATGGTTCCGAAGGAGGTGGTTGCTACAATGGAGGTTGCTGGTGGGTGAGTGTCTTTACAGCTCCCATGGGAAGCGCTTGCATGTCTCTTCTATTCAGATATGCAATCTAGATTAAACTGCGTCACAATTAGAAAGCAATAAATTACCTAAACAGAGTGGATAACTCCAGGGAAAAGAATCCAAGCCATATTTATATTAATAAGGAACATAAACATGTGGGATAGAGAAACAGTCTTGCATTATCATATAGTGCAGATGCAATAGGGAAAAAAAATCCAATAGTAGGATTGCACCCATTCCACACACGAAATACACTGGCTCGCCCCGGCCTCCTTTTTTGCTGCCTATTTGACTTCCAAAAGCACTGCTCCTCCTCCACTTAATCCTAACTGTGCTTTTGTGGGAAGCAGTGAGACTTAAATTAACTAATAAGGATGGAAACATTCAACCAGGAAAACAACACTGGTCCTCCCCTTTCTTGACTGTTTTGTTGTTATTTGACATCAACCGGGCTGTAACTTATGACAACTCTATTAATAAGAGAACTTGCGGTCAATCATCAGAAGTTCTAGTTGAGCTCTGCAAACTTAAGCTTGTGGCTTCCTTGACTGAATCAATTCACCTTTAATGTGATCTTCCTCTTTTCCTCCTCACATTTACCTATCAGCATTGTCTTTTAATGTGAATCATGACATCTCATGAGATGTTCAAATACAATAGCCTGCTTCTTTCTTGCATATCTTATTTTAGTTTTCTAAATCCTTCTGTTGTTTTCACGTGCTGTCAAAGTTGGTTTTTACTTATGTCCAATCTAGGAATGAAAGACCTCCATGACATTTTGTTAATAACAGTAGAAACATTTCAGATAAATGATACCCAAGCTGTATTTAGATGCCTCAGTGCAGAAGGATCTACTACTACAACAAAGTCATCATCAGATAAAACCAAGCTTTATTAGCGGTTATTCCCAGGTAAATCTGATTGGGATTGCAAGCCTTGTGAACAAAGCATGTTTCCATCTTTGTCTTTTTTATCAAGGATGCCATTTATAACAAGATCTTAAATTACAAATAGACAGTCAGCAAACTATAACTAATAATGAACCTGTACTAATTCTAGCACATATGGAAGAAGTAGTGGCAAAGATATATTCCTGATGACACATTAGCCTATAAGAAATGAACCAAAATGACAATGAAAAGTGTTTACTGCTGAATGGATTAACTGACTTTTTTTATTTCAGTGATTAGTTTCAGCTATAAAATCTAGCCTTTTTAGAGGAAGAGATGGCAAAAACATCTTATGGCACCAAAATGAATCCAGGTTTTGCTGGAATTTGGGGCAGAACATATGACAGTTGAGAATGCACCACCTTGTTTATATCTCTGTCAAATAAGCTCCAGACTTTTAGACAAAGATTGGCTGCATCTGATATAGTCTGAAAAAGCAATAAGTGCGCCTTTTTGTATATAGGAAAAAATAAGAGGAAATACATGGATCTTGGTTCTAATTACAACAAAATCAGACTGTTATAGAATTGACTTTGGCTTCACAAAATGGAGGTGCAATATTTTCAGTGATATACTTTCCCGAAAGGGGTGTGTAGGAGGTAGTGGAGACTCTGAAAACAGTCTTGTAGACCACATGGTGTCCATGAGTTAGTTCTTCTCCACTCATGCTCCACTACAATACATAGATACCTAAAGTTGGCTGCAATCTTATATTTCACCAACAGCTTTACTGGACCACAATCAGCTCACTGTAAGGAAATATATTTTCTTTGAAAAGTAGGCAGAGAACCTAAGGAAATAAAAGCAAGAATGACCTGGAACTACTTCATTTGATCAGATTTAGATCTCATACTGACTTTGTATGTAATCCTTCTTTCCACCTGGCTGCTTTGCTTATGTATGTTAAGTTAAGAATTCCTACTCCCCAAAACAATACTTAACATAAGAAAATCTTAAAGAAAGGCCAACATACACTACTAATTTCAATACATTCAAAAGCAATCAGAGGAAAGTTTCAGAATGCTGTGGCAAAGCGATCACAAGTAACAAAGATGGGTTTTAGGTCATTCTTGAATTTCTGCTCCCCAGTCTTTGATATTGTTATAGAAAAAAAATACCAGAAATTATAGACTTCTGCATGTTGCAAAACTGATATGACATGGCTTGAACTGGCACCTTAAATAGCAGTGGGGGGAGAAGTCAGTATACATATGGCAACTGGTTTAGCATGATTTATTTTAGTTTTTCAATATTTTTCAAAATGACAAAAATCATTTTGGAAGGATGGTTTTCTGAAGGAAAGTGTGTTTCTGTTTTGTGCTATATGTTATCACTGTTACTTTAACAGTTAAATTAATTTATGAATTAGTTTCAAAACGGTGATTTTTGCTAGGAGAAAAAACTACAAACACTTACCTTCTACTCTCCAGAGGACGCCCATCGCTAGAAATACTGCGTGGAATGTTGGCTGTCCGTTCTGGAAGAGACATTTTCCCTTCACCTTTCCCCGAGGCAATCCTTGTGGGAACTGGACTTTGCATCTGTGATGGCATTTGTTGTCCATGTGACCCCTGTCCCTTATTAGCATTTCGCTGCCATTTGTTGTTATTTCTGAAAGGGAACTTGAGCTCATATGGAACTCCACCATCATTCATTTTGTATTCCATCACTGGGAGGCGATGAGTTTCTGAAAAACTTCTGAAAAATAAGAAAGGAAGGTAAGGGAACTCTAGAATGAAAGTTTTTCATACTGCACCATACTCTCACTACTTCTGTATATGAACAAAGCTGGTGAATCATACAATTTCTTAAACTTTCTCAAAACATAGTTTGAGTTTATATGCTAATTTATTATTTCTGAAATAGTAATCTGGGTTATGTATAAATTGCATTCCTGATCTTTAAAAGTCTAAATTTTCCACCACAAAAACTAATTAAATCAACGTATGTTTGAGAACACATGCTAAGGATTGTATTATAAGCCAATTTTAAAAAATATCCTGTAAGCCAAACTCCATTTACAGGATAATCTCACAGGTGGAGAGATGTGTATTGGAAATCTTTTTGTGAAAATCTTAGAAAATTTGTTCTGGAGGCTGATTTTTTGAGAAAGATTTTTTTAGAATACAGGAAGTGCTAAAGGAAAATCGCATCAGGTTTTTCTGCCAATGTGGACCTTGAGACAATTTGACCCATAAAATAATTTGAAACAAATATATAAAGGAAATAAGTGGGGAACTGATTTTTCTTTCCACATGTAGCAGGAGGGCTACAATGGATTGAAGGTTTTTCTGTAAACAAAATAAGCTTTTCTGTTTTCAATGCAACCTCTCTGGACCAAAGCCAAAATGGATAATGCTATACATATTTACATAAACATTATGACCTATTATTCAGTTTACCTTACTTCCAAAACACTTGAGTACAGAACTGCAGCCTATGTAACACTCTGCTTTTAGAGAGAAACTGAAAATATGGTAATTAACAAAAGGAAATCTCTTTTTATCTCATTATTCCATTCACTTGAGGAGTATGTAAACTAAATGGATTTTTGACAAAGTAAAAGCAATCTGGTGAAACAGGTTGAGTCATCAGTGATGTGACACAGTACTACTCTCATGTGATCCTGATAGATATATTAATACCCTAGTCTAAAGAGGCACAGCAACCCCTTTTGTCCAAATTAATGTAAATGAAAATTACCTTTTTATATAAAGTGGACTAACTCAGTTAACCAGATATCCTAGCATGCTGCTGGAGAGGTTGTGGGGGGATTCTGGAGGAATTGTGAGTGTTAAATGTAATTTTAGCTGTATTTATTACATTTTAACCTAAATCCACACAGTATTATTTAAATTTTTTATTTGCTTTGTTTTAAACTGTGACCAGACTATGTGGCTCTTAACCTTCTTGAGTTCCCATGGGGAGAAAGGTGGGGTATAAAGAAAATAATAATAACAGTGCTCTAATAAGAGCTTTCAGAATGTAAGATATGCATTACATGTCTCTGAACTGGAAATTAAGTTTAATAGATAGATTGCCATTGGTTTGAAGTGCTTGCAGTGCATCTGTATGGTATGATGAATGAGGTCAATAACAGATACTAACACATCCATTGCTCCCCCCTTCATACCTTCGTGGGGTACAATCTTCATGAGGCGGAATAATGACAACCTTCACAGTAACAGAAGTTCGTAAGAGATCTATCATTTGCTCATGACTTAGAGTAGCTACAGCCACTGTGCAAATTTCCACTAATCTGCTCCCTTGCCGTAATCCAGCCTGCCATGCGTAGCCATAGGGTTCAACATCAGCTACAATGCCTTCATAGTTCACATGGAAACCAAGTTGGCCTAATCCATTTCGACGTAAGGTCATTTCCACAGACTCGCAGCCCTTTGTCACAAGCTGGAAATGGGGGGAGAGAATTTGGGAATACAATTGAAATAGTTTAGCATAATGAATCATATTCAAGAACAGAGAAATAAATGAGATAACTTTTACCAACAAGGCATGAAGCAAGATGAGAAAACGAGACCACTAATTTCTACAGCTATTGTTACATTTAGGTTCAGTAACTAATTTCCCCAGGAGTTTGTTTCTATATATATGATCAGCAGTACCCCAATAAACTTCCTTGAAGTGTTATGTTACAGACACATTAAGGTAAACAATATATATTGAATACTCAGGGAGGAGTTGCATATCCCTGTTTCACATGAAACACACAGTTTTATTCTTTTGTCTATTTCTAGCCCTTTTCCAAAGAGATCCCGTTAATATTTTTAAATGCAGTCATGATGATGTTCACAAGAACTTTTCTTACAACAATCTCTAGAAATATAGTTAACATTAATATTATAATGCTTCACTAAAGAAGGAATAGTCAACAAGTATTTCCTTGTCCTAGTCGTCTTACAACTTTAGATTAGATGGGTATATGACTAGAAAAATCATGCTGTTGATATAACAAACGCAATGACAATGCAAGTAGTAGATTTTATTTCACTAGTCTGCAATTGGAATCCAAACATGCATCCAATCCATTTCAGCATGTTTCCATGACAGTTTTCAATTTACTCAGCCCTGAAGTTAAGAACTAAATATTGACAGAGACAGATAGTGAAAAAAAAAAATAGAGGAGGGGAGAAAGATCTCTAACCTCTAGCCTTTTGACAATCTCTTTGATATCTTCATGGTTTTTGAAACTTTCCACAAAAACACATTCACCCCTTTCATAGAATATTTTGACACTTGAGTTTGTTGATGTCCAGCCTATTACATCTCTGCAGGAACAATTGAACACAACGCTCTTTGTATCTTGGTCAATGATAACAACAAATTCATTAGAAATGCCAAGGAGAGCATCTATATCCATGCCCTTGCTATAGTCTTTAGCATGGAGACTCCAAACAACGGCACCAGAACTGTGGAGTTCTACTCCTGGAGGAGGCTTGGACTTTTCCTTCTTCTTAGAGGCCAGTGAGATGAAAGGAAATTTGCCAGAGGGATCAATTGGTGTATTTGTGACATTCTTTTCTGCTAAATCTTTCAAGTATTCCTGACGGGTTCGGGTGGCCATGGCACGGAACTTCTCTGATTTATGGGCTGCACTCTCAGCATTGATCACTTTGGCTAATAAAAAGTCCCTGAATACATTTGATTTGGGGAACGTAATGCCTTTAGGTATCGGTGGTCCAAAAGACGGTACATCTCTGGATCTTGTAACAGCAACGCTACAAAGTTGAAAGAAAACATGTTATTGTTTATTGAACAGAAATAAATAATATTTTAGGATACCACATGCCATTATTCATAAATTACACAATTTGTTCTTCAGAAGGAGCGTATTAATCAATAAACAATTTACTTATAATCTTCGAAAATGTAATTTAACTCATATTACTTTTATTAGCAAGCTTATCTAAAGATTCAGTGTGGCAACTATATGGGAGAACAACAATAATATACATTCAAATATAAAATAAGAAACATAAAAACAAGGGCAAGAAAACACAAATAAAACATTAAAAACAACGTTGAGTTATAGCAATAACAATGACATTTACAATCAGTTTACAGACCAAAAATGTGACTAACAAAAACATTTTTGCCTCTGAAAGGTCATCACCTACCAAGCCTCTCTTGGCCATAGAGAAGAACTATAATACAATAGGAGCTGAAGTACATAAGGAGAGGTAGCCAGAGGAAAAAAATTAGAAAAATCAACGGATTGATAGAAAGAGTAACAGAATAGCATTGATAGGGTAAGATGTGGCCACATATGCCCCCATTTTCATATATACACACTCTATGTGCTTGTTAATTCAGTAATTACATATATTTCCGACAAACTATTTAAAAATAGTTTACAGCACTGAAGTTTTAAGTCTCTAGTTATCTTGCAATCTTCTGTATGAACCCTGGATTCCAGGCTTGCTGTGATCTCTTTGCAACTGATTAGTTAAATAAGAAGACCGGGGTGGAATGTACTAGCTGTCCAAAGGAGAACAGAAAACACAGCCCTCGCCTATTCAATCCAGGTCAAAGGTCTTGTCTCAAACAATAGTGCAATTGCTTTTTTGGGATTTTCCACCTCCAATTCTCTAACAACTTCACATGAGAAACAAATGACTCACATAAGCTATCAACAGCAATCTGGTATCTTATTTCTTAAGAAAAAAAGCCTTCTGGTGGTGTGCTAAATTTAACTGAATTAAGCTGTATGTCCTGAATGTTTCCCAGTAGGGACAATGCATAGTCATCTTTCATAAACACATTTTTATTCCCCACATTAAAAAAACCCACCTGTAGTGGATCAGGGGCAGGAGGGTAATTTTATTCCCCTGGACCCACTGTGGAGAACACACACAAGCAGTGAAACATGGAGATATAAAACCCAAAGCAAATATAACTTCTGGTTCTGGAAAATGGACATTTCTCAAGTGAATGGTTACTGCTAGAGGGCAATTCAACCCCTTCCTGACAGATAAGGGTGGTCTGGAAGTGTTGGTTGGCTGCAAAACCAATCTTGGGGCTGCATTCTGCCAAACGTATAATTTCCAGTAATAAAAAGCAACTGCCATGAAAATGGTGCATATTGTTTTTAGGTTTTCATCCTGTTTTTCAACTTTCTGAACTTTAATTTTTCAAATTTCACTTTAAAAATGCAATTAGCTCATGCAGTCTGGTCCAAAATTAGCTATAGCTGGATTTTAAGTCTAGTGGGCCCTTAATATCCAAGATCTCCTGTGTCAAGTCCCATTATATACAAGTATAGTAAAATGGAGCCCCTTAAAGGAAATGACAATAACAAGCTTTCACAGTTTTGGATTTTTTTTTTTTTGGAGGGGAATATATTTTAAGCTATGGATTATTGAATATGTGGATACAGAGGACACACATGCTATCATTCCCCATGCTCCATGGTTTTCAGTCTGCCAAGTGCTTGATTTAACTGGGCGGGATAGAAATAGCGCAAATAAATAAATAAATAAATAAATAAATATTAACAACACACATTTAAGAAATGTCTGCCCATAAAGACCTGCTACTATGAGCTGACAGTTATACCAGGAACCCTACCTGTAACAGACATTATCAGTGCAAGGATTGTGCACTCGAACAATAACAAAGACGTGCTGAAAATGAGAACGAATATTCTTTGGGCTGAATGGTTCTGCTCCAGGTTCTTGGAAAACAATGGTCACAATATCATTTCCAATATGTCGTTTTCTTAACAGCTGTGTGGTAAAGACAAGAATGTTGGGAAATAAGGTTCACATTATATTATTCTTATATCATACCATTCATTATTACAGTTAATTAATGTTTTCAAATTTCATCACAAATCATTGACTATTTTTCCATTCAGAAACTGTTCCAGCATTAACACACAACATAACTGAACAAATAAATGAGAAATTTGCCAATATCTGACAAGCTGAAGCAAACTATCGCTTGGAACTCCAGTTTCCATAACAACAGGTTCAGATCTATTTTCATATAAAGAATTATCTTGCTATTTTTATATTTATATTCTTATAGTGTTTCTATTTTCTTTCAGTCATTATAAAATGCTAGAGGTACTAACCTAGATAATAATCTTCACCGTATTGAAAAAATATGGTCTTATTTAAGAGGAGCACTATCAAGAATCAAATTATTTTTGCACTTTCTCACTAACTTCATATTTGTTTCAAATAAGTTTCCTATGGGGATGAGAAATCCAAATATCCTTATAATGATTAGTATTAAGTATAGTAGCTGAAATAAGTAGTAACTGTGACTCAAACTGGTTAAAATTTAAATGAGCATAACAAACTTTGAGCAAATCATGTTACAGTAATTTCATAAATTAACAATGATTATACTTCTGCTCTTCAAAAACACAGATATAAATTCCAATGCAGGTTGCCTGTGTGGTTATGGGGCATATGCAATTTTTAAGCATGCAATTGCACCCCGAAATGAATGAAGAAGGAACTGAGCCAAGTGACACTGAAGGAAAAAATACCCATACAAGATTCCCCTAGAGAAGAGGTTAGCAACTGCCAGAGGTTCAAGGGTTTCAATGGCCCATAGTGGACAAACCCACAATACTCAATGCAAAAATAACAAAATGTACATCAATGCTTTGTAGTAGGAAGGGGCCAATTTCACCATTCTCTTGGTTTCCTTTAGGCTGTTTCTACAACAGGTAGTAATATGGAAATTCCTGTTAGTAGAAAATGCCTCTACTGAATATAAAAAGGCTTCTCCTGACCAGGAGGAAAGCAAAATAGTATTCAGAAGGCACCAGGCACCATTTAGGTAAAATGGGTTTTGAATGAAAAGGGGATACAGGCACAAAAATGGCCCTGGAGAACTGAAGTGGCTCCTAGACCAAACTTTCTCCACCAGGGAACATAGAGTTAAGGAGGAGAGGAAGTTTATTTGAAGTTTTCCAAGATCAGTGGCTTGCATTGCTCATCTCAAAATGTTTACATCTACAGCGCTAGGGAAAGGAATATAACTATGTAAAAAAATGAGAATGTTGTCTGGAAAAAAGGGAGGGGGTGATGAACAAGAAAAGCAACCTGATTCTATTAGCGATCCAGTGTGTAGTGACAAGAGGAGACATGACACCCCTCTTGGCATGATGTGCCATACAAGCAGCACTCCCATTCTATTAATCCTCCCTTGTTCAAACTGGAGCAAGAAAACCAGCCCTCACTCTACTTGGGCACATCTACACCGATCATGTAATGCAGGACGAAAGCAGCAAAGGTGCAACTGATCACACATAAAGTGCAGGAACTTGGTTGAGATCTGGGAAGTGATTATATGCAACCAAAAGTTAGGCTCCGTTACAAGGATCTGCAGCTGCCGCGGCTTCACCACCATGGAGAATTTAGGGGCTTCTTTCCAAAGCCCTGCCCCAATGACCATGGTTCACACCTACACATGCTGATGGATTTTGAAGACCTTATCTGCCTATCCCTGAAGTTACAGTTACACATAAATTTTATGTTTAGCACTGTGTAAAATACTATGGCAAATGTAATTAACCATTATTTATAACTGAGGCATCTTAACAATCTATAACCTAATCATGGTTTTCTCCAACTTAAGACATTATGTGAAACTCTGGTTAGATAATTCCCATCTGCAATTCATGGTTGAAGCAAAGGAGGTGATAGGAAGAGGAGGGCTAGAGCTTAAAGTCTGCTTTTGCTCATTCACATGGTGCTAAAACATGGTTAAGCATTATGCATTAAAAAGGCAAATGAAATGCTTTACATATTGAAAGTGGATCCTACCTGTTGCTTGTTGTTAGGTGTGTATGGCAGCATGGTGGAAACATGGAACATGATTTCATAGTCCTTGTAGGTTGTATAAAGAGAATGAGTTCCAGTTGAATCGGCTGCAATTAAAATAATACAAGAAAAAAATCTAATTGATCCTTGCAATTTACATTATGTCATCTCAAAGTTGCATGGATATGGGTGAGATGAAGCATAAAAACTAGACACTAGAAGAAATCCAAGACAATAATTATTTAAATAATGCTAACTCAGCCTTATGTTA
Source organism: Anolis sagrei (assembly GCF_037176765.1). Taxonomy (NCBI): domain Eukaryota; kingdom Metazoa; phylum Chordata; class Lepidosauria; order Squamata; family Anolidae; genus Anolis; species Anolis sagrei. The sequence goes on along the minus strand of NC_090021.1, from coordinate 285,133,773 downwards.
TCCCCTGATATACTGATGGAAAGCATTTTAAAAAGTGTTTATGAACAGAGCAAATGAAGACTGGAAAAACATAGCCACCCCATTCAAAACTTTGAAAGTATTTATTTTTATAAGGAAAAAAACGTTCTCAAAGCAAGTACAGTATGGCAAACCTGTCATCCCCAAAACACTTAACTTCTACTTCTTTTTGATACACTACTCTTTTGCACATTTTAGCCTCACAGTGGCTGTTCACTTTCCTGACAAGTACAAATCTATCCATCTCTCACTACTTATGTTTGAAATGCATTTAATTCACATTGGAGCAAGTCATGGAAAACAACACCCACACAGATCCTTGAATATTAACCACTGCATTACAACTTTTACTTTATTTTGTGTGTGTGTGTGTGTGTGTGTTGGGGGGGGGGGGTTGTCATTTTAATCACAATGGATCTCATCCCAGGAGAAAGGTACGGTATACATTCAATAATGAGAAGAGAATAAATTTCAATAGCTTTTCCTGCAGAGTTGTAACATTCAAAATCTAACTAAAAATTAGGCTCAAAATAATGTGAAACCTGAAACTGTGACCCATGTCTTCCCAATTTTGACCTATTAGCTTATCATAGTCCTCAAGCAACATACAGTGAGCCAAGTGCTTAAGTATTCTACAATTTTGCAGTGCTAAGCAAACAGCAGAACCAGGAAGATTACTTAGGCTTTGAGAAATGCCCTATATGAGGCAACTTATTTTCAGATTATTAGGTCAGAAGTTATATAGACCTGCCTTAATTCTTTATCCAGGATTTTCACGTTTTTAAACAAACCTGATCTGAAATCAACAACAATCCCTGGCTTCAGGCTCTGTCTTGGTAGGAAAACCACAAAGTAAGAATTTTACAGTACCTCACTTTTGTTTTCTGGAAACTTTTGCTATTTCTACTAATGGAGGCAGTAAGATCTGTACAAATAATAAACTAGAATTCCCTGGCTTATTGGTGTGAGTGACCATGACTAGTGAAAAAATTCTTCGCCAGCATGGATTCACAATTTCTAATGCTGACTAAGTCTCTAAAATGAAAATCATAACAGATCTGAATTTAATGATGCCTCATCAAATTGCAACTCTCATTATCCTACAACATTAAGACATGGCACTTAAAATGGTGTCAAACTGAATTCTATAGTGTAGATGCACCCTAAGAGAGTGATTTGCAATCTTTGGTTCTCCATACGTTGCTGGTGTTCAACATAAAGAAACCCAGTCAGCATGGTCAAGAACCAACTATCCAGATATCCATTCGGAGGAAATGAGGAGGAGAACCAATGACATAGGGCTATTTTCCTCCGATTTCCATGAATTCAAGGAGCAAGTACTTATCAAGGCAACAGATCACAGAAGCTGTCTTCACAGACCTGTCAGCAGCTTATGATACTGTAAACCACTGCCTCCTCCTGAGAAAAATGTATAATATCACAAAGGACTACCATCTCACCCGCCTCATAGGAAACCTGCTACAAAACAGGAGCTTTTTTGTTGAGTTCCAAGGCCAGAGAAGCAGATGGCGGAAACAGAAGAACGGCCTGCCTCAGGGAAGCGTGCTTGTCCCATCAATGTTCAACATCTATACAAATGACCAGTCACTGCTAGAAGGGACAGCGAGCTTCATCTATGCTGATGATCATGCCATTACTACTCAAGCAGGGAGCTTTGAGATGGTAGAACAGAAGCTCTCTGAAGCTCTAGGTGCCCTTACCGCCTATTACAGGGAAAACCAGCTGATCCCTAATCCATCTAAAACACAGACATGTGCTTTTCACCTTAAGAACAGACAAGTACCCCGAGCTCTGAGGATTACCTGGGAAGGAATCCCACTGGAGCATTGCAGCACACCCAAACACCTGGGAGTCACTCTGGGCCGTGCTCTGACCTACAAGAAGCACTGCCTGAATATCAAGCAAAAAATGGGTGCTAGAAACAATATCATACGAAAGCTGCCTGGCACAACCTGGGGATCACAACCAGACACAGTGAAGACATCTACCCTTGCGCTATGCTACTCTGCTGCTGAGTGTGCATGCCCAGTGTGGAACACATCTCACCACACTAAAACAGTGGATGTGGCTCTTAATGAGACATGCCGCATTATCATGGGGAGTCTGCACCCTACACCACTGGAGAAATTACACTGTCTAGCCGGTATTGGACCACCTGACATCTGCCGGGAAGTAGCAGCCAATAGTGAAAGGACCAAGGCAGTGACATCTCCAGCTCATCCCTTGTTTGGGTATCAGCCAGCACGCCAATGACTTAAATCAAGAAATAGTTTTCTAAGATCTACAGAGACACTCACTGGAACACCTCAGCAAGCGAGAGTCCAAAAGTGGCAGGCTCAAACCCAGAACCTCAATCAATGGCTGGTACCAAATGAGAGACTCCCCCCTGGGCACATAGAAAACTGGGCGACTTGGAAAGCGCTGAACAGATTGCGCTCTGGCACCACGAGATGCAGAGCCAATCTTAAGAAATGGGGCTACAAAGTGGAATCCACGACATGCGAGTGTGGAGAAGAGCAAACCACTGACCACCTGCTGCAATGCAACCTGAGCCCTGCTACATGCACAATGGAGGACCTCCTTGCGGCAACACCAGAGGCACTTTCAAGTGGCCAGATACTGGTCAAAGGACATTTAATTAACTACCAAGCTTGCAAACTTTGTGTTTTGTTAAAAATGTAATACAACTGTCTGGTTGATCCTGACACGATAAATAAATATAGTAAAGAAAGATGCTTAACATGGGGGAAAGTAAAAAATGTTAGGCACAGAAAGATTGTGGCATTTAAAAAAATATATAACATTTCTAACGTAGAAATTTTGATCTAAAATTGCAAGTACCACATCTTTCAAAATCATACCTTAAAAAATATAGTCATAAATATGAGACTTGATATTTTTTCTTAACTCTATGGTTTAACACTTCACTGTGTATGTGTGAGAAACTTAACTACGTAAAACTTTACAACAGACTAAGAAATATCTGGAATTAAAAGAACTACATAAATAGAGTAAATCGTTTTAAACATCTTGGTATGGGGGCCTTATTTCTTGCTTTTGCATAATACTATATATTACAGGGAAAGGCCCAGACTTGTTCATTTGAAGCTTCTATTAAGTATCTTGGAAAACCGGGATAAAATTACATTTCCTTAAAATACTGACTTTGTCATTAACTCTGAGGAAAGTAAACCAAATTAGATGAGCCGATACCATAACTTCATATAAAGCAGATAGCTATATTTACCAGACACAAAACAGGACACATTAAACAAGATTTCTGGCAACTCCATGAATTTCATAACATGTTCTTAGGCAAGGCTTATGCAGAGGAAGTTTATTTCCTCTGAAATATAGCCAACATCATATATTCCTTGGTAATTTCCATTCAAATACTAACCAGGGCTGACCCTACTAAGCTTCCGCGATCAGACCTGTGCATCCAGGGTATTTAGGCCCCTTAAAGTTCAATTTTGCAAACTGACCACTTTGCAATATTAGTTTGTAATTCTATACATACCTACTTGAAATTTGGGATTATCTAACAAGCATGCACATACTTCTACTGTCAACTGTCATTTTGAAAAGCAGTGTACAAATAATAACTTTTAAAATCCCACAAATTGAATACCAATCATACATGTTAATACAATTTGTATGTGCATTCCCTGTATATATTTTTTCTGCTGTTAATGTATAAATTAAGGAATCAACAGTTCTTATTAAATAGTTAAAAGTGAATGAATTATGTACACCAGGGTTGTAAAAAATATGTATTTTCAGAAAAAGCTGGAAAAAAACAGCCCTTCAACAATCACCTGAAGAATAATATACAGGATTTCTCTTTTTCCCCATTCCCACTCTGCTAAATATTTTCTTACATCAGATCCCAAATGTAACAAGAGAAAAAAGCAAATTCAAAGGCACTGACTAGGGATACAAGAAAAGTTATTTAAATTGAAAAAAGTACAATAATTTCAATTTTGCACTTTTGATTTTGACATTAAAGTTGCTAAATTTATACATTAAGGTTTTAATGTCCTACACTATTTCATGTTTAATAGTTTCTCTTCCCATTGCTTATAGTTAAGACGTCAGCAATAGGAAAACCATGGCAACAGGAAATTCACTGCACTGTTTGCAATTGCTTTTCTACTTTCCCAGCACATTCTTTATTTTAATTTCCTAAACCACAAGTGAGATAACTGTGGACCTCAATATGTATGGGTCAATCTAACCAACACACAAAGAAAGGCTACAGGTGTGGGAGTTTTTTTTTAAAAACAAGAACCACGCAGGGAGGTATTTACTGCATGTTAAATGTCAGTTTTAAGAGTAATTTCATTTTACCTTTTTCGAAAGTGTTTTGTATTTCTGTTTCTCATTTCAAGATCTTGGCAAAAAGGTTATGTATATTTGTTTCATGAATCAATGTCAAAACCATGAAATGGTAACATTGCTTTGAAGAATTCTATTTGATTATGTGGAACTATATATTCAGCAAGAACAAAAGTAACAAATCTTAAAAATTTTGTCAGATACGGGCTTTTCTTATATAGGGCAATACCCAATGTTCACCTTCTTCAATCCACTTTTCTCACTGCAAGCTCCTACTTTCCTTTAAAAGCAGACCTTGCAGGATTAGAAAATGCATGACACCATTTTCTGAGTAGCAGATGAGAAGGTTAATGGGGAAAAGAAAGATTCACTGTGACTTTCTGAGGAATTAGCCCACTATTTAAGCATAACTTGAGAATTATATTTCCTCACAATAAAAATAAATAATAAAAAAACGTTATTTCGTTATATCTCACTACCATCCCCCCCAAAGAGACTTGAGCAGCTCACAAAACCACTCCAAAGTGCCGCACACATAGAATACACAATACAAAAAAATACTGTATGATAACGGATAAATCGTTGGTTCCAAAAGCATAACAATATGTTTGCATTTCAGAAATGATTCCATGAAGAAAACGAGTTGTCACATTGGCTTTTTTCACCAAATGTCCATTATTCTACTATCAAATCTATTGGTTGACACTGTCAGTCCTCCATATTCATACATTTAGCCATCCATGGGTTGAAATATTTTTTAATCCAAAAACACAAACCTTGATTTTACCATATTATATAAGGAACATCATTCTTCCATTGTATACAATGGGACTTGAGCATTCAAGGATTTTGGTATCCATTGAGGGCCTTGGAACCAAACTCCAGTGCATCTCAAGGACTCAATATACATAGCAATGGTGTCTTATTAATCTTAATAAAATAGGTTGGCTTACTTTTTGTGTCTAGCTGGGCACGGTACTTTTCAAATCCCTTGAGCCGAACCCGTTCTCCCAGTAACTGAAGAAACTCTTCAAAAGCAGGGCCTGCCGATTCATTATTATACATTTCCTCTTCTGTACTTTGTCCAGACTTGCAGTACATGATCCCCACTTTAAGTTGATAGCTTAGCTGTAAACACAAACAGAAACTAAGTATTTGCAAACTCATCAGATTATATAGCATCTATGCTGTCTTAGAAGATATAGAAATCTTTTAACTCCTTCCAAAAAGTTCTCACTGTTTTGTTCTTTAACAAAGATAAAAAATATATAATAAATACACACAAAACTAAAGGCTACACCATATATCAAAGCTGCATTTCAAATTGTCACACTAAGTTTTTCAGCTACTACTTTAACTTCCAAATTTTGACAAAGAATACAAAATACAAAAACAATTGAAATTTCTTATGCATGAACCAACAAGACTCCTGCAAACTTAGCAAAAAGCATGGAATCAATGTACATTAAAAATAAACATTAAAAAGCAGGATTATTATAATCAAAATAACAACACAGAAAGGTGAAAAACCAATGAATATTAAAATTATAAAACCTCTGTCGGTTATCGTGTACAATTGAAAAGTAACTCCTCAGTAAGACTCAGAACAGTTAAGTTAGCAACTAAAACAGGAACGGAAAAAAATCTCAAAAACCCCAGCTCTGTAGAAACAAACTTTATGTAGTATTACTCTTAGGCAGGAATAACAGCCACAGAATTTAAGGACAGATAAAAAAAATGATACAGGTGTTTCTTAGACCAAGAGAAAAACATTTATTCAGACTTTCAGAGAAGCAAAAATAAATAAATCAGAATTCACATGCATGTGAAGTGCCTAGCCAAGTTGAATAGGAGGGACAAATATGCATCTTTTAGAACAATGCTTTTATAATTCACTTTATCTCTACCAGCTAGCATCATCTCATCACCTTTCTGTGCAATGGGATGTCTACATTTCTCTCTCTATAATTTCTCTGGTTAGGAGGGGATAGCTTTGCTTGGTCTCATCATTTCCTGCTCTCTAAATATAGGCATGAGGACATTTCAGGTAGAAAGCAGCTAGCAAACCTGCACTTCCCCCTATTTCGACCAATGAGAGAGAGGAGGCCAGTAATCTATGCATTCTTTGAATAACTGAAATTTCTGCACAATGGTCTTTTGATTTAAAGAAACACACACCAAAAGTTTGATTTCAATCTCACATAGCACAGCTAGGAGAAGTGCACCACACAGGTTGCACACAGCCTACTTTACTGGAGCTTTCCCAAAGATTGCAACCTTATGTTTTCCACAATAGTTTATGCTCTTCTTAAATCGTGTATAGATTACTGTACTGCCTCTATGTGGGGTTGCCCTTGAAAACTATTCGGAAGCTTCCAATAGTCCAATGGGCAGCAGCCAGGTTGCTTACCAGAGCAGCATAAAGAGAGAGGACATCCCTCCTGTTGCGCCAGCTCCAGTGGCTGCCAGTCTGCTACCAAGCACAATTCAAGGTGCTGGGTTTAGCCTATAAAGCCCTAAATGGTTTCAGCCCAGCTTACCTGTCCAAACATATCTCCCCCTATGAACCATCTCGGAGATTAAGATTGTCGGGAGAGGCCCTACTCTCAATCTTGCTTTCCTTGCAAGTGCGAGTGGTGAGAATGGGAAACAGGGCCTTCTCAGTGGTGGCCCCACTGATTTATACTGAATGTAATGTTTTTAAATGTTTTAAATGCTTAATATGTGTTAATTTAAATTTAATTTTAATGTTACTGTAAATGTATGTGTTTTAAGGTATTGAATAATTCTCGCTATGTAAGCTGTCTTGAGTCCCCTTCGGGGTAGAGAAAGGCGAGATATAAATAGGGTAAATAAACATTTGCCTTATGTTTTCCTAAGTTTTCAATTATTGTTTTTAAATATGAAAATCATTTAAAATTAAAATCATTTAAAAATTTAGATATAATGATGATGATAATTATTATTGATGATGATACAGCAAAGAAATATTCTTGGCATCACAAGACTTATCAATATGATGCTATATAACCTGAATTCAATCATGACAGATTTAGTACTATCACATGATAGAAAATTATGCAGAGTTGTACTGGTATACAGAGAATAAGGTGTTTCATTACAGTAGTGAGAGAGGAAACAAAACGAGGAAGACTGTCATAAAAACAAATTATTAGCACATGCTTGTTGAATTAACAGAGGTCTGAACTGCAATACAACTTCCCAGTCATGATATTAAAGGATGTTTTCCATTGCCCGAATATATCTATGATCCACCTCGGACCTTACAACTGTCAGGGGAGGCCCTGCTCTCGATCCCGCCACCCTCGCAAGTGTGACTGCCGGGTATGAGGGACGGGGCCTTCTCGGTGGCGGCTCCCCATCTATGGAACACACCCCTAGTGAAATCAGGGTGATTAGCTCTCTCCTCTCCTGTAGAAAAAAGTTCTAATCATGGCTTTGGGACGAAGCATTTGGGTAGCTGACTGAGCAGTAACTGCAACTAACCTATGAGAACCAACAATGGATAGACTTTGGACTGGAACTCTGGACTGTGATTTGGATTTGGGCTTGGCAGTGTTTTTAATTTTTAATTTTTATAATGTTTTAATTTTTAATGTATTTCTGTACTATTGTTTTATTTAACGTCAATTTGCTTTGTAAGGTGATTGTTGTTTGTTGTTGGCATCTAATGGCTGACATTTGTAAGCCACCCTGAGTCCCCCCCTCAGGGGTTGAGAAAGACGTCATATAAATGTTTGAAATAAATAAATAAATGCTAAATGCAGTAGGGAACAATACGTAACTCATTGATTCGAAAAGCATTATTTAATCCTACATTACACTGTAGACACCACCCAAGAACTGGAGCAACCCTCAAGGGGGGAAACTGACTTTCATTAAACAAATGTAGCTCAGTCAGTAATCCTTTTCTTCTTAGCAGACATTTTTTACAAGTTTCAGTGAACAACAAATCTATTTCTTTATATCTTTGTAGCATCTAAGATAACATACGTTTTGTGAAATAGTATACTGTGAAATTAAATATAACTAATTTTGGCACCCCTTTTGCTCGCAACATCGTTAAAGAGGTTGAACCAACTAGTATTTCTGGTTGCATACATAAATAATGTTAACAAAATACATGTTTAGTAAAATTAAAATTACTACAATAGCTCTCCTTGTTTGAATAACTGCCAAGCTTTGTCAAACATGGAGACAAATATGAACTTTACAGTAATAGAAGTATCTTTTTCAACATGGTCAGAATAATTTGTTTCTTTATAAAAAAAATTCTAAGCAGTCTAGAAACACTTAGAATCATAGAATCATAGAAAGGAGGAAAGGAGGAGAGAAGGATAGTAATTGTATCCTAACCAGAATGAATTTAATATGGTGAATGATTGGTGAGGGGAAGTCGGTTTTTTAGAGGGGGGGGGGGGGTGGGACTATCAGGGCACTGTGTTTTTTGCTGTCTGAGTATGTGTGTGATCCACTCTTAGACTTATCTGTTGTATTGTTAGTCATACATGTAGAGTCTGTCATACATGTTCATCCATCCTTTCTTTTTTGTACCACTGTTCACTCTATATCTATTGTTAATATAAAACCAATAAAAATTTATTTAAAAAAAAAAGAATCATAGAATCAAAGAGTTGGAAGAGACCTCATGGGCCATCCAGTCCAACCCCCTGCCAAGAAGCAGGAATATTGCATTCAAATCACCCCTGACAGATGGCCATCCAGCCTCTGTTTAAAAGCTTCCAAAGAAGGAGCCTCCACCACGCTCCGGGGCAGAGAGTTCCACTGCAGAACGGCTCTCACAGTCAGGAAGTTCTTCCTCATGTTCAGATGGAATCTCCTCTCTTGTACTTTGAAGCCATTGTTCCGCGTCCTAGTCTCCAGGGAAGCAGAAAACAAGCTTGCTCCCTCCTCCCTGTGGCTTCCTCTCATATATTTATACATGGCTATCATATCTCCTCTCAGCCTTCTCTTCTTCAGGCTAAACATGCCCAGCTCCTTAAGCTGCTCCTCATAGGGCTTGTTCTCCAGACCCTTGATCATTTTAGTCGCCCTCCTCTGGACACATTCCAGCTTGTCAATATCTCTCTTGAATTGTGATGCCCAGAATTGGACACAATATTCCAGGTGTGGTCTAACCAAAGCAGAATAGAGGGGTAGCATTACTTCCCTAGATCTAGACACTATGCTCCTATTGATGCAGGCCAAAATCTCATTGGCTTTTTTTGCCGCCACATCACATTGTTGGCACATGTTTAACTTGTTGTCCACGAGGATCTTTTTCACACGTACTGCTCTCGAGCCAGGCGTCCCCCATTCTATATCTTTGCATTTCGTTTTTCCTGCCAAAGTGGAGTATCTTGCATTTGTCACTGTTAAACTTCATTTTGTTAGTTTTGGCCCATCTCTCTAATCTGTCAAGATCGTTTTGAATCCTACTCCATTCCTCTGGAGTATTGGCTATCCCTCCCAAATTGGTGTCGTCTGCAAACTTGATGATCCTGCCTTCTAACCCTTCATCTAAGTCATTAATAAAGGTGTTGAACAGGACCGGGCCCAGGACGGAACCCTGCGGCACTCCGCTCGTCACTTCTTTCCAAGATGAAGGGGAAGCATTAGTGAGCACTCTCAGGGTTCGTCCATTTAACCAATTACAGATCCACCTCACCGTAGTTTTGCCTAGCCCACATTGTACTAGTTTCCTTGCCAGAAGGCTTTACTGAAATCCAGGTACACTACAACCACGGCATTCCCCGCATCTACCCAGCTTGTAACTCTATCGAAAAAAGAGATCAGATTTGTCTGGCATGACTTGTTTTTGATAAATCCATGTTGACTATTAGCGATGACTGCATTTGTTTCTAAGTGTTTGCAGACCACTTCCTTAACAATCTTTTCCAGAATCTTGCCTGGTATCGACATGAGGCTGACCGGACGGTAGTTGTTTGGGTCATCCTTTTTTCCCTTCTTGAAGATTGGGATCACATTGGCCCTCCTCCAATCTGCTGGAACTTCTCCCGTTCTCCAAGAACTCTCAAAGATGGTTGCCAATGGTTCCGAAATGACTTCCGTTAGTTCCTTCAATACTCTTGGGTGTAGTTGATCTGGCCCTGGGGACTTGAACTCATTTAGAGCAGCCAGGTATTCCTGGACAACTTGTTTCCCAATTTGGGGTTGGATGTCCTCTAATCCCTCACCCACTCCATCTTGCTGAGGTTGAAGATGACTTTCTTTTTGTGAGAAGACCAAGGCAAAGAAGGTATTAAGTAGTTCTGCTTCCATTGAGACACTGTTATTTTGAGGGTTCTATTCTATTCTTAGGGGATCTGTATGGAAAATTAATTTCACATCATGCAATTACATACACAAATTAAAGGATTGTTTACATGTAACCATGTTTCTTTGAGTGGCCATCTGTGAAATTCACCCTGATGGTGCTTCCTACACCTGGTGCAACGTGCTTTGGAACCTACTGGCAAGCTCTAGAAGACTTCTGGTTGCAGCCCTGCCCACCCAGGAGGCATATAATCAGTGGGAGGGGCTGAGGCATTAGTTCCTGTGATCTGCCGACATCACAGCAGCATCAGCTTCCTTGGCAGTTCTTCAAATTGTGAGGTTGTGTGTGCTCATAGTTAACTTGACTCAGACTGTGTTTTGACTACTTTTTTGCCTAGTGGCAAACACTAAGCCACACCTTCACTAACACACATCTTTACAATATATACAGAAAACAAAACACTACAAAACAAATCCACAAAGGAGAGGTGGCTAATAGTCTGCACATAACGTGCACACATCTTAACTAACACTATGAGGATCCCGGCTTGGTAGCCTCACTCACCAGGAGATGGAACAAAAGAAAAACGTTCCCATCACATGCACAAACTGCGGAATGTTTAGTTTCTTCACACAACAACTAGACAACTACATCTGCACCAAGTGCAAACAGATTGCTCTCATGGAACAGAGGATCCGACAATTTGAGGACCGTATTAAGATCCTTAAGGACATTAAGGAACTCGAGCTCTTCTTGGGCATGTCACAACATGCTGATCTAGATACACAGCCCACATTACAGCAACACGGACATGATAGGGTAGATCACGTCTTATGGGGAGATCACGTCAATTGTGGATAACCCTCAGGCCTGGAAGAATGTCGCCCTTAGAAAGAGACAGAGGACCAGGCAGTCTCCTCAGAATACTTCTGCTCAGCTGGAGTTACACAATAGATTCAAAATTCTTACACTACTAATGCCTAATCAGGCAACACAACATCTTGGGGAAGACCACAAGGACTTAGATACCACTCAGTGGATTGTCCTTGATTAATGTGCGGGGGACAATGCTTCACAACATTCACACTTACACAATCACTCAGAGCTCTCTTCCTAATCATAGACCAGGTGCAACAGGAACACACGTGGGAGAATGACGGGCTCTTGGACACAAATCAATGGATTGCCCCATCACACTCCCCTTTTCATGTTGGGGGGGGGGGGTCAAATAATCCAATTTCACAAGCTAGAGATATAACACAGTCAAACCCAGTCCAGAATCAACACACCACAGTAACAAATGTAGTCAAGCTATTCCAAAAGGCACAAGGCAGAAGATAGAAAAAAAATGTAGTCAAAACACAGTCCGAGTCAACACAACCAAACAGGGAAAAAACACAACCAAACAGGGTAACCTCAGTTTGAAGAGCTGCCAAGGAAACCGATGCTGCTGTGATGTGAGAGGATCTCAGGAACTAATGCCTCAGCACCTCCCACTGATTATATGCCTCCTAGGGAGGGTGGGCAGGGCTGCTGCCAGAAGACTTCTAAAGCTTGCTAGTAGGTTCCAAAGCACACTGTGCAGGTGCAGGTAGTCCCATCAGTGCAATTTTCACAGAGACCATGATGAAGAAGTATATGTTGCACATAGCTACTTAAAAAATCTGGAACCGAGACTTGGAGATATTGTGTATAACTTCAGTGTCTATAATCTGAATCTTTTTTCATCTGATGATACATAAAAAATACAATCTTAAAACCAACTGATGAATCAGTTACATCCAGTTTTGGGTCCCAATAAGAAGTAGAATTGTTGAATCAATGGGGTTTTCACAAATGAGTACTAAACATGTTCAGTAATGTTCAAGCTTCTACTCTAAGTAGGAACAGCAACTAGATTTAAATGACATTATACAATAAATACAAATAACCTGTCGCTGTTTTGTTTTTTTTAAATGTATATGTGGGACATAATACTTTGCTTCCATGTAGCATACTTTTAAATATTTAAACTCTTCTTTCTAAACACATGTGTTAAGCAACAAAATCTAACTTATGAGATCTCATAACATAACTGTAGTAATAATAGATATATGATAGATTCATTGAAACCCATAAACCGAATAAAAGTATTGTACACATTTGTTAATGTAATGATAATCCATAAAAGAAGCAATGTTTATTACACAGCACTTACCCCTTGCTCATCTAATTTCATTAGTTGTTCTGTGACTTTAGGAGTGTTGAAGGCCAGCCTAAGGCAATGTATGTTTAGTTCAGGGACCACATGTTCAAGCACTTCTTTCAAAGGTAATCCTCTGGCTGTGCAGTGCTTTGCAGTGGATGGTATTGCATCTTCTAAGACAGAACCTCTTAATGTTGTAAGCTAAAAAACAAAAACAAATGTATTCTAAAATATACACAGAAAATGGGAAACAGGCTCAAAGTAACTGACTGTGCTTTCCTATGTTTGGTTCTTGAAACTGAGGATAACCTTGTGTTATAAGACAAGCAAGAGAGGTTGATATCTAAATTAATGAGCTGTACCGCCTTTTCTACATGATACTAAGAGAAACTACCTCATAATTAACATGCATGGTGGCACAAGGAGGAAATATTTTACTTCGTATAGATTTAGGAACCTCCCCCCTTTCTAAGTTACTTGAATTATGGATGGATTTATGTGTTCCCTTTCTGTATTTTCACAGTACTATGCAAAATGGTTCTGATTCACCTCTGCACCATAATTAAGACAGCACTATGGCAAGAACAATGCTATTCCCCAGCACAATATTTAGCACAACTGAGCCTTCCATCTTTATACTAACATTTTGTCTTGCATTTTAAATTACAAAGGAATATACTTTTGTAAAGTCATAGCAAGAAAATTTAAAGATAATGTAGCATGAGCCAAGTAAATGTATAATTAATCCAGACACACATTCTATTAATTGTGCTATAGTTATGAACAGTTTTACATTGTTTTAAAATATTAGAATATGTACAAAACAAAATACAGTATGGAGTTGCGAGCAAGAAATGGTATTAAATTCAGTGTGTCGCCATCACACTAATTTCCCAAACCACTTCCTTAAGAGAGAATTTAAAATCTGTAGACTTTTTTTTTTTGGTCGTGTCAGGAGCGACCTGAGAAACTGCAAGTCGCTTCTGATGTGAGAGAATTCGCTGTCTGCAAGGACGTTGCCCAGGGGACACCCGGATGATTTGATGTTTTATCATCCTTGTGGGAGGCTTCTCTCATGTCCCCGTATGAGGAGCTGGAGCTGATAGAGGAAGCTCATCCGCCCCTCCCCAGATTCAAACCTGCGACCTGTCGGTCTTCAGTCCTGCCGGCACAGGGGTTTAATGCACTGCGCCACCGGGGGCTCTTATCTGTAGACTGAGATTTAAGATAAAAAAACTGCATTCTCGTGGAAAGTATAATTCCTTATAATATACTAGGCCCAAGCTATTTTGGCTGCATAGCTGAAAAAGGATTTGGAAGCCCACAGACATAAAAAAAAGCTGTCTTTACAGCTAATGTTTCGATGAGATACAGAAATGCTTTTTACAAAAAAGAAAAAGAGACATCTTTTTTTAAAAAAAATTAAATGGCTTGTTGCTTTCATGCATTGAATACTTTAACTGTGTCCACGAAGTTCCTTGGAGGGCTTGAATCTAGACACCATTTCAAATTTTCTGGAGTGATTTATTTTCAAATCTGAAGGTAACAAAACTGGGCACTGTAACGGATTGGCCTACCTTACAGGGTTGGTGTAAAAGCGGTAAATAAGGCTGGCTTGGAAAAGCTAAGGAGAGCAGAAGGATTGGAGTGATCAGGCAGCTCCATAGCTGGAAGGGAAGCCTGACTGGCTGATTAAATTGGAGGGAATTGCTTAGCAGATGGAGATGGGCAGAGCCAAAAAGGGAAAGGAAGAAGCTAAGGCAGCCATTATGTTCTGTTGGGAGTGTGGTTTTAAAAGGTTAGGTTAGGAGTTTTGAAGGAGAAGGAAGGAAGGAAGGAAGGAAGGAAGGAAGGAAGGAAGGAAGGAAGGAAGGAAGGAAGGAAGCATTTTACAAACTGTTGTTAAAAGATACCTCTTTGAGGAAAATAGTTAGGCCTCTATAGTGTTAAGGGGCTGGTATGGAAGAAAAGGATTCAAAAGGTTCAGAATAACCTGTTCGTATTCCTGTGTGTGGAACATTGCTTTTTAAGTAACTCAAGTTAAAGACCATTCTCTGTAAAGTTGAGCCTGACATTTTATTGAAACCATTATGCATCTTTACTGTTCCAGAGCCAAATAAAAAACATATTCTTATTTCATATCACCTGAAGAATTTGTGTTTCTTCTTTAACATTCTGGCAAGGAGGTGGCCTATGAACCAATAGAAGGTGGTAGCAAAAGAAATCTTATTAAATATTTGGTGGCAACAAAGAAAAATATAATATACAGTGGTAGCATCCCACTGTCCTGCCTTGTGTGTGAGGGTGTGTGTGTGTGTTATTGCTCACAGCCTTGGCTGGCCATACCAGTTGTTCCTAGTAATAGTAATCGTAATAGTACTAGCAGTGGTAGAAAGAAGCTCCCTTTATTGCATACACATTTTCAGCCAGGTTTTGTTTGCTTTTTTTGGCCTTTAAGCTGACAGTTGGAAAGATGAAATGTGCAATCCTTTTTAAAGGTATGGGCTTGATTTTTTGCAAGCTAGAGAGTCTTTTTCAAAAGGATTGCTGGGATGGTTACTTCATGCTCCACATGCACAGTAGTATGAAAAGTTGAATGTGTTTCTTTGAACATGAGTAAGCAGAAAAGTCAGCACCTGAGCGTATCGCAAGAACAATTCTGCTTACAGAAAAATGACTTCTGCTACATACTCCTCAGTAGAGGAATCTTGTGATACTTGAAGCTGCTCAAACATCAGCGAGAACTGATTTATGAGATTACAAATTATCTTTGCAATATTTGAGTCTAGTACTCTGTTAGCAAACATTACATCCTAACCTAGCATTCAGTTAGCAAACATAATATCCGATTTGTATGCTAAACAGTTTTCAAGATGGATGCATGAAGCTGAAGTCTGAAATGGTCAGCAAAGTGTGATTTAGAGTGACTAAGGAAATTGCAGCATAAGAGCAAATGTCAAGTAGAATAGCCAAAAAGCAATGCATTTAGAAGGTGTGAAAACATAGAGTTCCAAAAATCTAGGATAATGTGTACTGTTAAGAAATAGGATTTATTTATCTGTCTCCATTCCAAATTTTTAAGCACACACAAAACAACAGCTTCATGCAGTTTTGGCAACCAGGGCAGTCCTGTCTGGCAACACAGAATTACAAATCAAAGCACAAATCCACATTTTGTGTGTGCGCGTGCATTTCTGGTGATCCTTGAGCCATAAATGTGAAGAAACCAGATTTAGTACTTGCTAAATGTGCCTTGATTCCGTCATCACTCAAAATGGGAGACTTTATTCAAGAAAAAAGAGGAAGATTAAAATTGGAAAGGGCAGCTATGAACTTGATAAAAGTCCTCAAGTATGAAGATGTACAAATGAATGCCAAACTCTTTCCTCACGGAGAAAGACAATAATGCTTGGTAAACATGAAGAATAGAGGAAAACAGAGTGACTCAGGACACATCTACACTGATCAATTAATGCAACTTGAAGTCAACTTGAAAGTACATGCTGGGAAAGCACTATGCAACACACTTTAAGGCAGTGGTTCTCAACCTGTGGGTCCCCAGATGTTTTGACCTTCAACTCCCAGAAATCCTAACAGCTGGTAAACTGTCTGGGGTTTCTGGGAATTGTAGGCCAAAACACCTGGGGACACACAGGTTGAGAACCACTGCTTTAAGGGTTTTAATCCAACACAAGCAAAGTTAGAAAATAGTCTGAAATAGAGCCCTTAATGCACATCAGTATAAACCATATCACATGGCGAAAGCAACTCGCAGAATGTGAACTGTTGTGTGAAGAGCTACACACGCACATTTGGGGGAGGGATTTGTTGCTGAAAAGAATGCATTCTCCACAGCCATCAAGATGGAGCTGCAGATATCGGAACCGTTTCAAAAATATCCTCTGCAGGCATGTAAGCACCGTCCTGCCCTCGAACCAGTTCCAGATCTTGCAATGCAATAGTTAACACGGTGAATCCACTTCCTTTTATGTTGGTTTCACCCCAGATTAAATGGTCAGTGCAGATGGGTAGTCAAAAAAAGCCATGGGGCTGGGTCTGCAAGACCTGAGCAGGGCTGTTAAAAACAGGGTCTTTTGGAGGTCTTAAAATTCATATAATTGCAATAAGTTGAAGGCAACCTCAAAGCTCTTAATAACTATGAAGATAGATTTAGAAAAATAAGATGTTTTATTGGACAGGTACAGTTTTATAGACGAACACTTCTAAAAATCATATTTAAATGAAAAGGATATTCTTGTTGCTGTAACTATTGTTTCTGAAGTCCCCACCAATCTTGCTTGCACCATGAGAGACTGTTGGATGGTCACTCCTGATGATCTCAGAGCCCAGGTGGGCTCATACATCATGAGAGTTAAAAGAATGAATGGTCATCACAAGGGATGGTGTGAGGCATTTCTCTAGCCCAAGCTAAAGATATTTCTCTAGAGCAGGCCTGCAATATCTATGGCCATCTAGAAGTTTTGGACTCCAGCTCCCAGAGTTCCTGACCATTGGATAAGCTGGCCAGGGTTTCAGAGAGTTGGAGTCCCAAACACCTGGAGTGCCACAGATTGTGCAGGCCTGGTCTAGAGGTATACAGGGAAAGTAGGTAGAAGTAATAAAATATAGTTAAACTCTGTACTAATGCAAAAACTTGAGACTAATAAAAATTGAAAGGAACACTTTACATCACTGCTTATTTTTGACAAACGGTTTACCAGCAGTGTGTCACAGAAAAATTATTGCTTGTCATGCCCTAATTGAAAATGGGAAGGTTTTTGGTCTTCCATAAGGATTTCTCTATTATTGATTGATCTGTTTTTCAGCACCAATTATAAAAATTTGATATTTGCATACTTTTCCTTAAGAGAAAACTGTAAAGAAAACATTTTCTAATCTTTATTGTCAAAATGTCCTTGAGAGAGAAAAATGTCAGTGTCAAATTGATTCACAGCTGAGCTCAGTCTTCACAGTCATCAATAATGTGGATCAAAACTATAATCTCCATATTATTTACTTTATTATTTGACATGAATGGAAGAAGACTGACACATGGTTTATGGTTCAAGCAACAAATGAATCATCAGAATTTTGAAAGATACTACCATTTAATTTTAGCCTTCAACGTGGAATTTAAATAGCCAGATTTATATCCACCCTCATCTCCACTGACTAAAGTTTTTCCCCACCTTTATATTCATGGGTAATAGCTCCATATGCCAGCTATTTCTCATTTTTATTCTCCCTACTCTTTTTTCTGAAAGGAAAAAATAGAAAATGATTTGTGTTCTTTTTCAATATGAGATAAATAGAAAACTATTCTGTGTAAAAAAATACAATCAAATCATCACAGCCTTCCTTCCAACATGAAACTATTAAATGAATAACAATATCAACCAAACATATTGTAAAATGAAAACATCTAAGTATTAGGGCTAATGAATAAAAATGTTGGAAATGTGGAATAGTTGTTAGCACAATTACTGAAATTATTTGAACATTAACTCAATGGTGCCTTATAGGATATTAAAGAAATTGGGCACTATAAAGCAAAAAGATATGAAAACTCTTCCTTAATTCAAGTAATATCTGTAGACAGCATGTATAATATATACATTGAATTTTTATTTTGATATTGGCTATACGTTGCTTACCTCACTAGTTCTGAAAATGATGCGATAGTTGTACTGAGAACCATTTTCTTTTATTTCTTCAGGTTTTTCCCTTCTAATACTCACAGCTACAGGACCAAGGTTTTCATCTGCCCCAAAGTAGTTCCAGTGTTCTTATGTGTTAAGTAAGTAAAGATAGTGGAAGAGAGAGATATTAATATTAGACAAAGTCTTTAGAGCTAGTTCACATGAGGCATTTTTTCTTTATGTAAACAAATCCCAAATATCCATCAAAGCAGGTTCATAGACATAAATGTGACATGTAAAGAAGACTATCCGAGATACAGTTGGATAGCATTTCTATAATTATTGGTGATACTTATGCTAAATACTGTAATTCCAGCTCCTGGCAGTTGTTAAACATGACTCACATATATCATCGCAAGAACTTTACACAAAATCAAATTTGAGATGTAATGCACATTATTCCAACCTACTTTTGACTTAGAAAAAAATAGAAAAACTGCTCTAAAATTGATATTTATAACTCTTAAAAACTGTGTATGTGTACATACACACAACATTCAAGATTCTTTCATTAAAACAATTTATTTTCTTATGGTTGCCCTCTAGTTAACACATCAAACCATAGTTAGCAAAATATGAACAAGCATAATTCTCTTCTTCCATTTAAGTACAAGTCTGGAAGCATCTGCTTTTAATTCACTGTAATTTGTAGTGCGATCCTGGCAATGGATTACAACCATTTATATTTTCTGAAGCTTGTTTGTTAACAAATCTTGGTTAATGCTTATCTTAGTTCGTATAAAACAGGGAGCTGCAGTTAACAAAATAGTAGGGGGGAAAACTTAACTGGGTTGTTGTAGGATTTTCAGGCTATATGGCCATGTTCTAGAAGCATTCTCTCCTGACGTCTTGCCTGCATCTATGGCAAGCATCCTCAGAGGTTGCAGGTGAAGGTGAAACGTCAGGAGAGAATGCTTCTAGAACATGGCCATATAGCCCAAAAAACCTACAACAACCCAGTGATTCAAGCCATGAAATCCTTCGACAACTTTCAAACTCTTCTCATAATTTGCCATCATATAAAAATGTTGTATGTTTCCATTACTTTCCAAATATTTTAAAATATCTGCAGTACGCTTCTGTAATCTTTTCCTTTTGGCATGCTCTGTTGTCCATACAAGTTACAAAGCTTTGTTAGGAAAAAGGTTGAGTACCTCTTGTGCAAAATGCTTGGAACCAGAACTATTTTGGATTTTTTTTTTCAGATTTTGAATTACCTACATAATGAGATATCTGGAAGATAGGACCTAAGTCTAAATACACATGCATAGTCTGAAGGTAATTTTATACAATGCTTTTAACAATGTTGTGCATGAAATAAGGTTTGTGTATACTGAACCACCAGAAAGCAAAAGTGACACTATCTCACCCACCCATTTGGACAGGTTCAGATTTTGGAGTATTTTGGACTTTGGAATTCCAGGCAAGGGATGCTCAGCCTATATATGCTATTTAAAATGTTTTGTATATGTTTTAATGCAAAGGGAATAATTTTGCAACAGAACAGTATTTTCAGAATTTTCAGTTTAAAGCAAAGAACAGTTGTCTTAATTAATAAACGGCCACTCACCTTTTTGATAAAAGAATTTCCGAAAATAATATGCACCAAGATCCACATGTTCAACAATGTATCTTTTCCCTCTGTCCAAGTGTAACATCAGATTTTCCTTCGGTATTTCAAGTACAGCGACCCCAGCATTTGTGCAATGAGAGCTAAGAGTAGACTCAAAAGAGGCACTTTCGCAGCCACTGAAGGATCCAGAGTTAGATTTGGTGAGGCTGATCTTCCTTTCTCCTTCTCCACCAATTTCATTACGAAAATAGGGACAACTCATCACAAGATCATTACTTTTATCATCCCCCTGGTCCATATTGAGACTCCCTTTGGAATTCAGGTCTTCTGTGCTGCCCATTGGTGAATTAAAACTTGCAGAATGGGATAATGGTCCAGAAGCTAAGGATGCAACTGCAGCAGCAGAAGCTCCGGTTGTTGTATTCCTTCGTTTAATAACATTGTGCCTGTTAACTGCCACCTCATTTAAATCAAATAATACACTTTGTACATCATAATGGGCAAAACACTTTGGGCAAATCCAAGGCTTGATGCTATCTTCTGATCTTCCATCCTCAAGGTCAGAAGATTTCCCGAGTTCCCCTTCAGCTTTGGCATTACGGAGCTTTCGAAAAATGGAAGAATCTCCAGTTTCTGATTTTGAACGCCTTTTCAGTGGTTTCTCCCTTTCTTTAAATAATCGGAGGTTCTCCCTCTGAGTAATAGGTCCATCAATCACATCTAAGGAAAACCCCGAACCCTTACTTCCACTTGCTATAAGGATTTCACTGAATTTGCTGCTGCCTAGGATCCTCTGGTCAGATTTTTCATCTTTATAATCTTTTAATAGGTCAAAAAAGCTGTCACCCGAAGTACCCTGCTTATCTATTGATGAGGTGCTGCCATATTCTCTGTGCAGTGATGGTCCAGATTTATAACTGGGTGAGATACATTCATCAAAGCTATCAACGTCAAGCTCACTTAAGGTGATATCACTATTACTACGCTGTCTTATTCTACGAAGAGCTTTCCTTGGGGAGCTGTGGTAACCATCAGGTGTAAGAAACCTAGAATCTAGGTTATCAGATTGTCTTGTTTTGTTTTTAAGTGTGTTCTGGATACTTTTCAACATGGCAGAGTCACTGGCATTCAAATTAATGGAGCTTCCCTGACTCCCAGGACTACTTTTTGAAGACATGCTATCAAGGCAACTTGATGTATCCATATCTTGACTTGATCTATTGTTTTCTTTGATGTTTTCCTTCCTTGGAGGCCAGTCTGCAATCCTTGCTCTAACTCCCATTTTAGGAACTCCAGGAGTAGAAGTAAGATGATGAGACCCTTCACTACGTGCAGGGCCTACTGGAGCCATCACTGAAGATCCCAAACTACCATTCTGTGACCTAAAGCGTCTCATGTAAAAGTCATCTGAGTGAACTTTAGGAGTTCCATCTGACACTCCCGTGGCAACAGCCCTTTCAGTCTGGGACCGCTTCAAGCTGGTCATTATTGGAAAACGTATTTATCCTTAATAAGCTCCAAAAGAAAACGCAGTCATCTCTGCCTTTAAAATTTATAACACTCTTCTGGAGAAGGTTCTCCAGAAAATACAAAGGTTGCATGAGATCCCAGTTGTGATCATTTAATGTAGTAGTGAATGGCCTACTGATGCTATTTGTCTAAGAACCAGTTTCGTTCAATCAATTCCGACTTCTTAGGAGCCTCAGTCCATCCATTTTAACAAGCAGTCATTTTTCCACACATGCCCAGAAAGAGGTCGATAATTTCAGTACACTGAAATAAAGACAAAGATGGAACAATCAATTAATGCAATGCACACAGTGATATAAAGCCCCCCCCCCCAAAATCCCACCCAAAATGAAAACCAGAACATGTATACATAGTAACTACTTTATCCAGAGTTTTCTCCAGGTCCACTGTTAAATATGCAGGTTGTAGCATGCAAACAGATTGCACATCTGTGTCTTTTTACTGCTGCAATTTCCCTATCACATGCCATCCTGTTACAGAGGTTGTCCAACCCTAAGGACAACAGACTTTTTGGAGCACAGTGAGCTGCAGACGGAAACATCATGAAAGTCCAATTTCATAAACAAAGCTTTTCCAACATGGAATTGCAACATTCTGAGTTTGGAGCTGTAACTTCAAGAAAGTTGATGTACTAAGCTGCTCCCATTTCCTTAACTGCTGTATTCCCTAAACACATCTTTAAAACAGTTTTTTTTTCCCTGTACTTACTTAATATTACTATTAATTATTTTTTTTACTCAAAATGCACAAAGCACATATAATCAACAAAAATAAATCTTGCAACAAGTCTAATAGAACAAAATAAATATATCAAACAACTGTAGCAGAGCTAAAGCACTGTCTGCAAACATTATCTGGTGGTCGATCTATACGTGTTAAATATATGAAAGCATTTTTGAAATGTAAATATCTGATATTGAAAAAGCAAGATTTGGATCATAGTATGAAGGGATTTAATCCTTTCCCTAGCACAGTTCCAATGAAAATCCCCTCAACTGAGAAGAAAAACAGTTTGAGAAGAAAATATGCTATAAAGGTAACCTCCCCTGCGTAGGAAGTTCCAATTAGTACTGGTTTTGAGAACATACTGCTACCAATTTCATCTAGAAAATCAGTGCCAAGTCTAGGTTTTGTGGGGTCTTTGGGGAAAAAAATGACCTCAATGGGCTCAGATCTAATTGTTATTAGAATTGGCAGGTATGGAACCAATTTATTTATTTGCTTCATTTAAACTCTGCCTTTTTCACTCTCGCAGGAGGACTCAAGGTGGCTTATAACTCCGGCAAAATTCAATGCTTCTTAAACATAATTATAAAACATATCCCACAAAATAAAAACAGTTAAAACAGTAAGCATATAAAATACATAGAATAAAAACTGGTTAAAGACATAAAGTGCATGATTCAATTCATCCATAATCCTTGCTCATAATCCTTATTCAGACCATGTTGAGACCGTAATAATTTATTCTGCAAACAGAGTCATGTCTTTACATTTTTTCTGATTCAGGTAGAAATGGATCCAAAATGACCTGATCTATCAAAAACACTGTTAGTGCAACTGTACCCTGTTCCTCTTGCACTGCAGTCTGATATAGAGACTAAATTCCAGGTGACAATGAGAGATGGAAGAGATCAAATGGGGCTGATCTCTCATCATAACCAATGATATGGCTTTGCCTTTCATCTCAGATGTGATGGGAGTCACCAACCATATACTGCAGCTCCCTCTTCTTTGCTATACCCAAGCAGACAGCAACAACAGGTTTAACCAGCAGCCCTGCTGTTCATGGCTACTGTAATTCAGTTGGAAGATTTCCAAATTATGCAAGACATAAATGTATACCATTTATTTGGCTAACATCCATAAATACATCAATATACAAGCAGGTATTGTTTAGACTAAACTGTCACAGCCTTTCCCCCTCTAGTAGCTTGATTCCAGGGAAAATAAGAGATTTTGCATGTGTGACTGAATTTTTCACATCTGCTTCTCATTACAGACTCTTGCATGTTCTGAAAAAAGGTTGCTGAAGTCAAGCGACCCTATAGGATCATGATGGCGAACCTATGACACGCCTGTCAGTACTGACATGCGTAGCCATTTCTACTGACACGTGCCCGCTCATCCACCCCACCCCTCCGCTTCTCCCTCACCTGAAATACCTTTTCCTTCCTTCCTCCTTCCTTCCTTCCCTCGTCTTCCCTCCCTCCAGCTTGGCCCTTGGCCGAGTGGTGGCTGCTGCCAAAGGGGGCAGCGAGGAGACTGGCTGCTGCTGCGGTGCCCCCACCTTCGGCCCCCCAGGCCTTTGGGGCTTCTGTGCCCAAAATGCCTCGTGCCCACAATGGATGTGGAAGAGTGGCTGAGGAGAAAGCAGGCTGATGGGTTCCCTCCTCAAGGTGAGCAGGAGCGAGGGAGGGATCCAGCCTCGGGAGGAAGCACCTCCAGGAGGAGGAGGAGGGGGGCAAGGCCAAGAGCCGTCCCGAAGCCAGGCCTCCCTCCTCTTGGCTAGCCTGAGGCATCTGGCCAGCCTTGGGTTTTGAGGCCGCACTGGGCTTTGGGAGACTCCTCGGCCTTTTGCTGCCAAAGCAGGCCGAGTCGAGGCTGCAAGCGGAGAGGCTTCGGCGAGCGTTCCATAGGGCTGCCTGGCCCTGCTCCAGAAGCATGCTCTCCTGACATTTCACCCACATCTGTGGCTAAAGGCACCCTCAGGGGTTGAGGGAATAGATATAGATATCCGAAAGCCTAACCCCACTCCAGCAAGACATGGAGAGAGAGTTGCCAGATGGACAAGCTGGGTTCAGAAAAGGCAGAGGAACGAGAGATCAAATGGCCAATATCCGGATGCTGGATAATGCAGAAAGGACGGGAGTTTCAGAAAAACACCTATTTCTGCTTCATTGACTATTCTAAAGCCCTTGACTGTGTGAATCATAATAAATTGTGGCAAGTTCTTGGTGGTCTGGGCATACCAAATCAGGTAAATTATATAATTAGTTTTTGGTTTATTAAATATAGTTATACATTACAATTATATATATATTGTTATTTAAACTAAATATTGCAAAATTATTAATTTTTTTGAAGTGACACATCACCTGAATTATGCTCGGTTTTTTGGTGAATTTTGACACATCATGCTCAAAAGATTGCCCATCTCTGCTATAGGACAACATGTGATGCAACACAAGGCTTTCAGATAGCATAAAAACAGAGATTATCGTTCCTTATTGATGGAAATAATATCTCTTCCCAAATTCAACCTTGCATATTACTATCTCAGATACTAAAGATGTCTAAAAGATGCAGAATAAAAAGCAAATCAATTTATTTGAAGAATTTTAACATCTTTTAAGCCAGAGGTTCCACAAAATGGAAAGAAAAAAATCCATAAAATTTATGAATATCCTGTGATTTTCTTCCTATGTGAATTAACATTTTCTACACTCTTGCATATTACTATACAAAAAGTATTTGTAAAATCTGTAAAAAGATTATTTCCACATCACACTTGCCTGAACCAATTACAGAGTGTTATATTGTCCTTTCAGGAGCCTTAACAACAACACCTCCACAAATGCACCCTGGCAGGGAAGAAACAAAAGCAAGGGAATGTCAGCACAAAAGCTGGACTGTCGTGTACACCCTTTAACACAAAGAAGAGGATCCTATTCATAGACTGAACCAATTACACAAAATGTGACATTTAAATACTTGCCAAGTCTGTGCATGCAAGGATGCTGCTGAACCAGCACCATGTTGACAGAGCAGTATTGTATACTAGTCAAGGCTTCTGACAGTTCGAGGGAAACTAGCACTTTCTGCAATTTCTTGTCTGAACTAACAAGAGCTTGCTCCCATAGTAATTAAACATCTAACTGGCTACAATCAGCAAATGTTAATGAAGCATCACGGAATTATGTATGGAGAATATGTCTGGCTGAGAACAATACAACAGAGTACTTCACATAACAACATTTCACTGCAGGTCCCATTTGCCTAACCAAATAATCTTACCTTTACATGTGCAAGCACAATAAAATGCATGACAGACTTGTTGCAGTATTTACACCCTGTCCTTCAAATATTACCCACTTTAATAGCTCAGCTTACATATTTAAGTACCAACTGCCATGTCTTATCTACTTTGCCAATGTAATGTTTAGGTCGTTAATGAAATCAACAATTCGAAACAATCCATGTTTTAACATGCCTTTCTTTCATAATTGAGAGTCAGTTTAAAATAATGGTCAAGAGAGTTCAAATATTTCCACTGTTAATTCCACAAAAGTTATTGTTTTCCACTATGCAGTTAAGATTATTAAAAAGCAAATCGACTCATCATTAAGAACAACAATCAGGCAAAATGTACATACGTTTTAAAAAATTAAACTGTCACTCCTGACAACAAAAATATGTGAATCTGAAGGGGGGGGGGGCATCACTTCCTTAGAAAACTTAGCATTTCAAAATGGTGCTTTAAAGAATCATGAAATCATAGAGTTAGAAGAGACTACACAGGCACCCAGTTCAATCCCCTGCCATAAAGGAAAAGCACAATCAAAGCACCCCTGACAGATGGCCAACCAGCCTCTGTTTCAACGCCTCCAAGGAAGGAGCTTCCACTACACTCTGAGACAGAGAGTTCCACTGTTGAACAGCTCTTAGTCAGGAAGTTCTTCCTACTACTTCATCACACTAGAGAACGTATCCACTTTAAATCCAGTGAGGCTGTAAAAGGCTCCTTCCTAAACTACAAACCCCAAAATTCTGCAGGAGGCAGAAACTGGATTTAAAGTGGATTCAATCTATAATGTGATGAGGTCCCTAATGTTCAGGTGAAACCTCCTTCCTGTAATTTGAACCCACTGCTCCAAGTTCTGTTTGTGTTTCATTCTATTTTAATGTTTGAATATTTGTATATTTTAAATTGTATACTAATGCTTTTATGTCAAGCCTCTTTGACTTCCCTTTGAGGGAAATAAAGCGGGGCATTAATAACAACAACAGCAGCAGCAGTATGAGAATTTAAAGACTGAACTGCAAAGACTCTGGCACAAATCGGTCAAGGTGGTCCCAGTGGTGATCGGCATACTGGGTGCAATGCCTAAAGACCTTGGCCTGCACTTAAAAACATTCGGCACGGACAAAATTACCATCTGTCAGCTGCAAAAGACCACTCTACTTGGATCTGAACGCATTATTCACAGATACATCACACAGTCCTAGACACTTGGGAAGTGTCCGACATGTGATCCAATACAACAGCAAGCATAGTGATCTTGTTTGCTGTGTACTAATCTTGTTATGTTTATAACAACAACAACAACAACAACAACAACAGTCTCCAGGGCAGTACTTATTTATTATTGGATCAATAAAACAAGAAATGTGCTAAGAATTAAGCTAGACTGGACACCTTCAGGAATGTAATTTTATGACATTTCATTACATTAATAAATAATGATCCAATTCTAAAAATAATTACTCAAAAGTGGAGTCCACAACATGCGAATGTGGAGAATGCACATGCTATTATAATGCAGTCTGACCTTGTCACATGCACAATGGAGGACCTTTCTTACAGCAACACCAGAGGCACTTCAAGTGGCCAGCCACTGGTCAAAAGACGTTTATTATAATGCCAACTTTTTAAACTCTATGTTTTTAAAATACATTACAACTGTAGCCTTGTTTCGCTTCTGATACGATAAATAAAAATATTACTCAAAACTCTAGACAAAGAAAAGGTATAGGACAAATGAATCTCTTAAATACTGGAGGGAGAAATTAACCATAAAGACAATATGTTACTGCAAGGTGGAGCTTGGACTTTTAAAATACTGGATTCTGCACAGTAGTGAGAGTCAGAAAGGGAGTGGCTGCATTTTCAGTTGGCTTTACAATGTAATATTTTGCTTTTATAAATTATTTTGCACCTCACTGAATTAGGGATTTCATAATAAAACCACTGAGTCTATTTTTAAGGTACTAGTACTGTATAACCTAACCCAACCTCCTTCCCGATGCCTGAAACCATGGATTACAGTGAACTCTATATATTTACTAAACTTGAGTCTGAAGCGTATCACAGAATCATACTTAAGGACCTAAAGAAGCTCACAACACTCCTGGGAGAGGAATATTTTTGAAGCATGGATAAATGAGATTTTGGGTATTAGATCCATGGATATGGGGGGTATATTGTAGTCACATAATATGACATAGTTATTTAACCTTGATGCTAAAGTTCAGAAACTAACTGCAAAACACATTTGTTACAGCTGCAATATTACTTCACAAATGATGTCAGAGAAACACAGAGATCCTATACTGAAAGGTCTTTTAGCAATACCATACACAAAACTGAAATAATAGATAAGCCGTACAAATCTGTAGAGGACAGTAATCAAGCAGCTTAATAGCACATTGAGCAATGCTGCAAAAGGACAAGTGAAAAAGGCTGATGCAAATTACTCCTCAAATGTGTCAGGAGATCTGGTTCATATGTGGACAGTAGATCCATTATCAAATGTCACTGTGTACTGTGAAACACATTTAAATCACCAGTGATTCCTACCTCCAGTTACGGAATAGGTCTCAACTTGTCATATCCTACATTTCACTACACAATTAATCAAAGAACCAGATTCCATTATGATAGAAAGAAACCCAACCCTTTCTCCAAAATTCTTGTTTACATGCATTTTACTACTTGCAGTTTATGGTAAATTTCAAGGATATTAGATTAAGAAATCAGTGTTTAAAAAAAGGAAAAATGGGAGGACAATAGTGATGAACAAGAATAGGCATGGAGATGACATCATGTGCACAAGTGCTCTTAAGTGCCCAGAATTTCACCGGGGGGGGGGGGGATATTTTTAACATGATACTTTTGAAGACAGGAAGAGGAGACAGTGGAATCACTGGTGGAGGGGAATCAGCAGATATGTATTCATTATGTTGCCGCCTTGAGTCGCCTCTGGGTTGGAGAAAGGCAGGGTAGAAATGTCGTAAATAAATAAATAAATTCATTATGGAGGATTTCTTTTCAAAAAGTTTATTTACAGAGCTTGGAGAGGGATTCTGGAATTTGTATCCATCACTTTGATGGATAAAAACAGATATATCAATATAGGGATGGAATCATCCAGGGCCTTCATTTAGGCAAGCAAAGATCAAGGTTACATTCCACCTGAAAGTCTATGTTAGCAGCTTAGGAGGGCTTTTGGATCCAGCTGCGCCCCTTCCTAGAATTGGAAGACCTAAAGATGGTAGTGCGCACACTGGTAACCTCAAAGTTAGACTTCTTCAGTTTGCTTTACATTGGGCTACATCTGTACTACGTTCAGAAATGCCAAATCGTTCAAAACATGGCAGACTAGTTACAGGAACATCCAATTGGTTTTTCGGCAAAGTAAAATGTGTTCATTTCAATCTTTAAAGCCTTACATGGTTTGGGTGCAGATTATATCCAGGATTACCTCCTCCCGTACATTTCACCCTGGACACTTAGGTCCTCCAGCCAGCCAGAACCCACTGGCAACCATCACCCAGAGGACCTTTTCATCAGCTGCCCAAGGCTGTGGAATGACCTGCCGGAAGAGCTCTGATAGCTAAACCAGCTAACAGCATTCAAGAAGTAACTGAATTGTATTTATTTATTTACAACATTTCTACCCCTCTCTTCTCAACGCCCCCCCCAGGAGGGGGGGGGGGCTCAGAGCAGTTACCCAGTCAATCAGAAGTTGTGAATTTTAATCTGCCATTCCTAAGTGGGTTTTAACTGGTATTTTAACTCTGTGTATCTTGTTGTATGTGTTTTAATCATGCATTCTCTCTTGTTTTAATGAAGCTGTATCCCACCTCGACACACAGGGAAAGGTGGGTATTTTTTGTTGTTGTTGTTGTTCTCTACTCTCTCTCCCACCCTTCCTCCTTGATGATCTGCAGAGAGGAAATTATCTTTGCTGCCCTATAAAGCTACAGTATGTTTAAGCGATACCAAATAATAACCAGTGATCTAGTTCTTAAAGTCTGTGGACACAAAGGCACCAGCCAGAACTTTCACCTGACCTCCTAGGGGTCTGCAAAAAAGACTCTTGATGAAATTATAAATCTATCATCAAAGTTTGCTTTGAGCAGAACTTGGAATTACTTCTAATTAGATGAAATCTCTGATAATGCGTTTTTTCTTTAACAAGAAAGTAGATGCAATGCTGTGTGGTTGCCAATTGATAGCTTTCCTCGGAATGCTCTACTTTACTAATTAATTATGGTCAGTAAAGAAAAATATTCACATATACTCATGTCAGCATTTTTTGCTTTTTCAGATATATATATATATATATATATTGCACAATTACATAAGCAATTTGATTTAAATGCAAAAGAATCACAAGCTTATTACCATATGTAGGCGTATGCCTGTTCCTCTCGATCAAGCAGCTTTAATCAGCATTCCCCACTATTTTTACTGCAGTTTCTTATGTAAACTTACTTGGGTAACAGTCCTGAAAAATCCAAGTTTAACTCTCTCTTTGGGAGGGAAAAAAAGGCTTTTATGCTCACTTTGTATTACATGCCTTAGTCATTAACAACTTAAAAAAAAAACCCTCCAAACCTTACACACATTGGAAAATGCAAAGACATATGGCTACTGTACAGAAATTGATGAAACCCAACTCTTTATAACTTTTGAATCAATTAAATGGAAAAAATCAAATCATTTTTCTCTAATAATATGAAAATCTTATCCACGTAGCTGAGTTGGTACATTGACTCCCTTGCATAGGAATCCATCATAATAGAATGAGCATTATTTTATTGCTTTAAAAGGTCAAGACAAAAGAATGGATCTCACTACAAATTGATTGATTCAATCAAGGATGCCACAGCCCTTAGTTTGGAAGAACTGAGCAGGGCAGTTGATGACCAGGAATTTTGGAGGTCTCTCTTTCATTGAGATGCCATAAGTCAAACTCTGCTTAATAGCAAATAAGAACATAAAGGGGTTCTTCCTTCACTAGGCAGTATAAAATACAAAAACAAGAATTGTTGGAAATAGCAACCTTCTACAAGCCTTCTATACTAGTTATTTGTTATGTATATATTGTATGTATATATCGGTGTGCTGTTTTCCCTTAATACTATGTTGTTTGAAGTTGTGGGAGAAACTACAGACCATGTGACCCAGATCCGAGACTATTCAGACTGAGGCTCAATTTTAGGAGTCAGTTTGCATCAGTTGATGTTGATGTATGAAGTCAATTGAATTGTGTAGAATATGCTGCAGTGAGTAGTGAGTCTGTATTGAGCCAATGTTCAGGAATGTATTCGACTGTGTTTGTGTGTATGTGACAGAGAAGAGACTGAAGCAGAATGCTTAGAGAACTTACTGTTTAGACACTCAACCAATAAAAAATGTACCTGTCTGCTGAATACATGAAATTTGTAAGTAAATCAAGTATGTTAACTTTCAATGAAGACTACTTATTTTTGGTCTCTTGAGAGCATAATTTGAAAGCAATATATTTTATGGGAGAGTAGATGTTTTTGGGGCAACTGAAATAACACTTGTGAAGATATGCTATATATTTTATGCATTGGCATATCTTTGTTCCTAACAGTTCAAAGAGATAACCAAGGATATCAGTTTGGGTTTCTCAGGGATACCTGAGAAACCCAAATTGCCTTGCATGAATACTAGTCGATATTTACCACTAAGGAGAAGTTTGACTCAAGAGAGTTTTTAACTGTTCTCAGGAAGATCATACTTTACAAAAGGTTATGGTTATTTCAAATAATGTGAATGCCAATTAATCTCCAAAAAGGGCCATGCTTCCAAATGGCTTTGGAGATGTTGGTTTTCCAAAATGTTATGGTCTCTAAAAGGTCATGCCTTTCCAAATTGAATATTATATTCAACCATATGCCCACCATTTATTTGGAAAAACATTGTGAAGCTCAGTCTACAACAGTATCTCTCAGCTGCAATTCTAGCTCTTTTAATTAATCAAGGACAAGACTTTCTCATGTGTGACACTAAAAGCATTGAAAAGGAAACTTAACCAATAGTATAAAACTGCTATTGTCAGCTCTTTTTAATGCAATATGGGTTCTATAACACATTCCACATGAAAGAAAATCCAGCCACACTAAGGAAATGGACATTAACACTAACTGATGGAAGGCTTTAATGCTTTTAGTGATGTACAAGGTAAATATAAAACTACAGAGTTATGCAAACTATTTGATCCATTTGTAAATTCCATACTACTCCCCAATATGAGGGTCTACTAAGTTTGTTATAATTTATGATTTCCTGACAAATGATGTTTATGCAAAAATTGCAAGTAAATTACATGTTTAATAAGTAGTGCAACTAAAGATAAACAAAGGAAGTAAGAGGCATGTGGCTGGTTTCCTTCAAATTTGGCTTCAAGTTGATAGTAGATACCTTTATAATTACTGTAGTTAAGAGAGATAGAATTAAGAATAGAAGCATCTGCAAGTAAAAAAAAAAAGCCAAGTGGGCTCTGTGAAGCACACAATAAGGCAGAAGGTAAATCCGATGGTATTTGTTGACTTTTGGTCACCTGTTATTGCATAGCAGAATACTTTATGGAGCAAAGAATGCCCTTGTGTAGGCAGCCAACTTTTATAACTGCATCACACTATGACATCTGATCACAAGGAGCCCCTGGTGGCGCAGTGGGTTAAAACCCTGTGCTGGCAGGACTGAAGACCGACAGGTTGCAGGTTCGAATCCGGGGAGAGGCAGATGAGCTGCCTCTATCAGCTCCAGCTCATTATGCAGGGACATGAGAGAAGCCTCCCACAAGGATGATAAAAACATCAAATGATCTGGGCGTCCCCTGGGCAACCTCCTTGCAATTCTTTCAAAACAGAAGCGACTTGCAGTTTCTCAAGTCGCTCCTGACACGACAAAAAAAAAAATCTGATCACAAGGGAAAAATGTTGCAGACCTTTCTTCTTAAATTCTGTAAGAATCAGAGTCCAAAATCATACTACATATACACAAATATACATAGTGTATCGAAAGACAAGTGTATTTAGCTATAAACTATTTTTATTTCAGCAATCATGTGGCACTCTGTATCTGATGATCTTAGGGTATATACAATAAAGTCAATTTGCAACAAGAAAAAATAATTTTATAATACTAAAAACATATTAAATCATTTATCAATCAAAACTCAGATCAATATATTGTTGAAGGTTTTCATGGCCGGAATCACTGGGTTGCTGTAGGTTTCTTCGGGCTATATAGCCATGTTCTAGAGGCATTCTCTTCTGCATCTATGGCAAGCATCCTCAGAGGTAGTGAGGTGACCTCTAGAACATGTAAGTTAATTTGTCCATATTTCTTATATCCAGGATCTTTGTTAGCCATTCTTCTTCTCCCGGGGGTTCTTTTTCCTTCCAATGCTTTGCATATATTATTCTGGCCACAGTTGTTAAGAGAAATAGAATTTTGTCCTTATTCTTCTCCATTTTTATATCATGGATCCCTAGTAGGAATGTTTCTGGTTTCAGGGGTATATTTATCTTTAAAAATTTTTGTAATGATTTTTGTATACTTTTCCAATAGGTTATTGCTTTTGGGCATGTCCACCATAGGTGGTAATATGTCCCTTCATGTTTTCTGCATTTCCAACATTTTGTATTCGTAGTTTTGTTGAATTTTCCTATCTTATGTGATGTTATATACCACCTATATGCTATCTTAAACCAATTTTCTTTAAGTTCCATCGCTTTCGTATATTTTAATTTCTTATTCCATATTTCTTCCCATTGTTCTTTCCTTATCTCTCTTCCTAGGTTTTCTTTCCACTTTTTCATGTATATTTTCTCTTTTTCTATGTCTCCTTCTTCTTCTATTAGTTTCTTGTATATCTTTGAAATTAACTTATTTTCGGTTTGCATTATCCTGTCCCAGAAGTTTGTGCCTTCTTCAAATCCTTTTTCTTTGTCTAACTTGAAGTGTTCTTTAATTTGCTCGTACTGGTACCATGAAATTCTATTGTTTATATTTTTTAATTCTTGTTGGGTTTTGATCTTGAATTCTCCACCTTCCTTTTTTATTATGTCTTTATATTTGGGCCAATCGTTCCATCCTAATATTCTTCTTTGGGAGGCCTCGAGTGGTGATAGCCATAACGGAGTTTTTTTGTATAATTTATCTTTGTATTTATTCCATACTTTGATTAATGATGATCGCACAAAATGATTGCCGAAATGTTTTTCTTTTCTTGCTTTATCATATCCTAGGTAGGCTTTCCTTTCTTCTCATGATGTGGCCAAAGTACTTTATCTTTGCCTCTAATATCCTTTCCTCCAATGAGCAGTCGGGCTTTATTTCCTAAAGTATGGACTGGTTGGCTCTTCTCACAGTCCAAGGCACTCTCAGAACTTTCCTCCAGCACCACAGTTCAAAAGCATCTAGCTCAGCCTTCCCTATCATCCAGCAATCACATCCGTAGGTGACTATGGGGAATACCATTGCTTTAACTTCCATGTCTACATAATGTCAAATGAAAACTAATATAATTTCCTCTCTCCCATATGTGTCTCCTCAACTGCTACAGTACAAATATATTCCGTATTATATTTTCCATCAAAGTTTAAAAGCAATGAAAATACTTATTTAGCAACATAGGAGGGACACAGATCATTATTTACCAATTCGTCCATGTAACTCTTACACAAACTGGTGGTCATCTTACCAAGCAGAAAAAAGAATTATACATCAGAGACAGAGGTAATCTGTTGCCATCCATCCCTACCCCCAGGATCTAATTTCATGAACATGAAAATGTGTTTAAGTTAATTAACTCCATAAATCAGGGTGTTTTTTTTATTTTTTATATGACTTGACCTTATTACTTCTTGTATCACTCCAGAATGTACAGTTTTCCCCCCTTGCCTCAAGAAAAACAGTAGAAATGTTAAAAGAGAGAGAGAAAGAGAGAAATATTTGTCATTGCTAAGATTGAGGTCCTGCACAGAGAAAAGTCTGTGAAAGGATTCCAGCACAAGAGATAGTTATGTCAAAGAGCTCAATAACTCCTGGTCATCCTGTATGCCTTGCTGCTTGTAGGTACCATATGCTTCCTTGTGTTCCATATTGGAAGGAAGGTTGGGTACAAATTAAATCAATAAATGTTGAAAACCAAGGGTGCTCTGTGTCCCTTTTCTGCAGACAATCCCTTTTTGTAAACTACTTAAGATTACTCTTATCTATTACAATCATTATTTCTCCTAGTGATTAAGAAGCTGACTTGCATGGCAAGCTTTTTTCCATTGATATCGCTCTGAGAAGATAATCTAGATAAAGATGTGTATTGTCAGCACTAACAGGTTAATGAGGAAAAGGCACCAGACGACAAGACATGGTATTTAGGATGCTAACCTTTAAAAGCAGATACAGAGAAATGTAAATTTATCCAATCAATGACAGAATTCACATGTGAAAATGCTGAAGTCTGATATATAATCTGATAGCTAAAATAATCCTGTAATCTTCAGGATGGGGAAAATCAAGGGACCAATTTCACACATTCCCCTATGGTCCAAAATGCAGGATGCACACATCACTGAAATTCTGGTTTAGTCTAAAAAAATGGGCAAGAATGTCTTGGCATTTTAAAAAAAAACTTTTTGGAGGCTACAAAGAAAGGAGCAGCAGCCAAAAAAAAAAAAAAAAAGGACATTGTAGTCATGTCATGGTGTCTACATGGTGGGGGATGAATATAGCCATAGCCATGTACTATCTATTCCTGTTTAACAGAAACCAGTAAAAACGGCACAGAATAATAAATACCAGTATCTTTCAAGCTAAAATTATAACAATTTGCACTCTGGTTTGATACATTCTCCTCATACTATTTCACACTTGACAACACAGTCTCTGGAAGCAATGGTCAGAATCCATTTCTCTCTAAATAAACTTTCTCCAATTTACATCAGAGCTGGTTGGGTTCTTGCCCAGTGAAACAGTGTGTGGTCCCTGCCAACATATAAGATAGGGCTTAATTTTGCTGTTATGGAGATAGCTAGTCCGATTAAGGAAGCACTGGCAAGAATTTCTAGGAAATGAAGGCCAAGGAAAGTCCTTTCTCCATAAACATAGCTTCACATCTAAATGTTTCCTGAATTGTGTGAAAAGATGGATCCTGGAAATATCACCTTCAAGGATACAGAAAAATATCTGCATCTATGGATACTATATGAAAAATAGCCACTGTATTTCATTACATAATAATAACCCCCCCCCTTTTTTCCCTTAAAAAAGGAGGGTTGCAATATATGTGCAGGTGAGCAAGGTCTACAGGGCTACCTATGGATGGCAGCAGTCAAAGGAAACCTAGCTCTTGCGTCTTCACTCATTCACACAACTTCTCCTCTGACCTTGGGGGACTGCTCCAAGGGGCAGACAATTGGGCGGGGTGGGGTGGGGGTCTATTATACGAGAGAAAAGGGAACCCCAAAATGGATGTTTGATTATTACATGATGATGACTATTATGCGATGAAAGCAACAGTCAGGGGCATTTTGCTGATAACGTGGCAACCATTCTCTCACCATAAAACTGACCTGATCTGAAAAATGCAGGAAAGAAGAGCTCTGATAAAGTAAAAGCTTGTTCAAAAACCTTAAGAACAGCAAAAAAACAAACAAACAAAAAACAAAAAACAAAACAAAAACATAAAAGCCACCTTTTGGAGAATATGCTCTATGGGATCTTGAGGATGTATGCTTTTTTGTGTCAGGGGTGACTTGAGAAACTGCAAGTCACTTCTGGTGTAAGAGAATTGACCATCTGCAAGAACGTTGCACAGGGGACACCTGGATGTTTTACCAACCCATGGGAGGCTTCTCTCATGTCCCCACATGAGAAGATGGAACTGAGATAGGAGCTCACCCCGCTCCCCGTATTCGAACCACTGACCTTTCGGTCAGCAGTCCTGCTGGCACAAGGGCTTAACGCATTGCACCACTGAGGGCTCCAGGATGTATGCTGACAGCAACAGTAAGTGTTGTATCTTTCAAATGGAAACAGAAACAGCATCTCCTTAAATGGATATTTGTCTCCTAGCTAGAGGAAGGAGCAGAACTTCAGCAGGGGCTTAGTGACACTGAAAGGCTACTTGCCCTTAAGGTATTGTTTAACAATCTAAATGAACTGGAAGCATCAACAGCAGTAGTGGAAAAAAGTTTAAACAATCTCCCACCCAAATATATTGTGAACAAATGTTCAGCCTCATATACACAGAATGATGGACATGGTCTCTCTTAACTTTTGTTTTATAAAATAAATTACCTATAAATTTATATATTCTGGAAAGGCACTGAATAACAATTTGGAGAATGCATCCCTTACTAAAACAGGATCAGTTTATACAAAACAAATGCAGCTTCTATACCAGAACCAGTGTTGCATAGGTCCCTTAACTTCAATTTTGCAGTGGGTCCAAAACGATGCAACCAGACTGCTATCTGGTGCTACTTTCAGGAATATAACTCCTTAGAAAAACTTCAGTGCCTACCAATGTGTTTCTGGGCTCATTTTAAACATGCTATTTGTTTTTTAAAGACTTGTGCCACTCAGACCTAACCTGTCTGAAAGAACATCTCTCCAAACATGAGATTACCCAGGTTTTAAGATCCTTGGGGAGGGCGTTCTCTTGGTTCCACTGCCATCACAAACACTACTGGTGGGGATATAAGAAAAAGCACACTTGGTGGTAACCACCACACTGTGAAATTCACTCCTATAGGGAACTAGGGTGACCACCCATCTACTCTCTTTCCACTGGTAGGTGAAGACCTTTACTCAAGACTTTGAATATTAACAGTATGTTTCAGGAGGTTCTTTATTTGTGATGGGCGATTTTTTATATTTTATCATCATTCTGTTTTAAGGTCTTTTAAATATTGTTTTAAATGAAATGGGGATTAGGTTGGATGGCCCTTGAGGCCTCTTCCTACTCTCATGATTCTATGAATGTTTTAAATATTTTTTTACCATTTCTATTATCCATTTTAATGAATTTGGGTCCCATATTAGTAGAAAGGCAAGATATTACACACATAACTATGAAAGTAAGTAAGTAACGGAAACTAATGTTAAGGAGAGCAGTAATTTGGGAATAGATAAACAACATGCTAGGCTATGACTAGGATATTACTCAAAATGTGTAGTATTACACACACACACATACACACGCAACTCTCAAAAATAGCACATCTGATGGAGAGAAGTAGGGGGAGCACAACCGGTAGTATTGGAAATGGCAAGACCAATAGTGGCAGCATATTCTGAATAACATTCCAAACTTAATAGGATCAAAATAATTTGGAATTTCAGTAAATTGGCTTATTATTCTGCTGAAATTGACCTTTATTGTTGACACTCTATTGTGGCCTCCAATTCCCAGAAACTCTAGACAGCTTATTCAATTGTCAGGAATTCTGGAAGTTGGAGGCCCAAACAGCTGGAGTACCACAGTTTGAAGATGACTCCTCTATATTATGATCCAGAATTCAAATCCAATGAAACTCATGTAATTCAGGCAGTTCCTGAATTACAAACACCCAACTTACAAATGACTCATAATTAAAATCAGGGGTGATACAACAAGGAGAGAAATCTACCCATAGGAAGGGAAATTCACTCTTATCATGGAGAAAAGGTGTCTCCACTGAAGCTTTATCATCAATCCTCGTTTCCACACCAAGCCAAATTTTTCAAAATGCTTAGAAATCCAAGGCTGCTCTAACTTTCTGAAAATAATCTCCCCCACCAACATTTTTAACATTTCAGATAATTCTTTGAATCTCACTTAAATCCTTTCTTCAAAATCAATTGTTCCAGACTTACCTGGAGATTAATTTTTTAATAAGAAATAGAATCACTCTGAAAAGGAATCATGAGAGAATGCTAGATTGCCCTCAAGAGAATGACAGGATTAATGATCTGAAGATAAAAAAGGAACTTCCCCGAAATAACAGGAGAGGAAATATACATGAAACACCTTTCTTTAGGGAGTTTCATTTTGCTATCTTTGCAATAAAAAGCAGCACTTATAAGATGATAAGAGTTGAAGGCGATGCCTCTCAACACCTGCTGTGGCAGTTGGCTTAATAGCAGTCCTTTGCAAGATTTGACAATTACACCCACATTCCTCTGGGAGGGATTAATTGTTTGCTAAAAATAAAAAGGAGATTTGCATCTTGAGTGAATTGCCTGAGCAATGTGCTATTTGATAGGTGAAATTAATCAACCTCTTAGTTGATGAGCCTAGATTTTATTTCAAATGGCCAGATTTAAATCAAACTCAACTATAACATGTAAATTAGTTCTAAAGACATATCCTACAGAGTCGTAGCCTGATGCACAATACAATTAGTGAAAGACTGTGGATGAAGGTACAAGATTTAAAGGGGAGAGTGAGAGCTGGCAAATAAAATTTTAGAGGTAAAATGAGAAAGAAAGGCACACCTACTATAGTTCCAAAGCATCTTGGCAAATAGATGTTTGTGTGCTTCAATACCTCCATACTGAAATGGGTAACCTAGACAGAAAAAGATTCAAACTATTACAAAATGTTTAAGAGGAAACTCATTCTTCTCTCTATATACCATGAATTTGTTGCCAGTATCCCATTCATGTTCTAGCCAGAACTGGGACTTCTTAGTTTCCCAGATCAAACAGGATCTGGAAACTTTGAGTTATTGAAATCTCTCACACATCCTGGCAAACATAATCTATTTTGCCAGGGCACTGCTAAGGAGGGTTTGGATTCAGCAGTTGGCTAAAGTTCTTTCCATCGATTTTTATCTTTCCTTCCTCCAAATTTAATCTTGCTTTACATATATTTTCAGCACATAGATTAAATAAATAGTGTAATAACATACAGCTCTGCCTAACCCCGTTGCCAGTTGGAAACAATTATATTTCTCCATATTATGTTCTAACAGTACCCCTCTTGTCATGAATACGGGTTACGTATCAGGACTATACAATGTTGTGGCACATCTGTATCTTTAAGAGCAATCTATTTAAGAAAATCAATTTTATTATTCAACTAATACAGAATTTAAAAAGATAAACATTATATTCCTGTTATTCTGCTCTGCGTTGCTAGGTTTATACATGGTAGATTTCAAAACAGGGGCCACTAAATGACATTCTGTTTAGCCATGTGTGCATAAATTAAACTACACACAAGAGTAAATTACCTGCCATAGTGCAAGAAATGCTTTCTGCTGACAGTCTCAGGGCTGTACATACAGCAATGTTGTGTACTGATACAGTGGAGCCTTCTCTCAAATGCAGAGTCTCTTCAAAGGTTGGCAGAATAATGTCTTGGTTGATGTGGAAAGTGAATATAACCTTAGCCAAAAAGGTAGCATCAGGCCTCAAAATTACCCAGTTGGTATGGAAAGGCAGGTATGGACTGAACAAAAGCTTACCAGCGCATCTGACTGAAACAACAGCCATGAGGAAAGCAGTTTTCCATAAATGCAAAGATCGCAGGTAGCCACAGCTTCAGAGCTGGGACAACACAAGATTAAAACTTTATTGTGATGCTGGGTCTAACATCAAAGGCTGGAGGTTCTTATAACCTTTTAGGAACTTATTTGAACACTCGGGAAATAATTACAGCAGATTAAGATAAACTCACCCTGTCCTACTGAAACTTTTAGGCATCCTAGTAAATGATTATGAGCTCTGAAGT
Source organism: Anolis sagrei (assembly GCF_037176765.1). NCBI lineage: Eukaryota > Metazoa > Chordata > Lepidosauria > Squamata > Anolidae > Anolis > Anolis sagrei. Next base: position 285,093,344 of record NC_090021.1, on the reverse strand, counting down.
GTGAAGTTGAATTCAAATGAGTTAGCAATTTAGATCAGAACCAGGGGTAAATTTATTCTGGACAAATTCATCTAGACTGAGTATTTTATAAACAAGTTTAGAACTCCAAGATAATGTAGAAGGAAGACTAGAAGTGTAAATGGACTGAATCCCAGTTTAAAGCAGGCAATCTGCAACACTTCCATTTCTAAAATGATTAGCAGTATGCTATTTTTGCTGGAGAATGTCAGCTCTTACACGGCAACATGCTGCAGCAAAGCTTTTTTCAAACCGAGTCTCTTATCTAAGTGCTAAATCAAGAGCAAAATGCTTAATGAACTGAACATATCCTATGGACAGCTACTTGGCAACTTTACAAGTCTTTGAAACTGAATTATATTTCAAGATTTGCAAAATGCACAGGTAGCAGAACTCAAACAGCTCCACTATTGGTAAGTAATAGACCATAACAGCAGGAGACAATTCAGGGAATCAAAAGACCATTACTTTTTTTAAAAAAAATGTGTGCAGCTGAGTACAATTTGAGTAAAATCCAACATTACTCTCGCCAAACCTGTAGCCTCTCAAGCTTCCAAATCTGCTTTCCCCCCCCCCTCAAATTTTAATGAGATCACTTTTTCTGCAGTTTGATGAAACCTACATGCTGTGTTACAAATGAAGACTAAAACAATTTGCCAATTGGTCCATGAAGATAAAATATGAAGTATAATAACAAAATATAATTTTTGACAAGAATATTCTGATATGAAACTGGTTAAAAAAGGAAGAAGATATGATTACTTGAAAATCACTTGCTAAGACTATATGCATCACAGAATTTACCACAATGTCTTTCCCAAGCGTTTAGAAATGTGACTTTTTTTCAGTGTAATTCTCATCATCTAGCATAGCAGTATTTGTGAATTGTCTGAGAAATATAGTCTAAAAACATCTTTTTCAAGCTCCTTTGAAAAAAAAACAACAACATTCTGACATCTCAAAAGAAAAAATTCTAAAAAGAACATGGTTGTATAAATGGGATTCCAAAGATAATACAAGATAGATTCATTTAGTTTCTCACCATATGGTAGATGACATCATAACAATAAGGGAAAACAAGAAAACATAAGACAGTACAATTTTAGAAAGTTTTCAGTAATTTCTTTAGACTACACATATTTGTATGGCTTTTTTTTAAAAAAAAAATGATTCCTTTAAAAAAAAGGACATGAACTATGCTGTTGGGGATGGCTTTTGGGTGATTTATAAGCATTTTCACAAGTAATTATGCTCTCCATACATAAGACAATCAAATGACAATATGGGGATAACACTGGTCTCAGAGGACTGCTGGACTATCATAAGTGAATCACTTTGAATATCTGAAATTTTCTGTACTGTTACACTTTCAGTAAAACTGTTGTGAGATAGATGAGAACACACAAAAAATGCAACAAAGGTGACTTTGCACCAAACTGAGGAGTCTCAAAGAGGGAGAAAAAATGCAACTCTAGTTGCTGTGTTAGCATGGCATAATCAGCTATTAGATATCCCTTAGCGATACTGCTTGATGCCATTACACAGCAGTGGTTCCTTTCAACTCCTTTTAAAGGAATTAACACAGCACTGCACTACCTGTATTTGTTTAATATCTCAGTGACCTACATGTTTTCTTTGCTGAATCAGAAATCTTCTGATTAATCTCTACACCTACGACTGAACCCTGCAACCAAGAAATTTCTGACTGAGCTTGATATAGAATTTCAATGCATAGGTAAAAGTATTTTTAAAATCATAATATATTATGCTCAGGAAAAATCTTTTAAAATATTTATCTGCAAGGTCAGTTTGGACTATAAAAATGCTGACTGTTAAGATGGTATGTAGCAATATAGTAAGCCCCTGCCCCCCAAAACCGTGGAACACTTATCAGCCATTTCACTTATTTGCTCCTGAGGGGAAATGCTCTCTTTAGGAATTTGCTAGGTCTTCCAGCATGATTCCATTGTATGCTGGAACAGGAAGCCAGGTAATTCAATGGTTTTCAGTCATAACCACAGTTTCAGGTACGTGTGGTCAGGCTGTGGACATATCCCCCATGGATATGAGGATCTTACTATATATCTGAATGAAGATAACATTTTGAATTCATACCACTACTATTCTTAATGTGTATGAATAAGATAGATAATAATGATATTAAAAAATCTGATAATATAGCATTTATGAAGTTATGTCATTTTTGTAGTTATAGTATTGTGGTATCACTAACAGTAATATCATTAAAGTATTTTGTTTGATTAGAATTACTCCCAGAACAACTATCACCAACAACTAGTACTTATCACTATTACTACTACTCATTTGGCCAGCCCTGACATTCAATGAAGCTTAAAAATACTAAAACAGGTAAATGCATCCCCCAAATTACAAACATTAAAATATAATGAACCAAAAACAATAAAGGAAATTTAAAAGTATGATCACTTATTTAAAAAACACAGACAAAAACAACACATTATTAAAAGCCATTTCCCCTAAAGCACTCAGTTCATTTTTTTTAACCTATTGCCACAAGAACACCATGACGGGGCCAATTTAGTCTCTTTAAGGAAGGGCGTTTCAGAGCCTGGGAGCAATCCCCAAAAAGGCAGTTACCTGTGTACAATGCGTATGTAACTTTTTATTTTTCCATTTCCTTGAAATCTGGTTTACAGATTGAATCATTTCTAAATTAACTCGAACGCTGGCTTAGTTCAGATTATCCTGTGTTGACCTGAATTTCGTTCATCTGTTATTTAACTTTCATTGTTTACAGCAGTAATGTTTTAGGGGGAGGGATCCAGAATAAATAGTTCTGCCTATATCTTCAAACCAAGATGCAAAGAGAACACTGCTACAGCAAATGCTTGCTTTATATTTAGCAGCAGAATTTTCATATGCCATAAAAAAGTTAACAGCTTCAGAAAAAGTTAAAATTTTTAAACCTTGGATTAAAGTTGGTTTAAGATCCTACCTTGTTCCAAAGCTAGGAACCATAACCAGAAAACTAGGAAGTTCTCAATTCATGCTGAGAGGGGATGAAGAAAGATGTGGCATATGGGTCCACAAGACCCATTGAGATATGACCAACCAACTGAGCCACTGTATTCACTGTTTTATGAGAATTCCCAAACATGGCAGGTGTCCTGGGATAATGTACAATTTTAAAACCCAGCATAGATTGCAGATCCTGAATTTCATTCAAAACAGACCATTTGTGGCCTTGGAATATGCACCTTAACCTTAAGACAAACTTTATGCATCTCAGTTTGCAGATTAACTGGTCTTTGGGTTTAGAGCAAACATATCTGAAGTGCAGCCTACACTATGGCTTAATCTGTTCTGCTGACACCATAAAAGCGGAACTATAAAAAGGAAGGCTAAACCTATAAAAAGAGGTGGCTGAAAGGATGTAGTAATTTAATCTTTTAGATGGCTTCCTTTAAACTGAAGTGGATCTTTATTATATTCTTTAGCTTTCCAACACTGTGTTTTCATCCAAGCATATACAGTACCTGGACTCTGCTGGATGACATGGGTCACTGTTTTATTTGCTGTCTAAGCCTATGACATATATTGATTTTGGTTTCATTTCTTCTTTATGAAAAAACAGGGTCAGTAATAATTTTTTTTGCATGCAAAAGCGTATTGGTGCTGCCAAACTAAAACCATTCAATATTTACTGTTCTATTTGTTGTTGTTGTTTTCAAATGTACCTTTGGCAGACATTAAATAATAATAAATGTTAGCTTTGTTTTCAGATGAATTTGCTTTTCCTCTAAGTGTGGCACAGTGAGGACAACAAAGCATCTGTTCAAGGAGCATTCTACAACCAAATTAATTTGACCTATGGCAAGAATACACAGAAATTGTCATCTGACTACTATAACAAACACATTTTCTCCATCCTGTCTGGAGTTAAATGCTTTCCCCACAATTGGGGTTCAGAATATAGCAAGCTTGCATGAATGTAGTTAGACCTTCATTTTTCATGGTATATTTTTTAAAATCCTGCCAAGAAGCAAATAAGCATACCAATATTATTTTTGCATCTTGATTTGAAGGTTTGAACATGAAGCTATTATGGTCCTTCCTCTCTCTAAAGCATTACATACTGCAGTAAACACTGAAAGTTAAATGAGAGATAAGAGAGATTCAGGTGACAGTTAAAACAAAAAAGTACTGAAAAGTAGATGTAAAAATGTTTTGTTACCATAGAAATATCAGATAAGCTCTGAGACTTAGCTTGCAATTATTACTGCAGTAAGAAGAATGGTGCTGCTCTGATTCACAGCAATGGAGTGTCATAAAACTTGCTGCTAAAGAAATATTTTTGTTCTAGAAATCTTCACTATCTAACAATTATGAACTATAGGCTCTTTTGAATCATCTGTTTATCCTATCTATCTACCTACCTACCTATCTAAAGAGAGCAGTCAAAGTATATTTATAAAAAGAATAGCTATGTATGGCCAGTCTTATACCAAAATTAATCTCAGCTATGAAACCCACTGTCTCATCTTGGGCAAGGCACTCTCTCTCTCAGTGCAATGGCAAATCTGTTCTGAACAAATCTTGCGAAGGAACCCTGTGACAGAATCGCCATGAGATGGAAGTGACCAAGTCACACAACAAATGAGAGACATTAGAGTTTGATGCCACCCTTTTCACTTGGTGTGCATGGAAGATTCATATCTAAACAATATCTTCTATTTGCAGAGAAACAGTAATAAACTATTTCTCTACCAGAACTGAGGGGAAAAAAGAACTCATCAGGCATTCTTACTCACTAGAAAAAGAAGAGTGTCTTTTCTTTATAGGAGCTGTTTCCCTTGGTGAATTCGATATTAGTAATTAGGTTCTACATTTTTTATTAACATAGCTTCAGAGCACTTGTATTTCAGTCAGCACTTTCTGCTTGTGGACATGAAAAACCATATGAAATATTTTCTCCTTTGGTGTTTACCAATTTTGCACCATACATAAGTATTAAAAATGAGGAAGGCAATAAATGGGGGAGGAAGGGGGATCAGGGATCTATCAGTGCCTTTAAGGCTAACTGGTTTTATTTTAGCATGCACTTTCATGGATATAAATACACTTCTTCACATGTAGTACAGTGTAAAAAAACAAGTTACACTTAAAGGTGTTGCTACCTTCCTTCCTTCCTCCCACCTCCCCTTTTCTTCTTCTTTTTTATGCTGAAAGAGAGACTAATGCAGATATTTTCTGTAAAAAATTAAATGGGTTTTATTATTTTATTACCTCAGGATTTTATCACAGATCTGGATAGCTGATAACAACGGAACTTTCTACATATATTTTAAGTACATGTGTGTTTTGAAAGATTATTGGGTTGTTCTTTGGCTGAATCTCAAAGTCTCAAGAAAGAACAAAAATGTTAGCAAATTCTTCCAAGGTTCATAATCTTTTATCATGCTTTTGTATTTCTTTATCTGGTGCTCTGCACTATGCATTAAAAAGAAGCTACATTTATACATAAGACATCAGACTAATTCTTACCTCAAAAGAGAGCTTTATTCCCTTCATGTTGGTTTACTCTATACTAAAAAATAGTTCTGTGTTTTGCTGTAAAAATGCACAAATGAAAAGAAAATTAGCAGATGAGGATAAATACTAACAAGTTTAGGTCAAATTATATCCTACAGATTAATGACAAGTGTGGACAGAGTAAAAACCCAAATGGTTATTAATCTACAGGAAATATCCAACAAAGAACTTCTGTGCTAATTTAAGATCTACAGAAGGGAAAAATATCATGTACTTCACATTCAGCAATACCTGAGGTTCCCAAAGCTGACAGGTTTATTCAAGATCCAACAGGTTCTCCCCTTTGTTTAAAGTTCACTTTCATTTACAATAATGAAGGACATCTATCTTAAAAACTGAAGCCAAGTCAACAATTGTGTATGTGTGTGAGAGAGAAAGGGGGGGGGGGGGAGAGTCAGTAAGACAGCACATTTTTTTGGCATAGGATAGGATACTGGATGGAAAGAACAGACCTTCATTTACCATCTTCATTGTCCATCTACCTTCATTTGGGATCTTCTTAAGGGAATTTGGAGTAAAGGCCTTATGGCAGTGGTTCTGAACCTGGGGTTTCCAGATGTTTTTGGCCTACAACTCCCAGAAATCCCAGCCGGTTTACCAGCTGTTAGGATTTCTGGGAGTTGAAGGCCAAAACATCTGGGGACCCACAGGTTGAGAACCACTGCCTTAGGGCTCCTAGATCTTCTCTCATGTCCAAGGGGCCTATGCGTGGGCTGAGGGAGAGGTTATCAGTGTACAGCAGCTAGGTGATCCAATGTCTAAATCTGTTGCCTAATGCTAAACCAAGGAATTTCAGGGTTCTTGTAGGTTTTTTGGGGGCTATATGGCTATTTTCTCCATCATATTCTCAATTGTATGTGTATGTGCCTCCAAGTCCTCTGTAGACAAATCCTGTGAATTTTCTAGAAACAGCCACTGAGAAGGCTCTCTCTCATATCCCCACCAACTGCACCTCTGAAGGTGGAGAGACAAAAAAAAAACCCGTTCCCCCAAAGTTCTTAGAGCCTGGGCCAGCTCATACAGGAGACTACAATCTTTTAAATGGTTTGAACCAGAGCTGTTTTTTAAATGGTGTGAACCAGAGACGCTTGTTTATAAAGCTACTGTCCTTCCAACTCTATTGTGTGCCTGCGAAACATGACTGTCAACAAACATAATGCTCAACTTCTAGAACTATTCCATCAAAAAATCCTAAAAATCTAAAGTCACTGTTCTGGTGGAAGCAAAGACCACCAGTAATGAAGCAATGATTCTCTGCCAACAACTTCGCTGGACTAGTCATGTTGTCCAAATGCTCGATCCCCTTCTCCCAAAGCAGTTAAATTATTCTCAGCACAAAAATGGAAAACAGAATGTTGGTGGTCAGCAAAAGAAATTTAAAGATGGGCTTTATGCCAACCTTAAAAATGTGGAATAAACACAGAGAACCGGGTAGTGCTGGCACTTGAGTATTCTAACTAGATGTCACCTTTTACTAACAGTGCGATGGATTTTGAGGTGGCACAAATAAAGGGAGAAAGAGAGAAACAAGAGGAAGGTGCATCATAGAAATCCTTGTCGGGACTACCTTCCACCTGGAAATGTATGACCTCACTGCAAAAAACTATGCCGATCTAGAATAGGTCTCTGAAGTCACTTATGGACCCACTGCCAAGACTCTATCCTTGGAAAACAATCATACTTGGCTGCAAATGATAACCTATCATGATGATAATGATGATGATATGATGAGTAGTGGATATGAGCGGCTGGCCCCCTGAGATAACACTGGTGCTTTCCTCTCTCTGTGAAATGACCTTCAATTTAATCCATCATGCTATCAAAATCTGTAACTTTTATCCAAAATCTGTCTTTGACTTATACATGAGTTTAATAAATACATCAGTATATATAGTATGTATATATGTAATATTGTGATCTAGGCATCAGTTTCATACTTTTAATCAGCTATTAAAGCTGCAAGTGACAAAAGTGGTAAAGGACATATTTTGCATTTCCAATTAAGTCTTTGACATTTCCAATAAAAAGAATAAGGAAATAGTTGATGTAAAAGACTTCTGTGAGACCCTGGAATGTCACTGTCAGTCAGGCGTTATTAAAGTAGACAAAAAGCAAAATTAATCCTGGTACAGACCGACTTCCAGTGTTCCTGGATATGAATTTGAAACAGGATTGAGCCCAAGCAGCTGCACAATTTTTCAAAGGGAGAATAGCTCATTGTCATCAGGGATGCCTACAGTTTCTTCACTTTTCTGGTATCTTCTTTTAAGCAGAGCTGGTTTGGATACCATTATAATTTTCTAAATAATTCCTCCTGATACAGAGTCATTCCAAGATTGGGGGTGGGGATGGTGACGACCTTACGTTGAAATGAATTTCAGACAGTGAGTTAAGTGGCAGAGCTATTGATGTGTAACTGCTAGCACAACTGTTAAGTCCTCTGAAATCTAATTAAATTTACACTCTAGAGCAGTGGTTCTGAACCTGTAGGTCCCCAGATGTTTTGGCCTTCAACACCCAGAAATCCTAACAGCTGGTATACTGGCAGGGATTTCTGGGAGTTGTAGGCCAAAACACCTGAGGACCCAAAGGGTGAGAACCACTGCTCTATAGGGAGGAGGACTTAAACTGCTTTCTCACCATTAACTGTATTGGTATCACCACAAAGCCTTTAAATTCTTTTTTCTTATTTATGTCCGGCCTCAGAGCCTACAGACCTCAAAGCAGTTTTATACACAACAGTGAGGAGGAAGAAAAATGCTGATGAAATGGCAGTATCAAAGAATTCATCTTTTCTTTTACAAAATGTAGGCATGCCACTCAGGCTTCCCACTTTCATTTCCCATAATTTATATGTAAACAGTTTACTTGTGCAACATATAAGAGCAACCGATTCAACTTATAACACACAAATGTTCAAAACTACTACTAAAGCCATTTAACCATCCAAGCATTTTAATTAAAACATGCTTTACTATAAGTAAAAAGAAAATATGCTTAGCCATCTCTGAATAATATTAAATATAATCCCACAGAAAGAGTGAATTCTATTTATGCCATCCCAGACTACCATGAATTTATTAAGTGGAAAATATGGCATGCAACAGGAATGCAGTAATTCACACAAGAAGAAAATTAATTTATGAGAGTATGAAAGGAATGCAAGCCTTTCAATCATTTCACTGTACTGCTTCCAAGAATATGAGGAGGGGGATATGGAGCACAGAATTAGCAGACAGTTCAGTCAGCATATAAAATGTGGTTTAAACCTTTGCATTGTATATTTGTGTAAGTTTTCGCTCCACTTTTCTTTAATTTGATAAAAGTATATTTATATACATAAAATTTCTTTCGGGCTTCCATGGAGATCTTTTTTTCTTGCTGACACTCCTGAAACTAGAAACTGGCTACAAAAGAAAATGAGTAGAAAGGTCCACCTCCCTATTTATTGATGGCAATCATCAATAAAATTTGCCATTGCCACAATCCCAGAGTATCTGATACAAGGATAGTAATGATGTAATCAGTGCTCACTTAAATAAGGATTTGTTTATTTAACCCCTGCCCTTCTTGGTTGATCAGTCTGGCCATGGCAGGATTCATGCTGTAATCAAATGAAGAAATGAATTATTCTTTAAAGGAGGTAGATTTTTCCTGCAGCTTAAAGAAAGAGGAAGTAAAGGCCTGTATGAAATTAAGCCTTCTGTGACACAGCAGATTTGAGAAATGATAAGGCCACTCTCAAGCATACCATGTTTTGGATAATATGTTCAAGATGGGTGTTCTAAAACTACAGGTACAGACTGCAGTTTTCTATATAGCTTTTGGCCAGAATGTGGGAGTGAAGTAGCTTGGTCAACTAAGCTGGTAGAAACAGGGTGAAGGTAATGCATCCCCATTTCTCAATTGCTTTTAGTGCCATTTGGGTCCCATTTGGGAGAAAAACAAGTTAAAAACTAAATTAAATGCTTTACAAATTACTATGGTTTTCTTGTGGACTTCATGATTAAATGGGGCTGAATGAGAAGAAATTAAATCTAGACAAAACAGATGGTGCTGGTTTCTTAAAAAGTCTGAATTGGGGGGTTAGACATAAACCTGCTTTAGGAGAGTTTGCATTCCTATTGAGGGATCAGGTTCTCAGAAGAACCAAATATGTCAACTCTATACTATAGAGTTATGCCAGCTGCAAAGTATATTTGCATAATGCTTAGTATACTTGCTGCAACTTTTCCCAGATCAGTCAAATTTGACAAGTTATCTATGCCTTAGTCATATCATGTTTAGACTACAGAATGATCAAGAAACAAATCTCATTCCCCACCTCTGAACTACATCACTGAATCAGCAAATAGATATTATACTCTAAGAAAATTTATCTTATTTGTTGTAGGAACCGTTAATACTTTTCTCAGGAACTACTTTGCGGGCTCTCTCAAAAACTACCTGTTTTCTCAAAACCCATCAATATGAGAATTGCTTGGCATGATAGCAGACAGAAAAGATGACAGGAGGGACAAATTGCAGTAAGGATTAAGGATAGCAACTGTCCTGTAGTGTTGATATACAATGTGTGAGTAAAAGTCTAGCTCAGAAATATCCTACAAAATTTTCTGAGAATGTCTCCTTTTAAAATGTTCCCTTTGGAAAAAATGAAACTGCTACCACTTATGAAACAAAAATAAATATATGCATTTTAAATTGAACTGGGCCTAAGGAATGACTGCGTTGAGCCTTGCTCTCAGAAAAAAAAATGTTACCTTCATACTGTAAAATACAGCAAGATAAATTTTCTATCAAATATGTCATTCTATTTCTTTTTTTAGCTCACTAAAGTCCAGGAATTTCCTTGCATATATAATGCATAAAAGTAAAGGCCTTTCAGGCTCAAATGTATATGTTTCTGGTTATTCTTTTATAAGATATTAACATCTTTATAGATTTCAGTACAAATTAATGAGGTCAAAATGCAATTTATTTAATTACTTATTTTGCAGTCTAAGTATTTCTAAGTGAACAACGCTATTTAGTATACATCAGTGTCCAACATCCAGAAAAGGAATATGCTTTAATAACATATAAAACTGACATGGAGATTACTATTGACTAAGCTAAAAATTATAAACAGAGAACTAAATTTAATGATTCAATTAGCAACCAATCAATTTCTCTTCTATTAAGCCACAATCACACACAAATTACATGAACATGGTTGACAGTCAAAAATCATTGCATTCATTAAATTGCAATACATTCATTAATGTTTTACACAACATTTTTACAACTGCTGCTATTATACATTAAAATAGTGCTTGAATTAACATTGAAGACTGTGACCAGTGGAAATGTGACCTGAAAATCTGGTTGAGTCTGTTTTTGGACTCCTTTGCCTACCTCTCATCTTGCCGCAAAAGAGTTTCCACATCCAGAGGTTTCTAATGAATTGTATGGGCTGTGACTAGGGAAATACGACAGTACGACAAAAGCCACTGTTCCACTCACAGAGGCGGCTGTCTTTTGTCTGATATTCAGAAACCAGATCTTTCTTCTCTGTGCCTTATGTCATAATCAAAGCTACTTAGTAGAAGTGAGACACTACATAAAATAGGTGGGAATGTCACCTTCAACTGGACACATTTCTATGTGAAATCAGCCTTGCAAGTTTTCGTGTATGAGTTTAAGAGGAATACTAAAGAATTATTTTCTACAAAAATGTTTCTAATCTCAAAAGTTCACCTATATCACCAAATCAATGATCTAGATCAAATAGAATCCAAGCTGCAAACCCAGCATTTGAAAGGAGAGTACAACCCAATCCAAAATAGACTGCAATTCCAATCCCAGGTTAACTTTCTTACTCACGAGGGGCCCTTGCACACAGCCCTATATTCCAGAATATCAAGGCAAAAAATCCCACATTATCTGAGAAATCACCACAATGGGAGGGATGGATGGAGGGAAGAGCCTAGTCAAATACAAGTATTATATATATGTAAGGTAGTATTATACTGGTCCTTGTGTGTATAGATAGATAGAAAGAAAGATAGATTTGCTTCATGTAAAATAAAAATAGAATGAGATCGCAACTAACAGGGTCTATTCCATAACTACCTTTCCTTCTTTTCCCCAAATTTATGCAATTGTGACTCTCCAGATGCCACTGGATTGCATTTTCTACAGCCTCTTACTACTGGCCTTACTGAAGAAACCCCATTGAGACTCCCAGCCCATTCTTATTTTATATAAAATAATCAAGTATTATATCTGTACTTCACTGTGTCCAATAACATCAGCAAGGACATTTCACCTGCCTTTCCTTCAGATATATGTTTAACAAGTAAAAACATACTCTTTTTTACCTAGAATTCAGAGCATTTTTGTCCTAATCTACACATGTATGTAGAATTAAATGTTCCTAAACCAGGTAAGTACAGTACTAAACTTTTTTTCTATGCTTTTAGACTGTTCTTATTGCTTTAATTTTTCTGAAGTATTTAAATTGTATGGCAGGGAATAGAACTAGATGAACCTTACCGTCACTTTCATGTTATGATTCTGTGAAGTTGATTCTACTGTATGCTGCCCTGAGATCATTGGATTTAGGCCAGTATATAAATCTGTCTGTCTGTCTGTCTGTCTATCTATCTATCTATCTATCTATCTATCTATCTAAATACACACACACACACGTATATTACTATAGGCCCAGAGATTGATTACCGATACCAATTAAGAATATGCGTATAGCCTATCATTTTTTCAGCAACTAAATATTTACAAAAGATTTATGGGGAAACAGTCACATTGGGAATATTTAGAAAAGTCAGGATTTGCTCTTGGGTGACTTAAGGGAGAAAGGCAGCTATGAAGAGTGTGTGGGTGTGAGAAAAGCAAGCAAAACAGATAATTATAAAGCAGGTGAGTGCACCACCTTTACTAAGGTGTGTTTTTGTTTGTTTATCTTTTATCCTACTCTCCTGAAAAGGGGAACTGCAGATTAGTTTTAAAAAAACTTGTAATAAGCAACAAAGGGTGTTTTCGAACTCTTGTAAGAACAGGGTAGTAGTACAGGTTCTGCCACCCAATAACATATAAATGAAAACATATTACTGAATAAAGCTTAGAACTTTTAAACTGAACATGTTATCTATATAATGACTAAAAAGGGAAACGGTAAATGTAACATCTGTTAGAATGTCATAATATGAAAAAAAACATTCAAAATAAAAGTAGTAAATTTAATATTCTCTATTTCTTATTATTATCTATTTTGACTAACTTCTTTGTGACTGTAATTTTTCTTACCTATTTTTCTTTCTTTTACATCTTGCCAGCATCTTATTTTATTTTTCAGCACATAAATTCCAACCTTACACAAAACTAAGTCTTTACAAAGTTAATATATAAAGAAATACAAGAACTTCTGACTTGAGTGAATATCACCAACTCCTTTTAAACAGATATGCCATTTTAACATCATACATAACCAGTTTTAAAAATGTCCCTAAAATTTACTATCCTCCAAAATGTTTTATTACTACACCAACACCTATCCTTAAAAGGAAAAAAAGAACCAGTCTTATGGGAACTTCAAGACTAACAGTTTCAATTTAACATGAACTTTTGTGGGTTATAGTTTACACTAAAATAAGTCTATTCATCTTAAAATGTGACAAGATCCCTTTCTCTCCTTTTCATGTTCCAGTATGGCCCGTGCTAATCATTTTGAGCCTAACTACTACTCTTTTTCAATTGACACAAATTTGCCAAGTCAATTAATTGACTATTTGTTTATGTAAATATGTTCATCTTGTCTTTATTTATTAAATTATTTGTCCTATTTATACCCTGCCTTTCTCAACTCCAAAGGCGGCTTTACATATAGGCAAGATTCCAGCGAGCTTAAAACAAGCTATAATAAAACCGTGGTTGAAGAAACCATCACTGGACCCCACTAAATTCGACAACTATCGGCCAGTTTCCAATCTCCCCTTCTTGAGCAAAGTCTTGGAACGTGTGGTGGCCTCACAACTCCAGGTATTCTTGGTAGATACGGATTATCTAGACCCGGCACAGTCTGGCTTTAGGCCGGGACATGGTACCGAGACAGCCTTGGTCGCCTTAGTGGATGATCTGCACCGGGAGCTTGACAGGGGGAGTGTGTCCCTGTTGGTGCTGCTGGACCTCTCAGCGGCCTTCGATACCGTCGACCACGGTATCCTTCTGGGACGCCTCGTGGGGATGGGTCTTGGAGGTACTGTTTTGCAGTGGCTCCGGTCATTCCTAGAGGGTCGATCTCAGAAGGTGTTGTTGGGGGACACCTGTTCAACCCCACAACCATTGTCTTGTGGGGTTCCTCGGGGCTCTATATTGTCTCCCATGTTGTTTAACATCTACATGAAGCCGCTGGGGGAGATCATCCGGAGTTTCGGGGTACGGTGTCATCTGTACGCGGATGATGTCCAACTCTGTCACTCCTTTCCACCTGCTACTAAGGAGGCGGTCCAGGTCCTGAACCGGTGCTTGGCCGCTGTGATGGTCTGGATGAGGGCGAACAAATTGAAATTGAATCCAGACAAGACAGAGGTACTCCTGGTCAGTTGCAAGGCCGAACAGGGCATAGGGTTACAGCCTGTGTTGGATGGGGCCGCACTCCCCCTGAAGACGCAGGTTCGCAGCTTGGGTGTGACCCTGGACTCATTGCTGAGCCTGGAACCTCAGGTTTCGGCGGTGACCAGGGGAGCATTTGCACAGCTAAAGCTTGTGCGCCAGCTGCGCCCGTACCTTGGGAAGTCTGACTTGGCCACGGTAGTCCACGCTCTGGTTACATCCCGTTTAGACTACTGCAACGCTCTCTACGTGGGGTTGCCTTTGAAGACAGCTCGGAAGCTCCAACTAGTCCAATGCTCGGCAGCCATGATTTTAACAGGAGCGGAGCGCAGGGAGCATACAACCCCCCTGTTGCGCCAACTCCACTGGCTACCGATCTGCTACCGGGCTGAATTCAAAGTGCTGGCGTTGGCCTTTAAAGCCCTAAACGGTTCGGGCCCAAGCTACCTATCCGACCGCATCTCTGCCTATGAACCCACCAGGACTTTGAGATGTTCCAGGGAGACCCTGCTCTCTATCCCGCCTGCTTCTCAAGCTCGGCTGGCGGGGACGAGAGATAGGGCCTTCTCGGTGGTGGCTCCTCGGCTGTGGAACGCCCTTCCTACGGACATTAGACTAGCACCATCTCTAAAGGTATTCCGCAAAAAAGTGAAGACCTGGCTGTTTGAGCAGGCGTTCCAATAATTAGTGCAATGATTGGTTAATGAACACTGGAATGGAACAATGGATGACGAATCTGGAACATGTTTTTGATGACGAGATGACAGTGAATGGGTATTGTAGTAACTGTTTATTAATTGTGTAATGTGTTAGGTTGTTAACTGTTTCTATACTGTAGCACTGAATTTTTGCTGTTCGTATTTGTTGTGAACCGCTGTGAGTCGCCTTTGGGCTGAGAACAGCAGTATATACGTAAGGTAAATAAATAAATAAATAAATAAACTATTCAAACATACAATTAAATAACATTTAAATTAAAATTTTAAATCAATGCATAGTAAAACATTTAAAGACATTACATTCAATATTAAAACCACATCATCCATAATAACAACCCGGGGCCATTCCAATAGTCATTGCACATATTCCATATATAATATTGCACTACAATTATTCTCCAAAGGCTTGATCCCAGAGCCACATTTTCACTTTCCTTTCACTTTCCATTTATAAGCACTCTAGTTGTTTCACAATTTTAAAACCATTTAAAACACACACACACAATTTAAAATGTGCAATTTTAGACAAAAAAAACACCAGTATTTTTCTATTATTATTTCTCCTAAATTTGGGACTCAAGGTGGCTTACAACTTGGAAAGAAAAATGCACTTAAAAACATACAAAAGTGAACATTAAATGTAATTAACCTAATAAAGGATAAAACTGCAATTAAAAAGATAAAAAGTTTAATACGTTTAGCCCATTCTTTTAAAAAACCCAGAGTAAAAAGGGTCTTCTTTTGTAAGCTTTCTTCCAGTATTTTCCCTTTTATGAATGTAAGATCATCTACTGTTCTCTCCATAACTTGTACATAACTTTATGAATTTTACATCAGATCTTCTGACTTTTTCATGTCTTTTCAAACCTGTTTCATTTTTCTCAGCCCCTCCTCAATTCTTTAACACAGTGATTGTTGGCAATGTGTCTGAAGTGTTGAAGGATTCAGCTGGTACTAAACTTAGTCCTAACATTGCAGGAGCCATAATGTCAAAGCTATCTCTAACAGTGATGTTAAAAGTTGCCCAGAGGGAACTTACATTACTTAGTGTTTTAACCAGTCTGCAGAATGTGTCAATGTAGAATAGAGTATCAAAAATCTGGGTCTGGATGTAGTAAAATCTGTACACCCCCCTCCCTTCTCAAAGAAAGAACACTTTCAGACACAAAGCTCTATTTTTTGTTTGCCTATCAAGTGCAAGTATACAAGTAAACGTGAATGCGCATGATACTATTCCAGAAAGCACATAAAGAGTGTGGCTGTTAATTACAGCAACAAAGGGTTTAGAGAATAATGTCAGAAACAGCAATAACTCAGAAAAAATAAAAAGACAGAGGGCACTGAGAAGTGGGCCTTCTTGGTGGCGGCACTCAAGACTGTGCAACCTGCTTTTACCGGAGACTCCAGAGTCCATTATTCTGAGCTTCTGCGATACTCTGCTAACACCAACAGAGACTTAGTGATGGAAGCATGCCTCAACTTAGTGATGGTATAGTGGGGATAGACTACCTGTCCAAAATCTAGTCTAAATATAAGAGGTTTCATAAAATAAGACTTGAACAGGAGCAGAATGTACATATGGGACTACATGAAGACTATGAAAAAACAAAGTGTTTGGATTTGATTATTCACAAACTGGCTAAATGCATACCCATGTGTTTCCTGCAGACTGGTTTAATAAAAGTTGGAACATATTCAAACTCTATGTTAGAGTCTAGAGTACTTCCTTTTCTATAGTTTCTAAATCCTCATCTCATACAAGAAATCTGTGCTTTCAATTTGTATCTACATTTGAACTGTTTGTTTGTTCCCAGAATTTTAATGCAGAAGGTTTCATGTGTATTTGGCTGCTGAGCCAGAACTAGTCATACACAACCCCAGCAAACCACTCTACTTGGTAAAATAATCCAGAAACAAAGTCATAGCAAACAAGACAACTTTTTACGGTTTAGATTCTGAAGTAATGCAGATTTTTTTTACATGAGTACAACAGAAAACTCTGAGACAAAAAAATGTGAACTGAAAAATTTCCAAAGATAAGTTTTCTTCTATAACGAAGACCACAGGTGCTGGCTGAATTTTATGTCCCTGTACTTGTTGACATGTTTTTATCATCAGAATGCTAAGAAATTTTTAGTATATATACTTAAACTATGTGTGTTTGTTGTTTTACTAAATGAATTCTATTACTACTGGCAAGGATATGGGGATATAAGAAGGGAAGCCAACGCTCTATGTTTTTCTAATTAAAATTTCAATCGCAATACAATGCATGGAAGTATGCTCCTCTCCCATCTTGCAAGTTTCTAAGATTTAAGCAAATCTGTATTTCTTTACTTCAGAATTTAGTTACAATGAGTACATTTCAGGCTTCTTAAATGAAGAACACCAAAAGGTCCATCTTTGTAGCCATACAAGTACACAGTTTGGATAGGTTAAAACTGCTATGACGGTGCGTCATGGGAAGAAAGAGAAAACAGTTTCAGTCTTCTCCTTCAGGAATGGAAAGGGAGAACACATAACCTAATTCTTTAAAAAGACTGAGAGGGTTTTCTTCAGAACTAGGATTGACAATTGCTCTGAAGCTAGGGAATTCAAAATGTAGAAGATTTTGCTTCTCAGAATATATAATATATTGGATATCCTACATTTATACATGAAGGGCAAATTACAGACAGACAGAGTCAATGAAGGAAGCCATAATGCTGCGTATGCAAGACTTGAATAGGGCTGCTGATGGCTGGGTGTCATTCATAAAGTCGCCATACGTTGTGATGATTTGATGGCAACTAACAACAAGAAAAAGTGCATCCATCTGAAGATCATATCATGCGTCAGGAAGTGAAGCATCTAATTTGGCAACGATGCACAGGATATGCTCAAGAGATGCAGGCAGAAAATAATTTCAATATGGACCAGTGAGTACCACACAAATTCTCACTGCAAGAGACCAATATTTTCCAGACTTGTTTTGCTGATCCATAGTAGTCTAACTATGGGTCAGCACAACAGGTAAAAATGTTTACTCATCACCATATCATTTGCTAAAGCTAATTACAGTCTGATCTCAAACTCCAGTCTTTACCCTGTCTCTCTCACACAAGCACACAGTATTCACTAGACTGCTTTTTAAAGGAGAGGCATCCTGCCAATCTTTTTACCCAACTGTGTAAGATATGATCACATCTTTCAGAAGCATACCTTTCCTACAGATACACTGATAATGGAAATATGTTGATTGACAGCACAACAAAAGGAAATGAAACACAGAAGTAGAAACCAAAATATCAATCTGGATAATAAGTCTGCCCACTTTTAAAGAGAAGGCGAGGGTACTCAATCTAAGGATTTAACTTCTACAATGAACATTCCCTACTAATTTCCTTCTAAAGCCATATATTTCTAAACATGCAAACATCTGTTTCTAGGAATCAGATAGATAGATAGATAGATAGATAGATATTAGATAATGAAATTTTGTAGATATGCTTTTTGTAGGTATGTTCTGTTGTACCTAGTACTCTGTTCTTGACCCAGATAAAGAAAGAAGAAAATTAGAATTATGCGATTGATAGAGTAATTTTGTGAATATGAGAACAACTCTATATTACATGGAAACATTTTTAAATGACATATTTTACATGGAAAATACAGTCACCCTGCATATTCTTCATCCACGGCTTGAAAATGTGTTTTTAGAAATCCAAAAAGCAAACCATTATTTTGCCATTTTCTATAAGGGGTACTATTTTATATTTTTATATAGTATTATATAAAAGGGGATGAGCAGATTTTGGTTTTGATGGGGTGATACCAAAATATGGGGGTTAAACCCCACATAATTTGAAGATTCAACTCTAAAAGGAAGTCTTAGTTAAGTTACATTTCTCAGGTACAACATCCAGAGATTTATTTATTTTTTTGGTCGTGTCAGGAGCGACTTGAGAAACTCCAAGTCGCTTCTGGTGTGAGAGAATTGGCCATCTGCAAGGATGTTGCCCAGGGGACGCCTGGATGATTTGATGTTTTTATCATCCTTGTGGGGGGCTTCTCTCATGTCCCCGCATGAGGAGCTGGAGCTGATAGAGGGAGCTCATCCACCTCTCCCCGGATTCAAACCTGCGACCTGTCGGTCTTCAGTCCTGCCAGCACAGGGTTTTAACACATAAAATTATATTTAAACCCAGATATAAATTAACTAAAAAAGAGGCAAGGCTGACGAAATCTGAACAGATTTTATGAAGGTTCAGGTGGAAAGGTATGGTATTTACTAAGATAGTTAAAATGATTTAATGTAGTTTTTTTGTTTTTAATTATATTTGTTAGCTACTTTGCCATTTTTAAGTGGAAAGTTGTGATAATAATAAACTGAATATGATTTCTTAATGTCACTGTAACCTGGATCATTTACTGAAGTTAGTAATAAACAGAAATTATTGTAACTGGGAAAAATACAAATAATATTAGTATACTAATAAGTTGTATATTCCTTACATTTCTAGTTCTCATGCTTTCTTTAATATCTTCAAAGAGACACTAAAGACTTTAAGGACGCAAATATGTTTTAAAATGATGACAACGAAAAACCATTATCACTGAGAACCTAAAATATTTAAGCAAGGGTCAATACTAGAAAGTGGAATTTTAGTTTTGTTTTGCAATATTAACATAGAATCAGAATTTCTTTAATAGCAATGGAGTAAGTATTTCAATTCTGCCTTTGCCACTACACCAACCCTGAAACTCCCTGAATGCTATATTTGCCATAGGGGCAAGGCAATGCATTGCAACTAATCTATCTCCAAAATTAGGCTGCCAATAAATAGTACTGCTGAAGGAGCTAAGATTATCAAATGTAAACATAAGCTTTTAATACATAACTGCTATCTTGGCCAGTTGCTGACCATATTGCTGTCATCCACACCTTCACTTTTAAAATATTGTTGTTAGTGATAGCAATGCAACAGTGAAAGACTCATCTACTTGTGCACAAACGCCCCCCCCCCCGGCCGCTGGTTTCTGCACTACATTTAATATAATTCCAAAAAGGTGTGACATTTCTCTAGAAGCTGGAGGTGTCTCAGGAGCTACAGTAAGAAGCAGAGCTGTGGAAAATTGATCAAATGGCCTGCAGCCAATAGGTTGCAAGTTGCCTAGCCTTCCTCTATCAATTCAGAGACAGTTTTAGAATTAAAATGATAATCTAAACTTCATCGGCACCCTCATAGCCACTAAACATTTAAAACTACAATTAGATTATATCATAGGAAAAATATACCAATTAAGAAATGACAGTCCTTAGACATTTCATTAAGTGCATAAATATCTCCAAAACCGGTCCCAGTGATCTTATAACATGGACAAATCATGACCACATAAGAAGTAAGAGTTTGTGAAATGACAACTGGAACACAAAAATAATGAATGATGCCATGTTAGGCAATGTGATCTGTTTGGAAACATACTCATTAGCGTTTACATGCAGAAAATAAGAAAAGAGGCAGACAAACTCCTTCTTGAGAAAAGCTTGTTCATTGGGTAGCAGAGTTTACTTATGACATCAACTGGTTTTGCTGATTCTTCAAAGTGGACAAGTCAGAACCTGAAACTGATGAATCTGAGCCACTGTATGCAATAAAACCAAGTTCATTGCAAATTCTTGCATCAGTATTAGGAGCCAAATATCTAAATGCTGCACAAAATCTAGTAAGATACTTTAGAACATGATGAATTGACATTTGAAGTCATGTGTGTATTTTAATATATATTTTATAGAAATATGTTTTAACATGTATCTTTTATAGAAATACATTTTAATGTATGCATGTGTGGTATTTTTACAATGTTTATGTGTTTTAATTATTCTGTAACTTGTCTTGAGTCACAAAGAGAAAGGGCTAAGAAATAAAATTATTATAATTATTATCTGAACCTAGAGTCTAAAAATATTTTTAAAACCAAACCAATCAAAATCTAGATGGCTTATTTGTATCATTGACTGTAATAAAAATGATGATGAAATACCTATCAGGTAAGATATTAAAAATTAAGTCAAAAGCCATTTGTGTTTATAGAATGCTGGATTTAACAAGCTAACAATAGCCTAATTTTACATTTACCAAAGTTTCTGTTGTTACACATAAATAAGAACCACAAGCCCTGGCAATACAATTCCATTTTTCATTCTTTGTCTTTGAAAAAACAAACAAACAAGGAAGAATATTTGTTTACAAATAGAAGCTTATGGTGGTGTCTAAAGTATCTCAAATAATATATGTATTCCTAGGAATGTTGGGATTTTCTTCTTCCCTTTCCATTTTCTTTTGTTGTTAACAGGCATCAAGTTGACATCAGTTCACAACAACCCCATTGATTCAAAATACCCAATCCTCAACATTCCTCTTCAGGTCTTGGAGATTCAGATTCCTTTACTTAGTCCATGCATCCGAAGTATGACAGTTTCAATTTACATCAAGGATTCCAGGAAAAGTTCAGATCTGATTTGCCCCATGATCCATTTATTTGTCTTTTTAAGAATCCACAATATCTGAAAAACTCTTCTCCAGCACCACAATTCAAATGAACTTATTTTCTTCTAATCTTTACTGTCCAGCTTTCAAAAACATACATACAAGAATGTAAATATGATTACAGGGAAAATCCTAACAGTAGCATTCAATGATATATCTTTACATTTCAGGCTCTTGTGTAGTTCCTTCATAGCTGCTCTTCCAAGTTCTCGTTGCCCTCAGATTTTGTGACTGCAGTTTCAATTCTGATTAATGACTGAGCTAAGGTATGGAAAATCTTCAACTATTCAATGTCCTTTTTATCTACTTTAAAATTATGTGGTCATTATGTTTGTTTCCTTAATGTTCAACTGGAAAGTCTCCTTTGTCCTTTTTTCTTGACTTCTTTCATTAATCATTTGAAGTCTTTGAGATTTATTGCCAGTACCATGTCATCTCCATATCCTTACTTGTTAATGTTATTTCCTCCATGTCTAATCCTGCTTTGCATGTAGGATGATAGCACACAGCCCTATCTGACCCCCTTACCAATTGGAATCCATTCTGTTTTTTTATTTACTGTGCACAGGTTACATATTAGGACATTCAAATGTTGTTGACAACCCATTTCTTTTAAGAACAACTCATGTTTGTTCATCATCTACACAATCAACATTTTGCTATAATCTATAGAGCACAAGTTGGTTTTGCTTTGAAATATTTTGGTGTGCTCCATTATCAGGGGCTTGAAAGACTTGGATAAGTTTCAAAATAGCATAGGTCTTATTCATCCAATGTTAAATGAAACGTAATTCTTTAATGCATATTTTTGTACAACCCACAATTTATAGCCTTTCTGACCAGAACTGAAATGCATCAAAACTCTAAATGTATTTATTTAATTTTTTAATAAAGCCAAATAATACATTTACTATATAAAAAGAGTTTATATTTCTTACAAAATCCAAGTATGACACCTTCAACCTCCAACACTGCAGTTAGATGCCTTGAGCCCCCTCCAGGGAGATATAGGGTAGAAATGTTGTAAATAAATAAATAAAATTATTAAAAACTTGCATAAATTCAGAGGGGGTACAATAGTGTAGGAGTATCTAGAAGGGAGAAGAAAGAAAAATAAATGGTTGTAGTTTCTCTTCTCTCCCACCCACCCTCGAAAAAAAAACAGACTTTGCAAGAATAGACAACTGATTCCCGTGAGACAAAAAGAACTATCCTTCACTCCAAGCAAACATCACTTACCACACTCACTATATCCACTAAGTCATAATGCTAATGAATGTCAACATCAAGCAAATGAAGGAAATGGAAGGAATTCAGCTGCTCACAGATGCAAGCCTTATAATCCTATTGTCACCATATTAGTCAATCAGATACTATGCACTCCCAAGCAGTAAAATTCAGAAGAAAAGGAACAGCAGGTCAAACTATTTAGAATGTAACAGCTCTGGCAGCCTTTGCTCTGGCATCCATGGTAACACTAAGTAAATGCACAGTGGCAAGGCACCCAGCAGCTTGTAGACGGATAGAATTTCCCTCTCTACCGTACCTGATTTTCCAGTGACCAGAACATGGATAAACTGCATGAACTGAACCAATGGACACCACAGGCCATCCCAGTGTCCAATCTTCAATCCAACTACAATGAGGAAAAACAGATGGGAAAGCAGACAATCCTTCAATACTAAACTTTTAGAACAAAGGAATTACAACATAGTGAAAGCTTTTACCGAAATAATATCAGAGACGCAGTTTTTCAAAGCGATTAAATTTAAAGGCTTGTAATGCCTTCTGCCTAAGTAGGATACTTATGTCCATAAAAAGCTGTATAACGGCAGCAGAATAATTAATAATCCCCAATTTAGTATTACTTCTCCAGTATCATTCAGAGCATACTTCTTCCACATTTTCTGTCACCAATATTCTCGCTTTGTATTGTCGAAGGTTTTCATGGCTGGAATCACTGGGTTGTTGTAGGTTTTTTGGGCTGCATGGCCATGTTCTAGAAGCAATTCTCTCCTGATGTTTCACCTGCATCTGTGGCAGGCATCCTCAGAGGTTGTGAGGTCTGTTGGAAACTAGGGAAATTGGGTTTATATATCTGTGGAAAGTCCACAGTGGGAGAAAGAACTCGTCTGTTGGAGGTACGTGTTTCAATTGGTCACCCTGATTAGCATTTGATAGCCTGACAGTTTTAAGTGTGACTTGTCACTGCCTGGGAGAATCCTTTGTTGAGAGGTGATTAGGTGTTCCTGGTTGTTTCTCGTCTGGAGTTCCCCTGTGTTTGAGTTTTGTTCATTATTTACTGTTATAATTTTAGAATTCTTTTATACAGGTAGCCAGATTTTGTTCATTTTCATGGTTTCTTCCTTTCTGTTTAAATTGTTCACACGCTTGTGGATTTCAATGGCTTCTCTGTGTAGCCTTACATGGTATATATTCTCGCTTATCTGTGCTAATGATATATGATATGAGGTGAATCAGAAAAAGGCAAACCAACTCCTTCCTGTCACACATCCTATCATCTGATTTATAGATTTATATACCCTCAAAGATGAATCATGCCTAAGAATCCCATTCCTTAATGCAGCAGTACAGGTAGGATGGATGGATGGATGAACAGGGCATTGTGTTCTAGGCTCTTTCGAGTTCAATTGCAGTGTTTTAATTTGCATCACCATTTTAATCACCAGAGCATGACACCACCATAGGGATCCAGAGCAGGGATTAGAATTCAAACTATAATCCACCCTTCCTCTAATACAGTAGCCCTGGAAGTCGTTCAGTTTCAGTCCCTCTACCAAGTGATGATTTTATTTATATAAATTCATATCCTTCAATATGAAACATTTCTACAATCAGTGGAGCAACACCAATGATAGAGAACAAAACATTATACTTCTGAAAACCTATGAATTTGTTTTTTTAAAAAAAATAATACTATGCTCACTCAAATTGGGAGTTTTCTGGATATTACTGGTTTTTACGAAGCAACTCACTTCTCTGTGAAATGCATGCTCAAAAAACCTATAAAAAGAATGCTTTTTTTCAAAAAAGCATCAAGACAAGCCACCTCAAAATTGAATTCCAATCATTCTTTTAGAGGGCAAAAGCAAGACATTCAATAATCCTCAACCAGATGAAACAACATAAAGATAGATCACATAATGGCTATTATAGCTGTTTACAAAAGCTGGCATTTAAGTGTTTTGCAGTCATTTGAAATTATTTGTCATTGCCAAATCAGAAGACATAATCGAGTTTCAAATTTCTACCATATATATGCTGCAGAAAATGGCTGGAGATATAAACCTGCTAGAATTTCAAGGACTTTAGAATGCTCTTTACAAACACATCCTGAAGAAAATATTTACTGCAAAAGGCTTTTTTTTCAATCAAAGTATCAAGCTTTTCCAATTTATAACACACTTGGGTCTCTGAGTTGCAGGAAGGGCTCTTTTATCTTAAATGATTCATTTTGGTTTTATTTGTGCCTCTATAGCTAAGAACACAGTGAAATCCATTTGGTACAAACATTCTTACCAGTCTGGTTCTAAGAATGCTTATAGTTAGAAATTTGCTTAACCTTGGTAGTATTCACTTCCAAGAAAGAATGTATTGAAAATTACAACTGCAAACGTCTAGCCAAAAATATATACATTTCTTTGTGTATTTAGAGTAAGTCTACATTAGTTCACCATGACAAACCTAGGAGTACTGCCATACCTTACAAGCACTGTGATTTCTTGACATGCTTTAAAAACCTGACAGGCCAACAAAGACATGTCTTCAGATTTTGACAATGTGAAAGAAATGAAAACATAATGCACATGCACAAAATCCAGTACCAGGTGCTCTTCAAGAAGTGTCTCCCATGAGGTTTCTACCCAAAGATGTCAGCTTGCGATTACTGCTAAGCGAACTCTGTCAGATACTTTATTACTACCACCACAGAAATGGATTTTCCATACCATTTACTTTTCTTGAGATAGAAGAGATACTCAGAGATGCTGATAATATCAAAAACAATGGCAGTTGAGTGTGAAGACAGGTGTTCCTTCAGCTATCCAGATCCAAAGCACTTTCATGTTTCATAGCTTCCTTGGGCCCCAGTTCAGGGAGAAAGCACATAACTGAAACGAATAACACTGTGGATCTGATGAGACACTACATTATGAAGCTTTAGCCCACTCATTCATGTTAAAATTAAAATTTACTGAATATACTCAAGACTAAGGACAGAGAGCTAGTGTGATACAGTGCTTTGAGTATTAAACTAGAATACTGGGAATCCATGATTTGAGTTTCCTCATGGCCATGGAAGCCCACTGATTGCCTTGGACAACTCACACTCTCAGCCTCAGAGGAAGACAAGTGCAAACCTCCTCTGAACAACTTCTTCCATGAAAACCCTGTGATAGTCACCATAAGGTCAGAAATGATTTGAAGGCACACAAGAACAAAGAATAAGAATAATGTCAACCAGGAGCTCTTCCGTACAACCCTATATCAAGGCAGAAAATCCCACAATATCTGCTTTGAACTGGGTAATCTGACACTCAGATAATGTGGGATTTTCTGCCTTGATATTATGGGATATAGAGCTATGTGGAAGGGCCCCAAGTTACCATACCAACACCTCAACATTTTGATCAACCCACTCTTTTTATATACACCTTTTACACAAAAGGAAAGTTATTTAACACAGATATGCAGCTGACCATTATAGCTTTCTCATCAAGTATATTTTACACTCACCTGCTTATATTTCTAATAGTATAGCATTATCGGTGCAACTAATTATATTCATAATAGCAACAAGATTTCAAACCTTATTTTCTACTACATAATGCTTCTAATATGGCATTACACAGCAAGCCCATTTTAGAAATAGAAAGTTTAACCTGGCACTGAGATAACTACTAACTTTCAGGAAACAGTAGCAATAATAGCACTATGCTATGGTGATCTATATTTTATGGTAAAAGATCAGAAGATCATTATTTACTATGAAGTACTGCATTCCATCTGTGTTTATTGTTTCATTCCACTTCACATTTATAATAATTGCCTTTATCAATTACATGTTCTCATTCTACAGCAGAAAACAAACATAAAGCTCAACTATTTTCTTGCTCTGTACAAAAAAAAGAAAACAGAAAATAAATAGGAGCCATATAACAAGAATACTGTAATAATCGTATCTTCAAATACTAGAAACAAAAAGAAATACCATCAAACTAATGACTCTTAGTATGGACAACCAACAAAGCATTTTCTGCTTTACAGTAAACTGTCTACAAATCTGAAAGAGTTCATCCTTTATCTTCCATTGGGTCAATTGAAATATTATATATCAATCAGCAGATAATTCCATTTATTGGTATCTTCATCTAAAGATAAAAAATGTTAAGTACTCACACCTTCCAGCTCATTACCAGTGAAGTTCCACAATTTTTAAATATAATTCTTAAAAGTTCACTTATAAAACACTGCAGCTACTTGAAAGGTGGCTCAATTTCTTCACTGTATGATTCCAACTACACAGGAAATAAGAGTCCAGAGAAAGTACTACACCAGGCAGTAAAGTCTTCTTTAGGGGCTTGGGATCTTCCTAAATACACTATATACTGAAGGATGTGACTAGCTCTGCTCCTCAATCACACTTACCACTGCCTCACTTTCTCCTTGAAACATTTAAAGTAGGAATTTAAACTATGAGGATATTTCTACAAATCTCCAAAAATTGTTGCAGTTCTTTTCTGTGGTGCTCAAATGGTGTTGGATTTCGGCGTCGATTTCAGCTTTTGTGAAGAGGTGGCTGCCTAGATAGCAGAAATTGTCAACATTTTCTAGCTTTACAACATTATTTATTTCAAGCATTGTAGAGGGATTGGTTGGTGCCTGCTGGTAGAGCACTTTAGTTTTTTCAATGTTAATTTTCATATGCTTCTGGCACAGGGGTTTAAAGAGGCTTGTAGGTCTTCTTCTGAATCAGCACAGACTACATTATCATCAGCATTTGGGAGTTCTATAACAGAAGTTGTTGTGATCTCTTGGCTTTTAGCCTGTTGAGGTTAAAAACCTTGCCATCTGTCCAACAGGTGATTCCCACACCGGTGGGAAGTTTCTGCAGATTATCTGCAGATAATCATTAAACCTTGATGTGCAAATGAAGCTGAGGTAAAATATTGTCTTGGTAATCAACACCATAATATATGTATGGAAATATGTTTTATTAGCTAATAAAAACATACATAACCTGTTATGCTACCTTACTGTCTAAAAACCTAGACAACAAAATTAATATATTCAGGAGACATTAGTTAAATAGAAACCTACTTAAATAACAAAAGATACAAACTAAAAATGGGTCTTATGATACTTAACATTAAGAAACTGAACTTAATACATATATAAGGTATATTAAAAAAAAGATATATTGCTACCATTTGGACGATATTTGCATGTTCTTGCTCAAAAACTGTCTTTGACCTTTTCCTAAAATTTCAAGGCAAAACATAAAGAATCAACAAATACTGTCACAAACTGCAATTTCTCTCGTGAAATTGTTGAAACTGTTGCCACCCAAGGACTCAATGTTTGGATAATGGAAGCATGAAGTTGAGCCTCCCACACCAAGTTTGGAAAATCTTATCTCAAAAAGGACTAGCTTTTGAATCCCCAAATATCTAATGCAGAGAACAATTTCTGTCTTTTACCTACGCTTTCAAAGCCAGTCCTATTAATCACTATATGGGGGATAAACTCTACTCCGAATGACAAAAATATCCTCTCTCTCTCCCTTCCTTCTCTTCCACTACTGCTAAAAAAAGAAAAGAGGTTTTTGCTTCCCACTTTTTTCACTGACCTGGCATTCTGAATTGCAGCATGCCAGCATGTAAAACCTGGAGGATGAGAATTCAAAATGTGTTTGTTTTAACCAGGGGAAGTACTTATTCATTCAGTTCTGCTCCCTGCACTGGCAAACATGTGTGCATGTTTGTGCGCACAACCGCCCCCATCCCCTCACACATGTGAAAATGTGTCTTGAACCAGTTTTTCCAACAGCTAATTTTCAGTACAGAATGGATATCCCTTATTCAAAATGTTTTAAACCAGAAGTGCTTTGGATTTTGAAATACCCCCCCCCTTTTTTTGCAAATACTTACATAAATAAGTTATCTTGAAGATGGGATCCAAGTCTAAGCATGTGATTCATTTATGTTCCATATATACCTTTTACACACAACCAGGACGTCATTTTATACACAATATCTGAAATGATTTTGTGCATGGAACTTTGTGTACACTGAATCATCAGAAAGCAGACATGTTACTATCTCAGTCTCCCATACAGAGTATTTTGGATTTCTGCATGAGGGATGTTCAACTTGTACCTTCCCTCCTTATCACATAGTTCCTGAATCTAGAGCAGAGTAGACCAGGAGGAAAGAATGCCACTCGATAGAGATCGAATGAGTTTTCATCTTGAATACAATAACCGATTAACCAAACAAAAGAAATTAGGGTACACTACAAACTGTGCAGCCAAACTATCAATCCAAGCAATATTAGCATAATTAAAGAAATGCAAAATGCCAAGATGTGAATAGAATTCAATTATTAATCATAGTAAAGCAATGTAATACATACACTTTAAAACAATACACAACCTTCTTACAACTGTTTTCTTAAAAGCCATCTGTTTAAAGGCCTACTTTTTTTAACAGTAGAGACCTTCAGAAACAGCAAGTTGCTTCTGGTGTGGGAGAATTGGCCATCTGCAAGGACATTGTCCAGGGGAGACCTGGATGTTTTGCCATCCTGTGGGAGGCTTCTCTCATGTCCTCACATGAGAAGCTGGAGCTTACATATGGGAGCTCACCCTACTCCCCAGATTCGAACTGCCAACCTTTTGGTCGGCACTCCTGCCAGCACAAAGGTTTAACCCCTGACTAAGTCCTAATCTGCAAACAGAAAAACACCTAGGAAAGGACAATTCTACCCTCGGCAGAGAAAGATCTTCAAAGTCTTGGGGCAGCCACCAAAAAGGGCACATAGTTCATGCAGATTCAACTCATAACAGATTAAAATGTGCACAATAATCCGCAGTGGGGTACCTGACTGCGAATTCATGTGCAATTTTGGTAATGCATTTGGTAAACTGATTGCACATTTTATATACAAGTTACGGTAAATTCAAACTTACTAAGCTGATGACATTCTACAAAGGAACAAAAGGATAAAATAGTATTAATGAAACTGGAATTGATTTATAGTTTCTTAGGATAGAAGATTTAAATTAGAATATATCTGTGAAACATTCATATCTTAAATGAAAGATGCAGGAACTAATTTGCTCATTTAATTAGTGAAATGTCAAAGGATAACTTTAATTTACAAGTTTTATAAATTCATTAAACTTTATTTACAACCAACTTTATTATATTTAACTCTTAATTTATAATGTTTGTATGTAATTGCTGCTATTGAATATTTAAGGGAAAATAAATAACTACTGAATACTTAAGGAAAAAATACATTTCAACCACTTACTGTGGTACTAGGAGGGGCAGAAAGGGTTATATGCAGTATAGCATTAATACTGAATTACCTAAGTACAAAAGTAGCAAGATACCAGTACTAACACGCCCACCCCCACTTATTGATGCTATAGACATTTCATGTGACAGGTTACCATCACTAATAGTTAGAATTATTGATTTGATTTTCTTCCCTTAACTTTGTAATATCCAAGTAACTCTTTTTTAGAACACAAATTCAGTCATAATGGATAAGTGCTTGACTATCTAGTAATGTAAGCTTCAGACACAAGAGTTAACCTAAAATGTATCAATAGGGAAAATAGTTATAAAATTCCTTCTTTAATTTTGAGTGACTGCACATACTGGCATAAATTCAAATGACCAAAGGATACAAAATAAGAGTTTAGGCCTGAAATGCAAGAACCCTGCTGGACCAGGCCAAGTATTTGATGAGAATAGTCAAGCAGATGCTTATGGAAAGCACACACAAAGGATCAAATGCAATAGCAGCCTTGTTTTCTACAGCAATTTGTGTTGTTAAATACATTACCCTTTCAAACTGGAGACAATGTATCACCAACATGACTAGAAACAATTAACAGACTTATTCTTCATGAATTCAAACCCTTTTAAAACCATCTAATGACTTCACCGCACTAGAGAAAAAATCCACTTAAAATCCAGTTTCTGCCTCCTGAAGAATTCTGGGGTTTGTAGTTTAGTGAGGCTGTTAAAGGCGCCTCCCTAAACTACAAAACCCAGAATTCTGCAGGAGGCAGAAACCAGATTTTAAGTGAATTTTTTCTCTAGTGTGATAGAGTGATTGGTTACTTATTGCTACACCACACTCTTTGGTAACATATTTCACAATCTAACTGTGTTAAGGAATCCTCTACCATTTTGGTTCTACTACATATCCACTTTCTCTGTTCCAGGTATTGTTTTCCAAATCTCCTATCATATTCCAGCTTTCTCACAATTTTTCCTAATCTAAACTACAACCTTTATGGGGAAGTCATCACAACCTCTTGAGCACTATGGTTGTCATTTATTCCAATTTCTAACCAATACAGTTATCTCTTTTGAGGTGTGGTACTCACAACAGGTAACCATGGAGGAGAAATTCTATCAAAAATGGTTTTGGATAAAAGCTATGAACTGTCTCTGTTGTTGTCTATGGTGGTTTGACAGAACTCAATAGGAAATTTGCTTTCTTTGCCCTTCAGCTAAGGCACACAAGACAATGAACCACTTGTGAAGAGGACAAAATCAATCAATTCCTGTCACAGGCATTTGGTATGGTGTGTTCATGAAAACTGCTGTTTATGTAGAGGCATTAAGAATGCATAAGCATTTTCCTAAGATATCTGACAGTATCCAAATGCTAGACCAACATGGTTCAGATTTTTATTCAATTTATACATACTCAATGTACAATTATTTTATTAAAATCAAATATCTCTTGCTCTTTTCATCACCAAATTTAAATTCTTAGATGGAATCACCAAGCAAAGATTAGCAGGTTGCTTTGTGCTGGTTTTCCTCTTGCAGCAAAATCAACTATAGCATTCGACACTGACTCATTAGGATATGTGTCTCAGGTAAATGAATTCCCTACGTTTTACAAAGAGGGGCTTTAAATATGAGACTATATTAAAGAAAACACACGGATAAATCTTTTTTTTTTTAAGACTGTGTCATGTTAACATGGGAACAAGTCATCTAAATCTTCCTACTGTATCAGCCTGTGTGGTGGAGGGTTCCAGCCTTTGTTCTTTGTAGTGAGGGAAGAAAAATCAGCTGCAAATGACCTCAAGTAATCTATTTTTCACATAGTATGCCTAGACTAGCAGAAAATAGCCAAGACTTGAAACAATAATTGAAAACAGTCAAAGAATAAAGTGCAAAGGCAGGTTTACAGCTGAACATTAAGAAAACCAAAATAATGGCCACAGGTGGTTCACAAAACTTTAGACAAGGGACACTGATATAGTTCAAGATATCAAACCTCAGTTATTAATCAGAATGGAGACAAGAGTCAAGAAATCAGAAGGTGAGTGAAACTTGGAAGAGTTGCTAGGAAGAAACTAGGCAAAATACTAAAATTAGGATTGTCGATATCATATTTACCATTTCTATGTATGGCTGTGAAAGCTGACAAGGAAAAAAGCTGGTAACAAAATAATTTCATTTGAGAATTCTAAGGATACTGTGGACTACTAAAAATAAATGGTTTCTAGTGCAAATTAATCTGAACTCACTCTAGAAGCCTTGATGAATAAAGTGAAACTGTTGTACTTTGGCCCTATCTCATAAGACATACTGTATTTACTAATTTCATCTAACAGTGGGCCAGAGGAAGGAGTCGACCTCACATGGCCAACAGGAGGCAGTTCTTCAAATTCAATACTGTAACCGTTTTTAATTATCTCTAAAACCCAGGCATCTGAAGTAATATTAGCCCAAACATTATAAAAAGGGGTCAAACGTGACCCAAAACATGGTAAATCCTGCTGACCTACAATATAGGTCTAAGAGAACATGCAACATTCGTTAATACACCAGGTGGCAAACAAACATTGACCAAAGGTACAAATCCCTTTGGAAATACGGTTTCTGATATATCATGTGAGCGAATGTCAAAAACGCTGCTTGTTGCCCCCTGAACGGTTAGGTTTGTTCTGGTAAGGTTGGAAGCGATTCTTCGCTCCATAGACTTGTCTTCCCTGTGTAAAGGGTTTGTTAGTTTGAAAGTTTCGTTGTCGCTGTTGCCCATTATAGTAGTTACCAGGGTATCTCCTGTAATAGGGTTGTTGCCATCTTGGCTTTTGTTGGTAACTTGATTGACGTGGGAAACCATAGATCTGCATGGTTTTTTTCATTTCCTGAGTATGCTTAAGTCTCTCATCCGTTAACAGATTAAAGAGACCATTCTCATTCATAGGGAGATCCTCAGCAAGAGTGCGCCCATCCTCCGACAAGGATGACGCTCTTAACCAGGCATGACGTCTGATTGCTGTCGCGGTCGCAAATATTTTTCCTGATGTGTCTGCTAAATGTTTAGCGAAATCCTTTTGAAATTTCACCAACAACAGCGCCTCTGTTTGGTAGGCTTTCGGCAGGCGTCGCTCATTCTGAGGTAGCAAGTCTATATAGGGACACATTTTGTTCCATAGAAATGTTTGATAAGCAGACATATACGTGGCATAATGTGCCATCCTTGTAATTAGTCCTGCGGCTATATGAGCCTTCTTCCCCAATGTGTCTATCTTTCTACCTTCTTTGTCAGAAGGCGCAGTTTTTTTAGATTTCTTTCCTTGGCCAACCTCTGCTACAACCGTGTTGGGTATAAATGGTTTGTAAACCCAGTCAGCATTAGATAGATCCAGTCTGTAAAGGTTATCCACTCTCCTAGGTATAGCTGGAGCTGACACTGGAGACCCTTCTGGTACCTTTGTAAGTTTTAGGAGATATGGCAATACTGGTAGTGTGGTATTATTTGTTGCCTCTTGCTGATCTGCCGGGAACATAGGATCTTCTACTGGTTCTGGTGGTTTTGGGTTAGGAAGATCTAGCGCTTTAATTAGTCTAGTTAACATCGCTGTAAATTTAGCGACATCATCATTAACATTAGACACAGGACCTTTCCTTCTTGAGTCATCATATGCTGTTACTTCATCATGTGACGTATCTGTCATGTCCATTTGCTCCGATAAAGGAGCTTCAGTGTGATCATCTTGCTCTGACATTGGTTCATCTAGCAATGCTACATCACCTGATATTGAAGGTAAGTGCCCGTGTGCCCTTGGAACCCTGGGCTCATGAGGTCTCATATCAAAACCATTTGGAATGTTGGCATTTTGCCAGTGATAAGGAGGTGGGAAACCTCCATAAAAAATAGGGCCTTGAGGTGTCATTTGCCAGAAGCCCCCTTGAGGGAGCCCTTCTCTCATCTCTCTTCGTGAACTGGAAGGTGAATGGGAGCAACCCCTCACTCCTTTGTCAGTTTGTGTCTTGTTTCTTCTACTCCTTCCCCTTTGGCATCGCTTCTTTGTCCTGGGAGGGGAGGAGTCAGAGGAGGAACTTGAAGAGGGGCTGGAGGTGCTCTTCGACGCCGAGTGTTCTTGGCGCTGATGCCCTCCTGACTTCTCTCCCCCGGCGTCGGTTGCGCGGCGCGAGGGGGCTTTTGCCCGGCTCCGCACAATGCGATCTTCCTCCCTAGCCGAGGAGGGGCCGGGTGCATGGGAGGAGTCAGTGGGAGGAGCTTGGCACGGCTCCTCCCTTGAAGCCGCGACATAGACCATGGGCGGAGCCAGCGCAGATAGCGTCGGTATCGGGGGAGTGGTTTAGCTCTCCCTCGCTTCTTGCGCATGTGCCGTTCGTTGTTTCGCCGATCCCGGCTCCATCTCTCTCAGGGACGCATGCGAAGGGGTGGATCCTTCTCCAACCGTCGTCTCTTTCGAGCTCGCTGGCTGTTTTGGCTCAGCATGAGCGACTATTTTCTTGCCCGGATTAAGCATTAGGCTTGGGGCCTTTTCTTTAGTTTTTTTAGTTTTCTTAGGCCGCGCCTTCGTTGCAGCAGAAGACGACGACTCAGGTAAGTTCTTTTCGTTTGCTGTGCTCTCATCGCCATTTTGCCGCTTCGTAGGCAGTGGCGGAAGAAGCGCCTGCTCATAAAGAGCTGCTTTAAGGTGAATCTCCCTCTTCTTCCTCGTTTGAGGCGTGAAGAGTTGGCAGATATTGCATTGTTGGTGCATGTGTTCTTCGCCAAGACAGACAATGCAAAGAGAATGTGCGTCATTATCTGGGAAATTAGATTGGCAGGCTGTACAACATTTAAATCCTGTTGTATGAGACATTTTCAGTTGTTAATCTCACAAAACTTCTCCGTTAATTGAAGCTAAGAGTCTCAATTTATCCGACTGCCTGAATGCGGCGATTAAAGAGAACTGACCATTAGCTCCACTTGGGGCTATTTATGTACTCAGAGGTGGGCGTGGCTTAGCTAACGGTTTATGAGAGTCTCGAGAATGTCCGATGCTGCCTGCGCGTGCGCAGGAATTACCATAGGTGCAAAACACAGGTGGTCATGAGGGGAAAACTGTATTTACAGTAACTAACTATAATAGCAACTTTCCTTCCTCTTTCCTGTTCCTCCCCCTCTCTGCCTCCCTTGTCACCAAAGTCTTTTTTCCTCACCTCCCTTGCTGCAAAAAGTATTTTTTCCCTCTTCTTCCTCGCCACCCAGATACTTTTTCCCTCGCTTCTCACCGCTTGATTGTGCTTTTCCTGCATGGCAGAATGGATTTAAACTGGATGGCCGGAGTTTCTCCCATTATTATTATTATTATTATTATTATTACTATTATTATTATTATTATTATTATTATTATTACAAAGGCTGGGTAGCTTGTTAGGGGTGCTTTGACTGCATGGCAGAAGGGGGTTGGGACTGAAAAGCCCCTGAGGTTGCTTCTGTTGTTGTTACAAAGGCTAGATGGCTATCTCTTGGGGGGGCTCTGATTGTGCTTTTCCTGCATGGCAGAAGGGGGTTGGACTGTGTGGCCCATGAGGTCTTCAACTGAAATACTGTTAGGTTTCTTTTGGTTAAAATTGTTCTTCATTTTAAATATTGTATTCTGCACTATGAATGAGATATGTGCAGTTTGCATAGGGATATGTTCATTTTTTTTCTTCAATTAGTTCACGCAAACACTCTCCACCCATCTGCCCCTGGCCTGGCCCGTCTGCCAAATTTTAAAACGCAATATATAAAAAACTTTTCCTATACCTTATATTTATACATTATATACAAAATAATACATAAACATTTCTTGGGGTTCCACAAGAAACTTTTGTTTCAAAAGAGGCTTTGAGGCTGAAGAAATTTGAGAACCCCTGACCTAGACAATTTTCTTGGCATCCACATTTAACACAAGAACAAATTTGTAAGCTATAGAATGTGTGGCAATACAAATGTACAAGCCTTTTATTCTTCCAGTTCTGGTACATCATGCAAACCAGAACTCATACACCTGCTCCAATGAAATGTGTCAGCTGTTTCCCACTTGGAAGACAGAGAGGAATACAAGAAACAGGGAACATCTCAATTTCCACTTCCAAATAAATTATGTAACTTATACATTGTTAGTAGTAGTCATAGTAGTAGTTGTAGTAGTAGCAGCAGCAGCAGAGTTTCTATCGTTTTTAAGCGGCTAACACTAAAATCATATGTTACTAATAAAGATGTTAACTATTCTACTAAACAATATGTAAGATTCTCTCTGACAGAGCAATGACTTAACTGTACCTGCTTCTATACCTGATTCATATTCCACACATTCATAATATGCCTCCAGAACTATGCAGGCAATTCAGTTCAACTGACAGCAGTTAATAAAATAGTTGTGGCCAGCAGGAAAGGAACAATAGGAAAAGAATGCAAAGGTAGTAAAATTAAGCCCTTCTGGCTCTCATCCAGCTGACCTGAGACAAAATACACAGAAGCTTTTGCAAGTTAAGCAAGGTAAGTCTTGATTAGTATTTGGATGGGAAACAGCGAATGATTACCACAGTGGTTTATATTTCAGACAAAGAAACAATCAAAACCACCTCTGTATAGTTCCTGTTTAAGAAAACTGTATGAAATTCACGAGGTCACTCTAAATCAACAGACAACTTGAAGGAATAAACAATAAATAAACAGTAACTCCAATTACAAGTCTCAGTGAAATAAGACTCGCTGAAACATCTACTGAATGTTAAATATGTACCGTGATTCATTGCATCAATTCCGTGTAATACTGGCATCTGAATTTAAGTCAGAGTAAAATGAACTCAGATTATAGGTAGATATCCAAATATGGTTGTTTATCATCATCATCATCATCATCATCATCATCATCGTCACTGTCATCATCATCATTTAATGAGCTCGGCACTGAAAAGAACTCCCTCCACTTTAAGAATGAAATGGATAAAAAGAATTATGCCACAATGTAGAACAAAATCAAGGTCAAAAATCACAAAACAGAACATTATCAACCTCGGGCTTATCTAGAAGAACTTGTTTTGCACAGATCTCGGTAAATGGTTCAAACCAGCTGACAACACACTACATGCACTTGTAGGATAGGAATATAAATCTATCACATGTAAAAACATTGTATCTACAACTTTTGCTTTGTATGAAAAAGCATGGAAAATAGACAAAGACAGGACATCCTTTTCATAACAAAACTAGGCAACACAAAATATCCCACAGAAATAGATTTTTGTTTACAACTCATTATACAAGAGCCTCCTGTGAATGTTTATTTAGTGAGATGTTGATAATAAGAAAAGAACAACATTTAGAAGGTGATTAAAGTGTTATGACCTCAAATAGCTTTGTGTTTACAAGGTAAGCAAAAGTATAATTTCTGTATGAATTCAAGGCATATACACCTATTCCTTGAGAGGAAATACAATCGCATATACAAAAAGCTGAAAACCACATTCTCAGTCCATGGAACTACCTATCTATAGTACCTGAACCTCGTATCAGGCTTTCACGGCTGTTTATTGTCCCTCAGACCTCCTGCTACGAGGTTGAAAGTGCAATTCATCACTTCAATAACATCAACTGATTCAGACAACACTTAGCCAGATGTTTTCCACATAATGATAATACCTAACTTTCAAATACCCAGATGAGTCCAATAAGTATGTTGACACTCCAAATGTGTTTCTTTTCTTCATCTGAGAACATCTAAATCCCTTTCTATGCAACACTGCTTGAGAATGAAATTGAACTTGGGAGCTCAAGATAGAACAGGATCTCTTAGTTGTTGTACTTCATTACCACCAACATATCTATAAACTACAGGTACATTATTCTGAAGAATCTATTTTTTAATGCACAACACTGAAGGTAAACAGTTGGAGTGACTGTAGTGAGGAGGAACAATTACAAGCATGTCCTATCGGGAGCAAGGCAGGAAAATGACTGACTTTCTAGGATGCTGTAAGGTCATTCTTTTCCCTGCCTATTTGGAGTGGTGGGACAAGCATACCTCAAACTACAACAGGTTCCTTGACTGCCGGGAAGTAAGTGTGTGTGTGTATAAACACTTTATCAAACATTATGACTGCACTAAGACAACATAATTTGGGGAAAAAGTGAGTAGACTATAATCACAATTTAATTTTAAGACTAATTGCAACTGTCCAAAATAGGTTAGAAATCTACTCTCAGATTACCAAAATCGCTCATGAATCATATAGGTATCTTTTGGAAAGTAAATTTCATCCAATGTTTCCCATCCAGTCCTATATATACTATTTATGGATACATTGTTTGAAAGAAAAATGCATTTGTGGAAACTAAATTCTCCCTTCATGTCATCTCTCTCTCATATCCAGTACATTTTCACATGTAGCGTGAATGACCTCTGAAGAATGAAGAACACACTAATAGATCAAAAAGGATTATTCATTCTAACAAATAGGGTTATATACACTAGATGGAATGTAGCCACACAATGGGGGAGCTCAACCCTCTCAGATGGCCAAGAGAAAAAAGAAACAAGAGTTCAACTTCACCTCCTTTGAATAAGGACTGTAGTTTAAAGTAAATTCTTGCAAATGTTTTAACTACTGATTTCAAACTCTGGATTGTTTTGTACAAAGACTAATTACAATGGGTATAGCATCACTACATTTATTTCAAGGGGGGGATGTTCGATGCCCACAAAAGAAAAATAATCCTTAACAGAAATTCAAGTTCACAGTTATCATCCCTGTCTGTGTAAAAAATATTTTCATAAAGCTAAGTGAAAGAAGCTTCATGTTTCATGTAAGGAAAGCCCAGGCTACATGGGAAGAAGGGGAGTGGTTTGACGGACAGGTTGCCTAATGCCACCTTAAGAAACACTTTGTAGGAGTTACCTATAAATCTTGTATGATTTCAATAGTATTCATTATTTAAATTTTATAACTTGAAATATAGGACAAAAGTAGTAAAGTATTGTGTTAAGTGTCAAATAACTTACAGAACTGAATACTCACAAACTAACAGCAGAAGAAAAAAAATCATTTCTTCCCCAAATAAAGGAATCCACATAAAACATGGGGCATTAAAATAATCCGTTCTTTCTTGCACTATGTTTCCCCACACACAGTTATTTTGTGCAATGAATGTTTACTTGCTATTTGCTGTATACATCTTGAAAACCTTCCCTGAAGGGTGTGCTTATGTTGCTGAAATACTATCATTTTCGGTACAATCAACAAACAACGTTTTTGTACCTGGGAAAATGTGATACTTCCTCAAACCACCCTGAAACAGATAGCATCCTTTGCTACTGCAGTTGCCACATGGAATGTGGTTGCACCAGTATCTTTTGCTGTAACCAAAAATACTCCTTTAGTATCCAAATAAAACAAAGATGACATAAAATAGAAAATCCAAAAATAAACAAGAACTGCTATAGGTTTTTCAATTTGGCAAGAATATATGTTGGTACTATCCTTTGTTCATTCTCAAACTTAAAGCATTCAAATATTGTGGCTCTGTGATCTTTTATTGTACAACCTCAGGACAATGTACTTATCTAGAATTTACACCAGAGAGAAGAAGGCCGAATCCTATTCTCAAAGGTGCATTCATTGTTTCTTATCTTATTCTTTATATTTTAAGAAATGTATACAACACTTTGGCACTGAACGAACTTTTGGGAGGCCTAGAATACCCAGTTTGGCACAGAATACATGCCATCAAGTCATGTGAGATTCTACAGGGCAAATTGATCAAGTCAGGTATACAATGGCATATATGAAATGTCTCATATTTACTAAGATACTGCAGGATTATATTTTTTATTGCTGAAGCACTTAAGAGATGATTTGCATGCATGCAGAATAATCGTCCCTATACATGACACATAATACAAGAGATAATGCAACTGAATGCTATAGAAGTCTGAATATATTTTATACATGAAACAGCTAAGGATTTATAGGGATATCCTACAAGTAAGGGGTTTTTTTTCTAACTTCAATATCTTTTAACCACCACTTTAACAAAATAACAGAAAAGACTGCATGATGGAACATCAAACATCGCATCCATTCTGAAAATCAAAAATGATTCAGTTCTTTTAAACAAAGAATTCTCTTTTTTTTCTAGGAGAATCTCTGCAAAAACAGTATCTCACCCAATGCAAAAGAAAAAGAACTACTATACCCATACATTTTAGACTGCAAGAACTAAGGTACACTATCTGTGGTGATGAAAACAATTATTTGTGTAATTGATGGCTGAATACATAATAGACTCACAGATACTATGTAATTTCCAAAACTGGACATGGAATAAAGACAACACTACACCACCATAATTATTGCCAAGCTACTCTAATGAACCATAAGCAACACTACACCTATTTGGTGTAATCACTGTAAATCAACAGCAATAACACTGTTCAATTTCTTCTATGTTAAACTTACATCAACGTACTGCCTATTTACTTCCACCAGTATATTGACTGTATACCTAAGACTAGTCAGTGATAAATAAATATTTTGTTTTCTTCTTCCTCAAAAGCATATGCTTGGTAGGGTGGGAAATACTCTGGTCTGAAACTATACAACAATACCGCCATACAGTGTAGACCAGAGTTTCTCAAATTGTGCTCCTCCAGATGTTTTGGACTTCAGCTCTCACAATTCCTAACAGCTGGGAAGATGGCTGCCATTTCTGGGAGCTGAAGTCCAAAACACCTGGAGGAGCAGCATTTGAGAAACACTGGTACAGTCAATACTGAGCAAAAACGATCAATGTTTTCACTGTTAGAAGTCCATCCAATGCTCTCATTTATATAAATACATTTTAGAATAATAGAATCACAGAGTTGGAAGAGACCTCGTGGGCCATCCAATCCAACAACTTGCCAAGAAGCAGGAAAATCACATTCAGACGGCTATCCATCCTCTGTTTAAAAGCCTTCAAAGAAGGAGCTCCACCACAATCCAGGGCAGAGAAATCCACTGCTAAACAGCTCTAATAGTTAGGAAGTTCTTCCTAATTATTCTATTTACTATTACAATTACATTCTTCAGTGAGTTTAGGCAGTACACCCCCGTCCCTCCATAATTTAGCACTATGAAAGGAATATACCTGTTGCACAATGAACTTCATGGTAAACCAAGCATTTATACCTATGACTCTAGTCCTAGAGTGACATGAAGTCTGCTAAACCAAACTGCTTACAAAATTTGAATGAGAAATTAGTAAAATTGTTTATATATTTTATTGGTTATATATTTTATAGGTATGCTAGAATAATTTTCTCTTTCCAAGTTTACAGATTTAAATTACCCTAAGTCACATTAAAAGGTTTGTTTGGATAAAACCCTTATAGTTTGAAATATAATTTCACTTATTCACTTAAGTGAGCAGACTCATGTGTTAAAATGAATCCATATACATTATTTGTTTTCAAACAAGATGTTCAAGGATTCACTTGGAGATCAAAATGAATTTCAGCTGATAAGACTTATTTTCCATCAACTGATATAATCTAGGATTTGTTTTAGCTCTGAAGACTACTTTCAAACAAAAAATCCAAATAGTTCATGTCCTTCAATAGTTCTGGATTACAAAATCATAGACCCTGTTCAGGCATAGCAATCACATAGAGAGTTTCCCCTGTTTTCAAAGATATATATAGAAAGCCCTTTCAGACCACAATGTTCAAGGTAATAAGACAGAGCTAGATTTTTTTTTGTCCAGACATAATGAATGAACTGAATACTAAAAGACCAACCACTCTTCAGAGATCATAAAAAACTAGAAACAGTAGAGGAACAATTATAAGACAGTGCTGATATAGTAAAGAAGGTAGCTATCTTGTAGAAAAGAAAATGGTTATTTTAGATTAAGTCTTAGATTGGAAATGTGCAACTTAGATTGAGTCTTGGGGACAGAACAGCATTTTCACAAGTTGCGATAATGTAATTCTTGGATCTCGATGGAACAGACTTATTATATAAATGACATACTTCAATGTTTAATATCAGCAAGAAGATAGAGATGCTGTGCATAGTTACTGTATTTAGAGTCCTTTTTAAAAATGCATTCTAATAATGTCCCTAAAAAAGAATTGTGTTGAAGGAACAAGTTAGTTAGAAATAACATAATG
This sequence comes from Anolis sagrei, assembly GCF_037176765.1. Taxonomy (NCBI): domain Eukaryota; kingdom Metazoa; phylum Chordata; class Lepidosauria; order Squamata; family Anolidae; genus Anolis; species Anolis sagrei. Next base: position 285,051,165 of record NC_090021.1, on the reverse strand, counting down.
AATCATCCACAGCTACACCCATGGTAACAAGAACGTAATAATTAAAAGCATCTCAAAAATTAAAAACACCGGAATTCCTAACTTATCAGGCTCTCTAAATTGATACCTCCATGATCTACAGACAAAGTGTCACATTGTCTGACAGCAATCCAAATAAATCTCTGTCTGATCTATCAACTGATTAATTTAATGTCCATCGCTTTTCCAATATGGGGCCAATGGAATAGACAATATATATTAAAACAAAACATGGTTAAAAGCCTATCAAAATAGTAAAGATAATTAAACAGCAAGTAACCAAAGCATTATATAAAATAACATTAATATAGAACAGTTTAAGAGCATTTAAAAATGGTAATGAGGACAGGAGTACAGCATTCCTCAACGAAGCCCACTGAAAGGCATATCTACAGAAACCACTGAAAAGTGAAGAGTCAGTCTAAAATGAAAGAACATATTCAGGGATACACATCTTGGCCATGTAGCAAAGTGCAATAAAATCCACAAAAGTGATAACTTTATTCTTCATCTGAAATATATAAAATACTGCAACAACAGGTTAGCTAATAAATGTATTGCAGATAACACTCTTTTATGGTTTTTGAATTTTGTTGAATTTTGCTCCGTGGCAAACATGGCTATCCCTGAATATGGTTCCTAGATTTGAAGTTACAGAGGATCTAGAAAACTCCTAGATTTGTCAAATGCGGATAGGTGTGGGTAGGTAAAAATTTGTCAAATGTAGGTAGGTGAAACTGCAGATACAGAGGTTATACTGTACTAAATGTAGCTGCAATGGGAATTCTAAACAAGAGGGAGATAAGGACTGGGACTGAATTCTCTGAGGTTTCTACCTATAACAAAATTAAACGTTTTAATTTGGATTATAATTTGACAGATTTCTCTAATAGAACATCTAGAAGTGTTTCTGGAAGTAGCAAGACACTGCCTTCCTGAGAAATTCAGTGTTTTCTGTCTACAAAATTAGCCTGTGACTTGGCTTCACAGAAGAGAGGCTACTTTATTGCTGCTAATACAAATTTTATTGTCCTTTGTCTTTGTTCCCACATGGACAAGAAAGAAAGGGAGTGGTTTCTGCCTGAATCCAGAACAAGTGAACTACAACAGAAACAATACCTGATACGAAATGTAGGCCTGTGACTCTAACATTACCATTTTTCTTCTCCTGCATAATATTTAACATCGTTTGCCTGATGAAGAAGTCAGTGGAGCTTCAAAAGCTGGCACTATGCATTTCAGTAGGCCAATAAAGATCTTGCTCTTTTGAAATCAAAGTGTCTTCATCGGATAGCAAAACAAAACAAAAACAAACTAAGAAGGAGCAGTCTAACCTCCTGTGGGAGGTAGTTTCAGTCTGGAAGGTCCTCTCACTAATCTTCACAATGTTTTTGATGGTGACAAAGCTAACATAAGGCCTTCCCCAAAAGAACCCAAAAATCATGCAAGTTCAAGTTCATGTAAGACACCTCATCTTTCTGATAAGTCTTGACTCAAGCCATATAATAATATTAATATTATTAATAATAATACTTTATTTATATTCCGCCCTTCACACCCCAAAGGGAACTCAGGGCGGATCACAATACATACACGGCAAACATTCAATGCCGCTTTGTATAAACAATACACAGACAGACAGAACAGAAGGAGGTGCCATGGAAGGTTGGGCTCGAGACCAGGGGGTGCTGTTGCTCTATCCTCTATGACGAAGAGCCGTTAGGACTTCCTTCTTCCTTTTGGTCACCCAGCATTTTCTGATCTTCTTTCTTTATGGCATTGTAAAACACCTCCCCCGCTTTTAGCGGTATCTAATTTTTCTAATCACAGCTAGAACTGTTTTCAAATTGCTTAGGCAAACAATGAGCTAGGCTAACAGTTGGCAGCTCATGCCAACCCGGAGCTTCAAGCTTGCAACCTTTTGGTTGATAGATCTTATAATTGCTGATGATTTACCAGCTGTGCTAAACTTTACAGTCAACAAAATAGACTCCACTTTATTTTACTCTGAAAACATATAAAGCTACCATGAATTAATTAAGCTAGTGTACATATTCACAGCTTTTGTATATTTAAGGCATAGTTAGAGATACTTTTCAGTGAGTGTAAGAACCTGAAAGTGCTGAGTTACTTGGTCTCACTTTATTGAAGAATTACACAAATATTCACTCAGTGTCTTAATTGGAAACGTGAAAGTTATGTGAACAGCTATCCACCAAGTACTCTTGCTCAACAAACTTAGCTCTTCCCCTATCAACTGCACCTCCTTCTATGTAAAGTCTACTAGGCAGTAAAGAAATGCTCATTTCTCTAACTAAAAATGGTACTTTTCTTCATTTACATCTATACTCAACTCGACAATGACAGAACATGAGAGAAGCAGTCTGGATTCATACCAACAGTCTCTTGTAATGTAGCCAGGTACATTTGATGCAGCTCAATTTTTAAATTAATTTTTACCATGGTGAATCTTTCAAACATATGATTCACTATAGATGGTTGAATATTCACAAATCTTAAAGTAAACATAAACTTTTACAGAAAAAATAATTTTGTTATTCTTTAAGGTGTGTCAAGATACTTGTATGCTTTCCCTGCAACAGGCTAATCCACCTGGGAAGAATTAATGTTTTTATCCATAAACAATAAAGCAACTTCACTGAAGTTTAGGCTATAATACAAGTTTATCAGCATTTTCCCCCTCCAATGTATAACAGATCTCACATCCACAGGAGGATTCTTACTTGCACATACACATGTTTCTATGTAATAAATAAGATTCCAGCAAGAAATAATGAACAATGAAAAAAACTTCTAAAGTAGGTATGCATGACAACGTGCAAAGCACTTTGCATTCCCCCCCCCCCCCCCAAATGTGTATATCTGACTATTTGGTAGTGATAACAATGACCACCGTTAGGTAGTAAAATAAAGCAACCACAAAAATGCTTTTAGAGTACTTAATTTTATCATAGCCTTGTCTACATCCAAGAAGCAGAGCTTTAAACACTGCTGAGGATGTTGTTTCTCCTTCGAAAACCTCTCTGCAATGCCTTAGCCAACTTGAAATTGTCGCCCCTCCCTCATTTCATTCAAGAAATAAAAATTCAAGGCTAACCACAAACACAAACCTTGAGATACTGGTGCAATCTACGGTATACAGCTACAAACACTTTTTTTAAATGAAAACTGTGTTTTGAATAATTTGCTGCTTCAAAGTTTACATTCTTACCGCAAGTGATTCTTCTACTCATTCATTGGCATTGTTTTGAAGCTGCTGTTCCTTTTGTCAGCATCACTGCACTACATCCATGAAAACACTCCAGCTATAAATAAGAAGGGAATGGCACAAGAAAGGGGAGGGAAAAGAGCAAAAAGTTCTTTTATAATCATGTGACAGGCTTTTCTTACTTCATGTGAAATTTTAACTTTTAAAACTATTTCCCGATCAGCCACATTCTCCTGGTACTGATATAGTTGGAATTTGCAAGACATTCAGTTATCCCAGACCATATCTAGCTGCCAAGATTGATTTTGTGTGCAACTCAACTTTCTAGAACAGGCTTGGGAAAACTTCAGCCCTCAAGGTGTTTTGGAGTTCAACTCCCACAACTCCTAAAAGCCTACCAGCTCTTAGGAATTGTGAGAGTTGGAGTCCAAAACTCCCGGAGGGCCGAAGTTTGCCCATGCCTGTTCTAGAATATGACATTCTGCTAAATTTTAGAGTAAGAAATTTTCCTATGTTTTGTTTAAGGTATCTTAAAGACACTTTATCTCAGTGTTGAAACACTGTACCATCAATAGTGTGGCATACAGTCTGCATAGGAACATCCACACCACCATGACATTAAAATTATCCATACTGATAATGACATTTTTATATTGTAAGCCATGTTCAGTAAGATTTAAAGAGATACAGTTTGGATGCATTTAGAGTTCCAGAAGACATTTCTAAAGTTATAAGGAAAGAGGTCAAAATGATATACTGTCAAAGACTACAGAAACACCCATAGTCAATATTCAATATTTTTCCAGGTAAACACGGAAGCGCTTAAGAGAATCTATTCCCCTGCCCCTCAATGTAGATTGTTAAGAGTAAATAAGAGAATTCCAGCACCACACCTGGTGTTAAACCAGACTGAAATGGGTCAGGGCAATCTGATACCTCCAAAAAAGTTTAAAGTCCAGCTATGGGACACTATAACACTTTGCCCAAAAGGTGCTGTTGTTCTTATACATTTGCATCCAGGAAGACCCTCTCCAGAAGGTGCACCCCAATCTATCTCAGAGTAGTAGGTACTTCTGTCTGATGTCAACCAGAGCAACTGTTGCAGTAACACAATATATAGTTACATATATTCACTTGGAGCACAACACAGAATCCTAGAATTGGAAGAGACCAAAAGAGCCATCAAGTCCAATCTCCTGCCATTTAGGAATGCACAATCAAAGTAGTTTGAAGCCATTGTTCCGCGTCCTAGTCTCCAAGGAAGCAGAAAACAAGCTTGCTCCCTCCTCCCTGTGGCTTCCTCTCACATATTTATACATGGCTATCATATCTCCTCTCAGCCTTCTCTTCTTCAGGCTAAACATGCCCAGTTCCCTAAGCCGCTCCTCATAGGGCTTGTTCTCCAGACCCTTGATCATTTTAGCCGCCCTCCTCTGGACACATTCCAGCTTGTCAATATCTCTCTTGAATTGTGGTGCCCAGAATTGGACACAATATTCCAGATGTGGTCTAACCAAAGCAGAATAGAGGGGTAGCATTACTTCCTTAGATCTAGACACTATGCTCCTATTGATGCAGGCCAAAATCCCATTGGCTTTTTTTTGCCGCTACATCACATTGTTGGCTCATGTTTAACTTGTTGTCCACGAGGACTCCAAGATCTTTTTCACACGTACTGCTCTCGAGCCAGGCGTCACCCATTCTGTATCTTTGCATTTCATTTTTTCTGCCAAAGTGGAGTATCTTGCATTTGTCACTGTTGAACTTCATTTTGTTAATTTTGGCCCATCTCTCTAATCTATCAAGATCGTTTTGAATTCTGCTCCTGTCCTCTGGACTATTGGCTATCCCTCCCAATTTGGTGTCGTCTGCAAACTTGATGATCATGCCTTCAGTTTGTTGAAATATATTCAAACTGCTATGGGTTTTGTGGTGTAGCAACCTGTCTCTTTTAATGTTATTTTCTGCATGTGGCACCAAAGTTTTTGTTAAAGCAATGCCCAGAAACACATCTACTTAGTTGACCAAGGTATGCCTGTGTAGAGATCCAGATCAAAATGTTTCTTGACTTAAACACCAAACATATTAACATTTTGCCATCTGAATATTGAATTTGGTTGTTTATTCACATACTTAGAAAATATTTACTGCTTTCCATACAGAAGAAACTTCACTTTAATCTCCTAGATGGGCATATTAGAATGGCTTTTCTACATCATTAATTCATCCAGTTGCTTTTTATATGGATTTTTTTTACTGAAATCTGTTACATTTCAGGAGATTCAAAGCAATAAAAGATACCCCCATAAACCATAAATCCCTACAAGGTTTATATCTGATAAGCCGTAATGCTATTGCCCTTCCACTCACAGTAGGACTTGGTGGGAAATGGGCAAAAATATGTAAGCACTGAATACCTGTGTTTAATATAGCAAGGGAGAATTAATTACTACAAAAATGAAAAAGACATGGGCAATATATGTGAACCTGTACCAGAAAATGAGTATCTCTGAAGAACTGGAAAGGTAAATCAGAAAAAATATCTTTTTTTTCTAGAATGAGTTTATCCATACAAACTATGGATAACGCATTCAAGATCATTCTCTTTCCAAAATAAAACTAGATAATAACCTCCTTGCCATAAGTTTTCCTAATAATCTACCACTCACAGACCAGACTGACAGATGCCACCTCTTCTTACACAATGATATACTTTTAAGGAATAGGTGTATAACCTTGGGTGCCTGTACCAGAAATGCATTGTATCTTCTATGTATTAAGGATGAATACTCAGAATAAACCTTGAGGGATTTTCTAAATATTCAATTTAAGGCAGAAAGTCCATAGTGACAGTTCTCCTTCCTGTGCTTTTCTCCCCAAAGCAAAGTAAGACTCATGCAAGAAGGAAAGAGCACCAAGCAAAAGAGGCCCAAGGGATGACAGGAAAAGCTGTTTGGCCTGTGTGAAATGGAATATGATGTTCAGAACATTTCTTCACATAGGGGAACAGGCGACAGAATGCTTGAGGCAAAATTTTGATCCACCGAAGGGCCCAGTAGGTTATAAAAAGCTGTCAAGGCATTATTCAAGGACAACATTTCTCATTGGGACATATCTGAAGACCATTACAGAATTCTTGATATTGCCTCAAAAAGGCACAGGTTTGATTTAAAATCCAGGATCTAAAACCATCTCTTCCACTCCATACAGCAAAAGTATATGGAAGAGGAACTGTGCAAAGTACATTCATACTACTGCCAGAAGACAAGTAGCAACTATAAATTGTTATAAACTTTTTTTTCCTTCCTCATATCAGTTCTAATTTGGTGGATATACCTGGTTCCAATAGGTGTGAGCAAGATGGAAATGAAGAAAGCACTAAACCTGAATATGAATCCACTATAACAGTGGTTCCCAACCTTTTTTTGACCAGGGACCACTTTGATAAGGACTGCTTTGACCAGGGACCACTTTGACAAGGGACCACTCTCCAACATTAGTACCAAAAGGATTACGAATCAGTTTTTGATCCACTTTAGAGTTGGTTTGGGGTGCTGCTTCAGAAAATTGCATTGGATAAACCACATCAGCTCTAGTTTCTGATACAGAACATATGCCATGGTCAGCAACAGGGAAGGAGTGGCAGGTGGCACGAAAGAAGCAGAAATAAAATAAAATAAAAAGGAAGGAGGCTCACGGACCATATTTTCATCCTCGCACCTCACTGGTGGTCCACGGCCCACAGGTTAAGAACTACTGCACTAGAAGAAGGAAGTGCTCGATTCCTGACTTTCAGCTCTGAGCAAAATCCTACAGAGCTAACAAACCCCTTAACTACAGCATGCACTGTGAAGTATTCCCCAGATAAGTCCCTGTCTCAGAAATCTATTCCAAAAGTTCCTCCAGAGCTAATTTCGATGTAGCAATAAGACCACAGCTTCTGATGTAACAGTTAAAACAGGGAAAGGGATCCTACTAATCATATATCTACTATCCTACATTCTGCCACACCGATCCTAATTCATACCAGTGAATGGCACAATTGTATTCAACCTCTGTGCATTCAATCTCAAGAGCAGAAATTTGGCACAGATTCTATGTGTGCACCAAAAGATGTGTTGATATATTTTAAGGTTTATTCGTCATGCCTTAACAACTCCCAGGGCATCATACAATAAAATTACAAATAGAAGACAGAATTTATACAGATGATATCAAAAGCAGCAAAATAAATCAATTAAATCCAACAGAGGCTTTAACATCAGGAAAATATGATTTGCAGTAGGAAAATATTAAACATATCACAATAATACTGAAAAACCCCAAATAGCAGAAACTTAGATGAATTACAGTATCTTGAGCAAAGCTTGATACTGTCACAATTTTTTTCATTAATAATTATGTAATACGTCAAACAACATGTTTTCATTTATAGGTTATTTTTACATCTTTAAATCCCAAATCTTCTAAAAAATATCCATATGTCATGTTCTAAAATAGCAAGTCAACATTGCTAATAACAGTAAAAACAAAATTAGCATTATCACAGCATTATTATAGACTGGTATATTACATTTTACATATTGTCCAAATCCTATTTTTTTAAGGAAAGTGTTACAGACAATTGCTATTTACAATTTGTTGTTACTTACAAGTTTAAACTGAAACTTTTGAAACAAAAGTGAATCAAGTGCTTTATAAATATAACTATCAACTGTCAAGGAGTGTAAATTATAGTCAGACACTCACTGCTTTTAATTCTGTACAACATACTTTAAAATATTTTATATAATCTATTTAATACAAATTTCAATCTAGCCATGCCATGGAAATAGCCAGGGGGAAAAAACAGTATCATGCCAGAAGTCATTTTTCAAACCTGTGACACAAGCAAAGATATATGAGCAGACACAAGTTACACAATATGTTCAGTACACAGTGACTGAACCCCTCTTTCTTATTTATTTCCAAGCAAGAAGGAAAGGCTCCTGTTGAGAGAGGCTTAAACCTTCCATCATTAATAATTCCCAAAATTCACCTCTAATGTGGATGGGAAGTACTGAAATCCTGCTATTGTTGCCAAATAAAGCTTCGACCCTCTTTAAAGATGCTGTGCAAGAGGGGTGGTAGTCAGGAATTATCCACTCAGGGGATTAAATAGCAGTTCCATCCGCTTACTTTAAAGTAAAAAAATTTAATAGAGCACTTAACTGCACATTACATTTTTAACACAGCATGAAGTTTAATCCCAGATTCTAGAGCAGGAAATTTCAAGACCAGTCTATCTCAACCAGGGTCCTTTTGAAAGGTTGCTGGGGGTTCCACAAGAAATCGTAACTTTAACTTTAAAAAGGCATTTTTAAGCTATTGATATAATAATTTTATTCCTGAGATCCCCGAAAATTATTTCAAGGATTCTTGGGGTAAAAAGGTTGACAAAGCTTGCTCTACCAGTGGTTCCCAACCTTTGTTCCTCCAGTTGTTTTGGACTGCAACTCCCAGAAATCCCAGCCAGTTTACCAGCTATTAGGAATTGTGGGAGCTTAAGTCCAAAACACCTGGAGAAGCAAAGGCTGGGAACCACTGCTTAGACTAATTTTAAAATGCTTGTTGCATCTTTTCACTTTTCTTAAGCCTAATCCTTGCAGTTAAAAACATGAAACATGAAGCAAAATTTCCAAAGCAAATCTCTCCTTGAGTTTATATCTTCTGAAAGTTCATATCTGCCTACAGATTATGCTCTCACTATCATCCTTAGAACTTCCTTAATTCTATAGCTTCTACAGAAGCTGTACACCCATTCCACTAGACCAGGGGTTCTCAAATATTTTTGAAGCAAATGTTTCTCATGGAGCCCCGAGAAATATCTATAGATAATAGTATATATATCAGGCATGGGCAAAACTTTTTGATGCATTGTGTTTTAAAATTTGACAGGCAGGCAAGGCCTGTGGCAGATAGATGGATAGCGTCTGTGTGAACTAATTGAGAGGGGAAAAAACCCATGAACAGATTCCTATGCATATGTAGTTTGTAGTGCGAAAAAAAAAGGGGGGGGGGATGCAAGAAAAAAAACAATATTGAAAATGAAGAACAATTTTAGCTAACCTAGTGTTTCAATGGAAGACCCCAGGGGACATCCAGTACAACCCCTTTCTGCACAATGAAAGCACTCCCCAACAGATGGCCACCTAGCTTTTGTAATAATAATAATAATAATAATAATAATAATAATAGCAGCAGCAGCAGCAATAGAAGCAACCCCTGGGCCATCCAGTTCAACTCCCTTCTGCCATGCAGAAAAAGCACAACCAAAATACCCCTTGAGTGGTGAGAGGGAAATAGGGGTTTGGAAGCAAGGAAGATAAGGAGGAAAGGATCTGGGTGGCAAGAGAGGTGGGGAAAAATGCTTTTGGGGGTGGGGAGAAAGACTTTTGAGGACAAGAGAGGGAGGGGGAGGGACAGGAAAGAGGAGGGGAAGCTTGGAAAGGGGAGGAGGGGGATGGAACCATACAGAGCCCCTCAATATGCCTCACAGAGCCCCAAAGGCTCTGCGGAGCTCACTTTGAGAACCACTGCACTAGACCAACGAGATCACAGACAACGTAGCTTTATAATGAGCACCTGTTTTTAGAATTGATTTGTGTGGAAAGACTAGTTGTGAGGGGAATGAGGACTGCTGCCATGAAAGCAGCTGAGTTTTGTTTTCAAAAGGTTTATCACTGAATGAATTAAAAACCAAGCACCATGAAGCTGAAACCTTGCTTTTCCCCCTCACCAGTTCCAATGTTCTTCTTTTGGTGAAATGATCAATCGTATTAAACAATAAAGCAACCGATTACAAACCCCAAGAAGCAGAGCACTGTGAGGTTAGCATTTTGTGTGGGAGTGGAACCAATGGAAAGAGAAGAAAGGGAAATAAAGTTAAGTTATATAGGGGATGAAAGCAAGGGAAGAGGAAGAAAAATGTCTGCAAAGCATAATGAGTGTGTAAAATAAAGAGTTACTATGAATGAATCTGAATTGGAATTGAATCAGAAACAAACAGGAACTGGTGGTCTAATCCCTACAATTTTAATACTATATACTAGATTTCTCTGCTCATTTCTATGAAGGCCTTTCTTCCTTCTGGACATTTAGAAATAGCTCCTCTTTGTGATACAGGAAATAATCTATCCAGACGATGAGATAACTTTCACACTCAATTTCTTATCTATATGTTTCTCTTCTTGTACTTTTTCCTCTTAGAAATAGATAGGGACAAAGTAATGTGGCAAAAACAACAGAGGAAGTCCATGCAGAGATAATGTCCTCTCCTTGCTCTCTCTGAATCCCTTGCACTTTTATTCAGGGAGTATCTCCTACTCACTGCCAGTGTGATAGTGTTCATTTCTACTCAACATATTAATTTCTCTCTTCCCCATATCAACTTGTTTTTGTTTTCCAGCACATTATGCAATTAGTATTCATACCTAGAGCTCATTGTTCTGATTGGTTTATTCTGAAATTCTTTGGTAGCTTTTCAAATACTAGAGGTTTCGTCAAAGTGCTCATGTATTCATCTTAAGAATGATTTGTCTATACAAGGACCAACACTTAGAACTAAACTTAGAAAATGGAGATGATAGTGATAAGACTTCATTAGTTTAATCACCAAAAATGCCCATCTAATGCGAACCAGCTAATGCTAAAGCTACTTACTGTCCAAAATCAAAGAACCTCAAATATATGGATTGGGATTTTGGAAGATTTTTTCCCCTCAACATCATTCGGTCTGTTTAAACTCTGAAATTTAACCTAATCTGAGAAGAGGAACAATAATACATGCGAAAAAGATCTTGGGAGTCTTAGTAGACAACTAAATAGTCGCAAACAAGAGTAAAGTTTTTGAATGGAGAATCAACATGTACAAAAATCCCATTTGTTCAATTAGTTTAGACAACTGGGATCAACGATAGAATGCATACAAATACTTTTAGGATACTACAATCAGATAGACCTTTGGTCTCATTCAGCATGGCTCTTACATCTTTTTAACGATAATCAATATCCAAACATGTGTTTGTTCTGATTTATTCATTCATTTATCCCTGGACAAATTTCCAGTATGGATGTAAAATGTATGACGTTTTCTTAATAGTTATTTTGTCTTCATTTGAAGAAGCAAATGTGCAGGTTCAAAGCGTCTAGGTCAGTCTTAAGGCTCTTAACCAACTTAACTAAATACTTACTAGTACACTCAGTTACTACAACAATTTATAAAGACATTTTAAATATTGAACTTAGTCTGTTATTGATTAAATAAGACATTATCATGTCAGAAACTGTAACTACTGAAATCTAAAGCACATAGTCTCATGTTGGGTCAAATTGGCTCAATACTCAATTTGTCTGGCTATCCTAAAGAATTAATAAAATCTACCCAGGCAAGTGAGCAGTTTAAGAGAATGAAGAGATCTCTTAATTTCTCCTCTGCTAATTCAGTTGGTTTTCAACTCCTCCCTCTACAATGAGCTCATGCAGCTGCTCATGGAGGGGCAGATTGCTCTACACCTCCTCCAGAAGTCTGTTTGATAGAAGACCATTTTACCAGAAGCCTGTGCTTTCACACTGGCCATTGTAGAAGGCTCTTCTTTTCATTTACTGTCTCTTTAGAAATACAAGATACAACCCTTCTAATATCCTAGTCATTTTGTGGGCTTCCTAGATTAATAAAACCTTATGATTGCATGAATACATAAATGTGAACCATTTTTTAAATTCCAGTACAGATTGCTCATCTAACCTCTCTGCACCCTTTATGGAATGCTCCTGAATGTCATGGCTATCCTTCAATTTGATACTGTGAGTTGGCAATATTTCACCTAGTCTACATCACTGTTAATATATTAGAGCCTGCAAACTTCAGTATTTGCTTTATTTATTTACTTTTTTTTATATCTCACCCTCTTTCTCATTGAGGGACTCAGAACGACTATAAAATACAGTAGAATCATAGAATCATAGAATCATAGAGTTGGAAGAGACCTCATGGGCCATCCAGTCCAACCCCCTGCCAAGAAGCTGGAATATTGCATTCAAATCACCCCTGACAAATGGCCATCCAGCCTCTGCTTAAAAGCTTCCAAAGAAGGAGCCTCCACCACACTCCGGGGCAGAGAGTTCCACTGCTGAACGGCTCTCACAGTCAGGAAGTTCTTCCTAATGTTCAGATGGAATCTCCTCTCTTGTAGTTTGAAGCCATTGTTCCGCGTCCTAGTCTCCAAGGAAGCAGAAAACAAGCTTGCTCCCTCCTCCCTGTGGCTTCCTCTCACATATTTATACATGGCTATCATATCTCCTCTCAGCCTTCTCTTCTTCAGGCTAAACATGCCCAGTACTAAGGCCCGTCACTGCGAACATGTTCTGAAACCACAGAACAAGATTTTTATTCTGTACATAAAGCACTCTGAGAGTCAGATAAATTATTTGTTAGTCACACTATTTGTTAGATCACACTATTTGTTAGATCACCCATCCTTGTACATTGTTGCATTTCTACTCTCCCATAACTCCTTCCCACCCTTGCATGTGTATAAATCTCCGACAAAGGCTATTCTCCATACATTAACCAAGTGGGTGGCAATAATGAAAGTTTCTACGTCAGTCCTTAAGACCTTTCAATCCAAATCTTATGGTTAGTCCTGACTAGAGTTGATCCACTAAACCAGTAAGATTTATATATGTGTCGACTATTCAATAATTGACTGAATACCCTAGTTGGAATTAACCAACAGGATTCCAGTATTTATTGTTCCTGGAAATTTTCACAAATATCAAGTGATGTATAAGTTTGTTCAAGAAGTATCTGTGCCTCAAGAAAAGACACTCAGAAAAAAGTCTATTCAGAAATAAGAACCCATCATTTCAAATGCATTTACTCCCAAGAAATCAAGTAATACAGTAAAAGACTGGCATTCCTTGAATATACAGAGAACACTCCACAGATAGGACCTATGTATCTGCTCATCTATCTTCTATCTATGTATATAATAAAGGTGAAAGTTTGTATGCGGCGGACAAAAGTGTGGCGGTGCGACGGGAGGAGTATGTGCCAGCGTTTTGATTGGCCAGCCTGAAAGTTGCAAGATTCCGATTGGCTGGGCAGCGGTGCTATTTGCATATGGTCTCTGATTGGCCAGCTTCAATAAGAGCCCCAGGTGGAGAAAAGAGTTCATGGCAGAAACAGGGACATGAGAAGGAAATTTGCATGTGGTCTCTGATTGGCCAGCCTCAATTCCAAGATTCCGAGATGACAAAGAGAGGAAAGGAAAAGGCCAGAGGGGGCTGAGTCAGACAATTACCAATACAGACCAGACTTGGCACACAGAGCCCCCATGACCCACTCAACATCCTACTGCAGTTTGGAGGAGGAGGAACCATGGATGATGGGACTTGCAGTACCATCACTCACATTCTGAGACCGCTGTTAACCTCATCCAATGACTGATCAGGACCAAACTTGGCACATAGACCTCTCATGACCCACTTTACGTCCTGGTGTGGTTTGGCCAGGGATGGACCATGGATTATGGGACTTGCAGTACCTTTGCTCAATTCTTGAGACCACTGCAACCCTCATCCAATTACCGATAAAGACCAAACTTGGCACACTGAGTCTCCATGATCCACTCTACATCCTGGTGCGGTTTGGAGGAGGATGCACCATGGATGATGGGACTTGCAATACCTGCACTCCCTTCCTAAGACCATTACAACTGCTAACAATGATGGATCAGGACCACAATTTACACAGAGAGCCCGCATGACCCACTCTACATCCTTGTGCGGATTGGAAGAATTTCACTATGGATGATGGGACTTGCAGTCACTTCACTCACGTCCTGAGACCACTGAGACCCTCGCCAATGACTGATCAAGACCAAACTTGGCACACAGAGTCCCCATGACCCACTCTACATCCTGGTGCACTTTCGAGGAGGACAGACCATGGATGATGGTCTGGGAAGGGAGTACGTCCACTCCCTTCCGAAGACTGCTGCAACCCTTACTAATGTCTGATCAAGACCAAACTTGGCACACAGAGCCACCTTGACCCACTCTACATCCTGGTGCACTTTCAAGGAGGACAGACCATGGATGATGGAACTTCAAGTACCTCCACTCCCTTCCCAAGATTGCTGCAACCCTCATCTAATGACCAATCTAGACCAAACTTGGCACACAGAGCCCCCATGACCCACTCTACATCCTGCTTCAGTTTTGAAGGAGGGTTGACCATGGATTATGGGACTTGCAGTACGTTTACTCACTTACTGAAACCACTGCGACCCTAATCCAATGACTGATCAAGACCAAACTTGGCATACAGAACCGCCATTACCCACTTTCTCTAATAACCCGGGCAGCGCCGGGTCCCCAAGCTAGTATATAATAAAAGTCAAAACTTGTATGCGGTGGATGTATGGCGGTGTATGTGCCGGCTTTCTGATTGGCCAGCCTGAAAGTTCCAAGATTCTGACTGGCTGCTGCTGTGGTGCTATTTGCATATGGTCCCTGATTGGCCTGCTTCAACAGGAGCCCCTGGTGGAGAAAAGGGTTCATGACAGAAACGGGGACATGACAGAAGGAAATTTGCATATGGTCTCTGATTGGCCTGCCTCAATTCCAAGATTCCGAGATGACAAAGAGAGGAATGGAAAGGCCGGGGGCTGGGTCAGAACACTCCCAATACAGACCAGACTTGGCACACAGAGCACACAAAACCCACTCTACATCCTACTGCAGTTTTGAGGAGGATGAACCATGGATGATGGGACTTGCAGTACCATCACTCACATTCTGAGACCGCTGTTAACCTCATCCAATGACTGATCAGGACCAAACTTGGCACATAGACCTCTCATGACCCACTTTACGTCCTGGTGCAGTTTGGCTGGGGATGGACCATGGATTATGGGACTTGCGGTACCTTTGCTCAGTTCTTGAGACCACTGCAACCCTCATCCAATTAGCGATAAAGATCAAACTTGGCACACTGAGTCTCCATGATGCACTCTAAATCCTGGTGCAGTTTGGAGGAGGATGCACCATGGACGATGGGACTTGCAATACCTGCACTCCCTTCCTAAGACCATTACAACTGCCAACAATGTTGGGTCAGGACCACAATTTACACAGAGAACCTGCATGACCCATTCTACATCCTGGTGCGGTTTGGAAGAATTTGTGAATGGATGATGGGACTTGCAGTCACTTCACTCACTTCCTGAGACCACTGAGACCCTCGCCAATGACTGATCAAGACCAAACTTGGCACACAGAGTCCCCATGACCCACTCTACATCCTGGTGTACTTTCGAGGAGGATAGACCATGGATGATAGGACTTCAAGTACCTCCACTCCATCCCAAGATTGCTGCAACCCTCATCTACTGACCGATCAAGAAGAAACTTGGCACACACAACCCCCATGACCCACCCTACATCCCGGTGCTGTTTGAAGGATGGACGATGGATGATGGGACTTGCAGTACCTTCACTGACTTCCTGAAACCATAACGACACTCATCCAAAAACCAATAAAGACCAAACTTGCCACAGAGAGCCCCCATGGCCAACTGAACATTCTGGTGAGGTTTGGGGGAGTACAGACTATGGATGATGGGACTTCAAGTATCTCCACTTCCCAAGACCTCTGCAACCCTCATCTAATGTCCGATCAAGACCAAACTTGGCACACAGAGCCCCCATGACCCACTCTACATCCCGATGCTGTATGGAGGAGGATGGCCGATGGATGATGGGACTTCCAGTACCTTCACTCACTTTCTGAAACCACAGCGACACTTATCCAAATACCAAGAAAGACCAAACTTGGCACAGAGAGCCCACTTGGCCAACTCAACACTCTGGTGAGGTTTGGGGGAGAACAGAGTATGGATGATGGGACTTCAAGTACTTCCACTCACTTCCCAAGACCTCTGCAACACTCATCCAATGACCAATGAAGACCAAATTGGCACACAGAGCCCCCATGACGCACTCTACATCCTGCTGAAGTTTGGAGGAGTGTTGACCATGGATGATGGGACTTGCAGTACCTTTACTCACTTACTGAAACCACTGCTACCCTCATCCAATGACTGATAAAGACCAAACTTGGCACACAGAGCCCCCATGACCACTCTATATCCTGCTGCTGTTTGGAGGAGGGTGGACCATGGATGATGGGACTTCAAGTATCTTCACTCACTTCCTGAAAACAATGCAACCATCATCCAATGACCAATAAAGACCAAACTTGGCATACAGAACCACCATTACCCACTTTCTCTAATAACCCGGGCAGTGTCGGGTCCCCAAGCTAGTATGTAATAAAATCCTTTGAGTGGGATGAACAGAACTCCCCCACTCTTTCTACATTTCCTTAGTGATTACTAGTGATTGAAAACCTAATTTAGAAGTTATGCTTTTAATGTTTGAATCCTCTTTTCCCCCTATCTTCAAGAGGGGAAAAAAGGACCCAACCAATTACTGTCCAGGAAGCCTGACATCTATATCAGGAAAGACTCTAGAGCAGATCATTGAGGCCACAGTCTGTAATCACTTTAAAAAGAATGCTGTGACCAACAAAAGTCAACATGGGTTTCTCAAAAACAAGTCATGCCGGAGTAATCCATAGAGTTACAAGTTTAGTAAATGAAGGGAGTGCTGTGGATGCAGCGTATCTTGACTTCAATAAGGCCTTTGACAAGGTCCCCCGTGATATCTTACAAACAAACTAGTAAAATGTGGGCTAGACAATACAACTATTATAGAATCATAGAATCAAAGAGTTGGAAGAGACCTCATGGACCATCCAGTCCAACCCCCTGCCAAGAAGCAGGAATATTGCATTCAAATCACCCCTGACAGATGGCCATCCAGCCTCTGTTTAAAAGCTTCCAAAGAAGGAGCCTCCACCACACTCCGGGGCAGAGAGTTCCACTGCTGATCGGCTCTCACAGTCAGGAAGTTCTTCCTCATGTTCAGATGGAATCTCCTCTCTTGTACTTTGAAGCCATTGTTCCGCGTCCTAATCTCCAAGGAAGCAGAAAACAAGCTTGCTCCCTCCTCCCTGTGGCTTCCTCTCACATATTTATACATGGCTATCATATCTCCTCTCAGCCTTCTCTTCTTCAGGCTAAACATGCCCAGTTCCCTAAGCCGCTCCTCATAGGGCTTGTTCTCCAGACACTTGATCATTTTAGTCGCCCTCCTCTGGACACATTCCAGCTTGTCAATATCTCTCTTGAATTGTGGTGCCCAGAATTGGACACAATATTCCAGATGTGGTCTAACCAAAGCAGAATAGAGGGGTAGCATTACTTCCTTAGATCTAGACACTATGCTCCTATTGATGCAGGCCAAAATCCCATTGGCTTTTTTTGCCGCCACATCACATTGTTGGCTCATGTTTAACTTGTTGTCCACGAGGACTCCAAGATCTTTTTCACACGTACTGCTCTCGAGCCAGGCGTCTCCCATTCTGTATCTTTGCATTTCATTTTTTCTGCCAAAGTGGAGTATCTTGCATTTGTCACTGTTGAACTTCATTTTGTTAGTTTTGGCCCATCTCTCTAATCTGTCAAGATCGTTTTGAATTCTGCTCCTGTTCTCTGGACTATTGGCTATCCCTCCCAATTTGGTGTCGTCTGCAAACTTGATGATCCTGCCTTCTAACCCTTCATCTAAGTCATTAATAAAGATGTTGAACAGGACCGGGCCCAGGACGGAACGCTGCGGCACTCCGCTCGTCACTTCTTTCCAGGATGAAGAGGAAGCATTGGTGAGCACCCTCTGGGTTCATCCATTTAACCAATTACAGATCCACCTCACCGTAGTTTTGCCTAGCCCACATTGGACTAATTTCCTTGCCAGAAGGTCATGGGGGACCTTGTCAAAGGCCTTACTGAAATCCAGGTACGCTACATCCATGGCATTCCCCTCATCTACCCAGCTTGTAACTATCGAAAAAAGAGATCAGATTAGTCTGGCATGACTTGTTTTTGATAAATCCATGTTGACTATTAGAAATGACCGCATTTGTTTCTAAGTGTTTGCAGACCACTTCCTTAACAATCTTTTCCAGAATCTTGCCTGGTATTGACGTGAGGCTGACTGGACGGTAGTTGTTTGGGTCATCCTTTTTTCCCTTCTTGAAGATTGGGACCACATTGGCCCTCCTCCAATCTTCTGGAACTTCTCCCGTTCTCCAAGAACTCTCAAAGATGGTTGCCAATGGTTCCGAAATGACTTCCGCTAGTTCCTTCAATACTCTTGGGTGTAGTTGATCTGGCCCTGGGGACTTGAACTCATTTAGAGCGGCCAGGTATTCCTGTACGACTTGTTTCCCAATTTGGAGTTGGAAGTCCTCAAATCCCTCATCCACTCCGTCTTGCTGAGGTTGAAGATGACTTTCTTTTTGTGAGAAGACCGAGGCAAAGAAGGTATTTAGTAGTTCTGCCTTTTCCCTATCCCCTGTCAGCATTGCCCCATCTTCTCCTCGAAGAGGCCCTATCGCCTCCTTGTTTTTCCTTTTTCTACTGACATAAGAAAAGAATCCCTTTTTATTGTTTTTAATGTCCCTGGCAAGCCTGAGCTCGTTTTGTGCTTTAGCCTTGCGGACCTTTTCCCTACAGCTGTTGGCTATTTGTTTGAATTCTTCTTTGGTGATTTCTCCCTTTTTCCAGTTCTTGTGCTTGTCTCTTTTGTGTCTCAGCACAGTTAGAAGTTCTTTGGACATCCATTCTGGCTTCTTTGCACTTGTCCTATTTTTTCTTTTTGTTGGCACGGTTTGCAACTGCGCCTTGAGCATTTCACTCTTGAGAAACTCCCATCCATCCGTAACTCCCTTGTCTTTTAGTATCTGTGTCCACGGAATGCTGCTCAGTGTTTCCTTCATTTTTTGGAAATCAGCTCTCCTAAAGTCCAAAATGCGGGTTTGACTTGTCTTAGTTTCGGCCTTTCTTTGTACCTCAAATTGCAGGAGCACATGGTCACTTGCCCCTAAGGATCCTACCACTTCAACCACATCGATCAGGTCCTCCACATTTGTTAGGATGAGATCAAGAGTAGCCAATCCCCTTGTTGCCTATTAGGTGGACTGTTAATTGTTTGATCGCCAACAGTTGCTCTTCATCCTGGAAAGAAGTGACTAGTGAAGTGCCGCAGGATCCTGTCATGGGCCCAGTGCTTTTCAACATCTTTATTAATGACTTGGATGAAGATTTAGAGAGCATGCTCATCAAGTTTAAAGATGACACCAAACTGGGAGGGGTAGCTACGAGTCAAGAAGACAGGATCGTAATTTTTAAAGTCATTAACAGATTAGAGAGCGTAGCTGGGTCAAAACTAACAAAATAAATTTCAACAAGGAGAAATGTAGGGAAAAAAATTCACAAACACATGATGGGTGATGCCTGGCTTGAAAAAAGATCTTGGAATCTTTGTGGACAACAATCTGAACATGAGCCAACAGTGTGATGCGGCAGCTAAAAAAAAGCCAATGAGATTTTAGGCTGCATCAAAGGAGTATAGTGTCTAGATCAATGAAAGTAATGGTGCCCCTCTATTCTGCTTTGGTCAAACCTCACCTAGAATACTGTGTCCAATTCTGGGCACCACAAATTAAGAGAGATATTGTCAAGCGAAAATGTGTCCAAAGGAGAGCAACTAAAATGATCAAAGGTATGGAAACCATGCCCTATGAGAAGTGGCTTAAAAGAGCTGAGTCGCCTGAGGGCTGAGAAGGGCGGTATACAAATACAGTAAAGAAATAAATATTTAGCTTGCAGAGCATACATAATAGCCATGTTTAAATATTGGAAAGGCTGCCATAAGGAAGGAGGAGCACAGGCTTGTTAAACCAACTGGCCATCTAAAGACCATGGGGTCTGCTTATAGATGAAAAAATTCCAGAAATGTTAAAACTTTTCCTTCCATTTGTTTTGGGGGAAAACAGTATTTTGGGGAAACATGAAAATAAAGTATTTGCAACCTTACATAAAGTCACTTTTTAACAACAGGAATATAAAGTAAATTATGCATTACTTGATATTGCACGTGTCCATCATGTTTCATACATTAACAATATAATTTACTCACAACTGAACTTTTTAAATTAGTTTTTGTTAAAAACGGAGATACATGGTCTTAAACCAGTAGAACTACTGCAACTATAAGAAATGTGGAGTACGTAAAAAAAACCCTATTAAAAACAAAATAATCTGGCAGTATTTTGCCCCCATAGTTCTCCATAGTATCAAGCAGCTACAACGCATTCATTCTCATAAAAAGAACTGAGGAAAGGAAGCCAAGAAAGGAATTGTAATTATCTGATATTGGATGTGGTATTACATAACCTTTAGAAATTATTTGGGGACAGTAAATATGTACACACCTTTTGCAAACAGGACAGGCTTTGTCTGATTTTTTTCCCCATACTTTTTACAATCTTGGCCAACTAACAGCTCTAAGTTACTATTACCATCTAAATAACACACCTGAGACCCAGAGTGTAGTCTGTCTAGAGAAGGAGGAAGTGGTTGTGATAAGATTTCCCCTGTCGCCTTGGTACTGGAGACACCTCCCAAGTTCCAGATCAAGAAGAAAGTTATGATTGGATCTCTCTAGCTACAAATCTCTCCCAACGGTAGTATGACATAAGCATTCTCTGTATTAGGTTCTTGTGGGTTTTTTCGAGCTATATGGCCATGTTCTAGAGGCATTTTTCCTGACATTTTGCCTGCATCTATGGCAAGCATCCTCAGAGGTAGTGAGGTGACCTCTGAGGCCTCTAGAACATGGCCATATAGCCCGAAAAAACCCACAAGAACCTAGTGATTCCAGCCATGAAAGCCTTCGACAATACATTCTCTGTATTACTCCAAATGCTAGTGGCTCTAGGATATCTTTAGATATGAAGTAGAAAAACATTTTTGCATATTTGAGCAATACACAGTTTTCAAATTTTGCTTTGTCTGGAAATTGGGGCTTATATCCAAGTAGACATACATAGCCTTTGGTAGACAAACATCTCAATATGCACAAACTACATATACAAATGGCTATATATGTGCAAAGGAATGCACAAATATCTGGCCTCCAACTGCCCAACATACACCTGATTTGGCAACAAAAAGGTTGTGCACTCCTGCTCCAGGCAGTCATGGAAAGACTTAAGAAAACAATTCATTGCTTTATAAAGCTCATTAGCCACAATATGTTGCTGATACTACTTTCATAACCAATAGGTTCTGTAGGAAATAACAGCCATTTTCTACAGTAAAGTAGGTTTTGCTGAGAAATTTTTGACTTCAAAATTACTCAGTATCTTTCCAAGAGAGTTAACAAAGAAGAACCATCTTGTGGACTTTCATATGAAAACATCTAAAATAAATCTAAGTTTATGGAACCATATGTTTATGGCCCAATCAAACTTAACATTCTAGAAATCCATGTCAAACCAGAGATTCCTTTGAAGCCTTCCTTGCCACAATGCTTCCTTTTAAAACATCTGACAGTGTTAAAATTCTTCTCAACTACCTTGTATTATACTATCAAAATGAACAACACCGTACTTTAAAATTTAAAACAAAAGTATTGAAAAAATTTTCCTCTAAAAAGGAACAATCTTTGAGCAACCTTTGTGGAATCATATGAATGTTTTGGCAAACTAGAAGGCCACATACAGCTCTCAAACTTTGAACACTGGCAGCTTATCACAGCAGCTAAAACAGATGTTTGAGTATAGTATGAATAATGAATGTTTTCTGAACACAAATGTTCAGAGTAGCAAACTAATTTGCACTGCTCCAACTATTCTAACAAAATTAGTAGGGGAAGGCGTTACATAAATAAAAATCTTCGAGTGCAAGTAAAGCAGCATAAATATTAATGCAGAAAACACAATACATTTATCTAATACAGGTTGAATATCCCTTGTTATTCAAAATGCTTGGGACCAGAATTATATTGGATTTCAGATATTTCTCAAAATTTTGGAATTCCTACATTTACACATATGTACATAATGTGATATCACAAAGATGAGACCCTAGTCTAAATATCAAATTCATTTATATTTCATGTAAAACTTCTCAATTGTTTCCTCAGTTTCTCAAGTCACTCCTGACACGAATTTTTTTTAACAGAGGTATAGATATTTTTATTAGTATTGACATAGATATTCTTATAGGCGTATAGATATTATTATTATAATTGATATGATATTGCTATTATTATTACAGAGGTATAGATATTTTATTATTATAGGCATATAGGTATTATAGGCATATAGGTATTATATTATTATTATTATAAATATCTTTATATAGATATTAACAGACAAAAATTATTATAATCTTACAGATATTATTATAGGCATCTAGATATTATTATTACAGACATGCAGATATTATTATAGACATATAGATATTATTATAATAGACAGAGTCCCCGGTGGCGCAATGGGTTAAACCCTTGTGCTGGCAGAACTCAAGACCGACAGGTCGCAGGTTCGAATTCGGGGAGAAGCGAATGAGCTCCCTCTATCAGCTCCAGCTCCTCATACGGGGACATGAGAAGCCTCCCACAAGGATGATAAAAACATCAAATCATCTGGGCATCCCCTGGGCAACGTCCTTGCAGACGGCCAATTCTCTCACACCAGAAGCAACTTGCAGTTTCTCAAGTCGCTCCTGACACGACAAAAAAAATTTATAATAGACCTATTGATATTATTATTACAGACATAAATATTATTATTAAAGACTGATAGATATTATTATTGTAGATATTGTAGCCCAGGGTTGCTATAAAGTAAAAATGGATGGCCATGTGTCTGGAGTTTTTTGACAGCATTTCCTGTTTTTGTCCTTTCTTTGAGTACTGGACTTCATTTCCCAGAATTCCTTCCCATAACTCAATATGGGTGAGCTTTCTGGCAGTTGAAGTGTGTAGAGATGTGTGTGTGTGTGTGTGTGTGTGTATATACACAGACACACAGAATCCCTCCCGTGTGAGTTCCCAGGCAGCCATGAGGTAAATCGAAGGAAAAGGAGGGGAGGGGTGGATCTGGAGGAGAGTGCTCTCTCTCTCTATCTTTCCTTCCTTTCTCCCCTCTCTCCTCTGTCGGAATTTTTAAAATGCCCAAGCAACAATGCAGTGGGAGAAAAGGAAGGAAGGAAGGCAACCAAGCAGCACCTCCAGGAGGAAGAACAGGCTGGCTCTAGGTGTGAGGAGGAGGAGAATGCTGCCTCTCTTTCTCTCACGGCTGGCAAGAAAGAGGTGAAATGCTTTGGACCAGAAGTGTTTGGGAGGGGAGAGGCAAGGGCTTGCGAAAAGGATCCATGGGCCACCTTTCCCGCCCTCTCTCAAGCAGTTCTCTCTCTTAGCTGTTGGTTTTTTTCCCCCTTGTGCAGGAAGGGCCGGGGCAAGGAGGGTGTCGTTTTAACGCATGCTCTGTATAGTCATTTAGCTTTGTGGCAGATTAAGTTATTTCCAGTTAATTTTTTTTTTGTTTTTGTGTGTGTGTGTGAAGAACATAGATTGCTTTGTGCGATGCAAGGCCAGAAAGTTATTTTTGTTCTTTACAATATGTTCTGTCTACTTGATCTTTATGAAACAAATTGCATTTGTCTTGTGTTCAAATTTGATGTCAATTCATCCAGTGGTTATTGAGTTCTGTTAATCCCACAAACGAACATTACATGTTTATTTATATAGATGTGCCTTCAAGATGCTTGCCAACCCTATGAATTTCACAGGATCATGACATCTAGGATCCAAGCTGGGGAAAGTAGCACCAAAATATGCTTAGGACGGCTTCTATATCACTCAACTTGTATCCGAATGTCTAATCTCCCATAACTTCCTCCTATTCTTGTATGAGTATATCTGACAGCCTCAGTCCCCCACATCTGATGAGCACAGAACCCTATACCTGGGTGGAAGTGAAAAATTGCAAATTAAGAAATTGTCCTATTTTTACCTGCGAAAACAACTTTCTGGGACTTTATAGGTTCTCTAGCATGATTCAAGAGTATATTGAATTCTCCTTCTCTAGAGGTTTTTAAGCAGAGGTTAGATGGCCATATGTTGGGGGTGCTTTGATTGTATGTTCCTGCTTGGCAGGGGGTTGGATGGCTCTTGTGGTCTCTTCCAACTCTATGATTCTCTGACACTATGGTCAATATCTGCTGGAAGCTGATCACAGAATTAAATTAGAGGATGGAGAGATTCTGTTCCTCCAATATAACCAGAGAAAGCTGACTACAGAATCACCTGGAGAACCTAGAGATTTCTAGAGAGGAGACATTAATCAAATCCATGAATAAACAAATCCACCAAAAACAAAACAAACGTGAAGGGTCAATAATATATTCCCTTGCAACCCTTCCCACCCCTTTTACAAAATCTGTCACTGCAAAGAAGAGATTGCCAGTGATACAGAAGGATAACCTGAAAGTTGTACACTGCTAACATTAATATGGCATGCATTTTCTTATAAAACATCATCCACTACCAAAAATGAAAAATTTCTTCCTAACTTCATCAACACTGAGGTTTCGAAAACTCCATTTCTGAATGAATTAGGAAATATTAATGACTTTTTAAAAAAATCATTTTAATTTAAGTAGTATACACTGATGGCTACCTGGAGTTCTGCAAGATACAAGAATAATAATCCATTTAAAAAAAAACCAAAACAACCCACAAATCTTCACATTTGGAATGAAGGGACGAAGAAAACATACAGTTGTCGAAATGCTGGTGTTCAGTAACTAAAAAAGAACAGCTGTTACAAATTTTTATCAAAATACACAACTCCAATTAAGCTAGGGAAATAGTTATGGACAGCAACCTTGCTCTGTGTTGCCACTTATTAAACAGAAGTAATCAGGAGATTGAGAAGCGAACTGAATGCAACAAGTTATTTCAGTTTTTGATTTGATACAGTTCTCACTGAGAATATAGGGACTACTACAAGAGTAAAACCTGCATTCACATTACGTGTTGGAAATAAATAATATAGATATAGCCTCATTACCAGACTTAAACTTCTAGAGGTGTGTTCATTTTTTTAAAAAGCAATCAACTTCACTATCATACCTCCCAACGAGAAGGAAAAGCCTAAGGCTTAAAGGTTGGTATTGAATTCCATCTGCAATGAATTAGACCAATGTAGAAACAGTTGCCAACTAATTCATAATCTCCGATACAGTTCATTAACTTCTCTGTATCAAAAATAAAGGTATGCCAACATGCATACACTAATTAGCATATGACACATACCAACAATTAATTATGAAGATTATATACCTTGACGTAGATAGATAAAACATACCACCCACAAAAAGTTTAATGTGATCAAACAGACCAGTCTGCAATGATTTATAGTGCTAAAATATGCATATATACTAAAATGTCCTATCACATTCAATGGAGCTTACAGGATATATAGTATTTTTTTCAATGTCCTGTTGAGTTCTAAAAATAAGGTGGAGGAGCACAGATTTCTAAATGTAGAGTATTTAGGAATCTTGAAGCCCAGGTGTTGCCGTTGGCTGGGAGGGCCTTCGCACAGTTAAAACTTGTGTGCGAGCTGTGACGGTACCTCAAAAAGCTTGACTTCACCATGATGGTCCATGCCTTAGTTACATCTAGAATAGATTACTGCAATAAACTCTACATTGGGCTGCTTTTGAAGATGGCTTGGAAAGGTCAGCAGCCAGACTACTAATATGGGCAAGCTAGAGGGAGCGCACCATGCCCCTACTAAAACAGCTCGACTGCCGACAAGTTTCTGGTCCCAATTCAAAGTGCAGATTATCACCTACAAAGTCCTACACGGTTTGGGTCCAGCCTATCCTCATGACCACATGCCCCCAGCGTGGGTTCTAAGATCTGCCAGGGAGGCCCTCCTCTCAGTCACACCTTTGTCTCAAGCTTGGTTGGTGGGGATGAGGGAGAGGGCCTTCACAGTGGTGGCCCTTCAATGGTAGCCCCCCGGAACGCCCTCCCCAGAGAAATTAGGCAAGCCCTCACACTTCTATGTTTCCAAAAAGAGTTGAAAACATGGCTTTTCAAGCAGACCTTTGAGAATGACTAAGACACTAGCTAAACTAGATGACCAAACAAACTGATATTGACTCTAGATTGTTAACTTTACATTTAACTTGTTTTATAGCTGGGATGTTCAATGTGGTTGTACTGCCATTTTAATTTGCAGCTATTGCTGCATTTTTATTATTTTATTTAATTGAGCTGGGGTTTTTCTTATTTTTGTAAGTGTTGTCTTATGTAAATTGATATCGTTACTGTCACAAATCTTGATGTATTTTATGTGTTTTATGGCTTTGTATTTCAAGGAGAGAAGATCACTGCAGACGCAGACAGCTGCGAGAAACAGAAGACGATTACTTCTTGACCAATCTCGATAAAATAGTGAAGAGTAAAGACATCACACTGGCAACGAAGATCTGCATAGTTAAAGCAATGGTATTTCCTTTAGTAACCTATGGATGCCAGAGCTAGATGACAAGAAAGGCTCAGCGAAGAAAGATAAGACGCTTTTGAACTGTGGTGTTGAAGGAAAATTCTGAGAGTGCCTTGGACCACAAGAAGATTAAACTAGTCCATACTGTAGGAAATAATGCCCAAATGCTCGCTGGAGGTAAGGATATTAGAGGCAAAGATGAAGTCACATAATGAGAAGACAGGATAGCCTGGAGAAGACAACGATGCTGGGGAAAATGGAAAGAAAAAGAAAGAGGGTCTGACCAAGGGCAAGATGGATGGATGGCATCCTTGAAGTGACTGGCTTGACCTTGAAGGAGCTCGGGCTGGCCACAACCAACAGGGAGCTTTGGCATGGGCTGGTCCATGAGGTCACAAAGAGTTGGAAACTACTAAACAAATAAACAAAAACAACAATGGCACTATTATGTACTGTTTTGGAAGCCACCCTGAGTCCCTTTTGGGAGATGGTGGTGGAATATAAAGTTGCTGTTGTTATTATTTTCAGACTGGAGGGTTTACTATATTTGAATAGCTATTGTTTGAGGCATATGTTGCCTGCTAAACTAAACTCTGGCCAACACAGGTTATGTAATTATGTGAAACTGTGCCTTTCATGACTGGAAGCATGAAGATGAATTGAGACTTTATCTTGGCTTCTTGGTAAAGTTTGTGAATCATTAGCAGG
Source organism: Anolis sagrei (assembly GCF_037176765.1). Lineage (NCBI taxonomy): Eukaryota > Metazoa > Chordata > Lepidosauria > Squamata > Anolidae > Anolis > Anolis sagrei. Next base: position 285,023,668 of record NC_090021.1, on the reverse strand, counting down.
TTTTAGCTACACTGTCATTGTATAAAATTGTGTCCTATATAACCACAGCTCTTGTAGCAAAAGAATACATTACATATTGTTAACATTATGCAAAAAGCAGAATCAATTCAATCTTTTATCACGGATCTTTTCTATGTGCTTTGACAAAGAATTCTGCACACCAGTTCACACAGTGGTGAAGTGTTTCAAATACCTCATTTTCAAACATAAATAGGTTATCTGTTAAACAGAAGAATATGGCACTCAGAACAGGGATAAGACTGAGGGGAGTGAGATACAATGTCTTGCTATACCATGCTGCCCATCATTAATTAATTAAAGAGTAGGGCCAGGGTTTCACACGTACAAATCTGATAACTGAAGTCCTTAATCAAACAACTTGCATTAAAGCTCTATACCCTTTGCATGCATACAGATATCTATCTATCTATCTATCTATCTATCTATCTATCTATCTATCTAACAAAACAAACAAAATATAAATACTAGAACTCAAAAATTCTAAATAATCAGAAATCTGAAATTGTCCACGTGGGTAACTGAGATAACATCTTTGCTTTTGGATCGGTCAATATTCATGAACTTTGTTTCAAACACAAAATCAGTAAAATGTATAAAACTACCTTCAGGTTATGTATATAAAGTATAAATGAAACATGAAGGAATTTTGTGTTTAGAATTGGATCTCGTCTCCAAAATATTTCATTATATATATGCAAATACAAGTATTCCAAAAACTCCCAGATTCTGAAATCCAAAACACTTCTTATCCCAAGCACTTCAGACAAGGGATACTCACCCTGTATTATACATCTATGATATATTGAATAAGCATTTTTTTTAAATTATGTGCAAAATTTACTTTTGATTTCTACAATCAGCAACTTTCTGATAAGAATGTCTGCAACCAAAAACAACGAATTTCACTGAAAATCTACATTAAATGTTCAGAATTGTTTTAATATAAGCCACTTTCAATATTTTTAAAAAAGCTAGCAGCTTTTGTAAATACCTAACAATAAAACTACTGCATTATACATGCTTTGTTGTCAACAAAACCATGCAACTATCTCAATTGATTCAAATGTCTGATCTATTTGCATGACCAAATGTACACAATCCATGCACTGAGGAGCACTGTTACGTGATTAATGTTCCAGCCCTTAACTGCAAGAACAGGCATGAAACTCCCACGTACTGAAGCACAGCCAAGAACTGCTCCTGTGCTCTATAAAATGGTATTTAAATAGTATCCATTGCACCACAAGAAGTGGGGTGTGTTTCTCCATCAAGCACAACAGGGATTTCATTGCCAAAAATCAAACCTTTTCATAAGCAAGATAACCAAATGTAACTTGTTATTTATATTTGTAATTATGTAGTCAAATTACATTTTAATCTAAAGTCTTTTAAGAAATGTCTAAATTTCTCTGAAAATATGTGTTTATCAACACTGATGTTTCCAACTGCTAACAAGAAGTAGCAATGATACAGAAATGACATACCATATTAAAGATACAAAGAACTAAGAGGAAACAAGGTTCAAAGTCTAAAATATTAAAGGTAATACAGGGTGAGGCAGCATAACTTCCTTTTTTCAAAACTTAATCAAACCCACTGTATGAATCAGAAATTTTTATTTTTATAATGAGGCGCATACCTAAAGTTTTGTTTTACGTAGTTTTGAAGATCAAATTAGGTAGGTGACGTCCCCCATTCTCCATACACTGAGTAAACCGATTTGTGGTGTTTGTCATGACTCTTGCCAACATAGCAGGCATTATGTTGGCAATTTCTTCCTGGATGTTGGTCTTCAAATCTTGTAGGGTCCTTGGATGGTTCACATAAACATGGGATTTCAAAAAGCCCTATAGAAAAAAATCACAAGGGGCCAAATCTGGAGAGCGGGCCAGCCACTCCAAATCCGCTCGAAAAGTAGGCCTCAACAGCAAAAGCATGCTTCTCACTGTTCCAACGCATGATGGCGACTGAACTGTGTCAGGACAAAACTTTATACTCCCGCCTCTCGAACAAGACCACTAGTGTTCCGCTACGTCTTCAACCGACTGAATGGCGCGCATTTTAAAAAAGGAAGTTATGCTGCCTCACCCTGTACATAGGGATGCTACTACAGTAGTTAACTCCACCAGCTACTTTTGAAGAGTTTGCCTTTGGCAAAGCTGGCAAAACAACTAGAAATCATCTAGCTACTTCGAATACATAGTACTTAAACACCTGATACAGTGCTAGAAAATGTGTAATATTTCTTCCCCATTCCCTCTAGTTTGAAGCAAGGAATTCACAAGGCCTTAGAACCACAAGATTCTATTGTTTGGATTGAAAATTATATTATATAGTTAAAATAAAACAGCTAACAGTGCGTCCTAGAGACTAGGATGCGGAACAATGGCTTCAAACTACAAGAACGGAGATTCCACCTGAACATGAGGAAGAACTTCCTAACAGTGAGAGCTGTTCAGCAGTTGAACTCTCTGCCCCGGAGTGCAGTGGAGGCTCCTTCTTTGGAAGCTTTTAAACAGAGGCTGGATGGCCATCTGTTGGAGGTGCTTTGAATGTGATTTCCTGCTTCTTGGCAGGTGGTTGAACTGGATGGCCTATGAGGTCTCTTCCAACTCTATGATTCTACGATTCCTCTCCTGAGGGTTACTGTTGGAAACCGTATTGATATTTCTCGACTGCAGCAATTTTATAAAGAACTAGCTGTGCCCTGCCACGCGTTGCTGTGGCCTATAGTAAAACTTATCAAAGTTGAGGTAGATATCTGGACTATTATGAAAGAGAGGTCCCTACCTATTCCTTCCCCCCTTTCCTCCCCCTTTCTCTCCTTTCTTCCTTCTCTACCTCTTTCTTTCTTTCCTTCTTTCACTACTTGGTTTCATCCTTCTCTCTTTCCTTCATTCCCTCCCCCTTTCTTCCTTTGCCTTTCTTCCCTCCCTGTTTGCTTCCTTCTTTCACTTTTTATTTCCTTTTATTTCACCACCATCATAACAATAACAATAATGCAATGCATTGCCTCTGGGACCTGACACCTCTCCCATTCCCCCTAAAAGGGTCTCATAGGAACAATAGCATCATAATAATAATAGAAATAACAACCTTTACCCGCCACGTGTTGCTGTGGCCAATCTTCCCTCTTTCTCTCCTTCTTTCCCTCCCTCCCTCCCTCCCTCCTTCCTTCCCATCTTTCCTTCTCCTCTTCTTTCTCTATCTCTTTCCTTCCTTCCCCCTTTTTCTTTCTCTTCTGCTGTCTCTCTTTTCTTTCCATCTTTCCTTTTCTTTCCTTTTCTTCTTCCTCTAACTTTCCTTCCTTCCCCCTTTTTCTTTACCTCCCTTTCTCTTTCTTCCTTCTTTCCTTCCTTCCTGTCTTTCCTAGATTTTGACAGGGCGGGAAGGGGCGGGGTGGCCTGAAGTAAAAGGAGGTAAGATTGGGGCAGGGGAGTGATGGAGCGTGGGGTTGCGTGTGTGTGTGCGGCGGTGGGGGGAGTGATGGAGCCTGGGGTTGCGTGTGTGTGTGCGGCGGCGGGGGGAGTGGGGTTGCGTGTGTGTGCGGCGGTGGGGGGAGTGATGGAGCGTGGGGTTGCATGTGTGTGTGCGGCGGCGGGGGGAGTGATGGAGCGTGGGGTTGTGTGTGTGTGTGCGGCAGGGTGTGTGTGTGTGCGGGAAGCGGCGCGGCGGGGCTTGGAGTGGGCATGGTTTCTGCAGAGGGAACGTTGGCCGGAAGGCCATGTGCGCGCGCGATGGAACTTGCGGCTGGGCGCCAATGCGCATGCTCAGTTGTTTTGCCGTTTTGTGAGTGTGTTGTGTTGTTTTTCATTTTGAGTAGATATGTTTGTACCTTGTGGGTTGTGTTATGAGCATGGGAATTTTGGTTAAGTTTCGTTGGGGTTTTTTTGAGTTTTGTTCTTTTGCCGTTTTGTGAGTGTGTTGCTGTGTTGTTTTTCATTTTGAGTAGATATGTTTGTACCTTGTGGGTTGTGTTATGGGCACGGGGATTTTAGTTAAGTTTCGTTGGGGGATTTTTGAGTTTTGTTGTTTTGCCGTTTTGTGAGTGTGTTGTTGTGTTGTTTTTCATTTTGAGTAGATATGTTTGTAGCTTGTGGGTTGTGTTATAGGCACGGGGATTTTAGTTAAGTTTCGTTGGGGGATTTTTGAGTTTTGTTGTTTTGCCGTTTTGTGAGTGTGTTGTTGTGTTGTTTTTCATTTTGAGTAGATATGTTTGTACCTTGTGGGTTGTGTTATGGGCACAGGGATTTTGGTTAAGTTTCGTTGGGGGATTTTTGAGTTTTGTTGTTTTGCCGTTTTGTGAGTGTGTTGTTGTGTTGTTTTTCATTTTGAGTAGATATGTTTGTACCTTGTGGGTTGTGTTATGGGCATGGGAATTTTGGTTAAGTTTCGTTGGGGGGTTTTTGAGTTTTGTTTCCTCGTTGGATGCCCCTAACAAATTTATATATATAGATTTAGTCACAATTTTTGGGAGGGGCAAAATGAAACAGTGACTCTTTTCCCGTGTGGATATCTTCTTAACATTGACATTCTATAACAAAGTAATAAGAGGAGAAGGACCATTATTCAGTGCTGAACTCTCTCTTTGAGCATTTTATGTTTTGTCTTACAGCAGAAAAACAAATGATTCATTCTAATTTATTTTGTCTCTTATGCAATTAAATATGTAATTAAAACTTTAGACATCTCTTAAGAGGAGAGCTGCCACATTGCTTTATAAGAAAAACCAGTGCAAAAAGATCAAACTTATATTTACATAAAATATTGTTGGCCTGCAAGATCTGTTCTGAGCTGTGAACATCCTACTTTTATCACAACTCATTATAACAGCCATATGATATATAGAACAGATGCCTGAAATTTGCTTATCCTTTTCCCTCTGTACCTTGAAGTTTAAACTCTAAACATGGCAACCAGGTCTTACTAATTCATCTGAAAGGCTTCCTCACTGGATATAAATGTCCTAAATAAATGAAATAAGCACTCATTTCTGAATTTATCTTTCAAAATCTTGTTGTTCTCCTCAAATTACCTTTTATGATTTTCCAAAAAGTTCCTGAAACTTCAGGAGCAGCAAAGCAGAAAATATCTGTTCTATGAACTGAATGTTGATTACAATGTCCAGAAACCAGGTTTCTGAGGGCACACAGGGTTTTCTTGGCAAGATTTCTTCAAAGATTTCCCATTGCCTTCCTCTATGCCCAAGATCACCCACTAGGTTTCCATGACTCCTAAAGTTCTTGCCCAATGTTCAAATCACTATGCCACACTGACTCTCAATCTTCTGAGTTCTTGATAAGGGATTGTTCATTTAACATGATGCTATTTTACTAAAAACATTCTATTTTCAATATTTCTCAGTATGTTCGAGTAGTACATTTCTGGTACATCGAACAGAAATGTTCGAGTAGTACATTTCTGGTGATCATGTTGCACACCTTATAGCAGGACTTTTGTCCAATTTTCACAGTAGCAGACTGGATATCCATCCTTTGGAAAATCTAAGAAGCTAAGAACCATTTCCTTGTACCGCGGGGGGCGGGTGTAACATTGTGGTATTGCACTGCTGGAAAAGACAGTCAGGAGAACTTGCTTATTTACTAATTAGCACTTACTGAAACAAAATCCGTGTATTAAACATGAAGTAGCATACATTTTAACCTTTTCCCCCTTGTGTACTGTTTCTTCAAAATAAGTTCTAACTGCTTGTGTGAGTTATACTGGCATTTTCACTCCATGTATAAAGCTTGGATTAAAAATTATGTACTATGTTGTGTAGAAATTATATGTATCTATGAATGCTTATGAATCGCTCAACGTTAGTGATAAACATTACAGTAGTATACTGAATCCTAGAACTGCAGGCTAATAGGAGTTAAGATGACATGGAAATCCACTTGTGCCAAAGGAGGGGCAGTTCCATCACTATGGAGGTCCACCCATTTGAGGTTCCAGTTACCTGAGGAAAGCTCTACTGGTGACAACTACTGGTGAGTTTTCTGCCACAAAGAGTAAAAACTGGTAATATTTCTGCTACAAGGAGATCATGAAAAAGTGTGAGATGAAGAAGTCTTTGCTTCTCTGGATCCAACCCATGACAGTGAGGCCCCAGGACCAAATGTAAACCTGTACAACCCTCTAGTTTCTACAGATATTTTCCATCACATTGTAATCAATTAGTGTTTGATTTCTGAAATTGTTTTAAAAACTGCAAAACGCACACTAGCCATTTATGTGGATCTCTCTATTGGGAGGGGAGTAGTATTTTCCTGTTAGCTTCTTAAACTGATATAAAAGAGCTATACACTAATGTATCTTAACAGGTAAGCTAGCATATTTTTGTAGGCAGACTTTTAGTAGCTATTGATAGGTATGAGAAAATGTTACGTTATATTCTCTATATTTATTATTTTAATTTTTGGTTTTGAAACAGTGGTCATAAAGCCAAAAACTTTTTAAAAAGAAACAAATTACACATAAACTGGAGAGGATCAAATGTGTTCTCAAAACCACAGTACTGCAGCATGCAGCTGAATGCCAAGCAGGGCAGTAAATGTCCCCATGTTCAAACATTCTTCTTCAGTGACTTCAGGGAAGATGGAAAACCCAGTATAGCCTAAACTATTTTTATATAAATATTTGTTCTCTTTCTCAGTCGCTCCATGTTTTCTGTTCATTCTAAAAGCTGGTCCTCCCAACCTTATTTCTAACTTTGGCAGTCAAATTTATTCATATTAACACACATGTACATGCATACCACAAAACAATATAAAGCCAGAGTAATAAACATTTTATCAGTTTAAGAAAAAGAATGCAATAGATTAGATTGCAATATGAAATCCTCAAAATGTGAACTTTCAAAATCATGAAATGAAAAATTAAACACATATTAAAAAGTCTAGCCTCATGGTATGTGATAGCAAACCTTATATAATATTTTATTTTGCTTGGAAACTGCCTCAAGTTATCAAACTGAAAGAATTCCTAGTTTTGTGCGTCTCCACACACATTACCAATGTCAGTCCCTCTAATGTCTTTTAGGAGGGGGGAAGGGGGGAAGGATAGGAAATATTGCTGCTACCAAGTGAAACATTATTGGAAAAGCTCAAGTTTATTGGACGAGAAGGTAATATACTGGCATGTTTTTAATTCACTTTCCTTAGAAGAAAGTGTAGTCCAAAATGAGTATTACATCCTATTGAGATCATGTGCACACACATTCTTTTGAAAAGAAAGTGAACCTTAAGTCAACTTCTGATTGAATTGTATCCTAGGCTGAGTACCTTCTCAGTACATTACACATTAATATGTGTAAGGGAGCCTCACAGAATCGGAGTTGGAAGAGGCCTCTTGAACCATTGAGTCCAACCCTCCCACTCAAAGCAAAAGCTCTAGAGCAGCTGTTTTGGCTTTCAACTCCCAGATATTCTAACAACTAGTAAACTAACTGGGATTTCTGGGAGTTGTAAGCCAAAACACCTGGGAACCCACAGGTTGAGAACCAGCACCTCTTGGAAGACCTTCCTTTTCGGAGACATTACTTAACTCTGTTTAGTGACCCTCTAGATGTTTTTGGCAAGTTTGGAGTTTATTTTACAGAAAAATGGAACATCTATTCCCAAATGAATATACAAACTGAATCTATTGGAAGCTGTTTTTTACTGCTAGTTTTTTATCTGCTGTTTGCTATCTGACATTTTTTATGACTGTATATATTTACATTTTTATGGGCTTTTAAATCTATCCTGTGCTCTTTAAAAATCTATACAAAATGTCTTAACATATATTTTTGAAGATGACTATGCAAGAGTTTATTAAAGTGCCTTATCAATTTATAGAGAACATGAAAATGACCTAAAAACTCAATTACTCCCAACTACTAATTCATGAGATAGGAAAACAGGAAGCTGCCTTTTGTCAAGTCAAATGATGGCTCCACATTATCCAATACCATTAATACTTACTGGCAGCAGTGATCCAAGATAAATTCTCCCTTGCAATACTTACAGTATGCCTTGGAATTTCTCTGTAAATCTTAACAATACCACAATGGGGTGAGCCCTTCTTTCAAAGATAAGCTAAAACAAATTACAGATCTAATCAAGAGTAAGGGTCATCAGAACTTTAGCTCAGTAACTGAAGACCTGGTTCCAATGCCTATTTATAGGCTAATATTCATGTAATCCTAAATAGGTTTTAAAATATTTAACCCATTTTGCCATAATTCTAGCAGCTGTTCCATCACATGCAGCAGGACCAGAGGAAGAAAGCAGATCCATCACCAAGCCTCCCAATCTATCATCAACAACATCCTACCCTGACACTTTGCCTCACCTGCAATATCCAGAAGCCATATCACCAATCTGTAGAAGGAAGGTGGGGAGAAGATTACACTGATTCTATTGACTCAGTTGAGAAACCAATATTTTTTGCTTCTCCTTTGAATTGTTTTCAAACCAGAGAGTGCTGCTATGAACCATCTATTTGACCATTATGAAAATCTCCATTAAGAATTGGTGTCCGCATTTTCTTCTTTTCAATTTTCCTCTCCATCCTTTTCCTTTATGTATAATGCCTCTTTGTGTCATAAACCTGAAGCAGCATCTGTCTTTGTTCATTGGCAAGCTGCTCTATGAACATTTAGATTAAAGAAATACATAATATTCAATGAACAGTCAAATATTTTACTCGACTCATTTGTGGAACATCCAAAGCAACCCAGCAAACAACCCACTAATCAGTTACAAAAAGTTCAGGTTTTCCGATTTTTCTGGAAACACCTACACAATTATGGTGCATGGGTGGACATAATTTTCACAATTAAAAATGAACTTGTCTTTTTTAATCTATGAGAAACCTCAGGGCTAAAGAAACTAATTACAGGCTTCACCATTATCAACCTAGGCTGAACTATCAAGAACGCAATAGTAGAAACAGTGATAGAGGAAGTTATTTCACAATGCAGCTGGATAAAACTAAAACAGATGCTCAGTGCACACATTACCTGGTGCTACTTTACAGAGTAGCCTAGAACTTACCATCTGTACCACTATTGCCACTGCTCCTTTAGGTCCATCACTCATACAAAGTTAAACTTACTAAAGCACTGCTTTTAAACAAACAGCTGCCTTTCTCCAATGAGTAACAGAATGAAGTCACAAATTAATATCAACTGAAGAATGTTCCATAGATTAATAGCTATTCTTCTGAAGAAAAACCACTGAGATGTATCACCCTGGTAACATGAAACTAAGAACAATCTGGCATATATCTTCTTCCTGGTTATAAAATGATATCTAGGCTTCTTTTAAAAATAAATCCAGCCATGGAACATTACATTCAATTTCTCTAAAATTAGGACTGAACAGACACATAACAAAGAAAAGTGTCAGGTAGGCCCTTATATACAAAATTAGTCAACAAAAATGGGGGGGGGGGGGAATCCTGAAATACAAAAGAATGCATGCCTTTTTCCAGGTAATAAAAGCTAATGGTGATTTAGTTAGGAAAGTGCTATCAAATTTGTTAAAGGCTTAAAACTAAAAGTCAACAAGGTTAAGCTATTTCAGGTTCTCAATCCGCTGGAGGGAGGCACTGTCAAAAATTAGACGCCAGTCATGCCCACCACAGACAGTGTATTTTCACCAACAGAAGCCAAGGAACTCTATAATAGTCCCAGGATAAGGGGCCCAATCTATGCCAGCATCTATTATATCCTGATGTTTTGTGTTCTGGCAGCAGTGTGATATAGCAATAGAAACACAACAAACCACACACAGCCTATTTAAAATGAATTTGCGCACTTGGTCTCTATTTTTAAAAGGGGGAAAGCTACATATTATTACTTACAATATGTTTAAGAACTCCACAAAATGTAGACTATGTATTATGAGGGACTGGGCCTTCTTATAGTCTGGGGACCATTGAAACACCACTAAAAGGTTTATTTTTACTTACATATGAAAGGGTAACCCAACTTTCAGTAGGAATAGTTTTAGAGGTAGCGATAAGAAACCAACTATTGGAAAGCCAGCCAACCTGTAGGATTTATGTTTTTAAAAAGAACGCCCAGGCTTTTTCTATATCCCAGTGGGTATCCTGCATATCCTGTAAGCAGTGAATATTAAGCAGTAAGTCCCTTGGTGCAAAGACTGAACTATTTATATGGAGAATACTGTGCCTCTTTCTTTCATAGAAGAGAATACTATAGCACTATAAATGAAGATGAATACAAAAGGAATTCAAAGGGGGCCAATCCCCCTCCCTCTTTCAACTCTTGCAGACTGTCGAAATCAATGGTTGTCTAAATCAATGGTTGTCTCTTAGCTTTTCAGTTTGCCCTTCTCCATATACAATGCCAAAAAACCCGAGTTCAACATACAGCAGCATTAAGCTAAGCAAAAGAAGGGAAAGCTTTTAGCAAGATTAAATATCTCCATCTTACAGTATCTGCTAAACTGTTTATTTATCTAGTACACATGCTAGGTACCAGGTATATATATGACCAAACAAACAGTAGGCCCACAGATAGTTTAAGAGGGATTTTTAAGGATTGTTTTATTCAAATACTTAAAATAAAAATAGTGGTACCCCACTTGAAAAACAGCTGACCATAACTTTGAGTATGTACTTCAGGACTTGTCCTTTGTAACTGCTATAATACCTTGATAATGATAATACTGACTTTGGTTATAGGAGTTGTAGGCCAAAAGAGAAACCGGAAAGTACTAGTATCTATTCAATACTTCATCCACTTGCTTTAGTAAACTGACTGTAATGGAAACCAGATACCTAGATGAGCCTTCTTCAGCTGATTGTTCTCCAGATGCCTTGGACCTCAATCTAGCTGTCCAGTATGGCCAAAGTTCAAGAATTATGGGAGTTTAGTTCAAATGACTTGGAGGGGACCAAGTTGCTGAAAATCCACACAGATAGTTGAGAAAAAAGAACTTTTGTTAGAATATACATTTTCTTTTGATCACTATGCATTTCTAAACTTAAACTTAATGTCAGGAAGTAATCCATTTTTATGGATTTTCCACTCCCTTTTCAGGCCCATATGTTGCTGCCCTCCATTGCTTGTGAAAGGATTCCAAGTGAAACTCTTGCTTTGGGAATACAAATAGATTAAAATATTGCATCCTATGCATGCCTGCATACACACACATATATATAATTTCTGAAAAACTCAGGTAACATAGGTTAACTTTAAATGTATCCAAAAACTGACCTGCTTTAATTGATTAGATTACCTAGCATCACAGTGCATGAAGTTTTTTAACTTATGTATATACATATCAAAAAGTACAAAAGGCTGTTGCGGGGATGGAGTTTGAACAAAAAACAATATCCAAGATATATATACAGAGCAAGCAAAACATTAGGAAAAGCAATTGCTAGGCAGTCTTCATCTGTTCCATATCCCAACAGGTGATGCAAAGGAAAAAGGAAGCCTCTTCTAACAGTATGACAAGCACATGAGCCTTTTGTTATATTACTGTACTAAACCAAAAGTATTTTGAATATAGTAAAATTAACTAAGGTTATACTGTGCTCTATGAATTAGGATGGCAACAGAAAGATAGGGGTAGCCATGTTGGCTGTGAAGCAAAAGCAATGTATCTTTATTAGGCCACATCCATAGCATTCGTCATCAGTCAGATGTTAAAAATCATACAAGAGACAAATGGTAATTGTGTTAAAGCCACAGGCCTACATTCTGTCTGAGATTGTTGTCTTTTAAATGGTATGGAGGGAATTCAATACAGGCAGAGGCCAATCCCCTTATTTACCACGTGAGAACTAGAGACAAAGAGCAATAAAAGGCCAGTAATAAAATTTCACCACCATTAGCAACATGAAAGTAACTTTACTATAGATCTAGTTCTCCTTGACCTTTGCAAAACTAGCTGTAAAAAAACTTTTTTTCCAGATGTAATAATGCAAAGACTCCTTGAGAAAGTCAATGTTCTTTGCCTCAGAAAGGAGCAGTTAGCTTGGTCCTCATATGATCAATAAGGGGAGGGGCCTCCACCTGCATTGAATTCTCTCAGTACCATCTTTACTGACTCACTGGACTATGACTCTAACGTCTTCGTCATCATCATTTCCCCCATGTATGACTTTTAACATCTCTGCCTCAGAAGAAACCAGGGAAGCTTCAAAAGTTTGCATAATATATTTTATGCCTTGGAGTTGACCCCAAAAAGGCATCACTACTTGTGGATAGTATGTTAACAGTACCTCATGAAAAGCAAGGATATTTTTGCAAGTGGGCATTGTTGTCATAATATACTGTAAAAATCCTAATTCCCACTGGAATGTTTCAAGAACAGAATAAGAAATGGCACTGCTGACCTGCTCACATTCAAAATCAATGAAGAGCATTCAGTTCCAAAGAAATATACAGTCATATTGCACAAGCATTAAGACGCAGCATCCTTTGCAAAACTTGTTTACAATTTGCATGCAAAAAAGCAAACATATACACCACACACAACATTCATTATGGTGAAGGAGGGCAGGGTCTGAGTCAGTTTCATCAGAAAAAAAAAACACTAAATTAAAGAACCACCAGCCTAGAGTCATCCAAACAAACCAGGAATCTATTGAAATCCAACACCTATATTCTGAAAGCACTGCAGGAATTCAAGTGTAGTGTTTCCGAAAACAAAGATTTACTAAAATGGCACCTTAAAAATCTGTAAAATCACCCAAGCCAAAATGGTTTTTTAGAAGTCTGAGTTTGTTGTAGAAAAAACAGCAGCAGTATTAGTCAAGGTTAGACAAGGAGAATTTCCTGTTTATGAACATCATCTGTCCTGTCTCTCCCCCCCCTCCCCCCCAATGCAGACAAATGTACTCCTCGGCAAATAAAAACATTCCACAATTACCCATTGGATATATGCATATTAATGCCTAAAATGGACCATGTGACCTCCACGCTACCAAAATGGGCCATTTAAAACAGAAAATAAAACACAATTGTGCCTGATTTTATGGTTTTGATTTAAATATAAACAACTAACTCCTACCTGTTCTGCAAGATCCAGTTTTAAGGTATTGCTTGCTCACTTCTCTGAACTCCAGGGACAGAAACTACAATTCATTCCTCCACTCCCTTTCCCACATTATAAGCATGCAAAATATCCCCCAAGGCATTACCTTTGAATTTGCTAAATATTACTGCAGTGTCCAAGCTGACTTGGAAAAAACAAGAAACAGCCAAGCTGCCCAGCAAAAATACTTGCACACTCAGAAGTGGGTAAAAAAAAAATCAGATGTAAATGAAAAGTTGTGAGATGGGATTAAACCTAATCCCTACCGCCCATCTTTTAAGTACAAGATACAGATGCATTGCTCCTATGCAACATTCTCCCTTTTCTCCCGATTTTGAAGTTTAGCTTGTGTTTGATTCCGATTGTTTTCTGTAAGTAACTTACCCTTTTCTCTCCTGCATAAGGACTGTTTCCACTCATCCCCTCCTCTCAAATTCCTTTCCTGGGGGAGGAGGCACTTAATGCACAAACCCCACTGCTACTGCTGCCCTCTTCTTTCCACTGCAGAGTCTCTCAGGAAAAATAATCAACTTGCTCAATGAGGTTTGGGGGATATAGGAGTCCTCTTCTCCTCTTTCCTTTTACTGGGAAAAGATGAATCAATCTACGTGCAGGCTACGGAAAGCCAAGCAAATACACTGCTGCTTCTCTTTCCCTTGTTTAAATTGGGGGCAGGGTGAGCAAGTCCTCTCTCTTGCAAGGAAAGCTCCTATACTTTCTGAGCTCATTACCGATGGACAAATGGTGAATATTTGGGGCGAAGAGCGAGAGGGAGAATCTTCCCCCTCTTTCCCAATAAATCACAGGAGCAGGACCTCCCATTTTAGCAAATTTGGGGACAATCCACCATGCAGCAAAGGAATACGGCACTTTAAAGTGCTGGTGGTGAAGAGAAGGGGTGGGAGCCAATATAACTGAGAGTAACCCAAGGTCTCTGAAGTCCAATTAGAGGGGGAATGGTGATTATTATTACTGTTATTCTGCTTTCTTCTCTTAAACAAGACCCAAAGCTGCTCACAACAATAAAAAAGTACAAATTACAATTTAGAACCTACAACATACAAACATTAAAATGGAATCGAACACAGAAAGAGTTAAAACGAATAGTTAAAATCACCTCAAAGTGACTGAAGGGCAGAGAGAGGTGAGGAGAAACATTACTGTAAAGGATGCTGGGTAGTGTTTCAGTGGTCTGAATAGTTTTCAATGGTTTTAGGTGAGTCCAACTATTTATTTTAATAATAATAAATATTTTTATTGATTAGCCCTTAGGCCATATCACCAAACCAAACAAGAGAGCTTGATACAACTTAATAAAACTCTACGTAGTAAGTTAAATAAGACACTTTTAATAATACAGTAAATTAGTATGACAAAACTATATACATGGATCGTTTTTTCCCTATCCCCCCCCCCCCCCCCACAATTTACCTTGATCAGCCCAACATATATTTTAACAATTCTATATTTTAATGTTGATACAGGATGGGCCAAAAGTCACAAAAGCATCTGATGTTTGAATAACTTTTTTTGGGGGGGGGGGACTGTTTTTAGTATTGTGAGCTGCTTTGAGTCTCGTTTGAAAGAAAAAAGAAAGGATATAAATAAATATAATCTAAAATAATAATATGTTGACTTGTATATAATAATAGTATTTTGATTTCCATCAGGCATGGGCAAACTTGGGCCCTCCAGGTGTTTTGGACTCCAACTCCCACAATTCCTAACAGCCTACCGGCTGTTAGGAATTGTGGGAGTTGGAGTCCAAAACACCTGGAGGGCCCAAGTTTGCCCATGCCTGATTTATACCCTGATGGAGACCTTAAGTGGCTCCAAAAAAGAGGAGGGGGTGTGTTCCCTTCTGTCCCTTTCCATTGCAGCGAGCAAAAAGGAGAGGAATCTTGTGAGCCGCCCTCATGGCATGTGGAAGAGTGTGTGTGTGTGTTGTGTGTGTTCCTCCTCGGCTTGAGACACTTTCAGGGCTTGCTGTGAGGAAAGATGAGACTTCTGCTGAGAGTAGGTCCTGAAGCCGAGGCCTTCCTCCCTCTCCCAGCCCTGTCCTTGCCTCCCAAAACTCACCCAACAAACTTGCCGCCGCTCCTGAAGGAAGAGCTGCTGCTTCTGCCTGCCTCTCTCTCTCTCCCTCCGCCTCGCCAATGCCTGGGATGAGCTCACCCACCCACCGCGGCTCCCCGCTCCGCCTGCAAAGTATCACTCCAACTCTCGCGAGAAGCCGCAACAGCTCGGCGGCGGCTTCTCTCCCAGGCGAGAGAAGTGGAGGAGTGTCGGCGTTGCTATGGTAACTGCCAAGCGGCGGCCTAGCGGCGGGCGGTGAAGCCTGCCTCCATAAGCGAAACGGTCGCCAAGCAATGGCTGGCGAAGTCCGACCGGTCTCTTTCTCTCTCTGCCTTGACCAAGGAGCAAGGGGGTTTCTCCAGCTCAGGCCTGGGCAAACTCGGGCCCTCCATGTGTGAAAAAGAGTACTCGTGGTCAACAAGTTAAACATGAGCCAACAATGTGATGCGCCGGCAAAAAAAAGCCAATGGGATTTTGGCCTGCATTTACTCCATTTTGGCAGGAAAAACGAAATGCAAAGATACAGAATGGGGGACAAGTACTGCCTGGCTCGAGAGCAGTACGTGTGAAAAAAATATTGGAGTCTCAAGTTAAACATGAGCCAACAATGTGATGCGGCAGCAAAAAAGCCAATGGGATTTTGGCCTGCATCAAGAGGAGCATAGTGTCTAGATCTAGGGAAGTAATGCTACCCCTCTATTCCGCTTTGGTTAGACCACACCTGGAATATTGTGTCCAATTCTGGGCACCACAACTGAAGAGAGATATTGAGAAGCTGGAAGGTGTCCAGAAGAGGGCAACTAAAATGATCAAGTGTATGGAGAACAAGCCCTATGAGGAGCAGCTTAAGGAGCTGGGCATGTTTAGCCTGAAGAATAGAAGGCTGAGAGGAGATATGATAGCCATGTATGTGAGAGGAAGCCACAGGGAGGAGGGAGCAAGCTTGTTTTCTGCTTCCCTGGAGACTAGGACGTGAAACAATGGCTTCAAACTACAAGAAAAGATATTCCATATGAACATGAAGATCTTCCTGACTGTGAGCCGTTCAGCAGTGGAACTCTCTGCAATGGAGTGTGGTGGGGGCTCCTTCTTTGGAAGCTTTTAAACAGGCTGGATGGCCATCTGTCAGGGGTGATTTGAATGCAATTTTCCTGCTTCTTGGCAGGGGGTTGGACTGGATGGCCCATGAGGTCTTTTCCAACTCTATGATTGTATGTGTTTTGGACTTCAACTCCCACCATTCCTAACAGCCTCAGGCCCTTTCCTTTTCCCCCCTCAGCCGCTCAAGCCCATGCCAGCTCCAGCTCCTGAAGCTGAGGGTCTTCTGCAGGAAGGAAGGCCTACAGCAGCTCCTCGGAGTCAGGTCCTGGCGAGTCCTGCCAAGAACCCAAACAGAAAAGGCCTTCGTGCAGCCAGCAATGCCTCCCTCCCTTCTGCAAGGGGAAATGAGCAAAGCAGGAAAGTACAAAATGCCTGTGCCTTCGAGTCGCTCCATTAACGACTCCATTGATTTCATGGCAGTGTTTATTTTTAGGCAAAGTAGCCTAGAAGTGTATTTTGCCACTGTGCTTTCAAGTATGTGACACATATTTTTATATAGGCAGCCCCCAAGTTATGAACAAAATAGGTTCTATCAGTTTATGCTTAAGTTGGAACACGTACAGGTACATTTTTAAGTGTAAATAATAGTAAAGGCAAAGCTTTCCCCTGACATTAAGTCTAGTCGTATCCGACTCTGGAGGATGATGCTTATCTTCATTTCTAAGCCAAAGAGCTGCCGTTATCCGTAGACACCTCCAAGGTCATGTGGCCAGCATGACTGCATGAAGTGCTGTTATCTTCCTGCAGAAGAGGTACTAATAATCTCACATTTCCATGTTTTCGAACTGCTAGGATGGCAGAAGTTAGAGCTAACAATGGGAGTTCACCTCGCTCCCTGGATTTGAAACACCAACCTTCTGGTCAGCAAGTTCAGCACCTCAGTAGTTTAACCCACTGTGCCACTAGGGGGCCCCTATATCATATACTAGCCATCGCCTGCCATAAGTTGCTGTGGCACAGTCTGTATATATGTATTTTGTGTGTGTGTGTGTGTATGTGTATATATTTGTGCATATGTGTGTTTATATGTGTATATGTGTGTGCGTGTTTGTATGGTTTTGCACATGCGTTGTAATGTATTTTTTTGTTTTTTGGCTTTTTAAGTCTCTTCTGCTGTATTTTTCAGTGTTTTTATGAGTGATGATCACTTGTTGGCCTGATAGGTGTATTGTGTCCAAATTTGGTGTCAATTCGTCCAGTGGTTTTTGAGTTATGTTAATTCCACAAACAAACATTGATAGGGATGGATAGATAGATAGATAGATAGATAGATAGATAGACAGACAGACAGACTAATAATAAGACTTTATTTGTATTCTGCCCTATCTCCCCTAGGGGACTCAGGGTGGGTTCCAACAAAAAAAAAACACAAAGGCAAACATGAAATGCCTAAAGACATTGAATAAATTACATAAATGATTAAATAGTAAAAATCTAACCATAAAAACATGAACCTCAGTTTGCAGAACTTACAAAGGTTCATTAAAGGATTTAAAACTGACTATAATTGCAATAATTTCCACAGTGCTGGCTAACCTGCCAAGGCCAGGGTGCAATGATAATATCCGGTCGGAGGTGTATTAGCTGACTGTCATTCTCTAGTCCTCCTCTCCACATGCTAGAGAGCACGTGTGGATTTTTAATTGTTTTTTGAAGAAGAGGAGGTAAGATGCCATTTTTCTCATTAGCAAGGACATTCTGGAGGTGAGGGACAATCACGGAGAAGACCCTCTCTCTCATTCCCACCAGCCGTAAAGGAGGGGGACCGAGAGTAGGGATGAGAATGAGAATAAGGAGGGATCTGTGGTGGGAAGGGAAGGACAGAATTAGAAGGGACCTTCAAAGGGTATCTAGTCCAGGCAGGAAGACATAGTCAAAGCCCACCCAACAGACAGCCACCCAGCCTCAGTTAACCTCCAGAGAAGGAGATTTCACTGAAAGATACCCCGAAAGAGCATCTAATCCAATCCCCTTCAGCCAGGCAGGAATGCATAGTGAAAGCCTCCCAGATGGCCATCCAACTTCTGCTTCAAAACTTTTAAAGAGATTCCATCTCTGCAGGAAAACTGGTGCTGACGCAATTTGAGTGTAGGTACTGCTATAACATGTATAATCTGCACAATTTGTTGATTAAGTTGCAGTAATCATCACTGAAATGGATAAGTTTCCAATTAAGAAAATAAAATCTGTTGAAAAGGATGTTTCTGATTAACCACATGGAGCAACTATAGAGGGAACTGCACAAGAATCAACTTTACACAGTAACGATTATATGAAACATATATGTGGGTATATATATATATGTGTGTATATATGTGTGTATATATATACTATATACTATTTTAGGGGTTGGTTTAACCTCTGGGTTGCTAGTAGAACCGAATTACCGTGTTGCAAAAGGATGCATGTCAAAAAAGTGTGTCACTAACATGAAAAGTTTGGAAAGCTCTGTCTTAGACAGCGAGCATAGTGTCGTGGTTTGACTATTGGACAACTATTGAGACCAAGTGTGAATGCACACCCAAACATGGAAACCCACTGGTGACTTTGAGCAAGTCACGCCCACTCAGCCTCAGAGGAAGGCAAAAGAAAACCCTTTCTGAGGAAATCTTACCCAGACAATCCTGTGATAGATTCTCCATAAATTAGAAATGACTGGAAGACATGCAACAAGAATATCTTCTTAATCCCAAATTATTTTAATTTGGGATTGTCAGAGGGAAGACTGGGGAGGGCTCTTATGTTTTTAATGCAGGTCTCCACAACTTGTGGCCCTCCAAGGTGTTTTGGACTTCAGCACCCAGAATTCCTGACCATTGGACAAGCTGGGTAGCGTTTCTGGGAGCCCAAAACATCTGGAGTGCTGCTGGTTGTGCTGGTCTGCTTTAATGATTAGGTAGAAATGGGCATTTCAGTAGGTGTTGCTTATCTGATTGTAAGGCAAGCAACATTCTTCAGCACAACCTTTTTTGTGTCAGGAGCAACTTGGGAAACTGCAAGTTGCTTCTAGTGTGAGAGAATTGACCATCTGCAAGGACATTGTCCAGGAGATGCTCGGATATTTGATGTTTTACCATCCTTATGGGAAGTTTCTCTCATGTCTCCGCATGGGGAGCTGGAGCTGACAGAGGGAGCTCAATCTGCTCTCCCTGGATTTGAACCGCTGACTTGTCAACAGTCCTGCTGGCACAAGGGTTTAACCCATTGTGCCACCAGGAGCTCCACTGCACAACCATTAAAGACACAGAAGCCCTCTTCAGTTTTCACGCCAGCAACCCTATATTCAATCAAATTCTGGGGAAAAAAAACATTCCCCCCAAACTAGTGCTGTTTCACTAAGACTCCACCATCCCGTCCATATTGTAATCCCCAAAGGAAGAGAATATTTCACAGAACTCCACAGATCATTGAGTTACATAACTTAAAATACATACTTTAAATTGAACTGAAAACATGTGAAGATTAATTCCCCCTTTTAAAAGAATGACTTCATTGCAGTGCACAAGATTCCCCTTCTTGTCCTCCCAATAGCCCTCTGAAAGAGGTTTGGTTGTGACGTAATTTTTTTAAAACTGGCTCTGTGGATGTGTACAAACGCCAAGTAATTATTTTAAAGACACAAATAAAAGCAGCATATGGTGCAGAGAAAGCAGGGTAGTTGTTGTTCACCACTGTTTCTCAAACTGACACTGATGCAACCACAACCTACACAGTAATCATGGCAACTCCAAATGCACTCTGTGGGAGAAGCAACTTTATTTTTACAGGTACAAAACAGTCTCCTGAGAGCACCTGGAACATTATTATACCCATGAATGGAAAAGCACCTTTGAGGGATATGTTGCCTATATACCTCTTCTTTCAGCTGTCACCACTGGTAGCTATTCCAATAGGTAACAAAAGGTGGAATTGCAATGTAATAAGGTCATAACATCAGATATGCAGAATTACTACTAACTTTCCCCCTTTTCTCTCAATCTCATTTTCTTCTTGTGCCTTTTTAATGTGCAAGCCAGCAGACAGTTATTCTTTTAAAAAACAAACAAACATAGATTTTATGTAAGTTCCACCAAGAGTCCTTTTGGCAGAAGAGCAAAATAAAAACGTCATAAATAAATAATAAGTCTAACAAAATAGAAAAGATGTGCACTTTCAATATATAAAAACATGTCAAAGTCTGTAAACTAAACATATACATTTCCCCCTCAGTGCTGCAGAATGTCAAATCTTCCTCAATAATGTTGTTATGACTTAATCACGCAATCCTAACCATGTGTAGAAGACAGACTCATCTGGGGTTTTTCCCCCCAATAGGAATTATTTCCATGTAAGTAACAGATCCTGTCTAATCTAGGAAGCTAAGCAGGGTCAGCTCTGGTTAGTACTTGGATAGGAGACCACCAATGGCTACTAGGCTATATTTCAGAAGAAGGAACTGGCAATGTCACCTCTATGTATTCCTTGCCTAAGGGAGCCCTGTGAACTGCCATAAATCAACAAGTAACCTAAAAACATATTCTAAAGGTAAAGGTTTCCCCTTGACATTAAGTCTAGAGGGGTGGTGCTCATGTCCATTTTTAAGCCGAAGAGCCAGTGTTTTCTGTAGACCCTCCAAGGTCATGTGGCTGGCATGACTGCATGGAGCGCTGTTACCTTCCCGCCGAAGTGGTACCTATTGATCTACTCACATTGGCATGTTTTTGAACTATTAGGTTGGCAGAAGCTGGGGCTAGCAGCAGGAGCTCACCCCGCTCCCCTGATGTGAACCGCCAGCCTTTCAGCCAGCAAGTTCAGCAGCTCAGTGGTTTAACCCGCTGCATACACACATATAAATATGCTTAAGAATTACTACCAGACTATCAATGCCAATGGTTAATTTCCTCCAGTATAACAGCTGCTATTGGCAGAATAGATTCTTCCTATGGGATGCCTCCAAGATGTTCTGGAGAGTTGATTTGGGGACTGGTTCATTGTGTGAGCACAGATGTACTTCTGACATTGAACATTACAATTAATGTATTATAAAATCGCAAGACTCAAAAACAGGGAATATGAGGGGTGCATGTTGTGTCTATTATGTAACTTCTGAGATCTCACAGCCTACTCTTGTCCATTTTATTAGAATTTACCATGTGCTGTTCAGTTGTCAATAAATATATATGGAAATATTATGTTAGGGGTCATACTGGAGGAACAGACTGCCTAAACACATGCACTGTAAATAATCTGTTTAAGCATAATGTCAAACAAGAGTACTGCAATGCAGACATTGCCTATGAAGAAGAACACATGTTCTTCTTGGTTCAGTTCCCCCCATAAATCATATTTGACTTTCCCTCTGGTCTGAGCAGTCCACAAATCAAACACCTTCATTAAAATACCAACATATACCTCAGCGGAAATAAATGTTCTCTCTTTTAGAAAAGAGTGCATTTCAATCCAAGTGTAACTATGAAGATTTAGAACAGCACTGTAACATTCTCTGTACATTGAAAATGTGATCTAATAAAACAATTAAGAATGTTCAAAGGAAATTCTAAGCACAATGAATCACAACAAAGAAAGAAAGAAATGTCTACATGTGACCTTGAGTAGACAAGATCATAGTAAGGATATAAATAGTCAAAGAAACAGAAGGTGTAAAAAACACAGTGATAGAACGGCCACATGCTTAGATTTCTGGCAAAACACAAAAGACAGAGAATATTAGCAAAGCATTTAATCCACTTGCCTCACTATGGAAAAGTCCTTTGTACAGCTTGATAAACAGTGGAAATTGAGAATCAAAAGACTTAAGAAATCTTTATTCACTATAGAGATAGACACTTTCCTTCCCTTGCTTAAGATACTATGAGATCTTCTGATGATACTAGAAATATCCCTCTGTCTAGTGCCTGTGCAAGGACTCTTAAGAGCAACAGGCACCTAGCTAGCTTTTAGCGATTTAGCTTTCATGGGTAACCTATGAGGACTAAGAGCACGCCGTATAATCTCAGAGGCAATCTGTTGACACAGTTTACAAAGAAGTAGCCATGTTATTCTGTTGCACCATCAAAGGCAAAAAGGAAGGGGGAGAAAACACAACGTAGCACAGGCATGCGCCAACTTCAATCCTCCGGGTGTTTTGGACTTCAACTCCCACATCTTTAATAAGCAACATCTTTAAGGCTTATTGTTGTTTTATTTTGCCATAAGCTTTTGTGAATATCAGTCCACTTCTTGTGATACAATACCCAGTCATATTAAAGTCTCAGGTTGTTTAGTGTACTTATACACTTGTGTGAGATATATAATGGGAACAAAAAAGATGCATTGAAAGGACCGACTGAGATGATGCAGATTTTTCAGATCTTGACAGTGGGCAGTTGGTACCGAAGTGTGAAAGGAATAAGTCTACTTACCCAAAATCTGTTGTCTCCTAACACAATTCAATTTGCTCTGCAAAGCCTAGGTGTCGAATCAATATTACTGAAAGATTCAGAGAATATGGATGCACTTTTTAAAAGTGATTAATCTTCTGCTTTCCTGTTTCTGAGGACTCTACAATTGTACTTAGACATACCTCCCAACAATTCTTAATGAATACCTCCACCCTCAGGTGTTGCATTAGCAAGTTTGAAGAATTCCATAACCTAATGATGGTATATATATTCATATATTAGGGTCAAACATGCGAAGAAATTGCACCCTCTCCCTTGAAATCATACCACCTATAATTCCAGATGCCTAGACAACTCCTAGCTAAACAATACAGGCTCCACATCCATAGGGTGATACAAAACCACAGTAACAGTGAACCCTATTTAAATTAATGACTTCCAGTGGAAGCATACTGTAGAATTGCACTGAAAGACTTAGAAAATGGCTAGAGAGAACAACTCTCTAGCATTTCTGGATCCTCCAGTGCAACCCTATGGTCAAGGTCTGGTAGAAGTACACCACAGAATCACCCTGGAACATCGATAATATGTCTAGAGAAAACATATTTGTGAGTAAGTATAACTGTGGATCCAGATTCTGTAAATATGGGGATCATACTACGTGAACAGGAATGAACTGTATATTTTAAGAGGCATTCTTAAAATGCCTCTTAAAATGTATTTTTTACTATTAATTTAAAAATTAGAAAAATACTGAGGGTACTTTTTGAAAACAAAGGACACACATTAAAGGTTGAAGAAAGCCTATATGAATATTTTTTTTGTTCAACCTCCCACCTTTTCTATTCTGTAATTAAAAAATATTATATTTTCCCCATATATCATCAAATTACACATTTTTTAAAGTATAATAATTATTTTAAATCAAACTAATTAGTTTCCAATTTTTATTTTCTTCTCTGTGCCATGGTTTGCACACTTTAGCATACTGGTGTCCTGTTTTCTCGTTTTCCCTTAAGGCTTAAACAATTCAGTGAATTAGACGGCATGCTTCTTGCAGGTATGCAGTCACAAATATTCCTTCCTTCTATCCCTATTTACTTTTGAATTTTACTCTCCAGTGGACTCATACAAAATATAAATCAGATTGGATGCCTGCTTGCAATATACATAGGGAAGGAAGTAATGAGTCATTATACGACCAAACAAAGGAAGTAATTGAAAGATCCCAGCAAGGTCTTATAGATTTCCAGACTTCTCTTTCAATGGCAGTATTGAAAAAAAGATTAAAACTTATCAACCATCATACTTTGAATCACTGCAAATACCAAAAGCTTGCCAAAACTCATTAACTGAGAAGTCCAATTTCACCTAGCTGTCGATACTGGCTTCACTCAATTTCAAGTGATAAAGCTTACAGCAGCAACCTCTTTAAGTCACTGTATCTTCAAGTACACCAGCTAAGCCTGGGACTATCACACAAGACAGGCAAACCGGTATTGCTGCTAAAATAACTATCACACAATGCTATGTGCATCTTGCTGCCAATCTGCCGTCCCATTCCCCCCCCCCCCCCCACCCATTTCTCTTATCCCTAGCTATCAAAAGATAAAAACTATTTTATCAGGGGACAGGATACTTCTCCTCCTGACCTTGCTCTCATTCTCAAGCTGGCTGATTTCCTTTTATCAGATATTTTACATTTATATTTGCCCTTTTTATTTACACTTAAAAATACAACTTAAAATTAATGAACAAGGGTTATAGGTTGTGAAGAAGTAAAAACATGGAATCTTAAATTGGTAAATTAACACAATTGCACTACTGAAGAGAGGTGTGATATCAAAGATGCTCAATGAGGCATGCATTTGGTATCAACAATAGCATGATTGTAGTGGAATGGTGGGTATGTGCAATAAGCTCCTAAAATACTTCCTCCAAGTCAACTCAATTTGTTTGTTTGTTGTAATGTGCAAAGGAGGTAATCAGACAGCAGGGATGCAGCCCTCCTCTAGATACCATATGCTGACTGAGGCCCCATCTAGATCTGGCCATTTAGATCAATGTGGGGACATATCAGTCTGCAAATGGCCACAAAACACATGTGAACTGATCTGGTTTAACTAGGGATAAGCCTCTTAATGCAGCTGAAGTCAGGGTTAAAATAACTCATAGGAAACCCCAAATCCAGCACCAGTTGGGCCCTATCCAGTGGCACTGGACCAGAGCTTGGTCCTCTGTTTCAGAGGCCAGTTCCAACTTGCTTCATAAAACCACCGTAAGACTGAAGACTGGTAAAATCCAATAGTATCTGAAGGTTTGCATGATTGCCATCTCTGATGTAAATCTTTCCCAATGCACTGAGTTTATAAGATCTTGAGAGAATGCTTTGAATCATTCACTTGATCTATTAAAGCAGGGGTCCTCAAACTAAGGCCCGGGGGCCACATACGGCCCTCCAAGGTCATTTATCCGGCCCTCTCAGGACCTAAGTCTGAAACGACTTGAAAGCACACAATAACGACAACAACAATAATCCTATCTCATCAGCCAAAAGTAGGCCCATACTTCCCATTGAAATATTAATAAGTTTATATTTGTTAAACTTGTTCTTCAATTTAATTATTGTATTGTTTTTTAATGTCTTTTGCACTACAAATAAGATATGTGCAGTGTGCATAGGAATTCATTCATGCTTTTTTCAAATAATAATCCGACCCTCCAACTGTTTGAGGGACTGTGACCTGGCCCTCTGTTTAAAAAGTTTGAGGACCCCTGTATTAAAGCAACAAAAATAATTCGCTTATAAATCCGGCTCACCTCTTGTATCACTGGAAAACTTCAGGATTCTCTCCTATAAAAGTTTACCAGCCATTACAGAACATTTAACTCTCATAATCGTATTCTTTTATTTTAAGTCAATGCATAAAAAATGATCTGGAGGCCAACAGAGCCTGATCTTACAAAGCACTTCCCTTCCCATTTTAGCTTCCTTTGGTGTCAGTGTGAGGCTGGAAGTGGGAAAGTGAGTTAAAAGGGACATGCCCCTGATAAATGCCCATTCGAGAGCTTTTAAAAGTTCATTTGCCATCACTTAAGCATCAGAGAGTTACACTTTGGCCATCTGCTTTCACTTGTTCTTGAAGTGAGAGAGAATTAAAATTAAATAGCTGTAATGGTTTTAACTGTTTATATTTTATAGTCTCTGATTTAATTCTATTTTAGTGTTTATATGTTTTAGGTTTTAGTCTGTATATTGCATTGTTTTTAGTGTTGTTCACTTCTTTGAGTCTCTGTTAAGAGAGAGAAAGTGGGATATAAATATAATAATTAAAGTATATTAAGAATGGAAAAAAAGAATAATACAAAATTTTAAAACGAGGAACAGTTTTAACCAACATAAACTTAACAGTATTTCAATGAAAGATCCCTAGGACCATCTAGTCCAACCCCCTTCTGCCATGTCGGAAAAAGCACAATCGAAGCACCCCTAACAGATGGCCACTCAGCCTTTATAATGATGATGATAATAGGAGTAAAGTTTGTTTGTTTGTTTGTTTTTACACAAAATGGGTTTGCCAGTTCCTTCCTCTGAAATATAGCCTAGGTATTCATTGGCAGTCTCACATTAAAGTACAAATTGGGCTGAATCTGCTTAGCCTATAAGATCTGATGCTTTTAGCAGAGCAGTTCAAAATGTTTCGGCCAAAGTTTTTATTTAGAAATAATAATAATGCACATATTAAATTTAAAAAGCAGCTCAAACAAGCCTTTAACAAGTAAACAAAACTCTTTTGAACTATCTACAAGCCACTTGATGTCTTCTTTCAAAATGCATTTCAGTTAGCCTCAACTTTTCTTATGATTCCTATGTTGATGACCATACTTAAGATGTATAATAATAAATAATAATAAACTTTATTTCTACCCCGCCACCATCTCCCCGATGGGGACTTGGAGCGGCTTACATGGGGCCAAGCCTGGACAACATAATGCAGCAATAAAATCAAAGCATATATAACAAACAACAACAAAATTATCAAAATGACATTAAAAGAAAAAAATCATAAAATAAACATTCTAATAAACACAATCACGGTAGTGATGACAACGGGCGTGATGACAATGATGTTTTGTTTTTGTTTTTTTGTAGCATGCTGCGGTAGTTATCAAGTATATACATTTTCCCATTTTCTCTCTGTTTTGCTGCTCACATAGGGAGGCAAGTGCTGTTTACCTTGCTTGTTATACACAGCAACAATAGGCAATTATGAATCTGGAATAGAATCTCATCTTCTACCAGCTGAAGTTTTAAAACACAGCCACATTGCTGCAGAGGCATGGTTCTTCAGCCTTTCTTCATTGTCCTCCCAATGCCAATGTGCTAGAAAAAAATTACAGCAAGATAGAACACAGGGAGGAAAAGTGGACTGATTGGGAGTAAAAACCTTTGTAGAAAGGGGATACCACAATCAGAAGTTAATTAAAGTGTGTCCGTACCATCTTTGGTAATGTTAACAGTACAGGAACAAGGAAAGCGAAATGAGAAGTATTTACTAATAAGCACCAAAATTAAATAATAAAACTATGGGATAATAACTCAGCCTCCAGCTTCATAATATAATATAAATTCTAATTTGAGATTGTCAGAAGAAATAATGGTACTTAGAAAAGGCAACTGGTGTTCTTTGCCTTGAATCAATCTTCAGAGAAATATACTATAATTAAAAATGAAGATCTTCTGAGATATATGCAATTAAACTACATAAAAGTGGCATTATGGCTATTATTATTCAAAATAAAATCTAAGATTAAATTGTGAAGAAATCCCTAATTTACCACATACCTTTTTAATGGGCCACCTCTGTTTTGCAAACCTGCCTGTCAAATTTACTTTCCTAATGCTGAATTGGAATTATAAATTGGTTGTATTCTTGAAATTATTAGTGTAGATTGGTAGCTTTTCTGCATGACAGGAGTTATTTGTTTTATTTTTATTTCAAGATGGCTGTATTATCAAATATGCTTCTTCCAGTTCCTTATTAAAAATATGTTGCAAAAACCTGCAGTTACTATTAAACAAACATAAAACATCACTATGTTTTCCCCATGATCATTTTTGCCTAACCTAGCTTGACACTGGAATGAATCCAATGTCACAGTAATACTGAAGCATCAGCACACTAGAACTTTATTTGCCTCCCTTTTAAATATCTTCGCGCCACCTGAAAACTAACTCTAAAGAGTTTCCTATTCCTTTACAGAAGACATTTAGGGGGCTGCAGTGAGAAGAGGAACTTACTCCCCGTTTTCAATTTACTAGCATTACAATGGGTAGTAGGGATACTGTATTGTAGCATAATTTACTTGTCATGTGTATATATAATGTTCAATAATTATTACTATTATTTAAACTTCTTTCGAACCTTCAGAAATAGAGTTTAAGCATTCAAAGAAATTGGGTCAGGCAAAGATATCAATTGAAGATTTTTTTCATGTCAAGAGCGACTTGAGAAACTGCAAGCCGCTTATGGTGTGAGAGAATTGGCCATCGGCAAGAACGTTGCCCAGGGGACGCTCAGTTGTTTTACCATCCTGTTGGAGGCTTCTCTCTCGTCCCCGCATGAGATGCTGAAGCTGAGAGGCGGGAACTCATCCCACTCTCTGGATTCAAACCGCCAACCTTTCAGTTAGCAGTCCTGTCAGCACAAGGGTTTAACCCATTGTGCCATCAGGGGCTCCTGTCAATGAAAGGTGAACCCAGCAAATTCAAAAGTTGACAATTAACTACTTCCCATATTTTACTTTCTGCAATTCTAGAAATGCGGGAAGTGAAGGAAAAATGCATGGGACAATAAGAATTTTTATTTGGATGGGTAAAGTCCTATCTGGAATTAGGAAAATTATTATTATCATCATCATCATCTAGTTTACCTCAAAGCAGCAAAAAGGAAAAGGAGATCCGTGGTAATTCAGTTTGTTCACTGAATTATTTGTCAGTATTATACACCATAAGTTGGTTTAGGATTTTAGAGATTTCTGGAATCAAGAGACATCCAGGGTCTCCTCTTTTTTACAGCTCTACTCAGATCTTGTTTTCTCAGGGCTGTGGCTTCCTTGAGTGTAGCTGCATCTACACTGCCATATAATGCAGTGTGGTGATTGCATTAGCTGGGTGCATCCATGCAATGCACAAAGGCTAATGCGATTTAACCTGGGGTAAGCAATTTAATGCGTCTGGAGCCCAGGTTAAAAAAAAAAAACACTGGGAAAGGTCTGAATCCTGCAGCAAAATTCAGACCTTTCCCCATGTTGGAATCTTTCCCCAATGCAGGATTCAGAATTGTGTCCCCACAGCCATCCTGCACTCCCTGGGCTCAGGCACCCCAAATTAGTGTGAAAGCAGCCCCCTTCCTGCCCCCAGTACCCCCATTTGGCTTTGTGTGTCCTCAATGCAGCTCAGAACTTGCATTTTATGGTGGTTCAGAGCCGCATTATGTACTTGTATAGAAGGGCCCTGAATCAATCCATAATCAACAAGGTCTTCCTCTTTTCCCTACTGCAATATTATCAAGCTTTATTATCTTTTCCAGTGAAGCAATAACGACAACACAATAACGACAACAACAATAATCCTATCTCATCAGCCAAAAGTAGGCCCATACTTCCCATTGAAATATTAATAAGTTTATATTTGTTAAACTTGTTCTTCAATTTAATTATTGTATTGGTTTTTAAAAGCAGAATGGAACTTACACTTTAAAATACCAAGAAGAAATCAATAAAATATACAAGAACGTGTCATGGTTTCAGTATAGGTAAAGGTAAAGGTAGTCCCCTGACATTAAGTCCAGTCATGTCTGACTCTGGGGTGTGGTGCTCATCTCCATTTCTAAGCCGAAGAGCCAGCGTTGTCCGTAGACACCTCCAAGGTCATGTGGCCGGCATGACTGCATGGAGCGCCGTTACCTTCCAACCGGAGCGGTACCTAATGATCTACTCACATTTGCATGTTTTCAAACTGCTAGGTTGGCAGAAGCTAGGGCTGACAGCGGAAGCTCACGCCGCTCCCCGGAATTGAACCTGCGGCCTTTCGATCAACAAGCTCAGCAGCTCAGTGCTTTAACCCACTGCGCCACCGGGGGCTCCAATACAGACAATTAAAATAATACTATAATAAAGATAAGGAAATAGGTTTCTCAGATAAGGACTATCTGGAACAAATTACTACTATGTAATAGAAAAGAATGAAATCACTATAACATATAAAATCCTTTTGAAGTGGTCAACAGAGATAGAACAAGTAAAAGATTGCATGACTAAATGGGCAACTAACATTTGGGCATAATATAAAAATGGAAGAATGGAAAAGAATCTGGAATAAAAAATAAAACACACATTCATGTATAATTTACTCATTATTTATTTACTTACTTTATTTGTATACTACCCCTCTCAACCCAAAGGTGGCTTACATTTGGCAATCAATGCCCTACAATATAAAAATATAGTCAAAACAATTACATATAAAATAACCATGTAAAACAATAAACAATTAACAATTAAAAACATAAATACAAATCTCAGTGTCTCATCGTTAAAATTATTTTCCATTGCATCATCTTGTCATTCCATGAATCAGTTATACTGCATCTGCAAATGCCTGCTCAAATAGCCAGGTTTTAACTCTTTCGAAATGTCAGGAGGGAGGGGGGCAATTTAATGTCCCTAGGGAGGGTGTTCCCTAGCCGAGGGGCCACCGCTGAGAAGGCCCTGTCTCTTGTTCCCGCCAATCGGATCTGCGAAGAAGGCAGGACCAAGAGCAGGGCCTCTCCAGAAGATCTTAAACAGCTAGATGGTTCATAGGAAGAGATGCGTTCGAACAGGTAAACCGGGCCAGAACAGTTTATGGCTTTAAAGGCTAAAGCCAGCACTTTGAATTGTGCCCGGTAGCAAACTGGCAGCCAGTGGAGGTGGCGCAACAGAGGAGTTGTATGCTCCCTGAGTGCCGCTCCTGTTAACAACTTGGCTGTTGTCCGTTGGACCAAGTGAAGCTTCCGAACAGTCTTCAGAGGCAGCCCCACGTAGAGTGTGTTGCAGTAGTCTATACGGGATGTAACCAGAGCGTGGACTACTGGCACAAGAAAACTGGCACAAGATGTTGTACCAGTGGTACATTACACCCCAAAAGCTAGCAAAATGTTATTAAAACATTTAAGGAAAAATACTCAGTTCCCTTTACTTGCACATTAGTCCCCACACCTTCCTTCTCCTATATGACAGGACACAGAGTTCAACCTATTGTGAAGAAGGTTAAAGCAATCTTTTTCAGGTAACACAATATGTGGGGGTGGCGAGATAAAGGCATAATTGGTACCTGAGGGTGCATCCACACTAATTAAATGACCAGGTAACCCCAGATTTTGTTCCTGTCATTTCTGATTTTTTCTTTTATGCCAGTTTTTTCCGTCAACTCCAATTACAAACAGAGACTTTTTATAACAGCTCTCCAAGTTGGTTTATTTTTACGCAGTATAAAATTGGAAAGAACAGGAACAAAATCTGGAACTTTTCATTCAGTCTACATACGTCTTGGGTGATGTAATTATTGCTTTTCCAGCGTTTGAAAAATGCTACCTATTGCAGCACGGGTTGCTTTTTAGTGGATTCTATGGACTGTTTCAAAGAACATGATTTCTTCCAGCAAATCTGTATTTGAGTAAATAATTTGCAAACATTAGGGACAGCCCAACACATTTTGCTTCCTAAAGAAAAGGTGTTGGCCTCTTTTGTGTGATGTTTAAAAAGGGAAGAGAGGATGATAGTGAAATACAGTAAATGTTTGCTTACATAATACTAAATTACTAACAGATCAAGTCAAACTGTTAGATTTATTAGATGTAAAGCAAACTTACTTCCTTAGGCGATCCCTTGTTATCCCAGTAAGATTGTCCTCCAAGTTCAGTGCCCTGGCAGTGGATATGTAGGTGGCTGTGGAGCCCTATCCTTGACCTGCATGTTCTCCCGCAGTGAGGGCAGCGGTTTCCAGGTGGAAGATGGTCCGGGTCGGGGTTGCCTTGACGTGCCTTCCTCTTGGCACATTTCTTTCTTTTGTCCTCCATTCATGCCTCTTCAAATTCTACAGCACTGCTAGTCACAGCTGACCTCCAGCGAGAGTGCTCAAGGGCCAGGGCTTCCCAGTTCTCAGTGTCTATGCTGCAGTTTTAAAGGTTGGCTTTGAGCCCAGTTTTAAATCTCTTTTCCTGTCCTCCAACATTTCGTTTTCTGTTCTTGAGTTCGGAGTAGAGCAACTGTTTTGGGAGACGGTGATCAGGCATTCGGACAACGTGGCCGGTCCAGCGGAGTTGATGATGGAGGACCATTGCTTCAGTGCTGGTGGTCTTTGCTTCTTCCAGCATGCTGACATTTGTCCACCTGTCTTCCCAAGAGATTTGCAGGATTTTTCAGAGGCAATACCAATGGAATTGTTTGAGGAGTTGCATGTGACGTCTGTAGATAATCCACGTCTCACAGGCATATAGCAGGGTTGGGAGGACAACCGCTTTATAAACAAGCACCTTGGTATCCCTACAGTCCCCAAACACTCTGGGATTCATTTGGGAAAATGCTGCACTTGCAGAGCTCAGTTGGTGTTGTATTTCAGTGGCAATGTTGACTTTTGTAAAGAGGTGGCTGCCAAGGTAGTGGAAATGGTCAATATTTTCTAATGTTACACCATTAAGCTGTACTTCTGCCATTGCAGATGGGTTGGTTGGTGACTGCTGGAAGAGCGGTTTTCTCATTGTTCAATGAGAGGCCGAGCTTCTCGTATGCTTCTGCGAAGGTGTTTAGAGTGGCTTGTAGGTCTTCTTCTGAATGCACACAGACGACGCTGTCATTGGCATATTTGAGTTCTATAACAGATGTTGTTGTAACCTTGGTGTTGGCTTTCAGTCTGCTGAGGTTAAATAGCTTGCCATCTGTCTGATAGATGATTTCCACTCCGGTGGGAAGCTTCCCATCAAGATGAAGTATCATAGTGATGAAGATGGAAAATAAAGATGAGGCAATAATACATCCCCGTTTGACACATGATTCCATCTTAAATGGGTCACTTTGGGAGCCATTGCTGTCCAAGACTGTTGTCATCATGTCATCGTGGAGGAACCGCAGTATGTTCACAAATTTGTAGGGCACCTGATGTTTTGGAAGATGGTGCAGAGAGCACTGCGATTCACTGTGTCGAATACCTTTGTAAAGTCAATGAAGTCAATGCCATGTACAGAGGTTGATTTTGTTCCCATTGTAACTGATATGAAGAAATAGATGTATCAATTTTAACTGTACAGTGTTTCTCCCTTTCCTCTGATCTCCCTCTGTGTCACACTAGATATTTGTAAACATTTAATTCATTAACAATAACCCCACGATTATTTATTTATTTACCACATTTCTATCCTGCCCTTCTCACCCCGAAGGGGACTCGGGGCGGCTTACATAACTGGCATTATTCCATGCCCAAACAACAACAACAATTAAAAGCAATTAAACAACAATTTTGAACAACATTAAACAACATATGTAAACATTAGATGACTATTGTACATAGATCCAAAGTCAGATAATCAAATAATCATATCCATCAGTCCAGGGTCAATTCCAATTGTATTGCACAGATAATTATGCTGGGCCAAATGCTTGCTCCCAAAGCCAAGTTTTCACTTGTTTGCGAAATGACAGGAGGGAAGGGGCCAATCAAATCCCACTAGGGAGGGAGTTCCACAGCCGAGGGCCACCACTGAGAAGGCCCTGTCTCTCCTCCCCACCAGTCATGCCTGCAAAGGTGCTGGGACCGAGAGCAGGGCCTCCCCAGATTGTTACCTCCATGAAGGTTCATAGAGGGAGATGCGTTCAGATAGGTAAGCTGGGCCAGGGCTGTTCAGGGCTTTATAGGCCAAAGCCAGCACTTTGAATTGTGCTCAGTAGCAAATGGCAGCCAGTGGAGCTGGCGCAACGGGGGGTTCTGTGCTCCCTATACAATGCTCCCACTAGCAGTTTGGCTGCCGCACGTTGGACTAGTTAAAATTTCCAAAAAGTCTTCAAAGGCAACCCCACATAGAGTGTGTTGCAGTAGTCTATACGAGATGTAACCAGTGCATGGACCACCATGGTCATGAATTTCCCATTTCTCCCTTTTTGTATGGAAAAAAAGGAAATGTTCAATAATTAAAAAAAACAAAAACAAAGAAAAGATGTTGCTCTCTACTCCGCACACAAAAGTCAATCATACTGGCAGCTGAATTATACTTTAAAACGGGTGATAAGACAGTATTGCACACATGAAGAAGTCGTGTGGTGCACCTAATTCACCTTGTCACTCTCCGCCAGCATCCTGGTAGAACAAGCAGGCAGCCTCAATCTGATTAATCATAATCCTACTTGGATTTTAAGATGTTCAGTTTTCCACTTTGTTGAACAGCAATCCCGATTCCACATGAGAAATGGGGGATGAAAGTAATGGCTTTTAAAAAAGTTTGTGGTGTGACATATATGGGTTTACTACTTACAGAGAAATTGGGGGAAATCCCACTAGGCTAGCATAAGCAAATAGCTCAATGTAATAATGTAAGAAAAGCCATGCAGAATTAGCCTGAAGGCCTATTTAGTGCAGCATGCTGAGCTTCCCACAGTGGGAAACTAGATGCTTCTGGGAAGCCCACAAACAGGATACGAGGGCAATAGCTCTCTCCCACCGTTGTTCTGTAGCAACTGCTATGACTCAAGCAATCAGATGAATGTTGATCACTGAATTAATCTGTCTGACTTATACTAATAGAAAATGTGTTTATAAATATGAGCTTCTAAAATTAACTGTGCTTTCAGCTCTGCCATTTCTGAGCAAAGCTGCCTATAAAGGGATCTGCTCAATCGACTCTGCCAGAATGCTATCCAGTCCCATTCTGTGGCTGTTCTTTCTTTCACACATGCAAATATCCTCATGGCCCCATCAAATTATAGAAGCTTTTTTAAGACACATTATAATTATAAACTGTCGTCCTTTGAATCTGACTGTAGTCTTTCACAGCATTGGATGATCTTCATATTAACATTCAATACAGTGATTAAAGCACCAGATACTTAATCCACTTAGTAGTACAAGCTGAGCAACCCTTATTCAGAATTCTGACATAGAAAATACTGCAAAATTCAACACAGTCCACATGGTTGGCTGAGATAGTGATACCTTTGCTTTTTGATGGTCCAATATGCATGAATTTTGTTTCACTAGTTTAGAAATCAAACATCTGCCTTGGATCAAGGTAGAAAAGAGTAATAAAGTTGATAGTCGCCTGTGTATTGTGGCACCAAAATTGTACGCAACCTCCTGCAGCCTTCAGCAACTTCCATAAACCAGCCTGGAATTTATTGCAACCCTCTGGAGATGTCTGGGGTTGATGAGGGGTGCCTTGGGGAGGGAAAATCATCCTCTTATGATTCCAGTTTTGCCAGTGGATGCACCATTTAGAATCCTGGCCTTATATGTACAGTATTCTTACAAATATTGTTGATTGTCATTGGATTTCCCCTTCTATAGTAATTGAGTAATGGCACTCCATGCAGTCATGCCGGCCGCATGGCCTTGGAGGTGTCTACAGACAATGCAGGCTCTTTGGCTTAGAAATTGAGATGAGCACCACCCCCAGAGTCGGACACAACTAGACTTAACATCAAGGAGAAAGCTTTACCTTTACTTTTAGTAATGCCACTAAAATGCTAGTTCCTGAACTCATCCCTAAACCACTGGTATCTAGTTTCCAGAGATCTTCCAGGAAAGAAAGAAAGAAAGAAAGAAAGAAAGGAAGGAAGGAAGAAAGAAAAAAGCAATCCTACGCGGTGAGCACTTTATAATGCCAGTCTCTATCACATTAGAAACAAAATAACTGCAAACCCCCAACATTAATCATGAAATCACGTATGTCATCCAACACTAAAAAGGTTCTTTAGAAAAGGAGCTACTAATCATGGTAGGTTAGAACTAGACAATCATGTAAAATTAGTTGCACACAGAATGACAAAGACAGCTAAATTAAATGCTACCCTCAAAAAGGATTCTGAATATAATTTTTATAGTCATACACAGAATCAGTTACTCAACTAACAACAGAAAACTCCTGTCAGCAGTTAAAGCTGCACATTGCCTCAATGAAGCTGTACTACTGTTTACAGGAGTTAATACAATTGCTCATGGATAACATAACCTTTACCTGAAGATCTGATAAGAACTGTGAAATGATATGGACATCTATTATCCCCAGAACAGCCAAAATTTGAGTATTGCATGTTATAAACTTTTAAAAAATATATCAAGTTCAAAAGACATTTTTGAGGAAAGGCAATTAAACTATGACTGAACTTTATGAGTACCTAGATGGTGCAGAAGTTAAGGCAATATTGTTTTATGACAGGAAGTGATTATGATCTCTTTAAGAGTTTCAGAAGGAGTGAAGTACAGCTGTGAACAATATTTGAGAATGACAGACATAGATAAATAAGCCTAAAATGTGTGTGGAAGGGGGGTTTAATGGTGTAAGGTAAGTTCCCACGGAAGTCTCTATATGTTTCTAGACAGGCATCGATTCACACTACATAATTATAGCACTATGATTCCCCTTTGATTGTCATGGCTGCATCTTATGAAATGCTGGGGTTTGTAGTTTGGGGAGGGACTAGAGCTCTTAGATTGAGAATAATACATATCCCTTCCTAAACTGCAAATCCTAGGATTTCACATCATGTAACAATGGCAGTTAAACTGGAAATGTAGTGTATAAGTGTATAGTGGGAAAGGACTCCAGATGTCGGTCAAATTCCATTGAGTTCAATGAGACTTTCTCTTAGAATAATACCTTTATTCTGAGCAGTACTTGCACCTGAGAAGAAATAGAATACAGGAAAAAGTAAATATATTTCTAATGGTAGTGTTTGTTTCTTGTCTTCTTTAGGTAGTATGCAGGTGATTCACTATGTGAGATGGGTTGTAACTGGTCTGCAAGGGATAAGAAGTAAACAAGGTAGCTTAAAAACTTTGTGCAATGTACAACAATGCAGAAATAGAAGCATACCAGCTTGGACTGCTATTCTAGCACACCGGTTTTTCACAACCAGTTCTAACTGGGTCTTCCAAGAAATGTCATGCTCACTCAAAAAGCAGAGTTATTTTTATTATTAATATCTTATTTCTTATTAATGTGCTTGAAATAGTCTGAGATATTCCTATAGCTGATTTAGCGATCCTTCATTTAGGCCTGGAAAGTAGCTTGTGTGACAGCCTCTAGGGAATGAGAGCCTCAAGGATCTTTTCACAGCTTCTACAATATAGAAGCTTTCTACAGACGGTTCTATATCAGAAATAGCTGCTTCCAAGTTCTCTGTAAACTTTGTCCAGTTAACTTTATTGAAATTATATCTTTTGCAGAAAGGACACTTTTTGGTCTTACAACTGCATATGTTAAGCAGCATATTGGTCTGTGCTGAGTATTAGGTATTGGGTTTAATACCCTTTTAGTGGGGTATGCTTTCATTTACAAAAATCACATCAGGGTTATAACCATGTTTCCATTGGCCAATATTAAATGATGGTGGTAATTTACTGTCATGGAGGAGGCTCATTTTACTATTGTTGGCCCACATTAGGACTGCTTTGCCATATCTATCATCTTTGTCATAGTCCCAGACACAGCTATGACTATTGAAATCTCCCACAACAAAATGGACTTGATGATTGTGGCAATTGGTTGGGAGTGTAAAATAGAAATAAACCCCGGGTGGTTTACATGCTACACTACAACTATCAAGCTCCACAGATAGGATTTCAATGTTGTTCACTTCTTTGAGAGGAGTTGCAGAAATTGCTACACCAGATGGTACAAAAACAGCACTACCACATTGTCTGTGAGGTCGCTCCACTGCCAGTTGCATTCTGAGGATTTTTGGTCTTCTCATTGCAATGTCTCTGGGTGTTTCGTGTATACATAGGATCTTACAGGAAATGTCCTCAGACATTTTGGCCAGTAGCTCTTCCTTAGCAAGTGACAAACCTTCTATAGTAAAGAACATAATCATTAGCAATGGTCTTGAAAATGACTGTTGATGTTCATCCATTTGTGGAGGAAAGAAACATACCTCCAATTTAAAATGTTCTAAAATATTGTAAAGCAATGCTTTTGAGTTGGAAAGATTAGCTGTTTACAAGAAACGTTGCCCAGGGGACACCCTACTGTATTTACTCAATCTTTGAGGAGGCTGTTTCTGTGTCCTCCAATGCCAGGTACAACTGCCCAATCTCTCTCTTATGTCATCTATATAAAGTATATGAGAGGATGCTATTAAATCGATTAGGACCTCTTATTGAACCCCATTTTATTGCACAACAAGCAAGTTTCAGACCAGGGAAAAATCTGTACAGCTCAAATTCTTAATCTGACTGAGTACATCAAGGAAAGCTATGAGAAAGGTTGCATTACAGGAACAGTTTTTGTGGACCTTACGGCAGCCTATGGCACAATGCAACATAGAAAAATGCTGCATAAAGTTTACCATATTACCCAGGAGTATGATTTTACAAAAACTATCCAGACTGTCCTAGAAAACCGCAGTTTCCATATGGAGATTCAAGGCAGGAAAAGTAAATGGAGGCAAAATAATGGTTTCCCTTAAGGTTTATGAGTTTATGCACCAACCTTGTTTAACATCTTTACTAAGGATCAATCACAGCCACCACTCACAAAGAGCTTTATATATGCTGATGAGCTTGGCTCAACAACACAAGCAAAAAACAGTTGAAAACTGCCTTACTATTGCCCTGAAAGGTCTCTCCAGCTATTATCAAGATAACCACCTGAAGCCTAACCCTACCAAGACACAAGTGTATGCTTTCCACCTACGTAACCTTGAGGCCAACAGAAAATTGAAAGTTACCTGGGAAGTCCAAGAGCTCAAATACTGCTCCCATCCTAAATATCTTGGCGTCACCTTAGATCAAACACTAGCATTTAGGAAACACTGTATGAACACCAAGCACAAAGTAGCTGCACACAATAACATCCTGCGGAAACAGTAGCACATGGGGTGCAGACCCCAAAATTTTAAGAACAGCAGCCCTGGGCAGTCTTACTCAACTACTGAATATGCCTGTCCTCTTTAGCACAAGTCTGCACATGTGAAACAGTTGAATATAGCACTGAACCAAACATGCAGAATAATCACAGGATGTCTTAAACCTACACCTGTTGATAAACTCTATAAACTAGCTGGCATTGTCCCCCACCGATGTGTGGCAGGAAGTTACTGCCAACTGTGAGAGAAATAAGGCTGAACACTCTGAAAACCATCCACTGCATGGCTATCAGCCTCCTTCTAGTAGACTCAAATCAAGGAAAAGTTTCATGAGTACCACCAGTCCTCTTAATGTTCCCCCAGCAAGAGTATCTTTCTGGGCAGCTAAATCAGGAAATCCCAAATGGATGGCCCTCGACAAGGGTCTGCCTCCAGGGGCAAACCAAGAATGGGCAACTTGGGAAGTCCCTGAACAGACTCAGAAGCAGAGTGGGCAGATCAAAATACAACCTGGCTAAATGGCACTCCCTAAAAGAATCCTCCACCTTGTGAGACTGTGGAGCAGAACAAGCAACTCAGCATCTATATGCCTGCCCACAATGCCCTGCCTCATGCACAGAGAATGAACTGTTTATAAATACAGACAATGCGGTTGCTGTTGCCTGTTTTTGGTCTAAAATTATTTAACCACTTGTGCTCCATCTATTTTATCAGTTTTATACTAATTTATTTATGCAATGCTTCTGACATGAAATAAAAAATTAATGTGCTCTAACTGATGTTGGAGCTCCCAGTGTTGCAGTGGGTTAAGCTGCTGAGCTGCTAAACTTGCTGATCGAAAGATCATAAGTTTGAATCCAGGGAGCAGTGTGAGCTCCCACTGTTAGCCCCAGCTTCTGCCAACCTAGCAGTTTGAAAACATGCAAATGTGAGTAGATCAATAGGTACCACTCCAGCGGGAAGGTAACAGCACTCCACGCAGTCATGCCCGCCACATGACCTTGGAGGTGTCTACAGACAACACAGCTCTTCGGCTTAGAAATGGAGATGTGCACCAACCCCCAGTCAGACACAACTGGACTTAACGTCAGGGGAAAACCTTTGCCCTTACCTTAACTGATGTTGGTTTTGTTTTAATTATAAATTTAATATGATTTTATAATTTATCTGTACTTTCACTGTTACCCATATCAAGTGGTAATTTTAATGAAAATACAAAATATAAATTAACTCAATTAAATTACTAAAATAATGAACAATACTAAAATATCAAACAGTATAAAACTGACTCAAATATATTACAAGATTAAACACACTAATAACCAAATAAAATTAAAAATAACACTACTAATATGTATCTAAGCATGCCAAACGAATTGTGTTCAATGGGAATAATTTTACAATCAAAACAAGTACCCATGCTTGCTATTATAGCACACGTATTACAGAGCACACGTATTACTCCTTCCACTGCCATCCTCCCCAAACTGATGGGAATATCTACACATTAATGGCATTCAAATAAACACTGAGACAAAAACCCCTGCAAAGCTGAACAGGAATGTCCAGTCATACAAAACTCTGCAACAGCATATAGTTGACCATATTTAGACAATAAAGATATGATTGTTGGCAAGAGATCGAGAAAATAAAAATAAGAATGCACCTATAAAATTCTAGCTAGTTAGCAACTAAAAATCCGCAATACACTATGATTGTGCCATCCAAACAATATACATTAATGGATAGTTGGGGTTGCAGAGATATAACACTTTCAAATGGGGTCCATCCTGTATTAATCTGACTTGGAATCCTAAGTTTATAAACTTGAATTCTGCACAAAATGGATTATGTGCAGTAGGTCTAAAGCTGAAGTTGAAACTGAGGGACCCACGACATTGCTGTTATTCCTGCGTTCCCCCTTTAATCAATCACACTCCCATTTGCTTGAATTAGGCATTGAAAAGATGAGCTCACCATTCAGAAATAGACTCCTCAAATATTCTGGTGACCCTTTGCTCCAAGCAATGATGCGAATTTGTGGGCCGCCCGTCTGGCAGTCTGCTCAGCCGTGTGCAGAATTTAGCCAGCAACTGCGGCTAGGAAAAGAGAAAACACTCACAGGATATCCTTGTTGAGGAAAATAAAGTCTCTGTACTTCCCAGTTTGTTTACAAAATTCTTGTCCTGCCCAAAGAACACAAACTAGAAGAACATCTCCTCCTACATTTTCTTCTTGCTAATTAAGACAAGGGTACACAAACCACAAGCCAAACAAAATACCTTTACAGGACCTTTCTCATGTCTGGAGAATACTTCTCTGGATTCTGGCCAATAAGTGTCTGTCTCTTTCCTGAAACTGCTGCTATGACTTCAGCCTGAGGAATTCTAGTCTTAAAGAGATCATTTCTGTCTAGTCCTGCTGATCATAACCCCGGAAGGTCAGAATGGCAATAGCAATACAGCTGGCACTCCTATGTGCTGTTTTGCGTGGCCTTCAATAATTAAATATTTCTATTTCCATTTCAAGACTAAGATGATTTCAGGGGGCAGTTCACTCTTTGAAGGGCTATGAGAGCATCAGGCTGTTTCAAGATGACTTCTGAAGGTTTATTTAGTCCAATTATAAGATAAAACACCACAGAAAAGCAGAGGAAGGACGTTGAATGTGCCCATCAACAGTTGAATAGGGGTCCTAACAAGCACAAGGTCCTCCAAGGGGAGAAATGTAGCATATCTGCAATTTGTTAAACTTATACTGTCCCCATGCACCCTGGAATGGTGCATGGGGGCTTCCATTCAATGTTTGATGTTTTGTCTTATGCCTGTTATAGCAGGCTGGTTTTTTTTAATTTAATTTTAGTTGTTAAGTTATAATTTGTGTTTATATGTTGGGTTGATTAAATGTTGTTATTATGGATGTATTGTTGTTGTATACGGGCATTGAATGTTTGCCTATTATATTTCGAATCCGCCCTGAGTCCCTTCGGGGAGATAGAGCGGAATATAAATAAAGTTGTTTATTATTATTATTATTGTTATTATTATTATTTGAGCAGAATTGGACCACCAGCACTCCTATACAGTTGAGTCTCCACAGGAATTATCAGAAGTGTACTTAATCATCAAGCACTAAGAAGTATTAAGTTGGTTGTTGTCCTTGAGCCCCCTGAAGAATAATGACTAAATCAAGATTGTTATACATATCACGAGAACACATGACTCATTGGATACTTGGTAAGATAGAAAGGAGGGAGAACATGTTCCCAATGGATAGACTCAATTAAGGAAGCCACAGCCCTGAGTCTGCAAGACCTGAGCAGGGCTTTCAAGGGTAGAGTGACTTGGTGGTCTCTAATTCATGGAGTAGCTATGTCAAAGAAGTTAGTAATAACAAAATAATAATTAAGATTGCCTGTAATCTATTTTACTCCCTTATTTGGGAGTAAGCTACACAGAACAAATGAAGGGGATTTCTAAGTACACAACATATTGTGCCAGTAAGAGTCACCGTGGTTCAGAAAGTTTCAATGACATATGATGCGAAAACTAATTTGCTCCCATTACCATCACTGCAAAGAGAGAGAAAAATTAGCAACCTGTCACAATTGAGCCCTCCCACCTTAAAAACAATTCTTCCCTAGTTGCAATGACATTCTTTGGAGCTTTATTCTTATCCCTGACTCTGTCAGCTCATGCTAACAAAAGCAGAAGAATGGTGTAGGGAGCATTTTGTGACTCTTCTCAGACTAGTAGACCATTTCATTTCAGCTGCATCCCTCAATTTGAAAAGAGAAATTGGCTGTGACACTCCCAGGATGGTGAAACTAAAAATACTGATCTCTTATGGGAATGGATCCAGCAGATCCAAAGTCAGATATGGCACCCTTTCCCATACCTCTGGGATGCTCCATTTCTGAATCATACAGTAGCTATCACTGGTGGAAGCATATTGCTGTCTGTAGAACTAGATTGCTGAACAAGATAAGAGTATTCCACAGTTGGCCAACAAAATTCCTGTGAGTCATTGGAATATAGCATAAATGACCCAACTCTGGGGATTTGGGTTATTATTTTAATTATTGAGGAGTCATATGGACCTACTTATTTTTTCATATGAATACTGAGAGCTGTACATATAGTAATGCATTATGAATCCTTCATTTGTAGAGTTTCCAGGGGGGACGGGGATGGGGACACACATAACTTTGACTGATAAATGCTCACACGTATTTTGCTTTACTTTGATGCAGTATTCTTGCTCTAAAATGCCATAAGATGAAGGAAATATCCTTTTAAATCTTTGTAAAGACATGGGTGGCATGATGATATGTATGAGTCATATGAAATCTGAGACATCTGTTGATAACCCCTAAAATCTCTGTATTTCAACACTGCAACGATTCATAAAGGTTGAATGAAATAAACAAAGTGCATTAGCAGATTGGAAACGGCATGTTCCAGTTTGTCATTCCCTTGTCTTCTGAGGCAGGGAAGTATAAACTAAAAATGTGACAAGCTTGAGATGTTTAGACATCTTGAGGGATTTAATCATTGCTGATGATTAAATGGACACT
Organism: Anolis sagrei; assembly: GCF_037176765.1. Classification (NCBI taxonomy): domain Eukaryota; kingdom Metazoa; phylum Chordata; class Lepidosauria; order Squamata; family Anolidae; genus Anolis; species Anolis sagrei. Next base: position 284,980,337 of record NC_090021.1, on the reverse strand, counting down.
GATGGGTAACTTAAACCAGCTACCAGCAAAATCTATCCTTAGTTTTGATGTCTGCGTAAAGACTGTGCCAATTTAAATTTATGCTACTGGCAGTCTGATTCATTACTAATGGGACAGATGTGAGATTCTGCTTTGGGTTTTTTTTGCTTAGGAAGACTGTGTAGTAGGTGGGTTTTGGTTGACTGTGCTTGCAGTATCATGGGTGTTTAACATCTTGAGTCATTGCAAGACATCTTCAATTGCACATACTGGTAACAGAGTTCCGGACTTACTGGGAGTGCAATTTGTAGGTCATGGCAGCCAGTGGGATATGGTGGTTGGAATTTTGGGGTGGCACTGGTTCCCCCTTCTTCTTCCCAGAAGCTTACACATTTTGTGGGCTTTGGTGGGAAGGCAGAAAAGCTGCCCAATACAATTAAAAGAGAAGAGGCAGGAACAGCACCATTGTAACTTGATTCAAGTGATTGAGGATCCCAACTGCTCCATCCTCTGATGGAGAGAAGAGCAGCCAGCATCTACTACACTTAATCCCTTCTACACTGTCATCCCCCTTTTCTAGTGGTTAATGTATTTTTAGATTGTAAGCCTGAGGATAGGGAACTGTCAAATGAACTATGGTATTTGTAAGCCACTCTGGGGTCCTTTTGGTTAAAGGTTTAAAGACAACCACTACCACTGCTGCCACCGCCACCACTACTACTACTAGGAGCAAAGTTGGGTGAGAAGGGGGCAGGCACGAACCTGCCATGCAAGGGATTCACTCAGGTTTGCATGCAGTTAATCAGAGGTTCCCAACCTTTGGGCCTCCAGGTGTTTTGGACTTCAACTCCAGAAATCCCAGCCATCTTACCAACTGTTAGGAATTGTAGGAGCTGAAGTCCAAAACACCTGGAGACCCAAAGGATGGGAACCACTGATAATCCAGTATACAGTGGTCCTCACTCTCAATCTTCAATAAGACTTCAATGCACCTACCTATCCTGTGTGAATAGATGTTTTTCATAAGGAGGGCTCATTTTTCTATATGTAGTGGACGTATTGGACTAAGATTTACAACTTAATCCCCCACAATGTTACAGGTAGATGTTGCAATGTCACCAGAAATGTTTTTGCAGGGCATTATGTATAAAGGGATGAATTGTAAATATGGACTACGGAACTTTTCCAATATACGATAACAGCAGCAAGACAATGGAACTTGGAAATGGGCTGCAAATTGGAAACCCATTATATATTGTAATGATCTGTAGCTATGCTTATTAGTAACCTGAGTGTGATTATTCAAGTTGGATATATTTTTTTTGTTTTTTTCTCCTTTCCTTTGGACTGGAGCAGTCAGAGCTCTTTGTATTTAAATTGTCTTTAGTGTGTTAGTTTAGTAGTTTAGTAATTGTGTATCGGTATGCATAGGTATTCTTAATATGCAATGTATGTGTTCCCATATATGTATTTTTCCTTCTTTTCACCCCCCCCCCCATTTTCCTGAATCTTTATTACCTTGGCTATGAGTTAAACTATTTGTGATAAAATTAATTAATCAATCATTTAAGACATTGGTTTTCATTACTGGATGTATTGTCACACTTTCACCAAGAGAAATCAATTTTGGCATTGGGACAGGTTCATGGCACTGGAACTAGTAGGACTGTTAGACCCAGGTGGGGGAACTTAGGGTGGGAAAAATGGAGACATATCCAGCTTGGGAACAGTTGACTTCACCTGCATCCAAATGACAAAAAAGTCATAGAGTGGTATCTTACAATACAGATTCCCATGTCGTCACTGTGGAATTCCCCAGCAGTCAGGCTGGGTAATTGGTTTTGACAGGCAGGCTGTAGAGAAATGTTTATTATAAAGTGTTATTTATAATGTGTTTAAACTGTATTTATAATGTTTATTATAAAGTGTTATCTATAATGTGTTTGAATCTGTATTTATGTATTACAATTGTTGCCAGGGCCTAGCTGAGAGAGATAGGTTGCCATGGTAACAAAGCCTCAGAGGAGGTGGGCGGAGTTTAAGGAATAAAAGGTTTGAAAGCGTCAGTTAATATTCAGTCAGGAGGAAGAGACCCTGAGGAGAAGAGCAGAGCCAGTTAAGGGCTCTGGGAAATAGCAGAGTCAAGAAAGGACTCTGGGAAAAGTAGTTGAGTCCGGTGGATGAGACCCGGGGAAGAGGTTCAGAGTCAGTTAGGGCTCTGGGTTGTGAAGCTGTGAGAATTCAGTAGTTCTTAGAATTTGTGAATATTTCTTCAGCAAGAGAGCTGAAGGTGTTACCTTGTTAGATTGCTTAGGTTAAAGAATCTAACAGAGGGGGTTTTAAGGATCGCCAGTAAGGAAAGACTGGTGATCAGTGGTTTGTTCCGAGTATAGGGCAAACAGTGTGGATATTCACAATAGGGAACTCTGAAGTAGTATAAGCACTTCACTAAAGAAGGAGTTTGTAGAATTGTAACATCAGAAGCCTGTATGTATCTCAAACCAGCCATTTTGTAACATCAAGCCTTGTGCCAAGTTCAAATTCTCAAAACTGCAACAATTACGTTCTGTTAACAATAAAACTTGTTCTCTTTGTATTTCAAACCTGCCTCCTCCATTGCTTTTATGCTTGGTGCATTCCACACTACCAAAGTCACCTCACAACACAACTAAAGATAAACAGAGACATAAACCAGCGTCTCTAAACATATTGGTGGCAGCTTAATTGATATTTAAAAGAAGGTTCCTCACAGAATATTGGTGGCATTAAAGAAGATTAATACTTCCTCACATAATTTTTGGTGGCATCTAGTGGGATTAGCGCTTCTTTACACAGGCTATCCTAGATTCAGCTTCATGCTGGGGACAAGTTTCAGCTGTAACCCATAAAATTATGCTTTTTCCTGCCAAAAAGTAAGGTGTTTTAATTTCTCCCTTGTATGTGTCATTGAACCTGTTAATGCCACAACATCATGCTCTTGAAGTCAAATAGAAATATGAGGGGGTCTTAGTAAAACAGGCTTGAGTCTATAGTCTGGAGGTTCAAATAGCCAGAGGGCCATATGCATGATATCAGTCATCCTGTCATGTCTTTATAAATAGCCACCACAGTGGACACATTCATCTGAATGATGACATTCCACAGTTTCATAGTTGTAGAATTCCATCAAGTCATGGTTCAAGTCCTACTTCAGTACTGATATAATTTGCATCACTCCAAATATTTTCCATCACAAATAGGGAGATGAATGGAAGGAGAGATTTCTGGAGTGACTTAAAGCTTCCTTAAAGCACCTTAGAATGAAACATTCAGTCCAATGAAGTATAGGGACAATTCAAGCTGCATGTCCCTCAAGATAATCAAACTTGGTAGGGCTGATCCACTGGCAACCAACTAAAGGAGGAGTTGTGTCAAGGAGTGTGACAAGGGAGAAGCCCACAGGCAATATCAAAGTACAAAAATAGTGGTATAGCAAAGATTCCGTACCATAGGATGGTGAATCCTTCATTCAGACATTAAAGGCACTGTCTGAGGTGCTTACCTCTAACTCCAGAATATTTTCAGCACTTAGCATAGCTCCTTTTTTTAGTTTGGACTAAAACCTGGAATAAATGCACCTCCCACTGATATTGAAGTCACCAGTTGACACTGCTCCAAAATGCAAGCAGATCTTGCTGCAAGTCTAGGTAGAGCCAAGCAAGATTCAAAGGATACTTTACTGCCTAAGATTAAGTCGAAATTCCAAACTGAAGCCTGGTGGATCATTATATTGGTCAGAGGAGGAAGACCACTGTGCATAGCTCCAGAATTATGACCCTGGTGCCATAAAGGATTGTGATAAAGAGAAAAATATGTCCTTAAGGGTGGATGAGTCAGTGATCTGCCAGCTAGATTCTTGCATTATGCTATGATACTGACGATGTCAAAAGCAGTGCTGCTATCTCCCAGTCTCATAGAGTTCTCAAGCTACAAATCAAGCAAAGAGTCTTTAACAGTATATTCAGTTCCTCCAAAACGAGTTGTTGATGTTGTTTTGCTTTTATTATTGGAAGGCTGCTTTCATGCATCTCTTACTGCTCACATTTCTGGCACAAACCTTAGTAAAATTCAGAAAGTAACCTTTAAAACAGTCTTTCTCAACCTGGGGGGTCAAGACCCCTGGGGGAGTCGTGAGGGTGGTTTCAGAGGGGTCACCAAAGACTACCAGAAAATACATATTTCTGATGGTCTTAGGAACCCCTTTGGCAGAGAAGGCTGAAGATTTTTCCGCCTATCCTTGTCTTCCTTTTTGGAAACAGGCGGAGAATCCTCCCACCAAAAGCCCTCCTCCTGCTGTGATTATAGGTGAACTATAAATCCCAGGAACTACAACTCCCAAATGTAATGGTCTATTTTCCCCAAATTCCACCAGTGTTTACATTTTGGCATATTGAATATTTGTGCCATGTTTGGCCAGATCTATCAATGTTTGATTCCACAGTGCTCTCTGGATATAGGTGAATTACAACTCCAAAACTCAAGGTCAATGCCCACCAAACCCTTCCAGTACTTTCTGTTGGTCATAGAAGTTCTGTGTGCCAAGATTGGTTCAATTCCGTCATTGGTGGAGTTCAGAATGCTCTTTGATTGTAGGTTAACTATAAACCCCAGCAATTACAACTCCCAAATGACAAAATCAATCCCCCCACCAACTCCACTAGTATTCAAATTTGAGTGTATTGGGTATTTGTGCCAAATTTGGTCCAGTGAATGAAAATACACCCTGCATATCAGATATTTACATTACGATTCAGAACAGTAGCAAAATTACAGTTATGAAGTAGCAATGAAAATAATTTTATGGTTGAAGGTCACCACAACATGAGGAACTGTACTAAGGGGTCGCGGCATTAGGAAGGTTGAGAACCACTGCTTTAAAGCATGTCTCCCAGAATTACAAGCTCTCCCGAAAGCTCTGTAAGGTTGAAAACAACATATATGCTCCCCATGCATCTTGCCTAAAAGGATAATTCCCCCCCCCACCCCCACTGTTTTTCCCAGGGCTAACATTTCAGCAGTGCAGCATAATGGTGCAGTAATGAATCTAAGCATTCTTCACTCCAAATATAGGATATTCATACTTTAAGGTTTAAATCATTTATACATTACTGGTACTTAAAAGCAAATTGAGAAATTACATAAAAGGAAAAAAGAGCTCAGCTTTGTATTTTGATCAACACACCTATATTATAAGAATTTGCAAACATCTGTTTATAACAGTCACCCTTTAATAGTTGAGGGAGTCTATATGGAATATGTAGATGTGGGAAGAAATCATAACATAGACCTCACAACCTCACAAAAACGTCAGGAGAGAATGCTTCTAGAACATGGCCATATAGCCCAAAAAACCTACAACAACCCAATCATAACAAATGAAGTGAAAGAAAAAGGTTAAGGAGCTGGGCATGTTTAGCCTGAAGAAGAGAAGGCTGAGAGGAGATATGATAGCCATGTATAAATATGTGAGAGGAAGCCACAGGTAGGAGGGAGCAAGCTTGTTTTCTGCTTCCCTGGAGACTAGGACACGGAACAATGGCTTCAAACTACAAGAAAGGAGATTCCATCTGAACATGAGGAAGAACTTCCTGACTGTGAGAGCCGTCAGCAGTGGAACTCTCTGTCCCGGAGTGTGGTGGAGGCTCCCTCTTTTGAAGCTTTTAAACAGGCTGGATAGCCATCTGTCAGGGGTGATTTGAATGCAATATTCCTGCTTCTTGGCAGGGGGTTGGACTGGATGGCCCATGAGGTCTCTTCCAACTCTTTGATTCTATGATTCTGTGCACAAAATCCACTGTTAAGCCCTTTCCCTAAATTAATTCGTTTGCAGTATATAGATGGTGAGAATTATGCATCTCTTCAGATGTTGGTTTGCAAATCCCAGCAGCTCTAGTCACTGTAGATAATGGTAAGGAATGCTGGGAGTTGCAGTCCATCCACATGTGGATGAAAGAATGATCCCCACCCCTGACATACATCAATCATCTTCAAGGTATTACTTCAAGATAGTATGTCACTCAATGTGGCTATCGTTTATTTTTATACCAACATATTTCTCTCCTCTCTTTTTTGGCACCTCAGATATAATTTCAGTACCCATGAGAGAGGTTGTGCAGTTTTGAAAGAAAGAAAAAAAAAAGATTAGTCTTCCTGCAGAATGATGCCATCTAACAGCCCTCATCCACCACTTTTTCAAAAATAGCACATTTTCCCGTTAAGCAGAGTAATGTAACTGAAATCTGAGCATCATCCAATCAAAATGGAGCTGTTCTGAATAGAAATAATCTCTGTAGCCTTCCACCTTCCTCCTTTATTTCTTCTGTTCGTCTTGCTTTCCAAGAAACAGAGAGAGAAGGAGGGAACTGTTCCATGAAATCCATTATTGTTATATAAATGTATAATGCTGTGTAGAAGTGCTTGAGATCCCCACCATTCAAATCTGGCTCTGGGAGTGGATAACATATTTGGCACAACTAGCAGAGTGTTTCAAATTGTGAAATGTATTATCTTTACTTTTAAATGAATCTCAGTTGCCCTTTTAAAATGATACGCATGTAATTAGAGCAAGTGCAGGCAATAAAAAAAAAACTTCTGTCTTTCTTTGAAGTGCCATTAAAACTGGAGTCTTCTTCATTGTGTGCAGCCAGTGAATAGTGCCTCACACCAGTGGTGTTTCTGACTCTGATGTTACATTGTGTTTTGGTCCACATTTTCAGGGAACGATCTACTCTGCTGAACCTGTTTTTGGGGAAAGGACTTAGAACTTTGGATGACTTGTTTCAAGTTCAGACCAAGCTCAGATCTGCTGACTTATTGGATTTTGAGGCTTTTAGCCACCACTGCCTAAATACAGATAAGACTGACTCAACTAATTTGTATATATTAAGATTTTTCATATATACTCATGTAGAAGTCAAACTCATGTATAAGTTGAAGGCAGGTTTTGGGGCCAAAATTATAGATTTTGATACGACCTGTGGAGAAGTAACAGATCACTCTGTGGAGAGGACTAACCACCAATGCTGCTTCAGGGGGGCAGCCACCTCTGCCCACAGCTGCCATTTCCCTGACCATGTATTCAAAAAGGCCAGAAGCCCTGGCCCTTGAACGCTCTAACTGGAGGTCAGCTGTGACCAGCAGTGCTGCAGAATTTAAAGAGGTACAAATGGAGGGCGAAAGAAAAAAACGTGCCAACGCTGACTGGAACCGCCTTCCACCTGAAAACTGATGTCCTCACTTTGGGAGAACATGCAGACCAAGAATAGGGCTCCACAGTCACCTACGGACACACCACCAAGACGCTAAACTTGGAGGACCATCATCCTCGGACTATGAGAGATTGCCTAAGTAAGTAAGGTACCACAGCAGAGAGAGTGAAAGAGGATGGCGCTTCTTTTAGGTTCTCCCCATATGGACTAAGCTCATGCTTTTCACCACATTACTCAGAGGAAAGGGATGGCTTTTATTGAATAAGAATTGATATAAAACTCATATTGAGCTGTGGATAAGTTTTTAATTAAAACTTCTGGACTTATACATAAGTATATATAGTACCTTAGCTTAGGACAACTCTAGGAAGTGAGCTACTGTGATGGTAGTAATATGATAGCCAGAGAGCTCCTCTAGTGATTCATGAAACACCAATATTTGATTGATTGTGGCCATGACAAAGTGGAATAAGATTTCTAGAACTGTTGTGTGAAAGGGTCTCTAAACATATTTGGTTGAAGAGTGTGTTGCAGCATCAGGACTGGCTCAGCCATTGAGAATATCAGAATGAAGGGAGAACCATGCTCATCCAGAACAAAGGGCTATCTAGCTCAACATTTGTTCAGATGTTGCAGCTACAGGCAGCAGATGCTGGGCAGTGAGGAGAAGAGATGCTTTGTGGGAGCATGGAGGACCTTCCTTTATGTCTTATTAGCTAGCCTGCGGCCATTGATTCCAACATCTCCATTAGAGTGTCCAACCATTTTGCCCTTTAGCTCAGCCAACAAATGTCTTGAGCCAGCTCTCAAGTAAAACTATACTGTATAAGGTATATGTCAATTCCAAATAATCAGTAAGACCCCTTATCGGCTACAAGAATCCCAGGCTGTGGATACTTGAAACTCTCAATAATAGCTAACTCAATATTCTCGCTATACTCCATAGTATCGCACTAAAAGATCATTGTATGAAAAGGATTTCCAGGGGGGATGTTTTTTGAAATATTGGTACGTGAAACCAAGGATATGGAATCTGTGGATAAGGGGGTCATACTGTATCTGCAAAAGGCTAACAGTACTTTTTAGATCTTACTCAAAGACATGCTCGTAACTGTATCTCCCTATGAATTCTACACCCAGCTTAGCTGCTGGTTATTCTACAACAGGGTGTCCATTGTAACATTTCAAGAGACGCCAATGCAAGTAGGAAACAGGAACTCCTTATTAATAAACAATCATGGTCTAATTTTGGCATGGAAGAATAAAGACAGATTGATAGCCGGCAGGAAAATTAAACTGGAGAATTCTATGCATTCTTAGACATGCCTAAAAGGCTTTTATACATTATTAACACTGAGACAGCATTGACCACTATCAAATCATTTGCCCCATGGAGTCCCCAGCTTCCTGCCTTGAAATTATATTATACACTTGCTTCTCTGAGACACACAGTTAACTTTTTCAGGCAGCTCTCTCCTATTTCATCAGACATAAATGCTCATTTCCAAGTGGTTGTGCATAGGGTTATATCTAAGCACACCTCACTCTATGCTATCCTTTTCCAGTCTAGTGCCATCAAGAGGTTTTGGGCTCAAACTTCCACAGCCAGCAATGCACCAGGTTGGGCAAGGTTGGCCTATGTTGCAATTTACATTGGCTAGAATCCTTTATTTGCCTGACCAGAATATGGCAATCTTATAAAGATCTGCCTTCTTTTTTTTTTTTTAAATAATTTTTTATTAAATTTTTCACAAATCCACACAAGGAAAGAGGGGGAACAATAACAAGACAATAGAAAAGTAGGAAAGGGAAAGGGAAGAATACACATACATAAAAAAAAAACCAAAGAACAACAATATCTAACTAACATCTAATACATACACTAAAACTATCCAACTATTCTAAAATGACTTCCACTCCAACCTCAGGATCTTTTCGATGCATTTCTTCACCTTAATGTCTATTCTCATCCCATTGTTTTTTCAACTTTCTTTTCATAGTCATATATAGAGGACCAGTCTGTCCTCCTCAAAACTTTTCCATTGTTTCTTCTCAACAAAAAAGTTAGCTCATCCATGTCTCTTATTTCTTTAATTTTCTTCCACCATTCTTCAATACTCGGAACTTCACCATTCTTCCATTTTTTGGCAAAAACCATCCTGGCCGCCGTTGTACAATAAGTATATAGTTTATCTTCATTCTCATCCAATTTAAGGTCAACATCTGTAAATCCCAGAAGGTAATATTCGGGCTTCTTCTTGTAACTTTTCTTTAATATTTTTTGCAACTCCTCATGAATAATAGACCAAAACTTTATTGTTTCTTTGCATGTCCACCACATGTGGTAAAAAGTGCCTACTTGCTCCCTACATTTCCAACACTTATCTGATACATTTTGATACATATGACTAAGTCTGCTCGGGGTCAGATACCACCTATAAAACATTTTATACCAATTTTCTTTTAAGTCCATAGCATATGTATATTTCAATTTTTTATTCCACATCATTTCCCATTCCCCAAAATGGATGGGTCTTCTTAAGTTTTCTGCCCATTTAATCATAGAGGTTTTCACCTGTTCTGTTTCTGTCATCCACTGGATCAATTTATTATATAATATTGCAACCACTTTCTTCTGTGTATTTAGTATTCTGTCCCATGTATTTTCCTTCCAATCAAAACCTATTTTCTGGTCTTGTTTATAGTATTCTTTAATTTGTAGGTAATTTAGCCAAGTTATATTGCTATATACAGCCTTTAATTGTTCAAATGTTTTAATCTCCGCTTTCCCTTTCACCAGTATATCCTTATATCTTGGCCAAGTCCTCCATCCTAATAATCTTCTTTGATGTGCCTCCATTGCTGAGATCCATAATGGTGTTGTTTTATAAAAAAAGGTTTTATATCTAATCCATGTCCGTAATAGGGAGGCTCGCACAAAATGGTTACCAAAATTTTTCTCCTTCATCTCTCTATTATACCATACATACGCGTGCCATCCCACTCTCAAATCATAGCCTTCTAGGTTTAGGCACTTTTCTTTATCTAAAATCATCCAATCTCTGATCCAGGACAATGCACAGGCCTCATGATAGGTCTTCAAGTCGGGAAAGCCCAATCCTCCTCTTGTTTTCTTATCTATTAAGTTTGTATAATTAATTCTTGGTCTTTTTCCTTTCCAGACAAATTTCATTAAGTCTTTCTTCCATTGTTTGAACAAAGTTTGACTTCTTATCACCGGTATATTCTGGAACAAGAACATAAGCTTTGGTAATACATTCATTTTTATCAAGGCTATTCTTCCCAGAAGAGATATTTTCAGCCGATCCCAATTCTGTAAATCGTTTTGAACTTTCTTCCAGACTGATTCATAATTATTCTTTAAAAGTTGTCCATTTCTCGCTGTGATCCAGATTCCTAGATATCTGATTTTCTTAACACCTTCTATTCCAATCTGTTGTTGGATCTTTATTTGTTTCTCCTTATTCACATTCTTAAATAAAAGTTTAGTTTTCTTCATGTTCATCTTGAAACCTGCCACCTTTCCAAAATCTTCTATTTTGTTTATCCAACTTTGTAGATTTTTCTCCGGGTTTTCGATCGTACCTATTAGATCGTCTGCAAACGCTCGTATTTTATATTCAAATTTGCCAACTTTTGCTCCTTTAATCTTTTCATCTTCTCTAATCTTCTTCATCAGGATCTCCACCGCCATAACAAAAATCAATGGAGAGAGTGGACAACCTTGTCTCGTGCCTTTTGTGATCTCAAATTCTTGGGTCACTTGGCCATTCACTTTCACTTTAGCCTTTTGAAATTCGTAAATGGCATTAATTGCATTATTAAATTTCTCTCCCATGTCCAACTCTTGTATCAAAATCTTAAAGAAATCCCAGTTCAAATTATCAAATGCTTTCTCAGCATCTATTGACAAAAGGGCAAATTCCTTCTGATGATTAGTCTCATAATATTCCAAAAGATCTAATACATTACGTATATTTTCTTTCATGTGTCTATTTGGGAGGAAACCTGTTTGTTCTTCTCCAATCCATTTACTTAAAAAATTTTTTAATCTTGTGGCCATGATGTTTGCAAATATTTTATAATCCATATTTAACAGAGATATCGGTCTATAATTTTTAATATCATTTTCTGGTGAACCTTCTTTGTGAATCACAGTTATTTCTGCCTCTTTCCAGGAGTCTGGTACCTTTCGATATTTCAAAGCTTCATTCGCTATAACTTTAAAGATGGGTGTCAGCTGTTGTTTAAATGTCTTATAAAATCCTGCCGTGAACCCATCCGGTCCCGGCGCCTTATCTACATTCATTTTGCTTATAGCTTTCTCAATTTCCTCTTCTGTTATTTCTTTGTTCAATTCTTCTCTATCTTCATCTGTTATTTTGTCTAGCTTCATTTGTCCAATATATTCCATGATATCCTCTTTCTTTATGTCCTCCTTTGTATATAATTGTGTATAAAACGTCCGGAACTCCTCCAGAATTTCTTTATCCGTTTTCAAGTCCTTGTCCTTAGTACTTATTTTAGCAATATGATTAATTTGTCTCTTTTTTCTAACCTGATTTGCCAGCCATTTACCCGGTTTGTTAGCATTCTCAAAAGCTTGTTGTTTTAAAAATTTCATCTGTCTTGATTGAAATTCCAACTCCACATGATTTTTTTCCTGTTTCAATGTCACCAATTGTTTCTCTATTCTTTTTGAAGGGTTTTTCTTTAACTCCAATTCTTTCACTGCTATTTCTGCCCGCAGCTCGTCAATTCTTTTATTTCTTTCTCTATTCCTTCTTGCTCCTTGTTGGATAAAGTGCCCTCTCAGAACTGCTTTAAAGGCATCCCAAATCACTCGTGGTTCCATTGAATCCAATTTGTTTATTTGTAAAAAGTCCTGGATTAATTTCTTAAAATGTTCTTTATCTTCTTCCGTCTTTATTAAATTCTCATTTAATCTCCATTTTCTATAATGATTTTTTTGATTTACAACCATTTCCAGAGGGCAATGGTCTGATAAGTCTCGTGGCAGAATATTGATCTCTTTCAATTTAGTAGAGAGGTTCCTAGTAGTCCATACCATATCAATTCTAGACCAGGATTGATGTCGATTCGAGAAAAAGGTATAATCTCTCTTATCTTTGTTTCTACTTCTCCATACATCTTCAAGGTCAAAGTCTTTTTGCAAATCCATAAATATCTGAGGGAGTTTCCCTCCCTTTAACTTCTTTTTCTTCAGACTCTTATCCATATGACAATCAACGACCCCATTAAAATCTCCTGCCAAAATCAGCTCATCAAACTCTATTTCTTTTAGCTTAGTATTTAAGTATTCGACAAACTTTTTCTTCGGTCCATTGGGGGCATATATATTACATACCAGTATTTTGGAGTCTCCAATTGTTATATTTACTGCCACGCATCTTCCTTCTGTGTCCCTAAATGCCAATTCTGATTCTATTGAATCCTTTATATATGTGACCACTCCTCTTTTCTTTTTTTCATAGGCTGAGTAGTATTCCTTTCCTAATTTTTTATTCGGGAGATGCGCCACATGTTTATCACAAATATGCGTTTCCTGTAACATTATTACATCAAAATTCTGTTTCTTCAGACTCCTCCATATTCTCTTCCGTTTCTGGGGGGAATTCATACCATTGATGTTGTTCGAGAAGCATTTTATTTGTCTCTCCATCATTTTATTTTTCCTTGTCTAGTCCCAATCCTGTGTCGCCGAGAGCCAATTCCGCTGTTGCCGTTGCCGATTGTTCCAAACTCTGACCTCTTTTTTCTTCCTTTTTCCGTGGTGTCATTCTCTGTGGTTTTGGTTCTTTCACTAAAAGACCATAATCCTTTGGTGATTTATATCTTGCCTTTTTTGCCTTTACTCCTTTTCTTGGTGTAGATAATCTTCTTTCTTCCCCTTCCTCAGCCTCTGCATCCATTTCTTCTTCTTCTTCTCCTGATTCTTCTTCTTCTTCTTCTTCCCCTTGCTCTTCATCCCCTTCCTTCTCTTTCATAAGCTTTTCATAAAAAATCTTAGCCTTGTGTTCTGTTGTCAACCAATATCTTTCTTCCTTATAGGTCACCATTATCCCTTCTTTTCTTTCCCACCTGAACCTTATCATTCTTTTCTTCAATTCTTCTGTCAAAAAGAAATATTTTCTTCTTCTTGCTAAGGTCGCCTGTGGGAATTCCTTCAAGACTGCAATTTTCTTTCCTTTGTAAAAGATTGGTGTTTTATTGTTATTATAGATCACATCATCTCGAACCTTCTTTCTTGTAAATTTCACTATCACATCTCTGTCTGTCTTGTTTCTTCTAGAATAAAATGACGATATCCGATAAACCTGGTCCACTTCCTGTTCCAATTCATCTCCCTCACATTCCAAACAATCTGCCAGGATTTTGATTATTAGTAATCTTATATCTTCTTTATCATCCTCCATTACATTTCTTAGTCTAAGTTGAAAATCCATTTGCATTTGCAGTAGTCTTTCTTGTTCTAATTCCATTTTTTCCCTTTGTCTGTCCAGTCCTTTTATTTTCTGTGTCATCTCCTTTTGCGTTCCTTCAATTTTCTCATTAGAGGCTTTCAATTCTTTTACTTCTCCATCCAACTGTGTTATTTCTTTCCTTATCTGGCCAAATTCCTCCTTTATTTCTGTTTTCATTACTTTGAACTCTTCTGTCATTTTTGTAATTATTCCTTCTTGTTTCTTATAGTACTCTTCATGTTTGGTCTTCATTTCTTCCTTCAATTCTGTTTTCAAAGTATCTTGTTTTTCTGATATCTTTTTGATCTCTTTCAACAGATTATCCATTTTGGGGTTTATATCCAATGATCCTCTTCGGGACTCTGCTTTGCCTGGGGTTGTCATTTCCCAATTAACTCTTATTTCCCAAAATCCTTTATTCCAGTTACATCTATAATCAATTGTAATATAGATTTTCGATTTCAAAGTCCATTAATTGTTTATCTAATTTTGCAGCTAAATATAATATAAATCAGTTTTCCTCTTCTTAAAAATCTTCGATTCAATTATTAGCAATTTATAAGATTAATTCATTTACTTAAAATATTTCCACACCCTAAAATTTATGTACTAATACTCTAATTAATTATACTTAATTTTATTTATTTAATTCTAATTCCCCCCCTTACTTAAAAGAATATGCAAAAATCACCACTCTATTTCATAAAATATCACTGTATTATATAGAATCAATTTTGTGTATTAATATATTGACCACTATAGGTTAACGATTATCAAAAATAGGAATAGACAGTATCAATTTCTTCTTCTTTCCTCCACTTAAAAACTCCAAATATTTGATTAGTCCTTTACTTATCTGCCTCTCTTTATCTTTGTTCCTTCAGAAATTGTTTGTCTCCCAGTTTTCCTCCTTATTATAATAACTCTCTTCTGCTTCTCTTCCTGGTCCGCTGTCGTCTTCTTCTCTTCCTGGTCCGTCGTCGTCTTCTTCTCTTCCTGGTCCGTCGCCGTCTTCTTCTCTTCCTTGTCCGTCGTCGTCTTCTTCTCGTCCTCGAATCTCCTCTCCGTTGCTTCTATTTAAAAATCTTGCTCTTACACCACCACTCCTTTGCTCCTTTGCTCCTCTGGGTGTCGCTGCATCAATTCCTTCCTGCCGATCTATAACGTTTTTTCTCTATGATCCAAGATGGCGACCACACTCCTTCCGCCCCGTCACTTCCTCCGTTCGCTCCTTTCCGACCCCTCTTGATTCCTCTCTAATTCTTAGTCCTCCACTATCTCCTGCCTTCCTGTTCCGTCACTTCCTTTGTTTCAAGCAGCCCAGTTGTTTATAGAGAAGGCTGAGATAGACTCAACAATAATGGCGTCAAGGTCGGTATTTGTTTATCTTTATTTCTTCCGTCTCAAGTTGGAGCCTCAACTAGGATTGCATAGGGGGTTCCTTGTCTTCTTTATTTCTTTTAATAATTAAAGTAGATATAAAATTAATTTCCCTAGATCGGCTTATTTTCCATTAATTTGCTCAGTTTCCCATTAATTTAATCAATTTTCGCCAGGTTTCAATTTAGTCCTTTTAAATCCGTTGTCCGATTTCTCAAATTACCCAAATATGATTTATACTTCCTGTTCTTCTCTATTTCTTTATTCTCCGTTCTTATTTATTTATTTACTTCTCCAGCCTTCCTTGTCTCCTCTTCCCTCCGTTCCTCCCTTCTTTCAAATATTGTTAATTTGGGAACACTCTCCCGTTACCTGGGGTTGGGGTCTTTCTTTTTCCCTTCCCCCCTCCGGGGGGTTTCTTCTATCTTCCTTTTCTTCTATTTTGGAGTGGGTTGGCGACGGTTAAACAAGCCTCGCGGCTTGATCCTTGCGGGGTGGTTCGCTTCCCCCTCCCGCTCAGACCCTCTCGACCTCTCCTCCTTGAGGGTGGAGAGATCTTTGGGGTCTCAAGCGTCTCTTGGGGTTCGCGACACCTTTGCACTCAATCCGGCAAAGGGGGGAGCTTTTTTAGCTCTACCTAACCACCACAACGCAGGTCCTCGTCGGGAGCTCCCTCTCGACGAGGCTATCCCGTCGCCATGTCCACCGGAAGTCCCCTAAAGATCTGCCTTCTGTTGTGTGCCATCAGGTTGTTTCCAACCTATGATTACTCTAAGGCTACCAATCATTGAGTTTTCTTGGCAAGTTTTGTTTAGAAAGTGTTTCTCAGTCTGTGGATCCCCAGATATTTTGACTCTCAACTCCCAGAAATCCTAACAGCTGGTAAACTGGCTGGGATTTCTGGGAGTTGAAAGTCAAAGCACCTGGGAATCCACAGGTTGAGAACCACTGCTTTAGAAGATGTTTGTCGTTGCCTTCATTTGAGACTGAGAGAGTATGACTTCTACAAGGTCACCCAGTGGGTTTCCAGGCCTTCGTTTGCAGAGCCATATATTTTAGAAAATCATAACTACATCAACTTTTTGCCATCCCAGATCAGGGTTAACTGTTATCGTGGCACATTCTGAAATACAGGCACAGACTTTCCCTCCAGAAAATTTCCCAAACTGAAATTTTAAAAACCTCTGCTAATCCACCAACAAACTATTTCTAGAAGTTTTTCATTTCACCTGGAGAAGGTTTTGGCAAGCTAAGTCAATCTCCTGAAAATAAAGAAAAAGAAATAATGAAAAGAAAAGTAAAGAAACCCCTCACCACAATATATTGTAGCTTTAGAAATTCATATTTCCAGGATTGAAACTAAGCTTTGAACAGAAAAGCCTCAGGTGGGTGGCACAGGACACTATTATCCATGCGAATGAGAATGTCCTGACTTTTCGCTCTACAATCCTTGGATATGTCACACTATCATTCTTAGCATCCTGCCCAGAAAAATGAGAACTATTGTACCTTGGGAGTTGGCTCTAGATGAGTCAATTCCCTGGGGGTCGGACAACAGTTCCCAACACTTGCCAATGAAACCACACTGCCATGGGTCATGATTCCCAGTCACTTCAGTCATTTTGGAAAGCATTGACATGGGGCTTTCTTTACTGTTTTGGAAATAGCTTTTCTGAACATCACTTTAAATCAGTGGTGCTCAACCTGTGGGTCCCCAGGTGTTTTGACCTACAACTTCCAGAAATCTCAGCCAGTTTACCAGCCGTTAGGCTTTCTGGGAGTTGAAGGCCAAAACATATAGGGGGACACAGACTGAGAACCACTGCTTTAAATGAAAAACTTATGAAGGATTTATTTTTTTTTGGGGGGGGGGATGAGTTGCGCACAATGCTGGGTATTTGAAAAAGGGTCTGGAAAACTCACAGCAACCCAAGGTTCACACAATTTCTACTCCCGGGATAGTCTAGTTGCAGTGAGAAATAACATCCATGTATTTTGCCACGCAGAGGCGGCTCAACCCATTACGCAAAGTAAGCATTTGCAGTATAGTTGATTTTGCCAAGGGGCGCTCTTGAGGCGCTCTTGTGGGAAAATAGACCTTGACATATGCGAGTTGTAGTTACTGAGATGTATAGTTCACCTAAAATCAAAGAGCATTCTGAACTCCACCAATGATGGAACTGAACCAAATATGGCACACAGAACTCCCACAAGGAACAGAAAAATATGTATCAGTGATTGTTTGGGGGGGGGGGCAAAATACTGTTTGCTTACCGTTGAAAATTACCTAGGGCTGCCTCTGTTGCCACGAGTAAAGGTTACCATCCTTAGGAGAGGGGGACATATTAAGATTTGACGTTCTTCCTCTTCAGCAGGAAAATACAAATGGGAAAGAGAACTTCTCACTGCAGTGCATATCCATTAAAGAAAAAAGGTTTATGCATTTCTGACTGTTACTTAGTCATTGTGTGCCTAAGGGCAAAATATATAAGACTTCCTTTTTCAGGACAGTGATGCAAGGTCTTCAGCTGACTTTAGACAGAAGAGGCAACCAAACAGCAGATTGACCTTTGTAAAGTAGGTTTCAGGATTACCTTAAGCACACACACAATGACCTAAAAAGGGCAAAGGTAATGAAATGAAAACCTGCAACAACAAACTTTAGCTACCAGTACTTGGTCTGGCCTGGTTTTCTAGTGTTGTAATGGAACTGTTCCCTGAAGTCCCATAAAACAGTGGCAGCTTTCCAGCAGAATGAATGTTATAACCATTTATCCTGCTTACCAATTACAAGAAGAGGTATAAGTAGACAGTTATAGGACACAGCTAGGTGCCCTTGTGCTCAGAAAATCCTGCTCGGAACAGCTCTCTTTGCCATTAGAATAACATTTTTTTAAAAATAGAACAAACCCATGTAGGTCATAGCTAGTATACATTGCAAAACAGCCCTTTTGTTTCTTGACCACCGTTTTGTTGCATTAAAAGCAGACAAAGTTGCATTTTCAAATGTATTGGACATTTTCTTAAGTGTTGATTTTAGTGAATGGAAGGAGAGTTGTGCCATCTGTGCTTTGCTTCAGGCAGCAAAGGATGTTGTTGGCCCTGCTGTGACTTCCAAGATGACTTTGTGTATAATCATCCTTGCATGCCAGAGGATGGGAAATGAATCCCAACAACTGCATTGCAGTTCTGGCATTTCAGCATTCATGAGTTTGCAATGCCCATATGAACTGCAGTTAACTAATTGTAGATTTTGGACTTGCTGTTCAAATGGGTTGGGGACTCTTTTGACTGAAAACATGTATGATCTCACATTTCAAAATGTGGTAAATCCAGTTGCATCTGAAACCTGTCCTGCTCAGTTCTGTTTGAAGGAGCCCTTGATCTGTCTTCCAAAGTCCTTCCTTGACACCATCACAATTAGAGTAAAGGAGCACACTGTGGCTCAGTCTAAAATCTGTAAATGTAGCACGGCTTATAGCTATAAAATGACTGACATGAGATTTGGATGGTATATGGCTAAGCACTTTTATATTCTAACTAGCATTTGAAATTCAGACACAAACTATGTGATGAATCCATCCCTCGTCATAATTGTATAATGGATTAATTTGCTTTCTTCTGTTTGATTAAAAAAATTAATTAAAGAGTGTTTCATTGAATCAGGCATTAACTTCCCTTGGGACAGTGTTTGCTTTATTCTTTTGATTCTTGGGTTTAAAGGCATATCTGTTAGCCATCAGAGGCACAAGTATGCACAGCATAACAAATTCAAACCTGGAATGGCAATTCCAGCAATGCAGTTTGCTTAAGGAATGATATTTTTGTTTTCATACAGCTGTAGAAAGGTTTACTTGTTAGTCAAGTCCTCCCTCCTCCTCCCATACCTCTTTGGTTTTAAGAGCTCAAAAAGAGGCAGTCAGGGAGTCTGAGGAGGGGACCTCATTTCTCTCAACCCATCAGCACACCGCAAGCATCAAAATGAGAAACCGGCTTTGGTTAGTTGGAACTCCAGCTCTCCTATCATCTGTTTGCAGAAGTTCATTACTTAATTCCCATTCATATCGCCTCTGCAGAGAATAACAGGCTGATGACATTTCAGTTAATCATAATCTTCCCCTTCTGTGACAGTCTGCCAGAAGCCTTTTGGAAAATAAACTTGTGGGATTGTTGAAAAAGAAGGATTTTTCTTCCTCAGCCTTGCAGAAGAAAAAAACTGACAAAGATGACTACGTGATATGATTCCACTGGATCTTTATTACCTCTTCACTGTCATAGTTTTTTGTGCAGTGCCAAAATTTGCTCAACATTATTCTTCACCTCTGCCACTCTTGTAAGATGTTTCAATTTTTTATTATCGCAGTATGCTTAATAGCAGAAGGGACAGGAGAATCATACATAGTACCCATGCATTGATAAGATGTAAAATATATTTGGCTTTTAACAGATGAGCAACCAATAGTTTTTTTAAAGAAAAGGGTGTCCATGAAATGGAGTTAAAAACAACCATACAGGAAAAAAGAGATCTGGCTTACCTGTCATTATGTAAGTCACTGAATGACATCACCGTATTTAAAGATTGAAATGATGGTAACGACCTTATGTCATGGTGTGCAAACAAGGGCATAGTGAGGCAGGATGGCAGTGGAGACTTCATTGAACCACGAGGTCAAGGAGATGAGAAACAGGGTCTTCTCAGTGGTGGCTCTTCAACTCTGGAACTCTCTCCCCAGTCTGATTACATCAGCGCCCTCCCTCCTTGCCTTTATAAAGAGAGCAAAGACATGCTTATGGAACCAAGTTTTTGACTACTAAGTACTGAAGCAGGACAGTAGACTCCTCAGCCCTGCCAGGGTCTTGTGGACTTGGGTTTTATAGTTGCACCCTCCTTGGAAGTGCAGAGTCACACTCAGGTGGAAAGGGACCTGGGGCTGCACAAGGAGCCCCAAAGGCAGTAACAGAAGGGCTGGATGAAGGTGTTTCTGGCCTCTTCTGGAGCAGCACAGACGACTCCTCATCCCAACCTGAAAACATGGATGTTCTGACAGGCCTTTGACCTTGAGTAGGCTGAATGGGCCCATATGAAGCTTGGCACCTATAAACTGACAGCAGTTAGTTTTATCTACTGTTGTTTTAAAGTTGTATTGTTTTGATTTTATGCTACATGTGCTGACAGGGTGGGAGGGGTGTTGTTATAATTTTGTGACTTGTTTTATACTTCTGTACTTGTTTTTACCTGTTGTATGTTATATGTGCCTTGTAAGCCGCCCTGAGTCCCTTCGAGGATGGTAGCGGGATATAAATGAAGTATTATTATTATTATTAGTAGTAGTAGTAGTAGTAGTAGTAGTAGTATATGTAATCGACATTTAGAATGGCCCTGTCTACGAGTCTGGATCATGTGATTGTAATGTTTTTATTAGGTGTTTTAATTTTTATACTTCATGTTTAAAGGGTCTATTATCTTATGGTGAATTTGTCTTATTGAATTTATGCTTAGTTATATGCCGTTTGATATATCATTTGGTTTTTGTATGTAAGGCATTGAATCTTGAGAAAAGTGGTATATAAATACTGTAAATAAAATAATAATAAATAAATCCCAGCAAAAGCATCCATTATATATGTGGGGTGAAGGGACCAAGTGAATGTTTCCTTGGATTTAAATTTCTAAACACACTATTGAGGCATCACCATTATTTCATTAAAGGCCTAGAGATTAGTAACTATTATGCAGATTGTGCTGTGATAGTGTCAGAGACACAAACTGGATGGTGCCTCTCTATCTATTTATAGTTACTGGCTTGTTTTATTAGTACAGATTGAGCATCCTTTCTCCAGAACTCTGAAATCCAAAATACTCCAAAATTGTCCAGATGGGTGGCTGAGATAATGACATTTTTGCTTTCTCATGGTTCAATATATACAAATTTTGTTTCATGCACAAACATATTAAAATGTATATAAGGTTTCAGAGTATGTATATAAGGTTTATATGAAACTTACATGAATTTTGCATTTAAGATTGGTCCCATCTCCAAGTTTAAGTATTTCCATATATGCAAATACAGATATTCTAAAATCTGAAAAAAGCCAAAACACTTTTGATCCCAAGCATTTGAGGTAAGGTATACCACTCAGCCTATATTTTTAAAGATAATATCCAAAGAACAAGAGGAGAGGTTCCTGTTCTGATGAGTTTAGAAGCTAAGATTTGATAGAAAGTATGGAAACGAAGATTTCAGTTATTCACATTACAGCTCAGTTACAGGCATGGCTAGCATCACAGAACAGTGTGCGTGTGTGGATGCCATCAAGTTGCCTGTCACTTTATGGCAACTCCCTGAATTTCTTATGCAGGGAAAACTCAGGAGTCATCTTGCCAGTTCCTTCTTCTGAAATATAGCCTACAGCATCTGGAATTAATTGACAGTCTCAAGATTGGAGAAGATCTGGTGACTTTAGAATATTTAAGCCAATTACAGGATCTTGGAAGACACCACAAAGGCCATCTAGTCTAACTCTTACCTTGCAAGGGGTTGGACTAGATGGCCCTTGTGGTGTCTAGGCACATTTTGTGGTAAATAGAAATGGGAGAAGAATGCAGGCACTGACCCCAAAATGTTAATCCGGCCCCTTAATGAATTTTCCGTTCAATCCCCAAATTTCTAACATTGCTTATATCAGACATTGACAATCATACAAATAATTGGCTGTGTACTCATTCCTTTGATAACATCACTTGCCTCTTTTCTTTGGATTCCTAAACTGTATTTCATAAGACTTGGGTGAAGGTTATTGCTACTGTAATGCTAGCAATTTGGGGACTGACGGAAATTTTCAAAGAGGGAAATGCCTTCATTTTGCTCTCCTCCAATGTAGTGACACCCCTGAACTATCCAATGAATGAGGCAAAGTTTAAATAGTTCCTCAGCTACACTCAGGGTACTACGGTTATATGCCTCCACCTGGACCCTTTTACACAATTATTGCACTATGATTCCAATTCAAATGCTGTGGCTGCTTTCTATGGAATCCTTGCGTTTATATTTTGGCAAGCAATTTGGAATTCTTTGGATGAGAATGCTAAAATATCCTTCCCTAAACTGTAGGTCCCAGGATCCTATAGGAATGAATTATAACAATAAAAATAGTGTCACAGTTGTATTATTGTATATTGAGATTAGGCACCAGGTCATCCTGTCAGAGGTCACTGATGAAGGAGGGAGCTCACTGGACTATTCTTTGCTCAGAGTTCCCTTCAGTCTGGAACTCTCTCCGGTGAGAGTGCAATCTATAGGGAAAAGTACTTCATTTGTACTCCGCACTATCTCCCCTGCAAGACTCAGGAAACCTGAGAAATAACATACAAGCCCCTCCAATTACTACCTATGAATCTTAGTATTATCCTTATATGAACTTGCATAACTCCCTTTGCACACATCTCAATTTGGGGACTCTCCGATTGGTGGAATAGAAACTTTTATACAGTACAGCCCCTGCATCCTTATACAACACATTCCCTGACTTCATGTGGAAACATAAAAGCATAGATAATAGTGAATCCTTTTGAAATGAAGGACTTCTGGCTCAAGAATACCACGGAGTTGTTCTGGAGGAGCTAGAAAATGCCTAGAGATGTCATATTTTATCAGATTGGGATACATGAAACTGTGGAAATTGGGGCCATATAGTACACAAGAAACAGCACTACACACAGAAGGATCCAACTCCCATTCTTTATTAATACTTTCTGGGACACAGAGGCATATTTGACTTTAGCAAAACATAACATTTAACTAGCAAGTTCTCCTGGGTTGCTGATAAATCCAAACATGACGTAATGCACATTCTAACAATGTCCATACCCCACCCCTAAAGTGAACATCTTTCGTTATTATTTTCACAAAACCTGCTAGTCATTGTTGCCTTTTCGATTAGCCTCTTAGACAACAGAAATGTACCGTCAAAAGATGCATACAAAACCCACTTATTCCCCTGAAGCAATTCTCATTATCCATGCTAACACATTGCCATTTTTCCTAGATATTGGCATGGGAATATTACTTGATCTTCACCACTAGTGAAGTGCTAATTGAAAAGATGCTATACTTCCACCCTCCTTAGCCTTGATCTGTGTTGACCCAATGTTAGTGCAATGGGAATTGCTTCCGTAGACGAATGAAAGAAAAATAGTGAATGGAAAACCACAGAAAAACTGTGAATGACTTGGAAAAAACCACAACACTTAAGAGAAGGCCGTTTCCCCCTGGCAGCAATGAAGCCATTAGTCATTTGCTGGGCTAAGGTCAAAGAAAGTCTGAAAGGGAAATTGTGGTGCAACCCCAGAGGGAACATTAAAGCAGAAGATATTCTGCTAGAGGTTAGAATAAAAAATAGTTAGATAATCTTATTGGAAGAGTCTTGGAATGCATTAAACAGAGGTATAGATGAGACTTTTGTTTCAGTTTGTGTTCCATATCTCTTCCTATCTGGAATGAGGGGGAAATGTCATATTTTAAAAAATGGATTGCGGGAGGAAACAAAGGATTGATTCTATCCAGTCCTTGGGCCTTGACTTCTTGGCTTTTAAAAGTCTTCGTTTAAATCTCTGTATTAGAGCTCAAGTGAAGCTACTGCCTCTTCATTTCTCCTGAGAGGCTCCTCAGGTTTAGCCCCTTTATGGCAAGCAGATATAACAAATTGGTCCTCTCCACACTGGGAATAGCTGTGCTGAGTTCAGCTGGTACCATTTTATTTCTGTGCATTTTTATAGAACCATCGAATCATATAGATGAAGGGGCCGCATAGGCCCCCGGTCTGGAATACTGTGTCCAGTTCTGGGCACCAAAATTTAAGAAGGATATTGACAAACTGGAAGCTGTTCAGAGAAGGGAAACCCAAATGATCAAAGGTTTGGAAGGCAAGCCCTATGATGAATGGCTGAGGGAGCTGGGTATGTTTCTTGGAGAAAGGAAGGCTGAGAAGGGGTGTGATTGCCATGTTTCAATATTTGAAAGGGTGTCACATTAAGGAGGGGTAAAGCTTGTTTTCTAGGATTCAAATTTCAGGAAAAGAAATTCCACCTAAACATTAGGAAGAATGTTCTGATTTTAAAAGTAATCTTGCAGTTCCCCTTCTCTGTGTGACTGCAAAGGGCAATGGATAGCAGGGGAAGGAGGTGGGCGTGGCTACGCCCAGGTGACTGCAAAGGGTCGATGGATGGCAGAGGGAGGAGGTGGGTGTGGCCACGCCCAGCTCTTCTTGACGGCCACTGGGGAAACCGCATGGCCACTTATCGCCAGGGAGGCCAGGGAAACTGAGAGATTTTAAACTAACGGGGGGAGGGGAACCTTCCATTAACGAAGTAAACGAAGCTATTCAGATTTTTGCCATTTCCAATCTTTTTTTCAAGAAAATTTGAGAAATAATTTTAAAATCGAAACGCCAGCGCCCCTATATACGAAACGAGTTTAGAACCATTTTTTTCTTGATCAACCAAACCTAATGTTTTTATTGACTATGTTATGGTTTTATATTATCTTAATGTTTTTAATTGTATTGTAATTGTATTTTATGGTCTTGGTACTGACTGTAAACCACCCCGAGTCACCTGTGGGTTGAGAGGGACGGTATATAAATGTAGTAAGCAAATAAATAAATAAATAAATAAATATGTTGCTAACTGGGAGTCTAGTTGTCTTCTTCTCTGGAGGGTTTTAAGCAGAGCCTGGATGGTCATCTGTCAGGAGTGCTGCTGCAATGCAACCTGAGCCCTGCCACATGCACAATGGAGGACCTTCTTGCAGCAACACCAGAAGCACTCCAAGTGGCCAGATACTGGTCAAAGGACATTTAATCAGCGACCAAACTCACAAATTTTGTATTTTGTCTGTTTGTTTGCTTTGTTCTGTTAGAAATGTAATATAATTTGACTGGTTGTCCTGACACGACAAATAAATAAATAGGAGTACTTTAATTATGTGTTCCTGCATAACAAAATGGGGTTGGACTGGATGGCCTCTTCCAACTCTCCGATTCTATGATTCTAAATCCAACTTTCTGTCCAATGCAAGATCTCCACTTAGCTCATCCCCAGCTGGTAGCTGCCCCGTGAAAAATACTCCAATAACTGTCTATGCAATTGATTCCTTTGTTGAATTGCTCTTGCTGACAAGAAAACCCTTCTAATGTTCTAGCAAAATCTATCCATAACCTGGATCTCATCTATTGGAGCATATTAATCCGGGGCCAGGCTGGAGTGAGACGAGCACATTATGGATGGATTGACTCAATTAAGGAAGCACAGCCCTGAGTTTGCAAGGTCTTAAAAGTACTGCTGATGACTAAGGGCTCTTGGAGGTTTTCTCATTCACAGGGTTAATGTAAATTGAAACCCACTTAATGGAAAATAATAAGTGCTAAATTCCTCAAAAGGCAATTTGTCGGTATGACAAGTTGTAGAAAAAGGCAACTAAAATGATCAAGAGGATGAAGAAGCAACATGAGGAAAGGTTATAATATTCAGGACTTTTTCCTTTAAGAGGGAAGGTAAGTAATAGGAATATTCATAGAGATTTTCTGGAACACAGGTAACATTTTTCCCCTATCTACTCGTAACAGGTTCAGGCTAAAAAGAACTACTTCTTCACGCAGAAAAAGCACTGTAATTCACTACCAAAAGTATAGAGATGCCACCAACTTGGAAGATTTTAAAATTCAACTTCACAAATGCAGGGAGGATTTTCCTTCCACTGCTTGCAATGGGAAATAAATTGTTTGGATCAGTGATACTCAAAGCAGTGGTCCCTGGAGCAGTACTGGTCTCTAAACCATTGGGTACTGGTCCTTGCTGTGTTTCTGGCAATGAACAAATATGATCCTGAGAATATTAGGAAAAATAATTGCAGGTCTTCCAGATTCGATATCCCAAGAAACACTGATTTAGATTATTTTCAGCATAAGTCTTAAATGCTTTCACATGCTTGAATGTACTTCAGAGTCAAGAGGGTTTTAGCTTTAGTTTTGATAAATCCAAAGGTTACTCCACTCTACCCATATGATGCTTAAAAGCCTTTCCTTTTCCTCCCTCTCCGCTATTGAGAAGATGTGGGACATGAACTTTTCCATGGGGACAAGACTAAGATACTATCTACACTGTCATATAATGAAACTGCATTATATGACAGTGTAGATGGAGCCTCGGTCTCTTAGTCTATTTTGCCAACTAAGATTTGGACTGGATTATTGTTTAAGCTTCCAGATTTAACTGAAACATTAACATTTTTGTTTTCTGTGGTTGCAGTAAATTGCAGTACAACTTCTGCATCCAAGGGGCATATGTCCCTGGACTTAGTGTACCCAAAACCATGGGTAATATCTTGGAATTCAGAGCCAAAATATATCTTTGCTCCTCACCTGCTGCCCCATGGTGGAGAGAGTAGCCAAAGCTACAGGTTATTCCTCTTGGGTGCCAGGACCAGCCGGAGGGCAAAGATCCATCTGGAAAACACTCAACATGACTTGAAGGGAAAGCAGGCAGAAAGGAAGGAGGGAAGGAGGATCCAGGCAGTGGCATTGCTTCCCACCATCCTTCAAAGAAAAGGCAAGGAAGTTTTTAGCACTGGTGGCAACCATGGGTTGCAATGAAGTGAAACCAGAAGCACTGGATGTGTGGATCACACTTTTGAAATGGCTTAGTTAGAATAGAGACACAAAGCCACTACAAACAGTAGTACACCAATCACAATAGTAATTGCTTTTTACAACTTATATGCTACAATAATGGACATAAAGCTGTTGTAAACACAGAGTCTTGTCATAATGATTCCCTTCTGGAGAGCAGTGTAAAGATAATTAAAAAAAAGTCACAAGTTTATAACCATAAATACCTTAGAGAAGACTTCTCTTTGAGGATGTGGATTCCTTACTCCCTTGTAAGTAGAAGTATCTAAATCCAAAAAGATAATTCTCTAATGAAACTGTTATATGAAACTTCCGCTTCCATGTAGAGGATTTTCAAATCCCAGACTGGTTTCGACTATATTAAGTCTTCCTCAGGTGGAAAAATATGAAAATCACAGAAAGCAATGGACATCAAGTTCTCCAAAATTAAATATTCCTCAGGTGGAAAAGTATGAAATTACAATGATGAAGTGGACCTACAGGGAATATAAACAGGTGGCTAGAAAATATTCCAAAAATAACTATTTATGTATAATGAACATATGAGGCATGAAAGTAACAGAATGTAAATACAACAAGTTCTCCTAAAATTTAAAACAAAACATTAAAAGTTCAATGATATGTATTTTGTAGGAAGGATGGTCCAGATCCGGCACTGGGATGTGTATCAGACAGGTTTGCACAGGTGGAACTATAAAATGTTTTTTCCCTGAGCCCTCCCCTTGCACCCCATATTTTATCTGCTGCTGTCCTCTGTGCCAACTTATTAGCCAGTAGACTGAAGAAATAGCAGAGAAATGTTTAGCTGTATTTCCATCACTGGACACACAATAGTGTGGCATTCTGTGGGATATCCTGGATAACATTTTTGAAGATTATCTCAGTGTTACATGTCTAGCTATAAGAACCTAGCTGGATGCTTCTCTGCCACCCTCCTACTCTCCATGATCCATTAGCATGGGAGCCTGAAGCAGCTAAAAGGTGGGTTTGGGAGAGGGGTTATTGTGTAAGGTTGATATACAATTTTGACCTCTGGAATTACCATAAAAAGAAAGAGACTTACGTAGGTGTTCGTTGGACTTAAGCGTGCATAGGTTACTAAAAGCATGCTAGTCCACATAGTTATTAAAAATAGAAACAGCAATGTCATTAACCACATATACATTTGTTTTCTTGTGCACCATTTAAGTACTGAATCCAATATGCTATGAAATTGGCTTTATCCCAATCCACTTTTGCAACAGTTCAGCTGTGACTTTGAATATTTAAAACTTTTATGAATATCCTTCCTGGCTGTACTTTTCAGCCAAGCTCCCAGTGTCTCGTGTCTTATCTTGTTAGGTTAGGAAACATTTGCATGAGCATGTGAATCGATCATTTTACAAAGGCTATTTTTGGAAATGTGGGCAGCTCCTGCAATGCTATTCCTGGAGAGCTTTTTAAAGATCCACACAAAATAGATCTCAAGGAAGTTTTACAGTCATTAACAGCTTCATTTTAAAGGAAAGCATGTTCTGAGAGGCTGATTGTGAAATATTATCTGACAGTATACATATCTGTCCAAAATATCCCACATCTTTAAAACTGGGCAACAGAAAGTGTCACAGCAGGAAATGAGAAAGAAACAAAGGACCTAAAGTATATGCCACAGTTGGGAATGTGAAGAAACAGAAGGAAAAATTGGATTAGACACCCATGAGCCTTGCATTATCACAATGTTAAAAATAGTATATTAGATAATGTTGAATTGTCACTATTAGCCTCAGCAACCCATCATCATCATCATCATCATCATCATCATCTAATCAGCTTTTTATATACAGCAATCTACATGGTGCTTTAAAAGGAAAACAAAAACAACAACCCCATCAAAGGCATATAATATCATAAATATACATGAAGAGCTAAGTAATAAAATAAAATTATTGCAACACAGTGTAAACGAAATAAAAAAAATATTGTACCAATTTGCCTCATAAGGCTGATATGGATGTGGAGAAACATCCTGTCCCATCAGATTCAACCACTAGGTTGGACAGCTGTTGTAAATATAATGATGAATTTTGAAATATTTTATGACGATTCTTAGAAGCTCCTAGCTGCCCATGCTAGTTGAGGAATTCTGGGAGTTGTCATCTAAAAAGTAACTTTACCAGGTTCTGGGTAATAGCAGGTTGAGATACAGGCAGGTATGAATTTTGTCCTTCATTTTAAGCAACAACATTTTTGGGGTCAGCCCTGACACAGTTTCCTACACTGAGGAGTGGGATTCAGGTGGTCGTCCAGATGTTGTTGCTGCACCTACAAGTCTTGCTTACCATTGACTGTGCTTCAGATCTCATCATTTTTGCTCATGCCTTAATCATAAGAATCCTATACCCACTTGTGGACTCAGTGAACATTGCACTGATATAAACAGTATTTTGGAGAATAAAACTGACCACAATTAGTTACAGGCAAATAAGCTTTGCCCCAGCATGGATCTGAACCTAAGTATTGGTTGACCAGTCTGTTCACCAATGGAAACCAGTTCTTCAGGCTGCTTTCTAGATATGCCATTGAATTCATCCAGCCCATCAAGTGACTGTGGGTTTCCACATAAACAGATGCCACTGTGTGGATCTTTTGCTACAGGGATTGGGGTTGGGCAGAACTACATTTCTCCAAGTTGGGCATGTCCTTGGTTGTCTACACTCCCAAGAGCTCATAAGGTGAACATCATCTGAGTTTGATGTGCACCCATGCTCCAGCTCCTTCCAACTGGATCCAGAATAGAGGAGAGAAGAGAAGAGATGAAGCTTCTAAGCTGCCCAGTAATGAGAGTGCTGAAGCCTGATATGTAGCCAGAGTGCAGACCAGAGTGATGCCTCTGTGTTTCATTTTTTCCAGTCCTGTCTGCCAGCCAACCAGGTTGAACTTGATTGGCTGGTTTTTCTACCCTTCCTCAATCCATGGATACTTTTCAGACTCCCAAGAAGGGTTGGAGAAGGTCTCACTGTGTCTCAACATGATTTGCAAATGGTGCACTTTGGTAAGTCAAGGATTATTTATTGCAGAGCATTCATTGTGTACATTTTTACATGACTAGCCTGGAGATTTTTCAAAAACGTAAGTTGGGAAATTTGTGGAGCCAGCATGATGTAGTGGTTTGAGTATCAAATGACGACCGGTGTTCAAATCCATGCTTAGCTATAGAAATACACAGGATGCCTTGGGGCAGGTCACACTGTCAGTCTTAGGAGAAGGCAATAGAAAACATTCTCTGAAGAAATCTTGCCAAGAAAATGCTAAGGCATACAATGACCACATCCACAACTAATCTGGGAAACTCAGATGGAATTTCTCATGCAGTTGGCTAACTGTGATAAAGGCTTGCTTACTCAAAGGTGTCTCTGTATGTCCTAATATACGCTGACGTGTTGCTTTATGTTGTAATTGTCAATCCTTTCCACCAATCTTTTTAGTGTGTCATAATTTTACTTTTCTTCAGAAACACCCTTTAACTGAGTATTAATTACCTTAGGACTCTGACTATATTCAGCCTTAAATGATTTGGGAAGCTCAGCAACATTAGGCATTGCTAGCACTTGGATGGAATACCCCCTAAGACAGTGGTTCTCAGCCTGTGGGTCCCCAGATGTTTTGGCCTCCAATTACCAAAAATTCTAACAGCTGGTAAAGTGGCTGGGATTTCTGGGAGTTGTAGGCCAAAACGCCTGGGGACCCACAGATTAAGATCCACTGCCCTAAGATCCTCATATGGACTAGGAAAAAAAACATCCTGCTTGTAACACTGGAGAGCTTCCACTAGTGCTTCTGGACTGACTTGCCCATAACCACATAGTAAGCTTTGTGATGAACCACAATTTGAACCTGAGTCTTCTATGGAGATAGATGATCAGCATCTTCTTCATTTGACTTGTGCTCATTGGCCTGTAGCTGAATTGTTAACATTCTGGTTAGGAAAGAAGTCTAGCTCTATAATTCATTGTGTCTCAAGTACATTTCAGCTACCAGTAGAACTGAAATTAAAAGTGACAGTGTGCACCATTAACATCATTTTTATTACTATTGCAGCTTTGAATTATTTCATACAATACTAGATGCTCACAGATAAAACTCCATTGATTTAGGCAGCTATTCTGTATCTGAGTAATGCCAAATAAGCCACATTAAGGTTCTTGTGGGTTTTTTCGGGCTATAGAGCCATGTTCTAGAGCAGGGGTCCCCAAACTTTTTGAACAGAGGGCCGGGTCACAGTCCCTCAAACTGTTGGAGGGCCGGATTATAATTTGAAAAAAACAAACATGAATGAATTCCTATCCACACCTCAAATATCTTATTTGTACTGCAAAAAACACTTTAAATAATACAATAATTAAAATAAAGAACTATTTTAACAAATATAAACTTAGCAGTTTACAATAAATATAAACCTAGCAGTTTGAAAACATGCAAATGTGAGTAGATCAATAGATACCGCTCCGGCAGAAAGGTAATGGCGCTCCATGCAGTCATGCTGGCCACATAACCTTGGAGGTGTCTATGGACAACACCCGCTCTTCAGCTTAGAAATGGAGATGAGCAGCAGAGTCCCAGAGTGGGACATGACTGGATTTAAGGCCTCCCCCTCCTTCTCCTTCCTCGGGGATGCATCCAAGCTGCATCCCGGAGGGAGGAGAGGCTGGGCCCACGGAGGCGACGGGCAAAGCAGGCCCGGCTTGGGCTTGCTTTGCCCGTCGCCTCCCCCCTCTCCTTCCTCGGGGATGCATCCAAGCTGCATCCCGGAGGGAGGAGAGGCTGGGCCCACGGAGGCGACGGGCAAAGCAGGCCCGGCTTGGGCTTGCTTTGCCCGTCGCCTCCCCCCTCTCCTTCCTCGGGGATGCATCCAAGCTGCATCCCGGAGGGAGGAGAGGCTGAGCCCACGGAGGCGACGGGCAAAGCAGGCCCGGCTTGGGCTTGCTTTGCCCATCGCCTCCCCCCTCTCCTTCCTTGGGGATGCATCCAAGCTGCATCCCGGAGGGAGGAGAGGCTGGGCCCACGGAGGCGACGGGCAAAGCAGGCCCGGCTTGGGCTTGCTTTGCCCGTCGCCTCTCCCCTCTCCTTCCTCGGGGATGCATCCAAGCTGCATCCCGGAGGGAGGAGAGGCTGGGTCCACGGAGGCGACGGGCAGAGCAGGCCCAAGCCGCTTTGCCTGCCGCCTCCCCCCCTTCGCCCCCCTTTCACCCTTCTCCACAGCCCGCGGGCCGGATAGATGCCCTCAGGGGGCCGGATCCGGCCCGCGGGCCGTAGTTTGGGGACCCCTGTTCTAGAGGCATTTCTCCTGACGTTTTGCCTGCATCTATGGCAAGCATCCTCAGAGGTAGTGAGGTCTGTTGGAATTAGGACAATGGGTTTATATATCTGTGGAATGGCTGGGGTGGGGCAAGGAGCTCTCCCCTGCTGCAGTTAGGTGTGAATGTTTCAGCTGATCACCTTCATTAGCATTTGAAGGCCTGCCTGAGCCTGGGAAAATCTCTTGCTGGAACATGAAAGGCACTGCAGACTACTTCAACCAGAGAAGTCAGCCATAGCAGAGCATCTGATGAACCAGCCTGGACACAGCATATTATTTGAGAACACAGAAATGCTGGACCACACCAACAACCACCATGTCAGACTACACAGAGAAGCCATTGAAATCCACAAGCATGTGGACAATTTCAACAGAAAGGAAGAGACCATGAAAATGAACAAAATCTGGCTACCAGTATTAAAAAACTCTAAAATTACAACAGCAAAACAACAGAGAGGAAACAACCAGGCACAGATTAACACCTCCCAGCAAGAGATTTTCCCAGGCTCAGGCAGGCCTTCAAATGCTAATGAAGGTGATCAGCTGAAACATTCACACCTAACTGCAGCAGGGAAGAGCTCCTTGCCCCACCCCAGCCATTCCACAGATATATAAACCCATTGTCCTAATTCCAACAGACCTCACTACCTCTGAGGATGCTTGCCATAGATGCAGGTGAAACGTCAGGAGAAATGCCTCTAGAACATGGCTCTATAGCCTGAAAAAACCCACAAGAACCTAGTGATTCCAGCCATGAAAGCCTTCGACAATACATCAAGCCACATTAAGCTCAAAAAGCTCTGGACAAGTCAATACAGACGAATTTAGGAAGCTATCTTATATGAATAAGACCACTGGTTCCTCTATCTCAACATTGTCAACATCTAGCAGAGGATTTCAAGCAGGGATCTAGGTCCACTTGTTTTCTTGGATGCTATTCTTGGGTGCAATACAAATTGTACCAGCTTTCCCCAGGATTTTGACGTGAATGTACTGTTAGACATTCCTACATTTGGCTGGATCACACCTGATGCCTTTTTATTGCTTGTTGACAACAGTAATTCAAACAGTGGGAAGTAAATACTATAGCATTTGTCTGAATCTAGAGGAAACAATTCAGATGATGGCCCCAGAAATGATAGTGGAAGCATGGAATTTCAGCAAAGGTAGCCTTTAAGTAAACATTGTGTAGAAGCTCTTAAAACCTAAACTCATGGCAGTTTTCTAAAATGATTGATTGGATATGTTTACGTGGTGTAGGAACCATGCTATTTCGAAATACCTAATTCTCCCTTGCAAGCCTCCATGGGTTTTAAGTGCTTCAGTAGATGTCCTTCTCTCTCCACTGTAGAATTAGCGCAACTTGACAATACTTGCCATAGCTCAATGGTATAGAATCATGAAAGTTGTACTTTTACAGGTCTTTAGCCTTCTCTACCAAAGAGTGCTGGTGCCTCACCAAACAAATCCTAGGATTCCATACCACTGAGCCAAAATTTATTAATTCTACAGGGGAGATGCTGCCAAAAAAGGTTTTATGACATGTAGTTAACTACTTAGGCAGAAAAAAATGAAATGCAAAGATACAGAATGGGGGATGCCTGGCTTGACAGCAGGATGTGTGAAAAAAATCTTGGAGTCCACAATGAGCCAACAATGTCATGCAGCAGCAAAAACAAAAAACAAAAAAAAAATGAGATTTTGGCCGGCATAACTAGAAGTATAGTGTCTAGATCCAGGGAAGTCATGCTAAACCTCTATTCTGCCTTAGTCAGACCACACCTGGAATTCTGTGTCCAATTCTGGACACCGCAAGTAAAGGGAGATGTTGACAAACTGAAATGTGTCAAGAGGAGGGTGGTTAAAATGATCAAAGGTCAGGAGAACAAGCCCTATGAGGAGCAGCTTAAAGAGCTGGACATGTTTAGCCTGCAGAAGAGAAGGCTGAGAGGAGACATGATAGCCATGTATAAATATGTGATGGGAAGTCATAGGGAGGAGGGAGCAGGCTTGTTTTCTGCTGCCCTGGAGACTAGGACGTGGAATAATGGCTTCAAACTACAGGAAAGGAGATTCCACTTGAACATTAAGAAGAACTTACTGACTGTGAGAACTGTTCAGCAGTGGAACTCTCTGCCCCGGAGTGTGGTGGAGGCTCCTTCTTTGGAGGCTTTTAAGCAGAGGCTGGATGGCCATCTGCTGAGGGTGCTTTGAATGCAATTTTCCTGCTTCTTGGCAGGGAGTTGGACTGGATGTGCCACAAAGTTTCTTCCAACTTTAGGATTCTATGATTCTATGACTGAAGCTTAAGTAAAGTGGAATTTCTAATCATTTTAATTCTTCTATATTTCGGAGTCATTCTTTAACTTTTCACATGAATTCTCTGGAGTGAATCAATCCCCAGTTTCAGCCAAAGTATTACCGTTTCTGAGAAAAGTGGTCAGAGGAGCCCATTTACTATCTCCTGTCTTGATAACTCTCCCAAATGCCTCTCTTAAAGGGCTGTAGAACTCTATCCCCACCCACCCAACCTGTCAAACATTTACTAACCTGCTCCTATTGTAGTTAGTCACATCTACAAGCCTCCCACATGATTTATCTGGCTTCTGTTAGACAATGCGCAACATCATGACACCAAACAGCCTCAGCTTAATGTAGCCAAGTGCACAATTGGTAACCATAGCAGCTGCAATTACTAAAATAAATTATAATGCGTAGTGCATATGGATTTGTAGCTTTAGCCAAAGCCTCAATTCTTTTTTAAAATGCAATATACAATTCTGTCAGAGTCTGATGCAGAAAAAACAACTACCAGACAGCTTTTTGCATAACAATTGAAAAGCATAGCTAGTTCTTGGATTTACCTGTGTGAGGATCTTTAAACAAAACAAATATTGGTTGATGAAGCGCCTTAAAGAATAAAAACATGATCATCAGAAAATTCTCCCAAACAAGCTCCACTGAAATGAATTAGAGCTATGCAAGACTGCAACTAAACTCTCTAAGGTCACCACATCCCATCTGATCTTGGAAGCAAAGAAGGGGCAGCCTTGGTTGATACTTGGATGACAGACTACCAACAAATATCAGAGGTTGTAGGAAGAGGAAGGAATTGACA
The DNA here is from genome assembly GCF_037176765.1 of Anolis sagrei. Classification (NCBI taxonomy): domain Eukaryota; kingdom Metazoa; phylum Chordata; class Lepidosauria; order Squamata; family Anolidae; genus Anolis; species Anolis sagrei. The sequence goes on along the minus strand of NC_090021.1, from coordinate 284,945,087 downwards.
AAACTACCTCTTGAGTATTCTTGTATCTCTAGGTGCAAAGATTACTGCAGATGCAGACTGTGGCCAGGAAATCAGAAGACGCTTACTTCTTGGGAGGAGAGCAATGTCCAGTCTCGATAAAATAGTAAAGAGTAGAGACATCACACTGGCAACAAAGATCCGCATCGTCAAAGCCATGGTATTCCCTGTAGTCACCTACGGATGTGAGAGCTGGACCTTAGGGAAGGCTGAGCAAAGGAAGATAGATGCTTTTGAACTGTGGTGCTGGAGGAAAGTGCTGAGAGTGCCTTGGATTGCGAGAAGATCCAACCAGTCCATCCTCCAGGAAATAAAGCCCGACTGCTCATTGGAGGGAAGGATACTAGAAACAAAGTTGAAGTACTTTGGCCACATCATGAGGAAACAGCAAAGCCTAGAGAAGACAATTATGCTGGGGAAAGTGGAAGGTAAAAGGAAGAGGGGCCGACCAAGGGCAAGATGGATGGATGGCATCCTTGAAGTGACTGGACTGACCTTGAAGGAGCTGGGGGTGGTGACGGCCGACAGGGAGCTCTGGCGTGGGCTGGTCCATGAGGTCACGAAGAGTCTGAGACGACTGAACGAATGAACAACAACAAAACCTCTTGAGTATTCCTTGCATAAGGAAATCCTACGAAGTACAGTGACTTGAGTACATACATGGATAAGATTGCAACTGAGTTCAGTGGAAACACAGGAAACTGCTTCATACACAGCCAGTAAACCTTCTGTATGCAAGTCATGCATTCTGTCACTCAGCTGTCGACCCTTCCAGTGTCATTCAATAGCATTTGAACGCTAGCAGTTTCTATTGAATTGTGCCCTATGGCAATGCTATATGGAGGTAACTCTAATAAAAGGAGTTGAGTCCTGTGTAGCTCCACTTAAAAGGTCTAAAAGTACAAGTAGTTGTGACAATGGCTTGCTGGTAATAAGGTAGGTGTGTGTTTTAAATATAATAGGGTAGAGGGAAGAGGATGAAATGAGGACTGCAGAGAGACATAGGTGTGTAGTTAGCTCTCCTGTTTTTGAATATGAAAATTTCTTCATGCCACAGAGCAAAGTATACCAGTAGAGTGCTTTGACCATAGAAGTAATAACAAATTTGGAGGCAAGTTTAATAGGGGAAAGTAATTCTAGGGAAAAGGGTTAAAGCCCAGCCCTGTTGTCCAAATGCAATATCTCTTTCCCTAATGTGAATGATCAATTCTACCACAAATTCCTATGATCACATCTACTTTGTCCCCCGGGAACAATGTTGGGAATTATCTGTGTGTGAAATATTCTAGATCTGCTTCCAACGTCCCTGTTTTGTGTTTGTTTTGCTCTACTAGCATTCCAACAAGGGCATTGTAATTTCTGAGTCTGTATCCTGAGGCCAACCCAATATCAACTTATATAAGTGAATGAATGTATGCACCAGATATTTGAAAGACTCAGGGCGTTTTGTATTTTAAATTTGAGCTATCGTTTTGATAAAAACTTGTCTTGACCATCTTCTTCTTTCACTCAATCCTTCATTCATTCTCTCTCATTCTTTCTATCTATCCCCTGTTTAGTTTATCCATTCCAGAGTCTTTTACAGTTATCTTGGTAACATAAGGCTGCCGATCTGCTACCGGGCTCAATTCAAGGTGCTGGCATTGGCCTATAAAGCCCTAAACGGTTCCGGCCCAAGATACCTAACTGACCGCCTCTCGGCCTATGAGCCCATGAGGACTTTGAGATCTTCCGGGGAGGGCCTGCTCTCGATCCCGCCTGCGTCACAGGCACGGGTGGCGGGGACGAGAGATAGGGCCTTCTCGGTGGTGGCTCCTCGGCTGTGGAACACCCTTCCCGTAGACATCAGGCTAGCCCCCTCCCTGTTGATATTCCGCAGGAAGTTAAAGACCTGGTTGTTTGAGAAGGCATTTGAATAGTAGTGCAATGACGGGTAACTCGACCATAGGAATGGAACAATGGAAATGGTATTGGATTGTGAACTTGATGATGAGACGACTCGGAATGGCTTGTAGTTATATTGATGTTTTTGATGAGATGTTTTGATAATGATGTACTGTGGATTATTTTTTGTATGTTGTATTTTGCACCTGTTTTTCTATGTTGTACACCGCAATGAGTCGCCATTAGGCTGAGAATTGCGGTATATAAGCGAAGTAATAAATAAAAAATAAATAAATAAAACAAATCATAGAGGGATTTTATTAGTTTTCTAAATCATGCAAATGCATTTAGCACAGCATTTCTCAACCTGGGCGTCTTGAGGAGGGTATCAGAGGGGTCGCCAAAGACCATAAAAAACACAGTATTTTCTGTTGGTCATGGGGGTTCTGTGTGGGAAGTTTGGCCCAATTCTATTGTTGGTGGGGTTCGGAATGCTCTTTGATTGTAGGTGAGCTATAAATCCTAGCAACCAGAACTCCCAAATGTAAAGGTCTATTTTCCCCAAACTCCACCAGTGTTTACATTTGGGCATATTGAGTATTCGTGCCAAGTTTGGTCCAGATCCTTCATTGTTTGAGTCCACAGTGCTCTCTGGATATAGGTGAACTACAACTCCAAAGCTCAAGGTCAATGCCCACCAAACCCTTCCAGCATTTTCTCTTTATCATGGAAGTTCTGTGTGCCAAAATTGGTTCAATTCCATCGTTGGTGGAGTTCAGAATGCTCTTTGATTGTAGGTGAGCTATAAATCCTAGCAACCAGAACTCCCAAATGACAAAATCAATCCCTCCAACCCACCAGTAGTCAAATTTGGGTGTATCAGGTATGTGTGCCAAATTTGGTTCAGTGAATGAAAATAATCCTGCATATCAGATATTTGCATTATGATTCAAAACAGTAGCTAAATGACAGTTATGAAGTAGTAACAAAAATAATTTTATGGTTGGGGGCCACCACAGCACAAGAAACTGTATTAAGGGGTCGGGGCATTAGGAAGGTTGAGAACCTCTGATCTAGCATGTCTTTTGGCAAAGGGGATTTTCTGAGATGGGGGAAGTGAGCTCTACCACACTATTGAACATGGCACAGTTTTATATGGTGTGACACATCATGGGTGATGTGGTAATTTTACCTCAGATGTACAGCTCATTTGTTTATGGACAATACAGCAGCTAAATCCTGAAAAGTCAATGGAAATTCACATCAAACCCGTGCATATTTAGATGGCGTTAATCCCCACAGAATTGAATGGGGTTTATTCCAAGTCAATAAATAAATCCAAATGCTTTGTATTAACTGGCTTTTTGAATTGGTTAAGCCTGTCGTTGTCTCCCTAAATAAGACAAGGCATGTTTATAATACATTATTTACCACAGATAAGCACTGGTGCTTTTGTTGCTCAAAAGCTTCTTGTGGAAGTCCAGTATGTAAACGTTCAAATGTTTGCATCTTTTAAAGGAATTTCCCACAGCTTTTGTCAGTCGTGCTTATTTATCAAAACCCTTCTGCCACTTGAGTTCAAGAGCCTCTGTAAGTAAACTGTGCTGCCAAGTAAGCATGGTTCTCTCCCTGATTTATTTGGGCCTGAGATGCAAATTACACGATATTACATGCAAATGCACGTAACAAAGCTTCCACATTTCATTTTGTGCCTTTAAAAATCAATCACAGAACGTGGTGATTTTTGAGCAGATAAATGAAGGAGAGGACAAAAATGCCTGGATTGTTTTTTCATTAGATTTTTTAATCAGAAACACATCTCCTTTCAGTTACAAGTTACTAAATAACAACAAGTAAAACACAAAGAAATAGAAGTTACATTAGTAATTAGCATGTTTTCTTTCTTCAGGCAGAAGTCATACATCTTATGGTGTGGAAAAAGGATGTACTGCCTACTATTACAGAATGGACTGAGAATGTGTCAATTTTATAGCCAAGATTACTTCGCACTGCCCCTTGGATATAGGATGGGATCATAAAAACCAAACCATCAAATAAATAAATAGCTGGGGAAAATAATTAAATCAAGAAACAAGGAACAAAGATATCAATTGATTTTTATTAGCAAAATCCTATAAATGAAACACTTGAGCTGAGAGGAGACATGATGGCCATGTATAAATATGTGAGGGGAAGTCATAGAGAGGAGGGAGCAGGCTTGTTTTCTGCTGCCCTGGAGATTAGGACGCAGAACAATGGCTTTAAACTAGGAAATGAGATTCCACTGAACATTAGGAAGAACTTCCTAACTCTTGTTATAAACCCAAATGATTTCTGTTCCTTTGATGCAGAGTGTTCAAGGAATAATAAGGTAGTTTAGATCGATGAGACACTTCAGAAACCAAATTTGGTTTTGCCACTTTTCATGTAACATTTATTGAATACAATCACATTAGAATTACATCAGAATCACATCAAGAGAGCGCTCTCATCCATTCATCTCAAACATTCAGCCATACTCACACACACAGGCCTCTTCGAATGAAGATTATCAGCCTTCTCTAAGAGGATTGGATATTCTGTTGCCACGGTTCAGGAAATGTGATTTTCCTGCTTCTTGGCAGGGGGTTGGACTGGATGGGCCATGAGGTCTCTTCCAACTCTATGATTCTATGATTATAAACCTAAAACCTATCAGGCAGGTTGTGCTACTCAGGTAGTGCTTGTGGGTTATGTGGTGGTCACTTTAGACTCATATAATGTCATTTAACTACATTGAACTGCATTATATGAGTATACGCTGGCCATATAATGCAATTTCAAACTGAATTATATGGCAGTGTAGATGGGGCCTGTGTTCATGTGCCAAAAAAAGTTCATGTTTAATTTCTAAGATCAGATGGCATCTGGTACTTTCAAGATATTTAAACTATTTTCAGGTAATGTAAATATTTCAGCTGATTGTATCCAGAAGGTTGATAGTTTGATAGGATGTCATCAGGCGGGCAGAGGGAAAGTAGAGGAAAGCACAGGGAACTATCCTCTGCATTCCCTACTGTCTTTCCCCGTCTTCTGGGATGGCCTACCATAGAATCATAGTATCATAGAATTGGAAGAGACCTGCCAAGAAGCAGGAAAATCTCATTGAAAGCACCCTCCATCCCATATAATTTCATATCATTTGTTTTGCTTTTCTCACTTTCTCCCTGTTTTCTGCAGTTATGTGTCGAGTAGCACCCAACTCCTTAAAACAGAGTTTTCTCTCTGTTGTCAGGTACTGGCAACACGGATTCCCATAGGTAGCCACTAGAAGTGGCAGTGCATTATAAGATGGCCTCCATGGGACACTGTTTTGCCAGCGCCAGAAATGGAGAGAAGACTGCATCTGGTGAGGTCCTTAGTCCCAAAGCCTGATGTTGATATTTTCTTTAACAACAAGCAAAAGTAAAAGATTGGCAGTTTTCATCAAACATGCTGGCATTGGATTGGCATTTGTTTCCTGAATCCAGGATGATGTGGGGCTGTTCTGTGAATAACATGGCTTAAACAGCACGCAGACTCGTTTTCCACCCAACAACTTGTTATGGGTTGTCAACCCAAGAACAAGAGTGTTCTCTGCAGGACTCTGATCTCCAAATTCACAGTGTCTGATTTGCCTTCTGATGACAGTTCTAAGAAATTAGTTATAATAATGAATCACTCCACCCCCAGTGCATACTTCTGTCAATATACAAATTGGATAAAACAACAAAAACTAATAAGTGAAAACCATGGGCTAAAAACAGAAAAGATTTTTACAGGACTAGCTCAGGACTTATTTTGCTGTCAGGACTTATTATTATTGCTGTTGTTGTTCTCGTTGTTGTCTAGGGTGAAAAAAAAATTGTGGAATCCTATCGACTGCACTGACAATTTAATATTTCATCTGTCAGTAATTTCCTAGCTTAGGCAGTGAAGGGTATTAGAGGAGATCGATCGTGAGAGATTATTGTTGGAATGAAAGGCCTTTTACAGCTTTTACTCCAGTTTTGCAGTGGAGGTGCCTTTCTTAGGATGGTGATTTTGGAACAACCAAATTGCAGCAGAAAAATAAGACTGGAATCCTCAACAGGAGGAACATTTATCAAAAAAATACATTATTTGATATAAATACTCCAATGATTTCAGAACTCTAAAGAGAAAATGATATGAAAGAGACATATTGTGGCATGCCTTCCCTTATCCAAGAGCAAATGGGAAGAGAGTGCTCTTCTGTTATAACAGAGAGCGATCACTTAATCAGGAATGCTATTTGCCCAGGCCTGTACCCCCACCCCCGAAATTTTTCAGGTTAAAAAAAAACCTGGTTTGCTCATGAATTTTAACTGGTTAACCAAATTCCCATGCTAAGTCTATGAGACGCAAAAATTAAGACTCCCTCAGAACTGCAAGCACTTTCTCAAGCAAATATTGACAATTTATTCACACTGTTCATTACTTGCAGCAATAGCCGATGTAGCCAAGCAACCAAGTTGGGGGGGGGGGTGTTGAATGCTCTCATTAAGGAGGCCAGACTTGGTGGAGGTGGTTGACAGGGGCAAAGCTGCAGGCTATGGAAGGCTGCTCTGCCCCCTGCTGTGCTCTTTGCTTCAACATGAGCTAGGAGGCAGGTTTCAACCTCCCTGAAATTTTCAACCCCCCCCCAAATTTTCAACCCTCCCCGAATTTTTTTTCTGGCTACGGCCCTGTATTTGCCCCAACCACCTTTTCAGAATAAGTGGTTGACAGAGGAAGGAAAAGCAAACAGGTAAGGAAGACAAACAGATCTGAATCCCTCCACTGTCTAAGGACCCATCTATATGGGTCACAGCATTCGGGTCTGGTTCAGAATGACAATACTCTGGATCACCAATCTCCCTTCCAGTTCAGCCCTTCTAGGTGACTACCTTTTGCTGTTGTCTCTGCAATCCCCTTCCTTTCCCCTGGTCAGCAAAGGCACTTGACAAGAGCCAGGAGCTTTGTGGCCACTGCTATAGCAAACAAAGACCACCACCACCACCACCCCCCGCAAAAAAGATGGCATCCTCTTTTCTCTGAGCTGTAGAGCACAGGACAAAGAGGATGGTGACATCGTCCCATGCGAACCATGGGACTGGTTCTGACTTAGATCCTGCCCAGCTGTTCACACCATCCTGAAGTGTAGGGGTGCTCCCGAGTTTCAGGAAAGCTCCAAAGCATTCCCCACTTTTCCTAATACCTGGGTAAAATCAGGTTAAATTGGTGGTTCTCAATCTGTGGATCCCCAGAGTTGTAAGTACAATGAAATAGCCCACTTATATACAAAATGGAAAATAAATCAGTTCAGCCAATAATGTGTCTGTTGAAACTTACTATACAGTTCAAATACACAGCAATCACAAAATAATATTACACGAGTTTGGTACAGTCTCTCTGAAAAGGTATCAACGACGTGTGTTCTTGTGTCGAGTTAAGCATAAATCCGCAGCCCACGATCGGTTTCGGCATCACTCCAGGCCTTCCTCTGGTAGACCGAAATTTTCATATATATATATATATATATATATATATATATATATACATCCATTGAACATAATGTACAAAAAACACATATAAAGATACATATAAAGATATAAAGAAAGTTATGAACTTGATACTTATCATATACATCAACATTTTCTGTAAATATATCCATTGAGCATCATATATTTCAACATGTTTAGAGATACTTACAAATTTATAAACTTAATACTTGTTCCCCTTAGAAATACAGGTTTTTATGTTTAGTGGGATCTAGGCCAAAGGAACAAAATGTGGCTGTAAGCATTTAAAAGTTGCATATACAGAAAATAAATATTTTATCTAAATATGAACGTGTTTCACAAAATAGGTGTACTCACAAGATACTCTGCTATCTGTTTGATTCTAATTGCAAGTATGAGAAATGTCTGGGAGTTCCCTCAATTTAAAGGGGGAAAAAACCTTCATGAGATGTTAAGGAGATAGAGAAGCTCATTAGAGCTGTAGGTCCCAGAGTTGGCCTTCAACTCCCAGAAATTGTAACAGCTGGTAAACGGGCTGGGATTTCTGGGAATTGTAGGCCAAAACACCTGGGGACCCACAGGTTGAGAACCACTGGGTTAAATGGTTTTATCCTGCATTGGAGACTGGGTGCTCAAGGGTGACATTTGGCCTTATGTGGAATACGTGGCCCATGTAGATGGGCCCTAAGTAATCTCATATCCAAAAGAACAGAAATAACAAGTGTAGAATATGCTGTTTTTCCAACACATGGCACACCATGCTGCACATAGGTCATTCCTCCAACAAACAGGAACAGCCTCCCAACATTTGCCATCTGAAATGGTGACCATCTAATGGGACAGCCTGCTTCTCTAGAAAAAGAAACAGAGAGTGAATGCTAACGCCTATTAAAAGTTTGATGAGCCAATAGTCTTCACTTCCTGGGTGAAGCATGATAAAGAGGAATATAATCCACTCCTCCTTGGAATAGAAGCACATTGCAGAAAATATATTGTGTTCCTGACTTGAATCTTACTTCAAGAGCAGGTAAAAGTAGTACTTTGTCAACTAGGAACCATTGAAGGAAATAATTACCTATTTTCTGTGATCCTGATTGCTTTCTTTGTATTCATCTTTCTCTCTCTTGATAAAGTTAAAACAAATGTTTCTAAAGGGCTTCTTGTTCTCCAAAAACATACAAATGAGGAATTCAAAAATCCATTTCTGTTTATTAATCTTCAATAACTACTTTCATTTCTTTGGGGACAGAACAAGGTCAGAAATGCTTGAAAGAATGCCAGGATGAAGGAACAGAAGTGACTGAAGCATTGTTTAAATTCTGTTAAAACACTCCTCAGGTCAATATTTGTATTTTAAAGTCTCTTTTAAAAAGCTTTTTCCTGAAACGTTTTGACAGGACTGTTTGTCCTTGAAGCTACACAGCTGGAGAGCTTCAGGAATGGAAGAAAGGAGCTGGAGATGTTCTAAGTTAGTTAACAAATGGAACACAAGATCTTTGATGGAGACCTTTTTCTGAAGCTCTTTTTTCTAAAATAAAATAAAATAAAATAGGGTTTTCTGTACAGAAGTCTGCACTTTACACTCTCAGGAGATTTAGAAAGAAAACAAGAAGTTTAGCTTAAGAAATTGGGATTCCTGTATCAGTGTCTGTCGGTTTTTAAGACCTAATCTGTCATTTGTCACATTAATTCAGTATCTTTACCCTCAGCTATTTTGAAAACCAGAAACTGGTCTCAAATATGACTTTGAAGAACTGAATCTTACATATCAGTGTTCCTACAACATTTGTCATTGCAATTTTTTTCCACCACATCATTTAATTTCATTCAGATTGGAATCAGCAATCAGCATTACTTTTATACTCTTTCCAACTGTTTTAATATTATTTGCTGTTACGTCTATAGGCATTTTAGTTTCTTATTTCAGATTCAGCCAGGAGGATTCACCTGTTTTCATCACGTGACATGCTAGACTAGTTGTTTTTTAGCACAAAAACATTGCAGAGGATTCATTTTTTTCAACAAGGCAGCATGTCTGTTATGAAGAAATTATATTGTTTTAACAATGCATTTCACTTTCTTGTTGTCCTGTAAATGCAATCCCACCCTCCCCACCCAATCCCTAATGCTTCCCATTCAATAACATTATCTGTGGACAGTCATCTATGTATCGCCAAATACCACCATGAGATCATGACAAAAAACACACAAATTCTTCCCCACCCATGTAACATTAGAATATATACTTTATATGTCTCATTTAAGCAAATTACATCTTTAAAAGTCATGACAAGTATCAACAAAAGCTTTATTGTGTTTTTTATATATATCTTGGTGTTCTCTAGAGTCAAAACCAGAGCCTGGGCGCATTGCCTTTCATATGGCCACTCCCAGCTGTAATGGTCATGCTGGCTAGAAAATTGATTTTGGGAGCAACAGGCCCCAGAAAGGAATGTTCCTTTCAGTTGGCTCTATCTGCCCCCCCCCCCATCACTTTCTATCAGGATCTGCGGGCCTGTCCAGACAATACCTTTACCCTGGGATCTTCCACAGCAAACAGGAGGGTAGCCAGATGCTGTTCCCTGTAAACACAGAAGCAATCGCTACAAAAGGCAAAAACATGAGATTTCCAGGTGCAGGAATATCATGTTTTTGAGCCAAATATGTGGATCTTCACATGTCTGTAAGTCCCTACATGGGAAATCTCAGGATTTTTAAAAATCTGGATCTCTTCCTGAGTTTTAGATGTTTGTTCCTGATTGGTTGGTTCCTAAAAAGAAGGTGACACTTGAGTAGAAGGCAAAAACTTTGTTCGTGTACCAGAAATTTTATGAAATGTGTG